>NC_088846.1:16404490-17695740 GCF_904066995.2 Poecilia reticulata | reverse complement strand
TTTTTTTTTAAAATAACAAACACAAAAGTAGACAAAGTTGTGAAGTAGAAAATAAATTATGAATAATTTTCAACTTATTTTACAAATGATAATCTGAAAAGAGTAAATTTTTATTCCAGAACAACTCATTTTGGGTTTAGGTCTGGATCTTCTAACAGAATATGAATTTGATTTGATCCAAACAATGCCACTCCACTGTAGCTCTTGTTATTGGCTTATAGTAATTTTTATGGTGAAGAATAAACATCCAACTCAGTCCCAAGTCATTAGGAGCCATTAACACTGTGTTATATATATATATATATAGTGTGTGTGCGCGCGTGTGTGCGGTGTGTGTGTGTGTGTGTGTGTGTGTGTGTGAAGAGCTTCCTTACTGCAGGCTTTCCAGATAATTATTTCTTTAATTGTAGTCTACCCTCATTGTCAGTGGTCAGACACATGGCCTATGCAGAGCTAGTTGGTGGTTTTTAAATGAAGGGGAAATGGAACAACCTGCTTCAGTGCCCCCGTTGATCCCTCGGGTCTCTGCTAGTTTTTCTTTTCTCTCTCTCATACCTAGTGTGTCAAGGGCATTCCCCCGTTTCCAAGCTTCTGGAAACATGCAAAGGTCAATCACTCTAAAAGCTGGCGGAGGCTCGCAGCGGGGGAGCAGATTTACGTACTCTCCTAATCTTCCCTTCAACAGAGTGGCTAAAACGTGTGCTCTTAATAAATTCCCCAGCTGTAACCAGTAAAACTCTCCCCTTTGCAGAAAATGTACACTGTAATGTTCAAGCATCATTTGTTTTGTTCTGCACAAAGCTGGGACCGGTATCCTGTTAACATTTGTTTCCTGACTGCATTTCATATGAAGTGGAAATTATAATGGAGTGAATTCGAACCAAGTATGTGCATGCTAATCGCACCACTTTGAAATCCAGATGCTGGCAGCAGAGGAGAAAGAGGCTCCTATTGACTGTATTTGAATCTATTTGTGAGCACATGTTACAGTGTCGACACTGAGAACTGAAGGTATGAAGTGTGTCAATGGGAAGTACACCAGAGGGCAGAGGCCATTGCCTTTACTGCTATTTGGAGCATGCAGTGTCTTTGAGGTTTGAAAAGTTTGAATTAGATTTGCTCCAGCACTTCCCCAGCTGGGCACTATGTAAATTGACAGCAAGGGACTGCGCTGAAAAAATAGTGCAAGCCTCTGCTACCAGCTCTACAAGAACATTTTTATGTCCTTTACACTAAACAGCTCGTCTACAAGTTTTGTTTTATACGTCACTGAGCACCTTTCTCTTCTTCTGTGGCCTCAGTCACAAGAAGGAATATGACCATATAGGAACATCCTGCTGATAAAATATGTTCCTGCTTCTATTCTTCTTTTCCATCTAAGAGAATTAGCCCGGCATGAAAATATTTTTCAACATCCTTTTGTTCTTTAAGAGAAACAGGATGCCGAGGCTTTCCATTCATGCGCAGTTATTCAAAATAAAGAGAGGCTTCAACCCCATCTGGGGCTCGCATCTTAAAGGGGAGCATATTTCAGCTTTGAATAACAGAGTAACATCTTCATGCTGCAGCCAGTTTTAAGGCAGTGAGAGGTCTGGTTCAGCCTGTAGAGCCTGAGCAACGCTTTACAGTGAGAAGCAACAATGCTCCGTCATGCCTGGTGCCGTTTTTCTTTTTCCTTGAACTGCAGAAACTTGCAAGTAGATGAGGCGCCTCTGTGTAGCAGAGGAGGGGGAGCGGTGGGAGGGAGTAGGAAGGGAGGGAGTGATAAAAAGAAGAAAAAAAAGAGGGAATCATTTATTATTCAAATGAAATGAGGTCCAGCAGATGGTGGAAGAGGGGCCGTGGGCTTGCAGCAGAAAGCCTCCTGCTCTCTACCTCTGTGGTTTCAATCAGGCTGTGACGAAATAAAAAAGTTCAAAGGGAATCAGCGATCGTGACAAATCTCATTAGCATATTTCCAATGAGCAACATTAGAGGTGAGGATGGGGTGGGGGGCTTGGAGTGAAGGGATGAGGGGTAGTCAATGGTCTCTGGTGTGCAGGAGCTAATCAATGTATCCTGTGGACATATGATACTACAAGCTTCATTTAAACTAGATACACCTATTACTGGATGCATACAAGCTTCTTCCTGTGTTGGCTTTCAGTATCGTATGATTGTAAACAATCATTACATAAAAAACTCCGATCATGAGCCATGAAGATAAAAGCAAGGATATTTGTAGCCTGAGTGCATAAGACATAAAGATTTCAAGTCTTTCAAAAGTTTTGAATAGGCATAATTATCTAGGGCATGACTACTAAGACAAGTTTTTCTTTTAATAATTTTTGTTAGAATATCATTTTGTAAGACTTTCTGTTTAAAAACTAAAGCTAAAGAAAATTAGTTTTCAAAAGTTCTTTCCTTTTGCATTTCTTTAACAGGAAATGCAAACACCATCCCCAAAATGCAATTGAGAATATGTGACTTCAAAAAACGTTGTTTCTTTTTCCAAAGAAGGCCTGAGAAAAATTTTGTTGTTTTTCTTTTTTAAGGCAATTCATTCCATTGAATTGTATTTGGTAGTATTGATAAAGACCGCAGAATACAAATGCACGCCACACTTTTCAGATTTTTATTTGTTAAAAGATTTGAAAATCATTTGTAATTTTACTTTTGCTTCAGAACTATGCACCACTTTATTTTATCATTTCTGTAGTCTTTTTGGTACATTTCATGCTGCTTTTAATGTTTTTCTTTTATTATTATTATTATTGCATCGGTTTGTCTCTACTTTACATTGTGTGTGCAAAATGTGCTTTGATTTCGAATGCGACACACGATCTTAATCAAACATGTTTAATATGTTCAAACAATATGAATACATTTGCAGGCCACTGTCACTTAAGACTAAAACTCACAACAAGTATAAGAAACTGTTTTCTTCCAAGAATCCCGGAGCAGCGCTTATGTTTTTCTGTGAATTTTGAGTATTATCTAGTGCTATTGTGTCAAGCCATTTGCCTCAGCTCCATACAACAGAGCCATGTGTGGGGTCAACCAACCAAGGCTAGACTTGTAAAAAGACAGAAAACTCTTAAGCTGCACTTCAGACACATAGGACTCCAGCACCTGTCATGGGGAAACTTAAGCATTATTAGCCTGCAACCATGTGCACTCAGTAAAAATGCAGGTAGCTTATGCTACATATACGAGAGGCCATTGTGCCTTCTGTTTCAAACTGAGTACCCCTCCATCCTAGATTTGAAATATTGGGCTGGGAGATGTCCCCCCCCAGGCTCGACTATATTTCAAAAAACTGAAATCCGAGTGAGTTATTCTGAAGTTCCCTGTGGTGCTGTTCTCTTGGACCGCAACAGCCCACAGATCTGGCAGCAGACGCCTCTTCTCTGTGAAAATACAGAGGAACATCTAGCATTAAAAAGCACAAGAGGAATTTGGTCAGAGAAGGAATGCAATAAAACGCATTTAAGAAAGGCCAAGTTTTACTTTACACAAAGGATCTAAGAGTGTCCCACAACTAAAATGAGGGACATACGGGAACAAATAGATCACAATCACTTTTTTATGAGCTTGAAAAAAAGGAGTGGTCACATCCTGCAGTAGGGTTTTGGTTATCATATAACAAAAGAATGTTCTGTCTGTGGAGTAGAAAGACTTGTGCTGAATATAAAACCACAAGCTTTGCCAATCCTAATTTGCAACTGATTGTTAAAACAATCGTAAACTGGCAGTTTTTCAGTTTATTAGCATATTAATTGATTTAGGCATATTAAAACAAGTACCTTCGAAGAGGGAAAATAATAATTGAGTTATTAGGATCACAGAATTCCCGTGTAAAAGAGATTTTTAATCTCAATGGAATTTTTCTGATGAAATAAAGGTTAATAATAAAACAAATAATAATTTAAACAGAAACATTAGGGGACTTGGTTTTGCTTTACTTCACTGCTCTCTTCAGCGCATATGAAAAATGGTTGGAATAAATTGGAGTTTAATACTCCTACCAGTGGTGGGGAAAACCCATCTTTTGTTTTATTACCAACAGTCGGGGGTTTGAATGTCTGATTTGATGATTAATGAGCGGAGATTTTCAAAGCAGAATCGAAGCCAAAGCTATAAAGTATTAAAATAAGTTTTGACTTAGACAATGGATCAGTGGTGAAGGCTCTGGCTCTCTTAGAGCCACTTCATCCTGCCAGATAACTGGAGGCGTTACTGAGCCTTTTTGCAGCTCACCAGTGGCATTCTTTTGGTATCAGTTTGAGGATTCCACTCATCAAACAGAAGCACTTTGCACATTGTAAATTCCTCTAATTTTAAATGCATCTCATGGCTTGGAAAATGAGGAGACCACCATGAGTTTGTAACAGGTTCTTCTGTTTTTTTCCCTAACTCCCACCCAAACACTGCAGCCACTCACTCCTCTACACTCTGAGACCAGAATAGAAGCAGCAAAGTGACATTGACAAGCCCAATGGGCCTGCAGGCTGACGTTAGCCCACCCTGGGATGAGGCTGCTGCAGGACCACCCCAGCAGTCCAACTGAAGCTCGGGGTGCCTGGACCAATTTACGACACCTACAAAGCAAAACTGCAATGTAAGCAAGAGGCTGAGTCATGACTGTGCTCCAATCCTGCCTATAATCATGACCACAACTTTTTTTTTTCATTGTTTGTTACACCAAGACTATTTTTTGTTTCCACTGGTCCTATGATTGTTATTCTTCTCTACTGCAATCACACTTTTATTGTCCTGCATACTTATTATTCTATGCTTCTTTTTTTTTTTTGGCATTCGGAAGCTGTTTGTGATTCAAATATTATTGTTTCACAGGACTTTCTAAAGCAGCTTCCCACAACAGTGGGGGAAGTACTTACAGTTGAAACCAGATATTTAAAGACGTCAATCCTTTTCTCCCCTTTACTATCTGACATTACATCAGACTAAACTTGTCATGTTTTAGGTCAGCAAGAAGGAACCAAACTACCAAAAATGATTTCTATTTTGTAGATATGGTTAAATTATAAACATGTCTTAAAGAGATGGTTTTTGACTTTCTCCAAAGTCAGATGTTTACATTACTTTGCCTTTAAATTTGTGAGAGTCCTGATTTTAATGTCATTATTTTGTACGCTTTTGATCATTTACAACATTAAAGCTAGGTGGAGGGCACGTCTGTGGATGCACTTAAGGCCACACCCCACACTGCTTCCTCAAACACTCTGCATGGACCCCGCAAGTTTGATTCAACCTAGAGTACAATTTCCAAATGAAACTACGGACATCATGAGAATGTCCAACCATCGTACCGTTCAGGAAGGAATTGGGTTATGTTTCTCAGAGATGAGCAACTTTTGGAAACAAACCCCCAGAACAGCAGCAAAAGACTTTGTAAAGATGGTAGTTTAGCTGGCATCATTATCCACAGTAAAAACAGATTCTGTAACAACATATATTGAAGGGCCGCTCAGAGAGGAAGAAGGCATTTTCCCAAAAGCTACATAGGATCCCAGACCAGGTTTTGCAAATTCTCCCTGTGGTAAAGACTTCATATTTTAGAAATACATCTTCTTATCTGATGGGAATAAAATTTAAGGGTTTGGCCATAATGATTATTGTTACATTTGGAAGAAAATGAGAAACATTGTAGGCGTGACAGAACCATCCCAAATCTGAGGAGTCAGAATGACTCTGCATGGGTGTTTTGTGGTAGAAGGAACTGGGAATCTTTGGGGGGGAAAAAGTTAAAGCTTGGAGACAAATGGGTCTTCCAATCGGACAAAAACTCTAATCATATGTCACCAAAATTGCTTAAGCTCAACAAAGTCAATGTTTTAAAGTAGTCGTCACATATCCCTGATCTCAGACACAGAAAATGTGTGGGTAGATCTGAAAAGGTGAATGAAAGCAGTTCAGTTTACTGGAGTAACGTTCCAAAAAAATAGTGTGTGATGATGTTTTAGGATACCTGAACGATTTGACTCAAAACCTACAGATTAAAAAGTACCAAGGAAATACATGTAAACTTGTGAATTTGAAGAAATTGGAAGAAAATCTAGTTGTCATCTACCTATCTATCTCTCTTACAGCAGAAAAAGATGAATCTGATTTAATGCCAAGAAAATTATTCAGAGTATGTATATATTTAGTTTGATCTGGAAGTACTTGCACCACACTATAAAAGAGCTTTTGTAATGAAAATGTTAGTGAAAACTATAATGATAAAAGTCTTTAAAAATATGTCATGGCATAAATACACAGTTTTTAATTACTATAGAAAGGGTAAAAAAAATCTCCTGATTTTTGTGTGCAAAACTATTATTTTGATAACAAGCAGACAAGTAGCACAATGAATGAATTGAGTTAAGCACAGTGCAAACACCTTTTTGACCTTATTTCAGTAAATATTTAATCATATTGCATCTCTGATTCATCACAATTTTACTGATAAAGATTTTCTGACATGTCAAATCAAATGCAGTCTCATGACGCTGAATGGTTTATTGATCTAGAGAGATTACCATCTGTAACAAAAGATAGTGTTTGTATTTCTGCCATTCAAAGGACTCGAGTTTGCCTTTCATCCATACACAGTGTCCACAGTGCCAATCAGAAATATGCACACACTCATTACTGAACATGATGGTAATCGGGGCTCTTTTAATTTGATTATTTAAGTAGTTCACCATTTAAATAAATGTTTAACCAGCACACGTTTGGGTGTTATGAACAAGATGATGATATTTTTATGCTTTGATGTTTGATTACCATTTTCATCAGAAATGGTAGGGCTCATTTAAGTACGATGGCATGCTGTTACAGAGTTTTTAGAAATGAACCATAAAGTTCTATTTGGACTGAGTTTAGGTCCTTTCCAAAAGCATATATTAGTCTGATTTATTCCTTCCAAACTCAGATTTGACAGTTGTTTGGAATCATTTCCATTTGTTCAGGAACAATCCAATGGCTCAAGATACTAAAACACCAGTGTTGTCATCTACAGTGAAAACAGTTTTCCATGACGATTAAAGAGTGGCGAAGAAAGGAACACCTTCTCCCCCCCAACACACCTTCAAACTTGGTTGAAATTTGCAGCTGTCGTGGGCAAGCCAAATGTGTTCTGGAGCAAAGTTTTATGACCAGACAAGAGCTGTTGCCCACAATGATTTGAAAAATGCTTGGAAGAGTCAAGGTGAGGCCTTGAAATTTGAGAACCAGATCCAAAGCATCATGCTTTGGTTTTGAAGGGATCATTTCATTCACTTTGTGTGGAATAATTACTTTATTCAGCTTTACCTGAAATCAGTAGAAGATTCATCAATGCCTTGGGCACAATTGACAGTTCTTCATTAATAGCCTGTTAGGAATAAAGGCAGAGAGAGAAGGGGAGGACATGCGGTAAGAGGTCCAGGGCGGGGAAATTGAACCCCAAACAATGTGTTGAGGACTATTCCCTCTGTACATGATGCACTTGCTCTACATTTGAGCCATCTGGTGCCCTCATATGTATCTACTTTTGAACTGTTTGGAAAGTTTAAAACTAATCTCTTATTGCTTAGTTTTGTATTACATGAATAAATATGCATTTAAATATGCTGTCAGAAGGTGTGGTTGTCATAGACTTACATGCAGAAGAGAGGATGGCAATATTTTTTAGAGGGATAGTCATTGGGAAAAAAAATCTAAATAACACAAGACAGTCACAAAAAGCACTGGAGAATCAATGGAGGCAGCAACACAAGAAAAAATGGCACAAATTACAGACAAAGGATAAGTAAGCAACAGAAGGATCTGACAAAGAAGCAGAGAACTGACTGACGGTTAGTGAGTCAGGTGAATGAGCGACATGAAAACCAGGTGGGACTAAGCAAAAGAATGCAGTGCGGTTGCGGAGAATCTTAACGGGGAAAGTAAAGGAAACACAGAAACTAACACAGAGGAAACAAAGTGGACCAAAAGCTCAAGAATAATGTGAAGACTCGATAACATAGCACAAGAAAGAATTAAGATAACCTTATCTTCTTCAGTGCACCCTTGTTATTCTATGCCAAAGAATAATCAGCTGTCAATCTTTTAGAAAATTGAATTTATTTATGATTTTTTTTCCAACTATAATAGATATTCATTCACTTGCATTATATTTGCAATTCTACATTCATACAAATTGGAAACACCACGCTGATCCAAAGCATTTCTCATAGATCAAACAAAACTAACCCCATTCTCATAATGACGGCATTTAAAGTTCATGAGTCATATTTACAGTCATGTTCCACACTGAATGTTTTTACAATTGGCCAAATATATCACAACCATTAAGATTTTTAGAATAGCACAAAGCAATTCAAAAACAATGTTGTTTTTATTATTAACCCAGGTTTACCAAGCAAGCCTTCAAAGGTATCGACAGTAATCAGAAGCACCCTGCACAAAAAGGAGTGAAATTGAGACCAGACCGAACTGTGGACGACTCTTAATCCACAGCAGATTCTCTCAGCTTGAATCAAGCTCTGCAGCGTCGCTCTCTCTCTCTCTCTCTCTCTCTCTCTCTCTCTCTCTCTCTCTCTCTCTCTCTCTCTCTCCATCTCTCTTCTACGTCTACTTGCGCTGGTAACAAGCCTCCACTGTGACTGGGGAATTCATGAGCAAGGCCGGGGCTGGGGGAACCCTTCCCTCCCCTTCCTCTTCAAATAGAGGCATGTAGAGCCTCACTGGAAATGGTGGTGGTAGGGGAGCACGAAGAGAGGCATTAGAGCTGCTTCTCTCTCTCCCCCCCTGCAGTCCTCAGCTTTTAACCAGTCTTTTCCGCCACTCGGTGTGCATGCAAGGCCAGCCAAAATAGATAATAAGGAATGTCAGAAACAGAAAATCACCTCTACCAAGACCAAACTGTTCCAGAGGACTAGCTTGCATTCCAAAGCAACAGTGAGTGATTTATTACTGCCCAGAAAAAAAACAAGTCTCCCAAAAAGACATTTAGCTACACAGCTGGTTAATGCCAACTGGTTGTGACTTGTGATGAGTAATGACATCCCCTTTGAGCCAGTGGCTTTGTTCTGTCATGTCTGGATGATGGATTGTTTTTTTAAAACTTCTTCCCGTGATGTGCCGATTATTCATTTCACAACAATTATCCTTTGGTTTTTTTATATGAGAGCCAAGACTTTTCTTCCTCTGTCGGGTCAGTTGTGTTATCACGTTTCCGTGCAGCCGAAGAAGCAGCAGTTGTCCACTTTTCACTGTACTCATCAACAGTAGATTCAGGGTCCATACAAACCTAATTAAGAATCAATTTGAGCCAGTGTCAGACAGTCTGGCGCCTCGAGAGGGGTAAATGCTTTTAATATGAACATTTTATCGTTGTCTCAAAGTCTTCCATTGTCTAACGGTCTGGCATGTGTAAAGTATATGTCATGGAGCCTCATGCCTGGATACTGAGGCAGTAGCATATCCGCAGATTTCAACACATGGCGTGCACATGAAAGAAAAGGTAACAAAAACTGCTACGTGAAGCAGTCCCACCCGAAAGGCATAAATCAAACAATACTGCAAAACAACGGAATGTTGTCGGGAGCCCGTGATAGGCATGCATGTGCTCTGCTTGTTCAGTTTCAGTTTAGTCCCAGGACAAATGCCAGCACATGAAATCCACTCTTAAAACATGTCAAACAAGTCTGAGTCCAGCTCAAAGCGCTGTGATTGCTGTGAGGGCTTTGGAAAAACTGACACCTTACCGGCTATTATCCATCCTTCCTCCTTCTTCACATCCATTTCAGCCTAAGTGAGATCTACAGATGGGCACATTGTTTGCTGCCTGCAGATCTCACTGCATATCTTCACATTTGTTCTTTACTGTTATTTGGTAGCATAATTTCATCCGTTCAAGGGAAATTGCATGTTACATTCAAATGCCCAGTGGTGAAAAATGCAGAAAGGAGAGAGCAATGAGCAATCAGACGTTTAATGTGGACCAATTACAAACGCCAAAGTTATATGCTCTAGTTTCCATCAGTCTGCAGCATTACAAATAACAAGAGCACACATTGACTAAAACCTGTCAAACAAGAGCCTCTTTGGGGCGGCTCTCTCCATGCTGTCATAGCTGTGAAATGCTGTGATTATCACTCGAGGCGACGCCGCCGTGCAGAAATGATGGCTTCTGAAAGCAGAGTGGCAGTCAAGAAATGAGGAGAGTTTTCTGTACACTTTCACCTGGGCATTGAGGTAATTTTTACACAAAAATTTTCTCAGCGATGGTAATTGCATGCTTGCTATGCTGTTATTGATTGGGCAATTAGGGTCAGCTGTTGACAAAATGCAGTCTTTGAAACAACATATGGGGCAGGATCTTCTAGACAGATTTGACAATGACATTTATAGTGGCTTGCAAAAAGACTCGTGCCTTTTTAGTTTTTACAGATATTGTCATGCAACGACCACAAACTTTGATGTATTTAATTGGGATTTCATAGGCCAACACAATATGGTGCGGTGCGTACTTGTGGAGTGGACAGAGATTGACGTATTGATGGGTTTTACAGGGTTTGTTTTATAAAAATCTGAAAATGAAGTCACATTTAAAGTTTAGGTAACACCTTATTTGAAGGGGGGTGAATAAGACTGGCATGACACTGTCATAAACATGACATAACACTTGTCATGAACATGAATAAGCCTTCATGAATATTTATGACTGTTGTCATAAAGCGTCATTTGGTAAATTATGACACTTTTAATACAAAGTTGACATTATTCAAAATGTCTTTGTTGTGACAACTTGACATTAACCAAGAAATCATGACTGATATAAATTTGTTATAAAATTATTCGTGATTGCACTTTACAAAATTAGGCAACTTTATGTTATTAAAGGTAAAGTTTAAACAGTAATGATTTCTTGGTTAATGTCAAGTTGTCATAACAGACATTTTGAATAATGTCAACTTTGTATTAAAAGTGTCATAATTTACCAAATGACCCTTTATGACAACAGTCATAAATATTCATGAAGGTTTATTCATGTTCATGACAGGTGTTATGTCATGTTTATGAAAGTGTCATGACAGTCTTATTCACCCCCCTTCAAATAAAGTGTTATCAAAGTTTACAATAGCGTCTTAGACAACGCTATGTAGAGCCTGGAGGTTTCTGACCTATATGCAAAAATGCAAATCAGTGGTGGGAAAAATAAAAACCATCCTCAACAAAGCATGGTGCTGGTAGGATCAAAGTCTTTTTCCTCACCAGGGACAAGTAAGATGTAGTTGAGAGGTGAGGACTATACAAAACAAGGCAATCCTGGAAGAAATCCTGCTAGAAGCACCAAAAGACATGGGATTGTGGCAGGGATTCACAAACATAAAGCCAGAGCCATATTTTAATGACTTACATCAAACTGAGGCGTTCATGTGTTAGAATGCCCCTGTCAGTCCCAAATCTTTTTTTTTCAGTCTGTCTGAGTCTGAGCTACTTTGCAAAGAAAAATGTGCAAACTTAGGTGGGAAGCTGTGGCTGAACACACATGCCTGTCTTTTAATAGTGGCTTTCTACTTGGCCTTAAGAAGTCACCTCATTTGTGTAAATGGGTCCATATGCAACACATTTTATATTTTTGTCAAAATATGAAAACAGCTTATTTTCCTTTTCTTATCATAATCATGCATCACATTGAGCCAGTGTAAAATCCCCTCAAATCACAACTAAGTACTATGTAGCAAAGTAACAAAACATTAAAAAGTTCACGGGGTGTGAATACTTTGCAAGGCACTGGAATCCTTTGTGAAAAATCTGTCCACCAGTATGCTTACTCGTGTTATTTGGGACCAGTATGTCTGCTAGTCAACGTCCAAACTATGCTTTTAAATATTCTTTTATTTTGTTGGACTTTGGATTGGATGTTGGTCAATATTTAGTCCAAAATACCAAGGAAATTGGACTCTTCTGCAGGAAATTAAGCTATACATAAATATACACACACACACACACAACAACAAAAAAATACCATAAATAAAAGAATAAGATCTATGGCGTGTTTTTGTTATTTTCAATAAACCATTTCCAGAAATAGATTGATTTTTTACATGGAATTCTTGAAGTCATAGCTATTGGAAATTTCTTGCACAGACGACATGCTTCGCATCATAAAAGGATCTACAGACACGTCCACTCACTAAAGGGCTGAATGCCGTCCTAACAGCTCTGAATCATCCTCTGCAGCTGTTTTTAATCTTCTGCATTAAAGAGTAGGCTTATTTAGTCTCTTTAGAAAAGAAGCAGAAGATCCACCAATTAACTACGCACCAGTTTCCACACTTCCCTTTTTAAGCTCAATTGTAGGTAAAGTGTCATATATGGAAGTAATTTGGTTTATATATTTAAAAAAAGTTTAAATGGGTATGTCTCAGCCTGGTCTCTGAATCAGTTTGGGATGTTTTTTTCTTTGTTGTTGTTGTTGTTGTTGTTTTAACTCTAAGGCAGAGCACTCTTGGTAGAGAAAATTGCTAATTTCAGTTTTGTTTTTTTCCCCACAGCAAGGCAGCTCACAATAACAGAGGCCCAGCTGATGCTCTTTTTAGATGTATTTTTCAGAGAAATACCTGGGTGTTTTGAAACCTTTTACAGCTCAGCTCTCACTAATGTGCTGTTCTCCTGTCTGATGTGAAAGTGCTGACAAGGACCTGAAGGAGAAAGGCCATGGCACCTTTTAAAAGTCCCTACATTGGTAGCCTGTCAATTCGTGTTTTGATTCGAAAGTTCTCTGACTTGTCTTTAATGCACTTTAAGGTTTCATTCCAGCCGACAACTCCCACTTGGCTCTGAAGTATAAATCAAGTTCCCTGGTGCTTTCCAGGAGAAAATCTTTTTTTGAGGGGTAAACTGTTTAGCTTAGAAGGTATTAAAACTGTCTACCTGATTACTCTAATAGAAATAGAGTAATCAGCAGATTGTTTAAAGTTGTCTTACTTAAAGAGGAATAAACATGCCTAAATTTGAACAATTCCTTTGTTTTTAAGCAAAAAGAATAAAATATCAACAAATACTTCATAAAGAATAAATTACATAAATGTGAAAAATCGATATGTGGCTTTAAAGATAAATATTTAACCTAAAGCGAGGAAGCCAGAAATGTGGGGTCCAACAGATTGTTTAAATGCCCAAGTGGCAGACAGTTAAATCCTTTCATCAATTACAGATCCCCCAGATCTCAGCTCACTTAGTGTATAAAGCTCACCTGTCTACAGAATAATTTCTTCCACTGCAACTTTCCTTCTGCCATGGGAGAAACCAAAGAGTTGTCAAAAGATGTCAGAGACAAGACGGAAGAGCGAGACAGCTGAGTGAGAAGGCAAGACAGTTTGCGATGTAGGTCATCGGGGCAGTTGTCCACAGTGGTATTAGAAAGGGGCACACACGTTTTCTATTGTTTTTTCTTTTATGTGCAGCCAATGGAGAGTTGGCATCCCCATGTACTGAGAAAGCGCCCTCGTTTGCTGATGACAACTAGGATTTGTGTATGTTTGCTGACCATGCAGAGTCCACGTGGGGTAAGTTGAAAATTAATCTGTGACGTCTTAGTTTCTTTTAGCTAGAGTGACAGGAGGCTGAACGGAGAAACGAATAAAAAAAAATACTCTGTGTCTCCGCTGGGTGAAGTTCCAAGCGAGATCTTTTTACATGTGGTGAGGATGATCCAAGAAAAGTGAGGTACTAGCTCTATCGCTTTGGACCAGTTTCTCTTAGAGAGAGAGCAGAAAAAGGTCCCATCATATATAACCATTATCCACCCGGTTACTTCTCTTTATGCTTTGCTTGTCAGCTGCTCTTTCAATTGCATTTAACTGTGTGTAAATTGAAATGAACTAATATGATCACTAATGGCTCAGAAGACTTTTATGTAAAAAGAAGTACAACCTAAATTGGGCCCCACTTTTAGTAATGAAATGCTGCAAATACATGCCATCTCAAAAGCCGTTAATTTGGACAAGGTTAGCACCAGGACCAATAACTTAGAAATGATGTGAGAGCAAAGAGGAATAATGTGGGTGGAAGCACAATAGGGATTATGAGAAGTGTTCGTAAACCATACCACAAATAATTACTCATATTTCACTCCAGCCAAAGCATCTTTTTCACTGCTGCACTGTTCTGCACAATAATACATGAGCAGACTACAAAGTGCAGCTTTGCCTTCACACACTGTTAATACATTTATACCCACATAAAACCACGTCCATCCAATTTAGCAAAGGGCTAATTCGACTGAATGTTTTTACTAAAATAAGTGTTCATTCATTCCCCCCTCCCCCCCAAGCAGAACATTTGCCAAGAGAGCTAAGCAGTCAAGTGAGGAAGAGTTTGCACACAGCATGTGAAGAGGTTTAATCAGCCACCTGTGCGGGGGTTATTGGGATTGTTTTATCTTGATTACAATGACATGGTGTTCAGATGCATTCCATACTGCGGCTTTTCAAACAGGCCTGTAAAGGCGGTCCATTTTGAGTAAGAAATAGTGGACGCTAATTGAGGCGAAGCCTGCAAAAAGGGGCGGAAGTGAAGCCTCAAAGTCCCACCTCACTTCAAGGCTAGGCTGTGTTCCTCTCACATCTATTCCACCATGCATTTTTGCATAATGGGTTTACTGCACCCAATTTTCCCCGTGAGCTGCTTTGCAAATTATTGACTTCCAACCAACACTTGAGTGGATAATATCTTCCTGTTTTTTGTGCATTCATTATTTATTGCGTCTGTGTTTGTCTGAGGGTTTAAGCCGTATGGTATGTGTCTGAGCTTCCTCTGCTAAAAATAGAGGCAGTCCCAGAACTCCTGCTTGAGTGACAGGATTCCTCTGCCTGGCACGCAACGACGATCCAGTTCCCTTTTTCCTAAAAACGTCACCCCACTATATGATGGTATTTCAACAGATTGACTGCTCCATTTCTTTGAAATCAACTAAACCTAGAAAATCATCCTTTATCAAAGAAAGATTTAAAAAATGCAGTGCTGTAAAAAAAATTGTGTTTACCTTTACACACGTTTCTTTTTTTTTTCTGTTTGTCACACTTAAATGATTTAAGCATCAAGCTAATTCTTACACTGGGTTAAGATAAACTACACTAAGGGAAAAAGTTAACCAAACCAACCTGGCACTTTAGAATAGAATAGAATAGAATAGAATAGAAATCAGCAGCAAAGTGAGAGGCTAATGGATGCATCCATTTTCACAAAAAGATCATAAAAAATTAAACATAAAAGACAAAATAATTACAAAGTAAGAAAATACTGCAGGGCAATGCCATGCTCTAATTAAAATAAAAAATGTGTATAGATAATTTGTGAATAAAAAAAAACAAAAGACTGTTTACAAGAAGTAATAAAAAAAGCAGTGAAGAAGATAACTTAAAAACTGGGAGCTGTAATGGTTGCAAAGTATTTCAGTCTGTCACCAAAGGAGCTCTCTACTTCTGCAACAGCTTCATGCCTGAGGTGGGGGACATTCTCCATGAATGATGCCATTTTTGCTTGAATTCTTCTGTTCCCCACCACCTGCATGAGGTCAAGATGGCTTCCTAGCACAGAGCTAGCTTTCCTGATTAGTTTATCAACGACTTCCTCTCAGCTGTAGATAAGCTGCTGCTTCAACAAACGACACCATGGAAGATGGCTGATGCCACTACAGAGTCAAAAAAAAGTCTTCTTCAGGAGCAACCATTGTACTCCAATTGATCTTTTTCTCCTTAGCAGGTAGAGTCTGCTCCGACCTTTACTGTAGTCTGTAGAGCATCATTGTTATGACACCAGTCCAGTTTATTGCTCAGGTTAACATCCAGGTACCTATAAAAAAAATCCACTATCTCAATGTTAGTTCCTTGGATGTTCATGACATTATAGCAGTCCTGGCTGGATTGTCTTAAAGCCACAGAAGAAATCAAAGAACATGATCTTCACAGTCTTCCAGCCTTCTCCAGGCAGCCAGGCTGGTAGGCAAACTGAGCAAAATCCTGTGAAAACCTCAACAGGAGATAAATAGTGTTGAGGATCAAAGTCTTCATCAGATGCAAGGTCAATACTACCTGTGTGGTAGCTGCTGGCTTCGGATGTGTTGTGTTGCATGTTGGTTCTGCAAAGGAGGTCTTCCATTTCTATGGTACTTTTCTATTTTCTATCTATGCTGAACTTCAGAAATCTGGAACTGGATTGTCTTGTTTTTCCTTTAATAACTTCAATTCTCTCTTGAAAACATTTTTTTTTAATTTACATAGTTAAAACATGAGAGGGCCTAAGTAAAAATAATCTCATCTGAAATATAAAAGCAAGAACAGAAAAAACTTAATATGGGAAATATTTTTAACAACACTGCATATTTTTAAAACTTATAGATTGTTTCTTTTTAACACAACCGTGTGAAGAAAACTCAAGGTCTGCTACTGTTCAATGGCATCATCAGATTCGGTAAATCTTTTTTTTTTTCCGATTTTTTTCACTCTACGCCTTTTCACACTGGAACAATGAGCATCTGTTTCCATTTTTCAGTGTGTTTCGGCGTCTATGTGAAAGAGCACAGACTCCGCTGCACAACTCGCAGGGAAACAACATTTCCAAGTACACACAAAATAAACAGTCACCATTGCAAACTAAATTAAAACAAATGTTCCCAAGCGCTCCAGAATGCTTGACTGTAGATTGCGATGGCTTTTTCAGATAAGCATGTTTTTGGAGTAAATCACACAGTTGGAAAGCAGTGATTCTGGTACATTACATTTATTTGTACGGCGCTTTTCCCCATATAAAAACCGTTACTTTTTTTTTTTTTTTCTTTACAGGAATTCCAGGGGCAGAGAAAAGGCAATTTTCTTTCAGCCAAAAAGATCTGGAAGCGAGACAAGTCTGAATCCATGTAGCTTGTCAGATTTTATCCACCGTACACAGCTGAATACTCTTCCTCTTCTTGATCCCACCTCTGTCAGCGTCTGCTGTTGAGACAAATCTCTTGAGACTATAGGACTTCCAGAGAATATACTCTGCAGCCATGAACACTTTAGTTCATATATTTACAGCTTTGTGAAAAGTTATGAAGTGATACAAAGTAGGGTGCATATATATCAGTTTATTCCAATAAAAGTCTAAAAATAAAAGGTGACATGAAAATTTATTTATTGCCCGTAGAAAGTCCACTGCGACTGGCTGGAAACAAGAAAGTCATTGCTATAACAAAACCATTCAAATTCCCATTTAAAGTTTGTAGCAGACCTTGTAGGGAATACAGCAAAGAAGCAGAAGAGGTTCTTAAAATCCTGGACATGCCATCCTCATGGTGAAACATGGTGGTGGCAGCTTAATACTGTGGGCATGCTTACATCCCCCTACTGTGGAAGTAAGTAGAAAAATGTTAGCAAGAAAACGGAGACTGGAAAAGGTTCACCTTCTAGCAGAGTAAATACCCTAAACCTACAGCTAGGGACAAAAAGGAATGCTTTAGACATATAAAAATGTTTTTAAGAAGAAGATTGCGTAAATATTTCAGCCTCTAAATGTGCAACTCTGCTTGAAATGTGATGTTAAAGTCTTGTTTGTGGAATGGCAGGAAAAATTTGTTAATCACTCAGAGGGCCTAAATACTTGTTCATATTTTTGTTTATAAAGAAAGCCATGTATTTTGTGTTGGCCTGCAATATAAAATCCCAATAACATACATGAATGTTCACGGTTGTAATGTGAGAAAATGTCAACAAGAAGGTGTCAGTATTCTGCAAAGCACTATATCATTTGAATTCTGTAATAAATAGTAAGTTTAAAAAAAATAGACTACAGAACTAAGTAAAAAAAACTGCAAGAAGAGGTGTATTTATTTCAAATACACTTCAAATATGATTCTTTCATCTGTTTTTATACCCATCTATACATCATGCAATTTAGCAATGTGCTAATCTTTAGCAGTCAACAACAGAGTATATGCAATACAAACCAAATAAATAAAAAAAACATTGAATTTTAGAACAGCAAGATGACAATTTTCAAGAAACATTTGGTAACATTTTCACCTCACTCAATAATAAATGCCACTCGCTCTAAACATGTTCAGAAGATTTCAGACATGCTGTTTGAAAAAGAATCTCCAAGAGATGGGAGGTTGTTTTGCAAGCACCACATGCAACTTGGGGTCTGCAAACTCTTCAAGCACAGCAATGAATAAGAAGGAAAAAAAAAGAACAAAGCTCACATTAGTATGCACAGTCACTCACTGTGAATTTATTTATCAGTTCTAGTCATACAAAGGCTCAGCTACACATTGCCAGTACTTGGTGCTGTAGCTAACAGGTTGGATAAAGTCAGTAGCAGTGTCTGATATAAAAAAAACGAAAGGAATTGAAAATCAAATGGGGAGTTCTGTAAATTTTAGAGATGCTAGATTATTAACAGTTGTTTTTCCACACGTCAGAGGATTTCAAGAGTATCACTTGTTGAACTTTTTCAAATTTTGCCACAGTGCAAGCACAAACTTTCAGATATGTTCGGGGGAGGGGACCATGAGATCGTTCAACATGGACTGGTGTATCATATGTGTTTAGAGAAAAGGGAGCATAGTTTTGTATATCACATAAAATCCACATAAAGAACATTACAGTTAATGCTTGTAAGATAATATTGAGAAATTGTTCAAGGGATGCAACGACTTTTTAAGTGACAATAAGTGACAGTTAAGTATACCTTGCAACTGTCTTTTTTGCATTTATTTGGATTCTCCAGATTTGTAGATAATTATTGAGAACCAAGCAGTTTTTGTATGTTTCATAAATACTTACTCCAAATCATTCTCCTTGGTTCAAATCCCATTTTGATCTAGCCAATTTAAAATTCACAATCAAAGTCCAGTTTTCTTGTGATTAGATCATGGTCACCCCATCCCTCCCCCCTCCCCTGTTGTTCCCATTCTTTTTATGGTTTCCAATTACGAAAGTGCAGAAAGCACCTCCAGTATAAGCTTGGAAACGGATGCCGCAAGGAATTTGCCTCCCTTTGCTGGAGAAAGCGAGCACAGAGTGTCTTTCTGCCTGGAACAAGAGCATTTAACAAATCCCATAGAAAATCCTCAGAAACTTATCCTTTGATTTTTCTCTTTTTTCAGTAAATAGCTCTTCCCTCCAAGGTTTGAGATCGCCTTTGAATTCGTAGCTTTTGATCTTAATGAGGAAAACCATCTAATAATGACTTCAGACATATTTACCGCAGCTTTCCCTGCTACCCGTTTTATTTACAGCATAGATGTTTGTTGAAGCACCCCACATTATTGCATGAGGTTTCCCCCCCCCCATTATGTGAACAACAGATTTTGAGAGAACACACATTTAGAAAGAGAGAAAAACGACATGTAGTTATAAAGGAACTTTAATTTTCAGATTGTTTCCCTCTGTGAGTTCTCTTTCAGCTGAAAATGCCACAATAATTCCACCACTAAAGAGAATAAAATCTTTCATCCCCACCTCCATCTTACACGAGAATTTAGTTGAAGTCTTTTTCTTTTAGTAGCCGCATTATGTTTTACAACCAATGTTCTAATAAAAAAAAAAAACGACAACCAAAAAGATCAGTGTTGAATCAAAATACTGGATTTTTAATTGCATATCTAGATGCATTTATTAGATCACAAATATATCCGCATGGAGTGTTCACACTGCATAATCACATCTGTGAATAAATTTTATATGTGTCGCTGATCAGAGCAAATCAGTAGGATGCTTATTTCTCCAATGAGCTACAGTGGAGTGAAAGGTGGTCTCCAAGCAACCACAAGTAATCATAGGTGATGTAATCTGTACGTATGGATGGGTAGTTGTGAATCCCACTGCAAATTACAACTAATTGAGCAGAGATGTGGAAGTTAAGCTGTGGTCGGAAGTGAGAGGAGTTTACTGCGGCTCCAACCGAGCGTCCTCACAGACCCGTGATTTACGTCACGCAGCGGAGTCTGATTTTACCAAAACAAATGATAAATAAAAAAAATTATTTGCACTCTTCAGATGAGTCAGCAGCAGCAAAACCGAAGCTTGCATTTAGTCCTATTGTGATATTGGGTTTTGATTGCACGCCGAGAATGACAGGCCGCAGCGAGGAAACAGCAAAGCGAAGCGTTTTCTGACAACTCCATCAGGCTTTAAAAAGAAAAAAGAAAAAACTGAGGCGAAAGCAGAGACAAGGGCCGTCTGTGTCTATTTACATATATAGTGTGTTGACCACAATGAATAAAACACCAACAAGCCGAGCTCTCCTGGGCTAGTTCAAATGAAATTGAGAGTTTATACTTCCACTAGTAGGCAATGCATAAACATTGTTTCTCTAAATAAGGTTACGTACTGGTGGAACAGCATCATTACATCTGTTTTCTCTTACTTGCTTGGTCTATATTATGTAAAAGTACGCCTCAGAAAACATTCAAGTTCTACCGTAAGCTTCTCACTTTCCACCTGGTGAAGCTGACCCAAATTCAGGTTTCCCTGCGACCTGAGGACTGTTTTTTTTCCCTTTTCTTTTCTTTTTTTTTTATTGAATCCACGTGTAACAGAGCCCATTGACCCCAGCTGTATACTTTGGCTCATGAGTAAAAAGAGCAGAGATATTTAGAATATTATTCCTTGCCAATCAAGTATTTATTCTCAGACAGATTTTTTTTTTCTCAGGCAAATATGGTTCTTGCTTGAATTTGCACAGCTGAGATAGCTCTTACATTACAATACTGCAAAGCAGGGATCTAAAAATAGGAGCAGTGTTAGGGGAGAATGAAAGCTCCTACTAAGTGTATAATATCATGTTCAAAAGAAAGCTGTGTGTGGCTGAACTTTAGAAACCGGAGGAAAATGTTACCATAAACCTGCCTCCAACTGTGCAGATCTTTTCCCCTTCCAGTACCTGAATTGTTGGGAAAATGACAACTACACAGACATCACATGATATTCAGAGGCAAAATATCAGAGCTGAGGCAGCACATCAGAAAATTGTGTGTTGTCTCAGAAGGAAGGTTGCTGTGCAGACACTTCCTACTTCGTACTTGATCTGCTGGTAGAGCAGATCAAGTACGCTAAAATTTCCTTGGTTTATCAGTTTCCAGTGACAGTTTCAGTGTGTTTTTTAATGAGGCAGAGCATTCTGAAATGCATTTAAATTAATATAATTTTTTCTGAGTTTTTGTCGGAGAAGAAAGCACCTATTTGGCCTATGCCTCCACTCGACAAACAATGACTGCACGATTAGGGAATAGCTATGCACAAATATGCTGTTGTCCACTCTGTTATTAAGATTAGATTATTTTTTGTCTAGAAACAGCAATTTGAGGCTAATGTTAAACGGTTTACAGTACAACTCTGATGGACTTTTAGTTTCAAGAGTAATTTTATCAAGAAAGACAAATTACTTCCGCTCAAGTCATAGTGTTCATCTGTTTTATTTGTATTTATTTTGTCAAAAAAAAGAAACAAATAAAAATAAAACAGCCAGCAACATTTCACACAGGACAGGGATAAAGCTGCTTACGTCATGGTTAGGTTATAATACAGCTTTTCTTCTCAATGAGCACCTTTTAGCCTACAGACACTGTACGTCTCCCTGAGCATACCATCCCTATGGTGGCATAAGTAGAGGCAACATCATGCTGTGCATGATTTTTCTTCAGCAGTGACAGGAGCTGATAGGAAGATGGATAAAGTTAAATGCAAGCTCACTCTGAAAAAAAAACAACAAAAAAAAGAACCTGCAAAAAATTTCAGGCAGGGTCAAAGGCTCACCTTCCAGCAGAGCAACAATATTAAACATACAGCCAGAGCTGATGGCTTGGATTATGGACGGCTCATGTGTTAGAATGGCCAAGTCTAAAACCAACTGAGAATTCATGGAAAATTTAGAAATTTGATCTCCATGGATGCTTAGGACTACACTCATATAGAGGTGGAAAATCAACACCGCACATCCCCTTTATCTGAACACACCATCCCCACAGTATAACATGGCAGAGGGTGTGTAATGCTGTGGGAAAGCATTTCTTGAGCAGGACAAGGTAGGTGGATAAGTTAATGGGTATATACATGTTTTTTTATTATTATTGGAATCCATATATAGTCTTCTATCCATGTATAGTCTATCATGTATGCCTTTGACTTATGCACTATTTTGTGTTGATCTATCCCACAAAATCCAGGTGCATCCAAGATGCACACAAATTTATGTGTGTTAGGTGACAACATAAAGCAGTTGAAGTATGGAAAACTTTGTGAGGCACAAGTGATAAAATAAAGTGTGGATCAATCGAAGCCTCCATATTGTGGTTAATGTAAAACAACAGTACGTATATGCTCTCCCTCTCATTGAAATTCACATCTTGTTTAAATATTATATCTGATAAGAACATCAAATACGGAATACTTTTTTTAATTCAATAAATACTGGCAATGCTACCACTCTGGGCTGTTCTTACCTCATGTCTAATGATTTCATTCCAACTGGATTCACATACTATACCAGACACCAGCCTGAATTATAAAAAACCTAGCAGTGTACCTCATTCAGCTCCAGTTTCTCACCATATGCTGTTTTTCAGTAGATGACAGAGCTATTTGTGGAGCCATCTGTGTCTGAAATCTATTGATTTTATATTCTTGTGCATGGTTTTTTTTGTTGTTTTGTTTTCCTTTATTTACAGAAAAGCAAACCCGCTTAATTTTAAGAGACAAAAGAATTTCACTGTGAAGAGAAATCATTTTACTTCCCTTCGAAATGTGATGTTTGTTATGCACCTTCACTTGTTGGCTGGTTTGGTTTTTGTGCCCAAACAAAGGGTTCCCAGTAAAATTGGTAATAATGAGTTAAGAATATTTATCATTTACAGTTCCCTGCAGTATGTTTGAATGTTTAAATGCGTTCACATTTTATTCATATTGCAACTGCAAACGTGAATGTGTTATATTTTGATTTTATGTCATAGATCAACACAAAGCAACATATGATTCTGAAATGGAAATAAAAATATAACATGGCTTGAAAAAACATCTTTACAGGTAAAAACATCTGGGATTATTAAACAAATTATTTTATTAAACAAACCACAGTACCCAAAAGCAAATATTACTGAACTCAACCCTTTCTTGGTTTGTAATTGTTAAAAAAAAAGAAGAAAATAATCTTCCCCGTGAATTCTAAAACTTACTGAAGTCTGTGGTTGTAATCTAACATAATGTAAAAATGGGTGGGAACAATTTTGCTAATTGGTTGTTTGCAATATAGTTGTTGTTTGAAGATAGTAACGCACAAACCTAGATTTAATGACCAAGATTAAATTAGTACATTTAAATATTACAGTTAAACATAAACTGAACTCATTTACCCATAAAATGTGAGCGAACACCTTGAAAATAAACATTTCTCCGCACTGTTCAGGGTTCTGTGTCTCATGTATAATTTAAGGACGTCAGTAGCTTAAGATGATTTAGCTCGTCTCTCGCAGATGTGCAAATCCAGCTTTACATCAAAAGGGAGCCAATCAGCAGAAGGGCCATATTTTAGAAAGCTGGATGTATTCTTTCAACTGTTCTAAGCAGCTCCTGCCTTTTCAGTTCAGTTGTTTATGCTACAGAAATCAGCTAAAAAGCCAGTGAAGCTGGGCTCTCGTACCACTTTTCGTGTAACATCATCCTCACAAATATACAGGGTGCAAGAGCCAAAACATCAGGCTTTTCTCAACAACACCGCGCCTTACTTGGTCCTCATTGCTTCATAAAACAGCCCCACAGCATCTTTTAGCTGCAGAATACTTTCCAGTAAAACTCAAACATTTATTCATGTTTTATGGATGTTAAATTTAACTCAGAGAAAAAAAATGCGCTAGTTTACTTTTTATTATACAACTATGACATATTACCAATGGCTCCATGCAAACGAAATGAGAAGCATAGTACATTAATATTAAATAGCAAAATGATTTATATTTGCGACCACTCCGCAGAAAGACTTGCATAATGTTTTAAAAGCACAAGACTAATTGCTGAAAAAGTTAAATTAAACCTAATTTGTATCAAAAATGTCTTCACCTCCTTATTTGCACAAAATAGGGGCTACATTTTTCAATAAGTAAGCTTATATTTAGAACCCTTGACATTTATTGCCACCTCTGGTAATAAATGAATTAATCCTCCACTGCAGTTGCATAATCCTGCACTGAAAAATGTTGAAAAAATTATTACTCAGTGGAGATGAAAACACCCACATTGAGAAATAATTGCTTTTTGTAAAATCACCTGTAGAATAAATGTAACATTTGTTTTAACATATATTTAACTATTTTGCCCAAAGTTTGCAGGAACTACTAATTGCAAATCCACAACTTTAGCTAGAACGTGATTAGGTACTCGTCTAAATTCAGCTGCATCTCCAGTCATAGGACTAGTTAAAAAGCTGTATAAAATGCGGTCTTATGACGATGTAACAACTGCTGCATTTCCCCAACACTGATCTCTTGTCAGTGTTATGTTTTGTCTGGTGAGATATGCATGGGTTCTCTACCACTTCTTATGGCAGCGCCCAGAATCAACAGTTCTTGGAACTGCCCCATGTTTCCATAATATTTGAAACTGAAGTTTGAAGGTGAAACATACAGAAGTTAGATGTAAAATATTTTGGGTATTCCTCACCCAATCACCTGTTCTACCTGATGGGAAAGCACACAGAGAGGTGGGACTCCTAACTAGCTATAGATATGACATCACCTATGTCATATTTGCACCACAGGAGATTAGGTCAAGCTTTAACCGTTTCTTGTGAAAGAAAAAAAAAACAAATAAAAAAAACGTATTTCTTAAGTTAGGACTAAAATATATATTCTCATTCCTAACTATTCTTACTTGCTTCTACCACATGCCTCCCCTAACAAAATGCAATATAAAGCTGGATTTTTCAAGAGTTCTGAAGACAGTTTACACACCAGGGGTGCCAATATTTGTGAAGGTAATATGTTTTCCTTTAAGGGGAGAACAAATAGAGATCAAATATGCACATCATCTGAGGCGCTGATTAAACATCCCTCTCAGTGTACTGATGGCTCTCCTGCTTACATTTTTACCTTCTGGATTTAAGTCTTGCAGAAATGAGTCCAAAGTGAGGTTCTCGCTCAGAAAATCCTTTGAAGTTCAATGCGTTCTATCCGTTTACAGTGAACAAACCAACTTTCTAGTTGCGTCGCGCAAATGTTGCAAAGCTTAAGCTCTTTTTGTTGTAGATATCACAGCTCGATAAGTCATTTGAGCTACACATTTTTGAACACTGGTTTGTCTATGAGCTCCCATCTTTCTGTGGAATATAATCCAAGTGAAGAGAGATAAGAGGAGTGCAGGAGTGGGAATATTTCAAAAGGTATTTTCTTATCACCTAGGTGCATTTTTCATTCAGCGTTTTATCCGTAAACTCTCTGGCCTCAGCCAATTAGATTAAATCTTACTTTATCCTCATTATTATTATTTTTTTTCTGCTGATGCGTTGTTTTTATTAATACCTTAATGATCCAGGTGAAGCTCACTGCCCACACAGCTGAAATTTTAATAGTTAAAATTAGAGCGTTATATACATGAACTGCTCTGAGTTACATGGATTTTCGTCATTAATGGCCTTGTAATTCCGAGCCACTCCTAATTAAACCTGGGAACGCTAATTAAAATATTGTACTTCCTGGATTGTTAACATCACCTGGAGAACACAGAGGACAGCTTCTGTTTTGCTTCTCACGCATGCGTGAGATGTGTACAAATACTAGATGAAGAAGGTAAATTAGCCTTAAAGGGACAGTTTTGAAGTAAGGGTTATTGAAAAATGTGGCAGGAAATTGATATCGTCTAAGCAGTAGATAATTATCTACTGTCTTGCGTCTTCGGTTTTTGTAAATCTAGATTACTTGTGCCTGGAGACTGCCTGCCATCTTGATTTTTGGTTTGTCAGTACTTGAAAACATACATTTATAATTAGGGCCAGGACTTTGACATGTTGATTTTGATTAGTATTTAGATTTTGACCCATTAAAAATGTTAAAAAAGAAACGTGAATAATTGCATTGTTCTTTGTTTTTTTTTTTTACATACAAAAAGCCACAGGCCAGATTCTTTGTATTTCCATGTTTCCGGTGTGCCTGTAAATCTGACACACAAGCAACATCTGCAAATAACAGCAAACAAGTACTGGTGGTTCAACACAAAACAATCTGTTGGGACGCTGGAAAAGACTACTGCTGTTGCTGTGTTGTGTGTGAATTGCGGAAAAAAGGGATTTAGCCTATCCACAAAGCTATTAAAGCTTAAAATACCATCTCAATGCAAAACATGTTGCGGCAAGCAAAGACCTTCCCAACGCAGCATCCACAATTCACATTTATGAAGAAGTGCTTTTTCAAAGAAGCTACATGAATGATCAGAGGTCACTGGAGGAATTCAAAATTGAATTCATAAAATCGCACTTTGCCCCAATGTGATGGCTGAATAACCTAAGTCACATATTTAAAAATATATATTCTCGTTGTTGAGTTCATATTCACTCATATGATGAGCTCATATCATTTCGTAATTCAGCAGCGGACAGGATTTTAAAATACAAAAGCGTCTATTTTATTAATACATGGTTTTTGATTAAAATGCTGTAAACTTTGATTTTTTTATTTCAGTCCTTGCAATTAACTCGTTTAAAATGTTTTAATAAAGTTCCGCTAATTTACAACATGTAAGCGTGTTCAAAAATCATAAGAAAAAATATTTTTACTTTGTTTGGAGCTAAGTTTTAAATTCCAGCATAGCGTCACAGATAAATCTCCAGATTTTTTAAAATTTATTTTGGGTTCTATGTGCCTCCCTGTTATTATTAATGGCCCCCCATCTGCCCATCCATTGCAAAACATTCTGAAGGCTGGAGGCAGTGTGACAACAATGATCTTCCTGTGTGAAACAGATAATGAAAATGCTGCACAAAGCATTTTTGATCAGTGTAACTGTGATGCAAAAGTAACTTAGAATAAAACCTAAAAGTAATATTGCTTTCCTCTCTACTTGATAGCCACTCTGGCAACATATATTTTACTTACTCTTCTCAGTATGTTTCACAAATGAAGCTCATTGCTAGTGTACCACCTTCTGTCTGTGGTTGTGTAAATAATAATTGCCTTCTCTGTGAATAACTGCCCAAATACTAAGGTGAGTACTGTTTAAATGCACTAAAAATATATTTTGCATATACCACCGCAATATTTTTGAGATTGTTGTTGTAAGAAAGAAAAATTTCCCTTAGGTCTTCACACTTCCCAGACTAGCCGTAAACTCAGTTCTCAGTTTTTGCAACCAGGCTGTGAATAAATCATGCATGAAGTTCCAAGAGGCTCCAAAGTGAATAATAATCTTAAGAAGCAAACCAGATTTCGGAAAGCTAAAGAAAAATACTACATCTATGAAAATTTCTTTCTTGGGTTAGTTTTGCATTTCCCAAAACCAAATGAAGCATGCAGGTTGTAATTGTGACAATAATAATAAAAAAAAGAATTAATTAACAAAACTCGCCTTTTCTTCTCTAACACAGTGTTACTCCTCCCTCTGTACATTGTCTATTACAATTACATGCACATGGTTAAGTATACAGATTAGGTTACGACATTTTTAGCAACTTTTAAAAACTTTTAGGACAGACAGTACCTGCTTTCCTTACTCAGGTGTTTGACGCTCCTCAGGGAAATTTGTTACAGAAGAGAGGAGGCTCAAAGTTAGCCATTTTTAGTATCAAAAAGGTTTTTAAAGGAAGTCAGCGGAAGAACAGAGATGTTAGAAGCAATTAAAAAAAAACTATTTTGTCAAGATGTTGAGAAAAGTTTGAGCTTCATTAAGACCGGAAAAGGATTTTCAAAACATAACAGGAAGGCTGAAGAAAGTGCCTCAACAGTTGTTTTCAAACTCTTAAATCCGGTCTGTCGTTTAACGTGCAAGATTTTGAAATGATGGCAGCCTTCATGAAATCTCAGAGTTAGAGTAAGCCTCTACATTTTATAACAAATATAAAGGGTAACAGCGTTATCAATGTCCTGGCTGTGCCAACTGCGCTACTTGACATGATGCCGGCTCCACCCATGCAGGAGCTGAGCAAACCTCTGACAAACAAACAGTGTTATAATGGCAGAATGTGGCATTCAAAGCCTTGTAAAAAGCCGGAATGGGAGAGACTGAGAAAAATAGTAAGAAGGATAGGAATAGAGACTTAAAGGATTATTGGAATTTGAAGTAAACTTATAGAGTATTTATAGATTAAAGAAAGGAATATTTATTGTCATGATACAAAATTAAAAAATATTAATGACATATGGTAGTTTTGCTACCCCCTCGTGTAGCTACAGTAGGTGGCGGTATACACCTTAAAGTTGCTTGCGATCTGCCGCAGTAGGAAAGAAGAAGAATCTTACGGAGAAATTTTTTTTTTTTTTTGAATAATTTTTGCCTCGTCAGTCAACACTAAGACAAAGACGAAAGTCAAGAAAATTATCCAACGAGTCATACATCAGGTCTGTAAGGTTATTTGCGGGATGTAATGGCGAAATTAAAGTTAAAGTCAAAGACTCTTGCAGCCAGACGAAGAATTGGGGGCAAAAAGTCTTGTCGGATGTGAGTGTGAAAGCTGTCTGACGCATTTTGTGAGTATTACTTAAATAATACCGGCTTGTGAAAATCTACCTTCAGGAAAATGTTTAAAAATAAACAGGAGCATAAAAAGGTGCTTAAATGTAAAAACCACAGTTACTGCAGTCCATGTTTTCACGCTGCCACAGAGCTACCATTGGAATTTACACCTAAAATCAAGCATAACTACCTTCACCTACTAATCAGTGATTTGACTATCAATAAGTATCGTTATGCAAAAATGGGATGGGATATTTACTACACCTGCATGGAGTCGAACATGTCGTAGTTGCCCTCAATCACAGTTTCATTCAACTGGATATGAGGTGGGTTGCAGGCCTTGATCCATTTCTTGCATTATTATTCCAGACTTCTTTTGGGTTTTGGAAATGTAATAAAGTGCATTCCGCTCTCTACGTGCTCTGGGTACCGGCTGTCAGGACTGTATGTCCCTCATTGACAACGTTTGACTATGATTTCCTTTTATTTCTCCCCAACTCTTTATGACCATAGCTTCTTAGCAATGAGGAACACCGGAAATGTTGACAGAGGTTCAGTTCCTCCAGCTAAGGGGCGTTGATTGACCGCTAATTGGTCAGTTGCAGACAAAAACTCCCTAGAATGATTGACGGGGCCAACAAAGGTTGCTAAAGCCAGTTTAAATGCCAACTCCCACATTTTGTCTTTGATTTAGAATCATATTAAAACCCTTGCATTGCCTTCTTCTGCCACTCATTTTTTTTTATAATTCCTGAGGCTCAGGTTAAGTAATCTGGATGCTGACTAAAGTATGACATTAAGTCACAAAATCAGCTGCTTATAATCTTTAAGCAAAACTCCACTCCAAAAACCTTTAATTAGCATCAGAAGCCACCCCGATCCGTGCCGTGCTGGTGATCCGCGCCGGGTTTTGCGCGCCGCCATGCACAGCCAGCTGCTGCAGAGCAGGGGACCGGTGCGCCGTTTCTCCTCGCCTTGTTTGCCTCCAGTCCGGCTGTAGCTCCGACTGTCTGCGCGGCGTGTGGATGAGGCGCGGAGGGAACGACCCCCGAGCGCTCACAGAAGCGCCTGGAGAAGCCACGCTTTCCCATTTAGATCGCAGTCCGCCTGCGTGCGAAGCCGCCCGAGGACTTTTCGGACTGATCTGAGACGCTTCGGAGTTAGATTTTGAAGCCAGACTGGGGCGCATCTCGTCTCCTTGAAGTGATCCCTTTTTCATGCAGTCTGTCCGTAGCGCTCCTGTCGGAAGGAGTCTGTGAGGAGGAAGAGGAGGTGGTGGAGGAGGAATCGGATAGAAGGGGAGTGGGGGGGGGGGAAGCAATCATTACTTTTGAACAGACCCTTCGACATGGAGCTATTCGTCCGGTCCCGTGCGCACCGGCTGGAAGAAGAGCGCTTATCTGCCTCGGAGATCCCCATCTTCTGTCCAGTGTGAAGAAGGTCAGGAATGCAGCAGAGCCCCAGCCATCTTTGTGTAGTTTATGAGGGCTTCTTTTAGAATAAAACCGAGAACGGAGAGGCGGCGGCGGGACTCCTGGTGTCGGTGGACTGAATCGGATCTCCACTCCACGCCAGGGATTCTTATTTTGGCACCGCGCTGTAAGTAGCGTTTAAACGCGCATGTTTGACTCTTTCTTGTGGAGATGTTGGGTTGTGGCTCGGTGAATCAATGCCATTTATTTACACTCTCAAAATAGGATCAAGAAAAATGCGAGAAAAGGGGGCCTCCAGCAGTTCTAAACTGCTGCGACCGACGAGATCAATGCATCCCCATGGTGCAACATATATATACTTCAAGTTAGAAGTTGCTTGGCTGCAAGATTCAGAATGCTGTCTGTGGGTGGAAATAATCTAAAAGTAAACCCTTCTGATTGCTGTGTTTTTAACCTAAACGCTCCCCGTTATTGTACATTTGTATATTTTCAGTTAAGTTTATATATATATATCTCCTGATTACAAAAAAAAAAATCTTAATGCTCTTTATAAGGCAACAGATCACAATAATACCCAGAAATGTAAAATCAAATGAATTCAATACAATTCATACGGATTCATCTTTAACATTCACATTCCAGTTTATTCATACATCAATAATCTTCACTGATGCTCAACAAGACAAAGAAATCTCTTGACATGACCTAAAAGATTTGAGAATACAAATTTAATAATTTGATGTATGAGGTAGCCACTATTATTAATTTTATAATAAATACAAAAAGGAAAAAAAAAAAAAAAGCGAGAACTCCCAAACATCTCCACCCAGTCCTGGACATCCTAGATCTGGACTGCCAGTTGCTGTCTCCATTTACTTTTCCATTTTGCGGCTGTAAAATAAGATCATTTCACAGGACATGTATAATTCACAGACCTGAGTTAGCCATGTGTGATGATGGGACACACACACAGACACACAGACACACACACACACACGCTCACACACCACAATGCACACGCAGACACACGCACACACACAAACACACTAATACACACATAAATAGAGTTTTTACAGGCTGAAGGAACCATATTTTATTCTCACGTGAGGCTTTTAGAGACATGGGCCGCTCAGACCTTTAGAGAGAAACAACAAAAGAGCGCTTGGGCTGCCAGTACCAGCCTGAAATATCCAAGCTGAGCAACATTTACATATAATCCATACTGTCTGTATTAAATCAGGACAGTGGTGCATCATTATATAAGTTGAGGAAACTGGGGGCTTCCTTGGGCTTATATAAGAGCCTCGTAGTTAAGATTATGGATGTCTTTACGGCACCAAACAAATCCAATCATATTTAGACCCTGACGGGAACGATTCTTCATCCAAGACCAGACTATAAAAGTCTCGCTGGCTGGGATTGATGTTCAGTGCTTAATGCTGACATTCCCATCAGTGATCCCTAATCATGGAAAGGTCACCTCGCCTTCCTGCTAAGAAGGGCAACATTTACAACTGAAAAGAGCCCTCCATTCACCTTGCCCATGTCTGAATTATATCCAGAATTTTTATTTATTTATTTTTTTTGGAAATTTTCTTTTCTTTTTCTTGTTCTGTCCGAATTTAGCCAATTTAGTTGACCCATGCCACCAACCTTAACCACCCAGCGTTCAGTCAAAATTTAGGCGTTAATAAACGCCTTCGTGGAGACACCTTTCACTTTTTCCACCGTATGTTGCACAGACATCAAGCAACATTGTCTTTTATATGTCAGTATAATTTAGTTTACGGGGGACTAGTTGTTTTTTTTAAAGAAAAAGTCCCAAAGGGACTGATAATTTTGCCCCTTAGGAGTTTTGTACCTGTGTAGTTTTTGTCATTGCATACCAGATTTTTAGGTATAAAATGGAGCCGTCAGTATCTATCATCAGCATGCTTCTCTCTTACGATGCATCAATTCATACCTCGCTTTAAATAGAATTTGAACCTTTTACCACCATTTAAAGTAATTTTCTAGAATTTTTGTAAGAAATATGGATTGTATAACTTCAGTAATTGAAGTTTTCTCAAAGAAGGTTGCTCTTTTTATTTATTTTTTGTGTGTTTGATCAGTAGCCCCAACGGGTGCTGATCATTTTGCATCTTTGCCAATTTGAACCATTATTGATTAATGCGAAGGGATGGGCGATATGGACTTTATATTTTATTACAATTTTTTTTATACTTATTGTGATAATGATAGTTATGAGGATAAAAAATGTGTTTTTAACTCCTTTACAGTCTTTTTTTGGCAGCTGTATGACCGCACAAACATAAATATCGCTCTTAAGACACACTCGTTTTGAGATTTACTTCTTCAGGACACTAATTACATAAAGAAGTGTGATTTTTGTCACTGAACTGCACATTGTTGCTGTATTAATCATATATTTACTTATGCTCTTATGGAACCAAAGATTTTTAAAAAATGAGTAAAAGTAACTATCCTCACAATACTGACAGTTTCCGTGACTTTTCAGACATGATTAATTGGAATTTTTCCTTGATGAAGCAAAATGCTTATCACAATAAAAAAAAATGTTCCCATGAAAGGTGCGTTAAGTGACTACTCTCGTTTCAGCAGTTTTGGAAATTAGAGGAAGCCTTCTTTCACAGGATGTTTTGTACTGACCTCTGGTCAATTTAAAGTCACCTTTGAGTCATTTTGTGTCCGCTAAATGGCCAAGGATTTCAAGTCATTTTTCTATTCTTCTGTAAGGAAAGTTGAAACCAATGGATTTCCACCAACAAATGTTTTCTCAGAATCCTTTTGGTTTGATCAAGGAGTCATGTTGTTGGATATTTCAAATAAAACCGTGAGTCCAAATGAGGATTAGACCCATCATCAGTGAAAAAGGGTGGCATATAACAAAAGTTCATTGTCAAGGGGGCTTATGTCTGTAATATAGTATAAGGCTTATCTGTGAAAAAAGATAAACTGATAGACAGTTGTAGAAATAACTGTGTGAAATGGTTTGGTAAGCAAAGTACAAAATGGAAGTACGAAGGAACAAAATGGAGTTGAGAATTGGTGAAAGAGCCACTAGGATAGTAAATGGTAGGAATTCAAATGGGGGCATAGGGAGTGGTGCTAGTTGGGGACAAATGGTGTCTTGCGTCTTCCTCCCATCCCTCACCCCTCCTTCTCCAGCTTAGCTCCCACCCAAGCCATGCCGGTTGGTTTGGTCCATTTGTCTGGTGTCGTCTTTGGGAGGAAGTGCCATCTCATCTCACATTGCGCAAATGGTTTCAGTCCACGCTAGTGTGAATTCTAGCAGGTTTTTTTGTAACTGCCAATTTCCATATCAAAGTGTCTGCATTTGAATAGGGGAGAACCTTAGCTGCCAGCCCCCTTCCTCCAAGCAGTTTTGTTCTGATGGAGCACTGCTGCCGCTGGTGGGGTCGGTGGTGGCGAAGACGCAGGCTACTCACAGGATTTCTGGAGATGGCAGTTGGCTGCGTGTGTGTCTGTGTGTGAGAGAGAGAGATAGTGTTTGTGTTGGAAGCAGAATTAATGTGGATTGGGAGAGTTAGTTGGCTATAATCTAACACAAAAAAGCCATATATTGAGTGGAAATTGTGGATGCAGCTCATTGACTTGGTCATGTGAGAAAGATTTTCTCAGATTTTTCCTCTACTATTCCTCAAAACAATGCTAGCCAATTTGTGGTTTTTTAAGTAAGGAAATCAAGACTGCTCACTAGCTAAAAACAAGCAACCCCCTCTCTCCCCCTCCACACACACACACACACAAATAAGTTGCAGAAAATTTGTTTAGTCGATTGGGCTGCAGTATTGAGTTTCTAAAGCGCCCCAAAACAAATTTGCTCTCGAGTGCCTTCTTGCGAGCTGAATGGTTTAATTGGACATTGATTGAGTGACGACGTAAAGACACAGAGCGTTCATGCTTTGTTGCGAGACTCCCGTGTGCCTACTGGTGTCTGATTGTTTTTTTTTTTTTTTCCCTGTTGCAGAGATAATATTTATTTCCAATTCTGTGCAGGTGTTATTTGTCAGAGGAAGAATGCGCCAAGACATTGTTTATTTTGATGGATCCTTCGGCTCTCTTTCCTCTTTGTCTCTGTGATACACGGTCTAATCTTCGCTTCAGTTTTCGGCAGGTTAAATAGATGAAAATAAACAGACACTTTGCGGCGAGCACAAAGAGAAACAAACAGAAAAAAAAAATCGCTTTTGTGCCTTTGTGTATGCCCTTACTTTGAAAATAGGATCAGCATAGGTTAATAGTGAAAGAGGGTGCAGCGTGTGAAATGTTATTACACAGAGACAGGGAATGTAAATGCCATTGGAAGCGCAGTAGGGGTCAGCGGCCCCTTCATGCTCCTCCTGCTCCTCGGTAATAACATGAGCCAACTGCTCCCCGATCGGCTGAAGAGGACAGCTCGCTCTTTCCTCCCCTTCCCTTTGTTTGGACAAAATAGCATCACAAAACCGTCGCAGAGGGGCAAGAGCGGGAGAGCAGATTCAAGTTTGAAGCCCAAAGAGCAGGAAAGAGTGTGTGGTGTGTGGGCGTGTGTGTGTGTGTGTGTGTGGGGGGGGGATCCAAACGTCACCTGCTATCTTCCCTCATGGCCGACAGGTTTGACAGCTGCCTTGTTCAATTCCTCCAACTTTCTTGTGAATGGTTGGGCAAACAAGTAGACCGAAAGGGTGACACAGGAAGAGATGAGTAATAGATGAGCTTGGAATAGATTGATTTTCAAAGAGAAACGGTCCATAAAGATGCAACGTGCACATTTTCCTATGTATGGCGTAATTTTCTCCCCTCTGTTGGCGGTTTCTCAGCCCTAACAAAGCCTCGAGAACAGCCTGCCTGCATTGTGTACTTGTGGGAGGATGAGGCAGGAGCGACTGTGGTAAGTTTGTCGAGTTGGAGTGGAAACCACGCTGCGGTGCTGATCCAGAGCTGGCCGTTCAGATTATTAAAAAGCTGCTGAGGAGGAGAGGTGCTTGCATTCTGCTCTGTGGAGGCTGCTGTCAGTGGAGAAATTGGCATCGGTGCTCCCTCCTAAGATGGATTTCCTATTGCTCGCTGCGAAATGATCTAGAGTCTAGTAACGGCTGCAACCTGACATTTTCCTGTGATGCTCTCTAAAGACAACCCCCCGCTCCCCGTTCCAACCCCCTCCTCCTCCTCATTTTTTGGTTATTTATTTATTTTTTGAAGTAACATCAAAGCTGCTCTTTCTCTTGTTGTCCACATTTGGAAGGGATTGAAGAAAAAAAAAAAAAAACTCCCGGAGTTAAAAAGCTGGAAAGGGCACAGAGTATTTAACAAAGTGCTTGAGGGTGAGTTTTTCACTCGCTGCTGAGGCCCATTGAAGCCATTTTGTGGCTTTACTTAAAAAATAAAGAGGCAAATAAATGTGTATGAGGGTAGTTAAAGGGATAGTCTGGAATTTTTTTTTTTAAAGAAAAGCTCTATCAAGAGGTTGTAAGAAGGTAATATGTTTTCTTTCACTCTTAATCCAGGTTAGTTATTTCCAAAGGCTGAAGCCACTGCATTCTACAAAATGTTACTCTGCAAATGCCATTAATTTCTCTTTAAACCATTGTCTCGTTTGGAATCGGCTGTTATGCAGGGAAGATATCATTTACATAGGAAACGTGAGTATGGAGGCAGTGTGCCCCTAATTGCCTTCCTGTGTGAAACATATACTGAGAACAGAATATGTAAAGCATTTCTGGTTAGAGTACAATATTTTTTATTTGTATATTAAGCAGTGTAAAAAGTCAAGAATGTTATTGTAGTTTAACTTAAATTATTAGTTTTGTACTTTATAAGCTTTACCAAGAAAAGCGTAAATGTTCTATTTACATTTATGTTTCACAAAAGAAGATTATTAGTGTTGCACTGGCTCCTTCCGGTACTTCTCTTGTAAAGAACCATTCTCCTTGCTGCAAATAACCAACTGATTCAAATATGTCGATGGTATAAGTTTTATAAAATAGCATTTGAATGAATCACTGTGACCTTTTTAAGACAAGTTATTTTGAGTTAGTAGAAGTCCACTTTGGTATTGATGTTGGTTTGATCCTTAGCAGTGTTTCAGATTTAGAGACATTTACTTACTTGTGTAATAATTTTCTGCTTCTCTGTAAATAGCTACTCAATGCAAATGTCACAACGAGTTAAAGTTTTATGCAAAAAGAGTTTGCATTAACCGGAAGAATGTTTTTTGAGATTGAAGTTGTAGTCTTCTGTGGTCTAGCTTTTAGCCTTGTTCACTGTAGTGTTTCCTACTTGGTCACTTTGTAACTATATTTAACATGAATTAAGAACGCACTGGCAACAGTTTCTTTGCAAAGCAACTGCCAACAAATCTGCCAACTTTTTCTGGTGCTATTAGACACTTTTAGAAAGAGAAAGGCTGTATCATTATTTCTCTTTACAGCAAATGGGTGCTACCTTTTGGCTCCTGCCCGTTGCCAAAGCACCTCCAGGCAGCCTACGCCACACATCAGTGCCTCCCAGCTGCAGACAGAGCAGCAGATAGTCACCCCTATGTCTCCGAACTGCAAACCAATCTGTCGGTCTTCTTTTTGGGTTCTTCTTGTTGGTCTAGAGCTTGGATGAAGAAAAAGGATTATAATTGTGACATCAAAAGCTTTATTTGTAGTTCATGTTCAGAGTGGATTTCACTCACATTGTCTCTCCTACACTTTCCTTCTCTTTCATAGCACCCATTACATTTACATTCACATGGCCAATTATGCAAATCAGGAAGCATTTAAATTTAGTGACTTTTATTGACTTCCTGAACAGCCAATAGCCGCTTACAAAGGAACCGACTGGGGTCATTTTACATGTGCAACAGGGTTTATGTGCCATTCTAACTGTGTTTTAGGAAGGTGGCGAACCACTTCCAGCCTTGACTTCAACTGTAAATATTTGTAGTTATCTGTAAAAAAAATCCCAAAAATTAAAACACAAAGCTAGTTCATGAAGTAGTGATGGCATTCCCTTCTATGACTTTTTGAGAGCTCCACCTAATATGGATTTATAATAAGCAAAGTGTCAGTTACTCTCGGTAAAAAATTAACTAAGTGTTTAACAGACACACTTCAGAAATCCTGAACTGTCCCTTTAACAGCATAGGTGGATACATGCCTGAGGAAAATCTCACCCCCGACTGCACTTCCTCCGGTGTTTAAAATGACGGTTAACTTTCCCCCACTGGTTTGAAATGGATGTTTAATGATCGACAGAAGCCCAGAGCTTAGCGTCCTAGCAGTCACGCTGGCTCTGTGTGTAGGAAAGCTCTCCCCTTGGTGCCGTTGTTTGACGTCGAGTTCAAAAACAGGCTTGTTCTCAAGTGATGGATCATCACAGGTCTCTTTGGGTTGTGTGTTAACCCTTCGGAGGGTGCAGAGCTCTCCCCCCGTCGGTAGCACGTGATGGATGTGTCCCGTGTGTTTCAGCTCCATCTATCAGAAGATTAGCACTGACCTGTGAGTTGTCTGAGCCGCCCTCTGAGCTCCTTTTGCCCCAACGCTGCGGCGATATTAGCATACAAGGACGCTTCTCTGTCTCGGGGGGGATACGGAGATAGTGTTCTTTATTTGGTCCTGCCGCTGTATAAGGTCACAGGAAGTGTGTAGATTAAGGGCTGAAGAGTGTGTTGGTATTAGGTGTATCTGACAGGTCATCTGTCTTCAGTGCTTCCCTGAAATTCCTAAATAGCACCATATAATTATCCTAGAAATTGAGGTTCAGACTATGCTTCACTGCAGTTCCTCCTTCATGGCACTCATGAATCATATAAATATGTAAATCAGTCAACTGATGTGGTTTAACAGTTACTCTTCTCATAGCATCGAAACATCTGAAAGCGGAGTGTATATACACCCAGTTTTTTTTATTTTATTGTTTTTATAAGGCCGCCACACATGATGGACAGCATGAATTCTTCTATTAAGTGCCTTCACAGGAACTGCACAAGCACAATTACCTCTTGAGAAACTAGTTATTCAAAGCATTAAAAGGCTAAATCAAATACTACATTGCAGCCCTTTCCCTCACCTCAGTTTCGCTGCGATCATAAAAGTCTATCCCCACTTAGCGCTCTCATGCAATGCTTAAATGTCACCTCCTACGGTATTTCTGGCATTTTGTCCTTGTTGTGTCTTTATGTATTGAAAGAATACCTCATATGGCTGTTTTCAACAGATTTCTTTTTACTACTTTCTGAATTCACTGGGGAGTGGGAAAAAAAAAGTCAAAAGATCACCTGTAATCTGTGAGCTCGTCGTCTGCCATGTCTAATGGCTATTTGATGCTTACTTGGTGTCACTTGGCGTTCCGCGACAAAGCCAATCTATTTTCAAGGTGAGGAGATATTGTCAGAGTCCTTGAACGTTCCCCGGGCTTTGACTGGCAGGCGTTGTCACCGAGGATAAGGAGTGGTGGGAGTCACACTGCAGAGAGAATCTATTACCTCGGATGGCATAGGCACACTTTCACAATGTGTCAGTGAAGTCAGCCATCTTGCATACTCTTGGCGTCTGGAAGAGTCCCCTCACCAGAGCAACGAGGGAGCAGCTTTCAAGTTTAATTTTGGGGCTTGCCATAAGCAGTTTTATTGATGTCGCATGCTCGACCTTAGTGCTATGATGAATCGTCCTGTAAAAGCAAAAACATTGAAGCGTTCATCAGTGTCACTGTGTAATCTGTTTTGTGATCACTTGCAACATTAAACAACCTAAAAAAAAAAAAAGAAAAAAGAAGAGAGAACCAAAGTGTTGCAGCATAAAACAGGAGCGGTAAAGAACTCCAAAACTCAGCCGAGCCCTTTCTTGTGGAGTTGTGCTCATTTCCGCCATTTCAAAAGCCTCTTTAGAACAGGGAGAATAAGGACTGCGGGGCTCTGCGAGTTGCAGGCGAGAGAGGGAAGCTTGTTGATGATCAGCCGAGCAAATCAGATCTTGATATTTGAAGAGTGGAGTTGTGATTGCTAATCACTCTACTGCTGAGTTTTAATTAGGAGACTCATAAGCATTCTGTCATTTCCTTGCACAGCATATTCGAGCATCGTGTTCTTAAAAGAACAAATAATTAGTTGCCTTAGTAGTTGGGGCTACAAAACAAGCTTGTGTTTCTAGAACATACAAGAATAACACTGATTAAATTTTTTAGCACAACTGTGCGTAACATGACCTTTTATGTTATTTTTTCACCTTGTAAGATAGACTTTTTTTTTTAAAAGTAGACATAAGGCCTGCACAATATATCACGACTATACCATCATTGCAATATCAAGTGGGGGAAATATTCACATCACTAAGGACTGCTTGGAGTGCAATAAAACTTGCATTTTTCAAGCTAATGTAATATTTAGCCAGTTGGAAAGAGTCTCAAGGCAGCTGATGCTCACACCAGACGTTGCCCAAAATGCTAAAGGTCACAGAGTGTAGGAAGCACAGATGAGAAAAGAAGAAATGCAACTGATACCTTCATCTCAGTAAATATCAATATTATCTCCATTGCAATATTTTCCAATAGCCCCTAGTTGAAATGTATAGATTGGAATTTGTGCAGCTAATCTTTATCAGTGATTTTGTAAAACTCTAACCTGCCAGTACTGATTTCTCCCTAAGAACATGAAGTGACAACAGATTTATTTTTACTACTTTCTGAATTCATTGAAAACTGCAGTATTTAAATGTCTGTAGTAAGATAAAAAAAAAAAAAAGCTAAGTTACAATTTACAGAGGTGTCACTCTGCATTGCTGTAAACCTCAAAAACAGTAAAGTGCTTCAGGCTATGGGATAGAAGTACTTTTAAATAAAATCCAACTAAAAAAGATCAAAGCTTATTTTACTGGCTTACAAGGCATCTTTTTTTTATTTTTTTATTTTCAATCTAAAAATGTAAAAGTGCTTTACATGACAAGATGGTGATTATACATGATCAATTGAGAAATTTAATATGAAATTCTCAATTTAATATTAAATAAAAAAAAACTGTGATGTGTTAAACTGTTAAATCATTTTTTTCAATTACTGGAACTCTATAGAAGGCAACATTAGACCATGTATGTGAGAAGGAGTGAGTGAACAGTCAGCATCACACAGCTCTGCACTGAAACATGACTTGACAAATATTTATAAAACAACAACAACAAAAAGATTACACAAGACACATTTCAGCTATGAGACCCAGAACTTTTATGTCCTGGAACTTTCTAATTTATCTTGCCTGCTTCTTGTCTGTTTTTCTACTTTGGGATCCAAAAGGTTGCCGATGATGCATCAGTGCTGATTGATGTCTTATCCAGCTGCTGAGATTGGGACAGAGGCTCTCATCAAGAAAAAATGTCTTGATTCTAAGTAATAAAATTATAACCAATAATTCTGTTGCAGTGATTACACTTTTATAGCAGACAAACAATCATGAAATAGTCTAAGGAATAGTATGCCCGTGACAGATTTTAAAGGGATTTTCAGCTTCCTGTCATTGATTGAAAAGACTTGCTCTCTCTCACTTTCTCACAGCCTGAATGAATAATAGAAAGATAAAGTTTCTTAAAACAGTATTTCAAATTTATGTTCTTCCTTTTAAGACTCTTCTGATGCTGAAAATAGACCACAGATAACAGCGTCTTTTAATAAGATACTGTTGTCTTGGCAACAGCGTTAAAATATATTTCTGTGATATCTGCGGATTGTTAACTGATTAGAAAATGTATTGTATTTTTTTGATTCTGACCGTCCAATCACATGGTGGTTCCAATCAAGCCGAAAGTCATATGATTTCCTGCAGCAGTGTATTTTTCTGTGTCCAGTTGTAATGGCATGGATCATTTCAACCTATGTTTAGGTTTACACAATAACCTACAATCTGCTGAGCAGCTGTAGAAAATAGATTTTCCTTTCCAGAAACTTTTGACACCTTTCTTCTTCCTGCCTTCATTTTTAAACACTTCTTCACTTGGCAACAACTTTCACACCAAAGGGTGTTGTTCCCACATGACTTGTTACTGCTGCATTCACTGATTGGATGAAAAAAAATATATAGATTTTTGGTTTTCAAGTCTAAAATAGTCTGATTTTGATGATCGACCTCCTCTTGGTATACATATGCTTACACATACTTTCTCCAAGCGAGCCCCAATTTAATCAGGAGTTATTTTCTCGCAGTTATTGCTATAGATTTGACTGATCTTTCTCCTGAATGGGCATGGTTTCTGTCCTGCACTCCTAAGACCTTTGTTAGGACATTTTAATTACAGCAGAGCTGGGTGTAATTGATCTCGGCTTAGAGGGATTTCACTGTCAATGAGAATGAGCCTGGGCGTTAATACGACCCGAGCAAACGCTTCCACCTTTGTGCCGCACTGATACACACTCCTGCAAGAGGGACTGGTAGAGATGAGACGGCCGAGTCTTGTTGTTGGTTACGTTTTGAAACGGCGAGGCGTCTGTCTTTCATGTGTAACCATTCAGCGTGAACACGTCTGGATCCCGGATTTTAACACATCTGTAGCCAGCATTGTTGCTACCTGAAGTGTCCTCTTACGGAGCACTTTCTTCATGGTTCCATGTTGTCACCCACGATCCTTAAATTTTCATAAGGCTGTTAGATAATGCTTCCCGATGAGGGTGAATTATTGATGGCCTTGTACGTATGAGTGGGACAGAGCAGGCTTTTAACTCTCTGAGCTACGCTGCCTCTTATGTGGTAACTAAGGGACACCGTACAAACACCCAAAGGAATGATGTACTGGAGGAGGAAACAAACGGAGGCAGGGGGCTGAAAATAAAATAAAAGAGGCATGAATCCTTTACACCACTGTTGGGCTAAGCCACAACAGAAGGGAAAAAAACTTGGCAGCAAAGAAAGGCTTTGCATGAACAGAAGCCTTCTTTTTGTGTTTTTGAAGCATTGAGAGGTGGTATGGTGGCTGTGTATGTTTTGTTTATATTTATACAGCGCTCTGGTTGTGCTTTCCCTCATTGTGCAGAAGCACATATACACAGGTTTGCTACAGTTATTAACACAGGAATTTGCAGTTGGAATAGACAAGTAAACTTTGTGCACAATTTATAAGGATTACAGCTTAAGAAGAAGTCAGGATAAAGAAACTGATCAGGGGATTGAATGGGAATGAGCCCCTTTAACTGTTTTGGTTGTAGACTAATTGCCCTAGTAGAGCAAAAACACTATTTATCTAATGGCATTTGGTCTCATTTTTTGCCTTTCTCCCTTATTGATCTCTGAACACTTGGGTTTTGAACTGTTGATTGGACAAATAAAACAATAAGAGGATGCCACACTGCACTCCATGATTAACACTTTATAATATAAATGATTTAGGAAATGAACCATATAAATGGTCAATAGATGCATTGATAAGAAAATTAATCACTAGTCCCTAAAGCAGTGGTTATCTAACTGTGAAGTGCAGAAGACTCGCAGTGCATATGGTTTCATTTATCAGGTTTTTTTATAAGTAAAACAAATTTTGCCTTTTAAAATACCCAAGGACTTTTTTGTGATTATTAAAAGCCTTTGTCTTGGTATGCATCTGGTGAAGGGAAACATAAAGAGTATTTATGAACATTTATTAGACCAAAAGAAGAAAAACATAAATTCTAGTATTATGTGATTACATGTTGACAGTCTGAGTCTCTTGTTGGACTAAACCATCTTCCATGCGGATTTCATATTTTTTTATTTTGCTGGGTTTAGTTTGATCAGCCCATAGCTCTAAATTCTGCAAACACACACCCTGACAGCTGTCCCGAGTCTTATTGCAAGAGCTCTCATCATTGTTCAAATTCGCTCTCTTTGCACTACTATGGCCCTGGAGTTTGCATAACAATGGAGTGAGCAGAGCAAACTCTGGAAAAGCACATCATTTGGACACGCAGAATTTCAGCCGTGTGGTCCTTGAAGCTTTTAGGTGGGTTTTTAACGATCTATTGATATTTGCAGATGAAAGCATTTCATTGAATCATCCAAAAAACTTTTTTGGAATGAAATACCACAGATTTTGTTTTCAAAAGTGTTAAACCTGGAGAAAAAGGTTTAAAGGCTTCAGTATGTTGTGAATTTCATGTTGCATTTCTTTTAAATCAGCCTGACTCTTATAGGTATTTTAGTCCCTCGGGTCAGCAGCCCATCTTTTAGAATGAATATGCACAAGCATTTACAATTTTTTATTTTTTTTCATCAGAGACAGATACTCTTAAATAACCACCCGGTGTCTGCCTTCGTAAGTCAGCGACAGCACAAGAAAGCAATTATGTAGAGTGAAACCAGAAAATCAAGTCCAACCTGTGTTCGTTTCCCAGAGGAAATGTGGCAGATTGATGCCTGCGTTTTGGTTTCCAAAGGAGCTGACAGCGTGGGTGGACAAATTATTACAAACTAGTACTGAAAAAAAGTGGAAGTGGAAGATATCTAAGTTTAAAGTATTTTTTTAAATACATAACAAATTTTCCAACTTAAATTTGCCAAATAGATGGTCTGAGCAGTACTCCCAGTCCACACAAAAGAATCTTTCCTAATCAGTGCCATCATGCAAAGTAATTAACCTTTAATAAAGCCTTTGAGATTTGAACATAACAGAACAATTTACAATTACTGATTTTAAATTATGGTTTCAACAAATTAAATTAATGCGCACATTTTCTCAACGATTAGGCCCACAACTATACCTCTGGGAAACATCATTTTCCTGCTTTTTCTCAAAGACCCTCCTTTACTTAACAAGTCAACATTTCTCTACTGGTTCTTCCTAAGATAAAGTTAAGTATTTCAATCAGTATCAATAATTTTTTTTCTTTCTCTAATAAGCTAAACGGCACATTTTATACATAAGGTACATCGAGCAGCAATATATTTTTTATTGCTTTTAAATTCTTAGTGCAAACGTTAAGTAATGCTAATTGTACTGTTAATTTTTTTTTTCTTTTGCTGAACATATCTTCTCATTATTAAGATAATTAATTAAAAGTGTTTGGATATATGTGTGCAATGCTGAAAATACAGTTTTGATGTTCCAAAAAAGGACCAACATTTACCTCACTGAAAAACAATGCAGCATATTTAAATGTGTGTGCAAGTTCAGAAATCAGGTCTCAAATCTGCAGCAGTTTAAAAAATTTGATAAAATAAACATGCATCGTGAAAGGATCCTCTCATTGCTAATGAATGCAAAAATAAGCAAAAGGAAGAAAAAAAAAATTATACACCACCTGCCAATCATCAAACAGCAGACAGACAAATTTAGCGACCAGCTAATAATGCAGGACTTGGCAGATTAAGAACCAGATATTTCCCTCAGGAGTTTTGCAGTCTGCAGCAGAGCTAAAAGTGCGCGTATGCTGGCCTGAAAAGCATCTCCAAATAAGTGATAATTCTGGTTTGGAACTGTTGGATGTGTAATTAGGCAGTTGTTTGCAAGGACTGTCTAAACAGACTTGCTAATAATATGTCATTATTGTGTTTACAATTTCCTCTGCTGGCCCTGCTTGTCAAATTGAACTGATAAAAGTAGCTTGACCAAAGCTTTTCTGATGCAAGCAAACAAAAAGATAAAACGGTGTGAAAAGTGGGGGTGAGGGACGGTGTCTAATTTTACCAAGTGAATTAGCATTTTCTGTCTGCATCACCTACTGGGCTATCATAATAAGACTAGACATAATATGTTAATTTTATTGCTGGATAGACTTGATATTCTCTTCCCCTTGGTGGAAATTATATGATCATAAATTAATGTTGGTGAAATTACCAAATATCTTGCATTCTTAGTAAAAAGTGCCGAGGCTTCTTTATCGGCTCAAAGTTATCACGCAGAGACACGGTGGATGGAATCAAAGGAGGAAAAATTCACGGTAATTTACTAGCTGGTAAACATCTTTACATTCTGAAAATCAAAATGAACCCGTATGTTCACCAAGACCCCGGTAAACACACTGAGCTGAATATCATTGCAGGTATTAACGATGCCCTTCAGGATACGCTTTCATCTCTGGCCCAGTCATAAAAAGGCTTCCCCAGCATGGAGACGCTGAAAAATTAACGCAGTGTTAAATGCTCCCCTCTCTGCATCCTGATGGCTTTACCTGCAGGGAAAAACCAGTAGATATGTACCATCAACAGTAAAACATGGTGGTGGGTCCTTAATAGTATTGGCAGCCTTCCTTTGGGACTCATTACTTCTGACGATTACTCCACACAGTCCAGTAATGGCCAAGGTGTGGGAGGCAGTTTCACAGGACCACAGTAGTTTGACCTCATCTTGCAGGAGTTTTTGTGTTTAAAGCAATTTCACTGTCTGGTTTCCCAAGGTAAACGGACTAAAACGTCCTTTTTGTTAAATACCAAAAAAGTAATTTACACTTCTGTCAGACTTTTCAAGATGTCTAAATATTGCTATCTCACTAATTTTGGATTTGTTTGTAACAGAATGTAGTATTTATCATATTATTACAGTTTTGACATGGTAAAGAAATAATGTTATGTTTTTACAATGTCTTCACCTGTAAAGACATTGACAATGTCTTTGCAGGTCTTTTTGGTGTTTGAGTTATATTTGTATGTGAATTTAACTAGTATTGCATTATTATCATTCTGAACAAATTGCACACAGCACTAATGTTTTTCAATATATTGTAACATTACTTAGATCTTGATCTTGGATGCAGTGATTTTAATTTGGTGCAGATTCCTTATCTTTGTTTTTGTTAAGGTTTAGGGTGCCCAGAGCTATAATAGTAAAAGACATAAGAACAGCGTTTGGAATAGATTTTCTGCCTCCTGTCCATGAGCGGTCATTAAATATTTATTTAAGGACCAGAGGAGATGTCACAGTTTATGTGAGATAGCAAGTGCTATAAAACAGTATTTTGATAATTCAAAACAAAGCTAAACGATTACAGACTTGATTTTAAAGTGGTTGGTAGAGATTAGGGTGGCTGGCATTATTAAAACCTCGGTCTTTGTGTGTATTCCCAGGAGGATTGTTACTTATACTCTTAAATTTAATCTGAGCCAGCATTCCAAAAACTACCATGTTCCATAACAGACAGATGATAAAATGGATAAAACAGACCAATTTTGCTGTACTCTGTTAAGCCTTCCTTTCAAATCCTGAAAGACTCACGCTCTCTCGCTTTCTTGCAGCCTGAATGAACTGCAGTGTTTAAAAAGAAAATACGCCTTCCTCTCCAATTGCTCTCCTACAGTTCTGTGTTGACTCTGATTTCATCCAAAGAGAGATGTTGTTGCTACAACCTGGTAATGCTTATATATGATGTGCTTACTGATCAGAAAAAGATAAGATTTTTGAGCGTCTGTCATCCTTGGCACTGGTCATGGCAAATCAAGTTGGAAATTGTCCTTTTTGCATTTTTACCCATGAGATGTGTAAACAGTGAGACGTGAAGTTATGTAAAAAAAACAAAACAGTCCAGCATCACCATTTCTCTTTACTACTATTTAAGGAGCAATACAAGGCATTTTGAATAGTTGCTAGAGTAGACAGATTAGAAGAGCATCATTTACAGAAACAGTTGACTTTTTTTCCCGTGTTCTGGTGACACTATCAATAGTGCTTTTCCAGGGAGCTCCCTGGAAAAGCAGGGGGACATCCCCGTCTGCTTTTGCCATCACAGTTTTATTTTGAAAAAAATACAGGAGCAAAATGCAGCAATGGGGAAGCAGAAACTTCACTTCTAAACATGTTGCTGCATCCCTTTTATCTCTGAAGGCTTATGACATTACATCAAACCCAACTTAAAAGTGTACCAGGTGCAAGTTGGAAAGCCAATGAGATTTGCTAAGGGGCCGAATAATTTTTAGCCACACAGTGTATTTGAATGTTCTTAGCAGGAACATTTTCATATATAAATGATGTTCAGTGCTAAATAGCTAAAATGATTCCAAGGTGACAATGAAGATTCTTTTTTTTTTGTAATTCTTTCTACTTTTGAATTTCATTGTGGTTCATGTCAGTCAATATTTTTAGTGATGTTAGAAAGTGTTTGTTGGTGTGCTCATACAGCCCTGTTAATCAGGGCTGTATGAGTAAAGGGTGAAATGAACACGCCTTGTGACTGGCTGTCACTTCTCTTTCTAGTGTTTATTTTCAGTAATTCACATTGAATTACTTGAGCTGAATAGAAATAAATGACAGCAATTTTTGACTTATTTTGCTTAAAATACCCATTCAAAAGTGTTATTTAAAAGGATTTAACACTTGAGAATTACATAAAGTTGATGTTGATGAATTTTTTTAGGCTCAATAATTTTTGTATCTAAAGCTAAAATGGATAGTTGCATACAGTAATCATATAAATTACACTTAAATTGCATTACTTTTGTTCTTTGATGCTGTGTTCAACATATGATTATCTGCAACTTGTGGCGACATGCAACACTAAAGTCATTCTTTTTAATCTGACAAATCATCTAGTTCTTATTTGGAGATTTGCAGGACATCTATAGTCAGGATCTAAAGCAGCTTGATGCATGTCAGGCACCGAGGTGTCAAAACGACGCCGATACAGACCACACAGGGAAGGAAGCCCACGGGCCGACCACGCATGGGTAATGCGAAGCAGACCGGTGTTTAGAGTTCGGACAAACATTACGGTGAATCCGCTCCAGGAATGTGTGGAAACAAGAAGGATGGCTATATCAGTGCATGTGAGGCGAGCCATAAAGTTGTCATTGTGGCGAAACAGTCACTGCATGAAATTGTTTCTCATGCTGCTGAAAGAATTCATCTAACTCTAAATAGCTCCTAGAAGCTGTGCGAAAGCGTAGTGAGCACGGTTTGCAGACAGGAATGTTGGGAGAGGCCTAACAGCTTGTCTGAGTGATGTAAACTGGGTCTGAAGAACTGATTTGTTTTTGAGATAAAACAGCCTTTAAAGTCTGACTTTCAGATAAACATTACACTACGTCTCATAATAAAGTGATGCAGGGGCTACGCAAATAATGTGGATATTTGTCCGTGTTACTCAAAGTTCATCTCAGCTGTGTCTAATTTCTCTCCATCTGTTTAGTTTATTCATGTAATTACGGAATGACTCCTGATAAAATCTAAACATTTTGTATAATTAGGTGTATGAGTAGGTTTAAAACGTTCTACTAAGCTCATCAATCATGTTAAGAATTAGCGCATTTTTGTTTTCCATGCTGATGTTGTACGTTGCAAAACCTTTACCACCAAAATTTGATTATTCTATTTATTAAAATCTTCTTCAGTTGTAAAGTCTTGTTTTTGTCAAGCAATTTCAATAGTTTTTTTAATGTATTTTTTTTTTACACAATATTTTTGAAATACTTGGATCAGTTCCAATTGATCTAAAACATCAGTTTTACTTGTACAGGCTATGTTGTTGCAATTCTGACCATTCTTAAAGCATAACAATGTAATTTTTTCCCCTTATGACTCCAATTAAATTTATGAGGCTTTGATTTGATGATTTTCTAATGTCATAGTTGTCTCTAGGAAAGTTGATTACAAGCTTTTATGTGTGGGTCTCCTGTGAAGTAGCCTCAATTACCATTGGAGTTATTCAAAGTCATTATCTCACATAGGTAACTTTTCTCACTTGGGAATCACAAGTTGTTTGCAGTTTGTCCATCTTTGAACTGAAATGCTTCTCCAACACATGGAATTTTTTGTCACATCTTTATAAAAACAGATTGATACAAAATGTGTGGATTGTGCTCTCTTTTTTTTGGAGTAAATCACAACCAACTTTAGGATAAACCAGCACTGGTTGATACAAATGCCTCATTTAAAGGTTCAACAAGGTCAACATCTGGTTCATGTCCTATTGTTTCAAATGACAACAAAGTGATTTTGGTTTTCTACATTTTGGGTGGTGAGTCAAGAGAAGCCATTATTATGTTCAAATTCAGTATTCTGAAACTGTGTTTGAGCTCCCCCCCGCACCCCCCCCCCCCCCCCCCCCCCAAAAAAAAAAAAACATGTAAATTAGTTTTTTCCCCTAATCAACTGTTGAAAGATGTTTCAGCTGTTTCAATGCTTTGCCTGTAGGGCTGCTTGGTTGCCAGCCTCAACTTGTTCCATGTATTGTTATCTAGCCTACAGGAAATTCTAAAACTGGAATAAAAAGTGCTAAATGATGACATAAGCCTATTTTGAATGCACAAATTCTGGTTGCAGTTCCCACGAGCTGGATGAGCTATGGAAATCAAATACCAGTTTTAAACCAGATAGAAAAAATTGGGCAATAAATATGCAAATACCAAAAATAAGTTATCTGGTCAAGTTGAAAATATAATTTCAGGAAACGGTCAAGTAAGTGTCTTTTTTTTTCTCTCTCTTTTCACTGCTTGGAAAATGTGCATACAAAATAATATGACAAATATTTAAAATGTTTTAGCAGAGCTGCACCAGCCAATCAGCCAGAAACTGAAACTTGGGGATCTGCAAATCAATTGGTGAAAAATTCTGAATTATTGAATTATTGGCATCAAGAATATATTTGACTATCTTGAGTTGAGAAACGCATCAATCAGGCACTGTATTTGAGTTGAATAAAAATCTGACACAAATTACAGAGAAATGCCTGGGTCTAAATATAACTGTAATTCGTAACGGGGGTGAAATTTTACAGAAGGCAAAGCTTGATTGGTTCATTTTTATGTTTTAGTTAACATAAAACTTCAGTATAATTCTGAACTTCGCCTCTGACTTCATTTTTCTCTCTTTTCAAACTAACACAATTCATTTTAAAACCTTTTCTGTGGTTTTACACCTATTAGTATTAATGATGACTTTTTATTCCTGTTCAGCAGTATGATTCGTGTATTTGGAGCGGGGGGAAGCTATTGAGTTATCTATTGAGAGACAATTTTCTATTTTTACAGGATTAGTGTGAGAAGGGTAATAATCACAAATATTAAAGCAGTGCCTGGATCTTGCGTGTCAGTAACTTGTATCTATTTTAGCAGCGGGAGCTTCCTCCCTTGCCCTCCCTTACAGCAGAAATAACACTTATAAAACCAGAGCTTATCCCATCCGTGGCGACATCCCTGTGATAGTTTGCAAATAATGTGCCATTTCCTTTTGGAGAAGGCGGGACTCCAAGGGCTGTTCTGGCTCTAACCCCGGAGCTGAGATCACTTCGGCCCAGATGCAGCGTTTCTTTTGTCTTTGTTTGAACAAGTTGCCGTCAACTGTGGAAATTGTATCTGATTATTATGATCCATCTCTGGCACAATGGAAGCACATGAATGGAGTTGTGTAATGTTGGAGACTGATTAGACAGATTTCCCCCTGCCTGCATGTTGCTCATTAACATCACAGATGTTATGTATTAGCTTTATGCGCTCCCTCCTGATAGAACTAATCTAGTCTGAATGGGGCTTTAGAGTGTGTAAAAATCTAACATCACATCAGTGTGCTTAGTTTTTTTTTTTTTTTTCCCTTTACCTCCAGGAGGTGTTAACATCAACATATCACTCGCCGTAAATGTGCTGAAAGTGAACGGAGCTGTTGTGTGGCGTGTTTAGTGTGTTCAGGTGGAGCTGACATTGCCAAGCCAGTTATGGCTGCTTGTAAAAAAAAAGAAAATGCTGTTTAACATCGGAGGGAGCCGGAGGTGAGAGGAGTGTGTGCGCACGTGTGGGCGTTTTTGTGGATAAATGCAGGGGAGTGTGAGAATGATGCATGGAGGAGGTGAGAAGTGAGGCTTTGAGAAAAATTTATGAAGAGATTGATTTGAAAAAAAAAAAAAAAAGAAACTTTTCTTCGCTGTGTCAGTACCAGACTGCTCTGTGTTCCTCTTTGGCGACCTTCCTGCTTAACCATCTGCGCTTAGGTCAGTCTATTAATTTCAGAGCCAAACAGAAAACATCCACTTACAGTCAAATGGTAAATAAAAAGTTAGCCTCTTTAATTGAATATACTGAGATTCGGTTTTCCGAAGCTCAATGAAGTTAGAATACCTTTGGAAATGAATTTTTCATTCATTCATTTCAAAAAGAAAAACTTGTTATATAGAACTTTTTGCACACAGAGTGATGCATTGCACTTATTTCTGATAATTATGGTTATCTAAATGACTAAACACTTAAAATTGGTTTTATCTGAAAATTGTATTTTATTATCAATAAAATTTCTTTCTAGTGAAACACACTGTCTATGAATACGCATTTAATACATGTTGGGTTCCTTTTGTTTGAATTACTGCATCAGTATAGCACAATTTTCTGATTAAAATGCACAATTTTATTTCAGTGGAATATTTGGCCCAATGACTTACAGTTTATTCCCTTTCTCCTTGCAGCCTCCTTAGGATCTGGTTAAGCAGTGGCATAGCAAGCAATACAACAGTTGTAGCTGATGTCCTGGTTAAGTCTGTGTTCAGCTCTTGAAGCAGTGGATTTGGTCTCGATCCAAATCTGGTGAATACACTCCCATAGTTTTAGTAGAGCTTTGACTTCATAAGACTTTTTCATTCCACTTAATTTTCTATTGAACTTTTTGGGATGTAGCACTTTGTACACAGTCAGCTTCTGAAGGAATAACAATTTGTACCTTACCACTCAAATGGAGGGTGTAAGTAGCAAGTCAAAAATCTTAAGTATTCTGATTTTTGAGGGTTACATATTATCAAGAAAGCTTTAAATTCCACTATTAGTTTTTGAATATTGTGATGTCTTTATAATTTTTTATTCTTCCCAGTTCTTCTCACTCTTCTTTTCTGTTTCCATAAGCAAAGTGACCCAAACCTCCTACTTCTTTATCAACGTCTGAGTCAGGTGTCAGCAAAGAAAAAAAAACAAAACAGCGAAAGTTTGTCTACATGGCCAGATATTTAATAGTCAATAGAGTTTGAATGCGTGGGACTCGAAATGTTATAGTCTACCAAAAATTAATCAAGTTATGCAGCTGTTAAATTTGCACTTCAAAAATATAACTGCTCAATGATTCTAAATAAAATATGAGTTGAAATAAATTGCCATTTTGACAACTATATAATTTATTGAAATGCACCTGCAAGTCTAATTTTGAATAATTAAATTTCTAGGTTTGTGAAAATGTCAGATTGGGCTGATTGGCAGAAAAATACCCAACAATTATGATAATCCATGAACTATTTAAATCAGTTATACAGCAAAGTGCCAAACATTCACTGTTTACAGTTTTCCCAGTCGCAAGTATTAATTATGATGGAGTAACAAGCACAAGCTGTCTCCTGTGAACCATTTCAAAGCTACATTTTCCTGAGAACCACATTCTGAAAACACACAATCCCCAAAACACCCCAGTGAGCCGTGCAATATGCATGCACACTGGTGCGAAACATAATGTTCTGTTTCTGTTTTTGATGCTAGGAAATTACATATCAGTAACCTAGTAAAATTTGTTTGTTCAGGATATTGCTCTGCTTGTAAAAACAGGACTGCTCTTTAGTCTATTTAGGACTTTCAGAAATCCCCGTTCTCCCCAGAGTGCAGCTCAGAATCGATAGGTGGCTCTCGCTGTTAATTTGGTAGATTTTGTTTTGGGTTGATATCAGAACAGGTATAAAACGGCGTGAACAGTTTTTTAAAAATATACATAGCATACACAGTTGATGAATCAGTGATAATTATTGTCAGGAGATAAATTTGCTGTTGCTGAGAGATGTAGCAGTCATAACTGTAATTATTTTAGGAATGATTCATTATTTTGTTGACAGGTGTTTTTTTTTTTTTAATGTTGTCACCCCCGGCACAAATTCTTTCTTTATTTTGCTTGACACTAACCTGGTTGTGACTCCTGGGCCTTCTTTGTTCTCTTTACTTAACGTATTTTGCCCAACCCGCTCTATTTTCACTATGTCCATTTGCCCGTTGGCACTCAATCTTATCTCCTGACTCAATCACTTGGCCAGGAGCCGCCGAACACACCAACCGTTGTGCTCTCAATAAAATAAAGAAGCCTTGCACGTTTCGGAGAGCTTCTGTGTGGGCTTTGTGCGCTGTGTTCAAGGACGTTTCACCTTAAAAGCGCATTTATTTTTTTATATTTTTTCTTAGCAGTACCTCATTTTCAACTGAAGTCATTTATTCCAAGAAAAAAGACAATAAATAAAAGCTCTTCAGGCTTAATGCACTAATAAAACATTTCATTTTGGTAGATTTTAATCAATATATCAGTGAAAGGTATGGAAGTATCTTTAGTACATCTTAAATAAATTTGTGAAATTCTATTTAAAAGTATAACTAACTAGCTAAATACGTTGTTAGGTTTGTCCTATTTTGTAAAAAAAAAAAAAGTTTTATGGCATATTATTAAACCATACAACTTTACTGTTAATAGGCATTGATTTCTCAGGGTAAGCAAGTTTAGCTTGCTATCAAGCATGACTTTAGCACAAAAGTGTTGAACTAGGTACAACCTTTTTCAGTTTATTAGTACGGTGCCATCTAAACAGTTTCCATGACAGCTGTAGTTGTGATGTTCTTTGACGAAATGTGCCTAAAGGCTTCCAAGTTCAGGTTGCTTGCAAGTTTTAGCTTACTGTTGGCGCTGTGGCTAATCTTACTAAAGATAGCTACAAGCTGAATTTCTTGCTTCAAAACAGAAACTTTCTCAGCACATGTCTTTTACTATGTAGATATATTAATTTCTTATATAATCACCTGAATTATATAACAATTATATTGTTCTCTGATGGATGCCAGGCATAACCAGTGCCATTGACTGAACCAGCATGTTTAGTTAAACTCTAAACAAATTTTATTTGTTTATTTAATACTTATCAAAATGTATTTTCATAATGTCACTTTAAAAAACTTTTATTGAAATGCAGCATTGAAACTAAGTTGAACTTCTGTCAAAAAGATTGCAATAAAAGAAGGTGTTCTGTTGACTCTTTAGCTTCACATTTTATAGCAACATGTCAGAAGGCTGTTGGGGAAACCACAAGTTTACTTCTTTAAAGGAGCTGTGGATGTATGTTTGCAAGATCGAGTGCCTGCATCAAAGGGAACAATTTGGTACTTTTCTGGCCTAGTACATTCAGGTACTCCAAGGGGGAAATACATCAGTAATACACTCTGTGAAGCAATTTTTGCTTCCCATCATTCTGGAAATTGGTCATAAGTATGTTAACCAAACAATATGCAGTCAATCCTTGACAGTAAGAAAGATTATTCACAAGTAGAAAACATTCATGACACCTGCCAGTCTTCCTAGAAATGGATGTCAGGAAGTTCATTCCAAGGTCAGACATGGGAGTGTTCAAAGAAATTATAAAAAGAATGTTTCTGAGTTTGTTAGATGTTAAAATTCTTTGTAGTCTTGGAGAGGTTGTTAAAACGAGCTCGTTTTATTTAAAAAAAGACGTGACAGAAAGGCTTACTAATTTACATCTGAACAAGTGAAAAAGACATGTGGAACAATGTCCTCCGGAAAGACTTAACCGAAACGGAGATGCTTGATAATGATCCACAGCAAGACGACTGGCAAACACAAGAGCGAGCATATCAGTGCACACACCTTTCACCAGCTGTCAAGCGTGGTGGAGGAGTGATGAACTTGTTTTACTGGACTGCTGCAGAACTGCATTAAATGAGATGATGGTGAATTTTTCAGTACACAAAGGAAACCTAGAGTCAAATGTGAGGCCATCTGTTCGACAGCTGAAGTGAAGCCAACACTGGAACAAGACAATGATTCCAAGCACAGCAGCAAGTCGGAAAGAGTGTCACTGTTGACCACAACAATTAAAGTATTGCAGTGGTCCAAAGCCTTAAGTTAATGAGGGCTCACACAATAATGAACTGAAGAAACAGTGCAAAGACGAACTACACAAAATTCCTTTATTAACAAAGGAATTAAGAGACTAATCAAAGAGGAAGACTGTTTTTGAAGTTATGGCTCATAAAGGTGACTCTGGCCTTTATGAGCTTAACTCATAAAGGCCAGAGGCCATGAAGTTGGGTTTTTTTTCCCCACAATATGTAATAAAAAGTGTGCTTGAAAGTTTTAAGTGGAAATAGCAAAACTATTTCTTTCTGTTTTACAGTTTTCAAACATTCATTTCTCAGAATGACCTAATTTCCAATCAATCTGCTCATTAGTTGAGAAAATTAAGAGGATTGAGTTCCAATTAGGAAGTCGTCAGCATGTTTTGTTGTTTCACCAAGTGCAGCTGCGAACCCGTTTACAGCCAGTTAATCCTGATGGCAGTTTATCTTATCTTCGAACTGTTGATAAAGCACATTTGGCAGACTGTGCTGTGTGAAGGTGCAGCTCTGTTTCTGGATGTTGGTGGGGACTTGTCTTCATCACCGGTGGAGCCAAGGAAATGACATCATATCCCTGCAGGGGTTTAAAGCGCAGCTCTGACAGGACTGTCATGACAAAAGAGTTCCCCCGAAACATCATGGCGCACCGAGGACAGGAAGAAAATTTCCCTGAGGCTGTGTTTTCTTAGTTCCTGTAGTTCCTGTCTCTCGTTTCTAGTCCATCAACCGCGTTCTGGCGTTTGAAATTCCCTTCTTGAATGTGTCTTCTCTGCTTCTGAATGTAGGGCATGGGGGTTGGAGGCAGAAAGTTCTCCAAATTAGTACTTATTCACTGAGTGGAAGACGCATCATTGTGTTGGTAAGATCCAGCACCACAGCTCTACGTCTCTATTTCACTTGTAGATTTTCAGCCTACACTTGGACTTGCACATTAGTTTTTTGTTCCAGTCTTACTTGATATGTATGTATGCGCTCTTTGACGCTCTCTTCTGGGCGTTGACAATTGAAAATAAATTAACATTCCTGGGCTTTATTTTTGTCTTCTCTAAGCCTGTTGAGAAAACTTGGAGGCAAACTCACAAGGTCAGGTCGTACTCACAGCCTGTCAATCCTCCTCAGTGACCCCACCGCCCCGTTTCTTTCTCCCCCTTCCATTCTTTGCCTCCTTTGCCAGTCGCCCCCCTCAACTCTCACAGCTATTTAGTCCCTTCCGTCTTCGAAACTCCCACACTCGCCTCTTTCTCCCCCATCTCTCTTTCAACGGACGCCTCTCCAGCTTGAGTGAGGCAGACGCAAGCTTTGTCAAAGGAGCCTCGCATTCATTCAGGCGGCTGCTGCAGCCAGCCCTGTATTTCATGTTGAGACATGTGGGCCGTCTCCTCTTGTCCATTTGTTTTAATTATCCTTTAATTGCTCGCTGTCCATTTTTAAATGCTTGTTTATTATTTCTATCAGGATGATGTGAAAAATTTGCTGTGGACTGTGATTTTCTCCATTATCTTAACTGATGATTGATCTCTCTCCTTGGGTTTCAACTGTGTCGGCATGAGAGACAAAAGAAAACAGATGTCAGGAATGTTTGTGAATCATTTTTCATTTCATTGCTGGGGCTTTCGTCCTTTTCTCCAGACAGATAGACTGCTAATGGAAGGGAAACCTTGGGGAATATGGTGTGTGTTTTTAAGGAAGGGGATCTTAATGCACAGATCAAAATGAATGTCCCTTATCTATAGTGTGTTGGTGTGCGTTGCAAGTGTGGACTCATGAAAAATAGTCACACTGTACATCACAGTTTGTGATATTTATAAATCTGCAATATCTGCGTCTTTCTTTAAACTTTAAATTGTTATGAACCTGACAGGTTCCAGTCAGGTTTCAGCATCGGTTTTAGCATCGTCATCTCCGAGAGAAATCACCGTTAAGATGCACCTACACTTGATTAGCTACTATGTCTTCAAACATTTTAGATAATAGAGGAAGATTAGATGTAGGCCTGTAAATTATTACGTCATCCTGATTTACAGGAGAGTTCTTAAGTAAAGATATATCGCACAGCTCTAACTATAATTAAAACCTTCCACCAGCTTCACCCATCAGCCAACAATATTTGAAATTTGATTTGCATGAAGGAAATCCTTTAATTGTGAAGTTTTTATTGAAAACTGTTATGTGGGGAGCACTAATTGCAATTTGCACATGTTTACTCGCTCTTCTCAAATTGTAAAAACCCATATTGCATTAATGCATCAGATTTATGATACAGTATTCAAGAAAATATTGCATCCATGCAGTCCTTCGCAATTACGATATATGCTAATATTTCAATGATGACTTAAGATGAATTTCTGTGATTTATTCCTTTGAGTTCAGATAGAGGTTTTAAACGAGATGCTTTCTGATGGTTTCAAAACTACTGCTGTTATCAAAGTGCAGAAAATTTTTTTCTCTTAAAAAAGCTGAATTAGTCATAATTGAAAGAGGCAGGTCAGAACTTAGAAAACCAGAAGAAGAGTGATTGTGCATCTCTACAGATGATCATTATGCAGAAATGCTGGCCCTGTGTGAACCTCAGTTTTGAGGCTGTAGGGTGGCTCAGTGCAGACGATTTTTCTGTATCTTAAAGGGTTAACTGTGACTCATTTACCTTTTAAAATAATGTTCTGCTCGGAAGCATTGAGGCCCTCATCCACCAAATTACGTCAACTCCCCCCCCATCACGTTCCCTGATGTGAAATTATGATGCGTCTGTCAGCGCTCGTGTAAAGCATCTTCATGTTAATCGCCTAATCCGTTTATCTCAAGTCTGGACCGATTCAGTGCAGAAATCCCTCCAAAAAAAAACGTTTTTTTTTTTTTTTTTGTTTAGAAAAGATGAACATGGCTGTGTCCTCCACCAGCTTAAGGGAGAGAGGGGAAATGTTACTCAGCAGGACGGCAGCTGATCAGGAGAAAGGACCCTGGGGTGAAGAGGGCAAGACTTCATCTTCAAGACTGTGCAGGATCTCATCCCCTGGTGTCTGGAGGGGCTTTGGCGGGAGTTCAGTAGGTCCAGCAGACCAGAAGGGCAGGGGCACACCCCTAGACCAGCAGTCCCCAACAGTCTCCAGTCCTCTCCTGTCAGCAACTATTATGGTTATGCCACAGTCTAAAACCTCATATTTGGAGGATTATTAAGTGGCTGCAGAAGTCCGGCATGTCTCTGGAGTGTAGTTGCTCTCTTCAGTATTGAACCTGTAGAAGCTGTGTTGGTAAACTGAGGACTGAGAGCTGCATCAGCAGACGCGGACTCAGACTTCCCATACAGGAGAGCGAGCCTGCTCCTCTTTGTTCTTATCTGATCTGCTTCGGCGCCACTGCCAGATAAACAACTGCAAGAAAAATAAAAGCACAATTCCCATAAACCCACCTAAGATTGGCTGATAAATTTTAAGTTGGCCGCATGTGTGTCTCCTTGGCTCAGAGTTTGCAGCTCAATAGCTCGGTCAGGGTGACCTCAAGTAAAAATAAATATTTTCAAGCTTCGACAGGCTGCTTGGAGAACCAGCGAGCTTTTATTCCACCTCTACCGGGTTCTGGTCACGTATTTAAAATGCCCAATATTTGCTTGAATAATGTCTGAGTATGCTAATGTGAAAGCTCTCCCATGTTTTGTGGGGTTTTTATGTTGCCAAAAATATCTAGGTGTATTAGCGAGGCCCAGAGAGTGATCAGCGCTGACTGCTCTGCTGCTCATATTTTGGGTTCATTATAAAATAATCACGGCAGTTGAAAGGTGGCTCAGAGGGAGCAACATTCAGCAACAGGGAACATTTACTCTCTTCTACATGAAGACAAGTAGCAAGTGACCTATGTGTGGGATTGGGTGGATGTATTATTTAGAGATGCACCAATCAGACATTCTGTGACCAACTTTATTTCAAATTATGAATCAGACTTTTCTTAAAGACATTAGCTTAGGGAAGACGTAAGAATGTCTGAATTTTTTTTCAGCTTTCTGTGAATGGCTATTACTTATGTTAGGAGCAGAGGTAATGTGACACTATAATGAAAGGTTAAAGAATTAAAAAAAAAAAGTTTTTTAAATTTAAAAGTTTAAACTGGCTTTACTATCTTATATTAGCAGGTAGCACAGTCACTCAATTACAACGTCCAAACCAAAGTGTGTTCTCAGCACACAGTGGGGTGGTCAAAACGGTGCGTTCACTAATTAGAAACAGATAGGATTTTTAGGTTTCCATCTGATCCGGAGTCGATCAAGCAGAAAATTTGTCTGTTTCGATTCACTGCCCAACTTCTCAGTGCATCTCTACTATTACTGCATAGAGAATCACAAACACACCAAACTAATATGGTTTTTTTTTTTTTCTTTTTGCTCTAATGGAGTTTGGGAACATGATTCCAGCCAGGATATGCTTTAACTATTGCTAGCTATGTATTTGTTCGAGCACTCATATGAATAAGCTTGTTTGTGTGTGTGTGTGTGCATGCGTGGGGGTGTGTGTGTGTGTGTGTGTGTGTGTGTGTGTGTGTGTGTGTGTGTGTGTGTGCATGCGTGGGGGTGTGTGTGTGAGTGTGGCCTTTCACATGTGACACACAACACATCCTACCCCGGTGTTTGACTTTGGTAAGCAGCTTATCTGTCTTGTGTGTTAGTCTGTCTCAGGCTCTAACCTTTTGCTTCTTGTGCAGACAAAGGGCCGTTTTTGCCGGCCCTTGATAAGGCAGGAAACAAAAGTAGCTCTCAAAGCCGCCTCGTCTGTAATGGCGTCCTGTATTAACGTGTTGCCAGAGCGACATGCTTTTCTCCTGCGGTGATCTGGCAGCAAATGTAGAAGGTTAAGCACAGAGACGTAGGAGAATAATGCAGAGTAAACAGTTGGTTGTAATTGTACAGTGCTGAATAAGTGCTCAAGTGTGTTATGTGCTTTGCTGTTATGTTGGCACCCTTATAAACATGTGGTGAGAAAAAACAAGTCCGATTTGGAAGAACTTGAACTCTAAACATGTCCTCGTTTGATCAAACCTTTTGAACGTTGGTATTCATGATGTTCAGATATGTGCTGTTATTCTTTTCAAACGCAACCCGCTGATAAATTCTCGAGTCTTTCACATGTTGAATTGCCGACCCTACAGTCACACTAATGTTAACCATTCAGTCACTAAATTCTTACAGTTTTTTTTTCTCTTTTCTTGTTTACTTCTAGACAAAAAGATGCTCAGCAATACTTCTCCGAGACGTACCGATCGCTGAAGGTTTACCGGCTCTCCGTCCTCTGACTGCGACACTTTGAAACGCTGTTATCAGCCCATCAGTCATCCGGATCGTTTGCTAACTGCGACACGATGGCCTCTGCACTGTGGAGGTGTCCAGTGCTGCGCTGCCTCCTGCTCCTTTTTCTGTGCTTTCACTGCACACAAGGTACGTTCTCAGAAGGTGGAATTAATGCGATTTCAGGCAACCTTTGGAAAAGCATCTTAGTATTCAACGCATTATGAATGTGTGGAATGTATTAGTGAAAATTGTTGTAAGCTGTTTTTGAGAAGTGAAGAGCAGGCAGATAGGTTGCCAAGGTCTTCTTTGAGCTTAACCTTGAAGTTTTAAAATGTTATTCTAGACCAGGCACAAACCGGGATGAAAATCACATGGTCTGATAACCTTGAATAAAACTGCCATACTTTCACAGTAATTACCCCAAGACTATAAAGCTGAAATATGTAATGCTCTTGTAATTGCTTTTATTTAAAACAGAAAAGCAACAAAACTTTCTTTTTATTGAATACTATAGCATATTAATTATTACAGTTTAGTACCATCTAGTTATTGTTTGATTTTGATAAATATTCTCAGGCAGAAATTTAGCTTTTAAAAGAAAACACAAAACAAGGTTTATACAATAGGTTTATAACAACCTATTGTGCAGAGTATTATATGATTTTGTTATTCTGCTCTTAAAACCAGTGGTGGTTTCTGCAACCGCCCACATAGCCCAATCAATGTTTTAGAAACAGTTATGGTATTTATAACTTATGCAGGTGAAAGTGGTAATTGTATATATTTTTATGTTAATACATATATAGGTATGGTATTTTAAGGTAGCATATTTGCCTGGAGCAGTATCTATGTCTCGAAATCTCAGACTGTTGGCAGTGACTAATTTATTTACTGTCCAATAAACAATAATAACTTTCGAAACAGTTGTTAGAGTCACCTTTATAGTTTTTTTAATTAAATACCACGACATATGGTGCTGACATTTTAGGTCCATATCACATTAATAAATAGTATTGCTCCTTTAGTTCCCAAAACTTTTGGAAGCCTTCTTTCAGCCACCTGACCAGCTGTGGGTAGCAATAATAGGGGGAGGGGTAACACTGCCAGAAAAAAATCCCACTTTGACAATTTTTACAAAATGATCTGAAACCACAGGAATGGCACGATGGGAGATTTGTTCAGTTTTAAAACTTTGGTATAGCTTTGTAACAGAACTGCCTAGATATTTTCTGGCTTCTTATAAATAAAAAAAAAAGTATTTTCTTTAGCAGAGGCACTTGAAACTGCTGTCATTGTTCTCTGCCAGTAAAGTCTGAAAAATGACACCTTTTCTGCTCCACAAGATTCATTATAGATTATGAGAGTGTACTTTGATGAACCAGATTCTCAAAGAACTTATGCATTTTTTATTCTCACCTTGATAAAAATTGATCTGAGGCACCCTGCGAACATGGAACCCTCAAAAGTCGTGCACAAGAGCAAGGGACTTGTTACAAATCCCCAAATGAAACCTTCAAACTGCTTTTTTTTCTCTTTTCTGCTTTTTATTTCAGCTTCTTCTCCCTTCCTTTGCTTTTGATTAACATATTTGGCTGTAATTACAAGTGTTGTGACAAAACACACCCATCAGTTATACGCCCGTCACCACTGCTGATGGTTGGTGTGTCTGAATTAATGATGATCATTTCCGTCTTTCCCTTTCAGACCCTTTTGTACGGTGAGACAAAGTAACCTGAAATCACATAGTTGCGTGCCAAGCATTTATTACAGATAGATGTTGAAGAAGTTTTTTGTTAGGGGACTCTTTTTCAATTTGGGATTTGCATTATTTCTCCCTCTTGCTGTTCTGTGATAGATTTCTTTTCCAGTTCCATTTTAGATCTGGCTCTGGTAGACAGTTTGTTAACAATGGCAGCCTGCTACAGAGGACCTTATTCCAGCTGTCTCTCTAGTAGTAATGCAGCTTTTTTGTTTTGTTAGATTAGGTAAAATGGAAGAAGGGCTTGCTGAGGTTCTTGAAGAATAGACCCCTGATTTGGCCTGGCTTGGAAACTGAGTTGAATAGTCTTGTTGAATTTCTTTAAGAGGAACACTGCTTTGGTATGCAGAAAGGGCAGGTTTTGGGTTTCAAGTTGATGTGAAGGCTCTCAGGCCCAAGAATGCATATTTGCCAATCCGTCAATAAAGGAGTGTGTGTGTGCGTGTGTGTGTGAGTGTGTGAATCCATCTGAAAACAATATCCAATTCTATCCACATGCCACTCACCTTCAGCCCGTCCAGCCCTGAGGGCCTGCATCCTGCCGCTTATGATCTATGTTTCCATCAGCGTCCCTGCAATGCAAACTCCACCTGATAATTACCTCCTGTCCCTCACTAGGAGAGGGTATAATCAGGTTATGATTTTCACCCAAAACACCCCAGCCTAACTTTGAAATACTCACTGACATACCTGAAAAAAAAAAAAAGAAGTAGTTTCCAGTCTACGTTTTCTTTCTCTTCTGGCGGTGAGAAGGAACAGCAGTTTATCATCTGAATGAAATGCAAAAAACCAAAATTAAACTAGTTGAGATTTATGACTGTGGAGACTAAAATGTCTCTAGAGATAGACAAAAATGTTTCCAACAATATTTTTTTCTTGAAGTAAACAAATTAATTGATTTCAAAAGGCATTACGTTGTTTTTTTCCCTCTCTTGTGTTTCAAAAATGCAAGAGAGAAATAAAAGGGGGGGGGGGGGAAGGGAAGTTTGGACAGTCTGGTAGATCACTGGTAACTTGTTGACGGCTTATAACAGATTTTTGTTACTAGCCAACTTTTTTTTTTTTTTTTTTACGTTTTTTCTTTCTCTAGTTTTTACTCAGTCTTCCTATTGAGTCAAAATACATGCATGAGTTTGTTTTTTTGTTTTTTTAGGTCTGCCTGCAGACGGACTCTTTGGCTGTGCAGAATGAGTGGGCTTCAGAATTCATCTCGTACCCATATAGCTCCATTGTGAAATATGGCTTTTTAAAAATATTTATACTATTTTGGAAGGACATCCATGTTAAGTAGAGGTGCACACATAAGTCATGTTTTGCACAGAAAGTAGCTGTTATGGCAGTTAATGTAGAATGAAAAAGTGTTTGTCCCTTACAAATTTCTACTGTTTTTGCTTCTCTGTCAAACATGGAGTAGCCAATCATTGGTTTGCTACCTTAAACTCAAGCCTTCTTCAGTTGTACAGCAGGACAATGATCCAAAGAACTAAGAAGTCCACCTTTGAATGGTTACAAAAAAAGGTTTTAGAGTAGTCGCAGGTTTTAGAGATGGCCCAATCAGACGGTAAGTTTAGGCAGAAGAAACTTTTTCTCATTACTGTATTCTTTGTAGGCTGTGCATGTACCCTAAAACCTCTAATATTCAAGTTTTTAAATACTGTTTTTAGAAAACCAGATTTTTTTTATTATTGCATTAAGGTCTGATGAAACATCATCAGTGCCCGTCACTTCCACACAAGCCGACTCCATGATTAATGCCCTGTTGTGGTTAACGATGTTTTTGACAAATCCTGCTGACTTTTGTCTTCAAACATTTTATTTTCCTCCTGTCACTCCACATGACTTCCTTGCAAAATAAATCAGCCTTGTGAGAATATTCATCTGTAAATCTTTAGTAATGAAGTTTATGATCGGGATGAAAGAATGCTTTTCTTCTTCTGTTTGTATTTGTTTTGAGGATGTGTTTGTGCAGCTGTTGCTTGCATCTTACTGCTCAATCTAGATGTTCCAGTAGGTCTTCAGCAGTCAAACAAGGATTTGAATTTCATTGTCTGGCATCTTTTTTTCTTTTTTTTTTAAACATCTCCACTCCACACCTCCACTGCTCCTGTTAACCACCGTCCCTTAATTAGATCTCAGAGCAAGGAAATGGCTACCTGAGCACGACTTCACTATCATCTACTGCTTTATGGGCATCAATTATTTTAATTATCAGAGTGCTGGGCAGCTGCTTAGAGGAGCCTATGGGTGCTGATTGCTGGGACAAGGTTTGAGGAGGACAGAAATAAACCTCAGAAATTTTCCTCACCTGGGGTTTAATAATTATGAGTGGGAACACGCCATTGCACTAACGAGCTTATTAAGATTTGAGAAATTGTTAAATTAACTGAAAGCTGACCTTTTTAATGAAAACACAAATACAAAAATGAATCTTGAAAAACAACTTTACTTTTTTTCCAACAGACTTTTTCTAGTTTGGGATATTCCTCATCAAATTGCAGTATATTTCAAATTAGGTTTTGCATACGTCTTTGTTATTATTCTCAGCACATCAAATCTAATACTCGAACTGGCTCTCCTTCATATATTAACAGTGTGTCATATGAATGTCTTACACATTAGGATACTCATAACTCAGGGATCTGCAGCTCTTTTAGCATTGCAGATCTTCACAACAAGCTTCAACTCATTGTTTGGATGCACAGTCAATGGTTTCGTAATATTGTTTTCTCTGCAGCAAGCAGGGAGCTAACAAGCAGAGCAGTAGAGATGCATGTACCTTATACTTCTTGTTCAGTAAACATGCACAGTTAGTGGCTGTGTTGCACACGTACTGGGGAACTGAGCAGCAAAACAAGCCAGTATAGCCCCACAGGAATCTACACAGAACCTAAAAAACAAACAAAAACAAAAAAACTTAGTGGATTTATTTACGCTTCAGGTGAGAAGGGGAGGAAATGTGAACTTTAAAATAGTAAAAAACAATTTTGGATCTTATGTGGGTGGGATGGAAATCATAATCCTGTCCTTTTATGGAAGATTAAGAAGAGAAAACTACTGTGTGGGAGGTAATTACTCCAGATAAATAGATGAAATTGCAATGACTGATGGAATTATTTGTGACTGATTTCATTAAAAAGCTATTTAAATGCCATTTTAATTAAACCTTGTTGTTTCTAATCTCTTCATATGCAACCACATTTGGCTATATGCGACCACAAATTACAATGCATTTTTATTCGAACTATAGGCTCACACAAAGTACTGCATAATTTTGAGTGAATACACAATTTCTTAAGATCTTTTATAATGAAAAATCTCAAAAGGACGACTGTATGTGTGTATCCATGCCCCTTTACATCAATACCCCTAGAAAAATCCAGTCCAATGTCCTGCCTTCAGAAGTCACATATTTAGTAAATAGTCTGTGTGAACTATAATCAGAGAAACAGCCAAGAGGCTTTTGGTATCTCTGGAGGGACTGGACACCAACCAAGTAAAAGACACATCAACAAGAAGGTGCTCTGGTCAGATGAGACCATAACTGAACTTTGTGTGGAGAGAAACGGCTCATGGTAAAACATGGCAGTGGCAGCATCGTGTTGTGGGATGCTTTTCATCATTCGCAGGAAAACTGCTCAAATTTAATCGGCTTGCTCGATGCATATGCAAGAGTAAAATTAAAAGGCTTGGATCAAAGCATAATTGTATGTTGAAACGGCCTAGTCAAAGTTCAGCACTAAATCTAATTGATAATCTGACTGAATTATTCAAATCCTAATAAAATACATAAACGTTTGGAATAGAAACTTGACAAAAGGGTATGATTACTTATTGCAAGACATATGGCTTGTTCCTTGCCTGCCTGATTTGTAGTTCTTTCCACTCACTTCCTCGTAGCATTTTATAACCTGCCTATAAAACGATACTTCTACCCAGAGGGAAGTAGGTCATGCAGGTATTGGAAACTGTTGTATATCTCTAAAACCGCTACGGTGCTCCTGTCTAAAGATATTAAAGACGACGACCTGATTCAAAGAGAGCAGCCACAAAGGGGGAGCAAGCGAAGAGCGGTTTATCTGCAGCGGCTGAACACGAGCCGCTATCTGAGTCATTAAAGGAAAGAAAGACGAGTTTGGGAGGGGCTGTGTCATAAAATGTCAACACTTGTCTGAGTTTTATTATAAAATGGTCTAAATTGAGCTTCTTTCACAACACTGCACAAAGGTCTGCTGCAAAAAATTAAGTGGCTTGTATTTGATAGGTGTTGTACATCTATAGAAATGAGGATCAAAGTTGAGGAGTGTTTGCCAAGGTCTTGAGACGTTGTTCCAGCACAAATAAATGTAGGGAAAAGACTTTCAGCTGTATTTTGTTTTTGAATGATAAACTGTGTAGAAAAAAAAAAAAAACATGTACAAAAAAATTAGGCACTTTATTTCCGAGGAGCTGTTTCACAACATCAATTCTGCCACTTGTGAACCCCTGCCTCTCTGGATAACACACTGTACGCCTCTCGCTGAGGAGTTTTTTGTTGATAGTGAGAGACCCCTCTGCTGAACACACCAGTATGCTTGTGTTTCTCCCCCAAAAGGTTGCAAAGGTTAACGCCACGTCTCGGCACAACATTTGTGTCAAGCGGTGCCATACATTGTGCTGACGGAGGGCCCTCCCTCGTGCCACGCTGGTATTTCCAGTCTTGGGCTTGACAGAGCTGAGGGGGGAGGCCATTGTGCTCCAACTTCTCTCTGGCCCCGGGCCATACACAACCAGTCTGTCATCCATTGATATGCTTGGCTTGCCGTTTTATGATTCATATTGAATGCTGCGGGTCCATGGTAGGGCGATCATGAATTATCTGCTAAACCGTGGGAGATTCACAGATGACTGGTCAATCTGTGTGGTGAGAACAAGCGTAGAGGAAGGAAAAATGTGATATATCAGTGCTTCATTGAAATTCTGCCCAACTGGAAGTAGTTCAAGAAATAAGGGCAGGGGTTCATCATCTGGACTGGATGGACTTTCCTGCTGCTTGGAAGACACGTGGAGATGGAGAAATGGTCTCATTATTAATTTTTCTAAAAAAAAAAAATTTTTAACTAATGACTGATAGAGTTCAGTGTCTTGCACAAGTATTCATAACACTCACACCACAAACTTAAATGCATTTACATATTTAGTAGCGTTTTAATGTGATACAGCCGCAAAAAGTAGAGCATAAGGAAAATACATTTTTGTCATGTTACATTGATAAACTTCATTGTATTTTATTAGGTTTATGTGTGATAAACCAGGAGATAAGTAGTGCATAATTACTCAGTGGAAGGAAAAAAAAAAAGAACCTGAATTTCTACTTTTTTACATTTTGAATGTGTAAAGTGTGGTCTGTATTTGGAATCATCCCCTTTTCCTTTATTACCCTACATAAAACCCAATAAGAAAATGGAATCATGTGAGTAACCTAACCTGAGTATAAAGACAGCTGCACTCAAAAATACTGAGGTTTGTAAGAGGACATTTGTGAACAAAGCATCATAAAGACCAAAGAACGCTGCAGAGATGCCATTGAACATGAACAGACTAGAGCAATCAATCAAGAAGAGCAGTAATCAGAAAAGCAAGCAAGACGCTCGTTGCATCTCTATAGGAGCTGCAGAGATGCACATCTCGCATGACACAATCTAAGAAAAGGAACATTTGTCATGATTTGTGGGTGTTTGGGTTTTTGACTTATGGTTTTTATTATGGGTTATTTATGTTCAATAGTTTTTGCAATATGCGCTTTTCCTGGGAGGTCTGTTTCCAGTTTTCTCCAGTGTTTTCTTCTCTGGATAGTTTTCCTAGGTTATTCCAGATAGTGTGTCAGGTTATTCCCTTTCTGTTTTATTTGGGTTAGTCATTCTGTTCAGTTCCTTATATTTCTTGCCAGTCAGGTTCAGTCAGACCAAATGCCTAGTTTCATAGTTTATTCTGAAGCCTGGATTGTTTTTTTTCCCCTTTTTCCTTTTACATTACCAAAACACATAGTGTCATAGTGTTTTGGTTTTCTTTTTATTTATCATCCTCATTAGTTTCATTAGTGCTATTTAGGTTTGCTGTCACTGTCTAGAAGGTGTTGCTATGTTTCCTTATGTTTAGTTTCTTAGTGTTACACGTCTTGTGTATTTGTATTCATTATCTTAGATTCCTGTCAGGCCTGTTTTATCCTTTTGGTTCCAATTCCCATTTTGTCTCATTTCAGTTTCTATGTCCCTGTAATTAAGCCCATTGAACTCACCTGTGTTGCCCCATCTTAGTTATGTTACACTACTGTTTCTCTCGCTATTTAAGTTCCTGGATTTTCTTTGTTCATCGCTGAATTCTCTGTTCTGTTTTGCTCTATTCAGCTCAGTTCAGTTCAGTCCCATGCTTGTGCTAAGCTTGTTTAAGTCTTTTTAGCTAAACTCTTTTTCATTTTTTTTTTTTTTTTGTGCTATGCCACACTTCAAGAGTCGTTTGTGCATTGGCTCTATAACAAACAACATGGCGATTTTATATATTTATTTATTTTTAACCTTTTATTAAAACAAAAAAACAGCCACAAATGTATCAGGAATGATGAACACTGATCGTCATCTCCAAAACACCAGCTTCAGCATGAAAAGCTGTGGTGACAGCTTTATGCTGTGGCATTTCTTTTTTCGGCAGGGACAGGAAAGCTGATCTGTTGATGCGAAGATGGGGTGAGCTAATTACTCATTAATTCTGGAGGAAAACCTGTTAAATGACTTACAGGAAAGGTGAAGTTCACCTTGCAACAAGACCCTAAAACATACAGCCAGAGCTACTATGTAATAGTGTAGTGAAAAGCTTATTTATGCGTTAAAAAGGCTTAGTCAAAGACCTAAATCCAGTCAAAAGTATGCAGCTAAACTCTAGTCTGACTGAGCTTAAGCTTTGTTTGCAAAGAACAATGGACACAAATTTCAGTCTCTTCATATACATGCAAAACTGGAGGAATCAGATCCCTAAAGACTTGGAGGTGGTTATACAAAGTAAAAATGTGATGACTAAATACAAATACATGCCACAGTTTCTGATTTTTATTAGGAAAGATTTTTTTTTTTTTAGAAAAGTACGTTACTACTTTGTTCCACTTTAGAATTATGGACTACTCTCTCTTGTTTTTGTGGTTGTAATCTGGTAGAATGTGAAAACATTCAATGCTTTTATAAGGCACTGTATTTTGTCTGTATTCCTGCCTGATGCAGCGGCATTGCAAGCTTCTGCAAACCTCACCAGATATATTTCTGCATGACATCGCCCTTTATTATTTTAATAATATCCTGGAAAGTTTGGAACCATAGGAGAACATGAAATTGAAATGAGCCAGACCCACGCGAATATCCAGGATCCGGGTTTCACTCTGAGGAAATGAAATACAATATCAGCCTCAATGGGTTCATCCTAGATTTATTGCAACGGCCATTTCCTGAGTGCGTTTTTTGGTCAAAGCGAAAGCAAAGAGAGATGTTTCCATCCAGCGCTTGAGTGTTGGTGTGTAACTCTTTCCCCAAACCTGAGGAGAGGCTTAGCCGTTATTGTGTGTTTAAGACAGGATTGTAAAAGTCAGTTATACGGCGAGCTGATGAACAGGCGCTTAATTTAATGGGCTCAGAGACGCACAGGTTGTCTGGCAGTTTCATTCTATTTGCAAAGCGTGCCTTAAATCTTCATTTGCTAGCAGTATCTGTGAGCAACTCCACCGCCATACAACTCCACTGTTGTATGGCAACAAGTTGTATAAACACCGGACCACATGCCCACCTCGCGCTTTCCTTTCTTAAATGCTGTCTAAGAATTTCTTCTTTTTTTTCCTCTCTCTCTTTCTCCAGGCTGCCTCATTCAAGTAATGGATGAGTCCGGCTCAAAGCCGTGAAGTAGCTTGCCTCGGATTTGAAACTTTGCTCGCTGCAAGGCGTTGTTTTGAACAGGGCTCAGCTGTCAAAACAAAGTATAACATTTAATCTTGAAGGGAAACAGTAGGGGTTCAATAACAATATAAAAAGATGCAGGAATCTTCTCGCCTTTCATGGTGTCTTGGGATGTGTTTTCCAACAGCAGAAATCACCTTTTGAAACGGAGACAAAAGCGTTCACAGAGCCAACAAGAACCTCTCTCGGTTTTATTGCGATTTTTTTAATGTTCACAGAAATTTTAAATAGCTTAAAGGCACGTCATAACTAATCTAAAGCACAACAGCTAAACAAACAGGCAACAACAAAAGTGTATACCATAAAGCACTTTTGAGTAAAAGCAATCAAAGCCAGTTGGTGCTCTGAATACCTGCAGCAGGATGTTTTTAAGCACTACCTCTTCAACTGCTTTGTTTTTAATCCTGACAGAGTTGGAACAGTAATTTGTCAAGACGAGTAGACACATAAAGTGTGTCTGCCGTTTGGACAAAAAAAGCGGCTCGTTGTGAGGGAGGGGAATAAAAGGAGACTACAGTTCTATTTACTCTGTGTGAAAATTGTTCCAAAATGATGCATTTGTCTCTACCTGTCGTCGCTGCTCTGAATCAAAAATGTCATAACTGCTCACATCTCACATTTTCTACTGATGGTTGTGTTTTGCACCGCAAGCGATGGAGTTAAAACGGATGTTGACAGTAGAAAAATATGGCAATCAATAAAAAGCATTGTGGATTTGACAACTTTGGCTTTTTGTGACATGTTTCTTTGTTTGCAGAGACTGAGGCAGAGGGACTAGTAAGTTTAAAAAAAAAAAAAAAAAGGAGGACAAAACTGGCTCCTCAGCCAGCTCTGGTTTCTTTTTGCCTTTTGCTCTTGTATGGCAGACAGTCATATATGATGTGAGTCAGTGTAATGATGTGTGTTAGGTCTGCTGGCTAGCTCTCAGTACAGCCCATGAATGTGCCTCTGTTGCAGTCACTGTTTTACTAATCTCCTCAGAGCTGAGTCTGTGCTATAGAGCATGACCACATTTTTTTTTTGTCTAGGAATTAAATGTCACCTGAGGGCAGGTCACCTGCAAACAAAAGGCCACCAGCCGATTTGCAGGTATAAACAGTCCCAGATAAGGAGGCCTTCTCTTGCTGTGCAGGAAATTGAATAACTACAGAGGCAGAGAAAAAGTCGGCGAAACAGCCACGCACAAAGAACGTTTTTGTTTGCCTTACACTATCAGTATTGACCTCTTGCAGCATATATCCTCATTGAGTGTGCACGGCACAATGGTCTCATCGAAGATGAGGAGCAGGAAGCTGTCTGTCATCTAGATCTCCCCATCTGGGCATCTGTTATCAGCACTGCTGTTTTCTGCTCGCATTGACTGGAATGCTGGTGGAAGGGAATGGGGCAAGGTCATCGCGCTCAAGTCAATCAAAGTGGTCAGCGTTGCAGAGATAGCAGGGGGTTATTGCCAAGGAATGTATTTTTTATTTTTTTTTCCATCGACTTTCTGAAGTTCTCTAAGACTCCCAACAGCGTTGCGCTTGGGTCCACAAAGTCAGGTAGTGTACAGTGCATTGGAAAGGATTTCTATACCCCTTTAACTTTTCATTGCATTACTACTTTAAAGTCTTTTAATATGGTTTAGTGTGATACACCGAGACAAAATAAAGCATAGTTGCAAAGTTTTTTTTTGTTTTTTTTTTTTGTGATGAGTCAAAATCTGAGGTGTGGTGGACATTTTAATTCAGCCCCCTATACTCTGCTACCTCTAAGTTAAGTCCAACCAATTCTCTTCAAAAGTCACCTAGTTACTGTACTACAAACTAGACAGGCTTTCTATTCTTACAATTTCAGACAATTCTAAAGATAATATGGATAGAGAATTAGATTCCATAGAGATTGCCGATGCTACTGCCGATACGTAGGAAGGCAAGGTCACAGGCCCTGATGGTCACAGGCCCTGCATTGAGATCTATAAATGTAAAAATAAATTAGCTGAACTGCTTAATTAACCCAGAACAAAATGGCTTTGTGAAAAACAGTCAGGAATTCCATCAGGGTGTCGAACTTGATACGTGTTATGTAAGTTTTATAAGTTGCATTTGTTATTTAGAAATTGTCAAACATGAGGGGGATGTAGGTTATCATAATTTTTTATGTTAATTTCTTCCAGTCAGTCCTGTGTATTTCGAAACTGTGGGTGCTCGGTTTCATTGAGATTGTGCAAGTGCCAGCTTAAATGTCCTAAAAGAGGACAGAGTGCAAGCACACGCTGATGTGACCAACACATTTTTTAAATTAGGTTGCTGCAGAGTCGGCATTCTAGAAAAGAGATTCCTGCAGGATGAGCAGAGTTAGTAGGAAACTCAGGATGCCTCTTGAAGAGATTGCTGATAAAAATCAGCCCATTAATCTAAGTCAGCACAGACTCGGCCTTAATTGCATTAAAAGTTGCATTTTAATGCAGAAGGAAACATGCGTTCGATGAAAAACATATGGCATAATAACAAAGGCATGAAAAAAACTTTTTTTTTTGCATGTGCAGCCAAAAAAAAAGTCTTATGTTTGAATAAAAACAAATTAAGCACAAAAAAATCAAAAACAGGGAAGCCTGCATAAAATGCCTTTCAATCTCAAGTGAATTAGTTTGTAATCTCAAGAAACAAGCCAGTCCAGTAGGAGTGATAGTGTGACAGTTTCAGAAACCATGATGAAACTGAATTGACCATTTATTCTCAGCTAAAGCCTGATCTCTAGTCATCATTGTGGTCTCAGCCTCATTATTCATGTAATCCGTGTTCCAGTTGCAGCTTCTCCTTACACCCTGATTCGGCTCCACACATGCAGGATCGGGCAAACGGAGGCGGGGGTTGGTTAAGGGGAACTCTGCCCCGGCAAACAAGAACAGAGACGAGCATGTGATGGAGACTAACTCACCCCCACCAACACCACTTCTCCTTTCTGCTTCATCCTCTTCTTTTCTTTCTCTCTATCCTCCGGGAAGGCACCTGACTTACCCACAGACGTTTCTAGCGTGGAAAATCCAGCTGGGGTTTAAGTGCAAGGGTAAAATGTGGGCTTCAAGGGGGCTTAGGCATCACTCAGGGCAGATCAAACCCACAAAACTATAACCCTGCTGAACTCTGGAGGGTTAGCCGAACTTACCTCTTTCTGTGTGTTTCATCAACTTCCCTGAAGAGATGCAACAATATGTTGGATATTGAACAAGCAATGAACTAATTCTGTCAAAGCGCCGCTCTCCCAGGAGGGCATTGGAGATTTTTCATGTTCTAAGCTGAACATTACCTTCTTCTAAATGTTTATCCTTCGTAATAGATATTTGTATCAGTGTGGGAGGGATGTTTTCTCAGTAAATTATGAGGGATTATATTTTACTTTAATCAGACTAATGTACTAGGGAAACGGGCCAAACATTATAGTTTACTACATCCTCACCAGAATTATTCCTGTCATGGCCCTCGTGAATTTAGAGGCTTACATGTATTAGTAATGTAATGAAGCTTCGTCTATCTTCTGATGTTCACCCAGAGGGTCAGAGATATGGAGGATAAATCTTAATTATTGTGACCAAATTAAGTCATTACAGCCTGCAAGTTCTGCAAGAAATTCTTATCTGCAAGGGCCTGCATATGAGTTGGATGTTCTGGAGAGGCTAAGTAACCCACCGTGTTCTCTGTGCATCGTTTGTGGCAAAGCGTACACATGGATACTCTGCGGCTCAGTAAAGTCGAGTAACGAGCTCCTAATTGGAGGGTTGTAGGTTCAATTCTGGCGTCCTCAAGTCACATGTTGATGTGCTTCTGGGCAAGGCACCTAACCCCAAGCTGTCTATTCATGGGTGGATGCGGGATGTTGCACGTGCTGAAATTGATTCGATACATTGTTCAACTCTACTTGTTTAATTTATTTGCAAATTTACGATGCAGAACATAACCAACGTATATTACCAACGTATACAATAATTCGGCATCATTCAAATGCACTACCCTATATTCATCTGGGGTATGTTTTGCTAATTGTGGTGCTAATGCTATGTGTATTGTGATAGAACAATACACATGTATGGGACTTTGAGACCCATACATCTCAAAGTCAGTTTGTAAACTATGTTACTATGTTCATCATTTTATCATCTTTTAACTGACATGGGTTAAATGATGCTTTTTTTTTTCTTCAGGTTTTTTCTTTTTTTATTTTCTCTGCAAGCCCACAGGAATAAAACGATTAAAGGGGAAGGGTCATAAGCCTCTTAAAAATATAAAATGTCATTTTCTTCTCTGGATTAAACAAATCATATCATTGGACCAACCTGCTCATTTTTGTTCAGTGGCCTAACCAGTAACATAATTTTTGTTAACTTTAAACCGTGCAAGTCCATAATGTTTTAGCATATTGATTGCTGGCTTCAAAACTAATTTGGAGATTTACAACAAAAGCGAGTGTCTGGGTTCTCTGAGAAATAGCAAGCTGCAACTTGCAACAAAGCTGCAACCGTTTCATTCTTCACAAAACAAACGTGAAAAAATTAAGAAAGTATAAAATTAACATATATTTAAAACTCTGATGGACAAGAATAAGTATTAAGTATTACTTTTCTTTCTTTCTTTTTTTTGCCTCTTATTCACATAAAAACTACATCCCTGGAAAATTAAGGTTTAAATATTATTGAAAATCGTTTTATCAATATGTTTCTGCTAGGCTAGTAATAATATGAACGTTTTGGGGTGGTCAAGTCAAAGCCTGCACTTAAATCTAGCAGTAGTCAAAGTGTGTTTGATTTTGGCAATCTAAAATTAAAGATTAGAATAATGGCAAAGAAGTGACCTTCCAACTTCAAAATACTGTTGATAACACAGAAAAATCTCCTGAGCAACTTTTATATTGCCCAGTTCTGTGGGAATAGTAAAGAGTGGCATACTAACCTTTTAGAAGGACACCATGGTCCGGAAACAAATGGAGTGATTTGTCTAAATGAGCAGCAAAGACTACTAATGTGCTACTCCCATAGTGCGTTACAGAAAACTCAAACAAATCAACTCTATTCCAATCCCTGCTCTTTTGGTACATGGTTTCTTTTCCCTTCACCTCACTGCACTGCATCATGAACCTTTAACAACCCTTTAGATTATGCTCGGTCACTATCTACTACATTTTATTATGTTTTAAACAAAACCAGTGAACTCACTATTCAACAACTGTCAAAATCTAAATTTATGTCCAAACCTACTTACTATTTTGTATTGAGCATCATTGCGGTAATATATAGACCTCCACAGGCCGTCCTAATATATCTGGTTTTATCTTTCAGAAACAATGAAATACCTCTATATGGTGTGATAGCATCTAGGTTTTAATAAAATGGCCCGCCTGAGGAGTCTAGAGGCAGCATTAGGGTCCTTTAACCCTAGCAATATGACAAATCCTTCTCCTTAGACCCCTTCATTGGGACATGTGTCAACATTTAATCTGTTATTCTATACTCCCGCGCTGCATTTCTGAGTTAAGACAACATTTAGAGAATAAATTGGGGGAAAGGGCAGTGGTACGAGCTGCGGCTTTGCAACTTGAACCTGCAACGGCTTAATTTATGTATCACCAAAGAGAAAAGGGATACAACACGGAGCGCTTCATCTGACCATGGAAGCAGTCTCTTCTTTAGTGCTGGTTTCTATTTTAGAATTCTTATATGGGAATCAAGAGTGTCTGATAGCAGCAGTCTGGGAAGGGCGGGTTTAGCCCTGGGATTTGTGGTCTTGTCTGACACTGTCTTTAGAAACAATTCCCAGCAAGGTGGACCAGAGCAGGGACTAAAGTGTCATGGGAAACGGTGCAATGTGTCCAACTTGATTTTCAGTGTTTCGCCGTGTTTCGACAGTTGGACTGAAATGTGAGCTGCGGAGGGATGTGGAAGGCTTCTTTGGGTGTCATCTGTATTCGAAAAGCAGGTGTTACGTCGCGAATCCCCAGATCTCCGTTCTAATCTCCCACCTTTCTTATGTGTGCCTCTCACATCTGATGAATGGTCATGTGAAACATTTCCTAACGTTTTGGGCAGAATTGTCAACTGCCTTACCAATTAGAAGTATTTTGTGTGGTGCATTCATACAGGTTTGCTCAGGCTAGTTGAAAAAAATTAGTGTTTTTAATCTTCTATGCCTGTTTTTATACATTTCTTTTGAAAAGCCTAACTCCACTGAAGTAAATCCTTCTCATTCCCTCCGGATATTGGATTATGGAGGCATCTCTCACTTTTGGGGGAAAAAACTTGACTCTAAAATCTTCTCTTTCTTTTCAAGATGTTGCCTACCAGTAGCACCGGGAATAAAACAACATAAAAAGACAAACAATCTTGAAGTACTCCTGCTGCGACCGTGGTGGGGGCACTCTTATTTAACTAAAGGCTACACCCTCCTTTATGCTGCAAAAGAAAGCGTCCCTGTCAAACTGAAACCCAGAACAATAGAGGCCAGCCTCAGGGAAACAGGGCCATTTGCATGCAGCTGTTTGCCGTTTCCAGGACCACAAAGGCCAATCAAAGAAGCCTTAATGGGAGATGACAAGCGTCAACCAGTGCCTTTGCTCTCTGTCTGTGCCAGGTCTCGTCATTCTCTCCTACCCTCCAAATATGGCCCAGTTTTTTTTTTTTTTTTTTTAAAGTTAAACATTCCTCCAGTCTTTTTGTGCCTCCCACTGCCTGATGGTGTGTAGTTGGAGCGGTCAAAGGTTGGTCATGACTGCAGACTTGAGAGCTCGCGTGCAGAGCAGCCAAGATGAACCTGAGCATGTGTGTTATGGTCCGCCACTTGTAGCTGGCAGACGGCAATATCGCAACACGAAAACGACATCATGTTCTCATATAATCTTCATAGATTTTTTTTTTTTTCTTACGTCACATGAGGGTATAATTGCAGAGGGTTTCAGATGCACCCATCTGAGCCACAGTGCCACTTCCAATTTCAAGGGTGTTGATAGAAAACAAAATATGTATTATGAGAGGGATTGTCGCCAGTGAATTATAGGCTGTCAGCTGGAGGAAAAAAGAAAAAAAAATAAAGCTCCCAGAATGCAACAGACTGAGCATCAGTACTGATCTTGCTTTGCTCTCTTGAGCTCAATAGATGGCTTAGCAGGCAGGTCAGGAGGAGAAATCTGAAAAGCTACTTTTCTGTGCAGCCACTCACTGACAGGAATGCATGATTAGGCCTGATGTCAACAAGAGCAGAAATGGGGATCAGAGCCAATTATCACTTTGTCAAAGTGGCTTCCATTGCAATATGTCTGGGTGGTCTCAATCGAATATGATGATACTAAGCGTTTTATTTGGCAAAAATATAATTTCATGATTTTTTTTACAACAGGAAAATTAGGGTCACTGTTATCACAATCTCTGTATGTAAAAACAGTATCTAGAGCTATGACATGGCATAAAGCGTAGGTTGAAGAATATTTGTAAACATACATCTGCGTTGCAGTATCAGTTTTTAACAATGAAACTTAGATTTTTCAGTGGGAACAAACACAGTAATAATAAAAAATCAGCTTAAGTTAATAGATAAAATTGTTTGGATACATACTGCTTTTTAAGAAATTGATAGTTATTCTAGTGATATTAATGTAGAAAAAAAACAGTTTTCACTTTAGGAAATATTTGCAAGGGGATCAAACTTGTACTGTTGAGTAAATTCTTGGATGGCTTCTTTTTACCTTTACTTGAGGAAAAACATGATGTAGAGCTACTCTTATAAATGTTGACTTGTTGACTGCTGTACCCAGCCTGGCTCTTTACATTTATATCCTTAAATAAAATTGAATAGAAATACGTTCTTGTTTGTGGATGCCTTACATAAACACAATATGAAAGCTCGTTCAGAGGGAAAATGGACAGAGCTGTGGCAGCTAAGGTTTTTAGACTTGCATGTAGGTTCATCCTCTAGCAGGACAGTAACCTTAAGAATACAATCAGGGCCACCTGCAATGCTTGTAGAGACCAATGTTGAGCGAATGTATGAATTTATCGACCGTCGACAATAGGCTGTGACCTGTTGCTTCATGCGTTGTTGCCAGTAAGACTGCAATGAGTAGCTTTTTTGAGAAAAGTTGCTAAAGGGAACTGGAAAGTCCCTAAATATATTGACAAGTTGGTAAGTTAGCAACAATTATACTATGCAATCTGCCTAACTAATATGACTTAGGTTGGTATTGTATTGGCATCCCACAAACAATATATATTTTTCAAAAACAGAGGGGTAAAATATTTAAAAAATATGTGGCATAGTGTAATTGTAGCCAAATAATTTGTTTGGTCATTTAAATTTTCCGCTTTACTTTCATTGCTTTTTGCTTATGTTTGTGGTGAATGGTTTAATTTAATGAATGAGTTGAAGAAATTTTTTTGATAACTGGATGCAGTTTTATAGGAATTTCACAATAGAAATTGCTGTTGAACTAAAATTTTAATAATGCATTTTACCATAGTAATCATTACAACCAACAACTTTTTCTGGTCTACAACATAAAGCCAGTATAGTGATGAAGTATAAGATTCAACTAAGTCTGAAATAGAGCACAAAACATTCATGTTTACCGTTTGTCCAACAGACCACATATTTTATGTTATGTTATGTTAAATATTGGCAGTGACACAGCAAAGATCACCCAGTCTGCGACTCACACCCACACAGGGTTTGCGTTATGAATTCCATCCTGCAGTTTTCCTGACACCATTTTCCCTACAGCTGGTGGCCTTCTGTCGCAATCTTCAACTGCTGCAAAGTTGATCAGTCAAACAAAGCACAGAGTGTGAGATGAAAAGCTTTTCATGCCTCCCTAGAACACGCTGCGCACAAACAACCTTCACTCCTTCTCAAGATCTTGCAAAACTTGTTTAAACCAAGGAAGTGCACACAGAATAGACACATCCAGAAACCTTTGTTGTCACAAGGTTTTTGCTTCAGAGCTTTGTCTAAACCCTGAGATCTTAGGCGACATCCTGTTCAGCCACCAAAAATATATTCCTTTGAATTTGGACTTTTCCTATCTACACAATGAAAAAAAAGTCTTCTTTACACATGGTATAGTGTTGTATTTTATTCAGATTTGTCATCGCATGCCTAGTTACAAGTTTACTAGACAAGCATTAATGAGACCAAGACTATGTGCAGTTTGGAGAGAAGGCGATTTGTTTTTTGGGCCGCCGGCACAGTCTAGGTGCTCCTAATTGATGTAGTGTTAGCCTATGACCAAAAAGATCTATACCAGAGAGGTGAGGGGTGGAGTCCAGCCAGCCACGAGCCTAATCAATCGCTAGTCTTCTGCTGACAGCAGCTTGCCATCATGCCATAGCGATCTGATAGATGGGCAGAGGCAGCGGTGGACTGCCGGAGAAAGAAACTTAGACAAGGCAGATGGCGCATGTGTCCGTGAGGATGTTTTTTTTTCTTTGCAGAAAGACGGTCTTTCTGCTTGGAATTTTAAAACCCCACAAGATACATTATTTCCGTCTGTTCTCTATAGCTGCCGTGATAAACCCGTCACTCCGTCCGTGAGGAATGGCAGGCGGGACGATCATTAGTCTTTGCAGTAAAGCCGCCAACTCCTCTCTCTGGGTTTTATCATCCACCATTCTGGACAGGTTTTCTGAAAGGTTTGGGTAATTGTCATGGTTATTGGGAAAGATGGAGTGACCCCGCAGCCCTTCACTTATGATTTGGCTGGACTGATTTCTTCTAATGAGGTGATAAACAGTCCAGCTAAGAACAATTTACTGGCTATTAGATGGATCATGGTTTCATAATGAAATGTCTAGAGGCCAAATGCCAGAGAAAATCTGCCATTAATTTCATATTTTGTTCTCTTGCTACTTCTCCTGGTGTGCCTGGAACTTTTTTCTAATATGCAATGACTCTTTCGGTATATTTTTAAGAGCGAATGTTTTACAGATGCCATTTTTCTCCTTTTTGCTGCTGCGGCGTGTGCAGGCTTACACAGACTATCATTATGACTGAGCTAGGCACAGAAAAGCTGAAATGACTTGCAGACATGTTGGTCAGGTTTTTAAGGACAGGAATTTCGAGCCAGAATCACTTCAGCTCTGAGCAGTTCAAACAATGCTAATTGCGCAGGACCCTGCCTATCAAAAGTGTGAGGATAATTAAAGCATGGGGGCAAAGTGAACCCGGGGTGGTAAGTGTTAGTACATGACAATGGTGGGGAGCCAATGGGAGCAGGAAAAAGGTAACAGGCTGAAAGGAGGGCTAATTAGGAGAGAGCAGTGTAGAAAATACAAATGGTAGCTGCTCCCTCAGGGGCCTGCCGGCGCTGAAAACAACGACGATTATTGACAGTTCATGCAGAGCTCTACTTGCTCGTCTTTAATGGAGCACATTTCCATGTTCTGCTTAGATTTTACCAAATTGTTTTCTCAGAATTGCAGACAGTTCTAGTTTTTTTTTTGACTGGATCACTTTAACTGCAGTTAATGGATTTATTTTTCTTCCTTACAGTGGATATAAAAAGACTATATGCCTGTGTTAAAATTTCAGACTTTTTGGATGTGAAGTGTACAAGCTCTTAAACTAGTACTTTGTGGGAGCACTTGTTCATTCAGATTCAGCATCTGTTGTTCTTGTGCACACACCTGTCATCATTTCTAATAAGTCAAATAAATTTTTGATAAAAATCAGCAGTATTTCAGTTATATCTATCTTTTTTTTAAATAACCTTGGCAGATTTAGAGCCAAATACATATTTTAACATTATGTTTCTTTTTTAGAGTAACTTGGACTTTTGGTCATAATCTCAAGACATGGTAAAGGCACTATCATGCTGTAGGATTACTTTTCTTCAGTTGAACCTAGACTTTTTCTAAAGACAGATGACGTTCAGATGACGTTCTGCGTAGTTCTAAATACCACTCAGCTGTGATGTAAAACCTTCTGGTCTATGTTAAATAAAAGCACAAACCACAATCAGTGCTTTACCAGCAGAAATATAAGGTTTTAGAAAAGACCTGGCAGTAATTTGGAATAAATCTGACAGGAAATCCGTGGGGTTACTGATGAAGCTTGTGGACAATAGCTCTCATTTCAATCTGTTAGATTAACCCAAATCTATCAAATCCTGACAAGTCTAGAATTCAGACACCTATATTATGCAGTTTGATTGTGTGGGATAGACATAACATTTTGAAATTTTGCGTGGCTCCAGTTTTGACCAAACTTCTCAGTGCTTAACAGAGACACCTTTTGTAGGGTAATTTCCTCTGAAGTGATTTAGACATCGGTAAACTGTATAATTTTCTTCTTAAATGTTATATAGTTTAGGAAAAGAGTTATTTGGCAATTGTCCTTTCTACTGGGCTTCATCCATTGGTCACGTGTCCTATGTGGACTTCACACTGTCCCTTGTCTGATTGGCCCCCCCATATTTTTCAGAATCCCACTTCATTCAGGTGGTACTCTGCCTCTCTTTGTGTCCTTCTTTTCAAATCAAACAGAGTAAAAAAAGAGAAATAAATTAAAGGGTCTGTATGATAATAAAGCTGTTCTCAATCCAACTGGATTTGGTCCTACTGGTGGATGCTCTCTGTTGGTGGAGACCATCTCAAATCACTCTTGGCCTTTACATCTGCTGAGGAATTTATTAGATCTCAGATGATTTAAAAATTTGACAGGCCTGACCACAGAGCAATGGAGAAATGAATTGTTTTTCATCGTTCCCCCATTCCTGGGTTGCGTGTAACGGCCCCTCTATTTAAAACTGTGGTAAACATTGGACTGCTGTGGCCTATTCGGAGCTTGCCAGCAAATTTTTACAGCATGATGTGCGGTCTTATTGTGCTGGTGCAGTGATCCCTTAACCTATTAATTTAGTGATGCGCTTTTTTTGTCTTTGTGTGCGTTTCTCTTTTCCCTCCATCGTCAGGCTTCAGCCGTGCGGCCTTGCCTTTTGGGTTGGTCAGGAGAGAGCTCTCGTGTGAAGGATACGCGATTGATCTCCGTTGCCCTGGGAGTGATGTCATCATGATCGAGACGGCCAACTATGGCCGCACTGACGACAAGATCTGCGATGCTGACCCGTTCCAGATGGAGAATGTCAACTGTTACCTCCCCGATGCCTACAAGATTATATCGCAAAGGTAAAACACCGGGGGGGAGAGCAGGGATTCCATTTCACAAACACAACCAGGAGTTAGGCAGAAAAAGCATGGCCTTTTTTTTTTTTGTCTGGAATATTGCTGAACTCTTTATTGCTGTAATATTTTTTTACATTTCGGCATGTACTTCTTCAGATGGATATGCTTTTGTGAATTGTCATTATCATTATTTCTTTTCCTAGTGCATCTCAATTATCCGAATTTCATATAAAAATGTATTTAATCCAGTAATTCAATTCAAAAGCAAGACTGACATTATAATGATTCATTCTACACCGAGTGATGAATTTCAAGTCTTTATTTCTTTTAATTTTGATGATTATGACTCATAACTTATAAAAATTAAGACATAGTTTCCCAGAAATTGAAATGTTTCATTATATAAACATGTTATGTTATGGCCATGTTACAGTCTGTACAATTATGGAGAGAACTGCTGACATGGCAGTTGTCCAGCAAACAGTCACTGACTCGTTCCAGAATGATGTCATTAAAATGTCATTATTTACTTTCATAATGACATACTTTAGTCAGTGTCCTTGAAGCACCTTTTTCTGTTTCCTGCCACTCAACTTTTTCTAATAAAACTGAATGCAGGAGTCTGTGAACAGTCAAATTTTAAGCAATGATGTTTCCGCTTGTTGGTGGATGGTGTCAATCACTGCTAGCTAAAAAAAACTGTAAAGTCACCTAATTTTCATGTAAGTCATGTTATTTCTTGTTTGAAAATTATCTTTAATTAATTTAACATAAAATTATTCATTTCTGAATTTTGAGTTTTTGTTACTTTTAAGCCATATTTCTCAAAATAACAGATATAACATTTCAAATGTATCCCATTACGTATAAGGAATCAATATAATATATATTTACTTTTTTAGTTTAAATACTGGAGTACATGAACTTTTTTCCTGGCATTACTATCTGTTAAAATTCACATGTGCTTTTGACCTCAATTATGTTGCTCTGGTTTGTATTGGTGCAAAAAAACTCTCTTTTCTGGTATGCTTATCTAACATTTTTTGCATACAATATTCAAATATCTTGCACGATTATGTTACTAAACAGCAGTAGACAAGCCTGACCTACAAACTTCACATTTCAGGCAGATCAGGACCAGTGTGTGTTGTGTGTCCTTGGCGCCTTTTAGACTCTGCAGAGCTTTTTTCATGCACAAAACACTATGCAATGCGCCGAAAGCTAATACGTATAGACAGCTGAATGTGTTCAAGCAAAATGGCGCCATCTTACACCCTTCAAATTCCAGGTTTTGCCATCTCTTGCCAAATTATGTGGATGACATTTAAAATCTTTAAAAAAGTGTTGCGCAGATTAATTCTTGACAGGCAGGAAGTGACATCCATGCAACGGAGCTCTTCACACCAGCTGCGTGTTGTTGCTTCTGTTTGAGTCATAATCGGAGTAGCTCAGGGAGGCGACCGCCAGTCACATGAACACCCTCCTAATACCCTATCTGGAACACTGCACTTGCTTTGTTCAAACACTTGTAGTGCATTGAAGTGGCTTTGCCTCAGGTAGCGAGCGGTGCCCATCATCGTGCCTTTTATCCTGGTTACCCTCTCACAGGATGCCGCCTCATTGTCAAACGACAGCACAGCAACACTTCAGCTCGACTGCTGCTTGCCCCTAGAGGTGTGTGTGTGTGTTTTTAAAGGGCACTGGATGAGCTATTCATAAACAGTAACGACCACTGTTCACTGTCTAATGCGCCGCTCTGTCTTAACCTGCAGCCTCTTTAAAGCTGGCTTTTGAGCATCATTGCCCACCATGTCAGACCTTTGGGATTTTTACATGCCTCATTTTCTCCTGTTTACTCCCATGAGATGCAGCTCCACAGAAGAGCTTCATGAATACATCAGGTCCTGCTGTCTTTCTAAATCTACACCGCAGTCCCAGTGCAGTTGTACAGTGTAACGCTGCAGACGCTTTCCATGCCTTTTGCTTTCACTGACCACCGCAACACTTTTGTTGACAAGTCGAGACCCACACTGGGTGGGGATTTACTTCAAACCTACAGTCAGGTGAAAATTAAAACACCCCACAACAGCCCATGTTTTTACTTCATATTTGGGCATATGGATATTTAATGTCAAATTCAAGTAATACCCCTAACAAAACAACAATATTGAGCGAAACACATTTTTAAAACCTTGAAAATGCGATATAATTTCTGGTAAGAAATAAATAACATCCCCACATTTATTCTTTCTTAGAATGGTTAGAAAAGTTTATTGGTATTTTGAAAAAAGATTTAGTTTGGTGTGGCTGATGAGGCTGTTGAAGTGAGAGAGCATTACGGGAGGATCTGTCTAAAACATTCAGAAATATGTTGTTGCATCTTACGTGTCTAACTAAAATAAGGCCTCACAATAATTACAAATTTACTATTCCATGGTATGGGAAATAGTCTACAAGTGAACAACATCCAACATGGTCTGGTCTGCCCCATCTAAGAAAGTCCCCCTTTTAGTGGACTGTAAGATGCCAAAAGAAGTCTCTGGCTATATGTCATCAATGAACCTGCTGCTGGCCTTTGCAGCTGTTGCTATGAAAAATAAATACCTGCATAAAAAGAGAAAGACTGCGTAAGTTTAACTTTCACGGGAGGTGTGCAAAGAAGAATACTTTCATTAAAATAAATAAATAAACCAAAGCCACACTGAGATTTTCCAAGGATAGCCCAGACAAAGACCAGAACTTTCTGGATGTTGTTCTTTGAACAGATGAATGTAATATTGAGAGGTGCGTGGTGAAAATGTGAGACCCTCTCTAAAGCAGTTGTTAGTGAAGCAGAAACTGGACCCTGTGACATGACAATGACTCAAAACATGCTGGTAAAATCTGTCAAGGACTAGCTGAAATGAAAAATGCCTCTCTGAGTCAAAGCCTAGATCTTGAACTGATTGAGGTGCTGTGGGGTGACTTGAAACAGGCTGTACATGCAAGAAACTCTTCAAACATCTTACCGTTGAAAGTGAGGAGTGGGTCTAACTTTGCTCAGATTAATTTCTACAAGAAGCATCTCTGAAGTTTTTTTCAGCCAGTGGGGTAAGGCTAGCTTTTAGAAGGTAGTGTGTCCTAAAGTTTTCCTCATTTTTATTCTTTTGTTTAATGAGTAAAAGCAAGGACATTTTTGCTATTTAATTTCAGTTGAATCACTTTAATTTTCAGAAATAAAGAAAATGCAATTAGACACCAAGATTTCGGCATTTCTTAATAAATAACTTAATATTTATTTGGGCGTCCTATTTTTTTCACATGCCTGAATATTGATCCAGGTTCCCAGGAAATAATGGTTTTGAAAGGAGCCTTTTGCCACAATGATCGTAAGGATTCAGATTAGAGGGAAAGGGCTCCTGATCGTAATTAAAGGTGATGTGATAAATGGCGACGTTAAACCAGCCGCAAATCTTCCAGAGGCCAATCAGCGCTCCATTGGTGTGCAGCAAACTAGAATGTGGGTATTTTAACTCTATCACAATGGACCAGTCAATACTGTCAGGATTAACAAAAGGCAACAGCCCCACAGACGGATAAACAAACACATTAAACAAGAGCGGGTAGATGGAAACAGTTGGAGGTCTGCATCTCAGACTGGCAGTTTCTGGAAATTGCGACAGAGAGCATTCGTCAAGAACTGTTTTTTTTTTTTTTTTCTTCCCCCACAACAAAAATTACTAGACAGGAATCAAATAGATTGATTTTTGCACGACAGCTACATCAGAGGGTTTTGTCAAGAAGAACATTTAGTTGAAAGTTTTGTAAAGAAAGTGCCGCAACCTCTGGTCACATTGCTTAATATTCAGGTCCTCATTCCTTTAGAAACGCGTCGTGAATGGACTGCGAATTTGACCTTTCCGTCTCTCGACCGGAGCAGGTGCAAAAACTGTTCACTTGTAAAAAATTATGATCTAAATACACTTTTCGTCTCTCTGCCTTCCATTACTTCATTTGAATCACAACCTCTTCTCTGACCCTTTAAAACTACCAGAATGAATCTTTTATCTGGTCAAAGGTGCAGCTCTCTGAGAGAAAGCGAGTGGAATTCAAACACTTGACTGCCGTGAGACTGTTCAGTGCACATCGCACGCTGGGATTTGCTGCTGTTATAAACAGACCGTCAGAACCCTTAGCAACAACACCTGCTCCTAAAACACAAAGGCATCTCCAAATTACTGTGAAGGAAAACGCTGCGGTGAGCGGTTCCTGCATAAAAATAATTTTTAGTGATGGAAAAAAAGCTTTTTCTATTGGTTCTGACATGTATACAAATCAATATTTCATGTTTACCAAAGATCAAATGGTGTAATATGATAGGTGTTCTCTTGTACTGGTTAACCAACAGAGAATGATCATCTAACAAAACATTTTTCCTGTCTTTTTAACTCACAGCCTTAGTTTTCTGGTCTGCAAACTAAACAGTTTGATTTGGTCTCATTGCTCACATCAAGTCAGCCGAACACAACCTGCTTAGTACAACAAAGAACTCATAAATAGCCAGAAATGCTTCCCTTCGGAGCCGCTAAGAACCAGAAGTGGAGCTGAAGCTTGGGTGAATATTTATTAGATGTGTGCCTTTGTGTGTTCTTTTGTCCTGCAGGTCAGCTGCAGTGTGGCACAAAGTCAACCACAGTAAAAATTGCAGATGAATATTCAGTGTTTTTTTATTATTGATTTATCACCACCTTTATAATTTATCTGGAGTTTAAATTTCCTGCTAGTTGAGATGAAGCTCATAGTTTCTTCCTTAACACACTTAATGACAGATTTATAAAGAAAAAAACACCATAGGAGTGCACAGAAACATTTAACCCATGAGACTATGCATGATGTTCACAAGGTTTTAAACAAATTTTTTGTAAATCTAAGAATGCAAATAAAGATTTTTGCAAATTCTGTTTCTTTTCCATGCTTGTGCTTTTTAATTCTAAGAAGAGACGATTAGGATTGAAAATCATCCCTTTTTTGAATTTTAACAGATTTCAATCTGTTAAAAGGTTGGGTATTAATTTTATATATTATATATATAAAATTATATATATTATATATATATATATATATATATATATATATATATATATATATATATATATATATATATATATATATATATATATATATATTATATATATATATATATATATATATATATATATATATATATATATAATATTATATATATATATATTATATATATTATATATATATATATATATATATATATATTATATATATATTATATATATTAATACAATTTATTAATATAAATTTTATATTAATAAGGTCTTATTAATATAAAAAATAAACTCTATGGTGGAGCATTATCCAGTTTAGTTTAGATTAATCAAGTATTTTATGGTTTGAACTACAGATGATCAAATACAGAAACGACTCAGCTTTTTATTTAGCACCTATAGCAAAGCTGTAAAGCACATGCTATCTTTAGTTGTGTTAGCAGCTAATGGTTTCTCTTGTTGGTAAATGTGGAGTTCAGGTGTGATCACTGTAGCCTCCATGTTTTGCAGGTTGTTTGCATCTTATCTACCACTGTCAACAATTACCCAAAATATTGCCAAAAAAGGGATATAAAACTGATGAAAGTTTCTTAATCTGTTCTAAAGCATTGTTTCAAATTGACCTTGAACCATCACAATGCCTTGGTTGATGGCACTATTGCCTGCTGATGCATTTTCAACACAACCAAATAATAATCTATTGCCCAATTATGCTTAATTTTGCTGATCGGCACTCTACCTGAATTTATATCCATCCTGTTTGCTGCATTGAAATTATATAGTGAGATTACGTTTTTTTTCCAAATATTTCAAAGCCTATTTCCTATCACTTGCAGCTATTGACTTTAAAATCTCTGCACCCAGAATGAAGTGGAACATTTTTGGGTGAATTTGAGGTGATCCAGCATGCCCCACACACTGTCAATCAGATCACATTTTCATGCAGTGACCCTTCCTCCCTTGCGGCAGTTCTCTTGAACATTTGCTACGCTGGAGCTACAAACGTTGCTTCTCTATAAGCACAGCTGGCAGCATATTGGCACTGAAGTTTAGACCATAGCTGGCTCTTTCTAAAAATCCTTTGTTAATTGTGCATGGTTTTAATAAGGTGTAGTAGTTGTATGGCATTAACTTTGAAGTACAGGCAGGGTGCTACAAAGAAATTGCATGTGCACTTACGAGCAAAAGTTTCATGCTGGATTTACATGTGTGCTTACCTGCTTTTTAAAATCCATTAACTTAGTCTTACATGGATGGTTCTGTTCATCCGTCATATTTTTGTTTTGTTTTGTTTTTGCAGTGATAAATTGTCCTAAACCTGTTACTGTTGTCCCCTGTTCAGATATATGTTCAACTTGCATCTCTGCCTCTGACTTTTTTTTCTTTCTTTTTTTTTTTTTTTTAAATATTTATCTCAAACCTGCACATTGTTAAACGTTTCTTTTTCGGTGCCAGTTTTCATCTTGTTTGCCTCTCTTGCTGACATCATTCTCAATCCCTGGGCCTGAAGAGAGCTCGATTGAAGTGGAGCCAATTTCACCCTATACAGTATTTACACAAACTCGATCTTTTGCTGTTCTTCTATTTTATTTTATTTTTTTCCCCTCTTGCTGCCTCTTGACTTGAACTTTTTTTTAACACCCAGAAACATGTGCTAGCACACGCACACACACACACACACACACACACACATACCCAATGTCTCTGCAATTCACACATCATACTGTTATTTCACTGAGGGACACCATATCATGCTGAAAGGCAAATAACCTTTCATGGAGTTGACACATTCATGTCTTGTTTGGGCATACATGCAGAGGAGCTGCTCTGTTGTACTCGAGGCCACCCATTCCAGTCCAGTGCATGTCACCACCACCTGTCGCGTGTGTTTTAATGAATGTCCTCTCTTCCAATAGCAGCCTGAAGACAGTAATTCCCAACATGCCTTGTAGCTGCTCTCTCGCTCTGTCATTCATGCCATCGCCTTCATTTACTCGCCCCTTTAATGCTCTCATTCCTCTCCCTCCTCGTTCGCCAAGGTTTGAAACTAGAATGCATAAGTAACAGTCGAGCCCGGGATTTCATCAATGTCACTGAGGCTGCTACAATGAAGCGCTCCCTCCTTTTGTGTTGTTAATGTTGTCTCATGCGGAGTACTCTTACTGTGGGTAGTCATGATGAAATCTCTGGTCAATCTTTTTTTTCCCCTAGGTGCAACAACCGTACGCAGTGTGTGGTTGTCACTGGCTCTGATGTCTTTCCCGATCCATGCCCTGGCACCTACAAGTACTTAGAGGTCCAGTATGAGTGTGTTCCCTATAGTAAGTATCGCCACCCCAATCTCATACAGAAATCTTTGTTGTGTAAAATCAAAGTGTCTGATGTGACTGCAGCCTCTCTTTGTTAGCTCTTACAGATGACTCTTCAACTCTTTTATCTGGAATAACACTGTGTTAATTATGACCTAAAGCTAGATGGACTTGGAATGTTTCTTAGGTATTTAAAATTGAGCTTTTCCAGTTATAAAAAGAAAAAGCACACATTTTTCCTGTTCCCTTATTGGAAGTCTAGTCATGCAGATGTGATTTTATTTGACTTTATTTGAGATGTGAGATATTTTATGTAATAAATGCTGATTTTTGTTGGCTGTAAGTAAATGCCAAACAAGTGGCAAAATAGAAGTTGATTAAAAAGAAACGTGCACCCAGAGAGGCATACAATGGTATGAGTCATACAATATAAGAAATAAGAAAGAAAACAAATGTTTCACAAATGGTATTTGCACAAAAAAAAATCTAACAAAGCTCTGTAACGCAATCTAACTGAGTTTATTTAAAACAGAAAAGAAACATTCCCACTACTGCTAAAACAAAATATTGATTTTTTTTTCCTAATTTGTATTAATATTATCTATACGATTTATTTATTGTAGTTTAATCTTGATTCAGTAGAGTATTACCCCCTTTTTGCTTTTAATGTTGCAGCTTATTAACTATAGTTTTAAAATGTTGTTCTGCTTATAGAGTTCAGGGATAACATCTTTCAAAAACTGGTTTTTGCATGTGAAAATACTTCCAAACAGCTGAATTAGTTTTTTTTTAAGAGAAGGAAAAACTATTCCACATTAAGGTAACCTACAGTTCTCAGGGTCTGCCAGCTTGTTAAATTTAGTTTAAACCCCAGGAACAGCATGATATATGGTTTTACAAAGCTTTGGTATACCTGGTCCCAGCCTACATTATTTTTAAGTCATTTTTTAGATAATGTTCAAGATGGAACCAATATGCAAATGTTCTGTCCATCTTCACGACTGCAACTTGCCAAAGTAAATTATCACCACATTAAGAGTTGTGTGTCCACGGTTAGGGGTATTTAACTGACAAATTACACATAAATGGCAATTTAACCCCCCCCCCCAAAGATTAACAAATAAGCTAACAGAAAACAGTTTATTCCCCAAAGGCATCTGTTACATAATTGCACTTTAAGTGACCAAAAGTTTCCACTTATTAACATGTACGACTCTGACTGGCATAGAGAATGCTCCAAACTGCAGAAAGTTATTCAAAACCTTTTTTTTTTTTGCTTTTTGTTTTTGTTTTTTTTTCTTCTTTTTTTTTGTTTCCTGTTAGCAAATTTTCACCCTATTTATGACATTTCCCGGTAACAGTCGGTAACCTATAACGCTGTCCGAGGTCACTGCTCAGCCTTGTTTATTTTTTCTAAAACCAACTAATGGAAACATGCTTAATTTGCATGCTCATTTTGTACCTGACAGCGACATAGAAGCCTGGTTACTGGCATGCCAATTATCAACCGTGGAAGCTGAACTTTCACTAACAGATTGTAAATCTACTGCAAGATTCAAAATTTTGTTGTAGTCAGTTTAATTTTTTTAACGTAACTGTGCAGGCTGAGCACAGCGACACAAATTAGCACGTCAAACTCATCAGTTTTAATTTTTGCGAAAAGACGACTGTAAATGTCTTCACGGATTGCTGCGAACATTATCTGGCTGCGTAAGATATCATTTATTCTAGTTTGCAGTGTTTTTAAGTTTAGCTTTGGCTCGGGGTTTTTAAATTAAATCTTCACGTTTTAGTCATGTATCATTTTAGTTTCAACCACTAAAGCAAAACCGAGTCAGATTGAAGCAGAGGTTCCACATGATTCAATTTCCACTGAGGGATTTCACTGGGGACTTAGACGTGATAAATGGTTGTTGATGTGTCCCCATCGCCGTCTATCCCAGACTCTGCTTCAACGGCAGTAAATGCATCTCTGGTTTACAGTATGACGCTCATATAGATCAAATTGAGTTTTTCATTGGCCGTATCTTTTCTTAAAAAGCATTGCTGGTTCTGCGGTTAATCCTCAGACCTTACTGTGATCAGTTTACTTTGGAACTACTTTCCACCGAACAAATAGCTTCTGCTTTTCCCTTTTTTTTTTCTTTTTTTCTTTTTTATAAACTCAGTCTTACATATTTGTGGTTCAGTTGAAAATCTCAGGGGTATATATTTCTACAGCTTGACAAATAAAGCTGAAGCTATCTGCATGACTAGATATTAATAAGGGTTGGAGACGCAATGTTTTCTCACAGTTTCCGTTGGCTGACTTTTGGATTGTCTTTTACTGAAATCAGAATGTATGGCGTTATTTAGTGCTCTTGTTGATCCATAACACAAAGGATCCTACTGTAAAATCTGTTTAATTGCCTAAAATTTAAAAGAATGCTCTGCATTTTTCCTGAGGTTAAACTGAATTGTTACACTTATCACAACTCTCTTCTTCTACAGTTTTTTTTATCATCTTTGCTGCAAATATGTTTATAACAGTCACTATTTTATAGTTAATCCAGCTTTAAACGGATGCCTAGAGTAGTTCATATGAATTCAGCTTTATCTGAGCTTACTCCATATATTAAGTGCTGAAATGTAAACCTTTAGAAATACTCACTCTTCTTTCCCCTCTTCTTTCAAACAGACCTTCCTTTCACCTCCTGTTCCCCACCAGTACTAACTCTTTCTATTTTTTTTCTTTTAATTTTCAACCTTTTTTCATATTGTCTGCAGCCTCTTCAAAGCACCGAAGCACATGCAGCTGCATTTCTAAGGAACGCCCATTAGGCTATCATCAATCACCTCGTGCGCTGCCAGCTCGTTTAAGCGTTGGTAACTTTAGTGTCGTGTTTTACGCATGTGGGCGAGCAGATCTAGAAATCCAGCGTTTCGTTTGTGTTTAGAAAAGTTTGAACAATTTCCACCCTCAGCCAAGACATGCCAGAAATAACTCCGATGCTGTGTTGACTGTTCTCCATCGTAATATGACCAGGACTTTGGATTTTTTATTTTATTTTTTTTATAAATTTTCTCCATCTCTTGCTGCTTAGGGGAGAAGCATTCTTTGAGGAATTTATTCAGCTTTTACTGTACAAACTGTTGTTTTGTTGGCAGATAAAGGCAATGGAAATGAGTAGTTTATTGGGAAGTGCGATACATGGCTTGTCTCTTGCCATAACTTCTCTGTTTTTAATTCTAGGATGAGACATCGCTCTAACAAACTTTTTTTTTTTTTTGCTCTTCCTCTAAGATCTCCTATCCCAGCCAGCTGAATGGTTCATTTCACACTCACACCCTCCAACTAATTTTCTTTCTTTATATCTACTAGTTAACTCATGATAACATTTCTCTTCCTCTTGCACTCTTTTTTTTTTTTTTGCTTTCTTTTCCAATGCCTGAAATAGAAGTGGAGCAAAAAGGTAAATGAGTGCTCTGGTCCTTCCCTCTCTTTACCCCTCCACCCCTCCACCCCCCACCCTTTCGGCCTCTTGTTCTGTGGTGTTGAGTACAGCTCCCCTCACGTCACACCCCCTTCCACCTCTCTCCTCCCTTCCTGATTGCCTTTTCCTGTCAAATTGTAAACCCATAGGAGGATGGTTTGCACCCATGGAACCCAAACGATTTGCAGAATGAAATTTCAAATGACAACCATGGTCACCAGACCAAGTTCTCTTCTCGATACGAAAGAAAACACTGACTGTTTTTGGTGTCCATTCATTCCTTGGACCCCCTCGTAAGCAGTGTAACCCCCACCCCCCTCCCCGACTTCTCCGAAGAATGACTAGTTGTGTGTATACCTCTTAATTGGCTCAGTCTCAGTTTGCCTGGCCCGAGTTCTGCTGCACCCATAGCACGTGATGTGAAATAGCAGTGATGGCTGAGTGAGTTTGGCACCATCTGCAAAAAAAAAAAAAAAAAAAAATGTTTGAGGACGGGAAAACAAAATTTCCCTGTCTTTCCTTTCTCTTTTTTTTTATCCAGAACAAATTAATTTGTATTGGAACCTTGCCGTGGCCTCCCTCACCCATCAGTGGTTACTCTTGTCTTTTGCCACAGAAGTAGTGAAAATCCTTTGCCTCTGTTGTTTCTATTTATTCCCTCAACCTCCACTTTCATTTTTTTTTTTTAGTTTGTTTTACCTTTGCTTTGCTGCCGCCACCACTACCATCCGACAACCTGTTGTTCACTCTTACCACGAGATGTAAAGTCTGTTCCCTTTCCCTCTTGTTACTTAATGACCCTCAGTCATGTGAGAGTGCATGTGCAGTGTGTCCGTATGTACAGTGGATATAAAAAAGTGCATACACCACTGTTAGAATGCCAGGTTTTTGTGGCATAATTAATGAGACCATGACAGATCACTTGAAAACTTTTTCTACCTTAAGTGTGATTTTTATCTTGTACCATTTAATTGAGAAAGTTACGCTTGAAGGAGAAACAGAAACAAGAATATAAAAGCTGGAATGACCTGGTTTAGTACCAAATCTGAAACCGATAGTTTGTTCAATCCCTGCAGCCATTTATGATTCAATTTCAGCATTCTCTGTTTTTTGGCCTTGTAGACGCTCTCAAAGCCAACATCAGATTGTGAGGGCATCTTTTGTCCCTCCTCTCTTCATGCGACCACAGAGATTTCTGTCTGGCTTGGCTATTTTAAGATAACATTTTTGCTGGTGAAGCCTTTTTTTTTTTTTGTATTCTATAATCTTCAAGCTTTGACTCATAAGTGTTTAGGCTCAAAACTGTCTGGCACCTTCCCAAAAAGTCTAGTACTCTAAGCAAAAGCATGATGCTGCCACCAGCATATTCTACTGTAATGATTGTGTTTTAATTAACTTTTTCAACTGTGCCAAAGGTTCAGATTTAGTTTGATCAATCCGGAAATGTGGAGCACACTGGAAATTGTTGCCACATATAAAATAGAACCAAGCACAAGGACTAACCAGAAATTTTTGCAGTTAACTCAAATCTTTCAATTTTTCTGGGAGACTCTTGGTAGCATCTTCAACCAGTTTCTCTCTTGTCTTTCTATCAGTTATGAAACATGCAGTTTTTGCCAAGGATCTGTTGTCTATATTGTCTGCAATTATTGACAACTGTCTTTGTGATACCAGATACTATGTATGATGAGATATTTTATGACATATCTGCTTACTTTGTCTTTACCTAGAGGATTGAATTAAGCAAAGTCAGTAGAATTGGCCTTATATGGCTGAAGTTTATTTGTTATCCATCAGATTCACTCTTAACTGATGGGAGGTGTAAACACAAGAATACTGGATACTGGAATTGAATTAAAAAGTGGTTCAATATAGTATTAGATTCAAGGTGTGCATACCATTTTCCAAAAGATTTGAATATTTTTCATTTGAATTGTAAAAAAAAAAATAATAATAATACTTACCATACAAAGGGTGGAAAAAGTTTGGAAATGATTTTTAATAATCTCCTAAAACCCTGACATTTTAATCAGCCTATTTTTACTTTTATAGCCACTGTACCCAGCTGTTCATGTGGCATTTGACATTTGAAGAAGCCTTTCTGGTGTTGGATGAAAAAAAAGAAAAGAAAAAAAAAGCACACAAAACAAAGCACTGTGAATTCTCCTTTCGCCACTTCCCGTGTCTTTCGTTTGCAGGACTTTAAAACTTTTTCGGTTCACATTTTATTTGTTTTGTCCCCGGTACAGTGTAGCAGCAGCCCCTTGAGAAGCAAGTTCTATTAACCTCACATTTTTCATCCTGAGTAGTTACTTTGACACGTACATTTGTTTTCCTCCCCCCTTTCCCCGTCTCATTAGTACAAAAACACTAGTCAAAAGCTTCAAAGTCCCTGATCTTTTTGTCCTGTACTTGAGTGGCGCAGCTGGGAAAATTGTGCCTGTCACACATGTAACGTTTGAGGTTTTTAATATTCTGCCTTGTTGTATTTTTGTTTTGCTCTCCTCTGTCACCAGTTTTCATTTGTCCGGGGACTCTGAAGGGCATAGGAGCTGCAACCTTCCTGTTCGAGGCCGAACAGCAAGCGGGCTCGTGGTGCAAAGACCCGCTCCAGGCTGGAGACAAGGTCTTCTTCATGCCCTGGACGCCCTACCGCACGGACACACTCATTGAGTATGCCTCCCTGGAGGATTTCAAAAACGGTCGCCAGACGACCACTTACAAACTGCCTCACCGTGTGGACGGAACCGGCTTCGTCGCCTACGACGGTGCAATTTTCTTCAACAAGGAGCGCACTCGTAACATTGTCAAGTTTGATCTCCGCACGCGCATCAAAAGTGGAGAGGCCATTGTGAACAATGCCAACTACCATGACACCTCACCTTACCGCTGGGGTGGCAAGACAGACATTGACCTTGCGGTCGATGAGAGGGGCCTGTGGGTGATCTACGCCACTGAGCAGAACAATGGACGTATCGTGGTGAGCCAGCTCAACCCGTACACCCTACGCTTCGAGAACACCTGGGACACGGCGTACGACAAGCGCTCGGCCTCCAACGCCTTCATGGTGTGCGGCGTGCTGCACGTTGTGCGCTCCACCTACGAGGAGAACGAGAGTGAGGCGAGCCGCAGCCAGATCGATTACATCTACAACACCAAGCTGAACCAGGGCGAGTACACGGACATCCTCTTCCCCAACGAGTACCAGTACATCACCGCCGTGGATTACAACCCCCGGGACAACCAGCTGTACGTGTGGAATAACTTCTACGTCCTGCGCTACGACCTAGACTTTGGGCCGCCGGATCCTGCAGAAGGTGAGGGACTGCTTCATTGTCAGGTGTAATCCATTGTCTTTGTGTAAACCCCTCTATTGTTTGGGAGTGGCTTGGGATGTCACAGATGGCTGCTTTTTAATTCTGGATACAATTCAGGTGTGATCAAGGAAAGAGGCTTGTGTTATTCTTGGGGAAAGGCCTCATTTGCAGACAGAAATTACAGATTCACCTTGGAATGAGGGACAACTCTCTGTAGGGTTGAGGCACAGCTAAAAAAAAAAAAAAAAAAACATGAAAAATGCGCATCTTTATTACCACGAAGCAGGCAAGCCACTCAATCCAGCTGATGCTTGGACCCCATCAAATTCTTCAATCTCGAGCCTTATCCGAAACCATTATCTACACTGCCTCCCTGAACTTCCCTCTCACGCTGCGAACATGTAGGAAAAGGCTTGTGCACAGTATGACAGAGGTTATCCTTTCCTCTCCGCCTCAGGATTGCACCATGTGTTGCCATGACTACCTCTTCAACTTTTGCTGTTGCCATTTTTCTTTTTCTTTTTCTGTTTTTTTTTTTTTTTTTTTCTCTAACAGATGAGGTGATAATCGGCAACCTATTGTGGGCTAATATTTTTCAAAGGCGAGTTATGGAGCACACAGCGCATCTGTTGGAGAAAAAAACTGGTTGGAAAAGGAGATCTATTACAGTGAAGAATCCTGTCAGGCAGTTAACAGGCTTAAATTAATCTGTGAAGTGCTGAGAGGCGACATATGTGTCATCAGACAGGGACATTACATCAGGCCGATAATGGGCTTAATTACCTGACAGAAGCCAATTTATCCCACAAGTCTTCTGTATGAAGAGGGGGAATAAGAATCTTGACCTGACTGGATGATGCGTTATAGAGGTTCGTGTTGCTGCCCCTCTGCCGAGCACTGTTGGATATCAGGTTACGACTGGGCCACTTATTAAAGAATCATCGAGTGGTGATATTATTTATTGTGATTATGAGATCATTTATGACACATCTTATGTATTTATCGTTAAAAGTTCTTCTAAAAGGTTTTGAGCATGGAAACTGTTGAGTTTTCAGACTATATTTCTTACTATATTACCTAAAAAATACAAAAATCAATTTGAGAAAACAAGTAGCATTTTATATTTTACAGTTTTTATTGCCACAGTCTTCCAAAAGTAATACAATTGGTACATTTTATAGCTTTGTTTGGCCTCTGGATCTTCATAGATCAGGCTTTGATGCAGAGATAACTGATTGATCAAGTTCTTTTTGACTATATATTTTGTTAATTGGCATCATTTAAATAAGCTGAGTTTAAATTAGTCAGGCTTTTTCTGGTAGATACTGTTTTTTTCTTTCTTTTTTTCCTTTTTTTGATGACTAAAACACATGAAAGAGAAAATACTCTGCCGGTTCTTTGGTGCATCAGTTTTGAATCCAAATGACAAAATTAAAATAATTATTTATGCATCAAAGAATACAGTTAAGCCATACCCCAGGCAGAATTAGGTTTAAAGTATTTATTTGTTTATTCATTTTACCAACATATTTATTCTGACTGGAGGTAATGTTAATGTTTTGAAATAGCCCAGTCAGAGTCCTGACTTGAATCCAGTAGAGAATCTGCCAAAAAGTTTTTTACATCGTCTATGGAGAAAGGTATATAAAACTCTTCCATTTTTCATTAGTTCAGGAGAAATGTCTGCCTCATTTCTTATCAAAAACAGACTTCTTGGTTCAGTAAAAATTCATTTAAATTCAAAGCAGTTTTTTGACCTTAACTGTGTGTCCAGCTATGTCATTAGTTGGATAATCCAGTATTAGATTCTGAAATGTAGGCTTATTTTAATTAGTCCAGACTTCAAAGAAGAGGTAAAATATCCTTACAATTATTTGTAATTTTTATTGAAAATTGTTCATCAGTTCATAAAAAGCAAAACAAACGTCAACCATAAATTAGGAAGAACATTAGGAAGAAAAATGACAAATACACTGAAATATACTAATTAATTTTACATTAAAACAATGTGTAAATATGCAAAGAAAGAACACAAGTGAGAGATACACAAGAGTACAGCTTGTCAACGTTGCACTTTATATTTTCTATATACAGTTAATAAATATAAATAAAAGGAACTGTTTTTTTTGTTTGTTTTTTTTTGGGTGGGGGGGGGGGGTTATCGCATAGTTCTTTGCAACAAGCAACACATAACTGAGCTACAACTCATTATTAAGATAATTCTGGTTTCTGTGCCGGTTGTGAAAAACCTGAATGTAGTTTTGCTAATCAGGGTCAGTTTATGAGCGTGTGGGCCCCAGGGCCAGGAGTCAGATCAGGTGCTCTACTTACACAACTGAAACTTTTCCTTATGAAAACAGTTTTTTTTCCAGAACTCATCAACCTGTGTCCTTTCTGAAAAGATTCTTGTAAGCAAGGCAGCATTTCTAAGAGAAACTTGGGAGTTTACATTTGCTTGCCGTTATCAAGTTCTAAGGTCAAGTGGGGCTGTGACATTATTTTTTAAATAGTTTCGTTTTGGTCATTTACATGAATATTCAACAAATTAGAACACTTAATGATATCGACTTACACCTTGTAGGAAACCTGGCAGTCCTTTTTGCTCTATCAATATTGCACAGACTGAACATTGTGCAGTCCTAGTTATGTTTTGTTTTTTTTTACTTATGAATATTTTGGAAAGCGGTTGCCATGGGGCTTGAAATCCGATTCCTGACCTGTGCTACTGAAGAGAGAGACATGGGGAAAGGTTGATTTTAGAATGGAGACTGTGTGCTCCTGAACTTTGGCCCCATGTCACCAGATCTTGTTTGTTTTCCCGCTGTTTTCCCGGGAATCTCCGAAGACTCAATTAAAAGTATGTTAGAGTTGATATGAAAACTACTCGAACTTTGATGAGTTTTTGTCGTGCGTGCAAACTGCTAGCTCAACTGCTCACGTCCTGATTTATGTAAATGTAATTAACAAGTGAATTATCATAATTACCCTCTGTGTCTCTAAAGAGTCTCGGGAAGAGGAGGGAAGTAGCCATCACAAAGCATTTCCAGTGAAGGGTTTAATGTGCTCTCTCAGCTACCGTAATGCCTGGGTAAACATAAATGCCACATAGGCTCGGCGTCGCCTCTTGCTGCAGTCACACAACACAGTTGTTGATATCACCCATTAGTCTCAGAGCTGGTTCCGTGCTACTGTTCTGACACGGGGATCCATTCAGAAACCTGTCTTCTCTGCAGAGCTTGTCACAGTGGATCACTGGATGTGTTTTATGAGCGCATTTAGTGACGCTGTGTTCTGAAGGAGGCATATCTGAATATGCTGAGGCCATCCTCAGCGGCAGCAACAGTATGCTCTATAAAGGGCTCTTGAAAATAATTGGTCCTTGTTTATTAGTTTTTTCCCCCCCTTTTCCCAGATCTACACCTCTAATTCTGTACTGTGAAGCTGTTAGGAATTATTGCTGGCCGTGATATGTCGCTGAATTAAACAACGTACTCTGCAGGGTAGTCTAATCGTGCTGAAATAATGTCTCACTCTCTGAAACTGAGGAGCACTTGAGGCGTAAAGGAAATTAATTGTGCCCATTAAGATTCATCGACCACAGAAGGAAGTTACACCAAAACCAGAGCATCTTTTCTGCCTTTATTTCCTGTCGGTAACAGCAGGCGTCGCCGTCCTTTTCTGTCAGCGGCATCAACCTTGACGGAGATTCTCTTACTAGAGAGACGCTGGAACAGCAGCGTGATTGCGGGTTCATTTTAGGGAGAGTTTTGGCAAAGTGATCAAAGCGGGAGATAATTGACCTCAGCAACTTGTCTGCTCTTTTACCTTGCGGGAGAGGCTGTGTAACACTGAAGGCTGCTCAATTCTGGCCTCCGGTTGAGGCGATTAGCTCGGGTCATTCCACATATTGATCTCTCTACTTATTGTTCCAAACAATTCACAGGGAATTAGCAAACGCATCAGGAGGCTGCTAATGCGTTGCGAACACAAGCCAATATTGGGAGAGTACACCTCCTCAGATGTGTGTCGAACACCCCTTTCACCACCACCACCCAAAAAAACCCAAAAGGTTGTAGCTAGAAAACTTATAGGGACATCGGTAATGCATTCTCTGTGATGTACAAAGGCATTAACTGATTTCTTAGCCAGTAATTGCAGAGAACATTTCAAACTAACAAGGAGAGAAAGGGGAAAATGAATTTGTCTTTGAGGTAGCATTGATTCGAGACCTTAAAGAGGAGAGGCGTAAAATTGATGGCTTTGTTCAAAAGGCTTAGCTCCTTGGAGCATTCTGGTAGAACTGAACAATAAGTGGGTTCTGTGTTAGAAAAAAAAAAAAAGGGGGGGGGGAGTGGCATTTTGCTTTCCACATATGTATTGGCTGGTTACTGGTGTCAAGGTTTTTAAAAGTTACAGTTTCAAAACCGCTAAATTTTCCAGTGTACCATATTTAAATGAGATCCCAGACAAAGTTTCTTGACTACCTGGAGTTTTCTTGACATATTGAGCATCACATCAGCTGGCAGGAAAATTATTCACTACTGCATCATTTTTTCTCAATTTCAGACATAATTGTTTCTTTTTTTCTAAATTACTTGGAAAGTTTCACACAAGCTATCATTAAAATGCTTTTTACACCTTTCAATTTGTAATCTTCTGCAATTTTTTTGAAAATTGCATTTGCATTAACCTTTTCAGGTCTTGCTAATTTGCTTGTCAGTTTTTTCCTAATGAGTTGTAATCATGTGCAATTTGTTAAATCTATATTTGTTATGATTTTGCAAAAAGTTTGCTTTTTATTAGTAGATAAGTTCACTGTTCTTGATTAACCTGATTAACCTGATTAACCAAGTTCTAACCAAGTATATATATATATATATATATATATATATATATATATAAAATCTTTTACTCAGTCCAATATGAGAGAAACTTCCCCCTGTCTGGTCAGGCCTTCAGATAAAGCTGGTCACCAACAACCTGTCAAGATATTAGACTCCCTGTGTTTTGAAATCCCGGGTCGGAACCTGTGCGGATAAAGAGTTTACTTTGATCATCCTTTGATGATTCTTTGGTAGATGTTGTAGTTTTGAGTCCGACAGAAAATGCAGGAATTACAAGATTACGCTCTTTTTTTGGATCAAAGGATTTGTCTCCAACCTTTATCTTGCTTTTAGTACTCAAAAACAGCGCATCAAAGTACGCGCTGTTAGCTGATTATAGACTGCAGTTTAGATTCAAAGTTTGAATTTAGTTAATGGATATTAAAAATTTAAAATAGGCGTTTGACCTAATTTAAATTTACCTTACTTACTTTTTTTCTTTCGGTCAATCCAGACCTATTTCCACATAGAATGAAGTTTGTCTATTGTCTTTTTTTTTTTTTTGTCTTGTTCTGGCTAAACCAAGCCTTGCATCTTGCTCAGCTTAGCTTTGCTTTTATATCTTCGTATGACACCTCCAGGTGAGCCTTGAAGACTGTGAACATTTATAGATGTATCACGCGCTAAGCCTGTGCTCCACACTCTAAAACATGTTTGGCAGCAGAAATAGAGTCTGAAGCAAAAGAAGTCAGGGGATTTGGAGCAGCCTTAATTGTTCTGCTTGCTGGATTATGGCAGGAGACTGTTTTAGTGGACCTCATAGGTGTACATGACAGGGAGTTTTGGAGTGTTTTGCTCCAAGTGTATTTCTGTCTCTACATATATCTTCCTGTCCGCACGCGTGTGTCTGTATAGCAAGCTGCTTTGCCATCTCCTCCTCCTGAATCAGGCTTGTCTCGTTGTGACTGTGTTACGCCTGCTGCTCCACAGTGTTCGGTTTCTTCAGGCCTCATAAATTACCCCACGCAGACACAAGATATGTGTCAGGCAGAGCTTTTCTCGTCCATGGCTCTTTTAAGGAACAAATGTCAATAAAGCTGTCAGCCCAAGAATTTTTTTTTTTTTTTACTACTTTATTTTTTTTTATTTTGAAGGAATGATAGCAGGTTCCTTAGCATCAAATTCAGGAGTGCTTGAGTTATCTTGTTACTCTTTACGATTCACGCTGCCTTCGTGTAACCCTGAATCAAGCAGAAACAGCACAAGCGCCTATAAACAACCTGATGTAAAATTCATGTCTTGTGGGATTTGTTGCTCTGTCATTAATTATCAGCTCGAGCTCCAGGTAAAGAGGCAACTGAAGCTCAGTTTTCATCCTCTAAGACGTCCTTGTTATTGAGGCGAGCTACACATGGATTTATGTAGAGCCACATGCACATGATACAGGCTCCATGGAGTCCTACTGCCACTCTCATCTCTGCTAAGCTGTCCAGCTGCTGGGACAGCTTTAAATGAATTTTGGAAGTTATGTTCTTTTTAGAAGCTTATAAGCAGTTAGTATTTTAGTCGCTGTAGATAACTCTCTTGGTGTCTTTGTGACATTCAGATTAGGTCCTTTATGCTAAAGCTAACAGATAGGATTGAGGCCTGCTACAATGGAATGGAAGCTTTTCCATTTAGCATTCTATTAGCATCCAGTCAAAATGCAGTGAGACCTAGGCTGCAGCATTTGTTAGTTTCAATGTCATAAATTGGATTTACATAATAATAATTTAAAAAAGTTAATTATATTTTGATAATATTTAAATTACTCCTTACATCAGTGACTTTTTTCACCTGCACATTGACACTCACTGTAGCTAACTTTGAGTCATGTGCTAAGCATGGTTCATCAAAATGTGATGATTTTAGTTTCACCGATCAGGGCCCATCATTCTAAAAATGTTCCTTTAGACAACCAGTTTTCTGTTGCATTACTTAACAGAACAATTATTGATGTTGAACCTCCTCCAACCTCCATGTACCTTGTAAATAGTAATCAGCTTCTGTCCAAATAAGACCACGCTGCAAGCATGACAATGGTTTAGAACTTCGTAAAGCAGCATGTACATGAAGCTGTATCATGGACTGTTTTAAGAAATGTTCTGCTTAAAACCCTGAAGCAAAACATTACTTCAAACACCTTGAACTATCCATTTAATATCTAGCACACACTATAGAGTCTTTTTATTGCCCACCATGGGAATAGCAGCAGAGAGATGTGGGGTCATTTGAATATTATTTCATATTCTTGCACATTTTAATTTCCTATAAGCCGCATGTGTCTGTTTATTAGTATACAAGGAGGATTAACTGTGTAAGTGATTCATCTTCAAAACTGAAACTAATTAAAGCAGCTTGATTTGACTGCAAGCTGTCATTCCACTTCCCTTAATAGCAACCATTAGACAGCTTACAATCTATTTATTTACGTGTCTCTCTGGACAGGTAGAGAATACGCCGACTTTGTAATTTAGGTGGGAAAAAAAATAAAGCTCTGCTAGTGGGAAAGTTTGAGGTATAAAATCAAGGACAAACAGAATAAGCACTCTTCTCATCAGATGATTACACTTTAATATTTTTTTGCCATCTCCCTCTCAGGAATGACTCAAGGGGGCCATAATGTGATGAAACTAATTCTGCTTCATCTCCCGCGTTTTTCGACTGATGATCTTGCGGGACGATATTCCTTCTCCCCTTTAGCTGTGTTTTAATTTACGCACTCTGCTTTGACACTGGTCATAGTCATTTTTCAAGTGCTCAATCTCAAACTCTTCCATTACATACAAGAGGTAATATTCACCATATGGCAACGGCGTGCTCTTTGGTGTCAGATTTCCCATAAAGAGTGACTTCACTGCCTCTTGAGAGGAATGCAAGCTAATTGGTGCAGCCCTCTCTTGGATGAGTGCTATCAGAGGACGCGAGGCTCTTACTGGAGGGAGTTGCTCTTTGCAATCAAAAGAAAATTGTAGAGCGCATGGTGCAGAGGCATCAGAATAAGCCCGCAGATGTGTTGCCTTCTGAGCGCATTACTTTGTGTAGTACAGAGGAGCTGTGCTGCTTAGCTGACTGTCTTGATGTTACCCACACTTTGATTTGAAGACTTAAGACATGATGACTACAAGGATCCACAAAGATTTTCTTTGATTAAATAAGGTGAAATGATGGTGGTAAGAGTAAGAAGAGCGAAGAGGGAACGGGGAAGATGATGACCGAGTGTCTAATAGCTTAAAAAGCAGAAGCACGCTGATTGAAGATTCCTTAAACAATTCCCATTTTTGTAGAGCTGCTGTGTTGATTTATTTACTTAGTTGTCTGTTTACAACTGAAAGAGGAAAAAGTAGAAAGAGAGAAAACATTCTCCGAAAAGTACCAGGTTACAGATTTTTCTGTAAAATCTCTGGAAATCTTTGAACAATGACCTTCAGGTTGTAGTTGATGAAAATAAACTCAAATAAAAAAAATGACAATCTCTCTACCTTTGTAAGAAAGATAATGGCCCTTTCCCATCAAACTTTAAAACAATGAGTTGCACCAAATCACACGATTACCATTTTTATTGACTGGTCGACCTTAATTTATGCTCAATATCATAAGTCTTAAATGTCGTCTTCACGTAAAGAATCACATTTGCAATGTAATGTGTTAGATTAAGTATAGACATGCAATATAAGTCACAGCTTGATACTCAAAGCTTAAAGCGATTATCTGTCCTGTGATTGGAAATTATAGATCTCATGAAGTAACCTGGAATTGAATTTGTCTATTTAGCAGAAGGCACTTTGAATGATAACCTTCCAACTTTAATTTTCCTGATCTTATAAACTTTTAATTTTTGTCTGATTTTATTTTTACATTTTTAAAGTAATTAGCCACTTAGTGAAGGTGCCCTAATGGGGAGGAAAAGGGCATAATGGATTGGATGTTAGCACTGGAAAACAGTATTTAAATACCAGAAAGAACCTACCTGTCTGAATATATACCTTCTCCTTCTGCATCAATGGGTTTTGTTCAGGTACTCCATTTATTTTCTGTTAAATTATCTCATTTTAGCTCATTGGAAATTGGACTGCAGTAAATATTAACTAGTTATTTAGGTACTATAGCATCCATCCTCTCTATTCCCAGTAATATGTTTATTGCTTGTTCATTGCAGCAGAAAATGTTGATGGAAAGCATTAAGATGTTCTGGTCAAATCACTGAGAAACGACAACAGCTAAGTTGTTCTACAGCCAAATCGGCTGATGTAGCCGGATGCAACGCTTTTAATAAAGCAAGTTAATGAGATCAAAGTAATGAATTTCATTTCTATTTTTACATCAATGCCATTTAGTTAAGTATTTGCTTATTCATTATTAGTTGTGTAATCGTCACACGATTCACAAACATTAACGCATATCACAGAGAGTTGAATCAGAAGTGGAGACATTAGGCCATAATGCACAGCAGCACCATTAATGAAAATCAAATCCGGCATGCTAACACAAATATGTATTTCCTAATTTTAAGCACGGTGGTGGAGGGGTGGTGATTTGGACCTGGGTACATCCCGCTCTTCTGTGCTTCACACCATTCTCGATTGAACACTTAAGGCCATCTGTGTGACAACCAAGGCTTGACCGAATTTGGACCAACAACAAGACATCTGCAAATCTACAACAGATTGTCTGGGGGAAAAATAACAATAACTGAGATGTAGCAATGGCCCAGCCAAAGTCCAGACCTCGAGCCAACTTAAATGCTGTGGTTGGACATTAACGGAGCTGCTCATAAAGAATGTCTGCAAACCACAACGAACTGAAGCAACATTTTACAGGGGAGCGGGCCAGAGTTCCTCCACTGAGATGTGAGAGCCCGATAAAGTCGTACGGAAAACGACTGCTTGAAGTTATTGCTGCCTAAGGTAGTTCTACAAGCTGCTCAGTTTTGGCGCGCACTCAACTTTTCCCATGACTGTATAAATCTGTAAGAACACCGGTGTGCATTTGAGAAGTTAAATATAACATCATTTTTGAAGGTGCATTTACTTTTAGAAAAGCATTTCTTGAAGGTTCCAGAATAAACAGCACTTTATTTATTGTAAACTTTCGGTGCCATTGTTTTTATTTTGCTTCAAATTCCTAAATTCACCAGTGTTATTTTTACACAGTAATTGTTTATTAGATACAGGCATCCTCAGTGCTTGAGAAACGTTTTTAGCAGTGGTTTTTAATGGACAAAATCCTAAACACTACTGTAAAACGCTGTGGTGGAATATACAACTAAAAGTAAAATAACATTATTGTGAGCAACAGAACTGTACAATCTGAAGATTTCTAATGGACAAATATATGAACAATTATTATCGTAAATAATTATTTCCTGTAACATCTAACATGCACACATGCTTCAAATGTTTCATCCAAGGGAATTTTTGCAGCATGTTGCAGCGAACTGGATCTTTCGGGATATGAAAAGTAAAATGAAAAATATTACTGCTTAAAGATCATTAAAAAGCAGACAATTTGCATGTTGTGATCATTTGCACTGGAACAAGTTGCTTCAGAGGGTTGAGTTGGAGAAATACGCTCTCAGGAGCAAGTTAATCAGGTGACGCAAGCAAGCTGTTACAAACAGCTGCGTATCAGGGTTTATATCAGCCTGTGGAAAAGCAGAAGTTTGCTCAGGTATGGAGAGCTTTAATATTCTGAAACCCGATTACACTTGCCCTTATATTGCATTATATGTGTCTATTGAATCAACCAAAGTCAGCCTATGAATCTTCTCACTTTCCCTGACTCAATGAAAAAACTTTGCCTCCATTACATAATATGTCAGAAACTTTTTGCTCACTCTCATAGATATCATTGTTCTGTTGGAGCAGCTTGAGAGTCGATATTGACTTTCAGATTAAATACGATAGCTTCTGGAGTGAAAATATACAACAATGAGTGCGATAGATATAAAAACCCTTTTATCAACTTAAATCTCAAGTTGATTTCATGTTTTTTACTTTTTTTTGTATTACTTTATAACGCAACCAAACCGCACAGGGGTTAGCTGTTAAAGGTCCAGCCATGATGACCAGGCCAATTTGTGAATGTGTGGCTGACAGCCACATGATCGGTGAATGAGTGCAAGTAAACTGTCCGGGCCCGCGTAGGAAAGGAAAAAAGGTCATCCCGTGAAATGTCACATTTGAGACACTCTGTCTCATTTCCTTTTCTCATCATGAGCATCACCCGCCACTCCATCATGCTAAGGTGGCCTCTTGGCCTCATCACAGATATCAGCTTTGTAATAAACTCAAATATTTTTACCTGAATGAAGAAGCGACGATCCCCCTGACCCGCTGATTGGTGTGAAACAAGAAATGTCGGCTCTGTCACTATTCTCCCCCGGGGAAATGGAGATAGGTGTCTGATGATGGAGTGTCAGATAGCATGATATTGCATTTTCCCAAAAGCACCCAGGGAACATGATGAAGACTATAGTGGCTTCTCGCATGGGCAGACCTCATTGTGGGAAGCTGCTTTTATCTTAAAATACAATCAGCAGGTTGTGGGTGGAAATGTATGGCCTTTCAGAAGACAAGAAGCCTGGGATATCTGCGAAGGCACACAGACACACAAACACTCACTCTGTTTTCTCTTTTATCCATATTGACTCTTCATACTGTATTAAATTTATTGATTTCCCATTCCTGCTCTCATTTCCTAGTTATCTCCAGGCCCTCCGCTGCAGATATCAATCTGTGAGCTGGCAGTGATTTTAGGCAGGGACACACCTGAGTAATAGAGCAGACACTGGTTGGGTTGCACACTTGTGTGTGTGTGTGTGCGTGCTGGGGTGTGTGTGCGTGTGTGTGCATGTGCGCAGTCACACTCGGATTTGCTTGGTAGGCGTGGACCGAATACAGTGGAATCGCATTATTGCTGATGTATGGTTTTTGCTCGGGGCAGTGCGGTTCTCCTTCCGCGCTCCAGCTTTATCAAAGGGAAAAAGGCGAACTAGGCAGGGAGAAAAAAGGTAAAAATGCAGACAGCCTTTGTCTTCATTGTTGACATTTAATCAGCCCAATACGGAGCCTGCTCGGAAGGAATCACTGCTGTGTGAAAGATTGCCCTGCCGCTGCTGCTTGTCTTGCTTATTGGTTTAAGTAAAATAGAAACGGTGAAAGATAGTGTCACATTGTCAGGTTTTTCCCCAGTGTTGTTTTGTAAGGAAGAAGAGTAGAGGTGGAATTATAAAGCGAGACCCCCCAACCCCCCGCGAACCTTTTTAATTTTCAGTCAACAATAACTCTAGCATTCACCGGTATCAAGAAAGCACGTCTCTAACAGCCTCACCGTTCTGTCGCTCCTCCAGTCCCAACCACAGAGGATCCCTCCGTCTCGTCATCCGTCCCCAGAACCACCCCGATGTTCACCACCACCACCGTGCCCACCCTGAGGGGGCAGGGCGACACCACTGGAGCGGGAGCCGATCCCAGAGAGGGGAGAATACTTTACGAGGACAGCCATGGGTCCGTCACGTCCGAGCCCACTGTGCCCGAGTTGCCCCCGACGCCCCGGCGTTTCTGCGAGGCCACCAGGAGGCGAGCCATCGACTGGCCCCAGACGCACACCGGCACCACTGTGGAGAGACCGTGCCCCAAAGGAACCAGAGGTAAGTGTCTACATTTATTTGAAATCCATATTTTTGTAAAAACGTTCAGTTTTCTTTAAAATGTTCAATTTACTTATGCTTTGTCAGGTTTCAACCATTAAACTCTTTAGATTTTGTTTGAAAGAACAACATCTGCTCCAGATTAATGCTTTTATTTCCTAGGCTCAGTTTACCATGACAGCCTCTCATGTCTTGTTAGGTTTGCAGTTGTGCCAGACCAATTGCATTTTCTGATGATGGATTAAGCAGTGCTGCTGGGTTTTTATTAGTGGTATCAAAGGGACTCAGTACACCGTGTAATACATTTCAGATTTTTAGTTGTACTAGGTGTTAAAAACCAACGTTATTACTTCACCTATATGTGCTGGCATGTCTATAAAATCTCAATAAAGTTTATTGAAGTTTATATTAACAAGACAAAACACAAACAAGGTTTTTTTTTTAATTAATTACCCAGAATTCTGCGTAATGGTAAACTTCAATGATTTCTGGAAATGTAAGGCAACATTTGTTGTTTATGTAGGAGCTTAACAAGATTAAAACCCTTATCGTTATTTTGTTGTGAATAAAAATACATAAGCTTATCTTTGCACTGCTTCAGACTTAACTAGCATAAAAGTTATCTTGTTAAATCCTCTACAAGCCTGCGATTAACATCAGTACTTTGCTAAAGTTTTTAAACCCCTCTAATTGATTTAACTAACAAAACCACATAACACCTTTAGAAAATTAAATGTAATAGAATTAAACCTATTTCTCATTATGATGCAACCCAATGCTAATGCAGTACAGCACAATCTATACAATTTAAAACGGCCACATTGTTGATCTGAATCACTGTTTTTCTGAGACTCTTTCTGAACAAAGACATAAACAAAACGTGTCCATGCTTTTATTTGTTTCAGGAGGCTTGGGTTTGTTCTCATTTGGTACGATGACAGTCGCAATTGGAAAAGTCACTTCTGCCGCTGACGTTTTAAAATAAAAATAAAAAAAATGAGCGAAAAGCAAGATCCGAAGAATCTGACAGAATCTCTTAAAATGATCCCTATTTGTGTGCTCGGCGTAGTGTTATTTCCACCTCTATTTACATGCACCAACTCAGCCACGTTTCAGCGGCGAGGCAGCATGTCAGTTTTAAAACCAAAGTGTTGCATGATTAGAGCTTTTTCCTTCCTACATCAAGGAGGGAGAGGGAAAAAAAAATCATTATGTACCTTCTTGGTGCTTTCGTGCTATTTCGAAACTCTGGGATAAAAGTGTACAAATAGCAGGAGGGGAAACTGTTGCCTGTTTCCAAATGCACAAAGGCAAACAAATAAATGTGACGGACTGTTCATTTCGTGAAACGGCATCTCTTCCATCGTAGGTAAATTTAAATAATGCACTTACAATTTACTTAGCGCAGTTAAAATCTCTGCTGGAAGCATATGAAGTCAGCAGTTAGGGAAGCAGTTTTTCTGCTGTAGTTATGTGTGATCGTCTGACAACAACATTGCCGCAGTAATCGCGCTGAAATTACATTCGGAGCAAATATCAGAATCTGGAAGTACTGTCAGAATAAAAACAGAGGCAGCAGATACAAGTACAAAAATAAGAGTGAGATAATGTTTCAAAAGGACGTGGCGTCGATTTTTGTCTCATCAGTGTGGCAGGAATTAATTGGAAGTAATCGTGATTTTGAAAGATGAGGCAGCCTGCGAGATGCTGAAAGCTGTGAAATGTGTTGATCTTTAACTGTAAACAAATGCCACTTTGCTTTCTCTGTCAGTTCTTTTCCCCCTTCTATCTCAAGCTACACGGACCTTGACAGCTTTTTACTAAACCTTTCCAAACATGCTTTTTTTTTTCTTCTTTTTTTCTTTTTTCAAAGCAGACATTAAAATTCCTCTCAGCCTTTCAGATCATTTGAAAAATTCCTGCTGCTGCGGAACATTTAGTATCCTTCACAGGAGAGTCTGTATAAATGAGCGATCAGCAGGAGACATTGTATCCGAGCAAGATTTTGGCTACCCTCCAACTGTTGTGTGTGTGTGTTTTTTTTTTCTTTTTCTCTGTGCTGCTGCAGGCACAGCTACTTTTCTCTGCACCGTGATGGGGACTTGGTGCTCCAAGGGGCCGGACCTCAGCAACTGCACCTCCCACTGGGTGACTCAGGTGGCACAAAAGGTAAAACGGAGAGTTTGCCCATTACAAAACATAGCAGCGATCAAGTATAGAAATCAAACATCTTCACTGTGTGCAATGGGTGACCCCTTTCCTTGCTTGGTTTATTTTCTGAACAGGTCAAGTGTACTCATCATTGAAACACTTCCTTTTTTTTTTTTTTTGCAAGGGGAGCCAAAGTCATGTGGCAGAAAAAAGAAATGCTCTCTCTCTCTCTCTAAAAAAAAAAATCTGGCATAAATGCCAAGAGCTGCAGCATGCTACGGAGAATCAAAGAACCAGGGTCTCTTTCGTCAGTGCTTCTGTTCTTTGATGTTTTGCAGGTAGAGCTGTAGATGTGCAGATAAGAGCTTCAGTAGCCTGAATGCACTATAATAAAACAGGAACACGCTGCATTCTGAGAGAGAGATTTTTGTTCTCTCTGTTCGAAAAGCAGAAATGAATGCAGCAGGTTCAGGCAGGGCTCCTGGGGTGGGGAGGCGAGTGGTAGTGCGTGTGCATCTAAAGAGCTGTGCCCTGATTTCGAGCACTTTATGTGATAGAAACAGAATTAGTATGATTTAAAAAAGAAAATCTGATGCACGGCGAATCACGTTGGATACTTTTTGTACTGTTAATGTTTTTTTTTTTTTGCCATATTATTCCATATTTTCCCTAAATGTAATCTGCAAAGACAGCAAAATGAATAAGCAGAGATGCACATAAACACAAGTTTTTTTTTAGCCATTTCAGTAAACTGCATTCATACAAAACCGCAGGGAAACCTAGCATATTGCAATTATTCTCACATTGGTTATAAGAAGAGAGAGAGTGATCAACATTTAATGTCCAGTTTCCAGTAGCTGATTTTTGCAAAGCTTTGACTACTGATTTTAGCCAATGATGATCTCTCATTTGGAGCTATAATTGAGGAAATGAAAACAACATTAATGGCGTTTGTTCAAGCCGTGAGCCAAATACAAAATCATTACAGATTTCTATCTTTAGCATCTCATATTAGCAATTATCACAACATGTACTCCAAAAACAGCTAACGAAATCCAGAGAGCATGCATCTCCACAAGGGCTGACCTATATTAGGAAAATATTCTACATGTGAGAATATTGACAAATGTTTCAATAACAATACGGTTTATGATAAATACAAAAATTATATGTATGCTTTGGGTCCATTGCGAACATAAATGCCACATAAAGAATAGTCTATCCAGTAACAGTATTAACAGTATTAAAACTGAAATGCATTCAGTTTTAATACTGAATGCAGCTTCTCAAAAACTTTGTTGCAATTTCTTAATGACTTAAACACTTTGACTTCTTCACCTTCTAAACCTTTTTATGCTGCATTAAGCAACAAGTCCCATCACTGACTGTGATAGAGGCATAGAAGTTCTGAATGCATGCTAAATAATTAGCTTTCGCTTCAATACGGTCCAAGTAATTCTGTGTGAATATCCATAAGTACAGTGATATTGTGATGATAACTTTACAATATATCTTCAGCCGTAATCTCTACCTTAACTCTGAGATCTCTAAAAGCCTTTTCAAATGGAGCATGTTATATAAATGACAGAGTTTAAAGGATCAAAAGGATAAAACAGAGAAACTCTGCTGTACTCTGTTCAACTTCCCCATTATCTACTGAAAATGTTGCTTACTCTTGCTGTCTCATACCTCGAATGTTCAACAGATATGTTATATTTTGTGGGAAAGAATGTTTTTTAAACAGGTTCTTAAATTTCTGCGCTTCCTTTGACTTCGTTTTTAAACGCCTCACTAATATTAAGAGTAGCTAACCTTGAGTCTTCTTCCTTTTAATAACAGCATCCACACCAAATGGACTTGTTGTTACCAGAACATAATAGCTCTTTGGAATGCTACGTTTTACAGATCAGAAAAGAAAAGGGGAAAAAAATAATAATAATAATAATAATTTTGAGTTTCAGAGCTGCTTGTTGCTTTGGGTCGATCAAATTGAAAATTAGCCACCAGCTCAATGCTGCACTCTCTTTTACAGCCTTTGTTTTTAATAATACTTTGCACAAGTTATCTGTTTTATTTAATAAAATGTAACCTGGAAGCAATCAAAATATAGCCACCTGATTTATCAGCTTTAACACAGTTTATTTAATTCCTACCTCTAATACTGATGACTATAATAGTGCTGGTCTTCTAACTGTTCAAGTAGCATATTTTTATACAGTCTCATCACCTTTCCTGTAGATTTAAATTAAATCTCAGACACACCGAATGAAAATGTGCTTCCTGTGTCTGTACATGTATTGCTTCCTCCTGCACAAATTGATTCATCACTCACCACAGAACAATCCCACCATGCGAATTAGTATAGATGTAGTCAGCATACGTACTACGACCATGAGTCACTGCAGAGCTGAGATTGGGTCTAATAATAAATACTATGTTACACTAATCACAGAGGACAGCTTATAATTGTTATGCTGGTGTATTTTTCTATACTCCTCTAATGCTCGCGGGTGACTAAAACCTCTTTTTTTTGTAAACAAACCGTGTTGCAGTGGATTAGGACTCTGAGATGTATGTGAAATAAATTATTCAAGCCGGCGTTATATAACCATCATCTCAGGCCTTCATCACCCACATTTCCTTGACACCCCTCTCTTGTCTCCCCCTCCCTCCCTCGTCTGCTGTTTTTAGATCCGAAGCGGCGAAAGTGCGGCTAATTTAGCCAATGAGCTGGCCAGGCACACGCAGGGCCCCGTGTTTGCAGGGGACGTCAGCTCCTCCGTGCGGCTGATGGAGCAGCTCGTGGACATCCTGGACGCGCAGCTGCAGGAGCTCCGGCCCAACGAGAAGGACTCCGCCGGACGCAGCTTCAACAAGGTCTGGCCTGTTGTAACCTCTCGTTACATTTTGTTCCCTCCTTTGCTCCTCACTCAGAGTCAGCATAACCCAAGACATTCATTAGCAGGATGCTTACGGATAACACACGGACAAGTCTGTGCACTCTCTCTCTCACCCACATGCACACACACGCACACACACACACACACACACACACACACACACACACACGTACACCCACATAGGTATCACACTCAAGTCTTAGGTGAATGACGCTAAGGGGCCAGGCCTCTGCCCTGAGGGGGAACCTCATTCCTTTACAGCTCCTGGGTAATTAAGGGCTTTTGGAAAAACAAGCTCACCTGGCAGTTTCACCTTATCCGAGCTAATGGCTACGAGCCCCCCTCCCCACAGAGAATAAGTCTTCATTGCTGACAAGTGCAGGACTGCTGTCCTTCGGAGCCTCGGCGGACGCCTTTTGAAAAGAGAGCGGGTCCGAGACACGGCTGCTTCTCTCAGCCGCCGGAGGTTCAGCGGAGAGATGAGTGACAGCTTGAAAAATTGCATTATTATTCAGACTCTGCAGACGGCTGTTGCTTGGTAAACAATGTGATATTTTGCTGAAATGACAACTGCAGTTTGTGTCCATATGTTCAGACGGCAACATAACTATCCCTGAGATTACAAACAGCTAGTCTGTTCATAAAGGGGGAGTTTTTATGAAGGTTTCCTGCAGTGCTGCTTTGAAATGTCACAAAAAGGGCACAGTGTAACTGAAAACTTCAGGGATTTAACCTCTCTGCAGTGATGTGAAGGTGTACTCGGTGACATTGATGCGCTTTGTTATTACAGCTGCACATGTACACAAGAGTTTTTATGTCCTTACAGGCTGATATGGCGTTACTCCTGAAGCAGGTTGTTTCCCTTTGGGAATTCAGTTATGTTCAGCTTGTCTCAACTTTGTAAAAATTAGCTCCTCGTAAGCACCTTGTCCTGTACATGTACACTATTATATATAATGTAGGCATTGTACTTTATATATAATGTACAATGCCCTTTACACACATCTGTTATTTTGCACCATTTTATTCTGACACAGATCCTGTACAATTCAACTGAAAAGGAAATCGGAACAATTAGTTTTAAAAAAATTAAATAAATAAAAAGATTTTGACTTGACAATGATTGTCTGCTCTGCCTGGCCAAAGTTTAGCAAATCTGTCACCTTAGGAGGACAACTCTTGTCCACAGGCCTCTGCAGGGTAACTTAGATTTTTCTCTCAGATTTTAGTGTAAAACTAGAGTCCTGTCATCCCAAAAGTATTATTAAGGAAGAATCACTCATTTTGATGTAGTTTGTGTCTGTTTATAGTTCAGTCTACCTTGACAAAAGTTTTATTGAAAGACGTATCCAGACATTATGATGCCGCCACGATCATGATGTGATTGTGGATCCGATGTTCTTTCGGCTGTACCGTTTAGAAATGGTGCACACAGTTCAACCTTCCTTCAGCTCATTTTCCCACAAGTTTTTGGGAGATTTCAGTCAGACATTTATCTTATTTGCAATGCCACTTTTTGGTCTCCAGTTAATGACCAGTTGTCATGGTAAATGTACTTAAATCCTGGAATGGCTGGTTTCCTTCTCCTAACTGATACCTTTGAGCAAATAGATGATTATGCAAATGAGCAAATTTCAGAAAAATCCTCCTTGGATACCTGGACTGTCATTCAGGTTAGTAAAACTCACTAATGATGTAAGGGGTCTCCTTAAGAAGACTAAATGCAGAAAGTGAATGAAAAGGTGCATTAACGAAGCATTAGTTTAAGGAAATGCACACGTATGCAGCCAGATTTTTGCTGCTCTAAGTTTTATATTTTATCCCGCAATAATCTTTTCAGTTGGGTTGTGCAGGATGCCTCATTAACAGTTGCAGGTGTTGCACAATTTTGAAATCTACTACATACTCCATCAACAAACCTCCCCTCAATCAGGAAATCATGCTTTTATGGAAGAGTAACAGCAACAAAAAAAAAAAAAAACACATTTCTCAAAACAATGATTTACAAATGCACATTTTACTTCTCCGCTGTGGTGTTTCCTTTTCTGGTTTTTGCTATTTTTTATATTTTTTTTTATCTTGTTGTGTTTTGCACCTCATGGCCGCTCCGACTACGGACACTGTATTTCATTTACGACATCTGATATCCTCAGAAAGCAGCCTGCAAATGTATCCCTGTGTAAATGTAAACACAAGTGAAGATAAAGTCGCGCCAGTTCTTGGAGTTGGCTTGTCAATTTGCATGCTCTGCAAACAAACAAAAAGAGGAAAACAGTGTACATCTGAGCAGCTATGTGCGTGGAGTTTTAAACGTTTATTCGTAAATTTGTTTCCAGGAGGATGAAACCACTAAACCATTGTGTGCCCCTTTAGGTTCCGTGCAGCCCCTTCCCTGCAAACTAACAACTCAAATCAAAGTCACAGTCTGCAGAAGTTTTGTGCATACCCTTAGGTGTTTTGGATGCTGTGGCCTGGATAAAAGCCCCTGTGTTGCAGTGGAAGGAGCAGCGGTGTTGGATTTTCTTTGGTGTGACTTACTTCCAATGACACGGCCACTTACTTAACGCCAAGAGATTAACCGAGGGTTATAAAAATAACTAGCATTTAATTGTTTTCTCCATCGAGTGGAATGCAAAGATTTTATCCTCAGATTGTTTATCCTCTCGGTGTATTGCAACGTGCTGCTAATGGGGAGCAGCAGAATCTAGTCTCAGTACTTACTCCTTCCCGCCGTCTGTGTGTTTCTTATCTCTTCCCCTCACTCGTATGTGATCCATATTCATAGCAAGGAGTTGCCCCTTAACTTCCCCTGGGAAGCTTTTAGATCTGTCTCATTATTTCAAGGTGATAGTTCACAGACCTGTGCCTTTCCTTCTTTTCATTAATCCTGTAATTGATAGTAAGTTGCATGGTTTAACGCTTCCTTTTCTCTCACCACCTTCTCTCCCTCTTTCTCTTTACAATCCGTCTCTTATGCTTGATCCTCTTGTTGTACGGAAAAGCTTCAAAAAAGAGAGAAGACATGCCGAGCGTACATGAAGGTATAACTGCCAGGCTTTTTTTTTTTCTTCCCCCCCTTCACATTGCTGTTTCTACCTCCGGCCCCTGACGTCTGACTCTCTTGCATGCGCCTTTATCTTTGGTTGTCTCTGTGCCAGGTGACCCAGCTTGTACGAAAATACAGCGACTCTGTCTGTCTCTGCTCTGCCGTCGGTCCCTTTGAGGATGTCCCTGTCAATATCATTCCGTTTGTGTCTCATTCTCCCCTCCTTAATGTCCAATCACTTACACGTCTTCGCCTCATTTTTTTTCCCCTTTCCCTCCTCCCACTTTTCACCCTCTCCATCAGTCTTATTGGCTTTTTGCACGTTCTGTGAATAATTGCCTTCCCACGGTTGTAATTGCATCTCCCTGTCAGGCAGAAGTGTGATCAAAGTGCCTTGGTGCTCAGTTGTCACTTGCTTACATGGTAAAATCTCTACTCTCCCTTATCCCCACAGCAAGAAAAAAAAAAAACTTTTCTCCAACTGTGATTGTGTTTTATCTGAGGGATTAATTTCCGAGCCCGTTGATTTGTTTGTATTTCGCTCCGATTTTTACTTCTCCTCTGCTGCTTTGGAGTTTATTTTCTCAGGTGGGCTCTGCTGAACGATAAGGCCGTGATATAAACTCGGGGGACAAGATTCCTTGCACGGACTAAGACAAATGATCATATTATGGTTTACTCAGTTGCTATGTTGTTCTTTTTGCTTGATATCTCGTTTTACAGAGGGAAAAATGCCATGTATTTCCTTGCACTCATTTGGAAATGTTGTTTTAGCCACACTAGCAGCCCAACTAAAGGTGGCGTGGGTCCTCTGGTCATCCACTCAACATCTGCTAAATGAATTGCCGAAAAATGCAGAGCACATATATTTATAGCACCCAGAGGCAGCATGATAATGGCTTTTTTTTTTTTTTTTTTTTTTTTTTTGTGGCCCTATGTTTTGCATCATGCACTTTTGAAAGCACATCTTTTTTGTAAGGCCGGAACCCACAAGGTGATATTTTTGCGACATCTTAGTAATGAGAGAATTCATTCTTTCAGGCTTCAAAGTGGGCTTTAGTTGCCAAAGCGTGGAGGGTTCAGCCAGACGGTGTTCATGCATTGACAGCGGCGAGGGAGGTTTAGATGCGACAACGATGTTAGCTTAGCAGCTTGTCGCATCAATTCCTGCATAACTGGAGAGTATTTTGGAGAGCAAATACTGCTGGTGCAGGCTTTTTATCTTGGAAAACATTTATTTGCACTCCTACCAGCTGGATGGGACCAACTGTTCTACTAGTAGAGGTTTGCTCATCCGATATGTTGGACTCATAAACACTTATGACACAACCAGAAATTTTGCAAAGGTGAATTAATTTATTTTCTTTTTTTTTTTTAAGGCACACCAACACACATTAATACATTTTATTTAAATTAGCATATTTTATATTTTTCTGAGCACCCTAAAATATCCAGTGCAATGAAAGGTTCAAATTATCATCGGAAAATCGAAATAGAGTGACGCTGCTGCAGATTTACCAGGGCATGTCCATCCACCTTACTGGACAGCAGAGCATTAATCACAAAAGAGTAAAAGGCTTTACGGTTTGGTGGGAGAATCGCTTGACAGGACAGCTCTGGCCTTTGTGAAAGAGTCACAAGAAAAGTTAAGACTGCCATAAGAAAATCCGTTTGCTGATTATTGTAAGCAAATGTAGAAGTCATAACAAAGATTTGGAAGATTGTTCCCTAGTAAGATGAGACCAAGATAAAAAATTTTGGCCAACATGCAAAATCCTGTTGTTGGTTGTAACACTTGTACTGCTCCCTCCTTGAAACATGGTGGTGGCAGCGTCATGCTGCAGGGACGCAAATATGAATGGAGCTAAAAACAGAGCAATCCTGGAGGAAAATGTCACTTTCCAAACAGCAACCCTAACGTAAAAGAATAACTGAACTGCACTTTTTTTCAGATTTTTATTTTCAATACAATTCCTGTTTAGAGATAACTTAACTAACTATTGATTAAGTTAATAGTAAATATTACCAGTTTCTCTTTGGAGTGTAATACATTTTTACTACATCATTTTTACAGTTCTCTAAAGATCACTTTTTATTTTCAAGAGTAGCTTTTTTTTAGTTGCAGAGAAGAAGAGTCATTGCATTACAAATAAATCAAATCCAGACTTAAGAATAAATAAATTGCTGCAGCTCCAAAGAAGGGTTTTAAGGCCGCTTGAATGTTGACTGTCCTGTTCAATAAGCTCTCACCATATGTCTCCCTAAAGGCTCCCCTGACTGAACCCCTGTGATTTGTAAACTGACCTCCAACCCAGGCGAGATTTAAAGAGCATTCAGTCAGCAGACAGGTTCTTTCTGCGCTAACATAAATTAGAGACAGACAGGTTTTTCCCTTCTCTCTTTTTTTTGTTTGTTTTCAACAACTTTTTTTCTTTTTTTTCCTTTTGCCTTACCTCAGGGTGGGAAAAGATACATTTAGTGTCTGGATTGCTCTGTTACATGCACATCAAGCACACAAAGCGACAATCTTTCCGCTGCCTGCAAGGTCAGGGCCGTAAAGATTGATTTTTTTGCGCTCAAACTCCCAGACATAAAGGAGCACTAACAGCCTGGTGTCTGGAAACAGTCATCATTGTTGTGGTTACCAGGAGCTTTGTGGTTAAATGTTGCGGTTGATCAAATTTCGGCACGGACCTGGGTCCTGCTTTGTTTTTAGTCCAGGCATGTGGAGGATCCTGTCATTGGTCAATTAGTATTTTGGAAAATCACAGGCATGACTAATTGGTGCCGTGAACAGGGTCCTGTTGCGGTTAATTACCATTATTGCGCTGGCTCTTGCTGTGGGTAATGACACCTATGGTTAAATTGTCACTCTGAATTATCACACTTAAAAAAGTAGTCCGAGATCGCTCTGCCACTGTTGTTTTTATTTCTGCTGGATTTCTCGAAGCTAGTTGTGTTGTTTCTTAATTTTTGCCGGTCCTGAGTCATGAACTCAGCCATCCAGCGTCAAAGGAAACTCTTGTTTTATCGACATATGATACTTGTGTAGGGTTTGCTGGAATGTTTTGCTTACTTAGGGCTTATCAGAAAGCAGGAAATTAAAGGATTGAAACTGAAAACAAGCAAACCGTATACCCCTTTGCCCCCGTTTTGACTACTCCTCTGGATGAGGATTTTATGATAATGCCCCCTTTCCTCCAGGAAAACAGCATCAGCAGATTCAGGAATAGCAATTGTTTGTTAGGAAAGCAGGAATTCTGAAACCCAAACAGTAGAGGCAGCTTTAATAATTAAAGCTTTATGGTTTTTGAAAGTTTTTTTTTTTTTTTCATAAACAGAATATTTTACAATGCCTACTATTTTTTTTTTTTTCATCATTATTATTTTAGTTGTCCTTGAAAACCCCTTGTGTTTCCTGTCGGAACAATCTTGATATTTCAGTTCCACTTTTTTATCACTCTGACTGTTTCTCATTCATGTTCGCTTCAAGCATTTGCTTCCCAGTCCCTCTGTGCTTTGCTGTTAAACTGGAGTTGTGACAGGAAAGCGAGGGATGGCAAACTGACGGGTTTTTTTTCCTCTCGTCTCTGTGGATGCAGGCGATTGTGGACACCGTCGACAACCTCCTGAGGCCGGAAGCACTGAAATCCTGGAAGGACATGAATTCCACGGAACAGACGCACGCCGCCACCATGCTCCTAGACACCCTGGAGGAGGGCGCATTCGTGCTGGCGGAAAACCTCATAGAGCCGGCGATCGTGAAAGTACCCGCAGAGAATATCGGTGAGTCCATTAAAAACATAGATATGATGTCTTAGCAAAAGTATTTACACCTCTTTAACTTTTTTTTAACCTTTTTATTCTGTAACAACACACTTCAAGGTAATTTATTTGGATGTATTGGTGGTAGATCAGTACAAAGTAGAATTAATTAGAATGAAGTAAAATTTGAGGTCACCTTTTAATTTGACTGATCAATTCCAACACATAAAAATACACTCGTCTGACTTTATCTGCTGCTAGTTCAGGTTTTTGGTATCTTGCCGCTCAAATAGATTTTCTTTCTGCATTTAGCCCCATCCATCTTCCCATCTGAACTCTGATCACCTTCAATGTCCTCGTTGAACAGCAGGATGCCCAAAGCATGATGCTGCCATCGCCATGCCTCGCAGTGAACATGTTTCAAAGTGATGCACAGTGTTAGTTTTCTGCCAGAAAAAGCAAACGCATATTTTGTAAAATACACATTGTACGGCAAAAAGCTCAAGGGTTGTGAATACTTTGGCAAAGGGTTTTTTTCACAGCACGTCTGGCTCAATTTGTGCTGCTGGTGTTTTTTTTTTGTTTTGTTCTTTTTGTTCAGTTGATTGAGCTGAAATTGATTTTTAAAATTATTTTCTATTTAGTAATCGGCAGCTTTTCTCATTGGAAAACCGGTTTGATGTGAAATGTAAAATGTTCACATCACATCATATTTGACTTGACGTAACAGGACAAAAAAAAAAAAAAAAAAAAGAGGTTCATTAGTGAAGCAGTCTCATTCATTTTGGTCTTTTCCGAACGTGTGAACTGTCATGTTTCTGCTTGTAGCTCTTTGTTGCTATGGTTATGGTTCCTCACTCACCCCATCTTTTTTTTTGTCTTATGTCTCATTGGTTTTTAATCTTTCTTTGTGAAGTCACCTCATTTGAACGCGTGCTGCAAGATGAACTGTCCCGACCTCTTTGGTGGGAAACAAAAGAAACCAATTGAATGGCACCACTCCATTCAGACGGCTTCTCTATCGGCTTTCTCCGAGCCTTTCCCATTAAGGGGTAGTTAGCAGCGCTGATAACGACAAGTTCTGTCTTTACCAAAAGCACTGATTAATACATTTGCGTAGTATGCCGTATATTGACTATTTAATCACTGCGTTCTGGCTGCCCTCATGAGGCTGTTGAGCTGTCGCTTATCTGCAGCAATGAAGATAATATTTCAGTGTGGGAGCAAAGATACACCCACGAGGAGAAAGGAGAACAGTTTGCTTGATCTCCTTGCAAAGGTACAACAAAAAAGCTGAAATCGATTGTTTTTTTCTCCTAATAAGGTATTTTAGAAGGCCAAATTAGTTCTCCGGGTAAAATCTAAGCACATGATGAGAAAAGGAAAAGGAAAGTGAGATGGAGCGGAAGGGTGACCCAAACCAGAGAACAGTTCTTCATCTTTGTCCGTCAGAAACGCCCTATCTGCTGAAGTGTGGCTGTTGGTGATGGGAGGGGGGCAGATACGTGTATCCTTCTGACCCTTTAGTAATTTCACACATCAAAGGGAACACCACCCTGCAGCTGGCATGCTGGAGAGCGAGCGCGAGAGAGAGAGAGAGAGAGAGAGGGGGGGGGGGGGCTGCAGGAATTTGGAGGATTTTCAGAGATTTGCTCATCCAGCCCCGAGTTATCTGAGCCCACGGGGGGGAAGAAAAAGTAAAAGTAAAAGCACAATGATATGTTTGATCCTATGAATATTTGACATTCATGCTGCAGCAGGCTGTGCGCTGGCGTTTACTCATCCTCCACCGCAGCCCTTGTCGTTATTTTTTTTTTCCCTTTGCTCTTGCCTCTGAGGCTTTCACAATGCCAGGAAACAGCTCAGTGACATGGGTTTTTTAAGTAAATGACACCCTACGGGATTTTGCCAAAAAGGCTCGACTCTGTTACTGTTACAATGAACGAGTCTTTTACAGATGCACCACTGGGCCTTGATGGTAGAACTCTATTGAACACAGCAAAGCTTTTAAAATGTCGTCTTTGAGTTATGCATCTCCCAGGTTTTTTTTTTTCCCCCGCTAACCTCCTCCTTTCTACCTTCTTCCATTTCTTAGTGTTGGATGTGTATGTAATAAGCACAGACGGCCACGTGCAAGACTTCAGGTTTCCACAGACGAGCAAGGGTGGAGCAACTCTTCAGCTATCCTCCAACACAGTGAAAGTCAACAGCAAAAATGGTGAGAAAAATAATAAAAATCAGAGGAAAAAAAAGCATTCGTATCAGTCGTTGAAATTAAAAATTTAACAGTAAGATTTTCAACCTTACTGAACTCCTGCGGGATTGATTTGGAAGTGCTGTTTGTCCGGAGTGACCAGCACAGTGGCTGAGGTGAAACCATCGCTGTGAGGAATCCCACAGCAGTGCGTGACCATGCTCGTGATAAGCATGAGGAGAATGGGGCAGGGTATTATGGTCGTACTCTGCTCAGGGTTCTGTCTCATAATTGATTAAAAATTTTAATTACCAATATGTCTTGTTTCTTCAAACTTTAATCATCCAATAAATCCAGTAAACGACACCAAAGATTCCACTATTTAAAGGGAAACAGCCTTTCTGAGATACTAAGACGCATCGTTCCAACAAAGAAATAATCAACCAAGCTCAAATTTCTTTACATTTTGTGCCAAGTGTAGCTTGACCTACTCAAGCCAAGTTTTAATCAATCGCAAATGGACCTTCAATTCAAGTCCCTTGTTTATTTCCAAAGCCATGAATATCCATAAGTTTAGATAAAAATCCTCAGCCTTAAAAGTGGAAAGTAACATTGAATTTATTTGGTCAAGAAAACTGATAATTTAACAGAAAATAACAGTTAGTGTGATGAATAGATGATTGGATTATATAAATTCTTTGCAATAGAAACTAAAACTTATGCAAAAAATAAAAAAAACAGTATAAAACACGTCACACGTCTAGATATAATAAACATCTGTTATAATCTCCACGGTTTTCTTTTAGTGTCATCTCTAAAAGAAAACCACATCTCCAGATTGATGAGTTACTTTGGCGATTTTGGCTCAAAACTCTAAGGGTTTTTCTTATCTCGATATCCTGAAGAATAATTAAATCAAGACAGGGGCTGCGGGCATGTATGATATGAAACAGCTGCCTCTGTGGTACTATGATAATGATTCGTCCATGAAACGTCAGATATGATGTTATTAGATTATTATTTTTTAAAGAATCTGATTGTTATTCTTTAACTGGATGGAACATAGCCTGTTGAATAGTTCAAGTTTCCATCTGATCTATCTACTGTATGGACCTAAATTATTAAGAAATTAACATACTCTTTTGTTCTTTGCTTACTGTACAGGATTACACATATTTAAACATGTAAAATAGTTCAAATAAATTAAACTTTTATTGCAATAGCTCTATATCATGTGAAAAAGGAGATTCCTTACCATACAGCTTACGAAGCATGGAGCCCAGAGAAATGCTGGACTTTGTCTTGCCTGGTTTGTCACGATTGGTTTAAAATTTAAAGTGCAGATATGGACATTTTTAGGTGGGTATATTTTCTTCTTGTAGCCATTTTCTACCTTGGGAATATCAGTAGACATCTGGCTTTCTTGTCTTTCCCATTTTGAAAGGTGAATACAGCGAAAGAACTGTTATGTCAACACCTAAAAATCCCAAGACTAATTAAAGTGGAAAAAAGAAATGATAAAGAAAAAATGCTGAAGTTGTGTTTGTTGTTGTCAAACATATGTCCTCAAATTAAAGGTTAGATTTTTCTAAAACTTTGGATGTTAAATTATGTTACTGGAATGAATATATATATATATATATATTTTTTTTTTACACGTTTACCAGCCGTGCCTGTGCATGTTTAGGGTTCTGTTCATCCAAACAATGAACCCTCCAGTACTCGCCATTTAAAATGATACCTAATTTCTGCACTTTTGCTTTAACTAATTACGCTATTGTGAATTTCCGCAAACTACTAGATTTTATAATTGTCTCGTTGCAGGTGTGGCCAAGCTGGTGTTTGTGCTCTACAAGCACCTGGGCCAGTTCCTCAGCACAGAGAACGCCACACTGAGGGGAATGGGGGATCTGAACAAACACAACCTCTCCCTCACTGTCAACTCCCACATCCTGTCAGCTTCCATCACAAAGGAGTCCAGCCGTGTGTTCGTGGCCGACCCGGTGGTCTTCACTCTGGAGCACCTGGATGTAAGCCTCCTCCTGCGATTTGACCGGACCACCTAATAGCGCTATCTCTGACGGATACTGATGTTATACCATGGACTTTGACAAGAGACATTGAGGGGGTTATCATGGGGGCAAATTGTTTTGCATTGTACCAATGCAATTCTCAAATCAGCTCTGGCAATGTTGATTAAGGAGAGGTTGCAGGTATGAATAAATATGGAGGCTATTTTTGATCATTCAAAGGCATAAAACTCTAAAAGAAATCTTAAATCTCCAAGAAATGAGACCTTGTAACCGATAATATAGTTTGCTTTGTAAGTGGCATTCATTTATTTGGAAATAATTATTAGACTATCTGAATGTGTTAGGTTGTCTGCAGGTGTTGCTATTGATTCCTGTGCTTTTCACATTTAGTCACATTGTAACCTTTAATGTATCAAATCTGAAAATTGCAATAGCCCCCCTTCCACACCTCTTTTCCCCTAAATAAAATCAAGCGCAGTCTTTAGATATTGAGCTAATTTGTAAATAGAATCCACTTGTTGCGACAGACTGGTGACCTGTCCAGGGTGTACCCCGCCTCTCGCCCGGAACGTTAGCTGGAGATGGGCACCAGCAACCCTCCCGACCCCACTAAGGGACAAGGGTATAAAGAAAATGGATGGATGGATGGAGAATCCACTTGTTGGATATATAATCATCCACTATAAATACGTGTTGTTTTTTGTAAAAGGCCCGAGAGGTTTATAAAGGAGCCATCGTGTTGTAGGGAATGTTTTTTTCTTTGAGCAAATAAAGGGTAAATCTGAAAGAAAACCTCTCAAAGGCTGAAAGAGACTTGAGACTAAGGCGGAGGTTCCCCTTCCAGCAGCCAAGACATGCAGCCAATCCCAAAGTAGATTGGTTTGGATCAAAACAAAAATCATGTGTGAGAATTGGCCAGAAAGTCCAGACCCAAATCCAATTGAGAATCAGCGGTAGGGCTGATAAATAATTTTACGAGGCAATGTACATGTATACACATAAAGAGTTTATTCAGTTGTTTTTTGTTTTTTTCTGATTTAGGTTCTTCTGTGTGTTTGTTACTTTGCAGAAGGAGCATTATTACAACCCTAACTGCTCCTTCTGGAATTACTCGGAGCGAAGCATGATGGGATACTGGTCCACTCAGGGCTGCAAGCTGCTGGAAACCAATAAGAGTCACACCACTTGCTCCTGCAGTCACTTGACCAACTTCGCTATCCTCATGGCTCATCGGGGAAATGTGGTAAGTGGCCCCAACCTTGCTGTTCTCACCTGCTATTTTTCTTTCTCAATTAGTCCTTCTGTCTCCTGTCCTGCTGAATGATTTGTGCACACGTAGCAAGTGCAAGAGTGGCATCTCAGCGATAATTAGATTAGAGCCAGAGTAGAAGGTGAGCACATAAGCAGAAGGTGTTAGGGGGGGGAAGAGAGAGTGGGGCTGTCATTTTAAAAGAGCGACGCTGCGGATCAGGATAGGAAGTGGCACAACGTTATCAGAAGTAATTATGTTTCACCTGTGGTCCGTGTCTAATATGTATTCTCCGTTCCTGCGTACCCCGAGTATCATGGGAAACAGCAGAACCTTGGGTTTTTACTTACATTTGCCACCCTTCTTGAAGTGGTCCAGAGTCCATTCAGCTACAAAATGCAATTACAATCCAATTACATGAAAAATAGCATGTGTAGCAGAGACCCAGCCAGTAATAAATGTAGAGGATAAGTATGTGGTTTGTTTAATAGTGCGTTCCAACTCCTGAACTTGGTGCCTCTCATCTGTCTTAACCTCAACCTTAACCACATCTTGAAACCAGAGCCCAGAGGCTGGGCTCAGCCTCACACCAGTCCCCATACATATCACCTCAACAGTAACTCCTGACCTCAATGTAATTACAAATATCACAGAAGGAATTGCCTCACTTTCAGGCCACCATGAGTTTGAGTGATATTTCTTATGGTCAGGGCTGCTTTCCTATTTTATTTTTTTTCTTCTTCTTTGCAGCCTGGCCGGTTGCCCACTCAGTTTTAGATCTTCTGAAACGCTGCATGAATCAGCCGCACACGGCCGCTGCTCTTTGAGGCAATCCCCCCACCCCTCCGCTTCCTTCTGATGTCGCTTTCTGCAACGCGCGCAGCATAAAAAAGGATGACGGATCGCATTCAGTTCGTTTGCCAAATGACGTCAGGCTCGATCGGGTTAAATTAGGGCTTTGCAGTTTGTCAAGCCTGTCTCTTGTTGATCAGTCAAACGCCCAAATGAGCGCCGAAGCACTTCTGGCTCTGATGTCAAGTTGAACATATAAGCGCTGAGAATTCATATATCTCTAACATCTGCTGCATTTTGGGGGAAAAAAAGAGAAAAGAGAACCCTTAAAATCAAATTTGCCCTCATATGAAAAGAAAGAAACTGTATTTATCTTTCACTGCAGCAGCATAATCTCTCTTTCAAAAAATGTGTACACATCCAACATTTAATTTTAGTGCATTTATTCATTCTAAGAACATATTCCATTGTAAGAAATGATTCTCACCAGTGCCACAATTATTGGCACCTCCTGCTGTTAATACTTTGCACATCCCCCATTACGAAAAGAACAGCACTTTCCCTATAAATATTCACAAGGTTGGCGTGCGTACATAGAGGAACCGTTGACTATTTCTCTTTGCATGATATCTCTAGATACCTCTGAGTCCTGGGTTTTCCTTATGTGCTCTACTCTTCATTTTGCCGTACAGGTTTTTAATAGGATTAAGGTCTGGGGACTTGGGATGCCAATTAAATAAGGTTGATTCATCGATGTCTTGTGAATCATTTCTGTACTCATTTTGGACATCTGTTTTAGATTATAATCCATTTTTAGTTTGCAGGTAGAGTTCACGAGATTTTTAGAGTCTCCAAAACCATTGAGACATTCTGAATTCATTGATTTATATTTTTTTGGCTTCAGAAAGTCTTGATTGAGCCCAGGCTTCCCAAAGGAGGCTTTAAATCACCTGTAGCTTAGTGCTGAATTGGTACATTTATTACTTCTTTCCTTGACCCTTTCGTTTTTTGAGAAACATTACTTTTATTATTATTTATTATTTTTACAACCTCTGTCTTTCATTTGTTCTTGTTTATGAACTAATCTGTTGTAGCACTGTTGGAAGGAAATTAATGCTGAACATTTTCCTTTCTTTTGTGCCCCTGAAAGAATGATTTCCCTGTCACAGCCGCTTTATTGACATAATGTTTTCTTAGTTATTTTCAACTGTGTCCTTTTGTTAATAAAATCAATGAATGTTTTAAAGTTTTGCCTTAAGGTTTTTGGCAAATTGATAAAAGAAAGTTGCTACTTTTCTTGTATGCACTTCCCATCACAGTGGATACCACTGCCCCTTATTTGAAAGTCACAATCTTTTGTTTGTCCCACCTTCACGATCAGTGAATCGAATTGAGTTTATTTTATATAGGAAAACGGGATGCGAGGAATTACTATTGTTTCTTAAACATCCATCAATACTTTATGATTACTTATAAAGTATTCGGTGACTTTTGAGTGGTGGCAATTCTGTGTTTTTTTGTTCTCTGAATAAATGGACTTAAATAAAATGTACCCTTTCAGTACAGGAGCAATAAAAGCAATAAAATATTATTGTATATTAATGGCTTTTACTCATCTTTAGTAAGTGTGCCAGTAAATTTGCAGAGTGCTGCATGAATATGACTTATAAAACTAAACTGAACACCTCATGATTTTCCATTTTCTTTACATGGATGAATGTTTCCACCAGACTGGACTTTAATCTCAGAGAATCACAAATGCCAGCTATTATGATGAGTAGTGCAGGAGCAAAACTGAGTCTGTGCTTTCCGCGTGCGTTTCTGCAGAGAGACGGGGGCATGCACGAGGTCCTCCTCACCGTCATCACCAGGATGGGTATCGCCGTGTCTCTGGTGTGCCTGGCCATCAGCCTCTTCACGTTCTGCTTCTTCAGAGGCCTGCAAAGCGACCGCAACACTATCCACAAAAACCTCTGTCTCAACCTCTTCATTGGAGAGCTTCTCTTTCTTGTGGGCATCCACATGACGGAGCCAAAGGTACAGGGGGAAATTATGCTGCAGTGGCTCTTAATTTTAATTGCCTCAACTTGAGCAATTAACCTTCACTAACCTAAATTTCACTCCTAATTTGTCTTTTTAAATGTTGCACCAAAAAGAAAGGAAAAATAGCTACATGTGAGTAAAATTAAAAGCCTACTTGGAACGGCAGACGGCACCGTGTGGTGTGTCTTTAATAGGCCTGTCACGATAGCAACTTTTGCTTGACAGTAAATTGTCCCTTTGTGATAAACAATTATGTCGTCGTTTTGAGACCGTTTTCAAATAATATAGTGATGGCCTGTAAACGAAAGTATAAAAACTATGGAATTTATGGAAGATTGGGTGGAGGAAAGAGATTGCTGAAAGAAAGTCTTAAGAAGTTCAATTTACATTTTGCCATGTATGGAATACAGAAAAATTGTGGTACAATAAAACATGCAAATCTGTGTCCTGGAAAACTAAATCTAGACATCACCCAGAACACATCCTTACAGTGATAAATGGTAGAAGTAATGATGAGTTCCTTCCACATGGACAGGGAAACTGGTTAGATCTGACTGAAAGATCTAGATCAACTTGGAAATATGTGCCAAGATCTAAAACCTGCTGTTCACATATGATAGTATTTTCATATGTAAAGCTGCTAGAGACAAAGTTTGACTCGGGTAATCCAAATTCTTGCCACATTTTCAGATTTTTATGTGCATATCCATAGTTGTTGAAAACATGTAGCACTACTTTGTGCTGGTCGATTATATAAAATCCCTACAAAATGCATTGAAGAAGAACTGTGTGTAATTTTAAGAAACGGTTTGCAAAACAACACAGGCATCGATTTGCTGTATTGACGTCGGCATCTTTGGTGAATGCAGGTTCAATATTTGCTGTCCTCTTTGCTTTCAAATAGTTCACTAATTAGAACTATAAGAACATTTGAAGGCTAAACACAAACCAATAGACCTTTTGCAGACAGACAGGACATGGTTAAGTTTATTAAAGTCATTTAATGAAAGCAGCTGAAGACCAGAAAATGAATACTTCAGATGAAGAAATAAACCCAGGTTGAGTGAACAAAGCACAATAGGGCATTGTGGTTTTATACCACGACAAAACCATGCAATAGTCTTATTAAAAATTCTATTTCTTTTTTATTTCAGGAGATATGAAATCCTCTTGCGTGCAACTCTTTTGTGTGTTTCCTTTTCAGCTGGTGTGCTCCATCATTGCCGGAGTCCTCCACTTTTGTTTTCTGGCTACGTTCACCTGGATGTGCTTGGAGGGCGTGCAGCTGTACCTCATGCTGGTCGAGGTCTTTGAGAGCGAGTTCTCACGCAGAAAGTATTATTACCTCTCTGGCTACCTCGTCCCTGCGGTCGTCGTTGGCATCTCTGCAGCCATCGACTACAGGAGCTACGGAACGCAGCGGGCGTAAGTGCTCCGCCTTCTGCGAATCTTTTCTCTTGGCTTTGCACAAAGATATGAAAACAAAAAAAAAAAATCATGAACTTCTCTACTTGGACACACCCACACAGCATGCATATGGAGCTCTGTGCTAATGACAGTAATATCACAGGGAGTAGTCCACCTCCGGCCTATGGCGAATTAACAGCCTGTCACTGCAGAAAGAGGAGGCTGTAAGCATAGAAAAAGCATTAATGAATATGCTGGCTGACTGGCTTGCCAGTTCCTCCTATTTATTTTTTTTTCTTTTTAGTCTTTGCAAATGGATAATTACTGCCCTTATCAGTAAGAAGTCTATGCGCTTCTGGACTGGTCTTTATCCAACCAGTAAACTTAGGACTTGGAAGGCTTTAATCTTCTAATTTGAAGAATGAAAGTGTATGTCATTTTTCACTCTCCCAATTTCTTGCAGCAATCCTCACTTCATTTATGCATCCTGAAAAATAAAGGCCAAAGGATATTGCTTTTTTTTTTTTTACTTCCCACAATACATTGTCTGCTAAACACAGACTTTGAAATTACTATGAAGCATGACTTTTAAGTGTTCAGCTAAGGCAAATGACAGCACCAGTGACGATGACAAATATGAGAAAAACCAGCCACGCTGCCACAACCACCTATCCCTCGATTCTTTACCCTTTAATGTTCACCAGGTGAAATTACCCCCAGAATCACCACGCCCAGTAACACTCGGCAGAGCTGTGAGCCGTAAACCAGGACAAACAAAAGTAGCAGTAACAGTAAAAAAAGAAAAGGAACCGCTTAAGAAATAAAATGAAAAAAATAATAATAACAAGTCACAGGCTGCTATCATCACCTACTTTCAGTGCAATCTCAGAACAGCACATTTGCAAAACACTGAGACGTATAAACGGAAAACACCAGCGCGATAAGAATTGCTTTTTACTCTGCAGCACCTCGTGGCACAGTTCCAACACCCTTTCGAGGTCGAGTTTTCTTCACTGTGGTCAGAAGAGTTGCCGCTCTGTTGCCATGGCCTATCATCTAACCAGCTCCTCTGTGCACCAATCAATACGACAGAGCAGTGTTTTGGCATTGAAATGACTTGATGAACTAAATGTTCCTTTTTACGTGTTCCAGATGCTGGTTGAGAGTGGATAACCATTTCATATGGAGCTTCATTGTACCAGTGGCCTTCATAATAGTGGTAAGTTTTAAAATTTGTGCAAGCATAGGATCGTTTTTTTTTTTTTTTGTTTTTTTTTTTAATCGCAGAGAAGCTTTGGAAACAGTTTATAGATTTTCTCTCCATGTGTACTGGCAGCCTCTTAGCTCTGCTTTCTCAGATCAATTTGCATGAAAGGAAAGTGGTCCCATTATAGCTGACACGAGGACATCAGTGTCCACTCAGCTATGAAATCCTATGAAATCAGAATTGTTGAGCAGTAACAACGCGGAGCTTTTCGGTCCTCTCGTCTCAACTAGAGAATACTCCCCTTCCTGCAATCAGGAGGAGAAATCGTTTCAGGCATGAAGGTCATTTGCTCAGTGGGAAAACAAGGGGGATGACGGTGAGGGGCGAGTTGGGGGGGAGGGGCAACATGGAAGTAATGAGTGGGTGGGCCAGAAGACAACCATTACCAGAGTGCACTGCCCTGCTGAGGATCATGACACATCCCCAGCCAATCCCGGCTCACGGACATCTCCATCTTCGCTTCTTAATATTTCATGTAGAGTACACCGAGTTCGCCGCAAACTCACAACACACGTGCAGGAGAGGTGAGAACAAACACACGGCGAATGTCCACGCAGGAACACGCATGTAAACGAGTCCAACGGTTGTATAAACATGCAAAACCATGAGAGGAGCTGCATGGACTCCTGCACTGGTTTTATGTGCTTTATTTGGCAGAGAAGTAAGAGACCTGAAAACTGTGGAGGACGGCTCCTTAGAGACCAAGCATGTAGGGAAGGAGGTGTTTTTTGGGGAGGGGAGGGGTCGGTGGGGGATCCATATGCAGCTTTCTGCAAAGTGCCTCCCAGCTTCTCTACTCGCCGTCCATCCGTCCATCTGTCCGTCTCACCGTATCTGTGTCATCACTTACGGCTGTGTTAAATGTATCTCCAGCCTCTCGGCTCGTGTGGACGCAAATTGGCCCCAGTGGCTGGGAGACAAAACTCTGTGATCTAAAAGCCTCTTTCTGTCTTCGCAGCCGCTCCTACTTCTTCCATCTTTCTCCTCGCCGCTGTTCGGTTACATATGCCTGCCCCTCACATGCTGCTGCTGTTTCCCTTCCAAGACTATTTTCTGTCATCTTGTCATTTTTTTTTTTTTTTAGACTGCATCCATATGGTCGGATAATTGGGATTCTTTCTTCCTGCAGGAGAACAAAAACTTCAAAAATGTTTATAATTATAGTTTGCTTTCTAGTAAACTTCAGCGTTTTTTTTTTTTCCTTTAAAGATTTTTAAGCTTTTTTAAAAAAAAAAACAAAAGTCGACCTGAAGTTCCTAATGGAGGAAAAAAAAGTTCCACATTACCCCTGTTGTTTTTCATGGAATCTTCAGTGCAGCACATTTGAACAGTTAAATATGGTATCAGACCAAATCAAAGCTCATCCCCTCCCTTCCTTTTTGTGGCCACAGGCCCTGCGGTGCTTACAGAAAGAGACATCCTGAGAGCATGGAAACCTTTTCTGGATGTATGGCTTGAATCACTTAAATGTTTTTCCTGGCCTCGGTAGAAATTGCCTCTAAAATATGGCATTCAGCTCCTGTTGCTCCCACCCCCCCACCTTTCTCTCCGAAAGCTTCCTGAGCTTTCAGCCATGACGTGTTAAGATTTGTGTGGGCTTTGCCGTGCGTGCGTCCTCATCTCGTGTAATTGCGCTCCGTGTTTGGCGTCGTCTATAATGACAAACACGGGAAAGGAAGACAAACAGCGAACGCAGCTCGTGTCAAAGCCCCGAGCCGACTGAGGAAGACCAAAGTGATCACCTCTCGCTGTTGATTTTCTCTGTGAAAGTCAGAAGGCCTTATGATCAGTATAAAATTTTCATAGACCTCTCACTGAAGGTGTGTTGCTTGCTTTCAAGCCAACACAATAAAAGATGTAGTTTTTCTTTTCAGACTATATTGGTTTCTGTCTACAGTGTCTTTCAGAAATATTATTACCCCTTGAGTCTTTTTTTCACATTTTGTCACGATTCGACCGCGAACCTCGTTTAGAGGGATTTCATGGGATTGGCCAAGACAAAGTAACGCGTAATTTAGAACTGGACAAAAATAATGCGTGGCTCTCGAAGTATTTCTCAAACAAAGACATCAAAAGTGCGGCATGCTTTTGTATTCAGCTTCAAGAGTCAATAGTCAATTGCAATTGCAGCTGCTAGTTTTTCTGAGAATGTCTTTTACCAGCTTTGCACAACTAAAGACTTAAATGTTCGCCCTATTCTTTGCAGAATGGCTCAAGTTCAATCAGAGTAAATGGAGAGCATCTCTGAACAACAATTTTCTCATCCTATCCAAGAATCTCTGTGGGATTTTTTCGACTGGGCCATTTTAACACATGAATATTCTTTGATCTAAACATTTCTTTTGTGGCTCTGAGTGTGGAAGTCCTGCTGGAAGGTCAACTTCTCTCCTGCAGCTTTTTCTCCTAAATCGTCCCGGATTAATGCTGCAGTCGATTTTTTTTTTTTTCTTCAGAAGTTGGAGCTTAGAGTTAGGAATGACGTCACAGCCGAGTTAAGAGTGTAGTTGCAATTCGCTAAATAGGGAAATGTGCTGTTTATTGTGGTTTACAACTTTCAACGATGCAAAAGAATAGGTTTCTCTTCATTTTATACTTTCAACTTTAAAAGGAAAATTATCCCAAGAAAATAAGTTCCACCACTCTGTGCTTTTCTAAGAAAGCATGTAGACCAAAGTGAAGTTGCCAGTGAGAACATGGAAAAAAAACAAGACCCGGGTTCTGAAAGATTCTCCGACTCCACTCAGAGAGCTCCCATTTTATTCTAAAAATTCCTGCTGGGGTTCTGTAGTGGCGCAGGGGTTAAGCACAAGCCGACCTAAGGAGGCCTTAGTCCTCGACGCAGCCGTCGCAGGTTCGATTCCTGGCCTGGTGACCCTTGCCGCATGTCTTCCCTCTTTCTCATTACCCTACCTTCCTGTTGTAGCATTTTCAAATAAAGGCCACAAGAGTCAAAAAAAAAAAAAACTTTAAAAAAAAAAGAGTGACTCAGTTAGCTGCTAAAGGCGACAGAAAGTTCTACCTTACTGAGGTGGCGTGGTTGACCCTGTTAGGTGTGACACTGTCTTCACTGTAATTGGTTTATACATAAACCATAAAAAGTGTGCCCCCAGTATAAGTGACCTGGATTTAGAAGTGTCATGGTGATGAAACTATGCAAATTGGAAGCATCACACATTTACACACATTTACAGGCTTCTAGCCATGCTGGTTAATTTACTACACCATCTATTCAGTGATAATGTGTGGACACTCATTGCCTGCTTGTATCAAGTTGTTTTATCTGGCTAAACGATCAACACAAAACTGGGGAATAAAGGACACCAAAACCAGACACAACAAAGGAGCAGAGCCTGTTCTTGGCAGAGCTCTATCCATTTTAGTATCTGTTTTCTGTTTATATTTCCACCATAATGAAGGCTTAAGACACTCTTAAAGTCCTCATCACTGTTCCTGAAATTGCGTCACATTAGGAACTCTCTTAAGGCCTAAGATGCGTCGTGAAAATTCTAAGAAAAATCTGAGAATTTCTACAAAATTTTACAAATGTTCCTAAAATGACGTCATTCAGAGCTAATTTTAGTTTGAAGACTAAAATTAGCTATACAAGCAGAAACCCCTTCAGCATTTCTCAACTGGAAGTGAGAAGCACAGTATCCTTTCCACAGACCGATACCAGAGACACCAAAGTTATTTCAGCCAAAGAAGATAAGTCTAGGCCACTGGTTCTTAACCTGGGTTCGATCGAACCCCAGGGGTTCGGCGGAGCCTCTGCGTGGAGGTAAAGACACACTTGTGTAAAGTCGTGATGACGCGCACCGCTTTGCCATCACTTGCTGCAGAGGATCACGTTACATTGCTTGGCCAATCAGTGCTGTGGAAGAGCACCGATTGAAGGAGCTCCACTCTCGGCATGGATTTGAACTTTTGTCTTTAATTACTTCAGCAAAGCTCACAGTTTTTACCAAATTTTCTGTAGCTTTTGGTGTACTTCTAAATCTACATCTTTTCGGGCTTGCTACTGCCTCTACGCAACTAATACAATTGCACTACTAAATCAGAATATCGCAAAGTCTTTTATTATTTATTATTAATTTTTCATTCTCTTAAGAATGTAGAGCTAATTAAATGATCTAAACAAGACCTTAAAGTGGTTCCAGTTTCTCTCGATGGCCAACCTGTTGAAACTGTGGCAAATTTTAAATATCTTGGGTCGTTCCTGGACAATCAGCTCAACTTTGCTGAAAACATTGACTATATTTTGAAGAACTGTTCTCAGAGACTCTACTTTTAAGATGACTTGGTGATCTAGGGTGACCCATCTAGGCTCTAGTTGGGTCACCCTTATGTCTTAAATTTGGGGGGGGGGAAATCATATTTTATTTATCACTACAGAAGGGTTCAGTGAATGCGCATATGAAACTGGTGGGTTCGGTACCTCAAAAAAGGTTAAGAACCACTGATCTAGGTACTAGAGAGTAGAGGGGTCCTAAGGTTTTTTTCTGCTAGAAAATATTCTTTTGTTTGTATCCTTTGTTTAACAAGTAAAACAGATGATTTTTTTTTAATTCAGTTAAATCTCTTTCTGTTCCTGAGACAAAAGGTGTGATTCAACATCAGTGTTTGAGAATTTCTTAATACAGAGATGAATATTTAAATGCAAGCTGTGTTTAAATACATGGGTTTTTAACTCATTAGAATATCTGGAGTGCTTCACAGCACTTCTCTGTAAGGAACGCATCTGACTACATCTCTACTGACAGCACCTAAGCCTGCACTGCGAGCACGTGGAACCGGATGCCTTCCTTAGTGCAGTCTATTAACCCTGATGCACATCTGTTTTGACAGGTCAATGTCATCTTCCTGGTGGTGACGATGTACAAGATGGTGAAGCATTCCACCTCCATGAAACCCGACTCAAGCAGGCTGGGGGGTATCAGGTGAGGGGTGTCACTCTAGGAGATTAAGAGGCCGGGTGTGTCGTTGCTTGTTTTGTGCGTGTGTTTGTGTTTGTGTGTGCATACTGAGAAAGGGTATGAGGGGGGAGGGATGGTGGTGTATATGCGAGAAGGAAAATAATACGCGCCGTCGCCGCTTCTGCCTTGCTGCTATAATTTCAAAAGCTGTATTTGACCTACACATTTTATTTGATTTTACTTCCAGCCAGACCCACGGTTTTCCCTTTCAGATTTTATTTTCCTTCTCAGTCTGTTGGTGGTGCTTTTTTTAGCTCACTTTTATGATTTCAGTATTTGCGCTACTCATGGGTATATTGCCTGTTTTATTTCTTCATAAGTGCATTTCTGACCTTTTGGCGTCTCTTTGCTCCTGTGTTCTCGCATAGTTTATAGGCGCATTTGGAAGATAGATCCCAACCATACGTCTTGTTGATTTCAAGATGTGTAAAACGGGGGGAAATTATTATATGAAGTGGGTTTTAGGGGTCGGGGTTTTCTTCCGTCTCCCTGCTTCCAGTGGGCTGCTTTGGGTTGATAAAACAGCAAATCCCTGACCATTTCTGCACTTGGAGCCTTGTTCAACAATATGTTTGACGGCATGCCAGCATATGTTATGTAGGCGTTTGATTTTTAGGCAGCAACTCAGATTTGGGTCCAAACCAAAAAAAAAAAAAAGCAGAAAAAAAAACTGAACAAAATAAAACATTTTAATTGGCTTTTGTGTTTGTTGTAGCTCACATAAATGACACATTTGTGGATGTTGCATTTTGTGCAACCATAACTAGCAGTCAAAACCCATTAACTGTCATTAATTAAGGTCTGCCGCTATGGCGTATAGAGATTCTGTGTTGTGTATATTGGAACTTGTTAAAAAGTTGTCTGGCTTTTTTTTTTCTTCTTCCCAGACCAAAACCAAAATTATATCCCTGCAGAAGAAGCACAAACAAGTGGACAGCACGTCTAATAAGCCATGATTATTATTCTGATTTCTTTTCAAGTGACATGTTGATGGTCTGTTTCTCCCCTTGTCTCCACACTCTCTAGATCTTTCTCAGAAATGGGTAGGGGGGGAGGACTCCCCTCTTTCTCTTGCTTTTTTTTTTTGTCACTGAAACTGACTGTTAGGCTGTATCTTGTATCCTTTAGACTTTCCTCAGAAGGCGTCGAGTGAAGCCTGCTGTTTGTGCCGTCTTTTCAGCTACCAAACTCGGACGCAGACCAAGGAGCTAAATTTATATCGAACTGTCCGTGCCAGATATTTGTCAAAATTTCTGCAACATTTCCAGAGCAGGAAAAGTAACCCAAAAATATATATTGTATTAAAGTGCAGTTCAGAAGTTTTGAAATGTCGCACGATTTTCCTCTTTCAGTTGTTCATCATCACTTTTCCTCCTGGTTTTTTTGTTTTTTTGCAGGTCATGGGTGTTGGGAGCTTTTGCTCTACTTTGTCTTTTGGGACTCACGTGGTCCTTCGGCTTGTTCTTCCTCAACGAGTCGTCCATCGTGATGGCTTACCTCTTCACCATTTTCAACACTCTGCAAGGGATGTTTATCTTCATCTTTCACTGTCTGCTTCAGAAAAAAGTAAGAAACTGCCTTTTGGGACTCGTGCAGAGGTGGAAAAAAAACAGTCGAGAGGAACTTGTTTATCTGTAAAGTTGCCATACAGTATGCATTGTAAAAGTATCAATACCCCTCACACTTTTACAGCTTTTGCAAATGTCAAAAGTTTTTCACTGGCATTTGCGTCGCTTTAGATGTGAAGAACACATACTTCGTATTTACCGTAATTGAAAAGACAATAACGCCACAGTCTGTAATTCCTTTTTCCAGAAGTCAGATAGGATAGAGAACATCTGTTTTCAAGTTTTGCCTCAGATTCTCAATTTGATTCATGTCCAGCCTTTGACTGGGCCATTTGAATAGATAAGTATCCTTTGATCTAACTCAGTCCACTGTGGCTCTGGCTGTTTGTCTTTACATCCTCAAACAGAGTTTCTTCCAGGGTTACTATGTATTACGCTCCATCTTTCTTCCCGTTAACCCCAGAGTATATCACACATATCATCATCATCATCATCATCACAGTATGAGTATGCACTGCATTAGGATCACAAAGGAATGTCTGGAATGCATTAGTTCACAACTAACACACATACAGCTCAATAGCGCATACGTATAAAATGGAGCCTATTTGATAGTCTCTGTAGTAGATGCCCACTCCTCTCATATGAAGGTACAGAGACCTTGACGTACAGCTCAAGACAGGAGGGAATAAAATGCAAATAACAACTGTTTGTCATTTTTTACCAGTATATTGCTTATGCTGTAATATTGCTTGAGTCGTGTTTCTTAGTCTCAACTCACCAGAGAATGTTTTTGTTTTTTGTTTTTTTTTCCACCTTTACATAACTGTAGGTCTGATTCCTTATGGCTTTGCTTCAACAACAGCTTTTTCTTGACAGATCTGTGGATTGACATTAGTCTTGTTTTCCACCTCGGTTGCGGATCTCCAGAGTTACTGAGTAGTTACAGCTACCCAGTCGCATCTGGCCGCAGTAGGTTAAACACAATTTTATTTAAAGGTATCAAACTAAAGAGAGCTTTATGCAAATAAATGCGAATGTCACAATTGTTCAGAATTTTACTAGTTTAAAAAATGTATTGGCTACATATACATTTTATTATACGAGAAGGAATTTTAAGTGGGTCAAATCATAGCTTGCAGATAAGTAACAGATTACATGTTTTCCCATTTAACTCCAAATTTCACTTAATTTAAGCCCAACACACTCATTCTCCAATGTGGATAATTTATATTCTCACAAATATTTTTCCCACTTAAGCAAAACAGATATTCGAGGGGAGGCTTTAATTTGTAGCGTGTTACAGGTTTCCTGTCATCCCAGTTCTTGAAGGTTTGGCATTTAAACTGCTGTCGGCTGGCTGCCAGTAGATAAAGATTTGGGATTTGCACCTCTCCCCGAGGAGAGGCGGATGTGTCAAACTCTATGTCCGTGTGTTCAGTTTGTCCTAATCTTTTTGCTGCTCTGCAGGTCCGGAAGGAGTACAGCAAATGTTTCCATCAGTCCCAGTGCTGTGGCGCTCTGCCTTCTGAGAGTTCCCACAGCTCGGCCAAGGCAGCCACGTCTCGATCCACAGCCCGCTACTCCTCTGCTACACAGGTAGGCCAACGGGAAGCAAGCAAGAGTTTAAGCTACGAAAAGATGTCTGTGAGGATTTCAGCAATATTTCAGCGGCTGTTTTTTTCTTGATCTTTTTTTGCTTTTTTGAAGAACATGTTGAGTTATTTTGCTACATTTTTATGTCAACAAATCCAGCTGAAAGGTTTAAACCAATAGTCACTTAACCTTCAAGTGTTGAGGCCTTTTTCTCACGTGTGACTTCAGTTGAAAGCACATGGTTACATACACCATGCACTTTCTTTTTCCTCATTGACTAAATGTTTCCTAGTTTATGTCAGTTAGTTTCTTATACTTCATAAATGGCAAAATACTAAACCTCCAAATTCAGAAGATGTCATACATAACTTTAATATTTGATAGGATTGCCTTTTAATCTGTATGACTTGGGTTAGGAACATTCTGGATTTCCCTCTGCAAGCTTTCTCTCGATAGTTTGCTGGCATTTTGGCCCTTTCCTCCTGACAGAACTGGTGGAACTTAGTGAGGTTTGAAGACCTTTTTACTCTACTGCAAAAATGTTATTATTGATGAACGCCATGGTAACAATATGACTTGACTAAATAGTGAAATATTTAACTCAACAGTGATATTTCTGCTTTTGCAAACATAAATAACATTCCAATTAAGATTGACTTTTACCTTCTAAAACTTCGTTATGCTGCATTAAACAAGGGTCAGCAAATGCTACTTAAGCACCATGTGTTGAGCAACCTGCATGCATAATACCTAAATAAAATGGTTTGTTCCTACAGTTCTTTGCATGTTTGAAATTGCAATACACTTCTACTCCTATAAAGATAAATGTAAACTATATTCTGTGACTTGTTTTGCCCAATACTTTACTGTTTGAAGGATGATTTTGGTCTTGCAAGCATCCCTGTTTTCTCTCCAAATGTAGCAATGGTCATCATAGCCAAATACTCCAATTTTAGTGAAATACTTCAAACACTTACATTTTTCCAAATTTTAGGGACAACCGGAAATGCCTTCAAAAATTCATTTCTTTTCGCTCAAGTGCATTTTGCAAACTGTAATCTGTCTTTTCATGCTGCTTTCGGAGCAATGGCTTCTTGCTCGCTGAGTGAGCTTTCAGCTTGTCTCGGTACAGGATCCATAACGACTCTCTTCCCAGCTTCTGCCAGCATCGTGTTTGCTTTTCTCTTTAATATTTGTGTTCTTTTAATGCTTTTGTATCTCTGTCTGGTTGAAGAAATTTAATACAGAAAAAAAAAAGTTTAGTAGTATTTATTGTGATTATTGAGAAAACCCATGTAGGACACAACAAGATGTGTTTAAAAGTAATAAAAAAAAATGCTCTTGGTTATTTTCTAAATCTAATATCTTTTGAAGTCCTCGTGAAGGCGAGGCATTTTTTACGATCAGAGTCTGACAGAAGGAAATGCCTCTCAGCCAGATAACGAGTGAAAGATTTACACATTTTCAGAAAGCAGTCGCCATCGTCTGTCAGCCGAGCTTGTCAAAATAATGACGCGAGTAGATATATTCGGAAACAAATTACAGCCACGACTGTTACGATGCTGTGCAAAACATGTAAGATGGTTTATTTGGTTACACAAGTCAGATCAAGCAAGAAATACACATGTCAGAATTTTATAGATAGGTTAAACCGTTTGTCATTTTTACACTTTGTTTAGTTATGTGAACAACAAAGCATGCAGCTCAGTTTCGTTCATAAAGCCAATACATATTAATATAATTACATCTCCTTTCTGATTGTTGAGCCGTAGATTATATTTAGCATTAGGAAAATCTCTCACATTTGGATCAATTAGCTTGTTTTACAAATATTGAACCAGAGTAAAGCTCCCTCCATACTGACTGGGACCTCTGTTAAAGCTGTTTAAAAAGCCTTAAGGCCTTTTGTTCTCTTCCTTTCAGCTCCCGCAACAACTTTTCTACTCGATTAAAGTCTGCGGACTGAGGTCGGCACACAAGGTCTTGTGTGTGAGCTTGTGTACTGATTTGACCAAATGTTATTATTATATTTCAAAAATTCCGGTGGTACTAAGGTCTAAAGTATCTGAGATCTTTAGTCGTACTAAGGATCTCAGATGCTTTGGGTAAGATACAGACCCACAGCATTACTGGTCTCCCACCATGTTGTGCACTGGGCATCAAGCGCTTTTCTAAAAGTGGCGTTTCATATGAGACCTATGGCTGTTTTTTGACATCAATCTCAGACCTCCATTTAATTTTAGATGGCACCTAAAGGTTCTACACTAGATTCTGCTTACTCTGTAAACTTTGCAGGTCTTTTACCTCCTCCCTAGCCATTCTTCTTAGTGAGAAGTATAGCAACATAAGGCTATGTTATTTTATGCGTCCTCATTTCTCACTTTAAAGAGAGGCCGAAAAATGTTTGGCTCTCTGTTTTTTTTGTTTTTTTTTGTGGGGGGGGGGTTAGATTCACTGATCAACTTAAAAAGCAAAGTACAAATAAAAAAATTTGAAGGTTATGGAAATTGTGAATAACTTCCCCAACGTTAATGAATACAACACGCATCAAAGCAAGTTTTAAACTGTGGCAATTTCGCTTGATTTCTCCAACCTTATATTATTATTATTTTTTTTTATATATATATATATGATTTTCTGAAAAGCATCTGCTCTGAACTTAAAACATGGGCACCCTGTGGGAAAGAATTGCTGCTTATCCCACTTATGATATCTGCTCCAAAGACTTTGTGAGGTCTCATTTAGGGAGCGCCGCTGGGAATTCGGTGGCTGCCTCTGCTCTCGCTGCTCGGAGCAGAAGAGAGCAGCTCAGAGTCAAATTACAAACCGTAAGATTCTCAGTGGCTCCAATTTTAGGGAGCAGTCGAATCAATAGCATGTTGTGGAGCTTTGTGATACACAAACATGTCATCAGCTAGCGCGTCAATTAGATCCTAATTTATAGAGAGTATGGTCTGAATCACAAAACCACACAGCCACTCAGGCCTGGGGACCAGAAGCCTTGAAACATTACAGCGCCATGTTGAGCACTAATCAGCGGCTGCTTTTTTTTTTTTTTTGTCAACGCAGAGCCGCATCAGGCGGATGTGGAACGACACTGTGAGAAAGCAGTCGGAGTCCTCCTTCATCTCAGGCGACATAAACAGCACCTCCACGCTCAACCAGGGTAAGCAACTGCTGCCTCCGTCATCACCAGACGAGACACGAGCTCTGTTCTCTTTGTGATGAAGCTCTGAATTAACAGTAAACACTTCAATGGATGCAGCCTGCATCGCTTCGTGCTGACTGAGGGGAGAGGGAGATAAGGCCCGATTTCATGCCGCTTTTCTCCAAACGAACAATCAGATGCATTAAACGCTCAAAGCTTTGCAGCATTTTCTCACTTGTCTCTGCTCGCTTGGACTAAATAAATGGAAAGAAACAGACAAATAATAATATATTTGCAGTGCCTCCCCTCCTAGAGACCCTTTTTCGTTTTGTCACATTACAACTACAAGTGTGTGTGTGTGTGTGTGTGTGTGCGTGTGTGTATTAATGTGTTGTTAGACCAAGCCAAAGTTGGGTAAAATTGTGAAGCAGAAAGAAAATGATATAATTTTCTTTTCAACTAAAACTCTGAAAAGTGTTGCATGCATTTATTAAAAAAAAAAAAAAAAAAGTCCTGTTAAACATCCACTATATAATTTTTATATAGTTCAGTTCTAGTGTGAATGAGGTTGTTCTGCCCTTTAAAGCTTTGTTTGAGAACTTCACTGAACAAACAGCATATTTAAGAACATGTCAAGTCAGGGATAAAGATGTGGAGATGTTCAAGGTAGGGTTAGGTTAAAAAACATCACAAAAAGGGAACAACTCAATAGGTAGAAGTGAAAATATACCAAGGGCAAGGAAGAATTTAATCAGAAAAACATCCAAAATGCTAATGGTAACTGGAGGAGCTGCAGAGACATACTTTTTGAGTGGGAGAATACAGCGACAGGACAGATATTAGTTGTTTGGGCCAAAGAGGATCAAGACAAACTCCACTGATGAAGAAAAGCCAAGTAACCCACACAGTCACCATGTGGAATAAGGTGATCTGGTCAAATGAGTCCAAAATGTACCTTTCGAGCCCTCATGGAAAATCTGTGGTTGTATGAAACTCCACATGACTCTTAGGAGACCAACGTCGGTGTGAAACATGGTAGTGGCAGCATCATAATGTGGGGATGCGTTTATTAAGCAGAGCTGATAGGAAGATGGAGATTCAGTCTATAAATTTGCAAAGCTAGTCAAGACTTACAGCATCGCTGCCGCTACAGCCGAATTCAGATGCATACTACAGTTTAATGAAAAAAACTATTTTGTTAAAAGTTGCAACAGAACAAAATGTAGAAAAGCGGTTTATCGCTTTGTTGTGAAGTTTATCATGTTATAGATCAGGACTAAAGATACTGTCATCCCAAAGTGACTTTGAAGGTAGAAGAAGAGGACGGAGAGGAGCAAAGTCGAATGGGGGTCAGAGCAAGCTTTGGGAATTATTCCAGCATCATGAAACCCAGGAACCGGACTCTGCCAATACAGATTTGGCTTCAGCTCAGCACTTTTTTTTTTTTTTTACAGCGATCCTTGCCAATACAGAGTTTCTCAGCGATTCATTCTAATAACTTCGGATGTGTTGTTGCATTCCCGAGAGCTTAGAAAAGCGCATGATGGTTGATGAGGATACTGTGTTATTTGTGGTAGGCCGCATGGATATGTTTCGTCTGCTGTCTCGAATGGATGAGTTTGTTTGGATGAATCTGCCTCGCATAAACATTGCAGCTGATTATGTTGCCAGGCTTTGGTCAACACTTGTCCCTATAATGCTGTTTGTCAGCTGCATCGGCGAGCTGTTTGAGTAACGGCACGCCTTGACCAGCGTTTCCGCGGCTGCTCCGTCCGCTGCACAGACGGAGCAGAGGCCGTAAATCTTCTGCGGCGAAAGGTTCCGCACAGCGAGTATCAGTGTTTGTTTATGGAATCTACCCGACGCGATCCCGCAAAAACCCTAAGAACATGCAACCTTGAGCTCACTTCCTCTACTGTTTTCACCTCCTAATTCTTTCCCCTTTTTTCTGTCTCTTCTTCCTGTTTATTGCAGGGATGACTGGCAACTACCTCCTAACTAACCCCCTCCTCCGAACCCACGACACTAACCCCTATAACAACCTCCTGGCTGAAACGGTGGTGTGCAACACCCCCTCTCCTCCGGCCTTTCACTCCCCAGGTGCACATCCTCTACCCCTGCCACCTCACTTCTTCTCTTTGTCTTTGCACAGATTTTTTGGTTGTTTCGAAAGCACACATGCGACATTTTGAGAAGTGTTCCCCTTTCTGGAAAAAGAGACAGATTGCAACCACTTTCATGTCGAGTCTGTTAAAGCTACAGCCAGCTCTTTATTTTTTTAAGCGTGAAGAGTGAAAACCTGGCTCTGGTTTCAAAGTACACCTACCAGCACTTCCGAGGCTCAATAATTAACATGTTTTATCCTATTTGTGTAAAAACAACAGGTTGTTAGGGTTTAACAGCGAGCTGGAACATCAGGCGAAGCAGCCTCAATAACAAAATCAGCCTATCAGGACCTTAAAAGCGCACTAATTAACACTTTATATCTCATTTGTTTAAGCCATTGGAAAACAACAATTTGCCATTTTGGGGTGGGTTATCTGCCAGTCTTGGAGCGGAGCTGTTCCCAGGCAACCAACTAAGAGAGAACGAGAGCGAGAGAGAAAGAGAGAGAGAGAGAGAAAAGAAAGTTAACGGCCTTTGCCAGAGGAATTATTCCAGCAGGAAGTTGTCTTTTTTATACATTGCACATACTTGTGCAATTAATAAATGATCCTGATATCAAGTGTTAATTAGGGAGCAGTAAAGGTGGCTGCAGCTGGGCCGTGTTGCCTGGTTAACAGCCTTTATTCTATATGCTATTTTAGTCTCTGCAGCTTCATATTCAACAGACGAATCTTGAGAGTGATGTCACTTTTCTCATCCGTCTCCCTGCCAGAAAACAAATTCTTCTCAAAATGCCAAACTGTTCCATGAAGTATGTTGGATTTTTCTATTTTTCTTTTTTATATGTGAAAGCAGTGGAGACTGAGACTGTGACATGGCATAACTGAACATGTTCAAACTAATTATACAGACTCTACCTTTCGTCCTTCATGGCTCGCATCTTCTAAGTGTTTTATTTATCGTTACCTAGTTTTCCCTTTTTTATAATGGAGCTCAACATCAGAGTATTCTTATCTGGTCTACTTAGAAGTCATGTGGGAATTTGTTTTTGGTGAACACAGCTGCAGCATATTAGTCCAGATTATTTATATATGCGTATACATATATTTTGTTTTCGCCACCTGACAAGTAAAATATCCAAGGGCAGTCTGGGGAAAAAATGGGATTAGATTAGTGAAGATTTGTTTGCCCATCATTCAGTTCCCATTCATCCACCCATCCATTGGTTTGTCCATTATCCACCCACCCATCTGTTGGCCTCCATCCACCCAGCTAACATTCAGGCATCCACTGAGTTCCCTATCATAAACCTTTTATTATCCACCAACGTGGATATTTCATTTATGGAGCATTGGGCGTCGTCACACAGTGACAACTTATTGAAATCTCGACATTTTTCCGAAGACGAAACCTGATTTGGAACAGCGCTGTGCATTGTGACCTACTTCCTCTCTTGCAGAGTGAAAGAAGCCCAATCAGAGGAGGAAAAAAACAGAAGCTCGTGACGCAATGCGGGCAAAGTTACAGGCCTCTGTTATTTCACAGGCACTTGATGATAAAAAGGGAATACACAAGGCGGCAGAATGGCAAAAGTGTGTACGGAGCGGCTGTGCCGATTAACCTGCTCCAGTCTCTGTTGTTTTGTGCTGCGAGCTAGCTGGCAGCACAATGCGCACTTCATGCATAGAACTAATGAAGCAGAGCTTGGACCGAGCCACTGCTGAACTACTGAAAACCACATGCACTTTTTGATTACATTTTTTTTGTTTGTTTTTTTTTTTTTTCAAAATTGATTAATTTAGTTTTTATTGAGGTGAGTTCCTCTGCAGCCAAGCAGCTCAGGTGCATAACTTAGCTGCTGTTTTCTATCCCTAAAATGTTTACCTGCCTAATCTGTGTAGAATAATTGCATTTTAACTCTGGCGCACAGGAGACAGATAAAAAGAGGGAATATTTAATTACCGGGTAATTCTCAGTGTGTGAGCATAAATCCTTGCCTTACACACTTTTTATTTTTTCCCCTCCTCCTGAGGCTATCCTCTGTTGTTATTTGTGTTCAAACACACAGGCAAAACAAAAGAAATAGTTCACATGCTTATAAACGGGGGGGGGGAGTCTAGGATTTAACATATGGAAAATAACGTTAAGGGAGCTGCAGCGGCGTAACACACAAATGTCAAAACCTGGCGCAAAGATCACCAGCCAAAAATGAAATACGCATAGAGAGAAGCTGTCAAGCTCAACACAGGCGTATACTAAGTTTGCCTGCTATAGTCATTACACTTAGCTCCTGGAAAAGGATGAGCCTGTCCTCCATTATAAGTGTATTAATACAAAGTAATATTCTGCAGATGTTCGTCTGATGCAGTAAAAACTGGAAAGAGAGAGCATATTGAATGAATCTCTGCTGGAACGTTTCCCAGAGTGCAGCTGTCGCCATGTCCAGTTGAATTCTGTTCACATCATTTCCCTCCCTTTCCCGGTAGACAATACCTGTCTGCAGTAAAAATAAATAAATAAAAGTCCAGGTTGCATGCAAAGATAAATGTACATTTTGAAGCAAAGTCTATCCAGACACAAGTTTGAAAACCCCCACAGCCACCAGCACCCCGACCTTGACTTGCATTTTGCTCTTTGCACTTAATTATTTTACTCATTCTAGAATATATATATATATATATATACATTTTATTTTTTTACTTTGTGTATTTTTTTGACATGCATGTTTAAATTCAAGATCTTACCATTTTTTTTCTTTTGTTTGCCAGGAACAAAATATATTCAACTCGCAATAAACTGTCCTGAATCCAGACGATTAACTAAATCAGCAACAAAATACCTTGAAACTAGTTCAGTATCCTCACAAGTTAATACAATTAGGTTATTTTAACTACTTTTATTGAGCCGCTCTGGATAAGTTCTTGCATAAATGCAGGCCTGGCTGAGAACCTTTATCAGCACTCCACTTTCTCGCTGCTCGTATGATCCCTTCTGATGCCGCCCTGGGCAACTGCCTTTTGTTGCTCAATCAAAATCTGCTACTGACGCCCAGCTGATCAAGTGAGGGATATTCCAGAAATGTCTCATGGTTAAACTGTGCAATGTCCAATGAACAGTACATAAAATTTACAGCTGCACCCTCAAGCCACAACCTCAAAATAGCGTAAGTGTAATCTGAAAGCGATGGGTATAATTTGAGATCTCAGACAACCCCCCATTAAAGTTAATAAGGGCTGGTCCACAGTCACCTTACTCTTTACTCTCTGTACTTTTTTGGCACTTTCCATAAAATACTTTTTTTGCTTTTTAACTTATTTTTGGTTATTTGAATTCATTTTCTGATTAGCTCAGTTGAGACTTGACACTGACACGCTGTCCTTTTGTTCGCCTGAAACGATAAAAACCCAACACTTCAATCACATTAAGTCCTCCTAAAAGCGAACGAGGCACTTCCACTTCAATCTTTAACACTTACACTATAATTCAGATGCAGCCTGTGGAAAACCAGAGTCATTTTTGGTAATTTGTATATGTTCTACATTGTTCGTATAGAAGCGGGACAAACTCGGTTTTATCTAAGAAGTCTCTTGCTGATGTTTTATTTTGTTTTGTGTTTTTTTTATTATTATTTATACGGAGCCCAAATATTATTCATCAACCTGAATAATATTTTGGGCTTTTGCATTTAACACATTTTTTTCAGGGTTTAGTGTTTATGTGACAAATAACTTCAGTGAGTTTTGAAAACGATTAAAATATTGTTTTTTTTCTGTAACTTACACAGGGAAAAAAAAAATATTCATACAGACTCAAATATATCCCTACATCTCTACCTACATTCGGTTAAATGTAGTCTTCAGCAAGCTTGTGGCATAGCTGTTGGTTGAATATTGACAGCACTTCTTTTTAACCCTCCCAGATCTTATCAAAACGCTCAGGAGGGGCATTAGAAATGTCATGGTCAGACAGCTGGGAAAGAGGAGTTCTACCTTCAGACCGTCAGTTTCCTAAACCACACATAAAAAACCTTGTGGGGTCTAAGTGACCCATCTCTTAAGACCGTGGGAGGTTTAAATACAGTAAAACTAATTTAAATAGGTGCATTTTCCTTCTGCCTTGGAACCAGCTGTAGTACTCAAATTTTCAATGGGGTTGCAGTACAGACTATTCCAAAAGGCTGATGTTTACCTACTTTATATATTCCAAAACCATTTTTATTAGTTTTTGGAATCATTTTCTTGTGGAAAAGTTTGCAGGAAGTCCTTTTCTTCCTATTTTCCACCCATTTTACAAGAGTCCAAGTACCACAGGCAGCATAACAAATTGCACACCTGACAGTTGGCACAGTTATCTTAGACTAGAAAGCCTCAAAGCATCCTTTTTCTCATGGAGGCTAAATATTTCAATTTACAAGTCAGAGGATGTTGGGCACTGGTGTTCCATCAGCATGCTGTTATAACGGGTTTAAATTGAGTTCTGGCTTGCTCTTGCACTCTGTTTCTTTCGTCGGAGATAATAGTTCTGGTCAAAAGTGAAAACTTGGTCTCAGTTATATCTTCCATCTGGTCAGCGACCCCAAACATGCATCAAAACTGGCTTTAGGAAGGATGAACACTCTAGTTTTTGCCTTCTGGAATTCCCCCAAACTCAACCCTGTTGAAAATGTATGGTCTTATGCGTTAAAGCTCGCTGTGTGCCAGGAAACTAACCACTTTAAATTAGCTCTACCAACTCTGCTAAGAACCGTGTTCAAACATCCAGTCAGAATTTTGCCAGGAGCTTGCTGGTGGCTACAAAAAACTGTGTGGTTTCTCTGCAACTTCCTGAGGGACAGTAGTTTGAACATCAGTAGGGGTGTCTGTACGTATTTGAACCTGGATATGCAGTTTTGAGCCTGTGTGCATACCATAGTCCAAAATAAATTTCTGTTTTTTTGTTTTCTTTAATTCCCCGAAGTTGTTTCTTCTACATTCATTCTTCTCCCCCAAAAATGTTTTTAATAACGTCATTAAAAGCCCCAAAATGAATTTAAAATTCATGTCAGAGATAAGTGTACGTAAAGTTCTGACACAGGCTGTACATATGCTTGCCGCTGAATCTTTTCACCTGCAGAGTCCCTGGATTCAGTTGTTTTTTTCTGGCTTTTACTTCTCAATCTGGCGAACAAATACACGCATGTTTCCATTCAACTTAAACACTTGAAAGAAAAATCAACTTGCGGTTTGAAGGACACAGCTGAATCCAGGTTGAATGTTACAAGCTTCCACTTTTGTCTTATTTCACTAATTTTGTTATTTCTGCTGCAATTGAAAGAGCATCTGTTTTCCTTTTTTGTTGTTGTTGTTGTTGTTGTTTGCAAATCAGCTGTTCTTAGGCCTGATAGCCTGAGCAGACACACTTGATGTGAGTGGTGGCAAAGTGAGTCATTGCACGGTGTCTGTGTTTCATGCTGTGAGGGGGCCTGCCGCTGTTCTCATGGGGCCCCCGGCGTAAAAGAGGTGGCTGGCCATCTGTGTTTGACATTACACTCTAGTCTTGCCTTCTTTTACCAGGTGGAATGTTTTATTCATTGTGGATGACACATTTTCTCATCCCCTCGTTTTCATCTACTTGGGTTATGCGCATCACCTATTTTTCAGCCGTTTTTGCTGCTGTGATGTTACCTGGTCATGAGCTACTTTGGTGTATGTTGTTGTTTTAAGTTTTAAGTCATTCTTTGGTCTCATTCTTCCAATATTGTTCAGGATAATTTCTTATATTGGCCCGAGAACGTCGTCTCTAATGAGGACGAGCATGGTGGGAAGATAATTGGTTCCCCTTTGAGTTTCATGTTGTCGCACTTACATGAAATTAAAATCAAACCTCAGATCAAAAAGCAAAACTTTAAAGTGTCCTGAGCAGTATCAGCTGGAGTGCTTTGCAAAAATATTAACATCTCTTGAACTTTTAAAATTTTTGTCATGTCCTAATTATAAATTCCAATGCATATTGGGATTTTATTTGCTAGACCAACACAAAGCAGCTCATAACTGTGAAGCTGAAGAAAATTAGACAGCTTTTTAACTAAGCAGCACATTTTTACTTGTACCTTTACTTTGATTTTACTTAATAAAATCCAGTGCAAACAATTAGATACAAAGGAACGCATCAGAAAGGTCAGGGATAAAATTGTAGGGGGGATCTTAAAGCAGAGTTAGGTTATAGAACAAAATCTCAAGCTGCGAGCGTCTCACGGCGCTCTGTTCAATCCATCATCTGAAAATAGAGAGTATGATTCTACTGCAAACACACCTGGACATAGCTGTCCATCCACACTGACAGGCAAGGCAAGGAGAGCATTAATCAGAGAAGCAACCAGGAAGCCAGTGCTTACCGTGGAGAAGCTGCAGAGATCAACAGCTCTGGTGGAAAATATGTGAGCAGGAAAAATGTTATTTGTGCATCCTGACCTTTAGGAGATTTGGGGTGGGGGAGCAAACATGCTCTGGTCAGCAGGGATCAAAATTTAACTTTACCACCTACATGCATAAGCAGAACCCTGACATTGCACAACTCTCTGAATACACCATTACGTTAGTGAAACACGGTGGTGGCAACATCATGATGTGGTGTATTTGTGCCGTAAAGTCCAGATCTAAATCCAATTAGGAACCTGTGAAAAGACTTGAAAATGGATGTTCTGATATGTTTCATGAAGAAATAGGCAAAAAATGTTCATCTAGATATGCCAAACTGGATAGAGACAAGGCCTTATAGCTTCAATTCTCCACATTGTGTTGGTCTATCACATAAAATACCAAAAGACTGATTGATTGTGCCTCTACACAACAACATGTACACAAGTTCAGGGGCTATGAATATGTTTGCAAGACCCTTCATATGTGGATGGTGTGGTGGTTTTCTTTCTTGACATGAATGAAATTATATCTTACCTGCTTTTCCGCCTTTCGTTCTAGGACAGCACTCCCTCAGCAACAGCAGGGACATCAGCGCCATGGACACCCTCCCCCTCAACGGCAATTTCAACAACAGCTACTCCCTGCGCGACGATGACTACGAAGCCGTGGGTGTTCGAGCCCCTGGTGACCTGGGGGGCCTCAACCTGGATGACGCCGCATTTGAGAAAATGATCATATCCGAGATTGTCCACAACAACCTCAGGCCCCGCGGGGCCCCTAAAGCTCGCAGCACCCCAAGAGAGAGGGACCGTGCGCCGCCTCCCCACACCAGGGTGACTGTGGACCAAGGAGGGGGTGGGAGCGGGAGCGAGGATGATGCCATCGTGGCAGACCACACGGAGGCCTCATCCCCGCAGAGAGGTGGTGGAAGAGGAGGCCACACCACCCTGGAGCTGCTCCTGCACCCTCACCACAAGGAGGTGCTGGAGGCCCCCCTCCTTCCCCAAAGGACTCACTCTCTACTCTACAGCGCCCAGAAGGCTCCCAGGCGCCTGGAGGGCCACAGCGGCCATGGCTCCGAGACTGTTACCGCAGTGGAGGACATGGGCTCCCAGTCACCCAGCAACAATAGAGACTCTCTGTATACCAGCATGCCAAATCTGAGAGACTCTCCGTCGCCGTCAGCTTCGCCGTACCCGCCGGAGGAGGGGGAGGAAGAGGAGGAGCTCTCTCCCTCACCTCACAGCGAAGGCGAGGATGCGTATCACAAGAGCATGCCCGAGCTCGGCGACGCTCCGCAGCCGCTGTCCTACTACCACATAAACCGAGGCACCAGCGATGGGTGCATCATCTCGCCCAGCACTGAGGACTGTGAGCAGGACGGAGACGCCCCGAGCGATGGACAAATGCAACTGATCACCAGCCTCTGAGAGGGAATGCAGGGTTTGGGCATCTCTGTCGCACAGGTTTGAACAGCTGGGTGCTTTCTGGTGATGTCAAGAGAGCCTAGTGGGCCTGGCTCCGCACATGCCCTTCCTGTTCGGACAGGAAGTGAAAAGTCCCCGGATTGGGAATAGGAATGAAAGACTTTAATTTTTTTTTTTGCACAGAGATCTCATTTACACACAAGACACACCCAACTGAGGCCAGACAAATGTGGTGCTGCGGCTGCTCTGCTGCTGGACTAATGAGGTGCAGAGGATAACACAGAGGCCGCAGTTTCAAAGATAAGTCTGGTGTTTCTGTCGTACTGAGAGAAAAATCGAAGAGTAAGGGATTAAATAAAAAAATTTTAAACCTCCAAGCAAAGAACCATGAAGCTCTTGGCATATTCCTGGGGGACTTTGCAGAACCAGGGTGCTTTTTAAGTCGAGAAGTGCAGAACAAGAACTAGTGAGGCTCCACTTACACCGTCAGGACTGTAAAGTTAAGAAACCACTAATTCAGACTCAGGCCTTATATTTTTCTCTATTGCACAATTAACTGTTGTACATGTAACAGCTGAAAAAATATATATATTTTGCTGTACCACTAGTGTAAAAAGTAAAAACAAAAAGACAAAGTGAAAAAAAAGATAAAGAAAAAAGAAATGGCAAGAATTCCGTAGTTATGCCCTTTCAATGTTAAAATTCTTCAGACAAGGTTAATCAAACTGTTGGAAATGTGCTTTTTTTCCCTCTCACACTTGACTTGTTGTAGAATGTTTGAATATTAAAAAAAAGAAAAAAAAAAAAGAAGTTTTGAGACATCAGTTCATATGAAACCATGTTCACATCTCTGCTTGTGAAGTGTTTTTTGCTTTTTACGAATGATGAGTTTTTCGCCAGTAGTATATTTGTTGACACCGGGCCACGCAAAGACTTAACGTTAGAACGAACGAATTGGATCCCCGTGTAATTTATTTGACTTGAAAGAAACTTTCAGTTTTGACTCCTTTCCTTCCATGCCTTTGCAGATTTTGCAGGTTTTCTTTTTTATTCTTTTGCAAAAATGTTTCATCCTTTGACACTAATTAATTTATTAAGTAATTAAAAAAAGAAAAAGATCATGGTTGGGGAAGTGTGAAAAGACATTGCCGCACTGATTAGGTTAATTTTATTTCTTTTGTAAGAGCCCATCATCAACTGGTATTTAATTCAACTCCTGTTTGATATTAAATAAATGTGAAACTTTTTCTCGTTCGCAGAAATCTGGCTGCTCTTTCTTATCTTTTTTTTTTTTCCATTTGTTTCTATGGTTAAAAAAAATGCTCTCTGTTCATGCAAATATGAAACTGTTCTCCACAAATGAATATGTGCATTAAATCCACTTGTGTTCAGCTTTGTAAATATTACCATCTATCAGGGGACAGCATTTCATCTGAATTGACCTTTCAATGCAACACACAAACAAAACAAAAAAAGAGCCCATGCCGTTCTCACGGCAACAGTTTCTCCCTGCTCCCATTCTGTCTCATTCCCTCTGTGCTTTCCCTCTCTTCTGTATGAGACATCTGTTGTCCGTCTGTAAAGTCTGTCCGTTTTATGTCCAGTAACAGCGGTGTATTTGTATCCTCCCCCCTGTGGTGGAAATGGGTTTTTTAGAAATGGCAGCTGACGAGTTGCACATGGCGTCTTGATTTTTCTTTACAGCATGCGATAAACTGTACAGTATTTAAGAGTTAACAGATACCCAGTTTTTATAATGCTGGACTAATGGAGTGGATAAGAAGGAAGCAGATGGTACTGGAGAATATAGACCCATTTATGCTGTTCTTAAAAAAAAAAAAAAAGAAGGCAAAACGTTTCTGAAAAATTGTGGAATTGTGAGTTTTGTTTTGGGGGTTTGATGAATGTACAGGTGCATCTCAAAGAATTTGGATGTCACTGAAAAGTTGCTTTTTCACTAATTCAGCTAAATAATGAAACATGTTGATACGTTATGCACATTTTGAGTCTTTATTATATAAAACAAAACTAATATTTGATACATAAGTATCATGTTTATGCCGTGTTGTGGCATGCAGAATCATGAGAAGACTTTCATTAAAAAAAAAGAAGAGCTAAAGAAGCTTGTTGAATAGACTTCTGACACAAGTAGAAGAGGTTTATATCTTGACAGTTTTTATTAGGCATCATTTCATTAGACATTTCTGTATTAATTTTTTTTTCTTTTACTATTTATTGATCTCAATTTAATTTTCAAATTCAAGGCTTTATTGTCTGTAAGCCATAAAAATCATAATTTGCTAAAATGAAGCCTTAAAATATTATTCTGCTAGAATCCACAGACAATGAGCCTCGAATTGATTTCTAAATATTTTTGTTAAAAAAAGGGAAAAAACAACAAGCTTATATTTGTTCTACTTTATGCCCATAAATAAAGTGATCTTATGCAAGAAACCATCAGAATGGTGCAGCAGTTTTAGACTGCTCTTTATTGCATATTTTTTATTCTTATGCAAGATTCCACAAAATCAATGTTTGTTGTTGTTTTTATTGTTAATGTGAGATTGTTAATCTGGTTGCTATGTGAAACCACTTTTTTTTTTCCAGTCGGTTATAAAGTCAGGAATTTTACATTGTAAATTTATTATAAGTATTCCAAGTGATTTTTTTTTTAAGTAAGAAAAAAAAGTACAGACTCCTTTAACTTTTGGTTCATTACATCCATGTTACAAACAAAACCCATGATGTGTTTAGTTGGTGGATTATGTGACAGACCAACACAAAGTAGTTTGAAGACCACTTCAGTGGAAACATAATTCTACATTGAAATTCTTTCCTCCCAAATAAAAATCTGAAATGTATGGCGTGTCAGTATTCAGGCCCTTCTAGATTTGTTACTTGGAGCCATATTTTGTTGCAATTACAGCTGCAAGTTTTTTTTTAACTTGCAGTCTGTTTAAGCGTCCAGATGTACATATTTGTACATCTGGATGCTAAAATTTCTGCCCATTCTGATCAGCTTCCAAGTCTCCAAACCGAACATCAATAGGACTAAGATCTGTACTTTAGCCAGTCCACTCTGCAATGATCCAACTGTCCCGTTGTAGCTCTTGCTGTGTGTTTAGTTTTGTCCTGGCAGAAGGTGAACATCTGGCCCCCGTCTCTAGTCTTTTGCAGCCTCTGACCTGGCTGCCCTGCATTTAGCTCCATCCATATTCATATTAACTCTGACTAGCTTTCCTTCTCCCTGCCAAAGAAAACATTCTCCTTAGCACGATCCTGTCACAATCCTAAACTTTTGCGTCATCTATTCATGTTTGTCGCTGTAAGATGACTAAATTTGGAGGTTCAGGAAATGGAAGTAAAACGATAAAGCACGATAAAACATTTCAGAATCCCACTTTGTTTATATGCAAGTGTGGAATCTTTCCATTTATAAAATTCCCCACAAATATTCATGTTTATTTATAAAGAGAAACAATGCATAAAATGCAAATCGATTTAATTTAAGAAAATAGCTTAGGGGCCAAACTTGGCATCCAATTAGATTCTTTCTTGAAGTTTGAGTTTAGAGGAAGCTGATGTTGAACGGTACTGAGTGACGCTTGGTGACACTGACAGATTGGAGCACATCTAAAATATCAGACGAAGATGCAGCCTTTGAAGCGTCGGGGGTGGGGGGGCCTTTTAGCGAGTATTCAAATGTCCATTCATCCATCAGCTTTCTATTCCATCTTTTTGCGGTTAACAGTTGAAAAAACCTGAGGTCTTTCTCAGCCGTCACTGAAGATGGGTCGGACACAGAAATACTGGCAGCATAGGAGCAATCAGTGCACTTCTAGTCATATCAGTGGGACTTGGGACTTGATAAGTACCATTTTTTTAGTATTGTGGATTTGAGGGTCGGCTTGAGCTGCTGCTCTTTAAACCCACATGTGATTCTTAAGGTGAAGGAGTTCTCGTTTTGATTGATATTTTGTTCCATCTGCTATGGCACCTCACATGATGGTATAATGTCTGGATAATGGAACTATTATTATTTTAAGGCCTACTTTTTTGGATTTCTACCCTCTGGGTGTACTTTGCATACATAAAAGAAGGCTTTTTAAGTTGAAACAATAAAGTATTAAGGCATTAAGGTACTGCCAACCCTAACCCCACCCTAAGTATGGCTGGCAAAACCAATCATTTCAAACTTTTCATATCTGACTGAGACAAGTAAGCTAATAAAGGACATATGTAGTAAAGTTGAACAAATTTTACTGCTTTTTGATTGCCCCACTGCTGCTTATATCTTGAATGACCAACCCAAATAAAAAAGGCACTTTTCAGACTATCCAACTGTAAAACCTTATAATACATGCTTCATCTTTTTGGTCCTTTGTACATCCAAGTACTTACTGGCACAAACTGTGTGTCGGTTCCCCGAGAAAAAATGTGTAGTATGCGCTTGGATTAATTTCTCCCCACAGGCCATGATCAAAAGCCAGCGTTTTGCGTCTGAAAGTGCTGGCATTTGGCTCAAATAGGTTGCATGTGAGCATTTTTTGCATCAGAAATGCTGCTAGGGATGTATATGAGGCTATCATTATGGAGGAGTTTAATCCATAATGACAAACAGATACTATTTTGCAATCCATCACTGGGATATTTGTACATTCGGGGTGAAGTGTGGCGAGAAAATGAACTGTAGGTTCCAGGGTGATTCATTCACACATGCGATTCTCATTTGACGATCACGCCAAAGGAATTGAGAAATGCTTGGGTGCGTTGCGGCCCATGCAACCGAGTAAATCAAGTTGTTTAACCTTCTTAGTCTAACTTAACAGATTTTCAGATGGTTGTTGTTTGACTTCGACAAGGAAGTAATATTATAATTAGACACACTGTTTGACTCTAAAATTTCACTGTAAAACGTATTGCCTTGCAAAAGTCTTCATACCCCCTGTGACTTTTTCACCCTTTGTTCCAACCACAAACTTTAATGTAGGCACTGGCATTGTAGGGGATAGAACAACACTATGTAGTGCATAACTGCAGTTATAGCTAAAATCGAAAAATAAAAAGTGAGGCACGCATCTGCAACATATACTGTTCCCTAAATTTTATTGCATTTTCTTAATAAAATTCAGTCTAAATGGCTGATGATTACTCAGTCAATAGAGTTCACCTATGTGTTATCTTACTTCAGTGTTAATCAAGCTGTTCTCCGAAAGCCTTAGAGGTTTGTTAGGTTTGTTAGAGAACATTAGTGCTCAAACAATATTGTGAAGACCAACAAACATAGCAGAAAGACCAATGTGGTATTGGCAGCATCAGGCTCTGGGGAGGCTTATTGTCAGCCAGAAAAATATTTCAAGAAAACTTGTTAGAGGTTGCAAAAGACTTCAAACAAGGGCAGAAGTCCAACTTCCTACAGGACCACAGCCCTTAATATGAAACTAAGCTGGAGAGCATTTCCATGTGCTAGTCTGGCATTCTGAAGTCCACGCCTAAATGTTGAGAATTAGACGCAAGACTTTGAAAAATGATGTTCATTGACACCCTACACTCAGTTTGAACAAGCTTAAGGTGTGTTACAGAGAAGAATGGACAAAGGTTTTCAGTCACGTGCGTGAAGCCGCTTGAGACGTAGCACAAGACTTAATTACAGCAAGACGTGGCTCCACAAAGCATTGCTTTACCAATTAACTGTCCTAAAATGGCTTATTTTTACAAGACAAACTGTCAAATAGATTCAAGGCGCATAAATGCTTTCATGAGGCACTGAGCGCTGTTTATTGTGCATCATCAGGCAAAGCTCCCATGGTAGATTTCAAAGATTTAGAAAAAATGGAAATGTCTTTCATATGTACGTTTCTAGGAATTTTCCAGCTTAGCTGGCCACACACACACGCATTTGCCAGTCGCAAAGCTGAAGCAGTTGCTTCAGGATCTTTGTGGTGCAGTTTATTAAGTAGAAGTTGGTTGCCAGTTTGCTGTCAGGAAGCTGACGTGGAGGCCAAAGCAAAGGTCTGGGTGCAGTATGGCTCTCAGCATTGTTTTCTGAATATAAAGTGCTCGGTTTACGCAGAGCCCTCCAAAAATCCCCCAGAGACAACAACCCCATCTGTATTTCATACAGACTTCTGGCTTCCCTTCAGTTATAAATGAAATTAAACGCAGAGCTTGATGACCTGCTAGCAGTTCACTGGAGAACGGACAGGCATCGTCGGTGAAAGCTTCCTCTTCAGCTACACAGGCCCCACCGAGAGACAAACGCTACAGGACGTGTGATGTCACAGCTAGGACTCTTTTTTTTTTTTTTTTTCCTCAGGGGTGCGTGATGAGTTTCCTCCTGTCTGCTTTATCAAAGACAAAATTTTGATAAATGAATGCGCTGAGCTCCCTTTTCCAAACGCAAGGATCAGTTTTGCATGATGCATATATATTGGTTCATTATCACTAAGTCACCTGTGCTCTGTATTAGCTTTCTCACCGCATTATTATTTTAAAGAACATCGGATTCTGAGACTGAATAATGTATAGATGATCCCATACTTTTCTCCAAATAACACAGAGGGAGTAAAGTGTTGATAGGAGAGGGGTTCCAGACACAAAGATCAGCATTTCTCAGGCTCTCCTTATCCCGCTGTGACGGTTTCCAGCCATTCATCCTCTTCAAAGACACTCCTTACACCTCTGACTTCTCGTTGCGTCGCTGACATTACCATCTGTCCTTATCTGATGATATTATGATGCACCATATTAGCCATGCAGTGTTTGCAGTGCAAATGAAGAAGTTTCGCAGAAGTTTCCCAGAGATGAAAGTGCTTCATTTATCAACTCATCTTTTATCTTGGTGCAGTCAAAGCCCCGGCATTCGTGGGGCAGCGGGCAAATGACGATGCAATAAATAAGGCCCGGTTCGAGAAAACATTACCGTGTTTTCATTTGGAGCTGTTTGATGTTCCCGGCTCCAGCCCCTGGTGATTTGGACATTATTTCATGTCCATCATCAAAAAGACATCAAACAAGATGCTTCATTCAAAATCAGATCACAGGCTGGACCAGAATGTGCTTTATTTGTGTCTGCATGTGGGTGCTCTGTACTGTATGTGCACTGCAGTGCTCTGAAATTTACCCAAACATAAGTTTTTTTTTTGTTTTTTTTTCCTCATGAAATCTCCTGAACTTACTGAAATGATTATTATGTTTACAGAATCAGCTTTTTTTAAGCCCGCTCTGGCGAGGTCTTGCTTTGGAAAACATAACAGTATTATTAAAACTATGAGGCAGCCTTGCAGAAAATGTTTACTTTCTTGGATAGTGATCTTTTCTTCAGCTTGTACCGGACCTATGCATAATTACATTATCAAAACCATAATGCGGGAGGAGTATTAGATATCCCGAGGGCCTCCGCTTACATTCCTCTACCTTTCTCTCGGCAGCATGAAGATAAAGAACATCTGAATCATTCCTGCTCTGCTGCTGTCATCTCACCAAACAGCAGAGCATTGAGAAGGCTCACAGCGGTTTGAGCTCCAGGAAAGGTCCGGTACTTGTGTTTGCAACAGGCATAGTTCTGCTGAATCTTCCAGAAGAAAAAGGGCCACACTCTTCAAACATTTTCCAATTTTAACAAAGTGAATTCTTTTTTACTTGGATTGTATGTGATACGCTAACAAAAAGTAAAAACACATATATATTCATTGTTTTCAAAAATGTTTTGCAAGAACAAAATTAAAAACATGTGGTGAGCATATGGTAGCTTTGCAGGAGGTGCAGAAAAATCCATCTTAATTATGAGTATCTGTTGGTAAGACAACTATTAGTTGTGCATTCTACAGATCTGGGTTTTATGGAAGAGTGCCAGCTATAGGAAGTCCTGTTTTTAGCTTTCCCCAAGCCATATAGAGGACGCAGTAAGCTTGTAAATGAACCAAAACTGAACTTTTTGGCATCAATGGAAAAACATGCAGATGGTGTAACCATAAAAGTGTACAGCATAGTGAACACACCCTCCCAGTGTAGAAGCATGGTGGTCATGCTGTGACAGTGAAACTGGTTGGAAGTCATTGAGAAGCCGAATAGAGTTAAATACAGGAAAGAACTGAAAGAAAATATTTTATAAGAAGGCTTGCGTCATGAATTTTCATTTAACACATCATCCTGTACTTTGTATCACTTAGTCCCATAATATCTCAATAAATTTCACTGAAGCATGTGGTTGCAATGTGAAAAAATGAGAAGACATTCAAGCGGCATCGACACTTTTAGAAGGTTTTGTAATCTTTAAAGGACTATTTGCTGAAAAAAACGGGTTCATACAATGAAGCAAGTACCAAATATTTCTCTAAAACATTCCTTTTGTCCGATCAACTTACTATGTAATTAACTACGCAGTAAATTTCCTGCTGTCAACTCTTTATGTTGATTGAAAACTAAAAAAATTTGAAACCACATCCAACGGAGAGCTGCCTCAAAAGAAATATGGGCTTGGTTCATCTTTAAGAATGAAGCCTATTGTGAGAAATTTAGACGTCAGACTAATATATGCTCAGGAGCCCTTTTGCAGTCAGTCTGGGAGGGCTTGAAATAATTTCTTACCCGCTTGTGTTTTTGAGGAATAAAAGAAAGCGATTGTTTCTCACAGAGCCCCAGAAAGGCAGATGGGGAGAAAGCAGGAGGTGTGGGGAGTGCGGGGGGGGGGGAGAGCGCTCGTTGTGAGACAGACGGTGAGCAGCAGCCTAACATGTCAGAAACTATCCGAGTCTGAGCCCGGCAGCTGTAAAACTGTCATACCTCGTAGGAAACACCAGCACTGACCTCAGAGCTGGGCTAAGGTAGCCTGTCCCACCCATTACACCGTAAACACTCCGCAGAGGCCCGTGTTTTTGCTGGGTTGTCTCTGTTAAAATAATAGCAATACAACCCCAGGAGACGCAAACATAACATACGGCTGCTATTAGTCAAACACTTTACAGAAGAATTTTTCCATATTTAAGCAATTGCTCCCACAGTTTTTTTTTTTTTTTTTTTTTAGCCATTTGAGACAAAAATGTAATGATTGTAATTTTTTAAAACATACAACTCAAGTGGAAGAAAAAAATGCAATTCAGGTGTGGGAAGAACATGTGCAACAATAAATGTAATCATTTTTATCACCTGAAAGAGCCTTTTATTTATCACATGAAAATAAAGGCAAATCCTGTGATTTGCAAAAGTATTTACACCCCTTCAACCTTTCCACATTTTCTTGCGTTACACTCCTAAACTTTAATGGTCAGAGGGCCCGGTGGCGCCGGTGCACGGCAGCCTCACCTCTGTCAGACTGCCCCAGGGCAGCTGTAGCTGCAATCCGCTAGCTTGCCACCATCAGCGTGTGAATGTGTGTGTGAATGGGAAAATGACTGAATGTAGTGTGAAGCACTTTGGGGTTCTCTTACCTGATAAAGTGCTGTACAAGTATATAATTAAGATTTGCTGTGCTAAAAGGAGTGTGTAATGTTAAGAAAAAGGTAATACATAATTTTAAGATTTTTTTTCCTTTTTCTTTTTTTTTTTTTTTTTTACAAATAAGTATCTGAAACTAACATTTGGCTTTGTGTTGAAAAATGGCAACACTCACCATGGTATTAGCGTGAAGCATGATGGTCTGAGCATCAGGATGTGGGCATACTTTTCTTCAGCAGGGGAAAAGAAGTTCCTCAGTCTTGGTAGGAAGCTGGTCTTAGGTAAGCTGAGGGCGATCGAGAAAGAAAACATGCAAGGCTCTTCTAAAGTATTGACATGAACTAAATTCAAATTATGGTGGCAGTTTCATCTAGATTGATGCCCATTTATTTCAGATTTTGCTTATTTTAAATAAACTTGCACTATGCTATTATAACTACTTAATTTAGCATCCTGAAACAATAGACCCTTGAGAAAAAAAATGACAACAGAAAAACAATTAAAAACAATTGAGATCAATTTAAAAAATATATGTATATATATGAGGTTAGTTTAATGTTGATGTGGCAAAATGTGGAAAAGTTCAATTTCTGTCGACACATTTAGAAGGCACTGTGTATCTGGATTTGTTTTACAATTGTAATTTATCACACACAAAAAAAAAAAAAAATCTATAAGAGACAGAACATGAAATAAGGGCGCTCCGGGTTTGTAGAGTTGGGAGGCAAAAGTTCTGCATTAATCACTTTCAGACTGTGTGCGCTGTGCTTTTGTTGCCCCCAACTTCACTGTTGGATAACCGAGACGATTTGTAGTATTAAACTCCAGGGTGCCCTTATTTAAAAGGCTGTTATTCACAGCTAATTTACTTACAGTTTGGTATAATCATCCAGCCAGGATGTAGTCTGCCTCATCTGAATGTGAAACACAGTGGTACAGTAACATGTGGAGATAATTATGAAGCTAAGATAATCAATGTCATGCTTGAAGTTGCAGTCAAAAGACGCCCAAAGCAATGTTTTCTTGAGCCATTGGTTTGAAAATCAAAGTGACGGGTTCAGAAGGGGGGTTCAGCTTCTGCTTTGGAACTGCTGAAACCTAATGGAGTGTGTAGCTATGAAATGCTTTATTAATGCTTTCTTTTTAAGAGACTAAAGTGACCTTTACTAAGTATTACATGTACATCAACATAGTTTATACCTCAGCAAAATATTTAGTTCGGGACTAAAGACAGACAAATGCCAAGCCATCATTAAATATTTCTAAATAAATGTAAATGGAAAACTATTTTAGAGTAACAAAAATAGTTAAGAATGACATATCGTTTTGAAAATGTAAACTTTATGGCAGAGTGAGGAGAGAAGAGTGAAAAAAAAAAAAACGAAACAATTTTTTAGAGATCAGATTTCAGAGGAAAGGCCTTTTGGTAACTCAGTTAACAATTAAATATGCCCTGAAGCAAGGTTTAGCTGTGTATCTCATGTCAGGAAATCCCACAGTGGGTCCAAATATGTGCACAGAATTTCTTTCTTTTCTGCTGCAAAATATGAAAGCCATGCTCCTACTACTAACCACTGATTAGACACAGTTATTTCCAAGTATGAGGGGAAGGATCTGCCAAAAAAAAAAAAAAAAGCTAAAAGATGGATCAAAAACTGGACAGAGGTGAATAGAGAAAACATCTTATACACTAAGATTGTGAACTAATATTTACACACTTTCCACAAAGAAAAACAATCACATTACAGTAGAGTTTCAAGGTTCAGTTTCATCCAAGCATTTAGTTGATCTAAATGAATGTACTGTATATGAAAATCGGAAGCTACTGTAAATAAGCAATTCCAAACTAGGTCAAATCGCGGAGTATGTTTGTAAAAAAAAAAAAAAAATCTTCAATTTGAAATTACTCTGACATAAACAGTGGAATAAATTTTAATGACTCAGTGGAAGGTTTATGTGGAAAAATGAATAATTCAAAGAAGACGACCCAGGACTCAACAGAGCGACTTTGTATTTTTCTCTACCCAGAAACCAGCTTGCGATTTTCCCCGAGGCGCAGAGGAGTACTGCTGGGACGAAGAATGGGTTACCTCTGTGACCCCGTCGCTGATAATCAAAAGAAAGTGAATGAATGCAAAGATGGCAGAACAGAACCAAAGAAATAAGAAGCAACGAAACGAGAAAGAAAGAACAAAAGCAAAAGGAAAAAGTGAGGGACAAAGAATCAAAAAAGAAGGGAAAACTTATGTGTGCTAAGAAAGCATTAAAAAAAAATTGATATACATATACAAGTGGGGGAAAAAATGACATCACCATAACTTTGTTTGTGACCTCAGTAAAACCTTTACTCTGTATTTTCCAAGTCAAGGTCGAGAGTTATTTAAGAGAACTTGACAAGCAACACAAACGTTAGCCTCCCTTTTACCATACATGAAAGGAAACTGCTTGTATGAAGTCTTAGCGGTACTAAAACATCATGTCAGTGAATCCAGTCAACAAATCAAGAGCACACAAGAGCCTAACTGTGTTGCGATGACAGCAACACTCTTCTTACTGACACTGCAGCCGGGTAAAGAAGACTCAAAGTTGGGATTTTCGGCATCAGTAAGAGGTGCGTGAAATGAAGTCAGAGGAAACACAGAGATGCTAGAAGCTATTTAAAAGAAAAATATAACTACAGTACTTTCAGACTGTGTGAAAGAGATCGACTTTCAGAAGATAACAGGAAGATACCCCGTACAGCAAAGTTGCGCTGGTTATCCTTTTGAGCTTTCACCCTCTGTCTGTCATAGAAAATGCCAGATTTGAAAATGTAGAGAAACTTTTTGCAAGTCTTAAAGTTGGGATCTATTCTTTGTCAAATACACACAGAAGGCACTGTTTACAGTTACATAAGCTGACTTTTTTGTCCACGTAAGAATCAAGACACTTCAAAATGTCAACTCTGTAATAATTTATTATGGATTCTACTTTTCACCTTCTAACCAAGCAAATAAATTCTTAACAATAATAACAAAGCTGTTAGGTAAATTTTTTAAAATTAAGAATAAGTGTAAAATTCTATTGATAAAAACCAAAACAGAAAGTGACTTTTTTTTTACTTTTTAATGAGATCTTTTCTTCTGTCCCAGTCTATGGAGTTTGTCTCAGTTCTCTTTAAAATAGTTGTCAAATGAACTGGATTCTGTAAATACTTTCTATTTTATCTCAGTAAAATTTTCTACGTTTTCATTTGGCTAACAAAAGGCACTGCAGCGGCAAAGTCATGGAATATCGTAAATGTGAAGTAATGATGGGGAAACTTTTTTTTTTTTTTCCATTTACAGCAGAAGTGAGTAACACACAATGACAAAAGCAAGTTGTGATAGTTAACCACTTAGTAAGCTGAACCCTAGTGTGGGAAGTAGAAAGCAAGGTAAATTGAAAATAAGACCAGAAACGATTTTGTATTCAAATCAGAACAACACCACAAACATCCAACATAATAAAACCAGGGCCATGACAGAATCGCCGCCTGCTGGAATGATCCCAAGAGCACCGGCGCACATTTGCCACACTTCCTTATTAATGAAGCGGTCTTAAAACCTGGCACACATCTTAAAGCATATATCAAATACATCACATGCATATTTCGAACTTCTGAGCTGACCTTTCCACATGTTTTCAACATCTCCATGGAGAGAGTACAACACAATACCAGCTCCCTCCTCCGTCCTCCGTTACATCACTCTTTTAACTCCAATATAAATTTTATTGAGGACTTGCATTTTAAATTATTCCGTTTCAAGAGCTCACATCTATTTCAGTCGAACATATACGTCAAGAAGGAAAAAAAAAAAAGAAATATCAGCTAGAATCCTGCCCTGTGTGTGACCTCTGCTGATCCTTTTCTTACCATCCTGTTTTAAAAACCAGAGAAACGTCTCAACTCGAGACCCCGGAGGGAGAATGTTCCCCAAAGAGACCTGGACGTTTTTTTTTCTTCCTTATTCTAAAAAAAAAACAAAAAAAAAAAAACACATGTGTTATTTGTCCCTTTTGAAAACATAAAACCTCAAATGAAGCAAGGTTAAGATTGTAATTAGAAAACAAGCACTGCTTTATTTTACTTTGTGTTTTTCAAAGTAATTTACCTATTATGATAATCGTACTGATGGAAATGCACCCAGGGTAAAAAGGAAACCAAGGAATAAGAAAGAAGGTTTTTCTATTTTATACTTCAACCTATAGTAATGTAACAAATATAAGTGCACAGAAAATTGTTGGAGGCAATGACAGACCACTGCTGTAGCTAAAAAGATAAACTTCAACACACCTGAATCAAATAATCAGGTCGTTAGAAGGATTCCGGAGAACGTGACGGCATATTGAGGAGATAATTCAGCCATTTGATTCAATTTTGTTGAACCAGCGAAACGTCTAAAAGGTGTAGGACACTGTCCCTGGAGAACTGGAGTTAAGGACCCCAGGTCTGGATGCAGGTGAAATGTCCCCTGAAAATAAATCCTGTCTGACTTGTAATCCTGTGTGGTTCCCTTTACAGGCAACCATAAATTTAGCTTGTTTTTTATTTTACTGCATTATGACTTGCAAGATTTATAACTTTATTAAATATAAATGTAATTAATAAGAGAGAGAGAAAAAAAACAATAATTCACATGTTAGAAAATATATGTGAAGACACTTGTCAGTTTCCCGTTTTCACAAGCTTTTACATTTGCTTCCATGTCTTATTTTTTTTTGTTGGGGGTAGGTTGAGGGTATTTTGGCTTAATGTATTTTTATTAAACATCTTAAAGGCTATTTATATGTGATAAAGTTGAGTAAGTTTAATTTAAAGCAACGGATTAAACCTAATGGAGTTCTACTTAAACATACATTTTTTAGACCTGTCATATTATAATGGGAGAAATACTCAGCTGCAGGTTTGCAGTAACTTCTGCTCCAGATATTTATTTCTTTATACAGATATGTATGTTCAGGCTTTTATTGTTTATTATTAATATATAAAATGTTCTTTTTATCCATAGTTATCTTAACTATGTATAAATCGCTTTTGAGATCAAGTCCTTAATTAGCTTTATGAGTAGATTACAAGTAATTATTCAGGCCATGCTCAAAGTCATTTTTATGTCTGAATGCTTTTTCTTCTCAAAGGTTTGTTACACTTTGGGTTTCAGTGTTTAGTCTGCGCTCTGTTGTGTTTGCCTTTAATGTTCTTTAGTCTTTGTCGTCTTCTTTTGAAACGACTTCAAAAGCTAACAATTGTTCTGCTGTGTTTCACTTACAGCATAAAAGACAAAAAGGCGATTCATACATCTTAAAAGATGAAAAATTAACTTTCCCTCTACAGATTAATAGTTGTCATTTAGTTTTTACATTTTTTTTTGTTTGAATTAAAATCAAAACCACAAAGTAATGTATTTTCATTGCGGTTAAGAGACAAACATTTGTTTAGGCATTACATTTAAATAGCAATGTGCATCTATGGTGACCAGATGCTGTTGTACGTTTAACATTGGAGCAGTGGCACAAAAAGAAACGTACAATGCAAGAGTAAATGAGCTTAGAGATGTAAAAGTAAATCTAAAATTAAAGAATGAGGTTTTACAATGTGTCAGGAAATAATTTATGTGCAAAGATGAAAAGTGTAGTTAGAAATAAATCAGTTCTATGGAGTATATATTTTTTTAAAGTATCTTGTTTGCAATTAATAACAATCAAGTGCATGTGTAAATCTATAAAATCTGTCCTCATGAAGGTTATATCTGCTAACAAACACCAAACATTACCTAAAGATATTCCCCATGCCCTAAGTGCAAACGATTTTGCTTCTCAGATGGGGTTTTATAGTACTTTTGGGGTCACAATAATCTTTCTTTCTTTTTTTTTTCCTATCTAAAGTGGCCTTAAAAGTGTATCTGTTTTTTCTCTGGGCACATCCATAGTGCCAGAGGATTATATTTTTCCCCCTCCCTTGATTTTCAGACAAGATTTTTTGGCTTTCCCTGGTGGATTTCTAGTGGGGGGGCTCACTGTCGTTAATGCATCGTTAAAAGGCTGCAGCTGGAAAAGTGAACAGGAACAATTTTTAAACAACCCCACAAAGCCCTAAAGCCTAAACCCTGAGAGCGGTTCCTGAGCGCCTCCAGCAAAAAGAGGGAGCTGTCCTCTAAACCCCCAGACTCCAAAAAGCTGAATGTCAGTCATCTACATTGCACAATGTCAGTGGACACTTCACTTTCGTTTCTCTCATAGAGAATATCAAATATTAATTTTTAAAACATCTTGTGGCCAAGAATGTATTTTTTTTGTTAAGAGCATAATTCAAATTTGGAGGTGATTCGGATGAGATATAGCGGAGACCTTGAAGTCATCCCGGAGAAGTAGGGAGGCTTGCACTGTAGTTTATTTCGTGAGGGATGTACCGAGCATATATTTTCACAACAAAGTGCAAATCTTGAGGGGAAGTCCGAGTCGAGGAAGATTCATTTCATCATAACATAAACGTCTAGCCCAGCTGCCTCCTTCAAATGCACCATTGTGTGTGCTAAAATAATCTGTGCACTTTGGGGAAAAAATACGATTTCTATTAGTCGTCCTTGGGTATGAAGAACGCACAGTCTGTCTCTGGCACATCGGCTCACAGAATAGAGGACAGAGCGGAAACATTGTATGAGTGACTGAAACAGGCACACACAACTTAATGAGAGGAAGTGTGCAAGTATGTGAGTCATCTGAGCAGACAATTGGGCAAATGCACTACAAGAGGTGCCAACGTTCATATTAGATCCAGTGCCCTGGGGCATCATTCTGTGTTATGAGTTCAGTATTAATTGCTGCCTTTGGGAGCGTTTGTTCTTGACGCAACGGCTTGTCAGAAAGAGCGCTGACTCCCACAGAAACACAAGCAGCTTAGCGGAGTGTTTGGTGACAAATAATTTAAGTTTTTAACAAGATGGAGTTGATTAGCAGCAGCAGGGAGAACAAATTTGGCAAATTTAATCCTCTGATGATGCTAGTCTGGTATTCCTGAAAAAAAAAAAAAAAAAAGCAGGCACACACACAGCTATGCTACAGTTTCTACAAAAATCAGATACAAAATGTTGACAAGGACTAGAAAGAAAGTTCAGATCACATGTGGGTTTTTGAAATCAATTTAAAGTGTTTTTATTAGTCTTTAATAGTAGTTCTTAAAAGCCTTAGTCCATCCAGTTAATTTAATTTTCTTTTACCTCACAAGTGGGCCTCATGAAATGAGACCCACATCTGTTTAATTTTGGGGGCCATAATCCCCATTCACCACATTCACAGATTTCTTCTGATCTTGGTTTTTGGGCAAAGGTGAAAAAAAAACTAGTAAAAAAAACTAGCATCAGATAAAGAGAGCTGGATTAAATACTATATATATATATATATATATATACATACAGAGAGAGAGAGGAGAGAGAGAGAGTATGTAAAAAAAACGGTCCAACTCAACCAGGCCATGTGTTAAACAGTAAAATCATAAATTAACTATAATTAAATACATTTTCTGAACAGCAGCGTACAAGTTCACCACCCACACACTCAGGCACGATTAGTGTCAGATCTGCAGAACCAAGACATCACTAACCTGCCTGACAACATGAAGTAGGCAAAATGGTATCAAAATCGAAAACATTAAATTTCTGGGTTCACAATATTCATCACATAAATAGCACTTTATATAATAGCAAATTATTTCTCACTGCTTAATCTCTAGAATTTTATTAGTTCAAATTACAACTTGATATAAAAAGAATTAAAAGGGATTTTTTTTGTTTGACCTCCTTGTTCTTCAAAGAAACAGTAGAAACAAATCAATCTGGCATTTCCTGTCTAGAGCCAATTTTCAGTTTTCTTTGAGGTCTAACCTCAAAGAGTTTTGAATAATGAGTTCTGTGTAGTTTTGAAAAAAGATGTTTAGCTTTGTGTAGGTATAGCTATGACATTTGTTAACATGGATTCTTGAGCCAGGGCCTGAATCAATGGGAAAGTTTCCCTTCACCTTGGGCTTGCCAGGCTCTGGGGTTTTCTGAAAATGGTCTTTTATTAGCATCCAAAGTAAAAACTGAAACTTGTGGCTGGGAGTCATGTTCTTATTGCAGAAGGGCCTTTCTGAGAATCTGAGGGTCGCTGAGAATGTTAGAGAGTTTTGATGTTTTCCATTTCACTGAAAACTTATTTATAGTCCCTTATCAAACTGTAGATGGGTTTTTGTTCTATTGCATTATTATTTCATTCTTCTTTCTGACATTTCATCTGTGAATTTTTATCAACATTTTTTCTATTTTAATTTTCTTTTTTTAATAGATAAAAGTTTATTGTTCATCTTAATAAATTTGTCTTGAGGTTAAAATAGATAATTAAGCACAATTTTTGGTTGTTGCTTTTATTGTCTGTCTTTTCAACCAAACAATTAAGATGTTTTAAAAAAATAAATGTTTGTTTTCATATAAACTTAGAAACTATTTCCTTTTATATCTTTCTTTTATTGAGTGGTGAATTATACATTTAAAAAAGCATTACCCAGTATATGCTATTTTGAAACCTTTTACCACAAGTAAGAATTTGTGTTTTCATTCAAAATTCCTTCAATTTTAAAAATGACTGACATTATAAATGACTGACCAAAGTCAACTAAAAATAACCAAATTAGAAATAAAGAGTACATGGAAATGCTGTGCTATATTGGCTGTTTTATCATTTTAACAAATATGTATGTATTTGTACACAATAATTAAGTTGTTTTGTTTGTTAATAAAATTATTTTTTAAAGATTTTTGAAAAAAAATGGCAAAATATCTAAAACATGCATATATTTATGAAAATTATACTTTTCCTCAATTTATCTATGTTTTGTACCCACATGTACTCTTTCAAACTTTATTCTGATCTTTCACATAAATCATAATATTAATATCAGCCAGTCAAACTACATAGAACTACTTAGACTAAATAAACTTGAATAAAGATAAAATGAACATATAATCATAGGAGTTAATCACAGGAGGAACTAAACTAAATGCAATTAGGTGAATTACTTAAAACAAAACTGGAAATAAAAAATGATGACAGAAATGGCAAGAGCTTCAGCCATTATAAGCCAAGTTAAAAAAAATACAGCAAACAAAAAAAAAATCCTCACTGACAGAATCAAAAAATAGAACTAGATAAAAATAGGTTTTGCTGAATTTCAGCCTCACACTCTCATCTGAAATTAAACAAAAGTTGCACATCAGCAAGTTTATGATCCAGGATCTCAGTGTCACTTTCACATTTGCTGCTCTGCTTGACAGTTTGACACACCTGTGCATCCACATCAATACCCTGAAAAGGGGCACTCATGCAAATGCATGCTGTCCCCCTTCTTCCCCCTCCCCCGCACACATACATGCACACACACACACACACACACACGCACACACACACACACACACACACACACACACACACACGCACGCACACCCCCACACACACACACACACACACACACACACACACACGCACACACACACACACACACACACACACAGTCAGGCACACATGCCCTATTGGACTTCGAAGCCTTGCGACCGTCATGTCCATCTTTTCAAACACTGTCCAGACAGGAGAAAAACCTTGGCCATCAACTCTCCTCTCTGAACCTGTCCATCACTGTCACTCTGGATCACTGGTGCAGAACTCATCTTTCCTCTCCCGCTGGTCCCCTCCGGACTGGACTCGCTCGGTCTACAGTCCCTCATATCGCTGTCAGGAGTCCCAACTGACAGCCTGCTGCTGCAGCTGATTCCAGTTTGTTGGCCCTGCTATGGGCTAATGCCAGCAATCTGTGCTCTGGCAGTGGGAGGGCGTCTAGTGGGGGGGAAAAAGCTCCGAGAGGTGCTATGATAGACTTATTCATACGGGCATCTTTACACCTCAAAAACACGATCACGTGCATGAAACATCATGCATGTAACTTCTGACTGACACGAGAATGCACACATGCTGGCCGGGTAAAAATAATGCTCACATGTTAAAGTGTTTCAACCATTGGATCAGACCGGATGTCACACCAGTTCCCCGTTTTTGCACGAGCGCATGCTCGTCCTCTCTCTCTCTCTCTCTTTCGGCACCACATGTGTGAATTCTATCACAGTGGCTGGGGTTTCCAGAGATCTCTGGATCTCTCAGACAAACCACAACAGGCGGTAAAACCCAGCTTCTCAGCCTCCCACAGAGACGGGGACAGTCGGTGGAGAAGTGAGAGTGGGGATTGGAATTTAATTACAGCCTTAAAGCCCTCAGAGTCCAATATGAGAGAGAGGGATGAGGCATAAATCTACTGGGGTGCCTTTGTTTGTGCGGTGGCTACAACAAGAAAAATCATTCAAAACCCACTGCGGAGACACTGAAGTCTGGAGAGCGGTGGTTCAAAGTTTGACAAATGAACAACTGGGCTTTCAAAGGGCTGACATTCACTCATTCCTACAGCTTTCTTTAATTAAAGTGTCCATTTTTGTTCTCTCATGAAAAGCCATGCTTCAATAACAGACTGGAAGTAACAAAGACAAATATAGATTTGATTGCACACACTGGGAAAAGTGTCCACCACTATATCTGACTGTATATTAAAATTATGTTATTTTCAACAACTGACAAAACAATGAGATTTTTCTTTATGTTTTACACTGGGAGAAACAGCACAGAGCTCACTGATTGACTGCTGAAAAGGTTTGCTAAACTATTGCAGAAGATAAAATGAATCTTTTTCATATTGTATAAACCCAAGCCCCTCTGCATCTCAGTGATGAAAACATAGAGTCGAGAAAATAAGTATCGAACAAGTCAATGTTTTTCTCAGTAAACATATATCTGCAAAGGCTTTTTAAAGGAAATCCATACCAGATGTCGGAAACAACCTTGTAATCCACACATAGAATGAAATCAAAACAAATTAGTCTATAAGTTAAGGTTTGTATAATGAAGTGGAAAGACAGATGAAATAAGTATTTAACATGGTTAATAAAATGTATTCCAAAATATTTGCACCTGCGACTTAGCTGGAATTTTAACCCACACAAACTGTCTTCCTATATCTTTAAACTTTGGTCTGTAAACTATGACCTTCAGTTTTTGGCATTAATTTTCAACTCGATTCCAGTCAATGATAGACAAGATAATTCAAATAGTCTTTTTTTCTTTCTCTAGCTCCCATTGAGAGTTATTAAGGATATTCTTGTCCACCCCCCTATTTATCCTCACATTCTCCATTTATCCTTTCTTTAGTTAAATGAAGTCTACCAGTACCATATGCTTAAAAATTGCTGCACACCATGATGTTCCCACCTCTTGTAACTCTTGGTATGGTGTTTTTTGGGGTGATGTGCAGTATTTTCCCTTTATCAAAATGGATTGTGCAATAACATCAAGAGTTCAGTTGTGGTCACGTAGAACAAAACCATAATCTATAAGTATTTTGTTAGCTTCCTCAAACCTTCTGGTGTAATCTATAATCATGTTTTATCCTCAGCAGTGGAGTCTTGCGCAGCAAGTGTGCATCAAAAAAGCATGTGTGTTGTTTTGAAACAGAGTTTAAGAAGTGCTCGAGAGACCTATTTGCTTTAACCCAACAACACATGATTTTTGTGCAATACTTTGAGAATGAGAGTTTCTTTTTAATAGGCAACGACTATGACCAAACGAAGCCAATATCAATTAGCACAAAAGGAGACAGAGTTGCTTTGGAAATACTGACAGATTTCTTCAGATTTTAATTTGTTTGTTTGTTTTTTGTTTTGCTATGGTTTGGGATCTTTTCCTTGAAGATCCCAAATTGCACTTTATTACACCTAGCTTAATTTACAGACTAATCTATTCGGCTTCCTTTGTATCCATGGACTACCCACATCTGGTGTGAATTTCATGTCAAAAGCCTCATTAGAAATACATTTACAGAGAAAAACGCTGAGGGGTTCAATGCTTCTTTTCCCTGCTGTAGATGTATGTTATGAGGGAGCGTATGGCCTTCTGATTCAATTCAAAGCTGCTTTGGTGTACACATCAAGGGACTTACTGGGCTACAGATTGGCTGGACTGGCGGTGTAACACAAAATCTGCAGAGTGAGTTAAAAGTCAAAGGGCCTGCATCACAATCCATTGTGTTCCAGTCAGTGGGGGCCTCAGGATAAAAAGCAGACAAGCTCCACATGCTACACAGCAGCGCCAATAGAAACCCAAAGAATGTAGTTTGTCTCTTCTGCCTTTTCTTCACATTAGTAGCAAAAATACAGTCAGGAAGTGTTGCTTTAGGACACTACTAGAGTGTGATAGGTGTGACAGACAACCCTGACGGGATGGATTCAAAATTGCGTGACCTGCAGGATAAAATCAGACTGAAAGAGAGAGAAATCTTTTCTTGTACCTCTGTGAGGAGGCAGTCAGGGGGTGGGGCACCCTCTAGTGTAGAAATCCAGATGTAGATCACTGCCAAAAAATTCCAAAATCCTGATGTTCTTGCCAAGAGGGAGACTGCAAAGCCTTTTCTATGTAAAAAAAAAAAAAAAAAGTCAGCAAATCACTCCCTACAATTCATTCCATAAAAAACATGGAGACATTTAAGCTGAGACAGCCATGGGAATCCAAACCGCATGTCTTCTTCTGTTAGGGTTTCTTAAATCACCTCAGCTCTGTTAAAACATAATATCAGGGTACGATTTGACACATCAGGGAATAAACGTATGGGTACGACATATGTGGAGCTTTTACAGGATGAAGAAATCTGGGGTATCCTGCAAATCAGCGATGGTAATATTCTGCTCTGATATCAACTTACTGGATTTGCATAAGGAGCTAATTTAATTTTAAAGATAAAAAGTCTTGTGAGCTGAACTTTCTTCTGACATAAGAGTCCAGGCTCAAAGTCTTCCTAGAAAAGTCCCAAAACGCAACGTTTGAACTAAGAAAATGAGTCTGACATGTGAAAAGGTTATGTTCTAGACAGCCCATGTGGAAGCTCTGGGCAAAGAAAGCAAATGAGAATCAAAAAGGAAGATCCTCCTCACAAAAATATTGCTGAGAAAACGCTTAAAACCTATATGAGGATTGTCCCAGGCGGGTGGGTGCACGCAGACTCCACATGTTTTCCATTCTTTTGCGCAATCACAGCCACGCATGTGTCATCGTTCTGCTCCCCGTTTCAGTTCGAAGTTCAATCCACCAACTTTATGTCAGTTTTCCTGACAGATACAATCTCTTTCAACAAATGCTCCAGAAGCTGTGAGGTGTTACTGACCAGATGTTTTATGCTCACTTTATTCAGAGACGTTTTGATTAGAATGAAAGCCTTTCCAAGACTCATCTAAAATTTAGCTAGTGCGTGTGTGCGACAGAGGTAAGAAATACCGTATGGAAGTATTAAAATCTGAATGAGCTATCCAATAAATGTTAATAGTTACTTTGGGATGCCACCTCAAGTCTGACATTTTCTCCCCATAAAATCACAGCAAGGCGACATTTTGAGTCTGTTACTCATAAACGCAGGAAAAATGGAAGACTGTGCATGTTACAAATTATTTAAGAGCACTGCAGAAGTTTTCATACCCCTTGAACTTTTCTACATGTCACTTTTCAACAGACTTCAATGAATGTATATTATTTTATGATATGCCAATACATAGTGGAAAATACTTGACACCTTTGTTTTCGCTCTACTCTGATACTGCTATATAAACTCCATTGTAACCAGTTGTCATCAGAAGTCTTTTTAATTAGCAAATAGAGTACATTTTTGTGTGATTTAATTTGAGTTTAAACACAGATGCTGTGTGAAGGCCTAAGAGGTTTGTTTGACCACAGCACCACGGAGCTCAAAGAACACAGCAGACAGGGTGTGGATAAAGTTGTGGAGAAGTTTAAATTAGGGTTCAGTTAAAAAAATAAAAATAAAATAAAAATATCCCAAACATTGAACATCTGACAGAAAGCGCAGTAATGGGTGGTCAGGGGAGGCAGGTGAAGCGGTGTCTCTCCTTTAATCCTGGAAAGTAAAATAGGTACATGAGAAGTAAAATAGATTCTAACAATGGTGAGAGAAAATAAATTTGTCCATTTTACTTTTGTATCATTTTTAATTTGTAATATTTTTATTTGGTAATAACATTTTTATGGTCAATATTGTTGCATTTACGCATTGCCTGTTCAAATACATGATAGAAGTCCGAAGTGAGGCAGTGCAGCGCTGTGCCTCACCACTTGTGGCGCTGTGTCACACAGAGTGAATGAAACCGGCAGTTGGCGCTTACCATTTGCTGTCTCTTCTTACATCACTAATATACTTGCTTAATTATACATTATGTCTAATATATTTAACAAATTTGAGTGACATAATTAGTCTGTCTGATCAGCTACAAATGCTCCGTGAAAATGCACAGCGTGAGGCAGAATGCTTCACCGATAGAGGGCACTGCTGAACCCCATAGGCACAACTGAAAACAGGTGCGCTTCTTCTACGCATTGAAAAGACTCAAACTCTCAGAAAAATATACAAATACAGTCGGAACAGAAGTGTTCGATGCCACGCTTCTCTTTGATGCCAGATTTTCAAAAATGAAAGAAGAATGAGAGCCAAACAAGGACACTTTTACAACAGACTCACAGAGACATTTGTAAAAAAAAAAAGACAGGTGTAAGAACTTCATATAAAAATTAAGGTAAGATCATGCATGATTTTTTATTTTAAGAGAGAGGTTAATCAAAGAAAACAGCCCCATTAAAAAAATGACATGTGACCTTATATTAAAGTAATGTCCACTTGATACGGTCTTGTGAAAATGGGAAACAACCACAGAACTGAACGCACACAAAAATCCTAGTTGTTTGAAAGTAGTTTATTTTATTTTGTCGACTTCCTTGTTGTTGGTGACTATGCCTGTGTATAATCCTTAGCTGTTTTATTGGCACTAAAAGACTTTGCTAATTTGACTTGTGTGAAGAGAACCAATATTTAGAGAGTCTTTGGGATTACTGGAACACGATCACTGTGTCCCGTACCACCTGGGCCTCAAAAATCTGTTTAGGATGTCTGCCAACAACCCCTGATCCGTGTACTGTCTTTACTGTTTTTCTTTTCCAAAAAGAAAACCAGGAGCACGAATCACAGCAAGTTCAGAGTGTGCAATGCTTGAGGAAAATACAAGAGAAAAAAAAAAAACACAAGAGCTCACATGCTATGAGGCTAATGTTAAATGTGAAAGAGCATTGCAGTATAACTTAAAAAAGATGAACTTCTTTGGAAGGAAGCCAGCTTGAAGCTTATTCTGTCTAAAAATGCATGACTTTGGTTTGCAAAGCTGGATCAGAATGAACCACAAGACATCTGGAGCAGCGTCCATTGAACAGATGAGATCAAAGTGAAGATGTTTGACCATAAAGGCACTGGCAAACATGGCATTTCAGCAATCAAACCCGGTGGTCGGGAGATGATGACTTGGGCTTGTTTTGCAGCCACAAAAATGGGCACCTTGCAGCCATCAACCTCGTGAATTCTACTGTATACGAAAGTGTTTCAAAGTCAGGGTGGCATTTGTCTGAAAAAAAGCTGCTCTGAAAAAAGTCGTGCAACTAATATAAAGCAGACGGTTCGAAAAGGAGAAGAAATGAGATGATGTGACACCCCCGTCAAAGCTGAAAAGAATCCTCCCTGTTAAAAATGCTGCGTCAGAACTTTATTAAAGCTGTGCAGAAACAAATGCCCAGAAACCTCCGTGAACAGACGTAAAATTATTCAAACATTGTTTATGTAAAATTATTTGTTCTAAAGGTGACAGAGAGTTTAGTGAAAGCGTACACCACCTGCAGCATTCGTAGGCATACCCAGTCAAATGCATAAACAGTCTTGAAATAAGGTTTCGCTAAAATAGCAAGATGGCACTCGAAGAATATTATATTCATAGGAAAAAGGCAGTCATAGATTAGTATTCCGGGTTTTGCTAAATTTTGATTAAAGTATACAGTATTTTTCCCCATTGAATAACTATACTCAAAAGCTACATGCTGAACACTGGATTTTTGTAAAATGTTCAGAGAAGATTAAAAGCTGCTGCAATTATGTAACATTTGCAATATTTAGCAGAGTTCCCTACTCCTCTGCTGGGAATCGACACCACACATTTTTGCACTAAATCAACCTTGTATTCTTGTTTTGGTGAAGATGATGTTTGCATACACATTTTTCTTTCTCGGTAAATATTTATAATATGTTTTTTCCCTCCAACATTTTACATTTATATTTAAAAACAGAGTAAAGTGGAATCGAAGACAAATTTCTTGTTTGTGCACACAAACTTTGCCATTACAGTTTATTCTGATTTTGTAATCAGATACTGTTGTAAGATTTTTGTGCAATCCCTTTTTATTATTTTTTTTTTACTCTTTTAAAGCTTAAAAAGAATCTGTCCTCCCCGTTCAGTGACTGTTTAATAAAATTTATTCTCCATTATAAAAAGCACAATCTAACGTCAATATCTGACATGACTTTGAGTTGATGCAACAAAGACGGTAGGTGCTCCTGGCAGGAATAGGAAGTGTTTGACTTATTTAGTTCCCCATCAGTATGTGTAAATGTGCTTGGAATGTCAAAAAGGGAGTAGAATAACTAATATGTTCACACCATGTTTTTTTGTAAGTTTATAAAAAAAAAGACAGAGAACAATCTCTGGTAGTGTCGTAAAGCAACAAAATGGTAGCGTTCATTGAAATTAGTTATCTTCATGGCAAACTTCATACATTTTCAATAGGATGTGGTTGACACCACTCCAAAAGGTTATGTTAGTCAGCTGTATGCATTTCAAAAGTAGCTTTGATGTGTGTTTGGTGTCATTGTCATGCAGGGATACAGAACCATGACCAATTTTTCATTTTTTTTATCTATATTATTTCATTATGGCATTACCCCCAGGCAATGGCATAGGATATATAAAAAGTAACTAACTTGTAATATGATAAATCAAATGCGCATACAGTTTTCATCAATAAACTCCAAAGCTATATGGATATGAAAGTGACTTTTTTCCTGTTTAAAATAACGATTTTTTTTTTAATAATATGTAATTTTTTAAATTATCCCCAAAATGGTTTCTATCACTAGTTTACACAAGCACAGTTATACAAACCTTATACATACCTTGGTTAATTAGAGAGAGACAGATCCATGACATGTTTTCATAACATCACGTCTCTGTAGATTCTTCCCCCTTTGATGAAAATACCTGCTGAACTTGGCCCCAAACAGAGTGTAAAGGCTGGCGATACATAAATGACATATATGAACTTTGACATGACAACATGACTGGTTGTATTCATCCATGCGTATGCTGCAACTGCCCAGCCATGCAGGACGGCTGCGTCAGTCGCTGAGGTTAATTAGCTATCTGGAAACTATTTTAGCTCTGCCAACTTTGTGTCACTTCAGGTATGTCTCTGTTTGATGATTTCTGCTCTAAGTAAAGGCGGCCTCCACTGGCCCACAGGCCCGCAGTGCTTTTCCATTGTGTAGAGTTACACCGACATGATGCAAGAATGGGGACTTGGATTCGGAAAGGTTTCACTCACTGATCCTCAGGGATATGTGCTTTAGTTTTTTTTTAAAAATGAGTAGTTCATTATTACTGCTAAAGGAAGAAATTAATTGAATTGAGAGATTTTGTACATAATTGTTTATTAATTTTTAAAGTGGGTACATAGTGCCAGTCAGGCTACTTATCTTACCTTCACTTAAGTGCTGTACATATCCAACATAACTTAAAAGAAACTTGACTTTGCAGTTTGACCCCCTGAAGTTGGCCTCTGTCTCTTTAAGAAGCTCCTACTCTTTCAGACTCTCCCACATTGTTGGGTAAAATTACTCATTTTAACTAATCATTGTTTCATCATTTTATTTGAGTGTTTTATCTACATGTGTTCAGTTACCTTTGACCAGTCATGCTTTAAGGTTCTTTCTGTATCTATAATGTAATTTCCTACTCAAGGGGTCCATCTGTTCTGTTATCTCAGCATTGTTCTACTGAAGAAGGTCATCATAATAAAAGCCATTTCCAAGCAGAGTTGAGCAGAGCTCACCAATCTTTGATCCCGAGCGGGTTAGAGGTTGTGGATCTCTCCCTTTGCAAAGGAAGTCATAAAACCCTCATTTGTCTTGTGTCTGGTTCTATACAGGTCTTGAACTAACTTTAAAAAACCCCAACACACATCATCACAACATTTCTCGCTATGCCATTCACAACCATTCTTTGGAGTGTTGGACAAAGACGTAGTATGTACAGCAGATGAGTAGTTTCAGCAGGTGTTTGCCAATTGCTGTTGCTGTGATAGTTTGAATGAGCTGTGTAGAGAAAACTTTGGGAGAGGAGTGCTCTTTGGGGCAGGATGAAATTGTAATCAAAATTTTAGATTTTAAGCTGGAGCAGATCCATTGCAGTCCAGAGTCTTTAAAAGGCAAGGACAGCCCTTTAATTTTGTGATGATGAGGACAGTCTTGAGCTGGACTCTTCCACAGGGAGTCATGCTCTTTCAGACTAGCCAGTCAGTCGCGCTGTGAGAGGCAGAAGCTCAGAAGTTTGGAAACTGCAACTCTGAGGAGGAGCTACACCTCAACGGCGACACTCGGTTCATTCAGACATTTTGTACAGCTGAATGGTTGCTGTGGAGATTGCTGTGGATATCTCTCAAATATGCATAAAAGAATCAATGCAATGCTTCAAGTATGTTTTTGATGAGAGAATAACATAATATGATGTAAAGATCAAAAAAGTAGATAATACTACCCCTTTAAGAAGACATTGCTTGATTGATAACATAGAAGAAGAAACACGACTTTGTTTATATAATGCACGTATGCGAATGACAAATAATTTCATTACTTTTTACTAAGAAGGCTGAACTGAAGACGTGTTTTCTTCAGTTTTACAGACCAAAGAGCTTTAATGCCATAAGTCGAATTCACAGACTCTCACATAAATTAGTTCACATGCCGTTATGAGTTTCATTGTCTTGTCCAAAAGCACTTCAAAATGTGCAGAGAGAAGCTGGCATCAAACCACACCTAATTTAGCTTTTCAATGAAGTATATTTTCTTCTCTCAAAGAACATAACTGCTCATTAGTTACGTTGTATCGGATTTTGGTTCTTGTTCCATTGTGAAGGTTCAAAGGAAGTTATTAAAATGTATGCAAGCTTTTTTCCCCAACTTCAGTGTTTCTCTCTTGCTTTGTAAGGCGGAATAGGCAGAATGAACACACTCCAGCTCATTTTATGATCCTGCAGTGGTTTTAAATTATGCTTAGATTACAAGATTAAAAAAACGGTATGTTTTCATAAATTCTGTCAAGGCAAAAGAAGCTAACACAAACAGTGTGTACACTTTTGCCAGTAGAAAGTCTCAAAGTATAAGAACAGATATATTAGCATAATCTTTGATGACTTATTTGTCTGGTGCATTAGCATGCTCAAACACTGTTGTCGCATTGTGAAATTGATAGCACCCCTGATGTGCCATCATCTCCGCTGAAAACACAGCTATCGGTGCACAATCTATAGGAAAAGACTGACTTTTATGCAAAATAGCAGAAAGTTCTTGACAGCTGCAGCTCAGTCAGTTGCCACTTCAGTATTGATGTGAAATTTCTTGCCACACGATGAAATTAAGGAACACACTGCACTGTCAAATAAATGTGCAGACACAGTAGTGCTGAGCAAATATGAATTCATAATAATATTACATTAAATAACAAGGAAAAGCATTAAAATTCTATTTGTAAGAAAAGATTACGGGTGCGCATCCTAATGTAAATTGAAAAAGCAGCACATATAATATGGATTTAAGATTTTATTTTGCACAGCAGTATGAAATTATTGATTGACACCAGTTATTATTCATGTCTTTTTTGTTGTACACTGCATGAGTCATTCAAATGCAAAAAGGCAGAGTTCTCTCCATTCACCCAACATTACAATAAAGGATTATATGATCTCTAAAGCTTTTGTTGAAGAACCAGCCTGACAGCATGCCGTAAAACTCTCTGCACTCAGTTTTTTTCTTCTTTTTTTTTTTTTAAATTCGCACTTGAACTGATGTTGTTTTTTGTGGAATGACTTTTAATGTTTAACATTCAAGTGCAAGTGTGTGTGATCAGAGTTAGGAGGGCACAGACATGAACTGGATTATCGCCAGCAAGTTCAAACCCAAAAAGACAGTTTTTACATTGTTCACAGTGACTGGCTGCTGAGTATGAGCATTAGCTATGCTGGCTGCGGAGCCACAAATAATATTTTACCGCGGTAAAAGGGGTGTGTGTGTCTGTTAGCATGACATCTGGATTTTAATTCTGCGAGAAAAATCCCATATCTGCATGATCCGACTAACGCAAGCCATCTGAAGAGAATACAGATGAGAAACTTTCCCTCTGTTCTCCCAGAACCTCCGTCAACAGCCGTGCATGGAAACACGTAGTGACCTTGGCTGTTTATATATTCCTCTCTGGTCTGCGTTCCCAAAAGCGAGCCTTCTCCCATGTCTCTATAGTGTTTCGATACAGAGCACCTACAAAGGCAAAGAACTGTGGAAAGAGGGATTTGAAATAAAATGTTTTAATTGTGTTCTGGTCTGAACCGTTTCTGCACGGGGAGCTCGGTTGTCAGACTCGTATGTATGCACAGATGGGAGGAAAATGTGTGCATTTGCAGATCAATATGATTTCATTTCACGTGGCTTGCGGGATTTATTATCATCACTCATTTTAATGAGGTAGCAAGTGATAGGGCAACAAGATTACTAAGAGTAATGCTCCATGGGGATAGTGCGAAGACCGCCACCAGATGGCTCAGTTGGGGAATGACCAGAATAGCAAGCAGGTTTTACAAACAGAATGGTTTGACTTGCGGTGTTAGTGTGATTCCTGCCATGTTTACAAAAACAGACCTGAAATAGCCTGTTAGTGGGTTCCCACTACAAAAAAAAGGAAAGCAAATGGAAAATAATGCAGCAGTCACCAAATCGAGTTCATCCTCAGGAAACACATCATGACTCAAATACAGAACAAGCGAAGAGTGAATGCCACATCAGGCTACAGTGTTTTAATAAAGTGGAGGATACTCAGAGGGTTTTATGCGCTAGACAAACAAAACATAGCCCATATTTGATTCTTCCATGTTTTTTAATATAAGTAAACTCTTAAAAGCGCGGTGCGGATTTATTTTTAACCCCCTGAGTCAATACCTTGCAGAAACACCTTTACGTCTACAACAATTGAATAATTAGAGATTGAAATATTTGCCCATTTTGTTCTGCAGCCAGTTTGGATTAAGAGAGTCTGTGACCAGCACTTTTCAAGTAATGCCACACATTCTCAAAGTCTCCACCATTGTAGGCTGTGAAATTGCTTTGATCTTCTGTTCCTATTGTAGTTCTGGTGGTATGTGAAGGGTTAAAAAGTAAGGTTTTCTTCACGGATTTTCCTGTGATTAACTCCGTCCATGCATCTTCCCATCAACTCTGCCCAGCTTCTCTATTCCTTCTGAACAAAAACATCCCAATAGTATCGTCGTGCCACTGGCCTGTTTCATGAAAGAAACACGTCATCTCCATGGTAATGATGGTTTTTAAAAATACTACAAATTCACATAGCATTTTGCATGTTGACCAAGAGCTTCATTTTGGTCTCATTTGACTGAATTGCCGAATTTCACAAATTTGCAGTGTCCCCAACATGACTGTCAAAGGAAAATTATTGCTGCTTACTTTCAAGAATTTAACAATCTAGCTTACTATTTGGAAAAATGGACAGATTTATCGAGTACACTTTAAACTGTACCGTCCACAGATTCTCCCATCAGTGATATGGATCTCTCCAGCTGAATCTAGAGAATTAAATGTTCCCCCCTGGCTACTTTTCTGGTCAAGGCCTTATTTTCTCAATCTTTCTGACTAGGTAAATGTTCATGTCTTTGTAGACTGGCATTTGTGCCTCACCAATTCCATTCCTTTCCATTTTCTTTTTCCATCTTTCTTTCTCCACAACCATATCCCCTTCAAGTGTGGTGTGTTCGTTCTGAACGCACCACACTTGAATGCTTCTGAAGCATTCACAGCATTTATATATCTAAAATTAAATCAAATTGCACACAAGTCAACACTAGTAATACAAGTACCTCAATGCAAATGCGCACCACACTTTTCAGATTGCATTTGGGAAAAAAATTTGTCTTTTCACTACCACTTGTGGACAACGCTGTAGGTCTGTCATCCAAAACCACAATATACAGAAGTTTGTGGTTAGTACATGACAAAATGAGAAAGCTCTCAAGGGGTATGAATATTTTCACAAAGTCATATGAGAAAAAAGACGTTAGGAATCTGAGTAGAGCATATGCTAAATATCTTCATCATAGCAATACTCTCTGATGTATAGTCCTGGCTAAGCTTCATGGAGACCTGCCAACTCTTTGAAGCCCCCAGTTACCACACAGTTGAAACTGGAAATGTTCCATTTAATACCTGTCACATTGTCAGTCGAGTCACCAGTCTTTCAGCTACCTCAAGCCTTTTGTGAGGCAGGAGAGAGGAACAAAGGCAATATGAATTAAATCTGTAACTGATCTGGCCCCTAGCATACGTCTGAAATCAGCAGTGCTTTTATACGCCTTTCATTTTATTCTGTTTTGATAATTCTCAGCCCTTAATTGCAGCGGTGCAGCAGGCGGACCTGGGCTGGAGGAAAAAGACGTAGAACACAAAAGACACAGCTATCAAGGGAGCTAAAAAAGACTGAGATGAGCTAAGAATACCACTCCCACATTTTTTGATTTATAAAGGGAAAGTTGGAGTCTAGTTGAATACCGAAAGATCACAAACCCTCCTGGAATCAGCCATGTCTTGAGCACTGTGTCTGCATGAGTGTGTGGGTGCATGTTAGCGTGTGTGTGTGTCTGCATGCAGACTTCTCAGTTTGGAGTTATTTAGCAACCAATTCCCTACTGAACACCAATGCCTTCGGCCAAAACTGTCTCCCCATGTCCAAGGAAAAATTTGGGGCTATTTGAAAACAGCTCTAATGTGAATCGAGCTTAAATCCAGAAAGAGTCACATCCTATTAAAGCAGACACAATGCATGGAGCGCGTGTTTGCAATGGGTAAATATTTAGAGCAGAGGCAGTTGACATTTTATTGGCTGGAAAGTCGCAGCTACAGTGTGTTGTGCTTTTGCCAAAAAGTAATTTATTCAGCACTCGCAAAGCCAAGCAGTGAGAAAATAGAACAATGCAGGAGTTATTAACTGAACTGGCACAATTGTGGAAGCTCTGTTGATAAAAGTGATAGTAAAAGTAATACAAGGCCTTGCAGGAGATAAAGAAATTTCATCTGAGTGACGGGGCAACTCAGAGAAAAATACAGACTTAAGGTCAAGTCAATAAAATGTCCAAGATATGCCTGATCAGATTAATATCATCTATACATTCTGCTCTGTTTGACCTTTCGCTTTGATCTTTAACACAAACCAGCCAATAAACCACTTAACCAGAGGCTCAGCCTAATTAAACTGTACCCTGACGCATTAGATTCCACGTAACACTTTGAAAATCTTTCATCTTGCCTTTATTAACATTTATCTACATCTGTCAGAAATGTTCAAGGGCACACAGGACAGGAGAATTTTACCACCAGGACCGAAAGCTTTAGCAAACCAAACAAGAGTAGAGCAGCTCAAAAAGGGGGTGAAAAAGGAGCCAAAGGACTTCAAACAGATTGATGAAACATCATCAAAATGAGAGTTCCCCCCTCAGCACGCTCATCTCTGCTGCTCTCACAGACATTACAGGCACTCCGAAAGATGCTGTCTGTGGAATTGACAAGCAGGGCCAGGTTGGGTGTTTGATCTTATTCTAATTATTGCTGTGCTCCTAATTGAGACATGTTTGTCCCCCTGTTGCTGCAGGTCTGATGTAAGATATTTGATCGGTGATCCCAGAGGTAGACCTTATTTTTTTTCCCAGTGACTCGTGTACCCTTTTGCCGATGTCCCTGAGGTGAAAGGCAACTTTTACATCTGCAGGATAAGCTGCGGTAATGCGCAGACGCTTCTGCATGTGCACGCCAGGCGTTGCACATTTTCTATGCACTGTGTATTTTTAATGCAACTTCCAAGCATTTCCCTGAGAACACAGCGGCTTTTTAGAATGATCAAAGCGTTGCGTATTTCTCATACGAGGGCACTGTTTACGGTTTTAAGATGTTTTGATTTGAAGATGAACTAACATATATTACAAGCTTGCCGCAAATATACATTCCCTCATCGTCATCATCATGAAATATTATGTTAATTTTAGGCTTTAATGATAGAATTAAAGTATGCTTTTCCCAGTGTGAAAAGACCATACAAAATGCCAAAACTATAAAAACAGGTTAGACTTATTGGATGTTCTTTTGGGGGGTTTTTTCTAATTCACCAATGGCTATGAAACAGTCTGCGTCCGTCTAAAACCCTCCAGGGAGAAGCAAAAATAACTAAATAGTAAAGGTCAAAATAGACCGGACTGGCAGTTACAATAGTTTTGTTTGTGAATGTGCAGAATGTTGCACATCTTTCTTCTCAGTTGACCTTTGTGGAAGAATGTAAGGTTATGCTTTTATATGTTTTCATCTAAACAAGCATCGATAACATTTGGGAGAAGGTGAGTGTCACTAATATTCCCCTACGTTAAAACCACCAAATTGCTTCATTTACGTGTGTTATGAATGATTCTTATTACACCACTGAATGAAAACGTCATGACGATCATATTTAGAACTCCAAAAGAACTATACTTCTTGAATGTTTTATACTTGCAGTGGTGTGTAAAAGTATTGACATCCTGAACCTCTTGTCATGTATTTACTTTAGAACTACAAACATCAATTCATTTAATCGCAGCTTATGTGATTTGCGACTAACACAAACATTTAAATATTTGTAAAGTGAAAGAATAATGATGCACAAAACAAAGTCCCAAAAAGTGCGATGTGGAATTCTGTTCGGATGACTAAATTACTACTTTGTAGAGCACCCTGTCACTACAATTATAGGTTTAAGTCTTTTGGCATCGGTCTCTACCAGATTAGCGCTAGAAACTTCTGAGAAATCTTCATTGTAAAATAAGTTGTGATCAGTCAGACTGGATTGAGAGCATCTGTCAACATCAATTTTTATGTTTTGCCACAAGTTTTTGATCAGATTGTGACCTGGACTTTAACTAGGACGATCTAAATGCTTTGTACAAAGTGACTGTACTCTCTCTGCTATGGAGAAACAATTGCTTCCTGGAGGTGTGGACTCATTGAAGTTTAAAATTTTACCCAATATTTAATGTTTGTTCATTACGTATGCAATGTGCCAATTTGACACTATGAAGCTTACTGGAAATTGCTTGCACTGTAAACCGCCATCCCCCAACTACGAAGAGAAAAGTGCTGAGCTGAATGAGGCAGCTGATGATGTTAATTGAATATTTGGAAGTGTGGCCAACTCGGACTGAAGGGCTTCATTCACTTCCATTCATAACAGTGCAGAAAATCTGTCATCATTCACAACTTGTCCTTCTGTTCACTGATTGGCCCGGTCAAAATTCTATCAGAGGAATCAAAGTCAATGGGAGAAAGACCAGACAAGCACAATAGCGCAGGAAGGCAATGACCAGGCTAATTCAGGCGTAAAATGCCATCTGAATGGAAAACATGTTGCAACAACCACAGATATCCCCAACGCTAATGTCAGCATCTACAATCCACATTTCTAAGGAAGTAGTTTTCAAAGAAGTTACATGACTCATCAGGTATTCCTGAAACAATTGAACGCCGAATAGCATAACAGCATTTTTGCACCAATCTGATGCCTGAATAATCCAAATAACAGATTAAAAATAACCTTTGTTATTCGGCTCACGTCTGTTTAATCAATAATTTAGCAGGGTTTTAAATCGAAAATTCTGCTTATTTTGTCAGTGTATAGTTTTTTATTAAAATGCAATATAATTGTGATTAATTATATACCATGCAATCAATTCAATTTAAAAAAATGAAATGAGTTCCACCACTAATTTTGGTGTCACTCTTCTACTTTACCTCCAAATTATTTTTTTTTTTAAACGTTGTGCTGCAGGGAGGTAGCAAAGGCCCAAATCTTAAGTCTTTTGTATCTACATTTTCTTTTAGCATTGGCCAGTATTTAGCCCCATGCATGTTTCTATGAACTCTTAACAGCTTTTTTATTCCTGCACAACAAGCGTATGCCAATAGTATAACGATAAAACCACCACTCCTCACAATAAGGATAACGGGTTCATGGTGAGGTGCAAATGTTTGTTTTTTTAATCATGCAGTTGTTTGCATGTGACTCAATTTTGAGCTCATTTGACCAGAGCACCTTCTTGCACACATTTAACAAAATACAAAGATAACTTCTGATGGTTTCAGTAATGACTTTCTCTCATGCAACTCTTCCAAAAAAACTATTTTTTTTGCCAGTGACCCACCTGAGACACTGATGACCACAGCTCCATTAGTCACCATGGTTTTGATCTTCCCTTATTATTACTCTCCATATCCAGCATTTACATTTTTTAATGGTGATTGGCAGTGTCACGGTAGGTTTCCAATTATGTCATATGCATTTCAATTTTAGATAATGGATTGAACAGTCCTTTTTGAGATGTGAAAAATTGCCTAATAACCTAACACTCCTTGAATTTTCTTTACAACTATAAGCCCAGTATGGTCATCGGTCTTCATGATGTTGTATGATTTCTACAAACTTCTAAAACCTTCCTCAGAAAGCAGTTTTCACATTTGCTTCACTTTTTGGACATTTGAAAAATGACTAAAAGCAAGATCCTCTGTTTTTTTGTTTTTTTTTTTGCTCATTTTTGTTGGTCTATGACATAAAATCTTAATGAAATACATTGAAGTTTGTGGTTATGACAAAATATAAGAAAACTCAAAAGGTATGAATGTTTTTGCATGGTGCTGCAAAATCCAACCAGTATCTGCAAAAGATATGTGAAACAGTGATGCAGTTTTGAATTATGCTGTTGTGTTTTTATTACACTTGAAGGATTTGTTTGTTCAAGTTGAAAGATTTACTGTATGTTAAATCAAAAGGTTTACTGCTGTAAATACTTCACTATGACAGTGCAGCGCACAATACTTTGGTTTTATGTTAAACCATTCCCAATTTCCCATGACAATATAAAACCTAAATCCGCACCATAAATGATAATGGCAGTGTTATGTCTTATCAGTAGTGGCATTGTACGGTTTGCAACAGAAAGACTCTTGAGTCATATTATCACAGGTCATTTATTGTTTGCATTGCTTTGAAGGATTTACGTCTGACCCTTTCACTGTCCACTTTTCAAGGCTTATGCAAGGCCTACAAAATAAAGAGCCTACGAATGGAAACAGTTGAGGTTAACGCTCTTACTTAGTCAGAGGGAAGGCTGACATTTAAAAGAGCTTATGTAGCTTTCACTGTGGCTTTGATTGTCTTCGCTTTGATCTGGTTTTGGGGCTGCCAAGTTGTGTAGGGTTATCCTCCTATAATCTTAGCCGTCCCTAAAACTCTTTTGTGATGCAGTGAAAAAAAGAACAATGACTTGGCTTCTCTCTTATTCACTGAAATCATAAATTAGCCCGTCTGTAAATAAAACCAGTAACAACTCAGAAGGCAAGTTTATCGGTTTATTTCAGTAAAATAAAGAAGCTCAAGTGAAAAACATTACCTTTAGAAAGTAGAAGTATATTTTACATCTTTAGTACTATACGCTTAAGTATGTAGTACTTAAATATTGTAGAATTTAAGTACTACATAAAAAGAGAAAAGTCCCACTTTTAGGATAATAGAACAATTTCTTCAGTTTATCCTGTACCGTGTTTAAAAATAAAATCAATGGTAATATGCTGTAATCATTTGGTCTGACTTAGGGGGAGCATATAGATACTGCATTGAGTAAAAGTGGCCTAAGAATGGACACCCACTGATCCTTGTTTGCACATGTCTTGCACAGTATTTAACAATGTCATCAAGTTTTCCAGTCAACCAGTATGTTATGACCAACTGTGCTAAAAAAGGAAGCACAATTGAAAAGAACAAAACAATGAATTCAGCTCTTTGAAACAGTAATACCAAGCATTTAGATGCAACTCAGTTAAAATGTACATAATTTAAAACAAGGTTCAAATATGAGACTAGAAAGCATCTTAGAGATATTTGAAAAGGGATGAAATTAGCTAATAAACTTCCTGGAAAAATGTAAAACAATAGCTAACCTGTCAAAAGAAACAAAAACAAAAATCAGTATTAAAAATAAAAATACAAAGGGTGCTAAACTACTTTCTCCTTGTACTTTCCCTTTGTTGTTAAATCACTGAAATACTTAATCAAATGCATCACATTTTCCCTCAGCATCTGTGCTCTGCAGAGGAGCTATTATGCGCTGTTTTCTGAGGCAGGAATTTCAGAGTCCTCTTGCTAAAGCAGAACTTCAAAGGATATTGTGCAGCTACCCCAAATTAGCTGCCTGAGCAACTGTCTGATCACTTCTAGACCATACTCAGTTGGAGAGAATATATTAACCTGTGAAATTAAATTACTGGCAAGCGCCTTACACCGTGCCATTGAGACCACAAAAGGAGAAGAAACACGGCTGCATCCCAAGTGAATACACAGTGAGGACCTGTAAAAGTGAACAGCGACTGAACTGTGACAAGCCCTTATGGTTGTAAGATCAACATTCCCGGACGGGTGTGCTGTAAATATGCAGCAGCTCTTCATGCTCTGCGCTTGCACAGAAAGATGGGTGGTAAACTCAACCCCCCCCCCAACCCCCACAACAGCAAACCTCTATGCTTGCAGAATATGAAACTGAAAAATGGAAATGGTGGACACAGGCATCGTTCTGAATGCTTTTACTGATTTTCCCTCCATTTGTATTTCTTTCCTGCCAAGTTTTTCACATCTTCATAGAAGACTAGCAAAAACATCCAGTATATACTTACAAAATCAGACTACGGTTCTTTGCAACAGGTCATTTGAGCTTCTAGTCTGCGGTCCAAAACACATATTCACGAGAAATATTTTCATCGGGAGGGCTGTCATGTATGTTGAAACACACTTGGAAGGCCTTCAGCAGTGTGCGCATGATTTGTATCACCTGCATGTCATTAAACCATGAGCATTTGCAGGCAATATGAACCATAACAAAGACAGGACCTACATCACACTGAGATATCTGATCAGGCTGCAGCTCAGGACGTTGCAGCAGAGACCTCTGTCTTTTTTTGTTTTAAAGAAAGAAAAAAAAAAAGCTTAATTACATAAACAAATGCATGATTAAAAGTTGTGTTGGAGATCTCCGCCAGCTGTTTGAGGCAAGCTGACACAGCTGTATACATATGTCTTTGCACACTAAATCAAATGTCCCGTTGTGCTCATCTGGAGTGAATTAGAGGGTAGAAGGAGGCGGGGGGGCTGGAGGCTTTGATATACAGGAGAGGAAATGGGTAATGTCCTGGAACCACATGCAACCTCCTAATAGGAGCCGGTGACTGATAAGAAGAAGATAACCAACATTAACTGCCTTTTTTCTCTCTCTCTTTTTGATAAAGTCATAACATTAGAAATTAACATGTTAAGCAACGCAAACTGATCTCCTTACTTTGAGGTTGTTTTTTTGTTTTTAAACAAGATTTATTTAGTTTTTCAGGAACAAAAAATAAATAAATCTCCTCGCAGCTGCTGCCAAGGTAATAATTCATGCCACCTGCTCGTATAAAGACAAGTTTCAAGGAAAATGAGTCCAATAATTGCACTCTCCAGGTCTTGGTAATCCCGAAATGATTGCAGCGAGCTCGCCGTTTGCAGTCGTGTTCATTTGAATGCCAGCAAAAAAGTGGAAGGAAATTTAGGGAGTGTGCGACAACCAGAGGCAGGAGAGCTGCAAATATATAACACACCCTGCTCCCTATAAATTCAGCTGATGTGCTGTGGAGGAAGCCACTCAAGCCCTAACCACTAGAGTAGAGCTGGTCGGTAGCCAACAGAGGAAATCTGTGGTTGTACAAGGCAGCTCCTGTGTGAATGTGAAGCAGGGCGTGTCTGGAATACAGCCACTCTGACCAGTATTTCAATTGCTGGGACAAATAAAGGCTCAAAAGTGCTTTTGACTCTATCAGAATTTATTTTATCATGTGGAAACCTGTCTGTCGCTATGGCAGCAAAGGATGTCACAATCATCATTGCTGCGATTAAAACTATACAAATTATTAATGCTGAAGTAATAGAGAAGCTCCAGCTCTAAATAGAACAAATCAGAAAACAAGATGGATGAGGACTTACATTCACTTGTTTAAGGGAATGAATCATTCCCTTTGAAGCACATCTGAGCCTGTTTGCAATAAACATAAGAAAGCTAATATGGAGGGCAGCTGGTCAGTGGGGAGGAGAATGAGCATGACCTGTTCTTTGATGGAAAGGAATAAATAAGGCTGGGAGACATACGCGTAAAAGAAGTAAAACAGATGACAATCCCATTCAGTAAAAAGCAAATATTCAATTGATATAGGTTTTACGTGCAAAACAAAATGAAGTGACTTATACTTCCAGAAGAGGGAAAAGGAAAGAAAAATCTTGGGTAGCTGTCAATCCAGAGTGCTGTTTTTAACCACCAGACATGCCACCACTCTTAACGAGACACGCTGTCCCCATGTTTGTTACAAAAAGTGCAAGTACTTTGAAGAGAAACTCTTGAGCTTCTAAATTTACACAGTAGACAACCAGCAGGACTTACATCAGCCAAATCCAATATAAACAGACCCAGTGAGCAGACTTCACCGAAGCGACCGCAGTGAACTTAAATCAAGAAATTAAATCAACTCCTTGAGAGGATGGTAGAGGGAAAACATGGGCGCACTACCGGATTTGCCTTTGCGACGGTAGAAGGAAGTGCCACAGAGGTCTGCTGCACTCTTGTGGAGAAAAGTGTAACAGCAGGCTGGATGGATTTTTCAAGTGAGCAATAATGAGGTGTTTCTTGTCACATCATGCGTTATAGAACAACCCGGGTGGGAAGGGATATGGATGTGTTTTTTCAGTGCTAGACAGACAGAAAGTTTCCACGAATTTTCTCTGAATTTATAGAATGTATGGGGAGCACAAAATCACATTTATGCTTGAAGATACACTTGTGATCGTGAGTTGCCTCAAGTTATCTGTCTGGAATAAAAAGCTCGGAGAACCCAGAAAAAAAAAATTCAAAATAGCTTATTTATCCAAATAATCTTCTGTGCTGTTATTCATCAATAACACATATTTTATTGAAAAAATACATTAAATTACATACTAATGTATGACATAGTATATATGTATTTAGGGAAAAATGTAGGCAAGACACAGAAGGTTGTGATACTAAAATTTCTAATTTAGTTCTGATACCTGGTGCAGCTGGTCAGCAATTATAAGCAGGGTTTCATTGTTCTAATGCCAATGAAGATTTTTCCATTGGTTGTTGAAAAGGTCATGAATAATTTTTCACATGCAATTTTTAACCATTCCATTTTTGTCCTCAAAGTTGATACTCTATTTGCATTGTTGTGTTGTCTATTGAGATGTCTTTGTTTCATTTACTGTCAGAAATAAATATCTTGGTTATAGTTAGCCGCTTATATAAGGACTTATCAACTTAACTTTGGTTTTACAGATTCATCTGCCGCATTGGCAAAATATATGTTTTTCTTGTTTGTTTGTTTTTGTGCCAGTGTCAACTACCATTTCCCATCCACCATATCTTTAATTTTACAGACAATATCAAATTGGTGAAACTTTTCTCAGACAGGAATAAGCCTGCCTTTAGGCAGGAAGTAAAGTATCTCAACTATCTCATTGATTTTTCGAGAAAATGACCTGACACTTGATAAATTATAGACTTCAGGAAACACTGTACAGATCACCAGCCCCTTCTCCTCTAGGGTCAATGTGGGGAGAGGTTACAGTCATTCATATTTATTGGTGTATACATCACCGACAGTCTCCCTTGGTCTACAAACATTGCTGCAGTAATTGCGAAGGCTCAGCAGCGACTGCGTTTCTTGAAGATGATCAAAAAGAACGATCTGTGTAAAAAATCTGCTAATGATCTTTTTAAGAGTCAGTGTGGAAGGCATTTCAACGTACAGCAGTGATGTGTGGAAAGGCCAGGTGCTCAGCTGCTGACAACAAGGCTCTCACAAAAGTAACAAGGTTTGCCAAAAAAAATAATCGCATGCCCTCTTCTATCCTACTCCCACATTGCAAATGGTCACATTGTCTCCAGAGCTAATAAAATCATGAAAGACTCTCCTCACTCCAGTCATCATCTGTTTGAAGTATTGCCCTCTGGCAGACGTTGCCGTTCCATCTAATCCAAAACAAAAAGAGTCTCAAACGGCTTTTTAACAAATGCAATAAATCACATTAATAAACTAAACTCAAGGCATTAAACTGTAATCCAATGCAAACTTACTGGAAATAACTTTATTTCTAAAGGGGGTGGCCTATGTACAGGATGTTTTATTTATTCCTTTTTTTTTTGTTCAAATAACATACTCATGTTATTCATTACTATTTATTCATTCTTAATTTGTGACAAATTTTAAATGTATTTTTTAAGCCATGCATGTTTGTTTATGTATGTGTAATTGTACTCTAAAATGTTATCATCCCCCTTTTATGGCACCATGTACAAGCAGCTTTCCTAATTTCAGTGTACAATGCCAGTAAAGGTATTATTTCACTCTTTGAATAACAGTGACATAAGCTGAACTCTCATTCTAAACGCATTTCCTCTGAGCTAACTGAAGGATCACTAAGATAAAAGGAGCACACTTGTTTTGTTGGGGGGTATAAACCCAGAGCAAGTGAGTGTTTTTATGATTAATTTAAATTTCATTAGCTTTGATCGGTTGATTTGCAATTACCCTAAGTATAATAAAAATTACCTCCATAAAAACTGATTTCGGTCAGCAATTGGTCTAATGTCAATACGTTTAACTCTTAGTGAAGTCTCTGCTGGATTTGCATTAATTTCAGTGTTTTGGTAAACTGCATTTCAGAAACCATGTTCAATAATGCAGACCAACATGGAATTCTTCCATCAAATGCAAATGGTTCTGTTTCTATTTTCTATGAGAACTGCAAAATGTCATACCTCCTCAGGTAAATTACTTCTATACCTCATTGAAGTATTAATTGCAATATTATATAATAACTATAAGTCATGTTTTACAAAGAAAAATCTGGGGAGAGATCAGAGTTGGTACAGTTTTATCCTGTGTTGCCAAAAGCTAACAAGAACAAGACAGGATATCAATATTTGTAACATGCCCCAAGTGTCCGTTCAGAGCTGACTGGCCAAGAAATAAAAGCCTGAAGGAATGACCAACCCCCCAGTCCTCTGTTCTTATAACTAGCAGCCTTCTTCATTACTTTGTTCATTTTGGACAGAGCTCCCTTCTCTCTTTAGATTTTTTGTGAATATTAATATTCTAATATATTAAATATTCTAATTTGACCTCAGCTTGCCACTGGTCTGGACTTCACATGATGTGTGACCATTGAGTAACTAGACCATAATGTTAAAGTCAAAAGTTTAATATTGAATGTTTTTAATCATTTGAAGTAGGAGAGTAAAATACCACCCAACTTTTTTCATATTTAATTTATTATTTAGACATTAAAACAGTTTATAATTTCTAATAACTTTATTATTTTTGGTTGTCATTCTTTTTTCATCAGAAGCCAGGGGTGACAAAGTTTTCACGAAAGCTGGAAACCAATCAAAAAGCCATCTTATCACAATATGACAGCTGGCTGAGTCTATCAGTGAAGAGGGGACCTCCCGTCCCACATGCTGACGATAATTAGGCTCATAATACGCACTGAGCAGTGAAGTCTCCTGTCTCAACCAACTGAGCTGGGTGTGGAGCTTGAATGCAGCTATAAAAAAAAATGTATCTCATTGTTCTTAATGATCAATAATACAATATCATATTCTGGAATTTAACAATTTAAACCGTGTGGAAAAACATAGTGTCTTTAATAACTTCAAAAATTGATTTTGCAGAAATTACAGCTTCAAGTGCTTGACGATATCCTTGGCAGAATAGCTAATGACCAGATGACTTTTAAGTCTTACTACATATTTTTCAGTCTGAACTTTGTTTATTACCACTGGGTAAAAAGTGAAACATTTTTCTTCCAATTTTTCACTTTGTATTGTCTTTGGCCCCCAAAAGTAAGTAATTTTGGGGTCAAACTTTGTCTGCATCAGCTTATCCTGCCTGCCAGACCAGATCTCTCTGAGTTTTATGGAGCTACACTTATACACTTATGTACTTAAAGTTGAAGAATTGCAAAATTCTAGATTTAGAACCACCAAGGGGGCTACAACCTGTCAGTGAGGTCTGACAGATTATGCCAATGGGTCAACATCCAACAAGCTGCCCATTTGATGTCTTTTAAGTCTCTTCCAACACTAAATTACCTAAACAATAAAGCTTGAATAGCATGTGATTGACTCTTATGGTACACCATGTTGGAATTTCTGTTGGTTTTAAAAAGAATCGACAGTTTTTTCACCTTTTATTTTAAAAGACAAGGACGTTAATGCTGAAAATTATAAGTTAAATAAAAAAATTAATAACATTATAATACACATTTGAGAGTGTGGGGCAAACTTCACATTATTCATAGTAGTTGAGAGAGCAACCTCTGCTATCCAAAGACCTGGATGCTGTGTTAGTAGTAAATGTCTGCTTGAGTCAATGTGAGAAATAGAATTTGGCGAGCATTGCCAATGAATCAAGAGTCAGCTTCATCTGATGAAAAGGGTCTGCTGTGCTGAGTAAAAAAAGGTTTTCTACTAAATCACAGTCATGTCTGATGCATTGACGAAAGCCAGGGACTTTTTCTTTTATATTTTCCAGAGTGAATGGGGCACAAATAAGTCAGTAGTTCAAGTGGGAGGTTCTTTCCACCTCTAGGGCACATTTATTATGAACTGTCCTCATGCATTTTGTAAAAATGCATGGAACCAAGGACAAGGGAGGACAGCGAATATGTTTCTTCTTTAAAGGTGAAGCTAAGTTATTTTCAATTTCTGATTATGAATAATAAGAAATTGGACTTCTGTGAAATCTCTTCAAGAAAACCAGCCGTTTCCATGTAAGATGCTTAAATTATGTGGTAATTGTAAAAAATTAATTTGTATAGCCCAATCGAAAAAATAAAAAATTTATTTGGAAAAATAAGTAAAAGACTTGTCAATAAAAAGTCAAATTGCTTAGAGTTAGCATAACAACAAACCACATGGGACTGTGTTTTCTCTAATAAACGTGTCATAGTGCCGGCAGCATCAATATTCTATCACTCACTTGGGCTGCGCTCTCATTGTATGCAGAAAAGAGAGTTGCTAATACTGGGCAAACATGCCATAAGCTCTTGCAAAGCCAAGGCTATGTTAGACAAAAGGCTTGTTTTTCAGCAGCAGCAGACTGATTCATAGCATGCAATCCAGGTCATGCTCCCCAGTGTTATAGCCTCCGGGCCCTCATGTTGAGGTGAACTAATGCTTGTGGATGTTTTTTCCAAGACCTTAGTTGCTCTAAAATGCACCTGTTGGGAAAACGTCAAAGGTTAGAAACAATTCGTCCTTTTCCTTTGGAAGAAGCACAGTGGGAAGGCAAAAACTTGAGGTGTCTATACTAAGACGAATTTTTAAAAGATCTTAGAAGTCAGTCTCCAAAATGGTGCAAATTCCTAACCCTTCATGGATCCAAAGAACAGTTGTTTACAAGTGCCACATACATTGCATGTTATGTCAGCTCTATCCTTAGACTTCGAGGATGCTGTGTGGGACATGAATTTTACAAGTGTTTTATCTTGAACTTGTATTAGCGAGTGTAAATTTTATGCTAAGCCTTGCTGTCATACCAGTTTGTTAGAAGGGAAGCGCTTGTTGTGCTTGAAATACCAAAATTCATTTTCTTTTTAAGTGCTAATTTGCTGCTATTAGCAACATTTTGCATGAATGCTGCTGTGAGCAAGATCGTTTTTCTGCCACCACACCACACACCTACTTTGCTCAAAAAGTTTTTGGTTAAAAAAAAGAGAGAAAAAAGTCAATAAGATTTAGCATTGTAAATTTCTTAACGACCCCCACAAAATTATCTGTCATTGTTTTTCCTAACAAATAAAAGTTGCAAACTGTGTTTTAAAGAATCTTTAATCAATATCAGTTTATTCCAGGCTTGGCTGTTTGATATGACATGTTCATTACAATTTCTGAGTTTACATAAAACCCACAAAACATCAAAAATGCTCTTTTTTTCTGAGTTTTCTCATCGTTTGAACAGTAGAATTACATTCTGATCTAGAAATGGTCAACTGCAGTGCAGTCCGATTCTTTAAAAATACAGAAAAACTTTACATTTGGTAGTGAATTGGAAGATGCAAATTAGTGTCAAAGGCCACCTGCGAACAAACTTAAGATACAGAGTAACAACTTTAAATTGTGGAGTACTCACTATTTAGACCAATACTACACTGTTTTAGATAATTATGCAACAATCTTAGATTCCAGAGGAACAACTTTCCAGAACAGGAACATTTCTGTATACTTCACTCCAAAGAACCTATTCTGACAGGAATCAGAACAAACAAAATCCAGAGGAACTCAACTTTAGATCAACATTATCACAACAAGAATCCAGAGAAATACCACCTATAAATTACAGATCGCTTAAACATGCTAATATTTAGTTTTTGTGTTTTTTTTTTTTTTTACTTTTTCTTCTTTTGCTCTTTCCTTTCCTTTGATTTGTTATTTTGTTTGAATTAACTTCTAATTCATTTAAAGCACTTTGAATTGCCTTCTTGCTGAAAATGTGCTATATTAATAAAATTTACCTTACCTAAAAGAAGTTGACTTATCACCAAAGCTATTCAAACCTAAAATACCATCTCAATGCACATGCATCCCCAACGCTGCCCACAGTCCACACTTCTAAAGAAATATGTTTTTTCAAATAAGTTATATAAATGACCTAGGAGTTCCTTGAAACACTTGAACACTGTATCTCATATCACTTTGCTGCAAAAAAGTGAATATATTTAATTACAGATTAACAACAATAAATTGTTTTGTTGTTGAGCTCTTATAGTTGATCAATAATTTAGCAGCAAAGGATGTCTTTGAATAGAAAATGTTGCTTATTTTGTCAACGTATAGTTTTTGATTAAAATGGAATTAATTGCAGTTAATTAATTACAGGCACAGCAATTAACTAAATTAAAAATTCTAATTGAGTCCCATCACTAATAAATATGTAAACGCTTATGAACTGATTTTGCCCTGTTTTTTTTATTTTTCATTTATTAACCCATGTTTTACCAAATATGTTACGTTTTCAAATAAATGAATTAATATTTAATTTATGAAACCTCTTAACATGTTTATTGAGATTAACAACCTCTGCCGCATGACATTAAGTTTTTTGCACAGAAAGCTACACACAGCAACTAACATCTCCTGCTTCTTTCATGTTGTAATCCAGATAATTTCAGCAGTTTCTGTTGAGCTCTGGCTTAAAGAGTATTTAGTGCAGTCTAATACACGATGGCTTATAACATGATACGCAGGAAATTTGAGTCTCTATATACAGATGAAGTGAGAGACAAAATTTGTAAAACATATAGTTCAATATGATAAAGAATAGATAGCTGAATTTGTGAAAGTTGTCATACTTTGACACGGAAAATAAATTGTGAGCACTTTATTAAATATGGCAGGAATCAGACTTTCAATTTGTTTAGGTCTACTCAAATCAATCAAAACACAACTCATATACAATAAAAAAAAACAACTAAATATGCCTTAATCATAAAGACATCTGCTTTGTGAAGAGATTTTCTATTTTATTTTTCCTCACAGATTCACAGTAAATATTGTCTTTTGAAGGACACTTCACAGAAAAGTCAAATAAATCCAATCATCCAGACAGACTCAAAGTGAGCTATATGCATTAAATTTTAGTCCTAGTTTTTAAACAATGGAGTAAAGTCCTATTTATTACTAAAGTATTTTCTATCTAACCAAACCCACCAAAAAAATTGAATCACTGACTTGCAGCAATTGTTCCTGTTTGACAAGGACTTCATACCGAGTTATGGCTGTTCACTAAAACTGACAACACAGTAAAGTATAGCATTACTCAGAGAATTAGTAGAGAAACCCATGGTAACTCGAACCGGGGGAAACTGCAAAGATCTAAAGTCTTTGTGGTCTTTGTGGAACAGGGGTAAAAAGAAATCTACTGTTAAAATAAATACATTCCTGTTTGGAATTTGCCACAAGCATTTTAAAGCACGCAAAAAACATATGGAGGGAGATGATACTGGTGGCAGCTTCATAATGCATGGATGCTTTTCTTAAGCAGTCAAAGAGATACGAATTCTCAGTAATTAAATTCCTCGGAATGGTTCGTTTGCATGCCCAAAGATTTCGCTAGTTCGTTCCAAGAATGTGTGATGTATTTACGTAATGACGTAGTATAAAAAGCTACGCAACTTGAAAAATATCCAAGATGGCGTCACGGACGTCTTCCAAAATATGGTCATATTTCACAACCAACAAAAAGGAACAATACCCGGGTAGGTTGTAACACGTGCACAGCTTTAATCACAATAAAATGCTGAAATACGCCCAACATCGTCAAACAGTTGACCACTCAGAATGCAACTGATTTGTACGAATGTTCGATACGTTGCTTAGCGACAGTGGGAGCTTCGATAATACAGCAACACCTGCCATGACCGCCTCAGGTAACGTTAAGCTCTTTCAAGTCCTGGTTATTTTATTAACGCTAGCCTCATACTTTATGAATGATCTACATCTCACAACAGTCATAATCAATAAATTAGAATATGGGTTCAGATTGGGCTCATTTGTCAGATTTCACCTTTTGAAAAATAATCTTGCGCAGTTATAAAACATATTTTTCATTTGACCCTCGTTCTGCATTTGAATGTTTTTTATTGGACTGATACGCTATTCTAATCTTAAATGTCATGCTTTGATTAGCTGTAAGCAAGAAGTCATCGTTAACAGAAACAAAAGCTCTGAAACGTCGGTCTGTGTGGAGCTAATAATGTGGCTAACTTGCGAACTGAGTTTCTGAAACTCATGAAAGTTTCATTATTATTCAAATTTATTGAATATGACTGTAGTTGAGGATAGCCAGAGCGTAGCTGGCTCAGACGTAAGCTCTTGCACACTTTTTAGCTAACTCTTGTGGCGGGAGAAAGGAAAAACGACAGAGCAAATAAATAGCATCTGGCACAGTTTAAGTCTTGAAAGATCCTTACTGAAAGGACAAACGTGTAAATGTTTCTGCACAAAAACAGTCGATGTGGAAAAAGTTGTATTTCGTGTCAAAATGTTCATTTGACAGCGAGAATCTTATTTTTCCAAGTCAGGTTTAATTTTGTTTGAATCAAATACAACATGGTGCATTTTTTGAATTAGAGGCTTTATTTTATATTCTAACTCAATGAGAATCAACAAGTGATATTGATATGGGATCAATTTCATGAATTACCATCTCTACAGAGAATCTGGTCTGAGCTAAGAAGCTGGATAGAGCTAAATTTAGCAGTGTTGCAACAAAGAAATGGAAAAAAAAAGCACTACTAACAATGTAAAAGTCTTGAGACTGACAAAGATGTTCACCTTCCAGCAGGACATCAACGCTAACCATATAGCAGTATCAACAGGGGAGTAAAGTAGATTGTTTAAAGCATTTTAATCTGCTCGAACAATCCAATCAAAATCAATACCTAAATCCAATCGAGAATCAATGGTAAGTAATGGAAAGTGATGTTCAGAAATGCTCTCCTTTAATCTGAAATATGTTAAGCAAATGCGGTTAAACATTGTACTGTAGCAGAGGAGTTGATCCATTCATGCAACACTTTTCAGATATTTTGTTATAAAAATGTTAAATCATGTCTTTTTGTTTGACTTTATATTTTAAAAAGCATTTAATGACTTTGCTCTCCAAGTCAACACTGACTGTGAATTCTTCACAGTTTTCTTCAAGCAAATTGAGTTTGTATCTCTCCACTTTTATCTTGTGGACCATTGATTAAATATAAGGAATTATATTTACTTTAATCTGAAAAGAGGATTCCCTTGATTGACTGCTGGATATGTATGCATGTACATATTAAAGGTGGATCGATTGCAGTTTTCTGGCTGATCGCCACTTACCGATCTTTTAAAAAGCCTAACTTATCGATTCTGATTTTGGCCGATACCAGTTTTTTGTCTGAAATGTTGCTCAATATATCAAGAAAGTTGCTGAATTGGCAACAATGGGGTGGCTATTGCTAACTGTAAATGTGCAGATATGACCTGGTCGGCCGGTTTATCAGTCAAACCTCTCTCACCAGAGAAAAGAAAAGCATAGTGGCTGATTTTTAGATCTTGCCAAGGTTGATAACATTGGTGGATAAGATCGGCTTCACGTGTAAAATAAAAATCGGCCGATCACCGATAAATCGGTTGGCCGATAAATCGGTTCACCTAAATCTGTATGTGGTGACTCTTGAGGCACTGATTCCAGTTGCTGTCCCGGCCTGGTAATTTGTTAGCCATATTCTTACGGTATACTAAACTATGTTTAGTCCTGTCAGTTGTTTGTGCTTTTTTTTAAAACCACACATTTTCCTTCTACTTAACATTCCATTAATATGCATATCGGTCACAGTCAGCTTCTTTAGCAGAACTTTTTTATATATATATATTGTGTAAAGAAACTGAAGTAAAAACATACTTATTCGGTAGATAGAACAACGCTGATTTACTATTAATAATTTGTTAAAAAGCAGTAAATACTAAAACATTAACATATTCCTTCAGTATGCCTGCTTCAAACTTATCAGATCCTACGGCGGAATTGCAAAGTTTTAATTTCTTCCTACTCACGATTGATACAACTGGAACACAGAACAAAGTCAAAGAACTGACATGCCATCCCTTAACTGTGGACACAATCGTGTTACTTCAAAAAGACGCGGAAGCCAACATGGTCTGGTATCTTGACACCGACATCTCGGGCCAATCCAAGCCCTGAGCTCAGCACCCAGAATGCGGCTGAGCAGCCGGAGAGGGCTGGAGTAGAAGCAGCAGCTTATAGCCTGATAAACGAGTGACCGCTAGCTTCATGTCAGCCGCGCAGACATCACTGAAGTAGCAGCAGTGGAAATCTTCCTGCGGGAAGGAGGGGGGGAGACAGAAGGAAGAAGAGCGAGAGGACGGGCAAGAAGGGATACGGGACATCATTTGATCCGACGGGAGTAAATGTTTACGTTGATTCGGTTTCAACTGTTTTAAAGAGCTCCAAAAACAATAAGAATAATAAAATTAAAAAAAACAGCAGGAAGGTTAGCTAGCCGCCGCCATCTCCTCTTAGTCGGAGCGACTTCCACACCATGGGAAACGCTGCAACCGCCAAGAAGGGCAACGAACTGGAGAGCGGTGAGTCCTAGCTATCGGTCAGCTTCGGTGGTGTTTTATAAGTCCTGTTTGTCTTAACTCTTTCCAGTTGCTAGCTAGCTTTAAACTATGTTTAGAATAGTCCAAACTGGCAAGTCGTTTTACATCTCACTCGTCACACATTCTCACATTATCAACCACAAATGACTGAATACACATTTCTTGTATTTTGTTGTATCTTTGTAATTTAAATATTGCCCAGACCGTTTTGGTTCCATGTCTTGGAATCCAGTAATAGTAACCACCCCGTGGACGGGCAGTTAAAACGCATTGGGGATTTGTTAAAGTTATTTATTGTTGTATTTTTGAAATTAGCTAATTCAAAGGGGTAATTTTTGTATTCCCTGGAACTTAGCTAGCCCGCTAACTTTAGCCTGCATGGTGGTGGGGGGGGATTAGCCCTCTGAAGGCCCCTCTGTCCCTCATGATTGTAGTGTTAGCAGTAAAGGCCTTCTACAGTTGCAGCCATACATTTCAATCTTTTCCTGTCAAAAATATTTGGAAATGGGCGAGAGAGAGAGAAAAAAACTTAACTCATCATTGCCTCAACATCCCTGGTGGAGGATGTTGTTGTCTTATAGTATGTTTGGCCTCAGGCTGCTTTTCAACACAGCCAGCTGTGTCAGACAGAAACTTTGCACTGATGATCTTCAATCTGCAGCGTTAAACCAGAGAGCCGTGAATAATTGTTCTAAATGGGCATTAAATTTTCTCTGAAGGCAGTGTGGGGCTGTTTCTGCCCCCTCTCCAGGGCTCTGCTGTCACGTTTTTATTCTTAGCTTCATAAACAAAGCTTTCTCCCTCTGTACAGCAACATGCCCAAATATGGTGAAGAAATGACAAATTCCCTCTTTCCATTCATAAAACTGGGACCTTGCTCTTGTCTGCCCAGCACAAGCATGCAAACACTGAATCGTGCCATTTCTGTTTGTTCAAAGCCCCTCTTCTCTAATCGTGCTGTGGTAAAAGTCCATCAGGGTTCACTTCTCACACTCAGCTCGTCATTGACTGTAGCAGCTTGTCATCGGACCTTCGTCAGAGGATAAGGGGTATTACAAGCTTTGAACGCTTTGACGTAACTCGGCCTAGGCCGGTGTTGCTTTACGCTCCTATACCCTGATGTGTGCAGCCGATCATTGCCGAAGAGCTTATGTTGTAGATCATAACCCTGGTTGCAAACTGGGAAGCATGGAGTGCGGGTGTTGTTTTGATTTGCAGTTCACGGAAAGTTTCCCATCTTCGAGATCTTGAAAACACACAAACCGTCTGTGTGCAGTTATGGCCCGAGTTTGTTTAAAGTAAAGTCACTTTATGATGCTGTGGGTACATTTGTTTGAGATTTATTGACCTGTTGAGAGATACCAGGCAGGCATGGTGAATGCTGCCAACCAGCAGCACACACAAACACACACACTCACAGAGAAGACAATCAGATCAGTGAAGAGTATCTAAACTTGCAGCCACTCCTTCTGAATCCAGCTACGATCCCTGACTCTTAAACCTGTTTACGCTGACACAGTGCCCTGAGCTGTAGATCTTTCTGGAGTGTAGCCACTCTGGATGGGGTGACCTGGTTACCTACAGTGGTATATGTTTACTCTACATAAAGATGTCTCTGACTGGAACGGATCGTGGAGCCACCACACACTCACAGTTGGACAGCAGGATTAAACACTTGCCTTTGCGACACCTATTTTGCTCCACAGTACTTCCATGTACAATGTTCACACTGTAGTGTAACAGGATAGGCCGGCATAACTCAACCATGGTATGCCCAGCTCAGTTTTAGCACTGGAATTAGAGATGGTCGTCTAGCTGAAGGCATGGTTGCAGTTCTCCTATAAAGTCTTGAAGTGAATTTGTTTCATGCAAGAAGCCATATTTTTATTTGAACAATATTTTTACTTCGAAGCACATTTTCTGTTCCTGTGTTATCCTTTTGATCTGTTCTAATGTGCATGACCGATTTTTCTGCTGCATTCCATTTTGGTACACCTGTTCCTCGACTGCCACCATAGACAGTCTCTGTTCAGATTCCTGAAGTGATTATCAACTTTGTTCTCATTCCTGTTGCTTTTCTTTCCCAACATATGCTTGGCATTTGTAGATGTTGTCCTATACTTGTTATTGTTTACTTGAACTCTTGTGTTTTATTTCTCTGTCTTCTCTTCTGTATCATCCAATCCATGTGGGTGATTGTTCCTGCAAAACCATGGTGATCTATAGACACATTTGGTATGCTTAAAAAAAAGAGGGATCAGACTAGCTGAGCAACAAAGGGTTCCTTGTGGAAACTTGCTAGACATGCTTGCTTTTGATGTGATTTGATCATGTTTTTTCTTTTTTTTTGTATGTTCTTTTTGTTTGTTTTTTGTTTTTTGCACTCCATCTGGATATCTACGGTCCGCTGTGTTTCCTATACATTGGTTTGTTTTTTGCTTAAATTTTAAGCTTGTTTTGTGAGACTCCTTAAAAGGCTCCGGGTCTGTTCTCCCCTTCACCAATTCGTACTTTTGCACCCAGCTGTTGCCATCTCATCCTAACATGCTCCCACTTCTCACTGGTAAGCGTAGCACTGTGCCTAACCATTATGCATCAGTGAATTTATCCTGGTGTTGAAGTCATTTGATCAGTCAAAAAGAATAATGATCCCACTATCTAAATAACACAATTTTAAATAAAGCTGGATGATATGGCTCATATTATCAGTCCATCCATAATTATTGATTTGTTTTTTTTCTTAAATGTCTGAAATACTGCCAGTCTGTTGATGTGACTTTTCCTGTTTCATTCACAGTTTTCACTCCTCATTTTAAGTTATGAGGCAAAACCCGAAACTGCTGATATACCCTAGTTACTCAACAGGCTGTTGCTAGGTAACCAAAGAGTGAGTTGGTTGATGTCACCCACCTTGCTCAGCTGGCCTATAGTCATGGCCAAAAGTTTTGAGAATGACACAAATATTACATTTTCACATGATCTGCTGCCCTCTGCTTTGCATGTGTGTATGTCAGATGTTTTCATCACATACAGAAATACAATTGCAATCATATTATGAGTAACAAAAGCTTTTATTGACAGAATGAGTTAATGCAGCAAGTCAATATTTGTAGTGTTGACCCCTCTTCTTCAGGACCTCTGCAATTCTCCCTGACATGCTCTCAATCAACTTCTGGACCAAATCCAGACCGATAGCAGTCCATTCTTGCACAATCAATGCTTGCATTTTGTCAGAATTCCTAGGTTTTTGTTTGTCCACTCGTCTCTTGATGATTGACCACAAGTTTTCAATGGGATTAAGATCTGGGGAATTTCCAGGCCATGGACCCAAAATCTCTATGCTTTGTTCCCTGAGCCAGTTAGTTATCACCTTTACTTTATGGCAAGGTGCTCCATCATGCTGGAAAAGACATTGTTCATCACCAAACTGCTCTTGGACGGTTGGGAGAAGTTGCTCTCGGAAGACATTCTGGTATCATTCTTTATTCATGGCTGTGTTTTTAGGCAAAACTGTGAGAGAGCCGACTCCTTTGGCTGAGAAGCAACCCCACACATGAATGGTTTCAGGATGCTTTACAGTTGGCATGAGACAAGACTGGTGGTAGCGCTCACCTCGTCTTCTCCGAACAAGCTGTTTTCCAGATGTCCCCAACAATCGGAAAGGGGATTCATCAGAGAAAATGACTTTACCCCAGTTCTCAGCAGTCCACTCCCTGTACCTTTTGCAGAATATCAGTCTGTCCCTGATGTTTTTCCTGGAGAGAAGTGGCTTCTTTGCTGCCCTCCTTGAGACCAGGCTTTGCTCCAAGAGTCTCCGCCTCAGTGCGTGCAGATGCGCTCATACCTGCCTGCTGCCATTCCTGAGCAAGCTCTGCACTGCTGGTAGCCCGATCCCGCAGCTGAAACCCTTTTAAGAGACGGTCCTGGCGCTTGCTGGTCTTTCTTGGGCGCCCTGGAGCCTTTTTGGCAACAATGGATCCTCTCTCCTTGAAGTTCTTGATGGCATCATCAGATAGATTGTTGACTGAGGTGCAATCTTTCTAGCTGCGATACTCTTCCATGTTAGGCCATTTTTGTGCAGTGCAATGATGACTGCACGTGTTTCTTTAGAGATAACCATGGCTCACAGAAGAGAAACAATGATGCCAAGCACCAGCCTCTTTTTAAAGTGTCCAGTGGTGTCATTCTTACTTAATCATGACAGATTGATCTCCAGCCCTGTCCTAATCAACACCCACACCTGTGTTAATGGAGCAATCACTGAAACGATGTTAGCTGGTCTTTTTAAGGCTGGGCTGCAATGAAGTTGAAATGTGTTTTGGGGGATAAAGTTCATTTTCTAGGCAAATATTGACTTTGCTGTTAAGCTGATCACCCTAAAACATTCTGGAGTATATGCAAATTGCCATTATAAAAAACTGAAGCAGTAGACTTTGTAAATATTAACATTTGAATCATTCTCAAAACTTTTGGCCATGACTGTAGAAAGGTTGTGCAGCTAAAGCCTTTCTTCTGCCTACATCCCCCAGAATGCTGTGCGGATCTGGATCAGAGTTCAGTAAATTATTGAAAATTCTATCAGACGTATTATCTATTGATGTTGAGCGCGTCTATCACAATATGTTGTTATTGATTTATTGTCCAGTCTGACCTTTAAATTTAATTTAATTGAGTAATTAAATTAAATAACTCAATTAATAAAATAACTCATTGAGTTATCAATTAAACTCAATAAGTTATTGAGTTATTAATGAATTAAATAACTCGATAAGATCAATAAGACTTGGTCTTATTGGAGAGTTACCAATCAAAGGTTTGAGACCAGAATCAGCCGTTCTCTTGACCTGATCTGAATAGTGATCAGCAAGTAAATGCAGAAATTTTAGTAAGCGCTCTTACTGGATTCAAAAGCACTACCTTTACTAAAGAATGTGCACTTTATTTTTTTTTTAATTATATGTTTATAGGCCTAAGCACAATTATATATCAGACCTAATAGAAACCCGGAACAGGAAAAGCCCTATCGGTGCATCTCTTAATTTTACTACGTGTCTTCAAGGCTTGTGGTTCTGATCTCTGTTTGGGCCAAACAACTGTTGTGAAATATGGCAGATTAGAACCGAAACTAGAGCCGCATAATGTATCAGTTATATTCATCATCACAATTTCGTCATAATCATAAGTGCAAAGAACTGCTTGCAGGTAATATTTGGTAGACTAATATATGTCAGGTGCAATGCATTCCAACCGTGCTTGTCAGTTATATGCTTGTTCAGGTGGACGGACTTCCTCTGCCTGATTAAGACCTCAGTCTGAAAGAACTCCAACAGAGAAGTGGGGTATTCAAGATAACGACAAAGTGAAAGAAATTTGACTTAATAAAATTGGTGTCATTTTTGCAAATATTTAGCAATATAATCAAAATTTCTTGTTTTCCTTATATTGTAAAGCCCATATTAATTTAATAATGAGTGACATTTACTCACAGCTCACAAGTCAAAAACAGAAAATGACCCAACACTCAATTATTGGTTGTGAAAGCATTTAAAAAATAAATTTTTAAAGCCAGGTACCAATTAATGTGAATTTTAGACGGCTTATTTCCATACCTGGAAAAAGTTGTCGTACAAATCAACCAAAACTGCAAAAGTATGTAATGGTAAAAGGGGTGAAATGACTAACATCCTCCTTTAAGTGTTTTCTACCAAAGGTGATGCCCAGAGAAACAAATCCTGTGGTTTCTGAGGGATGTTTTTTCCTGTTTGACTTGGACTACTAAATGACAGAAATGCTGAGTTTCTTGGCATGCATCACTCATCTGCCTGTCCTCTCATTGATATTGTTGTCTTGTGTTTTTGTTTCCTTACTTTCCTTTCATTTCATATCCAGATGAGAGTTAACTCTGCTTGTGTTCTTCCTCCTTGACTTGAGTTTTTCCATTTCCTACTTTTCTTCCCTTCTCCTCTTCTCCTTGATCTATTTGCTAAGACCAGTTAAGCCCCAAACGTGTGGTGAACCTGAATGCAAAATTGCTTCTACGCAAACTAAATGTATGCCAGCTCACTCTGTCTGTGGTGCGTCTCATTTTTCTTCCAGTTAAAGAGTTTCTGGCTAAAGCCAAAGAAGATTTCTTACAGAAATGGGAAAACCCACCAAAGGTCAGCCTGATTTGTTTGTTAAATGTAACCTTTGTTGTCTTGGCACATTCAGTAATAACCCGAGGTTGTTTCCACAGTGCTCAACGTGCCTAGAGGACTTTGACAGGATAAAGACTCTTGGTACGGGCTCATTTGGAAGAGTCATGCTGGTCAAACACACAGAGTCAGAACAGTACTTTGCCATGAAAATCCTGGATAAGCAGAAGGTTGGTGGCAGCTTTATTAAGACTATAGCTTTATTTTCCAACAAGTATTAATGTTATATGCAGTAAAAATGTTTAGGGTTTAGTAAAACTGTGCCATTTGTCACATCCAAGAGCATAGTCACTTTTGTACTTAAAAATGGCATTTTGTTATGAATTACAGTGTTACTTTAGAAAAATAGATCATTAGTAGCTCCAAGTTGCCTTGCCTGCTTGAGTTCCTCTTACTATTCCGTTGGCGGGATCTGATTGACGATCTTATCTCCTTATCTGTCAGGTGGTGAAACTTAAGCAAATAGAACACACATTAAACGAGAAGAGGATATTACAAGCTGTGAGCTTTCCTTTTATCGTCACACTCCAGTACGCCTTTAAGGTATGCTTTGCTTATCTTGACATGTAGAAATTTGAAAAAAATCCTTTAATTGGTCTTCTGGAACATTTAGGAGCCTCTTTCATTTCTAGGACAACTCCAATTTGTACATGGTAATGGAGTACATTCCAGGAGGAGAGATGTTCTCTCACTTAAGACGAATTGGAAGATTCAGGTGAGGATTAAATGTAAACCAGAAAATTCCTGCAGAAATTTTACGGGACATGCCAAAGTGTGCCCGTCAACTTTAATCAAACATTTTAGCTATAGTTTGCACACTGCTCTTTCAACCTGAAATTAATAGGAAGCATAAACATACAGCACTAAAGGACTTTACTTTCTTCAACAATGTTCAATGACTGAAGCTCTTTCCAGATCCATCACCATAGTTCTATGACTGATCTGGTTTACTGTAACAGTGAACTGGTAGAACCTAATGCTTAATGATCTTCTGTCCGAGACTGAAGACTTTAAGCTTCGCACATCTAGTTCTCACTCACGGTACAAAATAATAAAACATAAAGACAGTCGATAATTGTTTATTTCTCTAAATCTTTCAGCCTTCATACCAAGGATTTTAATTCACACTCAAAAATTCAGAGAAATTATTTTATCTAAATAAAATATGAATAGTCACAGGAAATATGTATTCTTCCCACAATGCATTGTGAGACCTCTCTGCGATTCTTTGTGAGACTACTCACTGCCTCTGGCTGGGACCCGTTGCTATGGTAATTAATTATTTTCACCTGGGCTGGCTTTGGAGACAGAGTTTCTATACTTGGGAGACACCCAGCGTCATTCTCAAGGCCCCTGACAAGAAACCATAAGCGCTAGCAAATTTTTGAAAACATTTTAAGGGAGCAGGCACCACTTTTGTGGGGGTGCACGCAGCGGTTCGGGCCACATTAACGATGACGGAAGAAAAATGAAGAATAATATAGAGACATTCTATTAGGTGTAGAACAATAGGTGCCTGCCGTGCAATGCATGGAGGCAGTGACTGACTTGCTTCGCAAGAATTAAATAACTCGATAAGATCAATGAGACTTCCTCTTGAGAAAGTCAGTCACTGCTCTCCCTATGCATTGCTATGGCATGCCCCAATTATACAAAGTGTTGCTGTGCAGTGGTGTCTTGGCTTTTTTTTATGTGGTTTATATTTTTATGCTAGATTAAACTCCTTCTACATTTTCTTTCAAATGTTTTTTTCCTCCTTTCTTTTTATGCTAAACATACATCTCTCAATTTCCAGTGAGCCACACGCACGATTTTACGGCGCCCAGATTGTGCTGACGTTTGAGTACCTACATTCATTAGACCTCATCTACAGAGATCTAAAACCTGAGAATCTTCTCATTGACAACCATGGCTACCTTCAGGTGAGCTGCAGTCCAGACTATGAATTTATGATGCTGGAGCGTTTTGCAAAACGGTTAGAGGTCAGTAATACGCCATTTTCCCTACAATTTTCAGGTGACAGACTTTGGATTCGCCAAGAAAGTAAAAGGAAGAACCTGGACGTTGTGTGGAACACCAGAATACCTCGCGCCAGAGATCATTCTAAGCAAAGTATAAACTTTAATTGTTTAGTTGATTATGATATATTCTTTCCCCCTAAAGAACATAAAACCCATGTAGTACTTTTCTAATTGCCCTTTGCAGTTCTTCCCAAGTGTAATACCAGTAATTCTTTCCTCTGTCACTTTCACATCTTCACAGACACGACCTTAACGGTTTCAGACCTAACACAGACGGATTTATGCATTGCCAATAAAATTATATTGCTGTGTAATTACGAGCATCCCATATACCTATTTACCGTACTCTGGTATTTGCAGCTGGGAGTAAAGGCATTTCATTTTTTGTTGACTTATGAGTTATTATGAAACCATATTCCCTTTCAGCCCCTCCCATCAATGTTTAACCAGCTCAACCAGTGGCCCTGTTCATATCTGATGTTAACATCCGTCTTTGCTGATTTAGATAAATGTAAACCTTGTTAAGCACACCACTTTGCTCCTTTGCTTAGTAAAAAAAAAATGTCAAAAAAAGGAGCAAAAGTTGACACAACTAAGACATTTTGTTCTGCCGGAAGTATCGGATATAGTCAGATCGGATATAGTCAGCTTGAAATTTGTCCCTGGAGAAACAAATTTCAAGCCTTTTTTACTTAAAAAAAAAAATCTTCACCCAGTAGATTAATGTGAAACCTTTTTCACTGATTTCAAAGACTTTTTCCTCAGCATGTGAGGCTACTTTGCCCTCTGGTGTCCTTAGCCGGTTTAATCTTCATGCAAACTTCATACAACTAATGGTTGTGTTTTAACATAACTGTGTTGCTGTAACCACTCATTTATAAAGTGTCAGAGCACATAAAATATATGCCTTCGAGCATTTAAATGTAGTGTTTATTTGTTCGCAGGTCAGTCTTTGGTTGGTTTTTTTCTGTTTTTTTTTTTTCTTTTTCTTTTTTCTGCATGGGACGTTTAACACCTGTGTTTATCAGATTTAGATCCAACAAAGAATGCACACTTTTATGATGTCAGAAGGCTTGTTTGTTTTAGACATCTGCCTGGTTTATTTCAGGGCTATAACAAAGCCGTGGATTGGTGGGCCCTCGGAGTTCTCATCTACGAAATGGCAGCTGGTTACCCTCCGTTCTTTGCAGATCAGCCGATTCAGATCTATGAAAAGATAGTGTCCGGAAAGGTAAGAAGGAATTTCCCTCTAGAGGAATTTACATACTCCAGAGCTGCTGCAGAGTATGATGAAATATGGAATTTGGTTCTAGTATGTTCCAGGTCTGGATAAATCTTGACAGAAAGAAAGTTGAGTATAGAGTAAAATTTTTTCCATATTCTTTTCCTCATTTCATTTCTAAAACACAAAATCTGAATGTGGAAAAACAAATCTTGACTAGGAAACCAAAAGCTGCCCATAACACAACTGACGGTATGTTTTTTTTCTCATCTATCTCCACATTTACGTAATTAGAAAATTGATGATATTAATGTTCAGTGAGTTGTCCATAGAACTGATCTGGATCTAACTAATACTATTTAATTCTAGATCTCTGCTTTAAATTGCTTACTAATTTTATGAAATAGTTTTATAAACTAAAGACTTTGCTGAAAATACTTTTTGTTTTTTTCTACATCTGTGTCATTATATCATGTCTGGATTTAGACAGATAGCGAAAGACTGAACAGGGTTTAACAATTCCAAAACAACACCAATAATTTAGTCTGAAACAACAAAAAAATCTCAAGATTTGAATCTTGAATAGTAAATTCACTTTAAGAAACTTCAAAAATGGAAAGGATGTTCAATCCTTGATGGCTTTTCTTCCAAGTGTTGCATATAGAATTTATGAAAAGCCACAGTTTAAGACCTGTTGAAGTTCTGAAACTTTCTTTTCTTCCCTTCAGGTACGATTCCCGTCCCACTTCAGCTCTGACTTGAAGGACCTGTTAAGAAGCTTGCTGCAGGTGGACCTGACCAAACGCTACGGAAACCTGAAGAACGGCGTCAATGACATCAAAGGCCACAAATGGTTTTCCACAACAGACTGGATCGCAATCTACGAGCGAAAGGCAAGACGTGTTTTATAACAACAATAACCATTATGAGCCCGACCCATGTTAACTGCTTATTGATTTATGCTTGTTTGGGTTTTTGGCCGTTTTGCTCATAAAGTTTTCCAGGTATTATGCCATGTGGTGTTTCTAGAAAGTATAGCATTTATTTGATGCTTTGTGTTTATTTCTTTTGTTACCATAATGACCTTTTGAAATTGTGCTCAAAAAGTTTAACTTTGGTTTATCAGACTATGACACGTTCCTCCACAAGACTACTGTCTGGAGGGAGTTTTCAGGAATACAGGAGTCACTCGAACACAATCGGTACTGATCAGAAATCCCTGCAGCTTCCTCAGTGTCGCCTTAAAGCTCTTAGTAGTCTTCATCACCGGTTTCCATCTTGTTTTTAATCAATTGTGGAGAAGAATCAAACTTTAGAACTGTGACTGGCTGGACTGGAAAGGCTGATTCAACAATGTTTTAGTTTAAGGGGATGCACATTTATACACCCAGATTATTCCATCTATCTTATTTTATTTGTTTTACATTTCACAAGAATCTATTGTATTTGTCACATTAAAGGTAGCAAAAGTTCTGAAATTATATATAATGTTCTTTAATATTTCAAATAACAAAAAGTTTGTTTTTAACTGGCCTCTGTAGACTCTTAGTAAGATGAAAAGTATTATGTTACATTGATATCATTTAATTGTTTTCAAAAACTGAAATCCCAGCCAGCAGTTGTTAGTTCACTTTCTTAGTTTGCACACAAACATGTCATATGTTTTTGTGTGTGTCACTCTGGCAGCCAACACACTCAGTATTTAATAAATATAAAGCTGATGGAGGTGTTTTAACTGGTCTGTCAAAAATTGCACAAAACATTTCAATTTGTGCTAAGAAATGTGACCATTTCAGCTGCTTCTTGTTTTTCAAAGTGTGCGATCTGGCTTTAGACTCGTTTCTTTGATTTTTGCAGAAGAGTGTTTAAAGATCAGTGTGGAAAATAATGATGTAGAGCATAAAGAATGCAATGAGAGCCGAGAGCTTTAGTAGTCAGTTTAAGAGATAATTTGGTGGAGGAGAAAGTCACACAAGACAAAGATTCGTTTTCTTCATCAAAGTAACCCAACATCACTACATGCACGCAGAAGCTTTATTGTAAAAAACTAAACAAAAAAAACAAACATTTAATGCTCTTGATAGCATTGCTTTACCACATGGTGAGCATGAAATAGTATTGCCTGAGCACGAGATAAGATTTGTTTCCACGGTTTGATTAATTTGGCTTCCCATTTTTAATACCCTTTAACGTTTTGGTTAATTTGAACGCGTGAGATAAGTGTTCATACAGTGAAACGAGCACAGCAGACTAGCTGTTCACTCAGGGAAATAAACAGAGTAAGTTGGATGCCTCTTAATCAGAGTTAATCCCCCCGAAGACATTAATTAGTGGGGTTTTTAGAGAGATTTGGGCATGTATTTTTATTATGCTTCTATATAAAATGTCTAAAAGGGACATTTAAATGTGCTACTGAAGCAAGAGGATCAGCCCCCCCCATTGCAGAGTGTCAGTAAAGTTTGCATGTGCTTAAATTTATTAATGTCATGTTTTGATTATGTCTTTTAGAGCTGTCTCCTTGTGGAGGTTTAATGACTTTATATGGAACAATTCAAAGACGTTTGCCAATTATTTGGGGCACGAGGATTGGATTTATGGATTTTTGTTATCCAAATAGAATCAGAATCACACATATTGGGTTAAAATAGGTGTTGAACTTAACACGTTTTTTAATTAAATGTATTTTTAAAGGTGAACTTGACCTGAAATTCCTACCAGATGCAAGTAATGACCTATTCAGTCCATATTGATCTTAAACTTACTTTACAATGGGTATGTCACTGATGCTCCACATTATAAGGCTTGGTGTTTGCTGTTCTTCATCCTAAAAAAAATTCCTTCCATCAGATCAGTCCAAAATTATTGCATTAGGGTGTTCCAACATGACAGTGAAGCTAACCGGATCGAAAATGTGTTGGAATAGACGAAGGAGGCCGACTTAAATTTTCTGTAATGTTCCTGACGTTCGACTGATTAAACATTTCTGAAAAAGTCTGAAAAATTGTGTCTTTGACTGGTAAGCAACCAGTTAAAATGATTACTTACCAGACAATAATCGGCCAGATTTATACCTGGATCTTTTGTGACAGCTGGTTTTCATCAGCAGTCACAGATCATCTTTGTGTAAAAATGGATCTCTACCTCACTTTTGAATTTCATGTCAACCGCTCTTGCAAAGCCTCCCTCTATGACCTCCGGAACGTTTCCAAACTCCACCATATTCTCTTCCTCAAACCCCGAACAGCTGGTCCATGTTGTTTATCTCCTTCAGACCGGACTACTGGAATGTACTTCTCATCAGGACCTCTAGCAAAAACCTACAGAGGCTCCGATACATTCAAAACTCTGCAGCTAGAGTCCTGATGATGGCGTACAAACATGAGCTCATTACCCCCTTTCTCCACTCTCTCCACTTGCTTTCTTTCTCCACCAAGGTTGAGTAAAAAAAAAAAAATCAGTCTTTAACTGTTTTTACCTTTTACTTTACAACAGAGGCTTAGTATTTGACAGCTTCCCAGTTAGTTGTCCTTACAGGCAGTGTGAGTAGGAATCTGAACGTCATCAAACTCCTCCTCTTGTTCTTCCAGGTGGAAGCTCCATTCATACCAAAGTGCAGAGGCCCCGGGGACACGAGCAACTTTGACGATTACGAGGAGGAGGCTATCCGCATTTCTGTAACGGACAAATGCGCAAAGGAGTTTGCAGATTTTTAAGACAGAAGAACATGGATATATCAGGGAATCATAACGGGGACCTTTGCACTCTTCTAAAAGACTTGGGATGGAATGAGGACCATCTTTTTTTTTTTTTTTTTTTTTTTTTTCAGATCTACGTAGTCCCTTCATTCCACAAGGCTGAAAGAGGTCGCCGTGTTCCTTGAGTGTTGAAAACTTCTCACCGTCAAAAACACCTGCGTATTAAAGCAGACAAATCACTCTTTGTTTTTACTTTTCTGTTTTTGTCACTTTGAAGGGAGTTAGTTTTTGGATGTATTTGTTCCCAACTGAAATGTGATATGTTTTTTTTTTTTTTGTAAGGGAGTGGAAAAATTGAGATTGAGATTGTGGCCAGTAACAGTCCACACTCTGACTTAGGAGGTCATTTGGCACACAGTAGAATGGGTTGTTTTGCTTTTCTTTTTCCATCGTCAGTGTAATTTCGATGTCCACATCCCACTAAGTTGAGGCAGCGTACCCAGCAATATTTGGTCCGTTTGGTGCATATTGCAGTTTTTACAACAAAGAAATATTGAGTGTATAAAGCATGACCAAACAGAAAGTATCTGGCTGACAAAAAAGGAAGTTCTTTCCTTTCTTTGCTTTTTGCCTCTGAAAGCCAAATCAACCCCCCAAACAGATCTCACTTTTTTTTTCTTTTTCTTTTTTTTCCACACCTTCACACATTTGGAGATTGCAGCTGGTAAAGCTTGCATTAAATAAAATGCAAGTCCGTCTGTGTGTTTGCTGAATTTGGAGTTGAATAGTTGCATTTAAATGATATACTCTGCCATCTTGCTGGTTTTGGTCGGGGTTTGTTTTTTGTTCTTGTGTTCAAGGTTAGTCTTTGCCCCTCAATTTTGGGTTCCCTCAGGACCTTTTGTCACAAGTCTGTGGGGAAAATAGATATTCATTAAAGGGATATAAATAAATCCTTTTTGAGGATTTGGAGTGTTTTAAGTCAAAAAGCTCAGTGTGGATAGTGTTCACGCTTTGTGCCTGAGCACTATTAATATTTTTTTTTTATGTATTGAAGATGTTATAAAATTTTAAGAGCGAAAGGGAAATCTACATATATATGACATATTTATTATATATCACCCCAAATAAATTTGTTGAATTCTTGTGACAGGTTTGCAACTCCTAGGTAATGCGTGTTTGAAAGCTTGATTTCAAAGTTTGTCTCACAGAACACTGGCTAAACTGAAGACTGCTCCTTTGTATCACATGTAACCCTGTTCCTGTTAAGCTCATAACATCCATATATGCATTGTTCATATGTTTTTATTTATACACGTTAGAGATGCTAATAAATTTTATTTTTAAAAGTGTTGAAGTTTGACAGCTATATTATTTCAGCTATGGTCATCCTATTTATTTATTTATCTATTTATTATTTTTTTGAAGGATGGACGCTCCACGAGTTCAAAGCGCTCTTATACCAGTTATCAGAGGAATCGGTAAAAAAGGGGGGGTTGTTATTTTTTTGCGATGGGAAGTCTGAAAAATCTGATTTTTTTTTTTACTGTATAGAATTAGTTGTTTCATTTTTATTTACGTTCTAATTTTCATTTTAAAAAAATCACTTTTTTTTGTTAAACCGATCAATATCTCCCAATAGTACAACATCAGACAAGTAATCTGTGAAGAAATCAAGCTCCTCTGCCTCCTACCGGTGGTTCTATTGCCATTTGCAGCAATACATCTCTTGGTCAGAAACAGAATCAGCCAGGAGGAGGGTCTTAGTGCAGTCACAGGCATGTTATAAAGTCACCAACTGCAGCTTTAATGTACGTTTTGTGCATATGTGAAGCAAACAGTTAAGTGTTAAAGTTGTCAATATATATTAGAAACTTAAGACTTACTGAAAGATTATATGCTTTAGTGGTAAATTATTAGATAAATATATTTTTTCCTTTATAAAAAGAAACATACATGCTAATATAAATCAAATACTTAATTTTGTTAGAATATATTTTTATTCCTTTTTTTTCTACCACATTTGCCCGTTTTAGTAATAATTCCAATTTTAAATGCATTTTAATTTTACCTGCATTTCATAACGAATAGTCAATATTAAAAATGGAAACAAAATCATAAATCTTTAGCTATGCAGAGACTAATTATTGTTTATATAGTCACAATTTATTCAAAGTCGTTATTAAAGTCGCACCTAAACTTAAGTCCCATTGTAAATATTAAAAACACACACACAAATTTAATTTATTATATAGAAAATACTCTATTTTGTGTTTTTGTTTTATGAAATAAGTTCCATCTACCCAGGGGTGAAAGTAGTTTTAAATTCTTGGGGGTACTATGACAATATATATATATATATATATATATATATATATATATACACTGCTCAAAAAAATAAAGGGAAGGGAACACTTCAGTGTTCACTTAAATGTCAAAGTGCTCCCTTTATTTTTTTTGAGCAGTGTATATATGTATATATATTTGTTTGTTAAATACAAACAAATATATGTTTGTATTTAACAAATACAAACATATATTTGTATTTGTTAAATACAAATATATGTATTTAACAAATACATATATTTGTATTTGTTAAATACATATATTTAACAAATATATGTATTTGTTACTTTGAGGTATAGTCATTCTTTGACTATACCTCAAAGAATGAGGTATAGTCCAAGTTTGTCGTTTATTGAATGCTCAGAAACTACAGTGGCTGTGATGCGCCACAACAAAGATAAACAAAGTTAAAACAACCCGAACAGGTGATCAACTCTAAACCACTCGCACATTTTTACTCTTCGTCTCTTTCAGCACACCCGTTGCCATGGCAACCTCCTGCGCTCCACAAGCCGACCAGAGATTGCGTTAAAAATATAACATTTAGTCCGTTACGATATTAGGTTTTCAGGCTTGATATTTATTTTGCAATCATTAATAAGCCTCCCTGAACACAGTGGTGGTTGATTAGTTAATTTTAAACTCCTGCTCTGTTATTTTGGTAATGGAACCGAAACGCACAGAATTGCGCAACACCTTGTTGAAATAATAATCACTGAGATTATTATTGTTGTTGGGTCATTAATTTGAACATTTTTTATTGCTGTTCTTTAATAAAGTTTGAACATTTTAAGCGAGCCAGAGGAGGACGTGCTGCTCTCAGCGTCCTGGCTGCTTTCAGTTTGTCACCTAATGCCGAGATCGACTCAAAACCTTCCGCGATCCACGTGTTGCACCGCTGCTCTAGCAAAGCAAGAACAGTTCAGAAACAATATGAAATAGGAAAAAAGTTATTTATTAACTGATTAAGTCTGTTTTAGATTGTTTTTGAAAAACGAGTCAGTCACGGCTAATTAGTGGGCGCAGTCGCGGCTGCAGTTTATCCCACTGATTTTTTACAGCAGACAGCCGCTCCTCTCTCTTGCAGGTACTGCGAACCCCCTCTAAATCTTTTAGGGGTACGCAGTACCCTGCCGTACCCCCTTACTTTCACCCCTGCCTATGACTGCTGTGTGGGGAGAGACATTTCAGTAATCTAAAACTAATAGCAAAAAATTAAGCAGTCTACTTGCATACTGCATGTGGACTGTTGCATGTAAAATAGATGAGCAGTAAATATTATGCTGGTATCAGTCTTGAATCAAAGAAAGCAAGTTGCAAGCCTTTAAAATTGTAACATTTTTTATGGGAGTATAAAAAAAGACTCAAGGTGTGCTGTGGTAGCGCAAGGGTTAAGCACAACCCACATATGGAGGCCTTAGTCCTCGACGTGGCCGTCGCCAGTTCGATTCCCGGCCTGGCGACCTTTGCAGGGGGACCCAATCTAATATTTTGTCAGGAGGCCCAAAATTCCTGGCGACGCCTCTGGTACCAGCTGTCGGCAGAAGCTCAGAAGTGAAGTTAAAAGCTGAATGAAGCTTCATATCAGGCAAAGGAGTCTGAAAACAAAGAATCAAAAGAACTCTGTGAAAAAGGGGAGTTTTAAAGACGGCACTCATCTTTCAGAGAAGCAATCAACTAACTGCAGTGCATTATGAGTAAAAGTGGCAGACAAGTTTGTAGTTCCCATCTGATTGAACAATTCCAGCTCTTGGCAGGGCTCAGAAGTGAGCATTAAAGTTTCATGTCAGAAAAACTGAGTTATAAAATAAAGAAATAAAAAAATTAACGAATGTGATGGAAAAAGGGACTCTAATCAAAATTCCAATCTTCAGAATAAGATACAAGCAATAATCCTGCATCCAGTGGAAGTGAGCTGAAGAAATAAAATATGACCATCCTTCTTATCCTTTTCAAAGAAAGTAAAGCAAGTAATTAAAATGTTCTGAAAATAAAATGAAATACTGACCTTTTATTTATTGGATGCCATTTTCATATTTTAGTTTATATAAACTTGCATTTTAGAACAATGCAAGAACATAAACGAACCATATATTTGTTTAAAACTGTGTATGTAAAGCTCAGTTTCTGTAACAACAATAAAGAGATTTGGTAAAACACAATGGGCATCAAGGTAAGGTCAGTGTCTGGGAAAAAACAAGTTCCTGCAAGGAGGAGTCATAATGTTACCACTTGGGAAATTCCCACCACACTTTCTCAAGAACTAAAACACGACAAAAACAATATAACAGCAGAACTAGCTTGACCTAGATTAAACATATTTCAATATATATGCAAAAAAGAAAACCATATAAACATATTTTATAAAATGCATAAATATATGCAAGTATGTCAGTTATGACATCACTCTATCTGTGATGTCATAATATCATTCTCTTGTTATGACATCATAAACAGTCTTAAGTACTTGAACTTTTTCCCAAGAGATCTTTCAGTGTAGTGTTGAAGAAAGAGTGGCAACTTGTAAAACTTTTATGATGGAGAATCCAGAATTTCTTGAAGAACTTGAGGAATTTTATATAAGGATTCAAAGAAGGAGGTTGCACAGTTTAAATGCAGAGGAATTAGTGACTGAAATGGCGGAATTAATGACGAAAATTAAAAGATTTTATGATTTGGACCAGTCAGAAGAAGATGAGATATTGGAGGCTGTAACAGAACATCTGAGGCCAGAAGTGAGGCAGCAGCAGCGTCCATCCTGGAGTATGTGGACTTTCTTGTCTGATTGTGGGGAATCTTTTATGAGCGGCTTCAGTTTTGGCTTGGGTTTTGGTACAGCTGCAGGCATTGTTCTGGCTGTGTACAAACTCCTTTCTTAAACACTCTTGTGAATATGGATGGTGCTCTTGGGACGTGGAATGTCTCCTCTCTGGGAGAGATTGGGAGAGGGGTTCCTGCCTCAAGTGGAGGAGTTTAAGTATCTGGAGATTTCGTTCACAAATGAGGGAAAATGGGAGCGGGAGATCGACAGGTGGATTGGGGCAGCATCTGCTGTGAAGCAGGCACTGTACCAGTCTGCAGTGGTGAAGAGAGAGTTGAGTCAAACAGCAAAGCTCTCGATTTACCAGTCGATCTTTGTTCCCACCTCATCTGCGGTCATGAGCTGTTGGTCATGACTGAAAGAACGAGGTCCCAGATACAAGCGGCCGAAATGAGTTTTCTCCGCAGGGTGTCTGTGCTCTCCCTTAGAGATAGTGCGAGAAGCTCGGTCATCCAGGAGGGTCTCAAAGTAGAGCTGCTGCTTCTCCAAGTTGAGAGGAGCCAGTTGAGGTGGCTCGAGCATCTGGCCTCCCTGGTGAGGTGTTCCGGGCACGTCCCACCGGGAGGAGACCCCAAGGAAGACCCAGGACACGCTGGAGGGACTATGTCTCTCGGCTGGCCTGGGAACGCCTTGGGATTTCCCCCGAGGAGCTGGGAGAAGTGGCTGGGGAGAGGGAAGTCTGGGCCTCCCTTCTGAAGCTGCTGCTCCCCCGAGGAGCTGGGAGAAGTGGCTGGGGAGAGGGAAGTCTGGGCCTCCCTTCTGAAGCTGCTGCTCCATGACCCATGGAGCAGCAGCTCCATGGGTCAGCTGCCAGTCGCCATCCATGAGCGACTGGCAGCTCAACTGAACCAGCTGCTACAAAATGGGACTCACCCTGAATGGTTAACTGAAGGGCGCACAATCCTGATACAGAAGGAACCCTCGAAGGGTTCAGTCCCATCCAACTATCGGCCAATAACCTGTCTCTCTACAACATGGAAGCTCATGTCAGGCATCATAGCGGCTAAGATAAGTGGGCACATGGATAAATACATGAGCAAGGCACAGAAGGGCATAGGCATAAATAGCAGAGGAGCCAAACACCAACTCCTTGTAGACCACACAGTTGCCCGAGACTGCAAAACCCGACACACCAACCTGTGTACCGCTTGGATTGATTTACAAGAAAGCCTATGACTCAATGCCACACACTTGGATCATTGAATGCTTAGAGGTGTACAACATCAATAGGACTCTAAGAGCCTTCATTGCAAACTCGATGGGGCTGTGGAAAACCACCCTTGAAGCCAACTGCAAACCACTTGCACAAGTGTCCATCATATGTGGCATATAAAAAGGAGATGTCCACACTGCTGTTCTGCATAGGTGCTTATAGGCCTGAACCCTCTCAGCCAAATCATCAACAAGACTGGCTACGGATACCGACTCAAGAATGGGGCCACGATCAGTCACCTCCTCTACATGGATGACATCAAGCTGTACGCCAAGAGCGAGCGAGACATCGACTCACTGATCCACACCACCAGGATCTACAGCACTGACATTGGGATGTCATTCGGACTAGAGAAGTGTGGTCGGATGGTTACAAAAGAGGGAAGGTCGCCCACACAGAAGGGGTCTCACTCCCAGAAGGAACAATAGCAGACATAGAGCACAGCTACAAGTACCTGGGAATACCACAAGCAAATGGCAACCTCGATGAGGTCACAAGGAAAGGAGTCACAGCCAAATACCTCCAACGAATAAGGCAAGTCCTGAGAAGCCAGCTCAATGGCAAGAACAAGATCCGTGCAATAAACAGCTATGCCTTACTAGTAATCAGATACCCTGCCGGAATAATTAACTGGCCAATGGAAGAGATGAAGGCCACGGATGTTAAGACTAGGAAGCTACTAACCATGCATGGAGGGTTCCACCAAATCCAGCACCCTGAGACTGTACACGAGCCGTAAGGAAGGAGGCAGAGGACTAGTGAGTGTGAGAGCCACTGTCCAGGATGAAACATCCAAGATCCATAAATACATCAAGGACAAAGCCTCAACGGACGATGTGCTCAGCGAATGTCTCAGGCAATGGGGAACAGAAGACAAGGTGCTGGGAGGACAAGCCCCTACATGGGATGTACCACCGACAAATAACTGAAGTGGCTGATGTCAGGAAAACCTACCAATGGCTGGAGAAAGCTGGACTCAAGGACAGCACAGAGGCACTCATCCTGGCCGCCCAGGAACAGGCCCTAAACACCAGAGCAATAGAGGCTCAGATCTACCACACCAGACAAGACCCAAGGTGTAGTTGTGCAAGGAGGCCCCTGAGACAGTCCAGCACATAATAGCAGGGTGCAAGATGCTGGCAGGGAAAGCGTACATGGAACGACATAACCAAGTGGTGGGCATAGTGTACAATATCTGTGCAGAATATGGACTGGAAGCCCCGAGATCAAAGTGGGGAACACCCCCAAAAGTGGTGGAGAATGACCGAGCTAAGATCCTGTGGGACTTCCAGATCCAGACAGACAAGATGGTAATGGCGAACCAACCGGACATTGTGGTGGTGGATAAAGAACAGAGGAAAGCCGTTGTGGTGGATGTAGCAATACCAAGTGACTACAACATCAGGAAAAAGGAGCATGAGAAATTGGAGAAATACCAGGGCCTCAGGGAGGAACTGGAAAAGACCTGGAAGGTGAAGACCACAGTGGTGCCTGTGGTCATCGGGGCCCTCGGGGCAGTCACCCCCAAACTGGAGCAGTGGCTCAAACAAATCCCAGGAACAACATCAGACATCTCAGTCCAGAAATGTGCAGTTCTAGGCACAGCCAAGATACTGCGCAGAACCCTCAAGCTCCCAGGCCTCTGGTAGAGGACCCGAGCTCAGAGGATGAAACAGACCACCCGCGGAGGGTGAGAAGGGAATTATTTATATATATATATATATATATATATATATATATATATATATATATATATATATATACTGCTTCTTTGTGTGCTTTGGAATGTGGTTACATTTTTTTGCGAAGCGATAAAAGCTGGGTCACTCTTGAATTGCTACAAAATAGAGCTATATTTCCCTCAGCCTGGCAATGTTGACACCTTGAGATGCCATCAGACCTAAATCCTGAACATCATGGCATGGAGTGCATCCCAGTTTTCCATGTCTGGCATATAACTATTCATTTTAGCTTTTAAACTGGTTATATTGATCCTGTGTCCAGACAGAGGGATAATCAGTAGCCCAGCATCATGACCTGTTTGTTCTGAAGATCCTGCAGCTTCCACTTCTCTTCCTAACATGGCGCCTCCTCACCCTGACTCTCATACTGACAGGAGGAACCACAGAGCTCTGTTAGGTTAAAGCTCATCTTCTGAAGTTGGGATATTTTTCCTCCAACAAGTTCCAGAGGCCTCAAACCAGATGTTCTACTGGATTTTATTTCAATGTCATTTGTGAATGTTAGAGCCTCATTTTCAACAGTGGAGCTATAAAGGTTGAAAAAGGTTAATATTTTGGAGAAAGTCTCATCAACATCAATATTTCCACTAAATAAGAGCCAAAAACAAAATTGTTTGATAGAGGAAAAGCCTCTCAGACTCTGAGCCTGACCGCACCAAACTATTTTTTTATATTAGACAATTAATTTAATTTCACACAATTATCACGGAGCCATTTGTTTGTTAAATACTTAATGAAACATATTTACCGTATTTGATGTTTGTTGTATTCACAAAGAAGGAGGTAATTAGTCCAAGTTTGTTATTTATTTAATGTTTAGAAACTACAGGCTGTAATGAGCCACAGCAAAGATAAAACAACCTGAACAGGTGATCAACTCTACCCTTCACCAAATAAATTACTCAAAAATATTCATGTGGATAAGATACGCTTGTAAACAAGATTTCGCATCTGTAGGGTTTTGGCTCTTTGGTTTTGCCGTAGATCTTCTCCTAAGTGTTTGATGGGTAATGTAGTGTAGCAGTAAAAACACGTGGGTTGTGGCGTTGCTGTGAAGCTTTCGGAAACATGGCGGGCTTGGAGCTGCTCTCTGATCAAGGATACCGCCTGGATGGAAGAAAAGCCACCGAACTACGGAAAGTTCAGGCCCGTATGGGAGTGTTTGCCCAGGCTGACGGGTCTGCTTATTTAGAGCAAGGAAACACCAAGGCTCTGGCTGTCGTCTACGGTCCGCACGAGGCAAGTACATCTGGAGAAGTGAATGGCACTGCAGAGCAGAGTAATTAAATAAATTCCCGTTATTTTAAAGAAATTGCCTCTTGTTAGAAGGCCGTAACTTTAAAATGAAGGTTAAAAAATGTTTTATTCGTAATTTTTTTTATTTAAATTACGAATTCATCTATGCATTTTTAAAAGACAGATTTTTTTTTCTTACAGTTAGGCTTTACATGTGTAAAGACGGCTTCTCTCTAATTTAATATATAGCATTTTTCTCATTTCATTTTCATTTAATTAAATCATATGAGTCTGGGGAAGCGCCTATTAAAACAACAGTAGTGAAACACTACTGTAAAACCCTTGACTATCAGAATTGAGCTATCGGAGTTTTGCTGTATTAAAATAGTTTTGTTTTATAAATTGTAATGCATTCTTATAAAATATCCAAAATTGGAACAAAACCTGTATGGTAACCATGTGTTCTACATCTTTTTATCCAGGATAAAGATATTTAGTTAGAGGCTGTTACTCTCAGAAATGTGAATTATCAACATGTATGCCATAGTAATTTGGGGAGGAAAGATGCGCAACCCATTTAATATTAAGTTTATTTGTTGGACAACTTTTAATTTATGAGATATTCTCTAATCCACACAGCATCCAAATATGCACTCAAAATCACCTGTATGTATACTCACCAACTTTAATATTAAAGTTGCAGAGAAACCACCCCCTTCTCTGGGCATCAAGAAGATCCAGGGGTAATTGGGACTTGATATTTGATACTAACCATCTTACCTTTGGCATGGGTTATCTGTTCCAAAATAATTTTTTAATATTTGTTTGGGATTGTTTGGTAACATGATGATATACTCTGTGTGGGCAAGGGAACTGATGTTTCTGCATCTCTGAGTTTGTTGTTTCTTTAGTCCTTCCTGAATATTATAACCATCCCTAGGTTGATTTACGATACCTTTTAGTAACTGGGCTTTAACTATTTGACATTATTGTCTGTGTCTGCCTCAGATACGGGGCTCCAGAAGTCGGGCTCTTCACGATCGAGCTGTTATCAATTGCCAGTACAGCATGGCCACGTTCAGCACAGCTGAGAGGAAGAGGAGACCACACGGAGATCGCAAATCCACCGAGATGAGTCTCCACCTGAAGCAGACGTTTGAAGCTGCTGTGCTGACCCAGCTCTTCCCGCGCTCTCAGATAGACATCTATGTGAAGGTAAATTACAAACTGAAGGTTTGCCAAGTCCCATCGGCTGTGTTGCATTAAAAATATGTCTTCCCTTCCAGATTCTACAGTCAGATGGAGGGAACTACAGCGTATGTGTGAATGCAGCCACATTGGCGGTCATTGATGCAGGCATCCCCATGAGAGACTACGTCTGCGCCTGCACCGTAGGTTTTGTCGACGAGACTCCCCTTGCTGACCTTTGCTATGCTGAGGAGAGCGGAGGAGTGAGTTCTCTGGCTTTGGCGCTGCTGCCCCGAGGAGGACAGATTGCTCTCGTTCAGATGGACGCTCGACTTCATCAGGACCACCTGGAAACTCTGATTGAAGCCGCAATGACTGCTTGTAAATCTGTGAGCAAGGTGCTGGATGAGGTGGTGAGGCAGCACCTCCAAGAAGCGTCGGTGCTCTCCACAGAGTAACATCTGCACTGGGATTCTGAAAGAAACTGTTTGCTTTCATTTGTTTCATTTGAAGCGTTTCTTTATACTTTTGTACGTAAATAAGCCTGACAATGAGGATGTCAGTCGTTTGCTTCTTGTATATGATCTCTGAATAAATTTGTTTTATGAGATTGTTTAGATGGACGGGAACAAAATGGAAATCGGCATGAGAAGCAGTTGAAAATGCTGTAAATAAAATGTATACCTCTATCTTGTAGTCATATTTTTGTCAGTTTATTATTTGCTCTCCCTCAAGCCAACAAAGCCATTTCTGTGCCAATTTGATGAGGCAAGAATGTATCTTTTCGTTATTTTGTTTTTGCCCCTATCCTTTTAATCCAGAGTGGTTGTACTTTGTTAGGGTTATTATTGCAGAAACACAATAAATGCAATGCCTTGTTCTTTCAATGAAGTGTACACACTACCCTGAATTTACAGGATTTTTGTTTTTTTTTACGTGCAAAATTAAATCGAGGAATGCAACTTTAAAACGTTGGATTGGTTTCCTAATATCAATTTAAATTGGGAGGGACTAAAGGGTTTCTAAACAATGAAATGGGAGGTACTTTTATTTATTCATTTTTCATATTGTAAAAGTTTAATTGAAAGATTACCTTTGTGTTATTTTTTCATTTTCCATATCGATGCATTTTCTTAGCGGAAGTCGGTCCGCAGTAAATACGTTCCCACTAAAACAAGGAAATTGCACCGACTTTTAAGCCAGCTGCTGCTCTGATGAAACCTCGCCTCTGCAGGTGAATGTGACCACTATTCTGAGGTACGTTTTCCTATATTTGAAACATTATAAGACACATCTTCGTAACCAAAAACAGATCCTTCTTGAGGATGAATACGTGTTTCGGGAAATTTACAAACTCGGAAAACTTGCCTGGTAACTGGTTAGCATAAGGCTAATCACAGAAGAGCTGTCATGAATACTGTTGAGACAACAGAGTTTGATCAATGAATGAAAACTCAAATAATATGTTTGTTTTGGAGCGTGTGACAGTAATATATGCCATTATGTTCCACATTATAACTTCTTAAGATAAAGATTATTAAAGTGTATTTCTTGGTCGATTTGTATGTGCGCTTCCTGCAGGACCCGGTGTAGGAAACGAGAAGATGGGACTGCTGTCTGATCCCAACAGGAGACGGGCTTTGATCAGCCTGTTGACCCGCCTCAATGCTCCTATCTGGTGAGTGTCAGTCGCAACTGGGTCTTATTCAGCTTTGTTTCGTGTTTCATCATTTTAATAACATCCTTTATTTGTTATAGGATCTAGACTTGTCTTGTGATCTCTTTATGTCGTCTAAAAGTTTTTTGAGGTCCATGTGAAGCATACGAATTAAACCCATCAACTAGTTTTATTTATAGAGCACTTTGCTTAGATAATTTGTTTAGATCCATATTACGCTTGAGGTCAAACAATGTTAAGAAGTGCTGTCTTTGAGTTAGTATTATTAATTAAGTTCCTCTAAAATTTTGCTTACATTTTCGAAATTAGAAATAGACCTTTTGTTCTTAAACAGGACTACAGTTTTACATTTTGGCTCAGTTTTGCAAATAATTTTCCTTCTTCTCTCTCTGCATGCCAGTGCACTTTGCTACTTCGCCGCAGTGTGCTGGTTTATGGGGTTAGCGTTTGAGCCGTTCACGTTGCGGACATACATGTCGGAGAATGCCATGGGATCCACCATGGTGGAGGAGCGCTTCCCTTCAGGAGAAAGAGCTCTGGCCACTGGCAAAGAGTTTGCTGCTCACAAGAAGAAAGTTGGGTATGGTTTTTTTTTTCCTCTCTTTCTAATGTTTATCTTGTCTGTTGATTTAATTGAAAATCCCAACGTGAGGTCAATAATAAAATACTGGTTTGTTTGACATCTCTGCAGTGGGATGCCGGTGGACTGGCTGGTGAAAACGATGCAGGCTCGAGGGCTGGAGGTGTTCACCCAGAGCTTCTCTCGCACGCTGCCCTTTCCAGATGAAAATAAAGAGAGATATGCAAGTTTATTGCCACAATTAATTTCCTACATTTGCACTCTCTTCTCTTTTTATTTCTCTCAAACATTGACTGACTGTACCTTTCTTAATAGATTGTGAAAGGTACAAATGTCTACGGGATCCTTCGCGCCCCTCGAGCTCCACGAACTGAAGCCCTGGTGCTCAGTGCTCCTTGCAGCCCCGGCGACAACAACAACCAGGCTGTGGGGCTGCTGCTGGGCTTGGCTCACTACTTCCGCAGTGAGTAGGGCACCTTCTGACTGTCCAGCAACAATCGGGAAAACCTTGGAAAAGATTTGACACTTAAATTCAGTGCCGATGACTCAAGTAATTCTTCTGTGGTTACCAGGTCAGGTTTTTTGGGCCAAGGACATTATTTTCCTTGTGAATGAGCATGACTTGATTGGTATGCAGGCCTGGTTGGAGAGCTACCACCACACCAACACTACAGGTGATCATCCTGTCAAAATAAACAGCAGAGATCCTCGAGTAAGAGGCGTAAGTCACATGTACTTGATTTAGTCAAAAACGATGCATCTTGGTGCATTTTTTAAAAATATTTTCTAGGAATGGACTGGTCTCCATTACAAGGACGCGGTGGCTCAATCCAGGCTGCTCTGTCCTTGGAGCTCAGCAGTGACGTCATCACCAGTTTGGACATAATACTGGAAGGCCTAAATGGCCAGTTGCCAAACCTGGATTTGGCAAACCTCTTCTACGCTTTCTGCCAGAAGATAGGAGTCCTCTGCACCATCCAGGGCCGGGTAAAGGCCTGTAAACACATACAACGTTATCCGGTTAGCAGAGCTGAAGGATTATAGCTTTTTACTTTCATTTGCCGGTGCTTCTGTAGCTGCAGAGGAACGACTGGGACAGCGTGTCGGGCTACAGCCACGCCGTCCAGACCATGATGCTGATGGTAATGAAGCAGGCCAGCGGGCGGCCATGGGGAGACCACGGTTTGTTCCTGCGCTACCACATAGAGGCGGCCACCGTCAAGGGCATCAACAGCTTCCGCCAGTACAAGACGGACGTCACCACCGTCGGCAGGTCAGACTGCTGTTCTTTTTTTATTGTTTTATTTTTTTTAATCGTAACCCTAAGTCATATTTTTCTTACACATGTCTCTTTATCAGATGTTCAGGCTTCGAGGATACAGAGCATTTTATGTGTTATTTTATCCAATTTGTTCTCTAAAAGCTTATTAAACTGTATAAGTTTTCCATTGTTGTTCAAAATGTAGCTTAAAATCAGCACAAGAGTATTAAGGAAAATGTTGTAGTACAGGTTTATGTGCATATCAAAAAAGTCTGTATCGTACAGAATAAACACATTTTAGAATAACCTTGTAATATCAAACATTTTTCTTCCACTTGATTTTCCATTAATATGCCTGAATACAGCACACTGACCAACCACCTCATGCACCTTAATCACTTGTTGCTTCCCCCTCAATGTTATTTTCTAAAACTTTGTCAATGAAATTTAAATTCATAACTGGAAATTTTAGCATTTCTGATGTCTTTTTTTTTTTTTTTTTTTACGTTTTAGACTCCTGGAAGGAATGTTTCGAAAACTGAATAATCTTCTGGAACGCCTTCACCAGTCCTACTTCTTCTACCTCATGCCATCACTTTCCCACTTTGTCTCTATTGGATACTATATGCCCGCCTTCGGCCTCCTCGCGGTCATCCTGCTGCTTCGTGTATCCTCTGATGATTTCACTTTTTTCTTTTTATTTATTTATTTGGCTGAAGTCAGCGTAAAAAAAACCATCTGCTACTACTGACTGAATCTTAGTTGTGCAATCTTTCCATTTCTCCTCCTTGACTTTAAGTTCAGGCCTTGGACCTTTGGGTGCAGCTTGTCAGTCCACCTGCCATAGCAGCGGATGGAGTTGGTGACATCGCTCAGGTCAGAAATAAACACTGATAAATTGATGAGAGACGAAGACATTTTGTTCCTGCTTATTCACCCATAAAAACCCTCCTGAGTGCAGCAGTCCAGCCCTGGGGTTCTGTCAGTGTTGACTCCTCTGGTGATCAGCCACCTGACCGGAGCGGCCCTGTACATCCTGCCAACCCGTTTCCAGGAGATCGCTGTCGAACACTTCCCGGTCTCCGAGACTGAAGCCGTCGTCCTCACCGCCATTGCCGTTTACACAGCGGGCCTGGCTCTGCCTCATAACACACACAGGTACCGAATGACACAACCTCTGACACTCGACATTTTCATTTATATTCAGTCCTTTTAACCAGCAGTGTCCGGAGCGACAGTTAGCCACAAATTTAAAAGGGCAACAAAAAACAAAGACCTATTTATGTAATCTTGAGTCAAACCAATATGTGGATACTTTGAAATATAAATAGAATCAGTCCTCTGTAATATTCATTTCTGATCATTTCGGACGTGCAGGTAGGATTTGTGTCATGATTTTGCTCCAGGTGAAGGACACAAAGAGTCAAATCTAGAGCTACTAAAGTGTTAAAGTTGCTATGAATTCTGGCAAAGGGGGAATGGAGCAACAATCACATAGGCTTCGATTTAAGATCTATCCATCATTCAATCAGTCATCTGATGTCATTCAAACATCGCAGCATAAGAACTGACCAACAATATGATGAAATAAATATTTAGGTTTGCCTGTGTTGTGGATTTGCATTAATTCTGACATTTTAGATTTGACTTTTTAACCACTATGCTGACATCAATTATAGCCATGTTTCCTGTATCCCCAACCATTAAATAATAAAAAAAAAAAAACTTCTTCTGCTCAGACTGTGATCATTGCTACATACTGGTCTACATACTTAGCTGGATCAGTTGAGGTGATTTCTGAAAGTCAAAATTGAATTTCCTTCCATATTGAAGCGGAGCCAGCTGTCACTTTGGCAGTTTCTGTTGTGTTGCAGGTTGTTGTCGGGTGAGGGGACGGAGCAGGGCTGGAGGGTGCTGAAGCTCGTTGCCGTTCTGTACCTGGCCGTCCTACTGGGTTGCACTGCCCTCATTAACTTCTCCCTGGGCTTCATCCTGGCTCTCACCTTGGTGCCCGTGGCTGCTTTTGTTACACCCCACGTGCCAAAGTAATTCACCGACGGACATTTTTTTGATCAACATTTGTGTCTCGCCAAAATAAATCTGAACTGTGATCAGATTTTTTTCCACTCTCTCTCTTTCTCTTCAGAACGTTGTCAGCTGTCGTCCTGGTGATCCTCAGCCCAGCCTTCACGCTCCTCTTCTCTGTGTTTTTCTTCCAAGAGCTGGAGGAAATGCCTGTTAGCTTCCAGGACGGCTGGCTGTTGTACCTGTCGGTTATTTCGCAGGGAATCCTGGACCACTACTTGTACGGTTCTCTGGTATACCCGCTGATTGCCTTGATGGTTTATCCGTGCTGGCTGCTTTTCTGGAACATCCTCTTCTGGAAGTAGACTGCAAGTCTGCTGCAGGCTTCACACTTTGGGATGATCTCAGGTTTACTTATTTTTGTGGGGGAATGTGAAGAACAAATGCTTAGATCCACTGGAGTTAAACGAGGACATTTACATTGCGAGAAACTGTGTTTGTCTGTTTTTTGTTTTTTTTTGTTGGTTTGACATTTTTACTCCAAGTTTGTATTTCACCTCCCAGAGATTGCAGCCATTTTGTGGCCAACTAGAACATTTTAAGCGGTGCATAAAGTGGTTTGTACTTTACATAACTTTTAACAGTTGTAGGGGAGGGGGACATGTAATAGTGGACGTAACTACAATTTTTCCTTCGGTAAGGAAAGTTGATTTCATTTTTAATACTTTGGTTTGTGGTACTTGAAGAAACAACTGCACTGTTGTTTTTAAAAACTGCTTGAGGGACAGGATGGGAAAGATATTAGCCTGATAATTATTGTGACGCTATTAGTGAATAAGCTGTTAAGCGAGCTGCCACCGATATTTTTCTACTTGTTTTTGTCATTTTTGTTTAGTGAGACGTGTTTATTTCGTATTTATAACTCACAACGTTAAATGTTTAAAACTGAATCTGTGTTGTTTGTTTCTGCTTTCATTTCACTCTCAAGCTTTTAAAAATGTAAAGGTGTAAGTTATTATAGCATCCGTCCAGCCTACACAGTCCTCTCCACAGCGGCTCTCTCTTCATGCTGGTGACTCCCTTCAGCATTTTCTGACCGTGTCTCGGTTCTCCATTCATTGGCATCCTGTGTAGATGCTCAAAGCACCTCAGCTGACTCCAGCCGATGCAGAGAAACAGCAGATCTACACCACATCTGTTGGTTGGCTGAGCCCATTCAACCAACATTTGTCCAGGATCTTATTTTTTTGGTCTTGACCATTGATGGAGCAATAAATCAAGAGCTTAGATCAGCACAGATAGATCTGCATGAGTGAGAAGAGAACAATCTTGAGTTGTTCCTGCGTACCTCTACTATTTATCGCATGTAGCCGGGGGTAGGGATTTATTTTGATGGTCAAAGTATACCAGCAAATGCAGACTTGGGTCATATCATTTAGTAAAAGTAGTAATGGGCTATTTGTGGTACTTAAGAAGACTAGAATGGAACGCGCCATGCGATAATTCAAAATTATTTAACATTTTTATTTAAAAGTTCCTGTCCCGACTTGATAAAGATGAACTGCAAAACAATTTCCTTACCTTATTTTAGTGATTAAAACTAAAGTGAAACTCTTGATTTGTTACACAGTGATAGATATTAATTAACATTTCTTTTTTGATTATGGGGAATAAGAACTTGGCATACTGCCGACTTTTAAATTACATTTTATTTTAGGTTATACTTCACATGTTTTCATGGATGTCTTAGTTTATTCTTATTTAAGATATTTTATCATGTTATATGTGTTTCAACTTTCCTGCTTTTAACTTATTTTTAGACCTGGACTTCGATGTTCGGTTCACGTCCCTCTTGTCTTTTTTTTTTTTTTCCTTTTCTTTGTGTCGGAGGAACTGTGAAGATGTTTGCAGGAAACGGCAAAGAACAGAAAGAGACTCAGTCAGATTCCTTCCTTTATATATATATAGATTATGCACTGAGAGTGGATCTTTCCTCACTTTCACAGCTCAGAGGAAATCAAGTACAATTAAACCACTATTTGAAATTTACATCACATTGTTAATGCATTTTAGTAAAAATATTACACTAAATACAACCCTGTACATGGCGCATGCTTTTTGTCTCTCGTTTCCGACAATGTTTTGGCATTAGTCTGTCGTCCTCCTGCAGGAGACGGATGAACAGATTACCAGGCTTTTGCACAAAGCATCTGAATCTGCGCTCTCTTCGCATCTGGGGGACGCTGCACGCGACGTTCCCTCGTTTTCAGTTGCAATCGGATGCAAAGAAACAACCTCACTCCCTTTCTCTGCTAAAATAAATATCAGGCTGTTTGCGCCACACACACACACACACACACACACAGACACCCACTCTAAAACAAATGGCAAAGATGTCTGGCCAAATGAGATGTATGTCACAGTCATGTCATGGTGTCCATATTTAAATAGACAAAACTCTGTCAGCAGATTGAGTGGCGCCGCATCGCTCCATTCAGATGGTTATCAGTGCACTTTGTTCTCCCTCTGTGAGTATTTTTGCCAACAGGTGTGTTTCAGATCTAAACGGCTCGCTCTTGGCGTGTGTATGCGTGTGTGGACGTGAGCGAGAAACGAAATCCAGGCGGCGATGACGATGACGGGCAGTCAGCTGCGGCTCAAGCCAGACTCTCTGCGATCCTCTCTCCGTCCTTTCTCCTTGGTGAGAGACGGAGAAAGAAGGTGACTGTGTGAGGGGGGCCGGTCAGACTGATTCAGCTGGACTCGGATGTGCGGGAGTTACCTGCTGGATGCAGCTCTGCACGTCGGGTCTGGCGGTGGCGCAGATCTCGCAGCCCGGGCGAGACGGCTTGTTGATGAAGGTGCACGAGGGACAGGCCCACTCAGTCTGCTGCAAGTTGGGGAAAAAAGTTGATATTTTCGATCCCTCCATCGTGAAACCAAACCCTTTAGCTTGCTCCGTCCGTGGCATGTTCAGAACACCGAACGGCTCGGATACCTGCGTCTTGCTGGCCTTGTTGGATTGATCGTTCAGCTGCAGCTTCTCAAAATCGAGGACGTCTTTGATGTCTCCTGCTTTGTTATTCCCTCCACCTGTTTCTGCTAAAAATAGATTCATGCCAGAGAAATGATCAGAAACTTGAAAAGATGAAAGATCTCAAGAACTATCCATTTGTTTTTGCGAACAGGAATTTGCAACCAGGCATTGGTGACAGACAATAGAAGACCAAATTAGGAAATGGTGACTTTTATTGCACTCACCCTGGTTGTTGTGGGGGAGCTTTGAGGGCAGAGTGCTGTAGCCCCTCCAGACCTGGGAGGTGAGGCTGCTTCCTGGCGGCAGCGCCGAAGCCATCAGGGAGTTCTCCAGGTCCTGCTGGAACAGCTGCCGTGTAACGCGAGCTTGTCTGGCAGAGATCAGGTAAAGGTACGCCGTGTCGCCGTCTTTCTGAACTCCGTAGGAAGCCAGTGACCGCGGATCAGAGCACAGGCACTGACCGATCACCCAGCGCTGCACGCGAGGATGGAAACCGTACTCTAGAAAGACCTGGAAGACGCACAGCTATGGAAGTTTGCGGATAAAAGCCACCAGAGGATTTGCCCGTTTCGCCAATTTCACAGTTTTCTCACCTGTTGTTTGAGTGTAGCTACAGACATGTAGGGAAAGACTATGACTGTGACGCAACAAGAAGAGGAGGCGTCCTCCACCACCACGGATAAACTGGAATGAACATGGATCACGGCATAAGTCGAAATATAAGTGAAACGGAGCGGGTCAACCCGCTTTAATCCTGACCTGATTTCTCCATCTGTGTAGTTTTTCTGGGACGGCTGTATCGTCAGCATCGCTTTTTGTCGAGCCAGTGCGGACGCGTGCTGCGAGGCAGCCTGAATGTCGCCTGCCTCGATCACTTTGGAGAGCTCCGAACACAGCTCCTCTGAAAATCACAGGACAAGGTGACGCCTCCGGAGCCCGCTGCGAGCGCCGACGCAAGCCGCAGAGCGGCAGACTCACCACAGAGCGTCAGAGAGGTGGAGCTCCTCTGATCCGCCGCTGCGTCGGAGTCGTGTTTCCCGTTCGATTCGCAGGCGTTTATGTTTGCCACTGTCAGAGAGAGAACAGTGAGAGGAATCACTGTAACATCTCAACATGTGGTGGTTCACATACAGTTCAGCCCGCAATTATTTGGAAGTTGTCTGATTTAATGTCGTTCAAGTCAAATATTTAGTTCCTGAGAGGAAATCAGACAGATATATTTCAAAAGATAAAAACATAAATAAAAGATAGCAATTTTTTTTGAAAACAATAAATCTTATTTAAATAATACATTTTCAATTATATTTTAATGTATGGATTTCTACCTGTGAAGTCTCACATTTAAAGATCTATTGGTAATAAAGTAATAAAGCTCAACAGGGATGAATAATTTTGCTCTACAGTAATCTTCCAGCATCTTCAACAGAAATGTTGAGGCTATAAAGAAAGGAAGAAGGAAAAAAAAAAAAAAAAGTTTTGTTCAAACTGACCTCTGCGCGCCTCCCTCAGTGACGATATGACCACGGTGGACCAGGCCTCGGCCTCGCGGTCACAGCGGAAGTTGAAGCGGATGCAGTCGTGAGGCGAAGCAGCGAGGCGCATCTCGTGGCAGCGAGAGGACTTGACCTCGTACTGCACCGAGCGCAGGTCAAACTCTGCAATGAACTGAAGGTACGAACACATGCTGTGACAAAACGGCTTTTGCAAATGACTTTAAGTAAGTTAAATGTGAGATCGAAACGTATCAAAACTAAAGAGAATGCTGGTCTGGATTGATCAGATTATTTGTAGATGCATGTTGGAGTGGATGATTGAACAAATGATTTCTTCTCTTCTCCAGTTTGTGATTGGGCTTTAATAAAAATGTTTTAATAAAGCTTATGGATCTACAGAGGAACATGTATTTTTCAGCATTTCCAAAAACTTTTTCTTTTCGCTCATTACTCACATTTGAGCATAAGTTAAGGTGAACTTAAAAACGCACAGTTCAACCTGTTGGTGGGAAGAGTAAACTTTGCAGTTTGCAAAAGAAAAAAAAGAAAGTATCCCGTTTAGAATCTGCCAGAAATTGTGTAAATCCCCAGAGATTACTTTTTCAACATTATCCGTTTACACTTGCAGCTCTTTAGGGAACATAAGGCCACAGAGGCAAAGAGGGCTTTGCCTCCTGCCAGAGAGAGAGAGAGAGAAGACGTCCGTGACTTCTTTGAAATGACTGACGGAAAAAAAAAAAGTTATAGATGATCTAAAAGAAGCAGGGATCAAAGTAAAGCCATGCAAATCGGAAAGCGTCTCAATTGTCGGTGGGGAAAACGTCTTACTCGGAGATGAAAAGCAGATTTGGAGCCTGCGAGGGTTAAGGCGGACGTCATGTGGCGAACTTGGCAAACACGGGACAGATGTGGGAGTTGTGTTTGGATACAGTGAGCCAAGTGAAGTCTACATGTTGGCAGGGTGAAAACCTTAACATAACAATTTCTTATCCTTAAAAGTGTATCGAATTCCTTCACGCTGATGTATGAGAAGCACAGAAAAAGAGAGCAAACTTTAATTTGTGGTGGTTGTTTTGCTTTTTTGTTTTTATCTAAGGTTACACTACTTTTTATTTTCTCAATATATTTTGAGAAAATCTTGAGATCTTTTTTTTCTGTTCTCATAAGGATCTTATTCAAAGACATTATAAACATTATGGCCGGAACGTGGATCATTAAGTCCCTGAAGAGACGGAAAAGGTGGAGCTACCTTTCTTTATACACAGCTTGTTTAGAGCTACACTGAAAGATTTCTACTCTGACAGCAACTCATGGAATCCACAGTATCTTCATATTCCTCCCAGTGTGCTCCATACTGTTTGTTTAGCTTTTTAATCAAATGTTGAGACATTCTGTCTTAATTATTTTTTTTCAAAAAGTTAACATGCAGATTCTGTGATTTAAAGTCCTTTTAATGAGAAAAAAGTGTAAAAGTGACCCAACGTTTTTCTGGATGTAATATAACTACCAATCAGCTGGCTGAAATAGACTTGACACTTTCCCTACTTGTACAGAGAAAGCCAAATTTGTCTGACTGGAGCTATCTGGGGTCAGCGATGCACAAATACCAAAACCTGGAAAGCAGAATTCAATTTTCAATTCAAATAGGTTTATTTATATAGCGCCATTTCACAACAAATGTATTTTCAGGGCACTTTATTAAGCCATTTCAACTAAATTGCACATACTTTCTAGTTGATCTTGGTCATAACATACTTCATTAAGCTTAGTTTATTATTCAAATTCGTTTTAAAAGTTTTCTGTCAAAAGAAATCCAGCAGATTACGACGAGTCGTTGATTTGCTTGCATTGTGTCGTTAAATTCCCAATAATCCCTCACACCGAGAATGCATGGAGCGACAGTGGAGAGGAAAATTCCCCGTTAACAGGAGGAAACCTGCAGTAGAACCTGGTTCAGTATGAGAGGCCATCTGCCAGGGCCGACTGAGGCTTAGAGAAGACGGAGCAGACACACCAAAAAGAAACAAGAACTAATGTAGGAGAACTTTCTGGTAATGAAAGCAGGAGAGCGGCACATTTAATAGTTGTCAGCAGTAATTCAAAACACACGTCTGACTGCATTGATGTATGTTAGTAATTGAAGGGTAGGTTCCAGAAGGGCTCAAAAGAAAATGCAGTGACTAGAGTTACTATACAACATCTGAAAATGTGGTGGGTAACACGCAGCTTAGCCCGCATATCCACTATTTGTGCTTCCCAATTACAATGAAAGAGAAGCAATCTAAAATTTGTATGATTTCATTTGCCTGATTTCATAATTCTGAATGTAACTTTAGTAGTATAGTTATGAAAGCAGATCAAATATCGAATCCGCTTCTGAACTGCTCAAAGATGGCCTACAGTGTCCAGGCCAACATTGCTATGAGGAATGTAGGAACATGGGTGCTTCCTCGACATCTGAGCGTTTAACAGCAGCTCTGCAGGTAAACAAACGAGAATGCGGATGGAACCTCACCACGCTGCGGTTTCCGCTCGTATCTCGCAGTGCCAGGCGGAACTCTCCGGCCAGATTCGGGTCCATGCTGAGCTGCAGCCGCAGAGAGTCGCTGCCCGCTCCAGGAAGGCACAGGGGTCTGATCCCGGAGTGGGACACCGAGACGCGGACTGACATCAGGACAGTGCTGCAGCATGCAGCCGGGCTGGGGCCGCTGCACGCAGGCTGCTGGGACGAGGCAGGCACCGGGGCTGGGAGAGCCCAGCTACCCGAGCTGAGTGCCATGTTTCGGACACTGGGACCGGAGGAAGGGTCGTTGCTTCTGCCTGCTTCTGCCGTAGGGTCTACACGGTTCGGCCCGGTTTAAAGAGACGTGGTATGTTCACGGGTAGACTGTGGTTGTGTGTCTGCCTTGCACATTCTTCCATTTCTATCGAACCGAGCAGATGGGGAGCGAAAGAAAAACAAAACAGGAAGAAGAACAGCACGTCTGTTATTTACGTCCGGGGAGAAACAAAGTCGCCAATCTGAAAATTATATAAAATAAAGAGCATTACAGAATCCTGAGCATCTTCTTCATATAACTGTGTAATAAAACAGCAGAGTGATTTCAGTCTTCATTTGAGCAACAGGAGACTGTTCCTGCCCATCACTTTATAATAAATTGTTGGAAACTTGGATAGTATTTACATTTAAAACTTATATTTTATTGAGTTTAATCAAAAATAGACAGAAACATGTGCTTGAAATGCATTGCTCTTATTGAAAATTGCTCTTATCCAAAACGAGTTTCACATCAAATTTCTGACATCATTTAACTCTTTTTTTAGTGATATTTTAATTTGTAGTGTTGTAATTAACTTACATATTTATGTCTGTCTGTGTAAAAGTTTTCAGACATGCAATTTATAGTCTTTGTATTGCTACGTTTATAAAGGAGTGATTACTGTCAGTGTGTAATTTAATTCTGCATTTATTAATTGCTTATTTACACCACAACTTTCTTGTTGAACATGGCAAATGGCCTGTTCTTGTACAGCGTTTTATCTAGAGCAAAGGACCCCAAAGTGTTTCACACTGCATTCAATCATTTACCCATTCACAAACACATTCACACACTGATGGTGAGGTCAGACATCTTCAGCTGCCCTGAAGCAGTCTGACTGCACCTTCGCCATCAGGCCTTCTGACCACCACTATATAATTTGCAGAAGCATACATAATGTTTTACTTATGAATTGGGTCATGAGTTAATTTTTTGTTTATGACGAATTTAAAATATCTTTCCAATGTTATGTTTAAGTTAAATGCTATAACTGATTAACAGAGTGGTATGCTCCTTTAACTGCTTAAGGTCAGGCATTAAAAGTACAGAAATTCAACATATCCACATTCCATTTTTAATGTTGTGAAATGTAGTTTTCCATATTTACAAATTAGGAAATATTGAACAATCAGATAAACAGATCTGATTGACTTTCTAGCTTCCTCAGAAGCTAGAAGGTTCTGAAAAATACATTACTGATTAGTCTTGTTCCAGATCAGAAACCAAAGTTAAAAAATAACAAAGAAAAAGAAGGCTTCTCACATCAGCTGATGTTTTTGTAGATTACCTAATAAAGGAACAAGTCAAAACAGCCACAGCTAAAAGCACAACATCATGTTAATCTAACACCTATTGCTACATTTTATCATGTATCTTTAACAAGAAAACTGGTTTCACTTCCACTGAGCTGCTCAGGACATCAGGAGCCGTCCTGCTCAGACTGCGTTGGTCAGCATCTCTGGTCAGAGAGGAAAAATCACAGACATGTCTGTCCTGCAGGAGATCAGCTCCGATGTAAGAAATATGAAACAGATGGAGAGCTTCGTCTTGTTCAGGCGAACCAACCAGATCAAGGAGGAGCTCAGACAGGTAAAACGTAGACACTATACATTTGCGATACGTGAATGGAAAAAACAATGAAAAATATTCATTGTCTTTCTGTTTTATTTTATTTTTTATGTCTCAATTCACAGGGAGTAAGAAAGTCCTACAGAGAGGTGATCGATGTCTCCTGGGGTGACCCACACAGGGCAGGTGTGAAACCTCTTTCTTTTGTAAGACAGGTATGAGACGACTTGCAACCAAGGTTTACACATTTATTTCCTTGTTTTGTCCAAATAACTGTTAGCTGTCTTCTCTTCTAGGTTCTTGCAGCTTGTCTCTACCCTGAGCTTATGGATGGAGACAAGTTGATGGTGGATGTCAAGCAGAGGGCTCAGCGGCTGCTGGGAACATGTGCAGGAGGGAGTGTAGGTAAGACATGTGCATTTGTCCAGTATGAGATTCACTATATTTTAAGACAATATCATGGATGGAGTACTACTAATTTGAGGAGATAATATGTGGTTAAAGGTGCCAGCAATGATAATAATTGTGGAGGGTACTGTGTGTACAAATATTGGGTCAGCCTTATGACGGAAACAGAAAAGATATGTTTCCATATCGCCACCAAAAAAAAATCTAAATTTTTTTTTTAATATATCTGATTTCTGTGAATTTGAAAGAACTTCTGTCACGTCTCCAGGTTCTTACTGTGCCACAGCAGGAATACCACAAATGGTTGAGAGCGTCTCCAAATACATTATGAGACGGGATGGAGGGGTTCCATGTCACCCTGAAAACATTTACATCAGCCCTGGCTCACAGTGGGCACTCACGGTAAACTCACCGACACAGTTCATTCTGCCTCTTCCTTCTGTTGGTTACCTGGTTAGCACAGCGTGTCATCTACCGGGCTCTTCAGAACATTTTAAAGGTCTTGGTGAATTCCGAGGCCTCGCCCAGAACTGGAGTGCTGATCCCAGTGCCGTGCCACTCCACCACCATCTTATCCCTAACGACGCTGGGAGCAGTGGTGGTTCCCTACTACCTCAGAGAGGAGCGTGGCTGGGCGCTGGATATGGAGGAGCTGCAGCGAGCTCTGGACTCTGCAAAGGGAGTTTGCAACCCGGTTGCTCTGTATATGATCAACCCTGGAAACCCAGCCGGTAGCAAAATCTAGGCAGTATCAATATGATTTGTGTGTCCTGTCACTGGAATAAGATTTTTTTTTAATTTTTATTTCATGCTTGCAGGTTATGTTCAAAGCAGAAAATGCATTCAAGAGGTGATCCGTTTTGCTGCAGAGAAGAAGCTTTTTCTTCTAGCCGATGAGGTTAGTGAATCAAGAATTTTACAAAATATTCAAACACTGGACCTGTGTAACTTCTTCTTCCTCCTCAGGTGTACCAGGACTGCGTTTATGGGACGGAAAGTGAGTTTGTCTCCTATAAAAGAGCTCTGGCTGAGATTGGAGCTCCTCTGTCAGACACAGTGGAACTAGCATCCTTCCACACGGCCTCGAAAGGCCTCATGGGAGAGTGAGTTTTCATTCACACTGTCTGACACATTTGTCTTTTCACCCAATACAAAAGCTCAACTTCAGAGAAATGAAAGTAATGAAGCATATATGTATTAGTGTAAGTATTACCTTTATATAAGTAGTAGTAAGTGGGTCAAGAATATGAAGAAAATAAAAACATTAAAAATAAAAAAACTTTTAACTTGCATTTCCTCTTTTTATGACGAGTTACAAACGTTTACTCTCTTGGAGTGAGACACATGTTCACTCTGCCCAGATGAATCTCGCTCCAAATATGGAAAGTGGCTGAACTGCCCCGCATGATGCTGTATGTGATTGGCCACTCCAAACCCACTTTAATCCTTAATCTCAAGTTGTTTTTAAGAAAATACAGCTCTGTTAAGTTATTACACTGACTTGACATTCAGGAACTCTTGGAAAAATGTTGCAAATCAATCTTACGCAAACAAGCTGAACAAATGAGTAACTAGAACAAAATGTATACATCTGCAAAGCATATATGTTGAGTAAAGGATTTGAGATTTTTACTCCAATTAAAAAACAGCCAGGAATGTGTTGCTTTATGACAGAAGTGTAATGTTTGCATATTCACAATAAGACATCTTGTGTGAATATGCAAACATTCAAAAGGTGAGAATACCAGTCTTTTAAGTTACACATTCAATATATCATTACATGTCTTGCAGGTCATACGGCAAAATTAACTTAAGTGGTGAAGATTGATTGAACTGTGATTTTTAAGCACTTCATATAAGTCTGTTGTATTAGATGTGGTCTGCGAACCGGCTACGTTGAGCTTGTGAACCTTGACCCCGCCGTAATGAAGCACATCAACAATCTATTCTCCACCAACTCCTGTCCAGTTTTGGGACAGATTGCTCTGGATGTGATGGTGAATCCTCCACAACCAGGAGACCCCTCACACCCTCTCTATTTGAAGGTGAGACATTTTTATTTACCGCAACAACTGGGGGTACAAAAAATTTGAGCTGTCGGCTTGATCTTCATTGTGCAGGAGACGCAGCACATCAGGGCCTCGTTAGCTCAAAACGTGAGGAGGGTGGAAGAAGTCATCAACAGCTTCCCAGATTTTAGCTGCCAACCACTGGAAGGAGGAGCATTTGCATTCCCAAGAGTGTTTCTTCCACCCAAAGCCATTGAGAGAGCCAAGGTTTCAGAATAAATGCACATTGAGCAATATGATGCAATTCGTAATGTACTGCCAAAGGTTCTTGTGTGTTTTGGTTACGAGAGCGGATTTATTCGGATGTTTCAGGAGGCTGGACTGCAGCCGGACACATTTTACTGTTTGAGACTTCTGGAGGAAGCCGGAGTGTTGTTTAGTCCTGGGACTGAGTATGGACAAAAGGAGGGCACCTACCACATCAGGTGAGACTCAAATTCTTGAACGTTTGACGAAATAATTAGCCATTTTAAATGAACATAAAATGATTAAAGTTAACTTCACACAGCACAGGTATTCCAACACTCGCACTTGTCTTTGCAGATTTTGCATCATGACCCCCACAGACACCATGGAAGAAATATTGAGACGTTTGAGCGCCTTTCACAAACAGTTTATGAAGGAGTTTTCATGAAAACAGGAAAAAAAAAGTCTCTTCTGATCTTGCAGTCAGTAAAACAAAACTTGTGACCTTATACTGGCAAGAAATGTTATCATTTTAATAAACCTGACAGTGTTCACGATTCCAATGACCCGTCCTTACTCATTAGAGTAAAATTCTAACTACTTCCTTTAGAAAGCAATGAAGCATTTAGTTTACAAAGAAAAAGGTCAAAACTGGATTTTCCTATCATTGTAGGATAGGAGTGATGGAGTTAAGCATTTATAAAGAAAAAGCAGCACACAATTTCCAGGGGATATGAATTTGTTGCGATCATCATTTTCACAAAAGTGCTTCCGAAATAAAATATGCTTCATGATTTCAAAATTCGCCATAGAGTCAAACCTCGCATGCAGAAAATATATAGTTTTTAATCCACTTCACTTTCTGTGCCAGACATCTCAACAAAAGGGTTCGACTCTGTGTTGTTCAGCAGCTCTACAAGTAAGGATATGAGGTTTCCATCTTGAGAAATGTTAGCGTTGCTGGGATTGTTGAAGTTGCGGTAGAGCATGGTCTGAATGGAGGTGCGAAGATCCCAGAGAAGATCCCATGTCTGAAGTGGGACCTCGCAGCGCACCAGAGAGCGGCCAGGAAAAGATACCTCCACCATGGCGCCGTTTACTGAAACAGCAGGGAAAAAAAAAGATGAAAACTTTCGTTCAAGTATGAAACAAGATCACCTTTTTTGATACCCAAGAAAAAACATTTATTAAATTAGAATATGCATTCTGGTAAGCCTCATTTGTTATATTTAAAAAGTACCTTTAAAAAAACAACCTTTAAGCAGGTATTAAACGTATTTCATTAAACTAACGTTTCTCTATTAAAAGTTCTAAATGTTGCTTTTTCATAATCTTAAGAAATGAAGGCATGGAGATAATCTGTTAATCAATATGTGCATCTCTTTGTGAATTTGACTTTCTAGTATAAACATTTTACAAATCTAATGTATTGAGACACACCTGTATGTGTGACTTGCAAACAGATTTGTTTAAACGTTCTTGCTGATTTTAGAAGGAGAGGAAACATTTTTAATCAGTGGATATCAGCCATCTTTAAAACACGACCGGAAAAATTGCATTTCCTGTGAAAATGCTGTTGACTTTGGTAAACTAGTTGAAGACGGAGAATAAAAGTTATTTCATAGAAGAGCAGAAACCTTAGAAGAAATTTAAGGTGAACAGCTGAAGTTTTTAATGTAGTTGAGAACATAAAGAAAAGATTATTCAATTTACAAAAGCAGAGGCAGAGAAGTTCCATAAGATTGGTACTGTTGATTATTTGAGCTTTCAAAAGGATGATTAAGGGAGATTTCATTCAAACAATTTTGTCACACTTAGTCAAGACTTTGAGGAACTGGCATGTAGGTTTCATTTTCCAAACACACACCCTTTGACAGAAAAAAAATTGTCTTCAAGTTTAAAATGTATGCAACCAAGGTTTACACATTTATTTCCTTGTTTTGTCCAAATAACTGTTAGCTGTCTTCTCTTCTAGGTTCTTGCAGCTTGTCTCTACCCTGAGCTTATGGATGGAGACAAGTTGATGGTGGATGTCAAGCAGAGGGCTCAGCGGCTGCTGGGAACATGTGCAGGAGGGAGTGTAGGTAAGACATGTGCATTTGTCCAGTATGAGATTCACTATATTTTAAGACAATATCATGGATGGAGTACTACTAATTTGAGGAGATAATATGTGGTTAAAGGTGCCAGCAATGATAATAATTGTGGAGGGTACTGTGTGTACAAATATTGGGTCAGCCTTATGACGGAAACAGAAAAGATATGTTTCCATATCGCCACCAAAAAAAAATCTAAATTTTTTTTTAATATATCTGATTTCTGTGAATTTGAAAGAACTTCTGTCACGTCTCCAGGTTCTTACTGTGCCACAGCAGGAATACCACAAATGGTTGAGAGCGTCTCCAAATACATTATGAGACGGGATGGAGGGGTTCCATGTCACCCTGAAAACATTTACATCAGCCCTGGCTCACAGTGGGCACTCACGGTAAACTCACCGACACAGTTCATTCTGCCTCTTCCTTCTGTTGGTTACCTGGTTAGCACAGCGTGTCATCTACCGGGCTCTTCAGAACATTTTAAAGGTCTTGGTGAATTCCGAGGCCTCGCCCAGAACTGGAGTGCTGATCCCAGTGCCGTGCCACTCCACCACCATCTTATCCCTAACGACGCTGGGAGCAGTGGTGGTTCCCTACTACCTCAGAGAGGAGCGTGGCTGGGCGCTGGATATGGAGGAGCTGCAGCGAGCTCTGGACTCTGCAAAGGGAGTTTGCAACCCGGTTGCTCTGTATATGATCAACCCTGGAAACCCAGCCGGTAGCAAAATCTAGGCAGTATCAATATGATTTGTGTGTCCTGTCACTGGAATAAGATTTTTTTTTAATTTTTATTTCATGCTTGCAGGTTATGTTCAAAGCAGAAAATGCATTCAAGAGGTGATCCGTTTTGCTGCAGAGAAGAAGCTTTTCTTCTAGCCGATGAGGTTAGTGAATCAAGAACTTTACAAAATATTCAAACACTGGACCTGTGTAACTTCTTCTTCCTCCTCAGGTGTACCAGGACTGCGTTTATGGGACGGAAAGTGAGTTTGTCTCCTATAAAAGAGCTCTGGCTGAGATTGGAGCTCCTCTGTCAGACACGGTGGAACTAGCATCCTTCCACACGGCCTCGAAAGGCCTCATGGGAGAGTGAGTTTTCATTCACACTGTCTGACACATTTGTCTTTCACCCAATACAAAAGCTCAACTTCAGAGAAATGAAAGTAATGAAGCATATATGTATTAGTGTAAGTATTACCTTTATATAAGTAGTAGTAAGTGGGTCAAGAATATGAAGAAATAAAAACATTAAAAATAAAAAAACTTTTAACTTGCATTTTCCTCTTTTATGACGAGTTACAAACGTTTACTCTCTGGAGTGAGACACATGTTCACTCTGCCCAGATGAATCTCGCTCCAAATATGGAAAGTGGCTGAACTGCCCCGCATGATGCTGTATTGTGATTGGCCACTCCAAACCCACTTTAATCCTTAATCTCAAGTTGTGTTTTAAGAAAATACAGCTCTGTTAAGTTATTACACGACTTGACATTCAGGAACTCTTGGAAAAATGTTGCAAATCAATCTTACGCAAACAAGCTGAACAAATGAGTAACTAGAACAAAATGTATACATCTGCAAAGCATATATTTGAGTAAAGGATTTGAGATTTTTACTCCAATTAAAAAAACAGCCAGGAATGTGTTGCTTTATGACAGAAGTGTAATGTTTGCATATTCACAATAAGACATCTTGTGTGAATATGCAAACATTCAAAAGGTGAGAATACCAGTCTTTTAAGTTACACATTCAATATATCATTACATGTCTTGCAGGTCATACGGCAAAATTAACTTAAGTGGTGAAGATTGATTGAACTGTGATTTTAAGCACTTCATATAAGTCTGTTGTATTAGATGTGGTCTGCGAACCGGCTACGTTGAGCTTGTGAACCCTTGACCCCGCCGTAATGAAGCACATCAACAATCTATTCTCCACCAACTCCTGTCCAGTTTTGGGACAGATTGCTCTGGATGTGATGGTGAATCCTCCACAACCAGGAGACCCCTCACACCCTCTCTATTTGAAGGTGAGACATTTTTATTTACCGCAACAACTGGGGGTACAAAAAAATTTGAGCTGTCGGCTTGATCTTCATTGTGCAGGAGACGCAGCACATCAGGGCCTCGTTAGCTCAAAACGTGAGGAGGGTGGAAGAAGTCATCAACAGCTTCCCAGATTTTAGCTGCCAACCACTGGAAGGAGGAGCATTGCATTCCAAGAGTGTTTCTTCCACCCAAAGCCATTGAGAGAGCCAAGGTTTCAGAATAAATGCACATTGAGCAATATGATGCAATTCGTAATGTACTGCCAAAGGTTCTTGTGTGTTTTGGTTACGAGAGCGGATTTATTTGGATGTTTCAGGAGGCTGGACTGCAGCCGGACACATTTACTGTTTGAGACTCTGGAGGAAGCCGGAGTGTTGTTTAGTCCTGGGACTGAGTATGGACAAAAGGAGGGCACCTACCACATCAGGTGAGACTCAAATTCTTGAACGTTTGACGAAATAATTAGCCATTTTAAATGAACATAAAATGATTAAAGTTAACTTCACACAGCACAGGTATTCCAACACTCGCACTTGTCTTTGCAGATTTTGCATCATGACCCCCACAGACACCATGGAAGAAATATTGAGACGTTTGAGCGCCTTTCACAAACAGTTTATGAAGGAGTTTTCATGAAAACAGGAAAAAAAATGTCTCTTCTGATCTTGCAGTCAGTAAAAGAAAAAAAACTTGTGACCTTATACTGGAAAGAAATGTTATCGTTTTAATAAACCTGACAGTGTTCACGATTCCAATGACCCGTCCTTACTCATTAGAGTAAAATCCTACATACTTCCTTTAGAAAGCAATGAAGCATTTAGTTTACAAAGAAAAAAGGTCAAAACTGGATTTCCTATCATTGTAGGATAGGAGTGATGGAGTTAAGCATTATAAAGAAAAGCAGCACACAATTTCCAGGGGATATGAATTTGTTGCGATCATCATTTTCACAAAAGTGCTTCCGAAATAAAATATGCTTCATGATTCAAAATTCGCCATAGAGTCAAACCTCGCATGCAGAAAATATATAGTTTTAATCCACTTCAACTTTCTGTGCCAGACATCTCAACAAAAGGGTTCGACTCTTGTTGTTCAGCAGCTCTACAAGTAAGGATAATGAGGTTTCCATCTTGAGAAAGTTAGTGTTGCTGGGATTGTTGAAGTTGCGGTAGAGCATGGTCTGAATGGAGGTGCGAAGATCCCAGAGAAGATCCATGTCTGAAGTGGGACCTCGCAGCGCACCAGAGAGCGGCCAGGAAAAGATACCTCCACCATGGCGCCGTTTACTGAAACAGCAGGGAAAAAAAAGATGAAAACTTTCGTTCAAGTATGAAACAAGATCACCTTTTTTGATACCCAAGAAAAAACATTTATTAAATTAGAATATGCATTTGTTATATTTAAAAAGTACCTTTAAAAAAACAACCTTAAGCAGGTATTAAACGTATTTCATTAAACTAACGTTTCTCTATTAGAAGTTCTAAATGTTGCTTTTTTATAAGCGGTCAGTAGAAATTCTTAAGAAATGAAGGCATGGAGATAATCTGTTAATCAATATGTGCATCTCTTTGTGAATTTGACTTTCTAGTATAAACATTTACGAATCTAATGTATTGAGACACACCTGTATGCGTGACTTGCAAACAGATTTGTTTAAACGTTCTTGCTGATTTTAGAAGGAGAGGAAAACATTTTTAATCAGTGGATATCAGCCATCTTTAAAACACGAACGGAAAAATTGCATTTCCTGTGAAAATGCTGTAACTTGGTAAACTAGTTGAAGACGGAGAATAAAAGTTATTTCATAGAAGAGCAGAAACCTTAGAAGAAATTTAAGGTGAACAGCTGAAGTTTTTAATGTAGTTGAGAACATAAAGAAAAGATTATTCAATTTACAAAAGCAGAGGCAGAGAAGTTCCATAAGATTGGTACTGTTGATTATTTGAGCTTTCAAAAGGATGATTAAGGGAGATTTCATTCAAACAATTTTGTCACACTTAGACAAGACTTGAGGAACTGGCATGTAGGTTTCATTTCCAAACACACACCCTTTGACAGAAAAAAAATTGTCTTCAAGTTTAAAATGTTTTAACCTGTTAAGCCCGACGGACCCTCCGAGGGTTCCAGCTGCCATGTGACCTCGACTCGCTCTGTAAACAAAGGCTCCGTGTGCCTTTAAATTTTTTTTTTTATTATTATCCGCTAAAAGAGGCTTTAATCTTTCAAAAACTATTCCGCATAAAGGTTTGCCCAAATGTTAAGATTTTAGAGCTATTTAAAAACAGCTGATGAGATTTAAAGGTCCTCGGGCGATGACGCAACTGCCTGGAAAACACCCGATCAGCTGATCATCACGGCCATTTTATGGCTTCACGTGAGAGTGGAAAGACTCTCAGAGTATGGCACAAGATGTCGGCTACGCAAAATCATGACGTATTTTCCGGAACCCGATCTAAATGAATGCGTAATTCATGCGCTCTCCATGCGCTCTCCGTGCGTTAGTAGGTGTGGTATACGGGAGTCTGAGCACGTGGAGTTATCTCGGTTCCGTGAGTTCAGTTTTGATTTATTTATGATAAATCGATCATAGCAGCAGAAACTTGACGATTTAGAGGCTTTTGAACAACAACGGTTTTTCGATTTGCTATGAGTGGAGCTAAATCTTGAAAAAATTCTCTCACTGGCGCGGAGGAAAATGTCCGATGTGGAGGCGCTGGAAGAACTATTCGGAGCGATTTTGAGCTGGAAGATTCTTCTGATAGCTGGTGGGATTCGGACGAGGAGGAAGAGGAAGAGCAGGACACAGCAGACAGACTTGATCTCGGTGTTGTGTAAGTTTTCCGCCGCAATTTCACACAATATATTTGATGTTTTGGTTCTATTTATTTATTTATTTCAGTGATTATATGCTTGTAATAACGGCAGGAAGTAAAACCACGTGGTTATTTGTTTATTTATGTTTTACTAAAATATGTTTTATTTTACTAGTAAGGATTTCATGTTTACTTTGGTTCATTACTTTGTAATAAACCTCTAATTCTTCAAATACTTTATTTTTATTTATAGTCGAGTGGAAGCCGAACCATCAAGCTCGGGTGACGCTGAACCTCCCCCCACCTCCCCCACCTCTCATGATTCTTCACCTTCTTTGAGGTAAGATGTCCATTTTTTGGTGGTGATGGTGGTGGTGGATTTTCAAAATTGTTATTTGCTCTTTTAAATTATTCAAAAAGTATTTTTGACTGTTTTATCTTGTTTCAATAAAAGTTTCTATTTGGAGTCAAAGAAAGAGCTTTCACATCATCATTATTATACATATTACACTGTGCATAATGGTACATTTTGCATATAAATGGGGTAAATGTCATGACCAATGGTTATATTATATGTAGAAAGTGTCATTAGTGTAATAAGCTATTTAATTTTAACAAACCCCCAGTATTGATGTAAAAAACACATTTGGCACAGTTTGGTGACATTTTGGATAAATGTGCCAAAATGGCCTCTCCGCCTAAGAAATTTCTCACTAATACCATTCTAAAATAAATATGATTCATCTGATTGAGTCCAAATTTGGTATACTTTTACACAACATTTAGATTTAAAAGTCTGTACTACTTTTTGTGTTACAAATACTATTTTGGTAGTGTTTTCAATGTTTATTTCAAAGAAAATTTGGCGAGGTTAAAAAAAATGCAAAATATTTTGTATTTTGTCCCTAATATTTCAGGCAGGGTCAAAGCTACAATGGTGCTGACACCAGAAAACCATTCTATGACATCTTACCTTTACAGAGGTACCAAAAGTTTCTTATTAAATCTAATAGCTGTGAGGCTATAAGTGATTTACTTTTGTGTGTTTTTGTCAGGCGGAAAATTATTCATACCCCTCAGGGGGTAAGAGGTTAAGGAGAAAAACGATTGAAACAGTTGCCTCCAAACGCTCATGCTCGACAAACACATTACCTGTCTCTGAAATGTCACAGTCAGTGAGCAGCAGCAGGGCAAGGGGGTGAACAGCAGAAGAGTCCCTGATGAAAACATTCCCGTTAGACTTGACCGCACTGAAAAAGGTCAGCCACCGACTGGGGAGATCCTCTTTGCCTCTGCAACAGAAAGGGAGACAAAGTGAACATGACCATTATCCCACTCGGTGTCATTCTGTTGGGGAAAAGGTCTGGACATGATCAAACCTGTTCACTGAGGAGCGGTGAAGCAGCACCGGACCGCTGAGCGAGCGCAGAGCGAGATTATTGGGACGAAAGCGCCCCCCTTTGGTAACAATGCCTTTCTTTACCTTCAGAAAAAAAAAAAGGCAGTGATATTAGGTTGAGCCAGAATGTATGCTACATAAGATTCATTGAGAATGTTCATTATCATTTAAATATCTTTTACTTGGAAATCTTTAGCCAAGCACAGTATGAAAGCAAAATGGACTAAACCTACTTGTTGGTTTTTCAATCAAACCGACCTCGTAAGTTATTTTACGCTTTCACACAGATTGCTAGGCAACATGGCATTAAGTGCTTTGTGACAAAGGCACATTGATATTTGATAGAGCTGGAATCAAACCTAACATTTTTCCAGTTGCAGAATTATTTATCTTATTGCATTTGCATAGAAGCACCAACAAAAGCCAGTATGCAGCGTCGTATACCTGAATGAGGTTGGGATACAACCCAGCCAGCAGTACGGCCTTCAGCAGCTCGTCCTGGTTGCTGTGCTCATTGTAGATGGACGTCTGCCGCTGGCACTCACTGGCACGGGAAACAAGCTGCGCTTCCTGCAGGTTGTCACTGAACTGGGAGATGAGACCTGCCACGGGATGAAACGAGAGCAGGATTTATGTAAAAGCGAAACTTTATTCCAAATTTCTGGAAAAGACTAATCTGAATGCGAGTGGCTCAGACAAACCATTGATAAATCGGAGACTGCCTCTAGACAGAGTGTATTTGTTCAAATAGTAATCTCTTTCCCCTCTGGCCCCCTCATGCTGGACTTTCCTCCAGCCCAGAATCGCTCGACTGAACACCAGATAGTCGCTATAGCTGGAGCCGCTCAGCTCCTCTTTGGCCTAGACAAACAAAGCACAATTAGTCAAGTCATAATTAAAATTATGACTTTGACCATTTTCCCAAAATGCTCTGGTTTTCTTTTAAAAAGATTTGCTGAACATGTTTTCTGATTATTGACAGACTTGAAAAATACACACAGGGTCTCAAATAAACCACTTGACCTATTGACCTTATAGGTGTGTTAACAAATCCTCAATATTTGCATTATTAGATCCAAGTGCAGTCCCCAATACAGTAATGCCTAACAGACTTATGATTGGTTTCTTCAAAGCTACTACTATATTATGAAACATTTTGCATTTTGTAAACATGGCAGACTGAGCATCTAAACAATATAAAACTGAGATCCAGTGATGCACGTCACAATTTATAATTACCTTTGTCACTATTTTTACATTAAAGTAAAACATTTTAAACTTTTCCAACAAAAATAAAATAACAAACCAGACCTGCGGTCTACTCACCTTATTCACAAGCGTTCTGTTCTGCAGGCTGTTAAGGAATGGGTCTCTGGTGAGGCAGGCAGCTACAGACAACAGGGGCAGAACACACCTGAACATGGCACTCAGGACGAGGACTTTGCCCAGCCGTGGGTCACATGACATGCAGGCAACACGCTCTCCTAAGGGAGTCAGGGTTTCCGTCTTGTCCAGGACCCCTGCCACAAATCAGATGATGTACATATGTTAAGAGGTTCAGACATGAATTTGAATGTCAGTGTTACAGCGGATGTTTAGGTGGATCCCAGTCCCTCACCGATATCTTGGAGGTTTTGGACAGCATCTCTCACAGCTTGTGGCTCTGGACTGTCCAATACTTGGGACAGGAAGTCAACAGCCTGTTCATAAACACAATTTATTTATTTTTTATTTTTTAAATGGTCATTGCAAAAAAAGAAAGGTAAAAAGATAGCAAAGAAACATCTAAAGTACCTTGCAGTTTGGACTGTGGATTTTAGCCTGCAATACTAAACTCTCCAGTGGTGTGCGCAGGATTTCAGGAACAGGAAAGGGCGTCATGGTCTCCAGCTGTTTCCTTGGGAACAGGTGGTACGCCTGCCCCGGCTGACAACGTCCTGCTCGCCCTTTTCTTTGTGTGACATTAGAACGAGATATCCAAACTGTGTCCAGACAAGAAACCTGCAGAAAAATAATAGTTTAGTGTTATCAAGAACAATTGTTTTGATCTCATATTCTAACATGAAACAGAAGTTAAATGCATTATAAAAAAAAAAATAAAAAAAAACCTTTGTCCGCTGGTCATAATTCTGTTCCTTATGAGTTCCTGTATCCACCACATGAACTATATCGTCTATTGTAATGGAGGTCTCCGCTATGTTGGTGGTGAGTACAATCTTCCTCTGTCCGGCTTGGGGGCGCTGGAACACCACCTGCTGGTCAGCTACTGATAAGCTTGAGTGCACTACAAAAAAAAAAAAAAAAAAAAAGAATAAATAAAAATAAATCAGAAAAGCCACCTCAAAGTTACCAATAACCCCCCAAACACCAAAACTTGTCTATCAATGTGTTCAGTCTTACACGGCACGATCATTTGTGAGCCTGGTGAAAAGTTTGGTTTCTCCTCCAGTTTTTGTTGAACTACCTTGATGTCCTGCCAACCAGGGAGGAAACACAGAACCGCACCTGCAGAAGGAAGGGAAACAATGTAAAGATATGTCTGTGAAGAAAAGATATGAACACAAAACAGAATTATTGCATGAGAGTATGCATTAGTTACCTGGCTCTCCATGTCTGTCGATGTGCTCAATAACGTCAGCCACTAAGTCCAGATCTGGTGCGGCCTCGTCCGACCCCTCCTCAAACAAAATCAGATTAATATTTTAAAGAAAAAGAGAAAAAAAAAGAAAAGTACTAAAGCAATAAAAAAATGCAATCTAAATGTAAAGCAGATCTAACAGATCTACAAAATTTCACCTTGCTTAACTCCACCCTGTTTTGGAACTTAGCTGAGCGTCCCATCTCCTGCATCACATCCTCCAGGTACCTGTCCTTCACAGGGTGCATGAATCCCGGGACCTTTACAATAGGGCAGCCTCCGAAGTACTCTGCCAGCCTCTGGTTGTCCCCGGTGGCGCTCATGAGAACAACTCGCAAGTCGGGGTTCTCGTCCAAGCTCGAGTGCAGCAACGCCAGCAGCAAGTCTGTGTTTACATCTCGCTCGTGGACCTCGTCCACGACGACGTGACTGATTCCTGCCAGGGTTGGGTTGGACTGCAGCTTTTTCAGTAGGACGCCCACAGTGAGGAAGAGCATGGACCCCCCGCTGTTCTCTGGAGGGCGGCTCTCAAGTCTCACCTACGCACAGAGGAATTATTGCGTCAGCGTTTTATATTACACTGGTTTCCTCTCCCTACAGCAATTTCTGCCTGTCATTTATATTCTATGAACTGTGTTCACTTTGTATGATGTTATAACTAACATTTGGTTTGTATGACATTACAAAACAAACTACATAACTGTGAAGGGTTAGAACAACTGCAAAGAAGTATGAAATGTTTAAGAAATTATTGTGAGAACTTCAAGTATTACTCTGTCCCAAATTGCATAATCTTCTGTAACAAATGTTGAAAATCACCTGATATCCGACATGGTGTTTCAGACGTGGCCCCATCTCATGAGCGACTCGATGAGCTACAGACACGGCACTGATCCGACGAGGCTGTGTGACGAGGACGTTGCAGTCTGCGCCCTCCCCGTCTCTCACTTGTTCCTCCAGCAGGAAGCGTGGGATCCGCGTCGTCTTGCCACATCCCGTCTCGCCGGCGATCACAACCACCCTGGAGGAGCGCACGGCCGAGACCACGCGCTGTCGGTGAGCGTCGACGGGCAGTTCCACGCTGAGTCCAGGGTTTGCCCTTTTCCATACGTCCTGTAACTGGCGACTGAGGCACTGAGCCTGATGTTTGGACATCGGCCTGTATGGCCTACCGGTGATGGCGTCCGCAACATAGTCTTCTTCATCCTCTTCCTCCTCGTTCACCGTCTGTTGTCCTCTTGCCTCTTCCTCCTCCCATAGTTGCTGTACTTCTGTTGCAACCGGGTACTGTGAGGAAGATGACTCAGCATTAACAATTAGAGTCGCAGTATGCAGCTTTCATAACCAATGTGTTGTATTTCCATATTATGCAATGACAGTATAATATGAGACAGATGATCTGTGGAGACAAAAAAAAAAAAAGAAAATATGCTCTCCTGCTTTCTCCCTGGGGTCCTACTTCCATCTGTAGAAATACACCACTCAGATCAGGAATAACCAATCAGAGAGAAGGAGGGTCTTAGTGTTGTCAATCAAGTTCATGTACACGCTGCTTGTGTCCCTCTCTTGCTCTCTTCTAGGCTACAACTAGTTCCCCACACCACGCCCTGTTGTGAATGCTTAGGCTAGTCAGCATGGCTACTGCCCACACATTTGGCCTTCTTAATGCATGAATCTAAATAAGCAAGACATGTGGAAAAGGAACCGACCTTTGTTAGGTAGTCCCTCATGCGTTGCTCCAAATATTCTGGAATCTCTAGTGGGAATGGACGCCTCTCTCTCTCTCCAGCCTCCTTTACCTTTTCTCGATGATACTTCGCATGAGTAAGTGGATTATTGTCTTTATCTAGAAGACCAAGCTCCTGCACCAAAAGCATGAGAAATATTTTAGCACAATTATGACTTGCAGCTAAATGGACATCAGTTCACCAGATCTCCTCCCACCTTCAGCTTCAAGCAGGCAAGTGCTGCAGCCTTTTTCTCTGCCATCACTCGGCTGCCCGCCGTCGCTCTGAACATCATGTTCTCCGGCCAAAGTAGAGTCAGCTCGCACTTTTTTTGTTTTCCACCTGCTGTTCTGAAATGCATTAACTCCTATAGGTAAAAAAACAAAACAAAAAACATTCAGATATAAAGAGGATAGAAATGATAGGCTCCGAATGTAGAAATATAAAAAACTTTGACCAACCCTGACTCTGCTGGTTGAAGTGGCCACCTGGATCACTCTTGTCAGAAGAGATTTAGGTTGTGGAAACAGAGAAAGAGCTTCAGAGACATTGGAGGCATCTTCCGCCGGAGAGAACAATTCATGAGCTCTGGAGGTGGGAGCGTTTGTCAGACAGTCCTCTTCAGGATAATAAAGATGGGAATGTAGCCCTCCTCTCACCCGGCCAGCTCTCCTCTTTGGGAGCTGATTGTTAGGACCAATCACACCCAATTCCTTTGGTGAAAAACAAAAAACACAAGTACCATTTTTATTCAGCAACCAATTGCCTTCAGCAGCTACCCAATTAAAATTTAGTTTGCTTGTGTATTATTTTAATCTTAGTATAAATAAATTGTGTGTTTTACAACCCACTCCTCCACCCCTAAAAATGAGGGGGAAAAATGCAGATCTAAGTGCAGCAAAAATTGCATAAACTCAGAGGATCTGAAAACATGAGCAAACCACATATTCCAGATTTTTGGATTAAAAAAAAAATAACTTTACATTATTTTACTTCCACTCCATAAGTATGTTTGACATCGTGTTGATCAATCACACTAAAACCCAATAACGTATACTGAGGTTTAGAGATGTAAAGTGAGAAGGTGTGAAGAATCTAGTGGTACAAATGCTTTAGCAAGTCACTGTGCAGCTCCTTTTGTTTCTTTTACAGCAGCTTACCCTGAGTCTGAGGCAGGCTGCAGCCGCCGCAAATCGCTCTGCATCAATTTTCTTGGAAGCATAACCATCTTCTTTAATCCTGTTGGGCCACAGCAGCGTGACAGTGGCCTTCTGCAGGAGCATGGTTACAAAATACAATTGTGTCAAACACAAAACCTCTACATGTCAGGAGGATGGGTGAAGTCGAGATGATTTCAGCTGACCTTGACACCATCATGCTCTGTACAGGTGTACTGGATGAGCTGGGACAGATCATTCACTCCTAGTGACCGGGAAATGGTGTTGTTGAGGAGGTTTTTAGGATCTGGAAACTCCTCTAGAAGATCTGGAATATCATTACCGAAGAATTAAAAACAATGACCAGACACAGAGAAACTTTAACGCTGTTTTTCGGCACTCTAACCGAACCAACACACGTTGAAATATGATCTGAAAACTGGAAGCGGAATGATTTTTAACACATTTTTTTATGCTGGATGTCCTTGAGGTTAGACGCTGCTGCGACAGTCAGCTATTAGCTAACCGGCATTTTTTTTTTACTCACCTCGTTTACTGTTGAAACATGACGCGCTGCGCTCGTGAAACTTCTGCGCTTTTGTCCCATACCACCGCATTTCTCCGCTCCAGTTAAATGCCGTTTTTCCTGCTGTATGAGCACATTTGGCCACTTTGCAAAGCTCTTTTAGCCTCACGAGTAAGGCACCGTGTAGCGCCATCTTTAAACAACAATTTCTTCTTCTGTGTCTTTGGAGTGACGAAAGGGGGTGAGCTGTTTGTGGCGCCCTCTTTTGGTTGGATGTAAAACTGATTTACACACTTCGGACTTTTAACTCAGAGATTGTCCCTCTATCCATTTTCTAACACACGTATCCCTTTATTGAGGTCGCCAGGGGTGTTGGTGCCAATCTCCAGCGGTCAAAGGTCAAGATTAATGAGAATTATTATTCAAAAGTTATTTATTGTTATTTGGCACTCTTCACTCCATAAGAGTGAAGAGTGACACTCTTATGGAGTGGCACTACTGAAGCAGTACTTTAGTATTAAGCTTTGGAAATGTAAATTTTTCTAAGAACAAGATGGGGATATATGTTGCAGGTGAAAATAACATATATTTTTAAAAATAAAATATTGCAGTTTGTATACATGAAGGACAACTTAAACATTAAACTTATACTTGCTTCATATTTTTATTACAGGGTCTTGCAAACTTCTAAATGGTCAGTCACTAAAACCACACAGTAGTGTAAGATTAAGGAAAACCCCAAATATCTAAGCTTTGAAAACATAAGTGTCAAGCTGCTTATAGTGTATGCAGTTTAATGGTAAACATTAGTCCAGCCACCTGCAGAAAAGAAGGAAAACTCCCAGGGTGGGTTTGTCTGGTCTTGTCTGGACTCATTCCCATGCAGTGCTGCTTGATAAGTCACTTTTCTTTGAAGGAACAAGACAGAGATGGAACTGGGACTTGTTTTCCTGCTGGTTGTCACATCTGGTAATTTCAAAGTTAAAATGTGATCGTTCTGATTCAAAAAATGTGTGTGAAGCTAGCTATTAGTCTTGAATTGGGTCAAAATGGGATTTAAGCTTCTCTTAGGATACCATTTTAAATTTTGCCTTAATTTGCCTCTCACTGCTTCAGTGTCTGGGTGTGGCGTGCCCAGTTACTGGCCCAACACCAGTCGAGTAGTAAATGGGGAAGAGGCTCGTCTGTACAGCTGGCCATGGCAGGTGAGTGAATGAAGGGGGGCGGGGGGATCATAACATACACGAAAGTAATATGCAAAAATGAATTTTTTGCATATTTTTTTGCATATGTTTCTTTTTCTACTCAGCAATATGATTTTTGTACTTAAAAATCTTTAATCCATTCTGTTTGGGCATACTGTGTTTAGACACAGATTGTACCAGAGCTGTTGTCATCTGTAATAGAAATGTGCTACAAATATTAGCATAATTGATTTCGTTTTATTTAACCCTTTAGGTTTCATTGGAGTCTTTTTACCCCACTTGTGGAGGAACTCTTATTGCTCCAGACTGGGTTTTGACAGCTGCACACTGTATTACGTGAGTTTTTTTTGTGGGCATTGCCAGAGTTTACTGGCTATTTTGAAATGTGTCAATTTTCTGACTGTTTTTTTATTTTACAAATAGTGAAATAAACAAAATATGGAGTTTATGTATATCCAATTTCAAGAACCCCCCTTGAGAAGGAGGTTACTTTTTTACTTTGTGAAAGTATATCCTCTGCATAAAGCAGGGAGCTTTCCAATCTTCTACTTTGGAAAGTATGTACAACATTTTTGTTTCCAATCCAGATTCCACACATACAGGGTGGTTCTTGCTGAACATGACATGGACAAGGAAGAGGGACCTGAACAGTCCATCATGGTGGCAAAAATGTTCATTCATCCCAAATGGAACGATAACTGTGTGTCTTGCGGGTATGTTTTAACAATACAAAGTTTGGAGGAATGATTACTTCCTAAGAACTTTAGGAAAATTACCAAGAATCAATGACATGTTTTTCAGTAGTACCCAGATAACTCATGGTTATAAGCATATCTGGTTGGATTTAAGAAATCACCTCAGTAATGAATAATGACGTAATTCACCAGAGCTGTAATTTGCAAAAGACACTTTGAAATGTCAATATAACTAAAACTTTTCTAAACTGCGATGGAACCCACAAAAATGAGACACTTAAATAGTTTTGTTCTCGTTCTGACAGGAACGACATTGCCCTGCTCAAACTGGAGAAAAGTGCTGACCTCAATGACAAAGTTAAGCCTGCCTGCCTGCCAGAGCACAGCTCCACTCTGGCCCACAACCAGCCCTGTTACATCACAGGCTGGGGTCGACTTTACTGTAAGACCTGCGGTTCACTCAGACTGTTTAAAATATGACATGGTTCTAATCATCTCGTTTTTTTTTTGGAGCACAATTCATGCTGTCAATGTTTACAATGAGCGAGTCATTTTCTCTGCAGCCGGTGGACCCCGGGCAACTAGACTGCAGCAGGCGCCGCTTCCTGTGGTGGATCACAGCGTCTGCAGTCAAAGCGACTGGTGGGGTAGCTCAGCGAAGACGACAATGGTTTGTGCAGGAGGAGACAGCAAATCGGCATGCCATGTGAGAAACATCCAGAGAATTTAATGCTCTGCTCATGTAACACAGACCACCTAGAGGTTGAATAACAAACTGCTTTAAACCTGCAGGGCGACTCTGGGGGCCCTCTAAACTGTATGGGCCGTGACAACAGATGGTATGTGGAAGGAGTAACGAGCTTTGTTGATGGTCGTGGATGCAATACCCCTAAAAAGCCCACCGTCTTCACGCGGGTGGCTTCTTTCATCCCGTGGATCAGCGAGGTGAGGGAATAAATTCACATACTAACACTTATCTGACTTCCTGATGTCTTCATTGTTTTGTTTCATTACTTGTTTTAAATGATCAAATTTTAGTATAAAAGATAAATAAAATTTACAGCTTCAAGGCTATTCATTCCTACTAACTGGTCATGTCAACCTGTAAATGTAATAGTGGCTGCCATCAAGTGTTGGAGGTAACTGGCAGGTAATCCTTCACAGTGCTGGGTAGGAACTTTGGCCCACTCAATGCTAGAAGCATTTTAGTTCAGCCATATTGGAAGGTTTTGAACATGGACTCTCCAAATTGTCATTCTGTTGTATAACCCAAGACTGATTGAATTTAAGCCAGTGAGCAGAATTTGTGGTTTGATAAAATATTGCAGGTCTGAGGATGGCTAATAAAACTGAACCACAGTAGGTAGTCAAAGCTCATTAATGAGTCAACAAAGAGCATATTATTTTCACATACGATCAGGATGATTTGTTTTGGGGGTTTTTTTACCTTAAATTTTGAAGTTACCATTTAAAAATGGTAACTCTGTTATGCTGAGATTATTTTTGTCTGATCTGTTGACATTTAAGAGTGACACAAAGCCAAAACAGAAAATTATTTTACTTTCACAGTTATGTTTTTAATCATGTTGCATTTTCTTACAGACAATGGCCCAAAACTGAGGAAACCTTCAACAGTGGTGCAATACAAAGCAATAAACAGTTTGATTAACTTTTTATTTGACTGTGTCCGTCACTGAAAACTTAAACTTATTATACAAGATATATAATATCCATTAAATTGCAGTATTAATTCTCATCATTAAACATTGGTGAAAAACTAGATAAGAATACATAAAAGCATAATCTGTAAACCCTTTGAGAGTGCTATTACTCAATTTCTTGAGTACAGAGAAATGGAGTAATAACAGAAAAATGTGGCTTCATTTGAGAATATAGTCTGATTTAACCATTTTGAAATAATCAGGTTAGAGAAAAAAAATCCTTAAACCTTCAGGGGATCTTTTAAATGGCTGCAAACAAGCTCTTGGAGAACAAAGCTGTGTAGATTTGGTCTTAAGCTTCACAATATGCCGAGTACCTCAACCACTCAACGGTCTGATGGTGTCCAGGTGAAGAAGTCAGCACCCCGGAGCTCCTCAGGCAGGTACTCCTGCTCCACCGGGCCTCTACATTCCGGGTTGTACTTGTAGCCTTTAGCATAGCCCAGCTGTTTCATCAGCCTGGTGGGTGCGTTACGTAGGTGCAGGGGGACAGAAGGAAGGGGACCTTTGTGATTTCTCAGACATGCTTTTACATTGCCATAGGCCTTATAGATCTCTATAGACTTGGGAGCTCGTGCCAGGTAGACAGCACACTGAGCAAGGATCACCTGAAAGAAAATGATAAAGACAATCTTTGTAGAGATGGCGGAGAATTACAAAACAATCTATGACGGTAAGACATGCCTACCTCACATTCAGGCATACCAATGAAGTGACAGGCCTGAAAGGCGGACACAGCCTGAGTGAGAGCGGAGGGGTCGGCCAAACCTGGAGGATAAAAAGCAGGGAGACATGTTGAAATAAATCACATTTTATTAACAGAGCACTTTTAAAAATCCAAAGAGCAGAAGTAAGAGGCATTAAAAAAACCACAAACCAAATATTAAGAATATTGATGTTAATAAAAATGAATAACTAAAAAAGAGATTAGGTATTGAGGGATAAGAAACTGTGGAAAAGCACTTTGGAGGGATTCCTGTACTTTTTCTACATATGTTTCTGTACTTTTCCAAATTTATATTTCCAGAAATCTCACCCTTTTTAGCTTCAAAACAAAATGTTATGGTGAATTTACAACAACTAGTTCAACAGAGGTAACGTTTTGAATCTAACAGATGACAGACTACTTGTGAATTAAAGAAAAGTGGCAAAGACTCAAAAGGTGGATGGATGGACAAAAAGGCAAATGACCACTTGGGCAAACCTGTAAATAAAACATTGGTCGAATGAATAAAAGGACGGACGGGCAAACCAATGGAAGGGGCTGGTTGAAGATAATGCTCTAAATAAAATGACCTACCTACATCCTCGCTGGCGAAGCGGACCAGCCTGCGGGCCACGTAGAGCGGGTCCTCGCCGCCCTCCAGCATGCGGCCCAACCAGTAGAGGGAGGCATTCTCATGGGAGCCTCTCATGGACTTATGCAACGCTGAGATACAGTTGTAATGCTCCTCACCTATGAATAAATTACACACACATTTTAACACATTAGCACAAGTTGCCTCACCCTGTGAAGCAAGGAACAGCAAGTCCTTCAGACAGCTGAACATCAAAGGTCAACACGGAGGACGAACGAGTGGCGAGACGCGATATGTAAATGGTTGGAGTAGCAACATCTACAATCTGAGGATTTTCAATACCTCATCTATTAATAAATAGCGTGATAGATGCTATGGTGATTATGAGGACATGGGTCACGACTAATCTCTGCATTAGTTAGCTGCCACAGTTATGAAGGCGCCAAATTATACAGCACAGCATGGCAAAAGCTGGACTCTTTAACGTTATATAATTAGTTTTGTAAAGGGCACTGATGTCCTAATAAACATGAATAATAATTTCAAGTATTAGGCAGAAAAAAACACACAAAAAAGTATCCTCAAAGCTTTCTTTGCTTGTGACTTGATACATTTCTAGGAAAGGCTCATAAAGATCACACAACTATCACAGATAAGCCCAAAATTATTTTAAATTCTAGTATGGACTCTTTTTGGGCCACTCTAAAACTATAAAAAAAAAATTATTAGTTTCACTTTAAGAAAAATTAGTGAAATTAAAACATTACTGTAAACCTAAATCTGACAGAGGTATGAAAACATTTGGCCTTAACTTGAGGATGTAACATGACAGGACTCTTTGGCTAAACAAAACATTGTTACATGCATCAAGTTTAAATATCCGTCTGCTTTTTTCTTGAACAAATGAAACTTTTATTTTTCAAATCTCTGACTTGTAAAGTACCTTAATTCATTTCACTGCTAATAAAATGCTAAACATTTTTGTTATTCATTGCTAATTAATTAACTCTCTATTAATTTCTTAAATTGTAATTTCAAATGTAAATCAAAGATTCACAGTACGTCAACAGACTCTATGCTATTTATGTTTGAGAATAAATATTTGTAATTATCATAAAACATTAAATATAACATAATATCCAAGCGATATTGGAAAATGTGTGAAGGTTAAGCGTAGAAATACTTGAGGTCAATTGCAAAAACCCTTTTGAAATGTCATAAATAAGCAAAAGAAGATAGCATGACAGTCAGCAACATTTCTTTGCCAAAAAGCAGAAAATTGCTGCAGAATACTACTTACAATGCTAAACTGCACGGCCATCTGATAACATGATCTAATCAATATGTGTTCTTAAATAGATAATTGCTCTAGGTGTGATTAATAACTGCAAACTCTAAATTTAAAGCGGACCTTTCTAAATGCAAGAAGGAATAACAAAAAGTTTGATACTCGGAGCAAAGACCCTCGTTTTTTTTCTCCAGTGACACCAACAGTAAGCAGCTATGAATGAGCTCACCTGCTTTATCATAGAGGATGTGGGACCTCTGGAGACCCTCCTTGATATGCTCCTCCGTCACCACGATCTCTTGAGGAAATCCGTGTTGTGTTGACTGGTTCAGTCGTGGGGTTTTCATCTGAGCTTGAACAGCCAGCTGGAGACTATTGAGTCCAGTTCTTGCGTCACCATCACAGAGGTAGGCTATGGTGTCCAAGGCTTTCTGCTCTATGTATATAGAAGGTCTAAAACAAGAATACATACAGAAAATATGCAAAGGGAAAATCCCTATCTACAGATACCTTGAAATACCACAACAACCTGTGTGTTTTCTAAAAATATTAAATTATTTTGAATAATACAGAAAAATCCATGGGGAAAAAAAAAACGAAAAAAAGAAAAACTGATCTAAATCAACAGTGACCATAAGATAGCACTTACTCAGAGCTACTGGTCTGCTCTCGATAAGAGGAATTTGTTGGATGTTGTCCTTGGACTTGGATCCCAAGTGCAGCCACTGCCCTGTTCAAAATTGAGCCCATTGCCTCGACTGACAGCTTCTCCAGTACCAGCACCCTGCATCTACTCAGCAAAGCAGCGTTCACCTGGAAGGATGGATTCTCAGTGGTCGCTCCAATCAGAGTGACGGTACCGCACTCCACATGAGGCAGGAAGGTGTCCTGGTCATAAAGAGAAAAGGCGAGAAAGAAGAAGCTAACAGAGATGAAGATATGAATCCTGAAGCAGTCTAGCACCTGATTTATAAGTTTGGATCAACAGATAAAACAAATAAAATAAATAAAGAGACTGAATTGCTATATTTAGCCTTTTAAAACTTCTCATATCAAACAAAACCTTACAAGACATGATCAACAGCACCAACTCTTGCGTTGTCACTTATGTTAGTCACAAAAATGGAGCAGGAACCATATATTCCTTTCAAAATACTGGCTTAATGATAATCAACAGTTTGTAAGTGGCAGAGCAGTTTTTAGAAAGTTGAACAATTTAATAATATATTAAGAGAGCAAATAGATTTAAAGTGGAGTCCCACAGGGCTCATTGTTTGGAGCCATATTGTTTGTGAAGAATCTAGGAAACTAAAACTACTTTGTTGTAGTTATTCTACCTGCTGGGATTTGTTGAAGCGGTGAATTTCATCAATGAACAGGATCGTCTTTCTCTTGCACAGCCTGAGCTCATTCTGCGCCTGCTTGATCACCTCTCGAACGTCGTTGGTGGACGCACTGGTGGCCGACAGTGTGACAAAACGAGCCGATCCTTTCTTTTTGCTCGTGCTGGCAATGATGTGGGCTAGGGTCGTCTGAAGAAAAAAAAGAGAAAAAATTAAGTAAAGCAAGTGAAGAAAAAACACGACCAGACAAATCTGGAAACATCAAATGAAACCGAGATGTTTATTAGAAGAGTATTTATTTACAATTTTATAATTTGCCAAACCTATATATTTAATGATATTTTTACAAATTAATTAGTGATTTTTTTTTCAAAGTAAATTTAATTGAAAATGTAAACAGAGATACTCTTGGAGAATTGGTATTGAATTATTAGCAAACACTAAAACTTAAGTCTACTCACATTTATTCAGAATAACTTTAGGCTAAGCTTATCAATTAGAATGCAAAAGATATATAATTTATCTTTTATTGCCAGTGTTAGAGGACAGTAGTAGGTGCTTTGTCGTTATTAGAGGTGCGCTATATTAGGAAAACATTGATATATTTGTGCAATTAAACAAATCGGTTTGATTGATTTGGTGATTGAAGAACAGTTCCATCCCAAGAGATAGAGATTTAATAACTACCAAATGGAGTGAAGATGGGATTTTCCTTTATTCCCCCTAAGACAGTGATATACTTTCAACAAGATGAAAGTGACAGATTAAATAATTGTATAAGATACTGGGTGTAGCACCAGTTTTGAATGTTTCCTATCGCTATCACCTGCACACCTTTCCACATCCCGGTGGACCCCAGAGAATAAGAGAAGGGATCTCCTGAGATTCCAGAAGCGACCTGATGAGAGTTTGCTGGCCTACAACTTTGTTCTGGCCAAAGTAATCCTCCAGCGTGTTCGGTCTCAGAGCCTCCGCCAGAGGTTTGTTTGATGATAACAGGGTCCGTGCTGGTAAGTGATTAATGTTCTTCTCAGCTTCGCTGTTTGACACAGATGGAGTCGCTATCCCTGTTGATCCCGACACAGCCTCAGTCAGTACACGTTTAGTTCCCTTACTAAAAGCACCGACGGGGCTTCGTTTGCCCGTAAACACAGCACTTCTGTCAGGCTGAGCGTCAAGTTTGCCCTTGTTGGCTTGAAACAGAGAGAACACCGACGAAGAGGATTGCGTCCCAGGCATGGCGGAGGAGGAGGAGGATGAAACAGATTCGTTGACAGGCTCCGAAACACGCACTTTCTTCACTGGAGGGCCAGTCTCAACAGCGGTGGACGGACTGTCAGCAGCGCTGCTCAATAAGCATGTGTCCAGGTGTCCGTTAATTGTCCCAGGTGTGAAGTCTTTGAAACAAACAGGACATTGAACTAAGTTCGAAATTGTCTCGTCCGCCATGTTGGTTCGCGCGAATTGTAGTTCACGTGACCAAAACAGTGGGTACGTAAGGATGATGACGAAACGGCATGAGACGAGACCCGGGTCGTAAATTAACCGCGTTTAACTTACACCGGGTGACAAATAGTGCGCACCCTATTTTTCTCTGAATACATAAACTCAAATATAAACAAGCTTGTATAAGCAAGCTTTACACAAGCTTGCTGTGTATTTTAGTTCACCATATGTTGTAACTGCCATAGCTCTTATTGACTTTCTTGACAAATTCAAACCGCACTTTAACAAAACACGCAGTTCATCATTAAAGGCATGAATAGTTGGGACATTACTCCATACATTTGATTTGTAGATCTCCATCTTGGAAGCCTGAGGAAGATTTTAAATTGATCTTTAAAAGCCACTTAGAATTAACGCGTTAACAATCAGCTAATGCGTTACCTTCAGTTGTTATGAAAATTCTTTGTTGTTATAACAAAAAATAACTTCTGACATTCCCCTTCATGGTGACATCATAACAATGTTTCTCCATGCCTCCCATTGATGCCAGTATGATAAGCTCAGCCGAAGCACAGTTCCACCAAGTGTTTGCTAGCTGCTGCTGGTGTTAGTCTGGTGGAGATGTGTATGTAGGAGAGGCCAGGCAAACTTGAGGTCTGTGGGCCAGGAGCTCTGGTGAGGACTGAAACTCCACGGTGGAGCTTTGAGGCCTTAGCCGGCACATTGTGATGGCCAGTTTAACATTTGCAGTAATGTTGAAATAGTGTAAGCTGATTATTTAAATTACAGGGATCTTCGACTGCCTTTGCTGACAGGAAGACAAGAACAGAAGCTCTTTTGACTTTTCATACAGTGCTAAATTAAGTATTTCAGTTCACAAAGTGTCTGTTTGCATGTAGAACGTAACAGTTACAGGCTACCGTGAACAGAGAATGGTGAAACAGCTTGTGTCTCTGACAGTCTTTGCTGGCACCTGTCACTCTTTTATAACAAGGACATGCTGACCGTCCCTTGGCTACAAAGTGTCAATTGAAGTGGCTAGTTGACTGAATTAACAGAGGCTGTGGAGGATAATCTAGTCCTAATGATTGGGTGTTCCTTACTCTGAGGAGGTACTGACATCTGCTGCTCTTGAGGCTCCTCTGCTGAAACTCCAAGGGACCCTCATAGATAAAAGATAGAAGATAAAGGAAGGCTAAAGATAGGATGAGAGGTAGACTGAAAGTCATGGAGAACTTGGTCTCAGTGGGAAACATTTGGCTAGTCAACAGCATGTGTCTGGTTATTTCCTCCGTCTGGGGCAAACTGCGCGATTTACTCTGCTACAGGAGGCACACAGCATTTGCCAACCAGGTACTTACAGTTCACTTTGACACATGGAACAATATCAAACATTAGCAAAAAAAAAAGAAAGGAAAAAAAGTTTAACAATTTTTTTTCTCATCATATGTAACACGTTACTAACATCAATACTAACAAAGCATGAGTGCTGTCAGTATTAACAACATTTAACATTTTTTTCTTTGTGAATTATTTGTGTCTTATCAGTGTTTATGCACAATGGACTCCTATAAATATGAGATGTTGAGGATATAAGAATTTATTTTATTTTATTATTTCGTAGGCATATTTTTTTGTTTTATCCATCAGTCTTAACCTCTTATTTAATAAATTACTCTCACATTTAAAAAAAATATACACTTTTCCACTTTTTTAAATTATTGCAGTTGGTTCAAATTTATATAGACTGTTTTAATAATTGCGGCAATGTCTCTCAATATGTCTCATACTATTGTTTGCATCAATCATTTCATAAAGGCTAAATGTCAAATATTGTTGTGGAGCTGCAGATAAGAACTGAATATTTTACTCAGATGTGTTCTTGGCTTCTCAGAATTTAAGCAAAATATCAAGCAAAGTATATTATCAAAAGGGTATCTATAAACATTTGTAAAATATTAGAGATTCAAATGTGTCGGTCTTGTATTTTTTTACATTTTGTTTCAATGCATTAAAAAGAATTGTTTCCTAACTGGAATTCTATCACATAGTCAATAAATTACAATAGTCTTGAAAAGTTCATTTATTTGAGAAACTCTGTTCAGTAAGTGAACATCCTTACACCAACACATATTTAACCTACCAATGTTTCCAAACCTTAATTTCTGTTTAATTATGGTGTTTTAGCTTACAGCAAATACAATCTTGCATTGTATTAGAATATTACATTAGAGCAAGAAGAAATATGTTGTTCATACTGAAATTTTGGTTTAAAAAAGCCTGTTTAATACCAGCTTAAATGTTTTTTTTTTACAAGGTACTTTCGATCATAGAAACAAGAATCTGAACAGATATTCTAATTTATTAAACATAACTCGTATCCACTAAGACATTGTTAATGCAATCATCAAAATTTTAATAAAATGTACAACATACTTATTGAAAGCTGAAGGTCAAGAGGGATTATTTTAAGATTTTCTCAGTGATTCATTATGTCATAGATTTGGATAACACTTAAAAGGTAGAGTGAACAAATATTGCAATACGTGGGATGCTGACAATTTATCCCAGTCTCTGTTTATTTCGAAAAACTTATTTCATCTCTTGTAACATCTAAATATCATAATTAATTGAATTAGTTTGGAAAACACATGATTAATTATTGTTTCAGCAATGGGGATATTATTGTTTTTTGCATGAAAAGATAAAACATTAAATAATTGTATAGTATTACATAGTAGCAGTATTGGCTGTAAGTTGTGGTAGTTTCACTGTAATTTTGGAAATGCCTAACAACCTCTTGTGGGTCTTTTCAGGCACTAGTGAAGCTGTTTTTGCTGCCATCTAGTGGGTGTTGTAATTCAACGTTTTCTTTAAAATCAGTTACGAACAGATCCGAAACCTTGAAAACTCATTCCACAGATGATTTTCTAGCAGACATTTGCTTTTAATTTCAGCAGCTCCTGATATTATTTAAAATATTTTATTTATTATGCATGAATTTTTGTTGTTGTTGATAATATGTGACCAGCCTACAGTTGGAAACACCAGTAAATTAGAAATAGGTCTTCCTGGGAGTACGCAAATATAAGCTGTCATGCACCCAAGCCTGATTATAAATACACATGATGTGTAGTTTTCTGTAATACTGAAATGGTTTACCTTAGAGGCTAAATGAAACCCTCTCACCCTCTCCTTTTTCCATTCCTCCCTTGGAATCCAGAAGATCCACCCATGATGTTTACTGTGGAAGAGCCACAGCTATGTAACTAAGCTTTATTTGCCGTCTCATACTGACTTTGACACCATTTGTGGCGTCTTCAGCATATAACTCCTCCTACATATCCCTTTTAGAGCTATATTACATTCCTTAGGTGAATGACAGTAATCCTTTATGAGCGTTTTTGTAACTGTGATAAAATACTTAGACTCCTTAATCGTACCAGTGAATATTTATGTTTTTTTTGTTGTTTTTTTGCATGTACAATTAGGTTGGGAGGCCAATTTAGCTTATATTTTCAGCATAACCAGATTAAATTTAAAATACATTTACCCATATTAAGTTTACCAGACTAACCAATAAATAAGCTGGGCATATTTTAACACGAGTCATTGAACACATTTTTCTCATCCTGTTTGATGCTTCGCTTTATTTATTATTTATTTATTTTTTTTACAAAATTTAGACGCATATTAATGGAACGGTATTGTCTGACAGGGCTTTATTGAATGATTAAAGTACAAAGTAACCCTTCATATTTCACTACAACACTGTAGTCAGAGGCCACGAGAGCACGAGAGATGAAAGAGAAAGAACTGCGGGGACTCCACTCATACTTCAGATCAGAGCGCTTCAGTTTCATAACTGCCGCAAAAAACATTTCAGCCCCTGACGTTTCTGAGGGAAAGTGTATCTGGAGCAGGGAGAAGTGTGAGTGGAGACATAAGCAGAGGTGGCTGGACAGTAACCAGACCGCACATGTCCCCCTGAACTCCCCGGGACATTGTGTTCTCTGCCAGGGAGGTGGTGCTCCATTTTTAACAGCTGGCCTTGTGCAGTTGCCAGGCGAGTGCCCTCACAAGGGTCATGTAAGTCTCAGTAATAGAAATACAAATAAAAATAAAACATGTTTGAGCTCAAGTGAAACCTTTGCATAGCATCCATGACTGTTTTTCTTTGGTGAAGGCTCATGTACAAACTGTCTCAGTGGGATTTATTTATAGTGTATTAATATTGTTGACAGAATGCCTTGGAAAATAATATCCTAGCATGCTTCTAATTGTGGTGGGAATTATATATCAGTCAGCAACACAATTAGAAAAAAAAAGTCTATTATTAAGAATTTCATTAACTTCTGACATAAATCTATATAATATTTACAGTATTGTATAGAACTAGACAACATGATATAAGCATCGTCACAAATTTTACCAATAAAATTAGTATACTGGTGGTTTATACTCTATAATTAGTGTTTTATTTGTGTAAGTTTTCCTTTTTCAATTACACTTAAATTGATACATTAATCGATCAGATTTTATGCGCAGAGCCGTTTTCAAACAGTTAAATGTTGTAAAGGCCTGTACAGAGGTAAAAGGCATGGTTTAGGACATGCTGCCTTTGAGATTTCTTCACAAAAAATTAAACTGTGTTATAATTTACATTTTCTATTATATTTTATTCTAGTTGCCTTATTTAACTGCATTCTCGTCTTCAACTGAACAACATTATCTCATGCACTTTTTAGATTTTTCATCTTCCAGTTTTTTTGTGGCGGAAAGGTTGATTCAAACCTTTGTTCGCTTCCAGCATGAGCTTCAGAGATTTAACGTTTTATTTATCATTCGCAGGTTTAGACAATCTTAAATGTATCTATCACATGCATGCTGCCATTCAAGTGTTTATTGTAAACTTTTACTAATTCATTGAAATTCACCCTTTTAAAATAATATTTTGAAATACTTTGAAGATTTCTTTTTGGTTTTGTTAAAAAGTGTGTGTTTCAGACACATTGTCCATATCCCCTACTACAGCACGCTGGAAATGACCTGTGTTGTCTGTCATCTGTTGGCATTAAAAGACAGGTGTAAGCATGTCTCTTCCAAAGTGATTAATGACTGGTTTCTGTCCATCTGTTTATGTCTTGTCAAAGGAAGCTGTTCTCTCTCCAAGCCATCTTCCTAGAAAGCGCATATTTCAGAGTAAAAAAAAATAGTTATGTGATAATTTCTTTCAACTGTCTGGACATCCAAACGTTCTTCTGGTGGACACAGAAAATATGACAGAGGTACCTTATGGCAAATCTGAATTTGCCATAGGGTAGTTCCTTCCTTTCCCCCTCACTGAACCCCTCTTCAAGCCAAGACATGGGTGTGAGTAACTGGCATGAGCTGAGTTTGGCATCTTGTCCCAGTTTACAGTCTGTGCTTGTGTTGTCAGAATCATTACGATCTCTTCAAGCATGAGTCTGTGGGAACACAAGAAGAAAAGGGGGCTGGATGGAAATGGGAGTCGGGGGGTGGAGTTCAAGAAACAAATGTCTATATCTGTCCGTACTGCTGACATTAGTGTAGTCTTGATAAATCATAGATCACTTTATTTGAGCTATAAGACATATGGATTATGATTATGTTACCCAAGGTCAGTTAAAATTGATCCTTTACTCTCCTACGGGGGGTTATCAGAGGATGTTTTTGTCAGAGAGTAAGCACATCATAAATCATCTGTGGTCACCCATCTCTTCTTTCAGCCTGAAGGCTACATGTCCAACTGTAGGTCAAGCTTCTTCTCAATTCCCTTGACAGCGAGAAGATGTTACAGGAAATACAGAAATCCTTTCAGGATTGCCTGTAACTTCTACTCAGCATTTACAACAGCATATCACTGCCGTAGATATGTCCTTGCTTTTCAGGTTGAACATTACACAGAATTTCTGTCTTTACAGAAAGGTCTGCCTGTTACGATGAATCTGTAGTTCACCTAAGCGGGGGCTAATCGCTAAGCATTTTCCTACTTGTTCGGCACAACAAGTACTGCGTACAGTGATCATTTTGACACCTACCAAGCAAGTGCATGGAGGTGGGCTTAACAGTTAAAGCCTCTCAGATGTCTCATAACCCAACCACTGCCAAGCTCCCTCCCTAAACATTTGAAGCCTGCTGACGTAGGCCGGCCATTTACATTTAGGCCCCCCCAACTCAATCTATTCTTAATACCATATCATGAGGAGAAGAAGCAGAGGACTGACTTCATAATAGTTCCGATTGCTTAAATTATCTTGTAGTTTCAAAGATTTAAAATCTTGTTTGTTTGAGCATTTCCCTGCTGAGTTGTACCTGGAATATTTTCTGGATTTCTTCCTCTAGCTTTCTCTTCTTTTCTGTAGAACTGGCAGTGATTTTAGTTAAAGTATTTTTGTTTGTTGCACGGACTTTACCTAAACAGTTTTTGTATCAAGTTGGTGTCTTGAGGTAACTTTTGTATCACAGGAAACTATGAGTTCCTTAGTCATAAATGCAATGGGAGACTCCAGTAATGCAGGCTTTGATATAATCCAAAACCGCATTGAGTCCCTGAGTGGCAAGATGGACAAACTCATCAACATTCAAGAAAAGGTCCTCAGTCGACTGGATGGGATGTCACAAGAAATCGATGATATTGAGCAGGATATGGAGCAAATCAAGGTGGACAAGGAGGAGATCCATCTCTCCCCAAGGGTGGTGAACCAGACCCAGGTGATGGGGCGGGAGGTGCGGCAGATCTGCCAGGAGATGAGCACCATCATGTCTGTAGTCAACCAGCGGTCCGAGCAGCAGGCCCAAAAGCTAGAGGGAATGGAGAAGCTGGTCCTTAGCATGCAACAGGTCATCAGCTTCATTGGTGAGACGGTGAAGTGTTCAAAGATGATGGAGATGATGTTCAAAGGTCCAGCAACTCGGAAAACCTCCAGGAACAAAGACAGTAAAGGGAAGCAAGCAACCAAAAGGAAAGCATCCACAGAGACGGTTACAAAGAAGCCTGACAAGGTGGGAGAAGCTAGAAAATGCTAAGTTTAGCGCATTACTATGCATTGTCAAATTTTGGGTGACTTTGGTCTTAATCAAAATTGAATTTTGGCTTTTACAGAGTAGCTTCTGAAGTGAGATTAGAAGATTTTTATGCTTGAAGGGGTCCTACATGCTCATTTATTATTTTCATCTTGTATTTGTCAGCATTCCACATGCAAAGCAGAATGCTGTGGAAACTACCAAGATAAAGTTATAACTCGGCAGTTTGTGTTTTTTTTTTTTTTTTTTTGGCAGGACAAGTAAAAATGATTACAGCACCAAAGCTGAACAGTATTGTTTTTGTGCATTAATTAACTTAGGCTTTGAAGGGTTTTTTCTATATTATTAGCTGGTTTAAAAGGTCACTTCTGGGTTTTGGCATGTACACACTTCCAATATACATTTAAAGAGTAAAGCAATAAAGGTAGTTTATGTCACAAGAAAATGTTGCTACTGCACAATAAATATGATACATATATAAAGTCCCCATTTAACTCACGTTTATGGCTGCTGGCTCCCTCCTTGCGCTTGATGCAACGTGGCCTCCTTTGCATGAGGCACAGAGGGGCAGAACCTGGCAGCACCAGCGTAAAGCCAGCATGAAACCTAGATCAAAATACAAGTGGCCTGGGATTTTTTTTTTTTTGATTGGAACAGTGGTGTTGTTTTTACCCCCCGTTTCCCTCTGCTTACCATGTGTCAGTGTTTCATGATGAGTCAAATTTCTCACCTCCTCTCTTTTGGTCTTCATTACTCTCACTCACTCAGATTTCTTTGTACATGTTGTGCTTCTTAGCTCTCCATAGTGCCCCAGTTAAAGCTCTGCTGGCAGTTTTACATTTACATTTGTAGCATATTGCTACAAGTCAGTTATAAAATGGCTATAACAATGCCCGATAGTCCCTAAATGTGAAGAGTCTGATGAATTTTGCAAATATTAGTTGTACACTCCCTTCTTTATCAAAAAGTGACAAGAAGAATGACATGGTTAAAAGATTAGCATAAGAAGACCAACATGGAAGAACATGCTCTGGTCAGATGAAACCAAAATAAAGCAGCTCCCACGCATGCAAAATGCAATGTGTGGCAGAAAAGCAATGCTGATCTCACCCTGACCACACCATCACCATGGTAAAACATGATAGTGGCAGCTTAGTGCTGTAGAGACAGGGAAGCTGATCAGAACTATGACTGGAGCCACACAAGACTTAAGACTAGGCTCACTAGGTTCACCTTCCAGCAGTACAACAACCTTACAGATAATGCCTGCCAGAGCTAGCATTTCATTGTGTTCAAGGTGCACAAAATATCTAAATAAGATCTAAAGAAGAATCTGTGGCCAAACTTGAAAATCGATGTTTACGTAGCCAATTTGATTGAGACCGAAAATAACTCAGCAAAAACATAATTTTTTACAGGCGTAAAGCTGCTAGAGACATACTCCAGAACACTTAAGAGCAAAAAGAAGTTGTACAACATCGAAAGTGGTCTTCAGTACGATATCACAGAGGATGCACTTAAAAGTACCTTTCAGTGTTTCCTACATATGCAATCTACTGCACTGCATTTCATTAAAGGTACTTAAAGTTCAGGAAGTTAAAAGGTAAATACATAAGCATTATACAATGTCTATTTAAAAAAAAATAAAAATCTTTCACGCAAAAACACTTTCCCATTGCACTGAAGTCACATCCAGAGCTGACCTGGGCTTTCTGTCTTTATATATCTGTAATTAAGCAGACTGTGATGACTCTGTTAAAGGGTCACTAAGTGCTATCTGGCAGCAGCCGGGACTCAGACGTGCACACTGCTATCAGTTACATAGCGTTTGTGGTTTTCTTTTAAGTTAGACGGATGAGCAAAGCAAAAACTGACCACATTGGCAGAAAGAAGGGTTACCGTATGTTGTAGAAGTAAAGAAAAAAAAAATCTTCCCAGTGTTTCTTTTGCTGAACATTTATGACCGCCAAGTAATCTGAATCATTTGTGGCTCGTGTTTCAACAAATTTCCGTTGTCGTCAGAGTGGTTGTCAGGTGGCGGCTTCATCCTATCCCACCTCCAGAGGTGTGAAATATTTAACATTTATTTCATGTCACTTTGGTCTCTATATGCACACCCTTGTTTTCCAATTACATTTCTTTACCTCACAACTGTCTCTAAGTGAACCCTAACACTAGCACACTAGCAGCATATCCCCTCTCAGTTAATATCAACGTTGAAAAACATATGTGGGACAACTCAAGTTCAAGATGAGTTTTTTTTTTTTTTTTCCATCTCAACCTGATATCAGAGTGTTTAGTGTCATCGATTCAGCTGGGAGATTTGGAGAACAACCTGCAATCGCTTGTAATATTTTCCACACAGGGTCAGCATCACATTCCACTGTTGAGTGCGACAAGTGATAAGCTATAAATTCACTGTCCTGCTGCTACCTATCCATCAGCCATGAATAAGCAGAGGCATGCCATTATATAAGCCAGGATGTGCATGCTGATGTCCAGTAACTGTGGCCGCAAGGCAGTTAGGTCTTTGCAATTTGTCATATGTTGTTTATTGAAAGTGTGACTTTGTTTTTGTGAACATCAGCCCTTTATGCCCTTTATGTCAACTTTCATATTTACAAGTTTTTTGTTATTTACCTATGCAGTTACTTGTATGTTACTTTTAGTCAGTGCTGTGAAAAAGTATGCTACAGATTTCGTTCTGCTTTCATGCATATTGCTGTATTTTTTTGAGACAGTATCTCACTTGGAATCAAGTATTAACTTATATCTCACTTCCACTGAGCAGTAGGGCGTGGCTCGGTGAAGATAGCCTCTTCTCCATGGTCAGGTCTCACTCTAATAGTTTCTAGCTAAGTTGGGTGTGTCTCCATTAGCAGTGTGTTCCTCACTATAGGTGCGAATATGAGAAGAATGTGGGCCTGAATGTGGAAACTTAGGTTATGATGATGCTCTAATAATGTCAGTTTGTGCATGTAACTAGCCAGGCCATTGCCTTCCTGGGCAATTCTGCTCGAAAAAAATTCTTGCACAGTCTGAAATTTCTCCGCGTGACTCGGATTGTCTCCGGTATATTTTTTTACTGGGCCAATCAGCCAACAGAAGGAGTAGTTGTGAACAACGATGCAGATTTTCTTCACTGCTTTAGAATTGCAATCTGCCTGTAGTTTTAGCAATGGCAGTGGAGGAAGTGAATGAAGCTATTCAACCGTAATGGTCATGCTTCCAAATATTGAAATGACGTTAACAGCCACTCCACTTGGATCAGCACTTCTCTCTCTGCAGTGGAGAACGGTTGGTTACAATGCAGGGAATTTCTAATAAGCTTCTTAACATCAAACCGATGTATTACATAGGTCACAGGCAGGCTTTAGCAATTGGGTAAAATTGAAAACCTCAACACACTCCACACCTCCAGGAAGCAATCGTTTCTCAACAGCTGATAGCCCAGAAGAAGTACAGTGTAAGACAAGAGGCTGGTTTTTATAAGGCTGATTTTTTTTACAAGACAAGCACCTTTTGGCCATTCTCTGAGAATGGCCAACTACGACGGTCTTGTTGCAGATTGAAAATGGTTGTTGAGATATTTATGATCGAGGAGTTTTCATCCAGTGACGGACCAAAGAGTCTGCTGACACTCAAATGAGTTGCTCACAATGCCCAGCTTGTACCAGTCCTGAGGTGGTTTCCAAAAAATGCGGAGGAACTGCACAGGATCTGCAAACAGAGATGAATCTGTTGATTGGGGAAGAACCGGTTAAAGCCACAGCCTGGTTGGACTCTTACTGGGCAGGCAGGGTTAAGCCCTAAGTCTGTAACTCTATCATAATATGACTCCATAATAGTGCATCACTTGGTTGTCACAGTCCCCCAATCAACACACTGGTTGCGTAACGCCTACAGCCATTGTCCTATGCACTTACAACTGAAGGGAGACATATAGCAAGACACGTCTTTCAAAAAGTTCCACTTTTGTCTCATCAGTCCACGGAATATTTTCCCAAATGTTCCAGGGATAACAGAAATACTTTTGTATTAGCAAATAAAAGCTCTCCTGTGCATAAAATTTGTGCCCAGGATCTTCATTATTGTTTGACCATTAACTGAGGAAGGTGAGCAATGCACTGCTTTAGATGTTGTTGTAGGTTTTTTGTGACCTCCTGGACAAGTGGTCCTGAGAGAGTTTCACTTTGGTTTGCTGGAGTACCAAAGTCTTGCAGATGACTTTGTAGCTATATTTCGATTGGGACTTTTTGAGGATATTATGTTATGTTGTGAGCTAAGTTCTAATTAAGTGATTTCTTTATTCTAGGTTTCTCAGATTATTTTTGTCAGATATAAAAAAAACAACTTAATGATCTGAAACATTTAATTGAGACATAAAGAAAAAAAAAACCTAATGAAATCTGTGAGGTCAAATACTTATTTACAGCACTGCTGCTTCAGTTAAATGCCTGTTCTGTTTGCAACAATATACAAAATAAAATGCACCCCTTCACTGCTAAAACCCTACCAAGCATTTCCATCTTGTCTTTTTACTAGAAAACTACCTCTAGCAAAGGCAGTAAATGGAAACAAGAGATAACTCCTGCATGTCAGCCAAGTTCTCTGCAGCCCCATTACAAGATAAAGCTCCATGGACCAAAGCATTTCCTCGCATCACGTAAATGTGGAAGCTTTGTAGGTTTTTTGTGCTTACAAACTGTACATATACTAGAAGTTCTTTAGTTTTTTTATTGCTTGACTCTATATCATTTTGCATTTATGATTAAATAAAGGGTGATGTCTCATTCTTAATGTTATAAGGCTCAACACCAGTTTATCTGGATATTATTGGTTTGATGTTTTAAAAAATAATTTCTTAAAAAAATATATTTTTTAAAAGTGAGAAAAACTTTTTAGGGCAGATTTCTGAAATTTTGTTTTGGAACAGAAATACATCTGACAAAGAGAAATAATATAGTTGCAAACATCAACATTGATGCAGTGCAGATGTTGACCAGGCTACTGGATCTACTATTTTCTTCTTTTTTTTTTGTTTCTTTTTTTCATTTCACAGGGGAAAGATCACAAGAGCAAAGATGGGGGAGAAAAACCATGTTTGGGCCAGAAGAGCCTGAAAGCTCAAAAGAAGATGAAGCCTCCAGATGCAGCAGGTACTTAAAAAATAGAATATAATGGCTTAATTCTCGCAGCAGTCAAATCCTTGCTTGGAAACCAATCTCAAAATCGGTGTGATCCTATTTCTGACTTCCTTATATATGGAAGTGGTATAAATTATATACTGTGAGTCAGAAACTTAATCCACATTCTGTGTTTTCTTTTTTTGTTGTAGATAATATTTCGCCAAAGAAGCAGGCTTTACTTCTTGAAGAAGTGCAGAAACTAAACAGAGAGAACACAGAAAAAACGGGTCAGTTGTTGGATCTGGAGTCTGGGGTGACCCCTAAAGACGAGCAACCAGAGGCCCCCACTTGCAACCTGGTGGACTACGTGCATGAAGATTCCCAACCTGCTGTGGCTGAGGAACGTGAGGCTACAGGTTTTATTGAGCAGCAAATAGAGGAAGAGGAAACTAAGGAAAAAGCAGTGCCAGTGGATGATGTTGTGCAAAAGAAAGCAGCAGAAGAAGAAAAGCCCAAAGTTCCAGAGAAACAACAGAAAGAAAATATTTCTGCTTCTGAGGAACAAATAGAAGACTCCAAGATGCCCTCTTCCGATGTAGATAAAAAAGAGGAGACTGTTACCAGGTATGATTGTATTTACCTATAACTACTCCTGTGGCAATAAGTCAATCTACATTTCTGCACAGGGTCATAGGTTTTGGTAAAGGTCCTACACAAATAGAATAATTATCACTGAATAATTATCTTTCACATTTTTGGTGAAGTTGAGTAGCACCAAGGATCAAAGTATTACCACTTCCTACAAAATAGTTTGAGAAAACTATTTTGTTTTTTCAAACAAAATAGTTGAATAAATAAATAATTAAAACAGATGTTTTCCTTACTGCTCTGGTTTTGTTTGCAATTAACCTTAACCTGCCATAGATATCCAGTTTCATTATTTGATTTTGTTTTGTTCAATTTCATGCTGAAGAGGCCATGCTTGGTTATTTTCAGGGGTTTTTTTGTGCTTTTTTTGACATATTTGCATTCAATTTTTATTGTCTAAAGCTACGATAATATGACAGAACAAAACAAATCTATAAAACTCATCAACTTCAATTTACAGCGATGACCACAAGGACGCAACACCGTGCACAGAGACTGAGCAGGACCAGGTCACTGAGACAGAACAAGACAAGAATGAGGAAAGAGAAGAGCAGCAGAAAGAGGAGGATGATGAGAGCTCTGAGCACGAAGACTGGGCTAGCTTCAAGGCAGATGGAATTCAAATCCAGTTCAACCTTAAAGAAAAGTTGGAGAAGGGAAAACTGGAGAATGCTGACGAACAAACGATCGATGACGATCAAAGGGAGCGGTTCTTCATCGGTGAGTCACGTCCCTCTTCTTCAGAAGCAGGACAATGCCAGTGAAGGCTGGTGCTAATAAAACTGATGACTTAGAACTTTCTCTTCATTATCCCGAAAGTTAAAACATATACTGTATCGTCAATAAATGAAAGATATTGCACTTTATTTAATTTGCTTGGTGTAGAAGTCTACTTATAATGTAAAACTGAGCTCTGAGGAAGTGGAAACAAGACTAAAGCAAGGGAGAATGTGTCACAATCATTTGATTTCAAAAATATTAAATATGTAGATAAACAAGATTTTAAGTAAAATTGAATCAACCACTTCAGAGTTACACAAGGGATCAAAAGAGTTAGGTGGTCCTCAGGTGAAAACTGAAAGAATATCACCAGGACAAAGATGTGAATCTTGCACTAAATAAAATAATAGAAATAAACAAAAATGTTCAGGATCATTATTTTCTGACTCATAAATCATTCTTATCCTCTGAAATAAATGTAAAATGGTATCTTAAAATAAACTTGTATAATGGTTAATAGCTTTTTCAACAGGAACAGAATAATAATAAATCACCACCTAAAAATGAGGAAAGCAAAACTTCCAAAGACACATTTAGACATGCATCTCTAAAGGTTCTGGAAGTAAATAATAAAGTGGTAAGTGTCTGGGATTTACTATGCATCTATCTGATTGCAGTAGATTATGTAATTCTTTTCTTTTATCCATTAACTTGTAATATTTATCTTTTCCATCTGATTATATACTTTTTGGGTTAAAATTTAGGATGTATTAATGCAATAATGATTCTTCACTGAGAATCCCAGCACACTTGATCTGGATTCTACAGTTCAACAAATGGAAGTTCGGAGAAGAGCTTAGTCTTGACTTGAATTCAAGCTGGCTGCTTTGGTAAACAATACACAGACAATAACTTTATCTGTAGTTATTTATTACAAGACATTTGTACAAGATATGCCAGTGCAACAATGGTTGCATGCATACTTTAAAAAGTCAACAGCAGCTGAATATCAGTGAGACATGTATGTTACGCCTTATTTATAACTTATAAAAACAAATGACATCTTTTTGCTTGTCTCCCCGGCCGTTTTTAGATACCACTCCTCCTCCGGCAGCTCCTTTTAATCATCGCATTGTGTCTGCTAAACCAAACCAGATCAGAAACTTTTACACAATCAACTGGCAAGAAGTCCTAGGCGGGTGAGTGCTGCTCCTCTTTTCTACTTACCAAAAATAAATAGGTAAAAATCATGCATTATGCTGCTGAACAAAAACCATAAAAAGATGTTCTCAATTCCAGATTTAGGGCCGATTGTGTAATTGTCCTCCCTTCCCTCCCCCCTTTCTCTTCCTCTCCTCAATGGTTCATAACTCCAGAGTCATGGCAGTTATTTTTACACGAAGACTGACTGGTATGTGATACTGGATCCACAGCACCAGCTGGTAGCTAATCACTAGGTGTTAATCCGGGCCTTCAAAGAAGAGACGCAGCCTGGCTCAGATTGAATAAAATTGCAGATTAACCGCAACACTTTCCAGAAGGAAAGATCAATTCCTGATTTCTCATGGGAAAGATGCACTCTACTGTCACTGTCCCATTATTAAGTGATTCTTTACTGCTGCAATGCATAATTTGCACGGCTAGAACAACTTGGCTGTCTGTGCAGCAAACAGGAAGCCAATTGTTCTATCTCCCTCTCATCCTACAGGGGCCGGTTCGGTCAGGTGCACAAATGTGTTGAAAACTCCTCAGGTCTCACTTTGGCAGCGAAGGTCATTAAAGCTCGAAGCCAGAAAGAAAAGGTACGACACCGGAGACCCGTTGCCATGATGCTGAGCAAGTCTATTTTAACTCCTACCATGAGAACTAAGCCATGTGTGATATAAAAAAAACCCAGGAGGCCATTACAGTTTTTAGTACTTACTAGAATGTTGTTAGGCCTCTCCTGGAACAGAGGCAAAGGGAATACTTCTCACTGCAGTGAGAAAATAACTGACCCAGACCAGAAGATGCATAGTCTCCGATCGCAGGGAACAGCTGACACCTCTCATTTTATGTGTGTGTATCTGTTTGTGTCCTGCATCTGTGCGTCTTCCTGTCTGCCTCTGCATCTTTCTGTACCTGTGTTTTTGGTAGGACATGGTGAAGAATGAGATCCAGGTCATGAATAATCTGGACCATGCCAACCTGATCCAGCTCTATGCAGCTTATGAATCAAGGAATGACATCATCCTTGTACTTGAATAGTATGACCCATTTTTTTTTTCTTTTTAGATTTCCAGTACATGTATGTAATGTATATAAGTTAAGAGTACATACCAACTCAATATTTAAATTCTTGATATAATTATTAATTTTACTTACTACATGTTTTTTTTCAAGTGAAATACCTACAATTTTTGTTCTATATGTAATTTGTTTTTTCATTTGTCTTTGTCATCAGTGTTGGTGGAGGAGAACTCTTTGACAGGATTATTGATGAAAACTACACTTTGATGGAGTTGGATGCTGTTGTGTTCATTCGACAGATCTGCGAGGGCCTTCAGCATATGCACAAATTGTCGATACTGCATCTAGATTTAAAGGTAACAAAGATAAACACATATCCAAATGTGCTTGGTGTTCAATTAAGATTCAAGAGCTTGAATATGCTTTAATGAAATTAGTACAGAGTATCAAAAATCACAGACAGACAGAATATAGGTGAGGGATCTCTGCACAAACTTTGAGAAACAGATGTTATGGAAAAATTCTGCTACCTTATAATAGTAAAGGTTGCACTGCATTATCAATGTTATCAAGTTTTTTGGCAAATATACACTTTGTCACTATATTTGAATTTATAAAATATGCACATCATTTATTTACTTTAATTAGGAAGATATTTAAAATCAAATGTCTAACTCATGGCTCTTCGACCTGTGGCTCCAGAGTCAGAAATGGCTTTTTGGCCTCCACTCTGTGGCATTTACAAACCCAAATAAGAAATATCTTTAATCGTAAAGGCCATTAGAAAGAGTGGTTTAAGCAGTTCTGTTTATGTTAATGCAGTAATTCCATGGAATATCTACAAAGGTACTTTACTGTATAAAGCTTTGAAAAGTAATTTAATGTTTCTTAACTTTAAACTATGTAAATAATAGTTTTGTATAGACAACAGCAAAAGGCTCTCACAGCTCATTCTACAAAATGCTAAGATTTTATTTCTTTCAAAATATAGTTGATTAATTTTGTTCTGAAATCTGAAAGTATAAACACACACATTACATTTATTAGATTTCAAAATAAAACATTTTACTTTGTAGATATTTGTCAAATTTTTTTTTTTTTTGCTGCTCTATATTAAATATATATTGTATAAATGGGGTCAGAAATGTTTCTTTTAATGATTGCTGTTTGTTGGTATAGCTAAAATTAATAACCCATAGGAAAAGGTCTTTAGCATAATTATATTCACTGGAAGTAACTTAAAGGTCTTTTTTTTATTTTTCTGATCGTTCAAGCCAGAAAACATCTTGTGCGTGAGCAGAGTGACCAACAAGATTAAGATAATTGATTTTGGCCTCGCTAGGATGTAAGTTTCTATTTCTGATTTACTAAATGTTTTATTGGTATTTTGAAAATGCAAAATGTCCCTGGATTGAAAAAAAATCATGTCCTGTTTCAGATATAAACCACGGGAGAAATTAAAGGTGAATTTTGGAACTCCAGAGTTTCTGGCTCCTGAGGTCGTCAACTACGACTTTGTGTCGTTCAACACAGACATGTGGAGCCTTGGTGTCATAACTTACATGCTGTAAGTAAAGATCCAAATTCATGCTCAGCTGTGCTCAAATCACCACAACATCTTCCTTCTCTTTAAATGCTAGCCTGAGCGGTTTGTGTCCCTTCCTTGGCGATGATGACAATCAGACTTTAAACAACATCTTGGCTTGTCAGTGGAACTTTGAGGAACAGGAGTTTGCAGATACTTCAGTGGAAGCAAAAGACTTTATCACTAGGCTCCTTGTTATGAATAAAACGTAAGTGCATTGTGTCTCTGTATGATCTGGAATTTTTTATGTCTGGTGAGAATTTAAAATGTGAAAAGTATTTTTGTCTTACGTTTGTCGTCAGCTGGAGGATGGGGGCCTGCGAGGCATTAAGGCATCCATGGCTATCAGACTCTGTTCTTCATCATCATCTTTATACAAAGGTAGAGAAATAAGACTGAAAAACAGCTGTGGATTATGAATTATCTTTATTTCTTCCAAATGTTGTGGAAGACTTATGATTTAACTTGTACTACATGTATTTTTAAGATGGAGAGAGTCGGGTGATTATGTCAACATTAGATTACCTTTATTATTATCTTACAAATGGAATGGTAAAAAAATAATAAATATTAAATGGTATTTAAAAATGTGGAATGTATACAGTACATATACATGTATAAAACAGACAGACAAAAAGCCAATTCTATAAGTGTTTGTATTGTACTTTAATGCTGCTTAATATTTCTAAAATATTTTTTACACAATTTTCTGATTTTTTTGACAGAAAAATATGTGCAGATCACGCAGATCATCATGTGTGCCCCTGATTGGTATATAAGGTAATGTTGAAAGTAATCCATCCATCCTTCTATCCACAAGGGGGAAGCATTTCTTAAATTTTACTCTGACATTTCTAGACCTCTGGAAACTAACCTCCTCAATGTTTCGTTTTAGATCTGGACAAGAACAAGATGGCTCCTGATGTGGCAACTTGGACCAACCCTTTTTGTCAGTGAAATCTTCTAGACTCCTCGAAATCCAACTGAAGCACCTGAGATGTGGATTGATTTTCTGGTTACGTTTGATCCCGTATGCTCTAAGAATATGAAATGTACTCTCACCTGGTTTAGTTTATTCACTTTGCTAGTTTGTAAAGCCACACATTATCCTTTTTTGTTTATTCAAATAGATATTTGTGGAAACTCTCCTGCCATGCAACTTTTCTAAAGTCCGTGACGTTTATTCATTTCTAAAACGTTGTCAGGGATCTGCCATAGGGATGTACTTTATGAATTTTACTAGTTTCTGTCCGTATTTTAGTAACTAAAAAATGGTGCTATAAGTATCTGATGAATCATTATGTATTATATACTTGAGGCTGATTTGTGTGCCAACTTTGCTTTCATTAGAAGTGCATGACTGGCTTGAGGCTTCACTTTCAAATATTACTTCCTTTGGTTTATATCTAGCTAAAATGTGGCAAAAATATTTTGTGTGGCTTTCTTTTTTTTTTTTTGCAAAACACTTAGACATGCTAAGAAAAGGCCTATTGATGTTATTGCTTAACAGTACACATCTATTTTTAACTCCTTTGTCAACTTAGCAACCCTAAAAAATATGTAAGAAAAGTACATCTTTTGTTGCTGTAGCATAATTTCACATGATAAATATTAGGCAAATCTGACATGTAATCAAAGTATGTTAATCTTGTAGATGTAACCAAACTGTTACTGTACAACTTACACTTGAGTATATTTATATTTATACATTGATATATTTTTTAGGTTGACCACAGTATAGAGGAGTCTTTAAATAGTAATCCAAAACATCCTGTCTCCTGTGGTCTGGAAGTGATGTGACAAAGTGAGGGATTAAACCTTTTTGAAAAATCTAGCCTTTTCTATGAATATAATTGTTCAATGGGAAAAAATACATAAAAAAGGATTTAAGCACAACCATTAATGCAATATTCATAAATATTTTCAACAAGTCAAAAAAATAAAAGGTAACTAAAGTATTTCTCAAAATGCCTACCATTTTCCAATCAAGTGGTGGAGGACTTGAGAGACATTTTAAATAAGTAAACTCTGACTTCATCTTTCCCAAAAAATATGTGCAACAAGGAGGCGCTTTTTTTCTGAGCCACTATTCAAAATAGACAAGACAAGTGAGCATTCCATTTAAGTAAAGCCAATGTTTGTTGATCTTCATAAATCAGGACATGACAAAAGAAAAGCTCAAATAGTTTACTGTGAGACTATGTTATAGCATTAAAAGATAAATTTTACTTTGAGGCTTTCTTTTTACAAACCTTAAATGTGTAGTGTGCTGTGTGTAAAATAATAACTGTAAACTTACCTAAATCATAAATATTCCTTTTAGTCTGTAGATATGAATGGGGCCCTTTAATTAAAAATGTACTGATTGTGGTGATGTTGATATTTGTATGTCCGCTGTCAGAATATGTAGTACCTGCACTTTATAATATTATTTATTTAAATGACGATAATTCACTAATCTCGTTTGGTGGACAGATTGTATGTTCAAGTCTCTTCATGTTTTCCATGTCTGATTTCTGAACCAACATGTAACTTTAGAAAATGTACTTCGGCAACACAGTTTATGTCTTACCACCTTAATTTCTTAGTTTAGTTTTTATTGCATGACTAGCTTTGTGTTTTGCCCACTTTTAAAGTCTAAATGTGACCCAAGTAGTCTTTTTTTTTTTTTACAGTTCTTTACTATCTGGCTAGCGTGCCCCTGGAGTCTTTTTGGTTGCACAGATGCTTTTGTAGACTAATGTATGAAAACCCCCAAAAAACATTTGAAATGCCTTCTGTGAAGGCTCACAATCTAAAAATAATCCACGACTCATTCAGAGAAAAGTTATGTAGTTTTAGTTTACCTTGATGATGAATGTTTTAATGATTGTCAGAGCGCGATGTGCTTGTAAATTAAAGATGTCTTCACCGAGTGTTAACAAAGTCAGCATGTAGTTGTAAAGTGTGCACAGTCCCATTAAACAAACCATTTTAAACAGTTTGCTTTTCCTTCTTTTATTTTTTGAAGACAATATTGCCAGAAAAAATACTTTTTTTTATGAGCTTAATCTATATTACAGATTTGGACAATTTGTCACAATTCAAAATTGACCTGATGTTTAAAAATAATAAATGGCCTGTACTTGTATAGTGTTTTATCAAGTCCAGAAGACACCAAGACACTTCACACCACATTTCATGATTCACACACACACACACACATTCACACGTTGATGGTGGCCAACTACTTGACTGTAGCTACAGCTGCCCTTGGGCAATCTGACCAAAAACTAGGCTGCCATCAGTGGTGGGAAGTAACGAAGTACAAGTACGTCGTTACTGTACTTAAGTACAATTTTCGTGTATCTGTACTTTACTTAAGTAGATTTAATAATGGATACTTTCTACTTTTACTCCACTACATTTTACAGTAAGTATCTGTACTTTCTACTTCACTACATTTCTACAAAACTGTCGCGTTACTCGTTAAATCCAAGTCGCATTGTGTTTTTTTTCCCGTTAAAATGTGAAGTTCAGGGTCTTAAGGTGGCGCCGTAAAATCCGAGCAATAACGTGACTTAGTGTCTGTTGTCACCCATCGGCTCCACCTTTACTCGCACGCGGAGCTCCAGACATGCGCAGTGGTTTTCTTTGAGTGTCAGTAATATAATAGTATAGAAGCGCCGCATAAATCATAGATATGGCGACATGTAAAATCAGCAGCGCTTCGCTTTCACAGACGGTGGGGACTTCGTCCAATTTTTAACGTCACTTGGAAGGAAAGCTTAAAGAAAGGTAAGCTCCGTGGACGTGATGCTAGCAAAGCTAGCTGTATTGACTGAGACTCATGTTGCATCTGCGATGACTGACATGTGCAGATATGGGACAATGCTGTGACCAAAGTGCAATATAGTAATATGACATTCAGGAGCGATCCGATTCTTCTAGACGGATCTTGACTAAGTCCTATAGTACTGAAGCCTCAGTGAGAGCTGTTCTTTGTTCTTGTAATGCTCTGCGTACACTGCAGTAGCTATTTTATTTCATTAAAATATCTTTATATTTAATTGGCAAATAAATAAAACAAGAACGTAGGAACACAGAGCATGCTCATTGCTCTTTGTTTTCGTCACCTGTCATGGTGGAAGACGTTGCAGCAGGAGGGAGGATGAGAACGGTCATGGTGCTCCCCCTGCTTGGTTATTTCTTGCTTATTGGGCCTTGGACAGTGTTCATAGTTGAGCGTTGTTAATTGCTATGTTTAATGGTGCAGACAATTATTATTTCTGACATTGGCAATATGGGCAACCGCACAGGGTGTTATTTTTTTTAGGGATGGCAGGAGACCTCTGTGTATTGTGGCACAGAGATGAAAGCAAAACAGAATGAAGAAGAGTTTGAATTGTCACTAGTTAAATTTATTTCAGCTCTAAGTATTTAATATCTAGTTGTTTTTATGGGAAAGTAAATCTTTCAGATCAATTTGAGAAGCAGTTTTGATAGGTGCACTAAATTTTATTGTCATGTAGCACGGGGTGCTGGTTTTGATTTGGTCTTGGGTTCGGTGGTCTAGACTACAACTCTGCTACGTGGCTCCTTGGTTCCATGTCCTCCTCTGCCAGTTGGATTTCTTTCAAAATAAATGTGTGGCAAAAAAAGTGAAGTTCATGCTACGTTAGGACAGGAGACGAGATGTTTCCATCCCTGAAATTATGATGCATAGAATCATATATCTAAGTCTAAACTATGTTACAGAGTAAACGCAATAAAAACATGCTTTATCTGTGGCATATGATCGGTTCACTTAATGATATTAGTGATTAGGTAATGCATTCAGCAAGTACTTTCACTTTTAATACTTAAGTATTTTTAAAAACCAGTACTTTTTTACTTTTACTTAAGTAAAATGTTAATGTGGTACTTTGACTTTTACTTGAGTACATTTTTGTCTGTGTATTTGTACTTTTACTTAAGTACATTTTTTGAGTACTTTCTCCACCACTGGCTGCCATACACCGCCATGAGGCCCAGATAGGGAAGAAAACTGGTTTAATTTATATATATTAGGACAATGTATATATATAAATTTATATAATGTATATAGGATTGAGTCTGATTATAACTTTTTGATTTATATTCTATATGACTAGTAAAATAAAAATAAAAACATCCTATGAAAGCTAAAATTTACGAAATATTACTGGTTTTACCCTGTTACAAACAGATTCAAAACAGCTGGAGATGATTATAGGAATTTACTTAAATGATGTACTGTAAACCATGACAAAGTTTATTTTCCCTCTGTGAATGCTGATCTACTGACTCCTGCTGTTGTGTATGGGTACTACAAACAAACAGTTATGACAAAATGTTAATATAACACAGGGAGCAGAAATTTCTAAATCTCTCCACAAACATTTCCAACCTGTAACTGTTTGTTTAGTCTAGGATTCATCTATTTCACACATCATTTAATTCATCAGAAACCAAAGCTTTCATGTTTGGGATGGTTCAGAGAGAGTTCACATATTCATGCTTAAACAAATAATGGCAAAGGGAATCAGACTCAGAACATGTTGATTGGGGAGCAAAACAGGTGATACTGATTTATCCAGAGGAATTTTCCCTCTCCTTTTGCTCCTGTTCTTTTCCTTCTTTTAAGCCCAAGGGTTCAAAGCTAAATGCCAGCTATTGCTCCTTCCCCAGGTCCAAGGCCCACTTTGGAATGGTGAGAAATCCAATTTAAGAGGAGAGAAAAAAAAGATCTGCCCCTCCACCACTCTGCTTTGCCTGTTAGTCCCCTCCATCCACATCTCTGGGGGCGATTGCAAGGAGCCAAATCAAAACCAGATGGACTTATTGGACCAAAAGATAACAAATAGTGCTTGTGTTCCTGTCAGTTAGAGACCACCAGAGCAAAAAACCTAGAAGTGAACAAAAATCTTGGCAATAAATCTCCATAATACAATAAATTTTGACAAGTATTAAAACATAGTGCGCAACTAGGGGAAATGTGGAGAAGCAGCTAAAGCATTTTTGTGCAGTTGATTTTTATCTGTGTCTTTCAACAACCGGTGCCATTCTAGGTTTGGGAAATAAAGTTCTGAATGTCGACCTGGATCTCCAGGTGGAAAGTCTAAAGTTTGTTAGATGATACACCTACCACCCACACATACTCAGAAAAAAAAAAAAAAAAAAAAGTAAAGGGTGACCCCCAGAACTCCACACAACCTCCCACCAGACCTGCTAAGAAAGTGTCCTTTGTAACAGGAGTTTCCTGGATGTAATTAAAAAATATTGGGTCCAGCTCAAAAGGGGAGAGATGAGGCTTGGGGTTGAAAAAGGCTACACGAAGGGGCGAGATTCCCTCTCTGCACTCTTCGTTTCATGTGAGAGCCCCCGGAGCTGGCCCTGACGTTTGTCCAAACAAGCGTCGCTCTCTCTCACAGGAGCTACGCAGAGAGGGCTGGTTCTCAGGGCCCTGGGCAGGTGGTTCTGATTTGAGCAGGGGTGGAGCGGGGTAGGGACCAGACCACGTTTATGTTCAGTTAATAGCACTACACGTGTCATCACATCCAGTGGTGGAAACATGCTGGGTGACTGATCTGTTTTTTACACTGCCGAGGCCTGTCGCCAGTAAAAACGTCCAATTATCCTCTCACAGTTTTCCAGAGAGAATTCACACCTGGCTATCACTGATATCAATATCAATAATCATAGACAATTTCAAGCTGCTGCTGCTGCTCGGTTCGTGTGGTTGAATTTTCACAACAGGTATGGGTGAGGAAAACAATCGTAAAATAGCCACCAAACACAGAACAGTTAGTTGATTTAACCTTGCAAAACACTCAGATATAGTTTGCAGCATCTGGAGTGTAAAAACACTGAACTCGGGTCACATTGTCACTTGCATAGATGTCAGCTGGCTTTCTGTTATTTATTTGGTTTTTAGTTAGGTTATTATTCAATGGCAATGGATTTAGGCTATGGATTGTTTTCCTTTAAAAATGGGATTTAGCTTTTCAGAAAATAGGTATACAAGAAGTGACTTGGAACAATGACAGTGGCATTTCAAAGGTAACTCAATTTCCACATAGATGAATATTTAACCCTTAAGGAAATTCCCCAAAATAGAGATAAGAGATTTGAAATGCACCTGAAAACAAAGTTAAAGCTGGTTTATCAATATCTGTTCATATGCGCTACCTATTTCTATGCTTTAAAATTTGTTTTATTGAACACATAATTAGGTTTCTGTGCGACAAAATTTTTGTCTTGGTTAAATGGCCAAAAAGGGTTTTGTATTTCAGGTTTTTGAGACAAAGTCCCTGACAAATGATCAGGATTAATACAGTTGCATGCAGTCGATGTGGAGTTTGTACTTTTACCCAATAACAGTAAAGCTTGACTTCCAAAATGAAAATAGCTCCCACCCACCTGCAGATTAATTCCCAGACGAGGGGAGAAAGCTCAGCAACTTGCTCTAGCCAATGTTTTCATTCAGTGGTTTCCACTCTGATCAAATGGCTACGCTTGAAGCCTTTAATGATCTCAGAGATCCCCCACTGCTGGGTCATCTGCTTGGCTCCATATCACCTCCGGGTTGGGCCCTACTACTGGACAGGCGCTCCTACAGTGGGGCTATTTCCATTGAATTTGTGTTTATCCATCCCTCTGGCTCATCCTTGGGCCTGCATGGGGTCTCTGTTCATTCTGCCAGCCCTGCTGAGAGACCTCTGAGGTCTGAAGAGGCGTGATGCTTCAACTCTTTGTGTATGTATGTGATTCACTCTTTTATGCAATAACTCATACTGGGGAGTCTTTGCCGAAGGTACTAAATGGAGCCAAGAGTCTTGTTCAAACAAAGTAAATGTGTGCGTTGTGTGAATGCGAAGCGTATGTGTCTGAATGATTGTAAGAGCATGCTGCCTGTGTATGTTATCTGTTTAAATTTCTACAGTCAGACAAATGAGCTCCCTCTTGACCTTGTATCCATGCAAACATCTGCTTACTCTGCTTCTGTCACGCTTCATTGGCTCACCTTTGTCTTGCCTCGCCTTGTCCACTGTGTTGAACACAGAATCCGCACACGATACACATGCATATATTATACAACATTCAAGCTAATCTGAAACCTTGTACTTCCATATCCTACATCTCTCACTTATGTTCTCCCATCCCACCCACGGAGTTTGTCTTCCCTCCCAGTGCACTGTGATCGATGGGCCAAGCTGCCGTTCCCCTGCCGTAGGGACTGCACTGAGGGGGATAAAAGACCCTTGGTCTGGTCTCTGCCTGACTCCCAAAAACAGCAAGTCTGGCCAACACAAACACAGAAAAAGGCAACAAAATGGCAACCCCGTAAGGCTGCTGCTTTTGTAGTGTGAAATGTTTCCCACGGTGGAGTTTGAAACAGGAGGAGATAAAAGACATAAATCTGAAAATTAAGAGATGAGGGCAAGATAGAAAGGTGAGGTGAAAGATACAATGATTTGATGGATGTATTTTGTTGAAATGTTGAAAAAAAAGCAAATGAGAATTACTTGTTATTAATAATAGTTATGAAAGAATTATTAATAACAGTCATTGAACTACCTTTGTATCATTCTCTACCTACATTATTTAAGAGGAAAACATCAATTTGTAAGCCGCTTTCAGAGATAACTGATACCTGACCAAAACTAAAAATTCTTCAGTGGTTTGCTCTTGGTTTTGGCAATTCTGAGCCTGTCTTCGTTTAAGGCCAGTCTGCTTTTAGAATGGAGAAACAGGAAAAGAGTCACAGTGCTGTGGTTCATTCTTCAGGCCATATTCACTTGACCACACAAAGAGCCCATTTTCAGGCAGAAATTTTATGTGTTGTGTGGCAGACGGTGCAAGAAAAAAAAAAAAGATTTACTGTGCCTGTGTCTATTCAGGGGAGCTTTGGATGATGGTTCACACGCTTGCTGACATGCTTTCAAATATGTTTTTTCTTGTTGACAATATGATGGATGGATGGACCTCATTTGATTTCCCAACTGTGGAACAATAAAGGATTTTTCTATTTCTATATTTATATCTATTTTTATTTCTATCGCACAAGCAATTACAAAAGAAAAACATCAGAAGCAACAATAATTAAAGCAAACTATTAAAAAAAATCCTTGTTCTTGTTAAGCCCCCTGATTTGTGCTTGTGTAATGGAAAAATATGTATGTGTGCATTTGTGGGCAGGGGTTCGTGTGGTTGCTGCATCACCAAGTTAGCACTTGAGAACCTAACAATGGCCCATACATATCCTGCGCCTGTCAAGCGCTTGAAGACTGCTCACAAACACTTTAAAGTCAGAGCCACAATCCCACCCTTTTTGCCCTTACTGTTCCAGGTTTTGTTTCAGCTAAAATAATCCTTTTTGTTGAGACTTGAAAGCAATACCCTCCTGTCTTTCAACTGAAAAGACCATTTTTAGATTCTTGTTTTTTACTTTGTTTCCTACTTTTGGTGGGGATACAAAATCTTAAACCAACATACACTTTGACCCTGTTCCTTGGAGGGTAAACAAAGGAGATTTTAGATTATAAATTAACCAAAGATTGATGTTACACTGAACAATTATGTAGTTCTATGTTAGTATTTTTTTCTTCTCACATTAAATACGAACAAATAAATTAAAGGGATGGTTCAGAAATTTTTAAGTGATGATATAGGCCGTGATACTGGAACATCAGTATAATGTTCCAGAATTATGAGAACATGATACTGGAACGTGTTCTCATGTTCCAGAAAAGTATATCCAACCAGATCTAAATTTAAGGCTCTGTCACTTTGACTGAAAATGTTTTGTAACCTACTTAGTATGTAGGTTGTGGTGCGATAGTATCAGGAAGGTACTATCGCACCACTAAATATGTTCTAAATAAGTTCCATATGCAACTGGGATGACAGTTGGAACATTAGCTATATAGTGTTTATATAAACTGCAATGATATTTCTCAGAATAGTTGTGTTTTAAGACAACAGAATTCAAAAGACACACTGTTAAATTTGAGAAATATATTGTCTGACATTTCTATGACAGACCACGGGGCAAACACCTTCCAATGAATGGAAATGCATTGAAATGAGAAGAGGTCCCAAGTGTCTGCCTAATCATCTCTAACTGTCAAAAACTGTACAAAACTCACACAATCAAAATGTAATCCTTTTGTAAAAAATTAAATGCAAACAAATATAGAGCATAGGATAATTTATGCATCAAAGAACCAAGCTAAACATTTGTAAAAATCCAGTTTAGGCTTACAGTTAGCATTACTCAACTAATCTGGATTTATTTCTTGTTCCTGCTGAATACACAAATTCAGTTGTCTTCAATAGGTTACAAAATATCACTTAAAAACCCTTTTAAGTCTAAGCTGTATACTGTATTCTAATGTCACAGTGAGCAATCCTTCTCACAGTCAGAAAGGGAGAGCTGGAGGCCACCTCAGCACAATCCTGCATTGGGAAAACACCCTGCTGACTGCCTTAAACAGGATCTCACTTTTGCAAAACTCAGGAGAAAGTTAGTCAAGCAGTTTTTTTTCCTTGTGGCTAAAACATACATACCTGTATTCTATGCCTTGTTTTCCAGGAATTCAATTTTCTCATAGTCAGTCTGACTCCTTAAAAGAGCAACAAGGCCAAAACATCTCCCTCAGCTCTCCACAATGGCAGCTTTTTTGGAAGGAAAACAATCTCTTGCCAATGTTCTTTTTAAGAAAACCCTCAGAGCACAAATGGCCTGCGCTGCTTGGCCAGTGCTGTTTGCTTTAATGGGTCACAGACAGACTAACCCGAGCAGAAATCATTTTATTGCCCAAATTTGGACCAGGGCTTTTTTTGCACATCTGAAAAAAAAAGAAAAGAAAAAAAAGTGTACTGTTATTGGGTTCAACAATGTAAAGGAGGACCACCCATGCAAAATGAATGCCATCATGGCGCTCGCCGCGCTTGCTTTTGTGGTGCAAACTGACCACATCGTTGCTGACAGGGAAAAGAGGGAACGGTGGTCCCCGACCAGCAGAGGGCGACCCATGCTCTGAAAAGACTCCGGGGAAATTTCTAGGCCAACATGAAATCTCCCTCCAGCTTTCTCAGAGTGTCAAAAATAACATCTCCCATTACTTTCTTGGGTATAAGGGAAATTTAAGAAGGATGGTATGAAAACCTCCTGCCAACAAGAGCTAAGACTAAATGTAACAGTAGAATCCGCTAAAAGATTTTCTCTACTCAATGCCTGTGTGACTGGAGGTAGAAACATCTTCTTTAGATTTCTCCAACATCTCTGTAAAATCCTTTTTATTTCTCATAATGGTTTGATGGATCTGAGATGGTTATCAGTCACCATAAAGCTTTAAATCTCAAATACCAGAGCAGAAAAACCTTAAGAGGTCAATTCTCCCCAACGTGGAGGAACATATACTTTATGTCAAGCAATGTATATTCAAATATGTATTAAAAAACACACACCACAAAGCCACCAATTCCCCCACCCAGCGCAGCACCTTTCTCTATTGTTCCCATGGCAAGAGCCATCAGTGACCAATCCAGGGCTGCCACCAGGACCTTGGTGGTCTGGAGAGTCTCTAGGTGGTATGGCCGCAGGCCTGCAGAGAGTAAACAGGACACAGGGAGATGGAGGGATGGAGGAAAGGGGATCGAGGGATGAGAATGTGGAGTCAGCAGACTCTCCGACCTGCCTAGGGAAAGAGGAAAGCCGTTAAAGCTGGCAGATTCAGAGCTCATACAAACAATGGACTGCCCAGAAACATAGCTTAGTGAGTAAGGCATTTGGCCAGACAGAAAAGTTACTCAAATATCTTCTGAATTAACACTGCTAAATCCACAAACCTGTGGTTTTTGTTCATTTGTTACACAAAATGTGCATACTTTTTATTCACTTATCCCCAAACTTTACTTCAAGCACCAACATAATAATAATAATAATAATAATAATAATAATAATAATAATAATAATAATCCTGTCGAATGATGTTTCAAAGAATCTGAGATATGCCTACTGATAGTTCCTCCTCTTTGTCTCAATTAAGCATTGAGCATCCATCCATCCATCCATCCATCCATCCATCCATCCATCCATCCATCCATCCATCCATCCATCCATCCATCCATCCATCCATCCATCCATCCATCCATCCATCCATCCATCCATCCATCCATCCATCCATCCATCCATCCATCCATCCATCCATCCATCCATCCATCCATCCATCCATTTTCTTTAAACCCTTGTCCCTAGTGGGGTCGGGAGGGTTGCTGGTGCCTATCTCCAGCTAACGTTCCGGGCGAGAGGCGGGGTACACCCTGGACAGGTCGCCAGTCTGTCGCAGGCACTTAGTATTACATTAGTAAATTCAAAATATAATCCCGTAAAAAAAAAAAATCTTTACTTCTCTTTCTGAAATGGCTGATAGAAACAGTGGTAACCACATCAGCAGTTTTTTGGAGTATTTTTATCGTGACAATAACGTCACTATTTTTAAGATAAGCAACACATATAATGAGTGTCTTTATGATTACACGATATAGGAATTCCATTTGTTATTAATTTGTTAAAGCAGTATTCAGTATTTTAAAAGATGTACACTTACTCTTAACTGTGTGACATGGCTATCTACATACAAGTCCAAAATTATTCATACCCTGGGCAGATATCATTATAATGAAACAAAACAGGCAGTTACTTTTCATAGGTCCAAGTTTCTTCTTACCTCAATAAATAAAATTATGATTAAAAATGGTGCTGTAGTTTCTTAGGTTTTATTTTTATTTTTTGTTTGATGTTAAAATCTGAACAAAATCATACAAAATAGTACACAGCAAAATCAAAAGTGTTAGATTTCCAGTGTTGGTGTTGTGTGTTAAAAATAGTGTTAATTCAGCACTTGTTTAGTCTAATTCAACAACATGAGTGTTAGTTTCTCCAAAGAGTTGCTGTTATTCCAGAGAGTTAAATAAAAACAATTCTGTCTGGTAACACTAACACCAACTCTGTCCTGTCTGGTGTTGATTTAGAAATCAACACCAGGCAGTTCCTCTCACAATTGTAACGTATTTGTGACGTCACGTGTTTACCCGAGGGGCGGAGACAGCAGTATGGCGTCTTGTCTGGAGCTTATCATGATTATGACAAGGTAAGTTCCATGTTAAAATTATCATGTTTTTGATTATTTTTTATGGATACATTAATTTTCCGTTTGCGCAAGAGTATATCACGGTATATACTACTGTTTATTATTTTTGTTAGCAGCCAAAGCTAGCCAAGCAGGTAGCACGGGAATATTTTGAATGAATGTGATGGTGACACACAAGTTGGTCTGATTAGTTTTGCTCAGACTTCTCTTTAAAATATTTATTATCCTAATGTTTCTGCTATTTTTCTTGTTTTTCCTCCAGGCTGAGAAAAACAGGCATTCTTTTGTTGGTTTATGTGCTTCTTCCTTCATTCAGAGGCCACAAGAAAAATTTCAAAACAGTTCATGTCAAGCTGTGGGCCATGTTGTCCTTGATGTGTCGGTATGCGTTTCTTGTAATGATCCTTCTTCTTGTGTAGAAGCACTTTCTCATTGGCTTTGTTTGCTATTTGAATGTAGCTGTGCTTTATAATGTTAATACGTTTTATTACTTGTTTTAGCATTTTGTCAAATATGGGAGCCAGGGTTGAAGCCTTCCTCCTTGGTGTGGAACCAGGACAGCCCTTCCTCCTGCGTGTTGATGAAAACAAGAGCAGCACCAAAGACACTTCACCGTCAGTGATCACAAAACCATCCCTGACCATCCATGGCATATTAGACCAACCATGGCCGCTTTCGATGAACTTTCAAAGCGCACTTCACCTTCAGTGCAAAGTATCATGAATGGATGACCTTTGTTGTATATTGCTGTCAGTGCTGTTTGATGTTCTTGTTTTGAAATAAAAGTAGATTATATACTGCAACTTCTGTTGGTGTTTTTGTAGATTAAAGTAGCATCTAATGTCCTTTAAAACGAATTTGGGGATTATTGACTACCAGTAGTTTCTGGAAAAAAAAAAAAAGGTTTTATTGGCTCTAGTGACCTTTATTTGTTAGTGAATTGACAGAGAAGTGGGTAATGAGAGAAGACATGCAGCAAAGGCCAGGAAGTGAACCTGCGACAGCCACGTCAAAAACTAAGCACTCCATATGTGGGTTGTGCTTAACCCCTGTGCCACCACAGCATATCCTAACATAGTTTAAAATGCATTTCTAAAATAAAAAAAATTGAGCCATCAAAGTGTTTTCCAATGGGAAGTTGGAAACTGATTTGCAAATAAGTGTGGAACTCTTCAGTGTGAAAATCTTAGGGGACTGTAAAATGAGCAACAAATATCCACGTTATACATAGCACCTGCTTCCAATAATATTAACCCTGTGGGTGATGACAGGTTGAGAAGTGATTTACCTGAGTAGGCTTTTATTACAAATCTTTCCTGCACTGTTCCCTCTGCTACTTAAGGAATCAGACAGGCCTTTCAGTGGGGAACAGAACCCACTCTGCTAAAGAGCTTCCAACCAAAACTCATGATAAAGATAAATGAGGTGAAGTAACATGAAGAATTTGTAACTGACTTACAGAAATGTGTTTTGTTTATAGGAATAATAATCTGAAATCTTCCAAAAAAAAAAATAAAAAATCACTCATTAGAGCAACTATTCAAATAAAGTAAAAACCAATACGAACACATAAAATCAGCAGTCAAAACAAATGAAAACATAAACTTCTGCTACAGCTAACCACAACATCAAACTGTGTCTTTAGTTGAATTGTCCTTTGAGAAGCAATTCTTTCCACCATTGACTTTTTCATTATTTTCGTTCAGAATCCACATCTAGTGTAGCATACTTAGTCCTTGTTTTCCTAGATTCAGAACCAGTCATCTGGGTTTTGTCTCTATTTAATGTGCCAAAACAGAAAGCAAAGATTATTAGGAAATATATGTATCTAATAGATGTACTCCCTTCTCATATTTTGACAGCAACAGTAGTTCTGGTTGACTAATAGCATGCTTCCTGTCGAGGGATTGTGGGGGGCAGAGGGATTCACCACTGCATGGGAAGCCACAACCCTAACAGACAGCTGGAAATAAGGAAGGCAGACATAAACTATTGCACTAAACTACTGACGGCAAAGAGTAATGAAGTAATTTTATGTAGCACCTCAAAACATGTCAAAAAAAATTCCAAGGTTCTTCAAAGAAGAAGAGAAAAGATCTAGAGATGACATGCATAAAATTACAAGACAAAGAACACAACCCTGTGTAACTCCGCGTTCAACAAAAGTGAACGAAAATTAAATTCTGCAAAGAGGATTATTGAATTAAAACATAATGTTTACTCCATTACAATACACTTAAAACACTTCATTTTATATTATAGGTAAACTAGATTAAAATATACAGAGATATTCATTTCATAACATTTCATAATATTTGATCCTCCTGTTGTATATTGCTGGGAAATGTAATGAAATCCACATTGTTTTACTTACTTCCTGTAAAGCTGGTAGAAATTATTTTAAATATAACTCGATGTTTCTGAATTCAGTCTGGAGCAACAGGTGAGAAACAGCAAGAGATGCAAAAGAAGACAATGATTATGTTGAAACTATCTTCACAATGGAGATAGGATAAAAAAATCTTATTGGAAAAACATCTTAGAATTCATTTTTACTGCCTTAGTTGTATATAGCTAAGGTGTAAAAAGTGGGTTCATGTTCTAAATAAACACAATTTTGCTACACAATTATGATTCTTTTTAGGATGTTTGCATCCAGTTAGGCAGGTTTCTGTAGTTGCTCTAAAAACTCCACTTAATTAATAATTTCAAGTAATTATTTTATACAAAAACTAATGCAAAATATGCAAGATATAATTGGTAACGTTTGTTGAATCTGGATGTCTTGCGATATTTAATAGTACTGTGCAGCATTTTTGGGAGGCAAAGAGAAGACGTAGAAGAAAAACAGCTGTGTTTCATAAAAGTCAGACCAGAATTTAAAGCATGCATGAATTACCTTTCTCTGGTTCTCTCTCTCTCTCTCTCTCTCTCTCTCTCTCGCTCTCTGTGTGTGTGTGTGTGTGTGTGTGTGTGTGTGTGTGTGTGTGTGTGTGTGTGTGTGTGTGTGTGTGTGTGTGTAGGTCATTTGCGTGCTGAAGCGCAGAGCATGAAATGGCTCTAGATAGGCTGTGTTTGCCCTCAGAGGAGCTCTCTTTTGAGATCATATCCTAATCCCTTGGAGAGGCCGTCCACTGGGTCGCTGCTTATTCAATTAGTCTGAAGCCAAGGCTGTAAACACGGTAGGGCGAGAAAGAGTGTGAGAAAGTGTACACAGAAAGGGTGGTGGTCCACATGTCTGTGTATGTTGGAGGTGATGCGGCGGGGCAGTTGTGAAAGCTTCATCCCATCTTCATCTCCTCTGGTCGACTGATTATGTTTCTTTTATCGTGTTGGAAGGAAGAAGTGGGAATCAGAGTACAAAAGCATGAAAGGAGCTGGAAAATGTTTGGTGATATTAAACTGTTGCTAAGTGCAGATTAGTTGTTCTGCCAGAGGGTGGCGCCTACATACATCTCATGCATAGATGTAATTAACTTTCTGGAACTTGCTAAGAGACACAGGAGCCTGTACCCAAAGCCCTGATTATAATAACTAGGAGCTGAAAGTTTTTGGAAGATCTGTAATCTATATAACCTTCATCAAATTTGTCAGAGGCGGGGCTATGCTTTTTTGGAGGGGGGGGGGGGGCTGAGGAAGCAGGCCTAAGGGGAAAGTTACACTCACTTTAGGAATGAGAATAGCAGCCAAACGTTTTACTGAACTAACATGTGTAATTAAGTTTAAATCAAAATCTTTCGAAACTATTTGTAAGAAATGGAATATTGTAATAATAATAATAATGTTTTTTATCATGTTTACAAACTAACAAGCTTAGTTTATTATCCTAAATGAATAGTGTGCATTCATTGAGTTTGTTGTAAGGACAATTTGTAAAGTCACAGTAAAATGTAATAATGCAGCAGTTTCAAAACATAAACATAAAAGACAGTTTTTAGTCTTACACATAGTTTTTCTATCTTTAGCTATAATGTCCCATTACTTGACCTTTCGATGGTACCTGACAGATTCCATCAGTTATTGCATCTCCCCATCACCTGAAAACACTCCTGCAAGTTCCATCTGATTTTTAAAACATGGTCTCTTGAATGGCATCTGTGGAAAAAGAGGGATATTTAGGTGTTACAGTGAACTGATAGACAGTGACATGTAGACTAAACAAGGTGGAGATGATGACAAGCTCTTTGGAAACCAAGCATGGAAAACCAACATTGCTTGTCAATCTAGAGGTTTACTGACTGTGACATTAGTTGCCATGGGCACCTCCTAGTGAAACCAAAACCTTTTTTTGACTGCCAATTTTCATGTAAAGAAATGCTATGCATGATGATGTTCCACCTTGTACAAACTCCAGATTTTGCCACCAGAAATGGAAAAATTATTGCTTTGCAAGTCGCTGCTAAATACTTCACGAGAACATGCTAAGATGTCGTGGAAATGTTTGAGGTGTAACACAGTTGTGATATGAGAGAGGATTAGATGTTCTTTAATATATATCACTGTATATGTACTTAATACATCACTAAAGAGAAAGTTACTGTGAAAGAGTGGTGTGAATATTTTATTTTATTATTCAATTCTGATGAAAATACACATTTTCCTTTTTTTAATCAATATTAAGGAATTATTTAAATAAAACCATCTCCTTCAAGAAACTAGACCAAAAATACTTGGTAAAATGTTGTATTTTTGCAGTGCACAAGTCCATGTAAATCTGTACTCTACACTTAAATTCAACGAGGAGACGTTACCATCACTACATTTGTCTTTAGTGCACAATGTGTTACGTGTTGGTGCCGATTCCAAATACATTTTGGTAACTTTCGGCTTCAATCTGGCCCACCTTGTGCCTGCGTTGTTCTGTTCTTGATTTTATTTGCATATTCCGAACATGGAAATAATTATATGCATTAAGCTGCAGCCTGAACATAACTGTGGAAATGTTGTGCAAATATATGCAGTTTTAAAATTGTATGGATCCTTTTACCTGTCTTGAATGTTGGCCTCCCTAGACATCATCGCAGTAGGCACATTTTTTTGACCCAGCTGGATAAAACAAGAAAACCACAATCAGACGAGGTACAAATGAGTGTGGCACAACACAGACATTTGAAAGCTCTCCTTGCTGTGGTAGGGGGCAAGCTGCTGCCAAAAGTATTTCAGCAAGCCAGGGTCTGTCAGACCAGGCAGTCCAGAGTGCATAGCTTACCGGAAACCAGTGCAGTTTGATTGAGTTCCTGTTATTGACTGCTTTTTTTGTGGAGTGCAGACCTCTGCCAGGTTATTTTTTTCCCCTCTGCCAGCTGTCAGAAGACAAACTGTACAGAACCACACGCCCAAGCCAGTCAGGGGCCCCCAGGCTTTAAAGTTTAGAAATGTTTCTTTCAATTGCAAGCACATAATTTTCTTTTGATTTAGGCGTTTCTTTGTAATAAATACGGTTGTGAGGAAGAACATCTGTCTGTGCTTTATCTTACTGTTACTTCCGTGTATTCCATGACAATAAGGTCGAGGTGTCCCCCAGACAGTAAATCAGCCCAGGCACTGGAATTCTCCCGTTCAGATTAGGGCTAAATAAGAAGAGATGGAAGCAGTACAAGTTATGCGGTGAGAGGTAATGCATTGTTTGGCTGAGATCCCAGGCCACATTGAGGCTGCTGCTGGCTAGAAAGCATGAAAGATGTGTTTGTTGTACAATAAGTCGTAGCACCATTGCCATCTGGGTATAGACCTTCGGTCAGCACTGCACAGACATATGTGCTTCCCTGCGCCAGAAATAATAATAATAAAACAAAGGGGCTTATTCATTCTTCCTTTTCCAAGATGTATTTACTGCTGTAGAGATATTAAAGATTCAGTGAGGATTAGCAAAGTCTCTTTTTCTTTTTAATGTCAAACGTAAGGGCTTTGACGTTAAAATCCACTGAAAACAGCACCCAGTGGAAATAAATGAATCATGCAGTGCTGTTTAACAGGTACTTAAGAAGACCAGTGAGTAAATTTCTTCCTGTTGAGTCAAAAATGAAAGTGGAAATAAAGCTCCTTATCTCATATAAGTTAAATTAGAAGAGGGAATGAGAAAGTAATTGAGCAATTGCATTTTTTCCCCCCACGTTTTCTATATTATAATTTGTTTGACTCAATGTTTTCATGTTACAATCAAAAACTGATATGATGTCCATCTCTGGGTTATGTCTAGACAACCACATCTTTCAAGCTGCACTTTTTCCACGCTATCCCTCTCCACCCACATCCTATTCCGGCTTCTCTCTGTAGTAAGCCAGGAAAAAATACAATAGGAGACAGCATCAAACTGCCAAGACATTTGATGGAAAAAAATAAGGAATTTAATTTGTTTTCCAAATGAAAGCCCAGTTTGCTGTTTATATTCCCACTTAAGAATCAAATTTATGAGTGTAAAATACCAATGTCATTTAAGTTTATATGATTTCGCTTTGAATAATTGACATTTTAAACAATGCATTCCATTAAGAAATAAAACTGCAGTTTTTCCTGATTTATTTTAATTTAGGTGTGTGGATAGATTTCATGGCAGAAGATGCTGGAGGAATAAAATGGCACAGGATTTCTCTTCAAAAGAAAAATTGTCTAGTTGTTCTGGTTCAATTTATCACTTGACCAATTTTTATCCCCACAGTGTTATTTTGTCCATATATGTTCAGAATATTGTATATAAGATTATTTTTCTTTGTAGTTTCTCAAAATTTCTTGTAACAATTCCTCCTAAAGTGCTGAAATCTCTCTAATTAAATTAGCTAAGTTCCTAATTAAGAAAGGTTTGAAAATAGCATCAATTTAAATAGAGACATGAGTTTCTGTACTCTTCTGTGGCTCAGACTGCAAAACATTGTTTAGCTTCTGTCCTTCTGTCTTTGCCAACTTGTTGATGCCAATAGCTAAGTAGAAGATTTGAATATGCTGGATGCTCTTCTTGCTTGTGTAACTCTACACTACATAACTTCTTACATCAAACAAAAATTATGGGTAAAACAGCTACGGTGCTGGAATTCATGAAAATAATTTTCGCTGATTCCACATCAATTTCAAGGCACAAATAAACCACCTGTCAGCAAACAGGGCTATCCATTAGGAGCAACCCAATGGTGCTGATTGCTTTTGGCCCTGACCCCAGCTGTTTGTTTACTCAGGGCATGGTTGCCAGTGGGGGGCTGGAGGGTGGAGAGGAATAATCTAAATTCCTCAGAGTGGAGATGTGGTGAAGGGTGCAACCATCCTCTATGCCCTCCACCTAAAACTCACACAAACACCCAGTCAGTTTCTGTGCGATGGGCTGAAGCCAGGCTCCTGACACACTGCTGACCCACCGCCTGCCTGTACTGCTTGAGAGGGGGGATGTGTTGATTCAGCTGGGGGGAGGCTGAGGTGCAGAGAAGTCAAGTGACTTGACCGAGGTCATAGCACCTCTCTCAGCCACACGCAAACACACGTAATTTCATGCGCACAGACTCATAATTCTCCATTACACTCAGATGCGCACATTGTCAGCTCTGGTGGGACTCACGGAAAAATTCACCGGCTCTCCTCCTTCGGCTTTGCCCGGGAATTTGTTTGTGAAACACCGAATGCCAGCTCTTCCTTCCTCGCGTGAATCATATCATTATATCCTGCTTTCAACATGGACACACTTTTAAGTCCAACTTAGGTCTCACCTTTTCTTGTTATAGTAGCTGATCTAATTATTTTCCAGAGCCAAGAACAGCTAGGGAAGGTGGTTCAAAAGTGAAGTCAATATCCGTCCTGCTGCTGAGACTTCTCAATGTTTTCCTTCAGTATTTTCCCTGTAGAAGATGGATTGTATAGTGAGTCATGAGCTTATCTTCTACACACCATGCATTTTGCTGCTGTCACGCAAATGAACCTTCAAATACGTAATGAACTTAAAAATGTTTTACCATGGGTTGACAGGAAGAAATCCGTGTGCTAAACTCGATCGCTTCTTCTTCATGCCACAGCAGAGATCTCATATTCTAAGCATTTCAGGCAGCCAACCAGAGCCCCTCTGGATGAACCTGACTGTGTCTCCATCTTCTGTCTCTGTGAGATTGTGTTGGGCTGACTACATGCAACTTTTCTTTGTTTCCATCCCATGAGTCAGTCTGGCAAAGTGCAGCTGTTTTTAATACAAACTCTGAGCAGTTCCTAAAGAAGATTGATGAGGCTTTTTACATGCGTCCAGACAAATGGTAACAAGGAATATTCTCAGCTGTGCCAGATAGCGCACGCACTCCACTGACAGGGGTGATGTTTGAGTTAATCATTAGGTGAATAAAAGAGGTGGTATGTAAACACGCGTGTGATGTAAAAATGTTTTAGAAGTGGCCTATTTTGTTCTCAGAGTAAAAGAATAGAATATGTTTTACTCATAACACTCATTTTAAATCTTGCACTGAAAATGTAGCAGGAAAATAAATCAGTAAATTAATTATATTTGTATACGCCCACTACAGATATGAAATTACAAGAATGTGTTACATTAATTTTGAGGATTTGAGGTAATTCATAATTTCCACACTATTGAGTATACCAGAAAATAAGCTGTATCCACTAATCCTGACAAAAATAAATACAATACACATAGGCTATACTTTCCTAGAAACTGTAGGTGTTCATGTTGAGCTGAGATTTTCCTTTGAATTTAAAAAAATGTTTCATTCAAATTACTTACTTTAGATTTTTTTCGTTTTTAATTGTCAACAAAATTTAGGGGGAAAAAAACTAACATCTGAGCTCATCTATGTGAGGGGGTGAGCAAACACCCTAAACTTTAAATTTAATCAATTAGTTTATTTTTGTCACCCTAAACTTTAAATTTAATCAATTTGTTTATTTTTGTTTAGTTGCCGCACAGAAAATCTAACTAAAAATGTCTTCAAAAAACACATTTGTTTTTCTTGGTTTTTAATTCTGGGTAGCTGAATTAAAAATTAAGACGATTATGTTACAGTTTTTTTTTTTTTGCCTTTATTTCTTATTTCATTCATCATGTGTTTATGTTTTCATTTCACTATTTTTGCTTGTTTAACCTGTGAAGCACACTGGTCACTTTATAGTGAATAAATAAAGATAAAGATTGTTTGATTGGTTCATTAAAAAATGAGTGAGCTGACTTTCAAACTGCTGAATCTCATTGAAACATCTACAGAGTAGAAATGAATCAAATGTTGTCACTCCATCTGCTCCTCTTCTGGATGTCAGAGACACAGGACCTGAGGCTAGGAAACATGCAGGAGGAAAGTTCCCTTTAAATAGGCAGGATTTCTTTTCCTTTCTCATTATATAGTATAATTTTTAGCTATGGATGTGCATTGCACTCGCATGGCATATTTGTGTAGGTCAGTTACTGACCATCAGGAGCGCGGTGGGACGTTGCTGCTACTGTGTGCCAAGTGCATTACAATAGTAATAGTAGTAATTTACAAAGTAAATAAATACACAGATATGTATATCTTATTTTATTAGATTTTTTACAGTCTTAAATTTGAATCATATTAGTTTTGATATAAGAATAGGTTTTGTTACTTGTATTCTTTTTATTCTGTATACGTTTGTTTTGCCAAGTTTAGAAAGTAAAGCTTTCTCATCCTCAAAATTAAGAAAAAATTGCTGCTATTTTGTGTACATTTATCTGATGTTATATATCTATATTATATATGAGTTCTTAATTTTACAACAAAATTACAGTGTAAAACCTTGTGGTCAAGAATTCTAATATTGTACAAGCATTTTAATTTTGCTGCCAGGTTTGCAAAAAAAGAAAATCAGGGTAAAGTCTACAAGGGGCTACGCACCCAGCAAAGCCTTTTGTCTCTGTTTTTAGTTTTTGTTTTTAAGCAAGTTAGCTGTTTTTGATCACCTTTCCCATCTGTGAAACACAACAAAACCGACTTTGTGTGCACGGGAAGTGCTGGCACCAGTCGGTGGGCACTGCAGGGGCTTCTGGTCTTATCAGCCACCAGGTCACATGGCAGACTGACGGGGCACACAGAGGCAGGACCGCACTGGGGCCGAAGTGGGCAGACACAGTGGGGGGAGGAGAGTGGACTGAGGGTTTGTTCTCCCAGAGGAGTCCTGCTGTGCTAAACAAGCATGCAGAGGGGAGATAACAACAGTGGAGGATGAATAGATGTGAGTAAAAGCAGAATAACAATTTATGGCAGTCATGTCTACTCCTGCTTCCTCATAGTTTTTGATGGCCAAGGCAATTTTAACAACATGGGGTTGTTAAAACAATATCATAATAGAAGATTAATATACTAGTAAAAGATATAATCCATAGAAAATGTGTAATTTCACAGCAACAATCTTCAAAATGTGTCCAAGTTTGAATGTAAATTACTCTCAGTTTGCAGTGAGCATATTTTAGTGGCACAGCCTGGTTCTCCTCTGATGTCGCTTGTCTTTTTCCAGCGTTTTCTTCGAGTGCCTGCAATTCCTCAGGTTGCTGCTATAGCAAGGGAAAAGCCCACAGGGAGCCACCACTGTAATGCTAAACTGAGTCGCTTACCACTGTGTGCTTGGTACCCGCACACACACTCCTTCCTTAAAATATCTATTACAGGTTTTCAGACTACTGCTGTTTAAATGCTCCAGTCACTTTATTCACTTGGAGCTTCGTTAAGAACTATTTGAGGAACAATCATGCGAATGGTGATTTATTGAACTAGTGATGGAATTTTCCCTTTGCTCATTATCCTACACGTCTGCTGGATACCTGCAAGTATTTGGTGTGTGATATACATTTGGAGCCACGACAGGCAGGTGTGGGAGATAAGAGATGGAGAGCACGGCATGGAAGGCAATCATGGGAAGAAAAATTGGCAAACATGGAAAGACTTAGAGACCAAAGTAAATTTGAATGACTTGAAGATATTTTAGGAAAGAGAAAGGAGAAGGTTAATAAGTGCTGCATGAGGAGCTCGTCTCAGGGGGATTGTGACATAGGGGCCAAAGCAGCAGAGCTTCCTGCTCAGGATGTCAGTGAGAAAGGGCCACGCCATGTTTGTCTGGACTGCAGCCTACTTCTTATTACAACTGCCTTTCTTCCTATTTCTCTTTCAATACCATATCAAATGTCAATGTTTCCTGATAACAAAATTCTTCAAACATTCCTACTTCTGATAAAAAAAATCTTTAAAATTTCTTTCAGGCTTATATTTAAAAGGGAACATAAGTTTCCAAAGATACGTTTTGATTCTATATTGAGATGGATAAGGGGGAACAAGAGCTTCAGTAAATAACATGGTGAAATGGAGTACTGCTAAATTGTTGTGGTTCACAGATATTTTTGACCTAAAATTTTTTTATGTGAGATGTTTGATTTGGAAATGCAGGCAACCATCTGGAAATCTCAGAGTGATGGTAAGAGTCCACATTTCTCACATACACTTTCCTTCCCTATAAATAGAGGCTGTTGTTTAAAGTCGGCAACATTTATCACTAAGTATATGTGATACCAAAGACAGATGAGAATCCCAACTTTATAGTGATTTGTTTTAAAAAAATGAGTAAACCCTTGTACTGCTACACATTCTCTTTCTTAAACACAAGGTAATATCAACTCTACTCTAATAGAAATAGAAATAATTAACAGTGGCTCATAGAGAGGAGATTGGAAAATATGATCAATGTTTTGATTTTAAGATCTTGAGGAGAAATCAGTAATGGTTGGCCAGTGAGGCTGAATTGATCAGAGTAAATCTCTTTTTTTTTAAGGTGTGCTCCATCCATTTAGTCAACTATTCCTTTTTAAATTTCTTTTCAGGCTTTTAGCTTTATTATTTTTGCCTGACTGTTATCAATAAATATGCAAATCAGATGAAAATTTAACAGGATATATTCTAAGAATACCACTTAAGTTTACAGAGGAGTGATGGCCTTATGTTTGGAAATTTGCTACCAGGACAAAATTGTATTGTGATTGTAAAGACCGTAGCTCGAATGACTTAATAAAATAAAACTTTATATAACAATCTATCCAGTGAGAATTAGAAAGTTAGATGAAACACTGGAGAAAAAGTAAGAACAATGCTCAAGGTGAAGACCAATTAAACTAGCACCCTGGGATTGATTTAAAAGCAAAGACTGCTTATAATGAAAACCGTAATTCAAAAATGTAATTCACCTCGAGCTAGCATACTTCCTAACATTTGTTACCAGAATGAATATGAGTGTATGTGTATAGTGAATATATTTACTTGAGATCCGTGCAGTGGTTGTGGAAATTTCACTTTTCTCCACTACCAACGTAGCCCTCAAAGCTTTAATCTGAAAATGCTGTCTGTCATTCACTACTCAAACACCAAAAGTCCAGTCTTCTGAAATAGGATGTTTTGTACTGACAGAAAATCTGAGGATATAGTGGTTACTTTGGAGTTTTTATGCTATGCTGGTCACTAAATGGAAGCATAGATCTTTTTCACTGTTAAAATTCTGTAAGCAAATTGTATGTAAAAAAAAGTCCAAGGGAAAAAAAAAAACACGAAAAAATAAAACATGAAAAAATAAGTTTCTACAGTATGATTTTATCTCAACACAATCAACTCGTTACTCAAAGCTGCCAAACAAAACTGCATTACCTCACAAAAATGCATTTTCTATTTTAAGATAGGCATCAATGTTGCACAATTTACTCACTTTCGTTCTCCTGGTGGCATGTTCTGGAAGTCCATGAGGGGGAAACAATCTGGTCAAGTACAGTCGAGTGGTTTCCCTTGCAATAAATCACTCAGTATGGACTCACACAAGCATCAGGATATTAACTCTTTGCTGTTTGTTCAGGGCAGAAGGTCAGGAGATAGCAGCAGATACAGCACAATACTGATTATTCTTAAAAAGAAAAGTACTTGAGGTAAATTTGCTCCTACAAATTTACTAGTATTGACTAAGTTTTGGTGAAAGTTTAGTCATAATCAATGTTCTCCCCTTCTTTGTCTTCTTGTGTCTTTATCAAACAACAAACAAGTGCACAAAAATGTCTGCCTGTCATACTATGGAATTCCAGCCATTCCCACTGAGTCCCATTTTCCTGCCTGCTAATGTAATCGGAGGGAAACAGAATCGCCTTCTCAGTGCCTCAACCTCCAGATAAGACCCATTTATCACAGTCATTCCTTTTCGGGCCACTCCATTCTGATCTGACCAGATTGAGTCCCAGACCCTGACCAGTCACTGAACCAGTCTCCAGAGAAACAAGGTGCACTGATATTGAGCTGAGGTCTGGCTTTTTAACTAATGGAAGCAGCATTATCAAAGTATGTTATAGTATGTTATATGGTTGTATTTAGTAATTATTTTATACATATGAAACTGCTACAAATGTTAAACTTTGGAGGTCTTATTAACATTTCCTGATTTCTTGTAATGTCTCATATAAATGAGTTTTTTTTCCCACTCTGTTGCATTTCTAAATGGAAATGCTCATGAGAAGTGCATGTCGTTCTCACAAGAAGGAAATACGTGACAATACACACTTACAAATTTTTTCAGATTTGTCAGGAATAGTTCAATCAGCAGGCTTTAGAATCAGTCTTCAGTGCAGACCTGCACGCAGAGGCGGTTGCAGGGACCCATACACTCAAACACACACATACAGGATGCAGCAGGGTCCGACAGAAGCAAGTTTAAGTCTGAGAGGTCTGTGCCTGCTTTTTACCATCCTTGATTGAGTGAAACAAGGTTCTGTTTCGTTAAATGTTGTGGCAAACCCTAATCCTCTTGCTTCTTTGGTTCTAGGACAGGAGAGCTTTAGTCTGGCTGCCTATGAAGCCAGACTACATTAGCACTGGTTGTGACTGAAAAGGTTGCTTGTATTTCATGAGTCAAGCCTGGGTGGGTTTTTTTTTCCCTCAATGCATGGAAATTCTTAAAACTCTGGCATGGATTCAGGAAAACATTACCTGTGGCGGTATTTGCGGTGAAGAGGGTACTGATTGCCAACCTCCAATGGTCAGTGATTCTGCACTGAGGCCTGACAGAGTTACCTGCTTGAGCATTCCATGTTCGCCCACACTGGGCACACAACTCTGGCAGCATGAGATCTAAATTGCTTGTGACTGTTCAGCGGGAAATAGAGTCTAGAGTCCTGCTGTGTTCTGAAATGCTCGCTATGTCTCTTAAGACCACATACATTTATATATAAAATAAATATATGTGGTCTTTATATAGCCTTTAAAGTCTGACTTAAACAATAGTTCTGGCATAGATGTAAAATCTTAAATTCTTCATATTTAAAAATGATAATTCATCATTAATTTATAATTTATATAAGTTGAATGCATTTCAAATTCAGCCACATTACAATTTGTAGCTGTGCACAATAAATAAAAAAATAAAAAATGCATCATACTATTTATTTTTCAGTACATGCTTTCTGTTTTGTGGTGGTAAAACAGTTTTTTTTTTCTTTTTCTGAAGATAAATATGGATGCAAATATTCTCCGAGAAACACAGGTTGTAGGGTAATATGGAAGAAGTAGTCCTGCTTTGTCAGAGTCTTAAAGTGCTTTTTAATACTCTGACAAAACACATTTTGTTTTATCCAACCCAAACTCCAGAAAACTCCAAATTCCATGACTTGTCAAGTACACGCCTAACGAGTCACGAGGCCATCACAGGACTGTGTATCTCAGAGAAAGAAAAACAAAAAAAACCTTACCCTGCAAGGTCTTCACATCTAAGATTTATACTGGAGAGTTTATTTACTGCAGTACTTCTCAAATAGCGGGGCCTCACAGGGAGGTGTCAGGGTGGGTGTGAGAAGCGGAGGACTTTCATATTGTCTTTATTCATGCTTGACAGATGAACAAGTCTCTGGGTTCAACATTATGTTGCCAGTGACTGTATATCTACCTATGCGCAGATTCTCATGTCAACCTGACTCACAGACATGTTATTGTACTGTCTCTGCAACATGACATTGGATTGAAAAATCAAAGAGAATGAGAGCTAAAGCACAGGATTGTTTTACATCTAAATGTAACGTAATGTTTTCTTTTAAAGCAGCAAACAGAAACAAGTATGTTCAAGTTAAAAGATTTAGGAAAGCTTGGATTTTAACTTTACACATGAACACAGAACTGTACATCTCTCATCATAGCAGACCACCTTTTTTGTCCTCCACCAGACAGGAGCGGCAGATTTTCTACACAATTTGCACAAAAAACCCCAATGAAAGCTGTTTATGAAAAGGACCAGATTTAAATTTTGATTGTTCAGAGCAAGAGGGAGAAAAAAAATGTCACTGTGACATCCTACAGTAGCGTGATGAGGGTTGGCCTCTGGTATCCGGGTGGAGTGAGGTGGCAAGAGGTGTACAAGGAGGCCTGCGTTTCATCTCTGAGACAGAAAGAATAAGACAAAGATCAAGACGGGGAGCAGATAGACAGTGGAGGAGCAGTAGAGCCAGCAGTTGGACCACACGAGACCAGAGAGGTGAGGGAGCGCAGATGACAGGGGCTTCCTCTGGGTCTGGTGCCTGTTTTCCAAAGGAAGTGCACGAGGCCTAATCTGTGGGCCCCAGAGGAGAGGGACCTGTTGGCCCCCGCTTATTGTCCACTTTATCACCTCCTGCTTTAGATGGGCTTTTCTCAATTTAGACAAGTACTTTTCACAAAACTACATTCTGATTAAAGGGAATTACAAGTTATCTAAAGTATAAAAAGGATAAGCAAGACGCAATGCAAAATGAATTTCTCTGGATCAGTTTGTCCATAAAAATGAACAGTGGGCGACATTGCTTATTTGCATTGTATGTACCCACTTCTCCCATCTTGTATGGTGTCAAGGTAAAGTCAATCAGGGAAAAACAGTGTGGCTTGTGAGGTCAGGAAGTCAATGCTACCACTAGAGCCACAGTTTGTCAGGCTGTCACTTTATAATTAACAGCTGAGGAAGTACACAAACATACACAGACACACAATTTCTCGTCCACTCAGAGTGCTTTTTCCCCCACATCCCTCAAGAGGAGATTGCACTTACTTAGATTTGTTTACTTCAATGTTTTAGTCCACCCCACAATTTCTTACTGACTCCAGTTCTTACACTGATGTCAATCCAAGTCTTCTAGCCATGTAGGCTTCAAGCATGATGTATTACGCATAAACATACAAAACCATATTTACAAATTTAAATTCACTCTATAAAAAAAAAAAAAAAATCTGTTAATGTTTGTGCTCTTTGTTTTGTTAAACTCAATTACATCTGAGGCTGCCTGAAAATTCCTAAAACCTTTGCATAACAGATATCAACAGAATCTTCTTGTTCTTCAGTGGACTTTGTCTAAAAAAAATGCGCTAAGAAGTATTGCATCAGATTCTTTACATCCTCCTCCTCCTCTTGCTATTTTGGAGCTGTTACACACCCTTGCTCCTTTGTTCCCACTGATTAGCTGGTGCACTTCAGGGAGTTGGCCCTGCAGCAGGGATGTCCGATGACCGAGACTCTTCCTCGGAGGATTGCCAAGACATCCAGGTGTTTGTGTGGACAAACACACAGATACACACTTCCTCAACCCCATATCTTCACCTGCAGGTGTGGTCTTTGCCTCCTGTTAGATCTATTATGATCATTAGCAGCATTATTGTTGTGGTTTTAACTATTATTTACTTAATTACCTTTTGTTGAATACCGTCACCACAGCTACAAAGGCTGATTTATTGGGTTGCTTAAAAGCATGTGGAAGTAAAGTGAAAAGTAAGACTGAACTACATGTATTTTCTTGCCAAATCTTAAAATCTAACATTATGTCGCAATTGTTAATATGATCTAACCCATTTTTCTGTCCTGCTTGTTGTACTTGACACAAGAACAGACTTTATAACCCCAATTCCCGTTTATTTTATTCAAAAGCAGGGTAAGCTAACGTTTTGGTCAGGTTCCTTCACCTAATTCATGATTTACAACAACAACAAAACAGAAAAAAATTGTAAAAAAAAAACAGAGATGTCCTAAACAAAGTGATTGAACTATTTGCTGATTTAGTCTCTAAAATTTCACTTGGCAAAGGTGGTGAGAAAACATGTCTGCCAACAGTACATATGCAACCATTGTCTGTGCCAGAAGGGGGAGACAAATGTTCTGCACAACACTGAATGTGTGTGTCTCCACTCAGGATTTCAACAAAAAATGTCTGTGGAATTTAAGGATACCTAGCTGGTTAAATTCTTCTAACATTCAATCAAGAAAAATAAACAAAATCTAAGACCTTTTTTTCTGTTTTTTCAAGAAACTGGGATAACTTTAGCAACATACCTGACAACTGCAACTGTTTATTGTGCTGTGGTGGTAGTTCCAGACAGGTCAAGCAATTGTAATAAAACAAGATACAACTTTGCTTGAGTCTTATGGGTAAGATCACCTTCAAGGTTCCAGACAATCCCCTCTACGTTTTCTACAACAGCGAGTGTTCTTCTTCCCTGTCTCTATCACACACATGAACACATTCCTGTAGTGAATGTCAGCCCTTTTCTTACTCTGGAGCTATGCATCAAACAGAATAGAGAGCTGACCTCAGCCCCTTTCAAAAGGAGCTTCTAATCCAGCATTCTTAACTCGATTACAAAGTGTCAAGAGGGATCAGAGAGACGCTCTCACCTGTCATCTCTCACAGCAGCGGGACACAACTCTGAGAAATGAAATCCTGCCAGACGCAATTGGAAAGCAGACAGGCGGGAGACAGCAAATGAGGGGCAGAGACACTGGAGATAGCATAAAGTAATCCTTCATACCTTTGCACATCAGAGAGAGACATCAAATTTGACAGGGTTTGTTGGACGTATTACATTTTTGCTTATCCATTTTCATGCTTTTTTTATTGCTCATTCACACAATGCACACACTTCTATTTTAAGATCAGTTAAGAGAATTAAAGCTTAGTCTGCAAATTATAGTGTGGACCATCTGAACATAAGCAGAAAAAAAGTGGCCTGCCTGCTAATTAAGGAGTTCTGAGTTCTTCTCATCCAGTTTGACTCTGATAACACATCACTTCTGATGGGTCAATATGAAGTATGTGACTAAGCTTTCATAGTGCCCGCCCACCAGATATTATATTTTGCTCTCACTTACATGACAAACAAATCTGACCGCATGGAAAAACAAAAAGTCATTGTGTGTCATTTTACTCATATTCATATTCCACGTCTGCACCTACTTGTAGCCATTTTATTTTAACACCTTTCTTTATCATATTGTGTACAAACTATATCATACCAATGTGCTTCACCATTAAATATCAGTTTGTTTCCACTGGTAGATTTGATTTTTTGTGATGGAGTTTGACAAAATACAAATGAAAATAATCTAATTTAATATTCAATTTAATTGGGATGTCTGATATTGGCAGGATTTCAACCCTGTTGGTAACTTGTGCTCCTGTGTCGACCCTAAGATGAGTATAAGTGACTTCCACCTGAGACTTACTAGAGCGATTTGATGCATCAACTCTCTCTGTTTTCCTTTCTCTCATTCCCGCCTGGCATGTTGTGTGAAGGCAGGAAGCCGCAGGATTCACCAGTGGCTCATTAAAACCCATTAAGGAGCCGAGCGCAGACAGGATGCTGGTCGTGAGTAGAGGAAAAGCGAGGCAGGGCCGAGGACACTGCTACACTTTCTGTCCCCTCGGCCGCACCCACCTATGCTGCCTTGCACTCGCGCTCTGTTATCTGCTCTGCACAGCACTTCCTATGGCCCCACACGTATTCCAGCTAGACCCTGCTTTTAGCTCTGCCAACTCACGTCTCACACCCCCTCTGACCTGAGTGTGTGATGAACTGGCCAGGCGATAACACATTTTTCACTCTGCTGGTCTCCCTATCTCTTTGTCTGACACCTTGCTTCTTGTTCACTCCCCTTGTTTTTACATCTTTTTGACCTCTCCTACCTCGGACCCGCTGCCTCATGTAGCAGTAGTCATCTCTTTTGGCACAGTGTGTTCAGTGATAAATGTGAAAACTACTATAAAGGGACAGTCGTCCAGTACACGAGTCGGCACATTGTCTGGGGCCTCTAGGTCACTGAGTAATGAAAAAAAAAGTTCTGTTGAGTTGGGATTGTGTCTCTGTGGGGTCAAACAGAAGGTCTGGAACGGTGGAGGCAAGTGTTATCAGCAGACTGGAAATGATGTAGATGTTTTGAAGTTCCATATGAATCAGATTTTCTTTTGAAGAATTCGAATGAAAATAAACTTTCTCAAAGAAACATCAAATATCAAAGCTACATGTTCCTAAAATCACACCACAAACTGCAAACAGTGAAAACAAAGAACATATTCTTTTGAATAGTACATTACAAAAGTAAACTTGACACATTTACCCAGGATTTCATGTGACAGGCACAAACTACTGTATAAATGTGAAGTGGAAGAAAATAGATTTCCCATTTCTTTAAGAATTAAAAAAAAAAAAAGTTACAACATTGCTGGTGTTATATTATGTCAGTTTTTGGGGTAAGTCTCCATCAGTTTTGCAAATCGAGAGACTTGCGTTCTTGCCCATTCTTCAGGGCAAAACACTCCAAGTTCAGTCAGACTGAGTAGAAGGTTTTTGAACAAAAAATCTAAATAAACATTAAAGTCTCACTACAGACAATTGAATTTGGGTCTGGGCCTTTTCAGCAAATAAACATGCTTTGTAGCTCTGACGGTACGTTCAGGATCTTGCAGGAAGGTGGAGTTGCACCCTATGCTCGAGTTTTTGTCACTTTCTAACATATTTTTTACATTCACCATCTTCATTCATCTTCCCATTTACACTTGACAGCCATGTCTCAATAGGTTTTCTGCTTTCCACACACTTTTTCTGCAAGAACCATAAAGCCTGAAGCATTGTTTTACAATCTAACTCAGCTTTAAACATTTGATGCTCTGCAAGGTGTATTCTTCAGTATGCATTTACTAATTAGACTGCATGCACCCTATGGCAGCTGGTTAAGGTGGGTTTTATTTAGGTCAGAGTAGAGAGGATACCATGCTTTTTGCATGTAAATGATTTTATAAACAGAAAATATTATTTTTCTTTAACATTCCAATAAAACACAAGAAAGTTTGTGGCTGTACAAAAAAACAAAAAAAAAAAAAACAAAACAAAAAAGCAGGAAAATATTCCAGAGCTGTAGACACATATGGAAGGCACTGTATAGAGTGCATTTGTCTTTCAGGTTGTTACAATTTCCTCATTCAATTAAAAAAAACAAACAAAAAAACAGTACTTAATATATGTTTAAGAAAAAAATCTGTTGTTTTGTTTGGGCTCTGAGGATATCCGATAGCATCCTCTTCCTGCTTTTGTAAACCCCTTAAACTCCTCCTGTTTGCGGTGGTCCAGGTCCAGAACTGAATATTTGGCAACATTCGAGCATTGCTGTAGCTGTGTCCTCAAGCAGGAAAATATTGCACAATTTCATCAAATGTGCAAACAAATTGTTTCGTCTAAATCTAAAGTTAATGTCATTCAACTTTACCCCGCACACTTTATCGTTTGAAGCATAAACAGCGGGCTGATTGGCAGAAACATGACATTATGCGTTATAATAAATGGAGTAATCAGAGTAAGAATCACATAAGGAAACACTTTCTATTGTCTTTGCTTTTTATGCACTTTCTTTTTTTTGTTCAACCACATTATTGCTGTGCCTCATTGACATGCTGTGGTGCTCTACCCCCTCCTCTCTGTAATCATAAACTCTTGACATCATTGACCCCTTTAGTATTTTCAAGCTCTTCTGTTTCACTTCACTCTGACACCAAGTCTCGAGACTTGTACTGGTCCCGTTTAGACAAAAAAAGTTGGCTGGGGTGTCCCTTGCCAATAACAAATATAAACATAGCCCTGCCATTATCTGCTGCAGTTAACCAGGATCATATTTTCTCCCCTGACTGCATGTGCTGCTTGCAGATGTGGTCATAGCAGCTAATCTGTTTTCTCAACTGCACCATTTTTGGTATATGCAGTTCAGCTCTTGAGTTTGCAAGGGTTTAGGGAAATCAAAGCACACCGCAAAGCATGATGGATATTTCATTAACCAGACGAAGAGTAAAGCTATTTCAAGCAGGTTTATTTTTTTCATTTGCACCAGTGTCAGATATTCAATAGGTCATCTGAAGGTCAGTTGGTTTCATAAATTCCTAAGTTTGGCAGACACATGCATGTGGGTTCAAAAAATTTTGATCGTAAACTTGGTTTCTTGTCGTTCTATGGCATTGTAATAATACTCCACCGTACAAGTGTGTATATTCCTAGTCTTTCTTTCAAAGAAGACTCCAGCCTCCCCCTCGTGATAAAGATGAACCAAAAACAAATCATTGGCTAATTTCTGATGCCCACTTTTGAAAAAACTTTGACATTCCAACACTGTCAAAGGCTATTGACACTGTCAAAGCCTATTTTCAATTCTCTTCAAGAACAACAATTAAAAAGAAAAATAGAACAGAACAGATAATTAATAATTTATCATAGGACTAGGCAGAGTTGGCCCAGCTACCATTAATAAAACTAAAATCTCTATGCATGTTTGAGAATTTGGACCTTTGATGTCCAAAACACTGCCAACTTTTCTAAATTAACCACTTCCTATGATAGACAAAGGTTGAAAGCTCAAATGGTCAAAGGAGAGTAACTCTCTATACTGCAGCATGAATGAACCACAGATATGTCTCAACATGTTATACAGGAAAAGGTCAACCTGTGCCTGGCCACAGTTTAAATAATAGTAATTAAAAAAAAATAACTTTTTGTAATTTCCATAATCCTAGTGATCAAACTGTGAGAGCAATTTCATTTTTGAAAAACCAAAATCATCCATTAGTGCACTTGACATGCACAGTTCACAGTGGGGACGGCACAACTGGCACACAGTTAGTTATGGACTTTCTATCTACAGGGGTGATAGCGGAAAAAAAAATCCTTTTAACACATAACACATATTTTAAAAGAGTAATCCTTTAAGCCCATGGACACTTAATGTTCTTGTGGGCTCCTGGGCAAAACATTGTGCATAACCTTTAGTCATCCATAGGTTATTACTGAGAGGGAGTCTAAGAGTAAAAAAAAAATAGACCCTTAAATAATAGATTCTGGTGATTTTTGAGGATACAAATGTATACTATTCAGACAGGAGATGAATAAACCCAATGTGAGTCTATGTAGCATAAATTCTTTGGGCAGAGCTTTTAGGATCCAGTGCAAGATTCCCAGGTATGTTCAGTAATCCATCCCTGTTTTCAAATAGTCTTGAAATGAAATGATGTAAAATTGATGTAAAATTACAAAGAAGTTTTTCGCTTCTATTGACAAGAGCTGCAAAAATGACAGTAACACTTTATTTTAATTATGAACATTAATGACACTTTTAATGGTCATGACTGTGCTCGGCAAGTATCATTGTTTTTTTGTAAACCAAACTGTGTAAGCTTTTACACAGTTGACTGCAGGACATGTTTTAGTTCCACCATTAATTCAGCTTTAGTTCCAGCAGCAGAGGCAAAATTAAACATTCACAATGTTTAATTATTTTCTTACCAGATGCTCAGTTTTCACCTTCTTGCACATCCTCATCATAAAATCAACCTTGTAGCTCTTATTTAAAAACCATACTATTGTTTTGGGAATTCATTTATGTTGAGTGAAAAAATTGCATTTTTAGCTTTTTGGACAGTTTTTGTTCAACTCTGGTGAGATACTTTGTGACTACAAAGCTAGCATGCTGCCCAGTCACTGGTCAAGGCTGATGAACAAAACATTAGGTAATTCTAGTCAGTTTCTCTTTGAATTTCTATACTCTAAATGATCACCAGTTAAGCTTTATACCACAGATATTTTCGGACATGTTCAAAAATTTTGCAACGGAAGAATTGCATTTCTGTGAAACCAAACGTAGGTGCCTCTGTCAAAAAATTACATGTAAGCCTTAGTCTAATATAAGCAGAGGCTCTGTTGGTGCTGAAAATTCACTCAGCTTACATTGCCAACAACTTGGAAAGCTCCAGCATTCAGCAATCTGAAATATTTTCTGATTTATTCAGCTATGATTATTTGACCACTTGGGGCATTCATAGAGCATCGAACTTGAATCCCCTGATAGCCAGGCTGTCTCTAAATATGGAATTAGATAAGAACTATAAAACAACTTACTAATAATAACAACAACATTAAGCAACATGCACTAATTTATAAAGAATGTCTGCCAAAGTCCAAGAAATTCTAGGAATGGGATGAGCAAAACAATGATTTGCTACGACAAGACAGTTAAAATCATCCCTGAAGTATTTGTCATTGTGGTTTCTACGATCGTCTCAATATGGTTTGAGTTAGTCTCCTGTCATTCTCTCATTTCCTGTCCCTAAATAAGAAAACATGTATCCTTCGATCAACTACTTATATGGTAGCGACTTACAAACAGCTGGATGAGGACAGTCATTCCAAAGCTATTTGTCAAATGAGTAAATTAATGCAATATGTTGCCTCATCCGTCTGTTTTTAATGTTTTCAGTGGTCTGGGAGAGTGTGTCACACGCTCAGACAGCAGTTTTAGCTGCTACTGTTTCGTTTGTCAGCACAAACCATGAGACATATGCAGGGTGACGTTCTTTTGACAGGAGTGAGGTCTTGTTGAAGAAAAATAGCCTTTCTTCTCCCATGTGCACAGTGACCTGACAGGATCAAATCTCCCACAGGGGAAATTAATCAATCTGTTTGTGGTGACGAATCTGTTTGTGGTGATGGGGCTCTGAGTACAGCCTGGATCCCAGCTGTATGAGTGGGTTGGACAAATGAGGCCAACAGATTGTCTTTAAAGCTGCAGTAGCTATTTTTATATATTTTTTATTTTTTTTACACATTGTTAAAACTCTCACTTTATCCTGACAGTATAATACCAGACAGATAATCTGTAAAAATAAAAACAAATTGACCTCCCCCTGCCATTTACAGAAATCCAACGCTCCTGGTCAGACACAACCAGTCAGAGCCAGGAGGAGGGTCTTAGCACTGTCAATCAAGCTAATGAACAGGATGCTTACACTCTCCCAGTTTGTATGCTACAGCTCTTTCCGCACAATGGAGCCTTCTCTGAATTTGCAGCCTAGTTAGCATAGACAAAGATAACAGCGGATAAACAGTTTTCCTGGAATGGTAAGTTGTTTCTCTGCCATTAGCACATCTGCAGCACTTGCATAAGCATGACTGACAGCCAGACCTTCCTCCTGGCTCTGAATGGTTGCTTCTGACTGAGAAATGTGCATTTCTGCAGATAGCAATAGGAGCACAAGGAAATGACCTGGTGAAAAGCAGATAATTTTCACCAATTATCTGTCTTGTGTTATGCTATCACGACTTAGGGACAGTTTTAAGAAATTTGTAAAAAATAAAAAAATGTTACAAAAAGGTTTCCACTGCAGCTTTTAAGGTATGTAATTTAAAGTGTGTGGAGAATTATCTGCACTACATAGAGTGCAATAAAATGCTGCTGACAGAGATCAAAAGGAGCTTGACAGTGACTTTAAAAAGTAAATTACCCAGGAAAAGTTCTGCTTAAACAAGACAGATGATTGTTTGCATAGTAAAGTGGATCAAAATCTTTGCCATAAGCTGAAGACTGAAAAAACCTGTCTCTTTGATTCATGGAGAAAATCTACTCACTAATATCTTGTTTTAAAGAAACATTTGGCAGGATTAGATTACTACTTATTTTTAGTTTCAGCAGTTTCTAAAGGGCTATCAAACCATGCAAAATTTAACCTGGCAGAAATCTGATAAGGACCAAATTCATTTTATCACTGCTTTTGAAAACAGAGCAAACTAAGCTAAGTGTGTGGTTTGAAAGCCACGACTCTAGAGCCAAAGGTAATTAAAATGGAGTAGTGTTTTAAAATATTAAGGCAATTAAAAATGCTAGTTTCAGGACTAATGTAGTATCCACATGAAATTTCCAAAGCAGAAATACACCAGTACTGCAAAATAAAACAAACAAACAAAAAAAAACAATAGTTTTTTTTAGGTTTATTCTCTTCTTCTTGTAAGATCAAGCTCCAACATTTGTTGCTTTTTTTCAGTTTTTTATAACTATGGAATCCATGAATATTGATAAGCTACCTCTTTCAAAGAGCACTTCACATTTTGTCTTTTTAGCAGAACCAAGGGAAAATAAGGATAAACTGTAAGTTTTGTCAATGTGAAACATTTCAATATTCTCACAGGTGGGACATAAAAGTCATTCAAAAGTCACTGAAACGACTATCTTTAAACAATGTCTCTTATTGTTGTGAAAATGTAATAGTCTGTAAAGTAAAAATAGTCTGACAGACAACAAACAGCAAGCTCTCTTTGACAACTGATCCCGTGTTATTAGTCAGCATAAGCCGCACTCTTCAGAAGCTCTTTCAGATTCAACTTGAGGTGCAGATAGGTGGCAGCAGAGAGCTTTGAGGCCAAAGCTGCTGATGCCGCAGCGTCTGCTGCTAAACAATAAAAAATGTCTTTTATTCCATGCCAGTTCTGTCTTGGTATCATTTCTTGGGACGGCCACACAAGTGACACACAAAGACAAGGAAAAAAGGAGAAGAAAAAAAAAAAAAAAGAAAGACCAAACGGCTGCTGTTCTGATACGTGAGTAAATATGCTTTAAATAATGCAATCTAAGAGGAATTTGTTGTGTATCAAATACTGAAGTCCAAAGAAAGATATGATTGTTTTTTCTCACTAATTTATCAACTTCATCATGCAATGATTGTGATCTTGCCTGCACATACTGCGTTCTGGGGAGTCTTGCAGTAGTGTCAGCATTTAGGCTCAGGGGAGTGATTTAAGGAGGCATGGCATGCTCATCATGCCCCCCACGCCTGACTGTTCCAGTTTGCTCTCAGAGAGTATGCAAACAAATAAAAGAGGAGAAACTTTTTAATTAGCTGCAGGGCAGAGCCTGACAGCTCGTATTGTCAGTTATTACACAGTAACCAGGTATTACTCTAAATATTTGGAGCGCTGTAAGGTAGAAACCACCAGCATGGGATCAGAGGTTATTGTTTCTTTTCCTCTCAGTTTTGGCAAAATTGCACAGTGTCAACTTTATAGTCAAAACAACAATTAAATGTATAAAATTAGCCGATGAAAAATGACTGAGGTCATAACCTCAGTTACTGGCAGTTTATTGAACAGGCCCAATGTTGCAACATACTTTATTGTGTCATTGCTTGCCCTCAGTCTGGCACCTTGAAACAATGTTGAGGCTGACCTAAAGGTCGCAGAGTTCAGCTTAAATCACCGAACTGCAGTACGACTGTGACAAGCGGGGATCATTGTTAAATTTAGCTTATGGAAAACACAAAACGCACTCAGATTAAAAAAAAGAAGTGCAACATATAATTGTTCTTCAAAATAAGAAAAGAAGCTTTTATTTTAAAATGATATATGATTATACCTAAATATTTATTTTAGGTGTTATTCAATGCTATCTGATGGCATAACCGCTCACAAACAAAAAGCAGCTGAATCTGTAATTCCTTGGTAATGGCAGCTGCATGCACGTTTTGAAGATTAATGTCAGGCTTAGATAATATAATAAAAATAAGAAGCTAATGATGAAGAATATAATCTCATGACATGTGTTTGATATGGCATTTCACAAGTGGCATATCTCAAAAACCTCCACAAGAACAGCAAATTACTAAGTATAAACACTATTAGATAGCAATAAAGAAGGAATTTATTTTATGTTTCTAAGTATTTTGAGCTAAGAAACACAACATATGACAACATTCAGTTTTATACGTTTTTTATACTAAAACACTAGCATATTTTATTAACCGTTTCAGTCTTATTTTATAAACGCGGATATATAGTCTATGAAGAAACATTAGAGAGACAGTATGTTGCCTTCTTTCCTGCCTTAATAATTAACCACCATTTAATAAATCAGCTTTGAAGAGCATGACCTGATTATTTTCATCGACTCTGATCCTGACCTCAAGATTTTTGTGCTCACTGCCATGAAAAATCCCCACTTACAGTGTGAACGTGTGAGGGCCTTTCTGCCTGATGGGACGGTTGTTTGCTCAAAGGCAGCCAGATCATCGGGCTCAGGCCTAAGCTTCCAGTGCTTTAAACACCATAAATGACATAACAGTTTCAGACATAACGCTTCTTTTGGACGGATGATGCTGAATTCCACTCATCTGTTATACTGTTTCAATGTAGTTAATTATTCTGATCAGTTGTTTCTCTTTTTTTTTTATTTAAGTTTTGATGCGTTGAATAATCAGTAATAATCAAACAAGATTTTTTTACACATCATGTAAATCTGATCTAAATCTTTTTGGGTCAACGCATTAAAATATGTGACATCGTTAATAGTATTCTTGTTAGGATCACATGGAAGATGTATTTTTACTTTGAATAATCAGAAAATTTAGACCTCAGTGTTTTTTTTATTTTTTTGGTAAAATGCTGATCCAGTGCAGTTACAGGATTTCATTAAATGTGAGATGTTTGGATGTAGTCTTTTCCTGACATTTGCTTGAGTTTGTACAAAAACCAGAAACAAGGAGTGGAATTTGACGTGGCCCCAGGAAGCACCTCAAATTGCTTTGAGTGTACAGAAGCCTGTATGAGAGGAAAGCAATTTTTTTTTAGCGCCGCTCTGTTCATTTAAAAACATTGAGAGGAGAACCGTGTTACAAAGGTTTGGGATGTAGCAGATTTTCTTTTACCGTCAGAACAAAGCAGTTCCTGTTGTAATAATTAAAATAACCTAGTTATCTATAGAAAACGAAGCAGAAACACTTTAATGTAACTTTGACTGAATATTGTTTTTAACTTATGCATCTCTTTTCAATTTTCTTTGAAAAATTAATGTGATTGTAGCTGCAAAACTTTACTTTTGCATTATTTTTGTGGATATTTATAGTCTAAAAATGTCTCTTGACTATAACAACTCTCTTAAAATACTGGATCCTTTTAGAGGACCGATCAACATTTCACTAATTATTTTAATTTAGGGGCATTGTTCAATATATTAAGTAAGACCTTAATAAAAACATTTTTACATCGTCTTGCTCTTTAAACGGATGTTTCCACTTAAATGTCTAAGGAAGCTACTTTATTATTTTTAGGAAAATCTATTTTAATCTATGTGAAGATTTAGCTGTAACATGCACACATTAACAGAGCTATAAACTCGTCGTTTCATGTTTTGCAGTGCATTCACCAAATTGATAAACATTAAAGAGGGAACAAATTTATTATTTACAGCTGGATTTATAGTTAGCTGTTAAATAATCTTGAGAGCAAAGCAGCAACATGCTTTTTATGCAAAACATCAAGCGCCTTAAATTTAAATCTGGGTTGCAACACTTAATGCAAACAAGGGAACATGATCTAAAAATGTCAATATTTTATAACTTGTTATATATTTTTTCTAATGACAAACATTTAAAATACAAACATTTACCCTTATGGTCTGAATTTTTTTTCATCAATGTGCTTCAAACAAATAAAAGCTGGACAGTGAATGTAAATAGAGGGAAAAAAAAGACTTTCCCTTCTTTCCCTAATATTTCAATGGCCTAAAACACTGACTTAAAACCTTCTGATGCACGACACAATTACATTCTGGGATGAAATAAAAAAATTTTATGGTACATTTTAACCTAGTAGAATGACACAATGCCATCTTATTCACACAAACAGTACTGTGCCTCTACTGCTGGAGCCTTTCATTATTTAATTTGTAGGTACTTTTTCAGTTTAGCTCAACTTATATGTTTGTCCTAAACGTTATGACAAGAAATTAGCAGACATTCTCAAATAAATATGTGTTTTTTTTCTTTTTAATTGGACAGTTTTGCAAATTATTTTTGTCAGCTTTGTGCATTCCTCCATAATATTGTTTGGATCTCCTTTTGCATGCATATCAGTTGTATTTATTTTTTCACAAAGTGTTATTGTCTTTTATTTATGTTCTATTCCCTTGATCAGTTTTCTCCTAAAACAGTTATTTTAATCTAAATAGCACTTTCTATCTTGAATTAAATGAATAATAGAATTATGAAAAAAAATGGGATTCAAAAATTATTTACTGCAAGCTTCAAACTGGCTTCAATAATAATAATAATAATAATAATAATAATAATAATAAAAAGTATCAATATTTCAGGGACAATGTGACTTCTGTAATGGTGCGGACACATTTTTGTGCATAAATTAATTTTACATGCGGTTGCTGTGCTGTTTGTTTTCACGCATGTCAGAAAGAGTTAGAGAAATGAGGGGTGAGGGATCAGACAGGCTGTGTCAGCGGGGTTGGATTTAGGACTGCATAACGAAGCATCTATGCAGACTAAACAGAGACCGCACCGGACTTACACAAACACACACCTCACACTTGTCCTCTTCCTTGTTCTGGTCTACGGAAGACATTATACAAAACTGAAACAACACAAACGCATCCTGAACTCTGACTTTGGAATGGGCTGTAGCCTATAACGTTAGTCACAGTGGATCTTTGAGCTGCAAATTCATTTGTTAGCATGCTGCTTTTTAATATATTAAAAGATTAAACTATGAAGAATAATTTCAAAAGTTCCTTTAATATGTTTTGTATCAACATTTCAGATGATCCCACAGATTTAGTTCTGAATTTTGGATGGACCAAACAAAAATATGAATTTTCTTTCATTGAAATCATTCTTGTATTTATTTGAATGCACATTTAGATTCACTGTGATGCAGAATCATCAATTTTCAAACAGACATCTGAAGCCTTTTGGTCAAAACTGACTTGAATCAGATTTTCATCTGCCTTGAGAAGAAACTCTGAATGTATAATCCCACATTATGATGCGGCCACCACCATAGTTCACTGTAGTTGTGCTGCTTTGGTAATGTATGGTGTTGGTTTTGTGTCAAAGATACCATTTGATGTTTTGGCTCAAAATTTAAAGTTTGTCTTAATAAAAAAAATTTAATTCTACATTATTTCACTAGGATTTCTCCTAAGTCCAGCTGTTTAGTGAATCCCGGTGACATGTAACATGCAGAACAAATGTTATCACTTAATCTTTCTCAACTGCACATGACCATGTATTGATGGTGACAAAAAAACTTAATGTGTGCTGATGAGACATTTAAAATCATGACTAAAACAAATTAATGCAAGTGTTTATTTTGCATCACACAAAACATGAGACACAACATGAAGGACACAAAACTGACCAATCAGCCCTTCCTGCATTTCTCGCAGTGTTGCTTTCCTCTGCCTTCTGACCTCCATGAACAGTCTGATTCTTTTTGTTTTGTTTTTCTTCTTTCAGTTTTCTGAAAATGTACCATTTTCATAGAGCTGCTGTTGTTTGCTATTTCCTTCAAGTACTGATGCCCATCTTCACTCCGGCATGAACAAGCAATAAATAGACAGACAGACAAACAGACAGACTCACTCTTTGCTGTTCTCAGGACTCCCCTCTTCCGCACTGAGATATCTGATGCTTCTCCAGGTATGTGTTGGAGCCCCCTCTCCAGAGTGGGGGTCACCGGCCCGAGTGCTCCACTGAGCACCGGCACAACTGCTCCCTTCCCTAGTCATTCTCTTTCTAACTCTTCCAAAACATTGCATTTTTCCACTTTCTTCTGTTCACTTTTTTTTTTTGACATTTCTATAATTTGGGATCATCACACTGATCAAAATTTGCCTTCTTTTTAATTTACTGCCGAATGACACATTTTTAAGACTAAAATATCTACAAATTGCAGTTTAAACTAAATGATCCAGAAAAGCAAATATCAGAAAAAAAAATCGAGATTGGAGAGATTTTGTACTCTTTGACAACTGATTTGAATTTGAATTTATTTTATAAGGGGCAGTGCATATTAATCAACATGGGTACATTAAAGCAACCACGTAAATATTCCAGATTTAGCCATTTTCCCCCTGTCAGCGCTTCCATGTCCCTGGCTCCTCGGTGGAACCGACCCTGCTCTGTCTGGAGTCAAGTGACTTTCTGGGAACAACACATTGTACTCGGTGACATGGAAGACTGGCCCTGGATGAGGTTCTTCACTCCCCTCTCTTCAGCTTTGTTTTGACTTGCATGGCAGCTCTGTGACACCCAAGGAGTGGATACTGGGCATGCCAGGCAGGAGATGCCTTTGAAAGGACAGATGTTCCTTAGCTTAACCTGCCTCTTGCCTAAACTGCTACTCTCCTTCTCTGTTGTATATTTGCTTTAGCTCTATAAATAACCAACTGGTGTAAGTCACATAAAAAATGTAACTGATGTTCTGTTGACCTCCGAGCTCCTTGTCTTCAGGAGCAAAAGAGGAAACTTAGGCTGTGGAAATGTTGGCTGACTTGGTCATGGTAAGTGAATTTGGGCGCACGCAGTGAAAACACCTATTTTCTCTATGTAAGGACTGATCTAGATGGCTGATCTGGCTCAGAGTCCTTAAAGGAAGCGTGCATTTTGGCGTCTGAAGAAGCTCAAAGCAGGTCAGCAAGGCCAAACATATACAGGCCTTGGAAGGAACATTTAGTATACTTTTCTAAAATTATTATTTTTATTTTTTTCAAATGTGTTGCTTATAAAAACAAGAAATACTGCAACTTTTTAAGTATCAGGAAAACACAGTGCATATTAGATTCCAATTAAACAGTCTTTTTTGCAAGATTTGTGGGGCTGCAGAGCATTTGCCCCCTTGCTGTGGCTGCAGGGATGAATGGGTGATTGTTCATTGGCCCTTGTGACAGCTCTCCTGGGACCCATCAATTCACTGAGGCTTCTGAAACATCAGGTCATGGCTAACCCACGCTTGGAGGCTGCAACTTGGCCACACCGGGACGATTTTGCCCAAGTTTGAGATCAGGACCTCCAGGGCGCACAGCTGGGTCCCTTAAAAAAAAAAAAAAAAGCCCAGCTGAATGGTTTTAGAAACACTCCAGCTCCTCTTACCACGCTCTCACTCTCCACTGAGAACACTCAGAACACTGCAGATATCAAATATTGTTTTTTTCGTCTTTATATTCGATTTTGCTTGCCAAAGCCGCTGGAAACCATATTAAAGTATATGTCCCATATTTTTAACCAACAGACCTATTCTGTTGAATTTTTTTTTTTCTGAAATTTCCATCTTCTCTTTCCTTTCCTCCTCTAAGGTTTTTCTTTCTCCACAGCTCCACATTTCCCTTTCTCCCCCCAACTTTGCTCACACACGTCTTCATTTTCTCTCCTTTCCCTCCCGCAGCACCGCTATCGTGTTGTATCAATTACAGCTGACCGCCAGTCAGGTGGGTCTGCGGGAGATTTCAGATCGCAGAGAGGCGAACGGATGCTGCTCCAAAGACTCCAACCCCAGGCCCCGCTGAGGCCTTGTCCTGGGTAGCACAGAGAGACACCTGGCCAAACCACAGAAACTCTTCCAGCTGCAGACTTGCTTGATGCTGACCGAGTAGAGAATTCAGGTCAAAGGTGGAGGAATTCACCGGGCTTTGCAGCGCTATCGCGGACATTTGACTACCTTTTACATCGCCTTGAAAAAAAGTATATAGAAAACTTTTGAGACATTTCCACATTTTGTTGAGCTTTAACGGCAAACTTTAAGGAATTTTACTGGGATTTTATGTGGTAAATCGACACGAACTAGGACGTAATTCAAGTTAGAAAGAAAACATTTATGAACGTGATAAAAATCTGATTGGACGGACATTCTTGTTTCTTCTCAAGGAAAGCTGCTCCACAGCATGATGCTTCCACCACATTCCACCTTCTGCAGCGTTATTGTGTTCCTCTAATATTTGATCAATCATAGTCTTGCCTGATGTTTTAGTTTAGGCATATTGTGGCAGGTTTACAACTGTGCCACACTCTTGCTGTTTTCAGATGATAGATTACGTGGAGCTTAGTGAGATGTTAAAATTTGGCGCGTCGTTTTAAAACCAAACCTTGCTATACATTTCTCTCCAACTTTGTCTCCTGACTAGTCTGGTGTGTTCCTTGGTCTCTGTGTTGCTGTTTGCTTACTAATCTTCTCTTGCAAATCTTCACAGAACAGAAAGTTACATACAACTGAATTTTGCAAGATTCTTTTAAGGGTAACAAGTAAATACAGTCACAGGTTTCTGAGATATTTTTTTGTAAAAAAAAAAAAAAATAGATAAAGAAGTTGTTATATTTAACTTTTTTACAAAAAATCCTGAAACTGTACATTGATATTTTTGATTGTAATTTGACAGAGTGTCTAAAAGTTGTGTATTTTCTTTAATGCGACCAAGAATCTGTTGAAGTTTTGTCAACAGCTAAAGTCCACCTCAAACAATACAGGAGTGAACATATATATTTTTTTCCGACATCTATTCTAAAAGTACAAGTGGGAGAGGACAAGTTGTGGTGGAAAAAAAAGAAAGGCAGAGAGAACAACTGCTCTTTTCTGTCTAACTGGTTGACATAAAAGGCCACATTATGTCTGAGATTAGAGGCAATTACACTGAGAGTGCGCTTTAAGACCTTTGTTTGCCAACATGACAGGAGGGAGCAGAGGTGTAATTTGATGAGGCGGCTGCACGAGTGAGAAACTGCATTGCAGGCTCCCGATGGACAGAGGCAAAGAGAAGCCTTTGTTCGCTCGTTGGACTTGGTAGCTGGCACAAATTTAGACGAAGACTCATCAATTTGCAATTAATTTATTAGAAGATGAAATTTTTGACTTTGGTTACTGCAACTGATTGAATTACAAAAGTGAATTTAAAGACTCTTCTCAGCCTTAGAGAAAACACTTTTATCTTCGCATTGTGGTCCACACAATGGATCAAAAACTCATCTCTATTGTTCCACAATTTACATTAATTCAAATGTTGCAGTCGAACAGGTTCATTCACATGTCACAAATACTGTAAACATGTGACTCAGCTTTAGCCTGCGAGCCGCGCAAAAGCAACACGCCAAGTCTTTGAGACGTGACATCTCTCCTACTCTGGCCCAGAGCATTGTTTTAGTGAACCGAAGGTTTTCAGGACAGGAAACATGCAGCTTGTTCCAGACCAGGCGGCAGAATGGAGCACGTCTTTATTTGAGGGAAGTCATTCCGTTAATATATAAAACACCAAAGCGGTGTTTCCTTCCCCCTTACTTTCCTGGTGCTGTCCCCTTCAAAAGGACTCAGTCCTTTATACTGGGCTCACATACACACACGGGAGCAAAAGAAAAACAAACAGAGACCATTCAAATATCAACCAACGGGCCTTCTGTCTGAACCGCGGGGCTGCTGCACAGCTTGGTCCGAACACGTCCAGTGTGCAGATGTGAAGCTTTCCGAGACAGGCAATCTGAGATATGACAAGAAAAGTAAGCAATGCAATTGATATTTCTTTAAATGTTACCTAAAACTAACACAACACAGTAAACCCTGTCGTAGTTTTGGTCTTAAACAAAACAAAGAAATACAAATTCAATTCACTGATCTTGGGCAGTGAAAATTAATAGTTAGGCACAACTTAAAGATGTTTAATAAACAGATTTAATCAAAAATATAGCACTAAAAAAATTTTTTTTTCAAGTGTGCACTATGCAAAATATTGTCCCATTTTGCTTTTTATAGAGTAGCAGAGGTTGAGCAAGCTAATTTTAGTTCAGTATTTAATTAGGGTTTTCTGTTTGGTTAGCTAACTTGTAGCCAACCGCTTAACTAAAATGCCTTCTTATTTTTCTAACCTTCATTTCAAAACAATGTTCTAATATAGTGATAGTTGGGGCTTGCTTAGTTTCCCCAAAATTACTGTTCATTTGTCTATACTGTTTAGTAAACTGCATAACAAAACTGGTTGCTTTGCAATGTGATTGACAGATTGCAGCACTGAAGAAGAAAAGTAGGATTTCCCCCATGCTGCACAACAGACTTTATAAATTGAATGTCATTACAGCCTATATCTGGTTCAGAAGGTCACAACAATCATAAAGAGACAAAAATAAGAGCGAAAGAGAGATGGGGAAAAAAGCAAAATGTAGGGAGAACAAGAGGAATAACAAAAACAACAGTAAGCACCACAGTCCTAAAAAAAATAAAGCATCAGTATTAAATGTAACATCCAATTACTTTGATCCTGTAAGCCTCTAGGGTGTGCATGCAGTTGCATATTTTTGTAACTGCTCACGGAAGTGGACATAGACGTTGTCTGTGATAAACTGTTGGAGTGGCCAAAGAGATGGAGGAGAAGAGCAATACCATATGGGAGCAGCTCCTGCAATGTCATAAATGTAAAAAAAAAAAAAAACTGAGCATAAATGCACCAGCACTGTGCAGCAATAGCTATAGCTATGGTTTCCAAAGTTGGATTTGAAAATGAACTAGACAGCCATCTTGAGATCCTTTTATAAAAGCAACTAATTAGCAAAAATGATAATGGTGAAAACATATTTATGCTAAAAGCTAAAACCTTCTATAGTACCTTTTCACAGGAATATAAATTATTGAATAGTGTGATGGAAAATTTTGGTGCTTGAGATAACTTTCAATAGTGACCAGAAGGTACTAATAATATTAGAATAATAATCTCACGATTAGTATTCTACACCACCCTGCATCATAGTGACATTATATTCCAGAGTAACTCATCCAGAGTTTAAAATACTCTAAAAATACTTTTCATATTTTAATGTCTAATAAAGTATCCCGCAAAGCTGTTATATTAAATCAAACATGAAAAATTGAGCTATGTTAATTATTCACTACACACTTTAAACATATAAATCTTTTTTTTTTTTTTAAGTCTTAAAAAGATTTTATAAAACGTAATCTGAAACCAGTTGTTCCTGAAACATAACAAAACACCAACCTCTCAACCACTGCTACATCCTGCGCTTTAGACTTTGCTTGTCTTGTTCTCGTTTGGCCTAAATTTCCCATAAGGGTGTGTGTGCAAGAGGAGGAAGAGGACCACCTATTAAAGTGAAATCTTAGGAGTGATGGATGGGAGCCTGTTGAGGGGGGAGCAGAGCGGCCTGCTTACACCCCAGGGGAGGGGGATGATGAACAAGGAGGGAAGAGGAGGGGAGCAGAGGGGGGTGTAGGCAAGGGAGAGTTCACAAAATTTAAACTCGCACCTCTCACTGTGTGTGGAAGGGATGGAGACCTCCCATGCTGTCTGACTTAGAAATTACACCGATTCACCCTCAGAAAAGGACTTTCAACTTTTGCGTGTTTTCATACAAATATTTTACTTTCATCTCAAATATTGGATAGATAATATATTCCCCAACGGCATTCATGATATACAGGAATGACCCACACTTGTTTGGGTGTGTAGTTGTACGTACTTTAGCTGTTCTTTAAGCAATAAATCTTAGATGAAAGAACGCGAGACTACAGGACACACAGTACTGAGTAGATTACGCACCACTTGTGGGATCTGAACGCGTTTGTTGAAGTTGGTGGAAGGAAGATAAAGTTTTAAAAATCCCTATGTATTATTATTATTATTATTATTATTATTATTATTATTATTATTATTATTATTATTATTATTATTATTATTATTATTATTATTATGTAAAATAACTTGCACCTTTATTTTTAAGAAACACTTACAACATTGTTTTGTTGTTTCGTAAGTGTCTTGCTGCGTTCATGCTGAGATCAAATTACATATAGATGGGCTCAGCCTGTTGATAATCAGGTGATTTCAGAGGGAAATTGGTTGCACTGGATTTTATTTAGGCGCACCAGAGAAAAGAGGACTGAATACAAATTCACATCAGATATTAGTTTGTAAAAAAAATAAAAATAAAAAATAAATAAATCCATGGTACATTTTTCTTTCACCTCACAATAAGTTTGGAAATGTCAAAGGACATTTCAAAGATATTTTAATAAATTCACTGATTCTGTATTTTTTTATTATTATTGTATATGCTTAATAATTTTTTTTTTCATTTTATTTTATTATTGACCTTTTACTCTGTCAGATTCCAAGCAGCTTGCAAGGCACAAACACCGAATTTGGCTGTATTCCTACAGATTAGCATCTATTTTAAAGTTAAAATATTTTATATGCAATGGTGGTCATTGAGTCCAAAATATTGTCAAGCATCACTGATACTGCCCAAATACTGCATAAGGCTGAAGGTGATCACTTCATATAATGTCATACTAAAAAATTGCTTATAAAGCAACCCCCCAACATCATCATCCTGGTGAAATTAACTGCTGTTCTCAAAGTCACATTTTCAGACATCAAATTAGGAAAGAAGCAAATGGAGAGGCTGCAGCCTTTGGTGTTTAAGAATTACTGGTGTAGTAGGTTGCCTTTAACTGTCAGGAAATGACCCATAATCTGCAAGCGTTTGACTGCTGCAGCATTCCTGTGAAATGACACAAGTTGAGGTAGATTAGGAGCTGGGTAATTAGCTCATTAGTCAACATAAACACATGGCAGGGCTCCCCCGTTTCTGCACACCCTGCCAGTCCCCTCCCCTGCCCACAGCTGGTGGCAAAAGTGAATTCCCACATACACACGCAAACACCCACACACACACACACACCTACACATACCTGCACAAGCTCACGCAGACACACATCCTGCTCTTGGACTACTTCATCATTATTCCTTCTCATTTCTTCTGAAGTTCTCCATACTTTTTTTTTTTTTTTTTCCAGCCTCATCACCTTCCCTGTTCTGTTTTGCTCCAGACAAGCCACTCTTTCATATTGTAGCCGTGGGGGCTGAGGGCCAGCCACTTTTCACCAGCACCTCCCAGCTTATCTGAGCACTTTATCAGCCTGAGGGGAAAGACATGTGGGCTGAAGCTCTTCACTCCTCTGCTCTGCAGCTCAGAGGAGCGAAGACGCAGCCGGCTGTCAGCAAACAAATATGTGTAAGCCCGGGCTCAGAAACATGTCACTCCTGATGAGGAGAAAAGCTTTATGGCTGTTGGGTTTCAGTGTCCGGTTCCCATTCTCTCTCTCTCTCTCTCTCTCTCTCTCTCTCTCTCTCTCTCTCTCTCTCTCTCTTTTTTCACATTAATAACAAGGTACATCCTTTATCCTGCTTTTCCTCAGAGAAAAACTACTGTGGTTTCAGAAAGTTCTTAGCACATCGCAAGGCCTTCAACTTTCTTTTAATCGTCATAAACTATTTTAATCAATTAATCGACAATAAAAATTTCCAACGTGTCACACAGATAAAAAAAAAATCTTCAGGAAATATTTCAGCCCTAAAATTTAGCTGGTTTAGCGCTTTTACTTTTGCTCAAAAGCAACATTTAAGCGCAAAACAGAACTAGCTGTGTTTCTCCTTGCTCTGGTCGATTTTAGTGTTAAAAAGTATGAATGAACATTTGTGTGACTTTCCACTGTGCAGGGCTTGTTGGGAGGCTGTCACTCAGGAAGTAGAGCACTTGAAGTGCTGGAAGGTGGAGCAAGCTAATAAAAATAGATTGAGAGGAATGAATAAAGTGAAAGACAAATGAACTGTTCAGAACACTAATCAGCTGAAGAAACTGGAAGCTTAGAGACGTAAGGAGACAACACAGTGGATGAAACCATCCATCATCGGCTGGGCAGACAGCTCTCACAGCGATGCACATCGTTTTCTGGGTAATTTAAAGAAAAAGCACTCAGTTGCTGAGCCTTCCCATTAGCACAACTTATATCCTTTTAAATGAAGAACTTAAGAGTTTTTCTAATTAGTTTTTTTTGTGGGTTTGGCTTTGAGCATCCAAGAACTTCTTTTTTTTTTTTTTTACAATATTCCTGTCTTTGGTCCCGCTTATACTTTTGTTTTTGAGTCTTAGACCAACTCCTCCATCTCACAGGTCATATTACAATTAAAGAAAAAAACATTATTGTGCTCAACTGCGTCTCTCATACATATTTATTCATAATCAAGCATTTTCAAATGAGCATTTTCAGAATTAAATAAAGGAATTGTGCCCTTTTATCTGTCTTTCATGTTTAGCTCGTCTTCCTTCATATTTTAACTTTGAGTTATGTACATCAGATATGTACATAGACCTATTTTAGGTCAACAGCAATTTCCAAAATTGCTTCTATTTGCTCTATGCAAAACCAATGAGAGGTTTGTTTTGTCAATTCTGGATACATGTTACAATTAACATACATTTCCTCAATATTTGGTGGAATTGCCTTTAAACTGTACAACTTGGGTTAAATGTTTTGAGAATATTGCTACAGGCCTCTGAGAATCGTTTTCTAGAATTATGAACAAATGCTCATTTCAAATAGCAGGTTTGTTAGCTGACCTTTGAGACTATATGATTGAGATCAGGAGTTTGTTTTGTCCACTTCTTCTTTGGCCACTTTGTGACTTATCTGCTAATGTGTCATTCATTTAGAGTTAAATTCTCTTTACCAGGGAGCCTAAATTGCATGAAAGAAATGAAGGGGATATATTATTAAAATATAGTTCTTCTCACAATCACAATATAAACACTTCAATCTTATCAAGTAGTAAAATAAATAAATAAAATAGACATAAACAATCTAAAATATAACCACTATAACTGGAAGAGTTGGTCAGTGAGTGATCAGATTTTCAAGCTCCTTTATCACCTTCCTGTGGTCCTACTGCCATCTGCAGAAATACATCTGGTCAGAAACAACCAATCAGAGCCAGGAGGAGGATCTCATCACAATCAATCAAACTTTGGTAGTATTGTGTTTTCAACAAAAAAGTTTTTTTAAGTTGCTTCATGAGTAGACAAATTCCATAAGAACTGTGTATCAGATGTTAAATTTACAGCTTCAATTAAAATGATTCATTAAAAGTGTAAGAACAGCAAACTTGATGGGAGGGATGTTTCTATTGACAGTGATAGGTTAGGGAAAGTGCCATACCTTGCTCTCTGGTAGAAGGCTGCGGCCTTATCAGGCTTGATGAATGACATTGTCACCCAGCTATCTTAATGAGTCTGTCTATCTACCCATCTTCTTTTTCCTTCCTGTCCCGTTTCCCAGCCCTTGGCCTTGCTCCGTCAACCTCCCACCATTTGAACCTTTAGAGCTGGTTTTTACTATTAAATGTGGGTATTTGTGTGCATGCGTGTGTGTGTGTGTGTGTGCAAAGCCAGACGGAGGTACTGAGTCGTTTTACAATTTGCAGTGGTGAGTGACTGAAGAGCATGACAGTTATTTTCATTAACAGCTGCTGTTAGTAATGGTTGATTCATGAAGAAAGTGAGGAAAACAAAAATACACCTATACCTTGACAAACATTGTGATGTGAACAGAAAGTAGAAAAATTGCTGCCTGTCCCAAAAATGTGGCTTTTTAAAACATTTTTATTAATACATGTTTGTTGGAAGTGTTTAAACCATCTTTAAATTACAGAGTTTTTACAACAGAAGGTTAAATAAACCCCAAATGAACAGGACCTGCTAGTGAGCAACTGGCATCCTGAAGTCTCATTTCCTGGTCTTTAAGGACCATCCTTCCTTTTTCTGGCTGCAACTTCCTTTCTAACACCCACTGTTGCTTCACAGACTCCCTAAATGTATATTAGTAGGTGGTTCTTGTGTCCTTTGCAGGTTAATATGTGGACAAATGGTAAATAACGTTGGTTGTCCTCACCAGCTGGTTTGAGTTCCAGGGTTAGCACCAAGGTGATAAATGTCAGTGACCATGGCTTTACAGGCAAGGTTGGAAAAATGTTGCCTTATTGGGAAAGTTTGTTGATGTTTACTCCTCCTCTTCCTCTAGATGAAGCAAAATGGATGTTTTGTTGCTGATAGAGAAGCAAGGCTATGAAATGTTTTTTTGGAGATTACAAATATTATTTTATAGATTATTGAAAGGGAACTTTTGTGGAAGTTACATAATTATGACTTTCATGTAGCGATAGAAGGCCCAATAACATTTCTGTTATAACCTGTAGGTATAGAGAAGGAAAGTGATGTCATTTGTAATCACATATATATAATATGTATTACAATATGTATATAAGCATGTATACCACATGGATGGATGGATGGACAATTTCAGATTATGGGTCTATGCATTAAAGTTTTTCAGACTTGTCTAAAATAATGTAGTTAAAAAAAACCTTTAATGCATAAACCCACAATATGAAAGTGTTCATCCATCCTTACATGCATATTTACTACTTTACATTTTTACTACACATACATATCGTGTATTACAACTGTAATACACACTACATTTGCAATATATACATATGTATTTCTCAATAACCAGAACTGAGTACAAAAGATGAATTAATGGAAAGATATAATAGGTCCAGAAACAAAGAAAATAGTTATTATTACTAATCTATCGAAATGATTATGTTGCATTGTCAGTTAAAGTTTAATATTAAATATCCTTGCAACATGTAGTTAAAAGCAGTCTCCTCATTGTCAGTGACCAATATGTTTTGTTATAAAGGAAACTTTTCCACAGTGTTTAAATATTCCTACCCACAGCTTGGATACTATTGGCTGTCTCACAAATATAAACTTAGCATGATTCAGCACAGAAATAAAGGCAGATGCACTTTGCAGCAAAGAGCGTGTTTTTTTTTTCTTTTCTTTCTTAGTGTCAGGATGGCTAGCCAAAGGGTGGTCCAAGTATTCTGGTTATAAAAGTAGCTCAATGTTCCGGGAACTCAGGGATAAAAAGTGAAAGAAAAAAAAATATGGCGCTGAGGTTTTCTGGATAATACCTCTATCTTTCAGCCTTGCACTGCAGCATAAAGGAGGAGTGATTTTTTTTCCCCCTTCTCTGGCAGGTTTCATAGCCTGTCCATGGAAAGCATACTCTGCACATTCTGCAGACATGGGTCTTGAGGGAGGAAATAGAGAGGAAATTGTGCAGAAAGTGTAAAAAAAGAAAAAAATCAGCCTCTCTTTCTCTTGTTCTGTGTTTCTCGGTGGCTTACTTTACAGAAAGAAAGACCCCCTGTTTTCAAATCACTTCTAATTACTTTCATTTGTCTCTCAGAGGATTAGTTAAGGACAGAACCTTTAGGAACAACTCAAAATATCAACATATGATGTTATGCTATAACTGAAACAATTTGCAAGCCAGATTTGTTGCACAACATCATAATCTTTGCTTCAAGGTAAACATTCATTACTACAAGCCACCCTTATGCTAATGCCCAAGCTGATTGTTAATACTATAGGTATCTGCTGAAGCTCGATCTTGCTGATCTGCCAAGTGTTAGAAAATCATGTTGATTTTCTTCCTAATCCCAGGCTTTGACAAGAATGTCATGAACAAACATGATGAAGAGGATCCGGAAATGTTTGCAGCTTTGCAAGATGCTGTCAGGCTTAATCTTCCACCAGACTGGACAAATATTAGCCAAACTCAGCTTTCACACCAAGTTTGTCACTTTTAGACTCACATTTTGGCAGCACAGCATGCTTTTTAATTTGTAGAATCAGTCATATGGAGATTTAAAATTTGGGAACTGTTGCAGAAAGAGATTTGGACAAAGAGTGCAACTTAATAGTTAAACTCTAAAATTAGGGGTTTGTGTCAGAGGAGCTCATTAGTGTCAGCTCACTTTCAGAACTGGAAACTAATCTGCAAATCAATTGTAAATCTACATTTTGTCACATATGCTCCTCCAATGCACAATTGTTGGTGCTGCTTTAGACCCAAGCAACTGGAGACAATACGTTTCGTCTAGAAAAAGGTTTTTACTGAATTGTTGGAATTGCATCTCCCAACTCACAAAAGTATTTCTAATGAAACAGACTTCTGAAAACAAGCATTGTTTCATAGGGTCAGATAAAGTTGGCAGCCCCTGAATTTGACTTTGTCCATAATAACATGATGAATAATTTCAATATGTGCCACGGAACATAGGCTGGACTTCCTGGTCTAACTAGAAATGTAACAATCTTGTGGTAATGAAATATCGTTAGTTTGTTAAAGCTTAATTTTGGTCTAATAAGTGCTGAGTGCATTTTCCACATGTTAGCCGTGCCCCCTGCCTGGCCTGTAGGAAACTGCAAGCAGGAATCCTTATAGCTTGTACATTCTCAGACTAAAACCCAGTGAACAGCTGTTCTTACTGAGATTAAATTGCATAGATGTATGGATAATTTCCCTGTCACTTCACAATTTGCATAGGACTATTACATTTAAATATGTATTTTTAAGGATGCGGTCATTACATGACAAAATGTGAAGATGTCGAAAGAATATGACTTCTTTTGTAATGCACTGTATACAAGTACCACAATATTTAGGCCAAACAGGATGGAGGGGTACCCATTGTCCCAGTTAGCCACCAACAAAGACGATTTAAGTCAGTGGCTTTGGAAGTCTGTGAGATGGCTAGAGGGTTAAAAAAGTCATCACCCTTGATCCAGGGTTAATAAAGCAAAGAAAGAGGGGAACAACTTCAAAGACACTTCTAAGTCGATTTGACAGCAGGGTGCCTTGCCACAAAAGACCATGTTTGGGAATGAATTAAAAGAGGCATGTCACCGGAGGGAAACGTGGTCAGGAATTTTCAATGTATCGAAAGAACATAACTGATAAATAAAAGGAGGATGGAAAGGTTGTAAACTTCACAGCCTGACTAGCGGAGGGAAGAAACCCCCGTGGTTTCTGATTATTTAAACACAAGTCCAGTTTCTGTCGGTTGCATCTGAATAAGAAAAGAATGCAAACACATTCGCACAGATGTGCGCACACACACACACACACACACACACACCTATATTTGATATGTGAGTCACAATGTTGCAGTACTTTTTGAATACAGTTAGGAACTCTGCGTTTCGGATAAAATTTTGTAAATACGTAACCAAGTGAATGCACTTTTTTGTTTCTATTAATTTTCACACCTAAAAACTTAATGAGATTCACACAAGACACAACCACGTTAAAAATCCAGACAATTCTTTAGATAAATAATAATCTAAAGCACAACAACTAGAGTTTCAGATCTCTGGACATGTACAAAAAGCTAATGATCTATTCAGGCGACAAAAGTTAGAATTTTAAACATTTTATTTAGCTAACTAACCTACCAACCAACTGATGGAGATCATGAGGACAAAATGGGAACCTCACTGGATTTCCCAACCTGCTCTTAAAGTTCGACACAAGAGAAGTGCTTAATGCCCAGACATAGGAACCTTTCATAATGCACCCTATAACTCCAGCAGCTTGCCAGCCGTTTTTAGAGCCAGTTAAAATTTTGGCAAACATTCATCACATAACAGAATTTATGTGAAAGCCATTTGGCTCAAGTTTGTATTTTACTTGACACCTTATTGGCCATACTACTGCTTCTTCCCACACACTATCAACAAGCAGCAGTGCAGAAGAGCAGACAAACAAAGATTGTGCAGCTTATCGGTCAGATTGCAGATCCATCCATCCATCGATCCATTTTCTTTTCACCCTTGTCCCTCAGTGGGGTCGGGAGGGTTGCTGGTGCCTATCTCCAGCTAACGTTCTGGGCGAGAGGTGGGGTACACCCTGGACAGGTCGCCAGTCTGTCGCAGAGCATCACAGAGACACACAACCATGCACATACATACTCACACCTAGGGACAATTTGGAGAGGCCAATTAACCTGACAGTCATGTTTTTGGACTGTGGGAGGAAACCGGAGTACCCCGCGAAAACCCATGCATGCACAGGGAGAACATGCAAACTCCATGCAGAAAGACTGGGGCCGGGAACCCAGAACCTTCTTGCTGCAAGGCAACAGCTCTACCAACTGCGCCACTGTGCAGCCCCAGATTGCAGATTGGCTATTAAATATTTTCTGCATTGCAGCAGGGTAAATCAAAAGCTTTAGTCTTCAAACCAATGTCTAATCAGACAAGATACAATAAATTATTTCTCTTTCACCTTGGAGAGATTATTCAAAAAAAAAAAAAAAGATTTTACTCCCTGAAATGTCACTGCAGTGAGTTTATAGGCAAGTAGAAAAATATTCAGAGGCTGTAAGACTAAAAACCAGTCAGATTGACCTCCTCATATCTACTGTGACATGATCATGAGTCTCATATTTTATTCTGGTTTATTTGTTAACCTCCAGATGTGAACAAACATCTTTTGGAATGTTCTAAAATCATATGAATTGTATTCTAAACAAACAAACAAAAAATAAATAAATAAATAAAACTGCAACAGGAGGAAGAAAATGCATGCTTTTGTGAATTTATCAAAATAATTCACATGCTTATAGAATCAGTTATTACTTATGTGATACTCCTACTGGGAAGCAATTCAAATTGCTTTTTTTTCCGTATTTTCTGTGATTTTATAGGAATGCTTACCAACAATGACAAATGAATATTGGGGATATATAGGTAAGTGTAGAAAATGCATGCCTAAGGATTATTGGATGAATATTTTTCCTTTTAATAGTTAATCACTGATGACTCCAGTTAATTTGCTTTCATATCAAATGAAAGAATCTGATCTGCACACTGATTAGTTTGTGGGACTGTCCCATTTTTGATTTTCAAAGTATTCTTACCACCCAAACATGTCTGCACCACATGTCCTGAAATAGGCGGCCAGAGATTAATTTACGTGTGTACTTTGACTTTGCTCAGCATAACATTTCTGTTAATGAAGCATATGAATGGTCCAGATTCCCTCACAGGTCCGGTACCTGAGGCCAGGAACCCTTCAGAAACTCAGCTGATTACAAAAAAAGAGAACATTTCCACTCCTTGGCTTGGTAAAACAAACAAATATGGCATGGAAACCTATCAAAGACGCAAAAGGAGAAGCACGGTCGCTAGCTGGTTGCAAAGACGGCGCGATTTTCCATGTCAACAACTGGCTTATTCATCGCTCAGAAGGTGAGCAGATCTGGGGGCTGCGGTTGAGCATTCAAAAGGAGAAAGGATTTAAGACTTGTGCCAGAATTTGAGAAGTGTTAATCAAGGAGAGGCTGTGTGCCTTCTGGCCTGTACCTGATTACCACCAAATGAGCCAGCAAAGGCAGCAACAGCTGGGCCTTACAAACAGAGGGGGGGGAAGGAGGTGGAAGGTCATCATTCGAAGACACCCTGGAAAGGATTAAGGGACAATGAAGGCATTTATGAAGGGGGATTATTATGGTTTTTGAGATTTTACAAACAGACCACAGGATTTTATTCCAATAATTCAACAGAAATATCACTGGATACCCTTTACAAGTACCTCTGGCAACATTTGGTAGTTCTTTCATCCCAGCTTCAGTTGAGGAATATAGATTTTCTCCCTCTGGGTGATTCGTCTCAACATCGAGAGTGAGCCAGTGACTGTTAACAGACAATCTCACCTTTTCTTTTCTCTGACCTGCCCTATCTGAGCTCAGCACATCACTCAGCTCATGCTGCCAAGATTAAGTACATGACTCAACATTATGATATCTGTGATGAAGTATGTATTTTTCTCTGTGTCCCTCTTTTCCTTTTTTTATCTCTGTCTCTCTTACTCTTGTCAGCTTCAACTCCCTCGGGTCTTCAGATTTATTTTACACAGTTTTTCACCACAGCAGTTTAAAAGGCCAGTGGTTTTTACAAGACAATAAAAAGGTGAAAACATATTCTGTGTAGTCGCTCTCGTGGGTTTTCATTTAGTTGATTGAGAACTGCAATGTGCTACACGAGGCTGTCATTACCAATTCATAAAAAAACTGTGGTCAGTAATTGGTGCTTCTGCAAGTGGAGGTGATTTCATGTTAAACAGCTCCTTCCAACAGCAATACAAGTGCAAACAAAGCAGAAAGTTTCCTACGGCTTGTAGCGTTTAGATAATTCATGACATCATTTTTTGAGCATTCACAAATACAAATTACACTCAATTACGTTTGCCCTCTTACATTTTGTCACCCTTTAACATTTCATACTATCAAACACATTTTAATGTTCAACAACTCTAATCAGAATATGCATATAATCAATCAAAGATGATTTATTTTATTATCAAAAAGAAACAATCAATTTAAATAAATCTGACTATTTGTGAAAAAGCAGTTTCTCACCTTTTAAAACCATAAAATAAATGTGATTGTGATCAATCACATATCAAGAATGTTGACATATTTCTTTTTAGCGATGTTTGCACCAAATTGATACCAGATCTGTAAAATAAGGATACTACTCAAAGTGAACCTATCTAACAACATGAAGAAGGCTAAAAGGACTCAAAAAGCAAAACATCATGTCCTGATTTAAAACAATTAAAAAACTTTTAAAACTTTGAAACTCCAATGAGCCACAGTAAGAACCAAAGTTCACAGGTGAGGAGAACCTGGAATAGTGTTGAACCTTCCCAGACCCAATAAAGTTACTCCAAAAGCAAATCAATGACTCATCTATGAGACAAATTGTCACTTCCCTCAGCTAAAGTTATTTCTCAATATTCAACAATAAGGAAAAGGCTGGACAGAAAGTGGGAGTTCCAAAGTCAACAATAATGTTCAGAAAATCCCCCCCGAAAGAAATCAAAGACCTGTATCTAATTTTCCAAAAATATCTTGAAGAAATTTATTTAAGTATTCTGTGGAGTGAAAACACAAAAATGAAACTTTCTGGAATCTGGTGGACAGGTCACTGGACTCCCACCAGAGTCTAGAGCTCCAGTGCTTTTTCCTGTGTTGCAGCAAAAATTCCCAGAGGACAAAATGTTGGTTGTTTTTGAAATGTAAGAAAGAAATTCTTCCAGAACATTATTATTAGTGACTGAAGAGGAATGTCGTAACAATGCTATTGTAGGCCACAAAAAACTAATCCACCACAGTACTTTTCTCTCTGATTCCTGAGAATTTCACAGGGGTGAAATTTTCTCAAACACATTTCCCTTTTTAACCAAAACAAATTCTCTGCTTGACTGTTTTCCAAAAATATTTAACACATGTATAGACTGTACTCAATAAAAATCTGTTTAATCATATGGCATGTTGACATGAACACTATGAATTAATTCTTACTATTATTAATTATAGAAGTTTTTAAATCAAAGGAGATAGCTTGCTCTTATTTTGGTTCATTAGTAGCAAACCAAGGTGGTTAAAGATTACTTTCATAAAAACACAACAATAAATCTATACAACAGAGGTTTTCCAAGTTCTGTCCTTGAGAGCATGTGTCTTGCAGCTTTTATATGCGTATCTGTTTCTACATACCTCAATCAAATAATCAGATAATGAGTTGGACTCTCTACAGCTTCACTGCATGCCAGAAGTCATAAGTAATATATCTAAAAATGACTCCTGGGTTGCAGATTTTTAAGGGGAGGTATGCAATTTCCAGGCACATAGTGTCATCAATTGAGTTACCTTCAAGTTGTTATAAAAATGCTGCATATATCAAACTTAATATAAAATAAATTTGACTTCAGAATTTGAAATTATTAGGAAGCTCCTGCTCTTTTTTCACCACATCACCTCAACAATGCTCTTACATTATGCTGTATACAACCGTTCTTAGGATAATTGGACTGAGAAGAACTTGACTTAGTAAACTCAGCAGACTCACAGATCTATCAGATGTAAGCCAGATAAAATTCAGTTGGTCAGCTGAAGTGGTAAGAAGAGCAAGGAGTGTTTGGAGTTGAAAGGTCAAAATCAAAACTTTGGTTCTGGTTATATAGTGCTTCACTACTCCACCATGTTGCTCTTCCTGTTTGGTGAGCATCTCTCATCCACGATAAGTTAAAATGGCAGACCATACTCCCTTCAAACAGAAGATGCGTAGTCAGGTTTGTTGCATTTGTGAAGTCATCAACAGTGTTACATTGAGATTGGTAAAATCAGAATTAGGCATTATGGCATTAGCCATAGTTTCACACCATCTTCATAAATTTTTTGGAAAATCTCTGGAGTATGCTCAGTATGGTCTCTTTCTAACCCACAGAGCAGAGAGCAATATATTAAACAGAATGCCCTGTGCTATAGTTAGCTTCCCGCTTTTGGAGTGGTCTTCGGTCAGCTTGCATCCACATATGCATTCGAACTGCATCAGAGTTCACTTAAACCAAACAAAGCCAGACCAGAGTTTTGTTTGTTTTTTTTGGTCCCCATTAGAATTTGGTTGCACATTCACACCTCCCCAAACGAACCAAACTTTGAAGGCAAGCACTGTGTGGTTTGTTTTAGTGGGTGCAGCTTAAATGTGTAATATCACATTTTGTGGGGTATTGGTTTTATTCTTCTTTGGTTCTTTTGTACCGTTTTACTTTTGGTAGTTTCTTTGTTTTCATTCTTTTAGTTTTACCTGTAACTTAGTTGAGTGTGACTAGCCTACTAAGTGAGCTAAATGAATTGAAGTATTTTAATTTATTAATGAAGTATTTCATTAATAAATTCTCATATTTTGGAGAGAAGATATCTGTTTATGCTCTATGTGTGTGGGCTGGGGCTTGTTTGAGAATGAGTGTGTGAGGTCACATCATAATTTATTGTTCTATAATATCTCACCTCACCACAGGTTGAGACTGAAAGTTATCTTGTTATTATTTGACAGTCAAGTAGTGCCCAGATTTTGGATCTAAATGACCAAATTTGTTAATAACTGTCTTTGGCATTTCATAGCCAAACCAAAACTATTGTTTGCCAACAATGGCTATCTGTAATTTGCCTTAACTCTTCAAATGTTTCACTGTTTTTATTTGGCATTGTAGTAGTTGGCATTGTTTTGTTGTCTTCCTATTAATACCTAATGTCTACCTATTAATATTAGATTCACATTTTTTTCCATTATGTAAATTTTTCTGTGATATGTATGCCTTTAAACATGGTTAAATTGTTAAAAGATATATCAGGTAAACTGTGCCTATTTTTAATTGTTGTTTAAATAGAAACTACGGGGAGCCAAAAAAGAGTGTCTGTGCCCTCATAAAGATCAATGTGAAGCTTTCAAAGCGACAAAAGGAAATGTAACAATGTAACAATATGATTGTTTTGCACTTCCTCTGACATGAAAGACACGCGGAAAGAGACACGTCTATTCTGAGCCATAAAAGGCTGTTTTTTTTTTTGTTTAATTTTAAACCTGTTTATTTCTGAGCGGGATATTTAGAATATTTTTAGACTGAAAATATTCTTAAGTGTGAACTTCAAACAGAGGAATCGCCTTCAGTGGCTGCAGATGTCCCAACACACAGACCTGAACACCACTGCACATTTATACAGGGTATCTCCTGCTATGAGGTGATGTCACAACTACCGTCATTGTGCTTTGCGGGCCTAACAACCTCTTCATCTGTTAATTAAGTGACAACAAGTGACAACAGATAGGATTTGATGGTTCAGTCTCCCAAGACTGCCTGAGGTCAGGCAAATGTTTCTGCTCATCCCTTCTTCCACTTCTTCTTAAAAGTCTGGCAGGTGAGACAGAAAAAGCCCTTAAGAAAACTGGATTACATAGTTCTGCACCAACCATGTCAATCAACAGCACAGCCACACGGAGTGTGTTTTAACACCTTTGACGTAGATTGTGTTATACAGAGGAATAAGTTGTACTTGAAGAAAAATTTTCATACGTAAATATACATTTGTTTTGTTTTTAAAACATTGCCTATTGCTATATTACTACTAAATTCAAATTAATGGGAATTCTTTCAAATAGCTCATGCACAACAAAACTTGGGACACTTGCTCTACATTTTTTATGATGTTTAAAGTCATTATTAATCTGGTTCATTTTTTCTTCTCTGTAGGTTCTACAGAAATAACCACATAGCTTGTTATCTATAAACACTGCAAGAGTTATATCGGTTCGGATGAAAATAAACTTGAGCTTGCAATAGAGCTGAAACTAAAAAAAAGAAAATTTGACTGAGAGGGAGACAGCAGAATTGTTTGTTTTGTTAAAACTTGACCTCTTTAAACTTTGTCTAAAATGATCACTTTCAATGCTGCAATACACTATTTGCATGGAATGCAAAAAATCTGTGTAACTTTGTGCCTTTGATTTCTCAGAATATCTGATCACTTTGGGAATGAAGTTTGTAAATAAAACATTTGCGTAAGTATATATGCTTAAGTGACGCATGTATGGAGAGACTCTAGAAAAGGCTCCAAAAATGCTTTGAAAAACAAGCAACTGAGGTTTGACATTTAAATTATGTTGATGTTGTTTTCACAGATTTCAGTCACTGAAAGTTTCCACATAAAGGCTTAAAACTATCCAAAGTTCTTTTAATTGTCTTGAGTTGTACTGGTAATTAAATCAACCGTTTCAGATCAGAATTAGAAGTGCTTCATTAAGTATTAAGAGTGCAATGTTTTTGCTATATATGGTCCTTAGAGAGTAATCATTAATAGAGAATGTCCTCTTACTCATAGCTTGGGAATTTGCACTAAGTCACAAGGCAGGACCACTTGGACTGACACATGAGAGAACTTACATTCTTAATCTTATTTTCTTCACAGCAATATTTTTCAACAGTGCAAGTACATTTCACATTGTACTAGTGCTAAATTTGAAGCAATCCTGACTTAAATACACCAGTCTATAGCTTTATTTTAATTGATTGTTAAATGCTTTTACATTGTATAGTGTACTATCCATTCATCCATTATCTAACATGTTTATCGTTGCAGAGTCTCGAGGCGTGCTGGTGCCTGTCTCCAACAGTCAACGGGCGAGAGGTGGGATACACTGTGGACCGGTCAGATCAGCTGATGCTCTGGATAAAGCATGACTTTAGTGCATGTTCTCCACTGACAATATTGAACCATTTTTCCAGGTTATTTTCCACCATATCCGCATGACCACAGCGCATTTGTAATGATAAACCCCAACAACTTAGAGGTTTGGTAAGGGTCGTTTATTTCAGGACAAATTGCTGATTGGTCAGTCGCTGACAAACCAGCTGGATTGATTGACGGGTGGCATCAGTTTATCTTTTTTTTTTCTTTTTCTTTTCTTTGTTCAATTTACCGGTCCTTATTTTGATTTTTTGTAGATCAGGGACTCAGTGTAATGAATCAATTTCACGCGAGTTTTAACATTGTAAACTGATTGAAAAACTTTTGAACCTGTCTAAGTTTTAGATATTAGCACTTTTATTTGAGCTAAACAGTTATCTTCTCCTTATCAAAATAATTAAAGAGAACCTGGAACTGAAACTTCCACCTACGTCACTATCAGAAATATTCTTTTCAGTAAAAGCACTTTATTTAGACAAAATCTATGCCTTCCTAAAATGCTTTAGATTGCTTACAAGCGAGACACTGAAAAACACGTACCACACTTTCCTTTTCTAATCGAGGAAATATGAAAGGCATCCGTGCTGCCTCCCACACTCTATTTGTTGTTCTTTATTCCCATAACCCATATAAAAATCGGGGGAAAAATAAATAAATAAAAATTCACGTGATGTATTTTCACATCTCAGCCCTTAATGCTCTCTGGTGGCCGAGAAACTCCCTTATTTTTCTCTCGGCCCCCAGAGAAAGTTTAAAGCTTCGCGCTCAGCTGGGTTCTCCCTTTGTAAAGAGAATGTTCAAAGTATTACACTGTCACTAATCATCCATGTTACAACATCTTGAGCAGTGAGGGCTCTCACTCTGACTCCACGAAGCCATTATGGTGCCATGGGGTTGAAGGAATGGTCCACTTTGATCTCCTCGCAGGAGAGCTATGGAGACATCTTTCGGCCTCTTTCTGCTCCTCTCCTCCCCCTTGCTGCCTCTGGTGAGAGACTTTAAACAGTAGGCAGGAGGCTGTTATTTTGGGAGGACTGAGGGGCGAGGGGGCGAACGAAGAATAATATCTTGTTCTCCAGGGCCCAGACAGCTCCCCCAGCCCATCAAGCGAGTAACAAATGCAGTTACAGACCCATAAAAAATACAGGGAAGGGAGAGAAGAAGGACGAGAAGGCAGCGTTATTCTGACATGGTTTTACGACTTTGCTTATTACCCACAGCAGTTTAAGTTCTCCTCCATGGCGTGCCCATCTCCTCTTTTATCAGTCAAATCTATGCATTCCTGGCAGTGGCGTGCACAGACATTTTGGGAGGGTTGGTGATCAAGTGGAGAAAAACGGCACCTTGCGCAGCACATTGCACCACCAGTTGTCTTGGTAGTGTGAGATTTTTACAGGCACAGCTTAAACATCATGTATGTCTACTTGAAATCAATACAAATATTCTGTCTATTGTAGATGTTTAATAATGTTCAGTACTCAACAAGTTGGTTCCTCTAACAAAAAAAAATTGTCAACAAAAGAGAGAGAAAAAGTGTTCAGCTGCTTTACTGGCGAGTGTGGCTCTTTTTCAACCAGAGGAAAGATGACACCTGCTCCAGCAATAAATCAGGGAAGCAAAATTTTGAAGAATGTTTGTTTCCTCCTGATCTTTCGTCCTGTAATGAAGCATGAAGAGCCATAACACAAGACACAAAACTAAGACAGCACTGCGGTTGGTTGTTTTTCTGTTCAGCACACACAGAAGTACAGTTTAATCTCAAGTGTTTTTAGGACCATTTCACAACTCTGCATGTCAGTGCTTCTTATTCTGAATAAAAAATAATTTTATTAGTTTTCCATATTTTCTCTGCCAATTTTAATATAAAATTAGGGACAGGTGGTTAACAATTTCGTAGAGGTTTTGCAGAAAACACACCAGGTTGTTCAGACAGGTAAGATTCTCCAGCCACTCTTCAGTCTTGGGGGTACTTGTTCTGCTTGCTGTCCTCAAACACTTTGGATCACATTTGGAAATCTGCTTTTTAAACATATTATTGATGGGTATTTTTTTTCCCCCATTAAATCTCCAGGTATACTTTATTTAAATCAGCAGCTACAGTTCTTACTGAACCCAGGCTTGCCATGCCTGTTGCAGTATATGAATTATCTACCATTTAAATTGTCAATGGTTAACACACTCACATGCCTGGAGCATTAACATTTCACCAAACAGCTCATGATTCATGAAGAGCAGTTTTTGTAGTGATTCATCTTACAGAGAGGTAGGATTTGAGAACTGATCCATTCAAGGTTGCTGAAGGTGTTTCAGTCACTAACATCTTGCTTTGTGATCCCAATCATATGAGATACAGTCCACGGAAACAACAAGTACAATATAAGTTTGTATGATGGCAGTTTTTGTTAATTTATGCTACTGTAATTTGCTCACAGAGAGCAAGCGCAATGTATTGCTAAGCTAATATATATTTTTAAATTGTTTAGGTATAATTGGCTCTATACTTGATGTGTGTGGTAGTTCGTATGTACGGTTGAACAAATGTTTACATTTATTCGTCATGGTTTTTTTAATAAATAAAAATTGGTCACACAAGTTTGAATTTATTTTGAATTTTGTCAAATCCATACAGTGCTTTGTTAGGTGGCGCTTAATGTTGTACGGTCTCTATCCCCTTTCAGATCCCAGCTTTAATCCGTGACCTACAAGTGTTCATTTTGCCCCACGGTGAGCTGAAAGGGGCAACAGGAGCACAATGTTATGATTCTTCAGTGTCCATCAGATCTGAGATGATATGATAAGTAGAACTTGTTGCAGGTAATATATGGAGGATCACACAACCACAACTTTGCAAACATTTGAAGTCTTGAATAAATTTGGACAACCAGCTTTATGGTTTGGACACATGACTGGGTATCAACAAAAATTGAAAAGGTCAACACACTTTTGCAGATGAGAGATTGCTGAGCTATACTCTAAAGCCATTTGAAAACATGTACTTGCCTGATCAACTTATATGATGTGAATGAGTGGAAAAGTTATAATTTGCATCATACAAGATAGGGGGAGAGAGTAGATAATATGTGTTACCTCAATAAAAGGGGTTCACATATATTGTTCTAAGTTCTGGAAGGAATTCACGACACAGTAACAATAGCACAACTAGGTGTTTAATAATGTATAATTTTGTAGCAGCTGTTCAATATGTCTCAAATTAGCAAAACTTTATAGACTTTATAGCCAGTTCTGCACATTGGAAATAGGGCCATTCTTCACTCTTAATTAATTTTTGGGATCAACAAGTTCTAAAAAAAAATGGTGGCATGTGATAATGGGATGAGAATACACTGTAGTATTATAAATATTTTGAAGAGAATATCTATTTATTAGTTCCACATTTAGTCTCCATTTTTCTGAATGGCTTAACACATCACTATAGACAGAGTTTGACGCACATGCAACAGAAAATTTCAAAGGCATGCTGGGGTTCATGGAGTTCACGCGCTCACTTTATTAATATGCATCTAAGCTTACTAAATAAATCTGACCTGGCCCTACTGGTGACAAATGGACCATTTTGGGGAGTTTTGGGCATTTGTTACACTTCACTGGTGTTAGAGTGAGAGAATAGGCATGATAAGAATCTGCTGGTGAGCAATTTAAAACAACAACCTCCCTGCTGTGGTATCTCTTTTTGGTGATTAGTGGGAGGAAAAGATCAGGAACAATCTAAAAAGAGCCTGTTTTTTCTCACTCATCATATTAGCTATTGGAAATTATCATGATGTGTATATCTTAAAATAAAAAAAGCTATAACTTTGCTTGTGTCAAAACAAAAGATATTAAAAAAAACGTGACTGTCTTGTTTCACTAATTAAATAATCATTATAGCAATGACATTCTCTTAACATGCATGTTTTTGTTGTTCTTTTTAACGTTGCACTTACCTTCCTACAAATAGCAAGCTGTAGCTGTTGCATCAGAAAACGCCAAGCTTTTACTCTGATGCGGCTCTGTAAAGAGGCTGCCAAGCAGTAAGGAGGAGAAGAAACCCTAAACCGTTTATTAGAAGCACTTTGCACCCTTCAAGCAGAGTGGTGCCATTGTAAATGATGGCAATAACAGACTAGGCTCTATCAGGCTAGTCTGATGACCTAACTCAGTGAAGGATTATGGAAGGAGTTACTGCAAGCATTCTTTTTTTAATACAGGTCTTTCATGGTAATTACAGCTCTACTTGGGTCATATTTACAGCAGTTTTTACTATATGTCTATGAAGCTATAATAGTGACATTCTGTTTGTTTTGTCCCATATGATTTGTAAGTAAAAAGCAATCACTGAACTGCTGCATGTACCGATTGTGCTGAAAACATACCTGATCTGTAGCTTTCTGCTAAGTGATGCTGATGCCAGCATGTTGTGGGTCAGAGCATACTGAAAATTTTGTCCCATTCAGCTTGCAGCACCATTTGCAGACTCCTTTCACAAATTAGAAATGTACTACTGCAAGGCCAGCATTGTATGAGATGCTCTTGACTTTCAAAAATTGTATTGCAGTTGTAATAAAAGCACAAATGTACACAACAAAAATGCAGCAAGCAGTACTTCCGGATCTGTGTTCTGTGCCACTCAAGTCATTTCTGTCAACAGTGATCGTCACTCGAAAGTCACATGGAAATTAGAATACGTATTTAGACTTATTAATCATATTTATATCATATGATGCGAGGAAAGACGGGGAGAGCTGAATGAGATAACGTAGTTAACTGTGTCAATCACAGGGCAGGCATTCTTATAGATCTTAGAGTTAGGAGCCAGCAATGTTTGACTTGGCAGCAACACTACAAGAATCACTCAAGCCACTATTTATGATGATGTAAAACTCTAATCGTGAAGAAGAAAAAAATGTTGACATAGTTTGTTTGCACAGTCAGGAGGTACTTGAAATAATTAAAATGGTTTAGTTAGCAAATCTAGATGCAAATGTTGCATCTGTCAACCAAAATAATAGGTGTTGGCGTTTATACCCACCAAAGCCTAAACAATAGGTCAGATGAGAAAGTTTAGAATTGGTTGGTTTCAAACTCTTAAAAGAAATGAAAAAATGCATGGCAAAAATTTAAAATCCTTTTTTGAATATTTGCTATTCATCTCTTAGGGCTCTTTTAATGTTTTCTGTTTTGGAATTAACACTGACAAACAAAAATATTGTGATTCTTCAAAGGTTTTCAGTGATGTTGAGAAGCTTATTTTATTGCGTCGGACAACATTTTTCAGGCATTTCAAGGGACTCAAAATAAAATCCCATAAAGTTTTGGGCTGACAGAACGACCCCCACAGGTTAACAGGTATAGAGCATACAGTAATTTGGCTCATCATCTAAGTAGCTTGTATTTCCAGTTAACAAGTTACTTCTCTGATGCCTTCTCCACAGGGAAGAGTTTGAAAGTTCTGTTTAAAAGATGTAGCTTTAATAGCCCGGTAATTTATCGTTTAAGGTGTTTACTTCAAATTTTTGAATGACTTGTATTTTCAGACTTTTAAAATGACTGTGCTTGCATTTGATTTTATACATGCAAGAAAATGGTAAAAATAGACAAAAATATAAATCTTCATGGTTAAGATAAAAAAAAGTCATCTCCAGATAAACATTTTAATTCACACCTCTTTTACATAACTTATACTATGTGCAATTAGATGCAGTTTTACAGTGCTAGCCACCGACAAACAAAATGTTGCGAATTTTAATGAAGAGAACACATACGGCACAGCATTGACCTAAAGCACATAAGTGTCTCAATTGGAATATTACAAGTCCTGAGGGAAAGTTTTTGTGAAAGCCAGGATGTTATTAGACCTCCTGGGCCTACTACCGATGCTAAAAGTTACCTGCATTTGTCCACATCGGGGATTTACAGCGCTGGGGCTGAGGTAACAGCAATGACATCACTGTCTCCAGAAAAGCGGTGAAGGTACTATACCACACACTTGTCAGCCTTCATAGGCCACTTGAGTAGGAAATGATCTCATCTGCTCAGTTTTCCACAGAACTTGTTTACCGGCTTCACCCATGGGTGGTGGTCAGCATGAGGTTGGCACATTCATTCGCACCTTAGACGTTAAACTTAATGAAAGGATGTTTTGGGAAATTTTTTTGAACTCCCTCAGGTCTTTTCCCTCGTATTTTTAAACAACATCTGGTTGCTATAGAAACTTTGATGGAGGAAGGATAGTCAACATCTATTTCACATGCATGATATTCAATAGTGTTGCAGAAAAAAGGAGAGTAAAAAAACTGATTGACTGGATCTAAATAAGTGATTTGTATGTAAATATTACCACCATACAGTGAGCGATGAGACGTATGTTGCTCATGTGCATTTTAAAAAATACTGATGTACACGATATGAAAATGAAATACGTTAACCAAATAAATTAAGTTCAAATTTAGTCAAAATGCTCTAAAAAATGGCAAAAACACTTCTCTTGTCTAGCCTTATGGCTGCATAAGTTTGAAATAAATCCCCAAATCCTGGTTCTTTACATAAAGACACTTTACATAAAGCGTGATTTCAATTCTGCTGCTGGTTTTATTGTTACATGTTCTTTTTCAATCTGTCATTTTTTATTCATTTTTTATTTTAACTGTAAAATTATAGTATTAAAATAATTATGACTATAGAAATGCTACATATTATTCAGAAAAAAATTATAGCTGGAATAAAAGTTTTTATGTCTATTTGTACTATTTCTTGGCACACCACACTCGCTGCCAGATGCAACGAGCTGAGGCTGAAAATAGGACATGACTCAAATCCTGCTGAATTATCTGCAACATTTATAAGGACCTACTTTACTTTTGTGCAGCCTCAAAAGGTCTCCTGGCATTGTTCCCAATATTTTATTGCATGTTTGAAGAGGGCTATGCAGTCTGTTTCAATGTCAAGTCGACAAATTCAAACTGTGCATGCATGTGCACAAGAACACTGGATAGAACAAAATTCAAACTTAATTTCTGTTATATGAAAATGAGTGGTGTGAATGTCATGCTTTTTTTTTCCTTTTTGCTGTTGATGATTCAAATGTAGACAAGAGTTTGTTAAAGATTTTTATATTTACTGAATAATAGAAACACTGGTGTGTGTATATGATTGTCTCTGTGTTGCCCTGCGATGGACTGGCGACTTGTCCGTTGACCACTAGAGACAGGCATCAGCACCCCTCGCAATCTCACTGGGGATAAACGTGTTGGATAATGAATGGATAATTATTGGATGGATGGACAGAGTGAACAGGGACAAAAGAGATGAACGTGAATAGCAACACACACAAACAACATGAGACCATGCAATGAACATATCAGGTGAACTACAGATGGAAACAGAAGGAAATAAAAAAAAGATAATTAAAATTTTACAATCTCACAATGTGTGCTGTTTTTGGATGAAAATGTTTGAAAATGGAACGTTTATTCATCGCAAAGCTTCTGGATCTTCTCTCAGAAAGTCCCAGGAAGAGATCTTATATGTCTGCAATGGGTTTATAGTCTTTTTTTACCCAGGATTTAACTTAGTGTGAGATGTATTTTCATTTTCGTCTGCAGAGTAACATACTGTTTGGGTTCAGTTAATCGGGAAAATAATCACAGTGTAAGAGATAAATCCTTTGGCGCGAATGCAGAAACTGGCTGGTCCTTAGCCTCTCTTAGACATCACAAGTTATAGAAAAATAAAGCCTTATACTGAACAGCTCATAAACACCAACACACACCCACATCTTTCACAAGTATACTCAAACACGATACACGCCTACTTCTAACCACCCAGTGGGGATGTGTTTTTCTAGATCATTTGAAGTCGAAATATTTGAGCTGCATGAGTCCTCTTATGAAGTTCTGCCAAGAGAGAGTTCAGAACTGCTGAGTCCTTCGGACAACATAAAAATTCCCAGAATTCAGCAGGGCCAAAAAACACCCTCTTTTGTTCCAGATAGTAGTGTTGGGCAGGAAGCAAAAGACAAAAACACTTATGTTGAACAAATAGAATACTTTTCTAGAAAATGTCACAATGAACAAAACTATTGTAATTTGGTTGCTAAAAATATTGATTGAAATTTTGGTCGAATTGTATTATGTCTTTCAATGTTTTTCTTTCTTTCATAGTAAACATTTAACCCAATAGATTCAATGTTAAAAGCTGTTTTATGTTTAAAGCCCAAATGTTTTTGAACTCACATCTTTGGCCTGGATAAAGTGTCCTGAGTCTTTGGTGCACAAGGACACAACGTATTGTATGCTAAATAGGTTAGACTGAAGCAATGGAAGATATTAACTTTTTAGCATTTTATCTGCATTTTTTTTTTTTTGTACATATTTCTTAAAAGGTATGCTCAAATTTAGATCTGAATCTATTGGGAAGTTAGTCAAGGATCTGTGAAAATCTTACTTTTAGTTCATACTATGCTAAAATTCTTCCAAAAGCTGTGGAATTAGAGGGTAATAACTGAAGAACTTATTTTGTTGTCTTTTTCTGTATTTTGGGTTTTTTATGTGTAAGTTTGATTTGTTTTGAGTCATAAATTCAGGGGTATTTTGGTAATATGGTGGATAGTCAAACTAACTTTAGTTATTTTGCTGGTCTTCTTGTTCTTGATACTTTTCTACTCAGTTCCCTCAGCTGTTCCACACCAGCTAATCATTCTCACCTGCTCATTTTCCAATAATCATCTGTCCAGCATTGACTATAAGCTCCCTGTTTTGAAGCGGTCCTTGCTGGACTGTCCTGTTTACCTTGTTGCTTCCTCCTGGGTTTTTTTTTTCCATGTAATTTTTCTCCTTTGAATGTCATTAGCTATAACATTCAACTTAAATAACATAATTTATGAAGCAGAACAAATATTTCTCTAAGTGTTTGTTATACTTGATCATTTGAAATTACAAAGACAATCTACAAATGATGTATTCAAAAAAAAAAAAAAGATTGTGAAAGCAAGCTAAAATTAGCCTTGCATCTTAGCAAACAAAAACTATATTTCTTTGCACTTTATTCTGAAACAGGTACTATAATCATATTTTAAAGTAATTAGATAGCAGCTTTGTAAAAATATTAAACTAATAATAAATGTGGGTTATAATTAAACAAAATAAAATTTAAAGGAAACTTTGCTATGGAATATTGCAAGTAAAAATAGCCATATCCATAGACATAAGTGCCATTTTTCTTATGAGCTCTATCCAAATAATATTGATAATAATACAAATAAAGATGAACTCAAAACTGCTTGATGTAATGCTAAAAAAAGTCTCACGCTTCTAGTTCAGACAGCAGAGTTTTATCATAAAACGAGATATCTAACATTCACTTTCTCTGTGATTACCGCTCCAAATGTTACAAAAGAATATTCAATTGTTAATAATCATAAAAAACGAATATCAAAGCTACAATAGTGTTCTTATATTCTGTTGCATCTCTGTCTCACAGGCTTCATGGTAAATAAAGTAGTGTTTTCACTGTAAATGATCATGGTGGTCAGCAATCTGGCAACAGATTGAGATCTTTGTCTGGACAAGCATCATTTCATTTCATTTTTCCTCAGTTTCACAACATCAAGCCAACGAGCTCCCCAGATATCAAAAACAGTTTAAGCATTACCCTCAAACGCAAACTGTTTCTTAGTGACCAAGTATTAAAAGTGGGATTATTCGAAATGCAGAACTTTTATAGTGTTCTGTAATGGAAATTCCTTACCATTATTTGATACTTACAATCAATAAATGTAGAACATGCTGTCATGTTGCAGATGAATACAGCTTTGTTCAGCATGACAACTTGAAATTGCTGTGTGTCCGTCAGTTGTTCAGGGTATCATATTCCTGCCTTTTCCCTTCCGTGCAATTACACTTACTGAAACAGTTGTATAAAATCTCATTTTTCAAGGCTGTTTCAATGTTGAACTGTTAACATGTCCCTGCATTTGTCCCATTTAAACCAGATAAGGGTTTATTTCAGATACCACAAAAGTCTGATGTCAGTCTTTAATGAGTGTGGCTTCTTGAAGTAGGTTAAGATGGGCATGACCAGAATTAAACTGGTAAATGTACTTTCAGAATACAAAAAAAAATCCAGCTTGGTGTAGGCTGAACTTGCTACTTTTTCAAAGCTGACCTTTGTATTTTTAGCACAATAGAAACAACTCAATTTATGTATATGCAATAGTCTCGTTATTATTATTTTTTTTAACTTTTGATGTTGACTGATGTTGATGACGACTGCTATGGGTTCAAAGCTTATCCTTGGCAAATATCACCCAAATAATTTTACATCCCTTGAATCATTTATTGTTTGTTGCTGTCATTTAAATCTTTGAGACTTTGCAGACGAGAAAGACCACGGCCACTTACAGTCACTAATTAAGCTGGTCCATAATCACCTAAGTATATTTAATGAGGCTGAAAACCACAAAGCGTGCAAGAAAATAAGGTGATTGAAAGTGTATTTCAATGTCATCCTGCTGTCTTTTGTAAAACAACACAAAGAATCCTTTTAACTCCATTGAGTCTAGGATAGATCACTTAAATCACATTCTAGCCACTAAAAGATGACACAACTTGGATGCTGTGGTGGTGCAGGGGCAAAGCACAACCCATGTATTGAGCCCTTAGTCCTCATGCTGGTGGTCGCAGGTTCAATTCCCAGCCTGGCAACATTTGCCACATGTCTTCCCCCTTTCTCATAACCTTCTTTCCTGTCAAACTACTTTCAAATAAAGGCCACTAGAGCCAACAAAACCTTTAAAAAAGAAAGATGGCACAACAGTGAAAGACTCAATGGTGAAACCTGAGCAGCCGTCCAATAAATTCTGGGTTGTAAAGACAAAGCCTCCTACGTGAATGTAGAGTTAAATGCATAGAGTATCAAATCTTTACTGTCAGATGGCTTTGCAACCACAAACTTCAGTTACGATCTAGCTTGATCAATGAAGTCACATAGGTGTGGTTTTGTTTTTAGGATTTAATTTTTTAATTCTTTTTTCTCTGCTTTTCAAAAAAAGATAATGGTTAGTTTCTTTGGAAGCACAGTTAGAGATCTGTTGTCATCAGGAGGTCAGCCAAAAGAGTTTTGGACTTGTAAAAGCTTGTCATTGTTTTTTTCCAAGGGGCCTCCCCCTCCGAAACTCGCTTTTCTCAGCACCGACTTGTCTCGCTGTACTTCCTGTCTTTCAGTTCTCCCATTTATATAGTTATTAGGCTAGCCAAATGGCCCTGGTTCACTGGTGGTCTCCTTCCAATAATTGCCATTGATGGACAGGCCTCGCTGCTTGTGGCCTTGGGCTTCACTAGACCTCAAGCAAGCGGACTAAATCCACTTTACTGTAAATACTCAAGAAAATACTTAACTGTTGTAACATGAGCACCGAAAGAAATGGATTGTAATGAGTTAAAACACATCCTATTAAGAGAAAATATAGTTGGGCCACTAGTTGCTTTGGGACATTGGGGTTGGTTTCCCTAACTACACTGTTGAGGGACGCTAGGGAAGAAGGGGTAATCTGATCCGCTGAGTTAATCTGGATAAGTAAGGACATGTTTACACCATAAATGAGGCCTGAATATTCTCCAGTGCACTTTGGTGAATTGGAGGTTCAGTGGTATAATGAGGTATACATGCTTTTTAAATGTGATTTACACGATTCCTCAGGCATGTAAAAATTACGTAAACAGAAATACAATCCATTTAATCTTGGAGGGAGCAGACCATGTATTGGTGCTGTCTGTTACCTAACAAACACCAGACACTGTAAGTTGACTAATTACTATGGTGGTGAAACCCTGAAATATGTTGCCAGTGGAAGTGTTGGAATTTATTTCCAACTATTCATTTATTTCTAAAATCAGATGTGTAACATATCAAAGTACTTAAATTAAGTAATATGGCCTTGTTTGCTTACATTCTGGTAAAGTGGAGCTTTGGCAAAAAAATTCAAATAACTTAGTAATGTTTTTAAATATAGATATCCAGGTTTGTAGCACTTTTTAAAAAACTTTAATCCTGCAATTTTTGCATTGAATTTATGTAGAGCACTGTCAATCATCCTCTTGTACACACCACTCACACCCTCCCCCTTGCTTTTGCTTAGGCTACAGCTCCTTCCCTGCAGCATTGCTAATATCACTAGTTGATACATCAGATTTCACTGCACTGAATGCTAAACAGTGGAACTTGCCGTTGGCCTCTTAAAATGCCTATGGCAGTGTGTAAACTTTATTTCACGTCACTGTGACTTGCAAAAATATATTTTCAACTGTCAACCTCACATCAATGAGGTTTAACAAGTTTAACAATGTCTTTTCAAAGCAACTTCTACAAATATGTGTTTTTTACATATTTGTTAAAACTGTTATCATGTTGTGACAGAGTAAAATGAGACAGATAATCAGTAAAAAAATCTTAACTCCTTTAATTTTGGCTGAAATGGCTCTCCATAGAAATGCACCTATTCCGGTCAAAAACATCAAATCAGAGCCAGGAAGAAGGTCTTAGTGGCATCAATTGTCCATGTATCTGCCATCATCAGTGGCCATGCTAACTAGCCTGTGCATTCATGACAGACTCAACTGCTGAGACGGGCAAAAGCAAGAGGGAGTGTGTGAACGGTGTGTACCCAAGCCTGATTGACAGTGCTAAGACCCTCCTCCTGGCTCTGATTGTTTCTGACAAGGCTATTAAAAAAAAAAAAAAACTAAGAAAAAATAAGCAGTACCCAGAATTTTATTGATAAGTACCTTAGTCATAATGCTAATGAAACATAGAAAAGTATTGCAAATGCATGTTACTTAATTCAATAATTTTAATATAGCTTCAGACTTGTAAATGCTATGGGCTAATGTCTACTCTTAAGTGACTCTTGGGAAAGAAAACCTGTCCTCACCATCTCCAAGCACTGTAAACAAAATAAAGACTTTAGATGTACACATCAAGGCACATTCTTGTGAGCCATTAGTTCCATTTTATATGCTTGCTATGAATACAAAACTGCAGTTTAAAATAGGGATTCCACTGAAAAAGTGATTTTGAAACTTACTGAGAAGAGCCATTTTCACTGTATTTATACGAACACAGTTTTGGGTGTCAAAAGAGTGTTTTATTGAAAATCCTTAAAATGGTTCCCTTAAATGTCCCTATGGAACTCTAAAGTCTCAGCTTGCTGCCAATATTGATAGTGTTCCTTCCTATTTAGATATCACAAGTGCCATCTGAAAAGGAAAACATGTGGAAAAATTACCCTTAAAAAAGAGATCTGTGTTTCCCTATTTATAAAACTGACATTTCATGCTACATTAAAGATTATAAGACTATGAAAAGAAGCCATGGTTAGAAATATGCTACAAAAGGGTGACTGGGTGAATTCCCCATTTCCCAAGGGTGCACTGAAAGTGGCTGTCTTTTGCCCTACATGAGGGAGGAGGATAGGAAGGGAGATATGAATCTGTATTACACAGGCGCCCCAATCCCGACTTCACAAACAGCCTGGGCTCATTCCACTCTTGGCAAAAGTTTAAACTGTGTTGCTCAGTTTCCACTCTGGTGACCGAGAGGTACTGGCATAAAGATTGAGAATAAACATGTGCCCGGCTGGTGACTAGGCAACATTCATAATGCAGAAATTTGAAAAGTAATCAAATGGCCGGGTTGTACTTTATGTTTTCATTTGTAACTTACTCAGATTGTATCATTGAAAGTCATATTTCTAACTAATTTTCAGCTTTGTATGCAGCTGTGATAACTGAACAATGCTGGGAGTAATATGTACTCTCTATTTCACCTGGTCAGGCAGGGTACACCCTGGATAAGATGCCGCCCTGGGCGGTTTCTCATATCAGAAACTGGTGTAAACAAAGTGGTGGATACTGATTCTGGAGTTTGAGTACTTTAATATGTATAATTTTAGCCTGATTAATCAGGGAATCATTGTAAGGTAGCATTTTAGAAATTCTTAATAAAATAATAATAAAAAGAAAATCAAATCTGGAAAAAGATTTTACTGTTTCTGAAAGGTAAACTTTTAATCAGACAATAACATCCTAAGAATTACACCAGGAATTTTCACAGGGTGTTTGGTAACTTTCTTAAGTGTTGACTGCAAAGTTCAACAGAACGGTTTTCTATAAGACACATACAGGAACATGCTGCCATATTTGGGTATCTTTCACACTAAGCAAGTGATTAATAAAAAATATATATATATTTAAAGTGTCCAACTTTACTTGCAATCAAGCACAGAGATAAACACATCATAGTTGTATTTGACAACACTGCTTCTCTTTTAAGGCCATGTAATGCATGTGTGAAATAGTAAAAACAACATCCTTTTGCACTCCTACTGTTCTGAAAAGCAGTCTTGTGGGAAATAAGGAGGAGAAGGAGTTTGCTTCCCTGTGTTATTCTGAGTTCAGATAACTGCGGTGATTAAGTCAAATGAGCAGAGGAGGATTTACGGTCCCCTGATGTGGGGAGATAAGGCAAGAGGAGTCACTCTGACTGACAGCGCAGGCTTGGGAAGGAACATAATCCAGCTGATGCAGAGAAGTTTTCAGCGTTCATAATCTCTCCCACTAGTTCCATCACATTCATCATCCCCTCCTTCACACTCTCTCTCCTGCTCTGTCCTCACATGCTTACCAACAACACAAAGTAATAAAGCTCTCACCATGCACAAAACCTGCCTTCAAATGAATTTATCATCACAAAACCACATCCCCTGTCTTCAGTCGTGTCCTGTTGGTGTGCTGCTGAACTTTCTCATTCATTCTTGAACTCAACTTGTCCTGCCTTGTTGCCTGTGTCCACTCCCCCTGTCCCCTTAAACACACCCATTGGACTCTCCCCTTTCCTCAGACTGAAATAAATCAATGCTGGTCGGAGCTCAGTTGTAATAAATCAGGCCCTGTCCTGGACTGGAGCCTGCCCAGTCAGCCTGTCACTGCCTGGCCTTCACTCAGGATTAATTAAAGGCCTGATATAAAGCCCAGATGTGCTGGAGCAAGGGAGCCCTGAACCCTTTTGAGCAGCTTTAGGCTCTTTCTGTGTACACACATGCACACGGGCACACACATTATCAAATACACTTAAAGTGTGCGCAAGAAGTGATCGCACAAGGTAATTTTAGAGAACTTGTGTGTATATTTCACGGCACACCTTCTATGCACACTTTAAGACCAACAAGAGTCTCAACATGTTTCATAATTTCAATATATAGTGTTTAACCCTCCCTCTTATCCTCGTGGTCTCCTTACTGCAGGAAAGTCTCAGAAATTGTCTGAGCAGACACAGAGTTTAAGGTAGAAGTTTAGCATATTTTTCTCTACTGAAGGATATGTTTTTTTCAATCACCATATGACAAAAATATGAGACAATAAAAAACACAATAGATAAAATACTCTGTAAAAATCATAACCTTATTTTATGTCACGGACACCAGACCAGACTGCAGGTTTCCTGTTTTATAAATAATTTTGTGGATAAGGTCTTTTTCTAGTGTACAGTACATATCAACTGTATGTCCAGTATTTATGCACCAGGTAATCTTTATGTGGTGAGCTCTCATATTCTAAGTTTCGAGGGTTTTTATTCGAAAAATATTTTGGATAAATTCAAAGGTGTTCCCTATTAAGATATGTGCTATTATAATCATTACAAGAACGCCTTCTTGTAATGTTTAAACAAGAATAATCTTTACAGTTCTTGCATTCAAACGACAGACTATCAAATGAGCAGATGGTCTCAGTGAATTAAACTTTTCCTGCCGCTTCAAATTCCACCTTGGCTTTGACAATGACTCTGAATCCTGTCAAGTGTCATTTCAGCTTCTCTCACTTTTTCTTTTTTGTATCTGTCCCCTGGTGGGAGTTTACAGGGCGGTGTTGCTGGAGGGTGGGTTTGTTTTGGCTCGCAAGGTCAAGGGTTGCAAGGCATACCTTATTGCATGATGACTGAAGGGGGGATTAGATGAGTAAGATATCACTCTGTTTTCTGGTCATGACAGAGCAAGGTTAACCCACAGCGGCCCTGGGGCCTGAGTTGAGAGGAAGGGAAGGGAGGTGGGGGTTAGAGAGGGTATCACGAGGGCAGGGGTGGCTTGGGGGACTATTGGGTTGATTCCTTATGGCCGCAGAGCAGTCTGGCCTTCCCGTTCTACAGCGAAAGCTCACTCAGGAAATTAGAGGTCTGGGCTTCCTTTTTTCTCACACGCTTGTCTTGCACACAGCAGGCTGACACTTGACAAAGCACAAAACATTGTTTTGAGGGAATTTATACAAACTTTCCACAAACAAATCTCACATTAGAGATGTAAGTGTAAATGGCTGCCGATTCATTTTTTTAGCATTGCTAACAGGAGTTTCTTCAAACGCTCTGCTCCCCCTCATCATTTCAACAAACAGCAAAGCTGATCTATTTGTCTCGGCAGTGGGATGTCTGCACCCATAGCATATTTGTTGTTTAAAGTTCAGTGCATATAAATGACTATAATCCTTCTTCATATCTGTGTGTGCAGAGGCCAGTGAGAGGATCTGGGACCTGTGCAGTCAGGGATCATAGCTTAAACAGATTGAGGCCATTTTCTTGTGTCAGATATGATATAGCCGCTTGGTGCCTAATGGGCCTGGAAAAAGAGGTAAACATGTCCTCGACCCTGTGGATTCCATTATATAAAGAGGTTGATTTGCAACTCACGGTATGCTAACTGCAAAGGGAGAAGATAAACACTTAAACCTGAAATACCAAGCTCATAGAAGTCACTGAAGAAATGCTTTCTGGCAAATAAACAAGCAATACGTCCCTTTAACGGTTACTTTAACATTAACATGCTTCAGTGTTTTATCAGACAATCGACAAATGACTCAATGGAGGGATCTCACTTAGAGATTAAGATACAATCAACACCCGGGATGAATGTAACTTGGTATCCAGGTGTTAAAGCAGGAAGAAAAATAAACCCAGAGAGTAATTGCTGATATGTTCCTAATGTGCCCCCTCACCCTTACCTCCCCTGCCCTGTGCCTCCTGCTGATAGGCCACCCCTGATGGCTGTCACACCTGGTGTTGAAGACGGTAGGGTGTATTTTATCTGCTCAGGGCCCATTGGGGGGCTATTCGTCTTCCTCCAGACTAGTGTTGGGAGGTCAGGGACAATCCCTCTGTTTATCCCCATGTCCGTCAACGCTGCACACATCCCTGGAGTTTCGTTGCATCTCCCCCATGAAAGTGAGGCACACTTGCACTGCTGATCTGGAATGTCCTTAAGAAGGATGAAAGAAGCTTGATGCTAATTTTAAGAGTAAACGGAAGAAGAGCCAGAGAGCATTTTCTTTTTAGCAACTGTACAGTTATATTAAAAACAGTGAGATTAAAATGCATACTTCCAATGTAAAGACTTCAAAACTATTTTTGCTCTGTCAGCATTAGTTTCTGAGGGATGTTTGGATTTGCTTTAGACAGTGGGAATATTAGTAGACAACTGGGATTGACACTAGGCAGTGAGTTTCACTGTAGTTTGTTGGGTTAGTAAACATTATGCCAGATTTACTTGTTGATTTTGAGAAGTTTTTTTTATTTATTGTGACTGATTTTTCCTAAGTAGTTCAACTCAGGAAGTAGAAGATGACAAATCTCAAATGTGGGGAGTCTTCCAACTACCAGGTGTTCGAATACTTATATGTATTGGTGACCATAAGCTGTTTGGATCTATGCAAATTTTTGGGTCAGCTGAGCCCAATTAATTCAGTTATTGTGCCTGCATGTCTCAGTTAGTGTGGTCACAAAAAGACTATAAGGAATGAATTATGTCATATATGAAACATTTGGCTCTGACAATGTATAAGATATGTTGCTGAAAGGGATGCCTACAGCAAACGGTGACGTGCATGATGATCATCCTCAGAATTAAAATGGTAATAATCTACTCATACCTTTGTTTGAAGCTGTTAATTTTATTAATGATCTGTGTTTGCCATTTGTAAACACACTGATTCTTTTCATCTACTTGTGTAACAGACCAGCACAGCAGTATAGATGGCATGCAATCTACTGTAATAAAAATGAAGTTTTTAAACTGCGTGGAGGATTAAATTTTTGATGACGAATTGTTTGGGTATATTTTATTCAATAAAATAACAGTTCACAAGATATATGTATAAAAAAGACCTGAGTGTGGCATTTTGTTTAATAGAGATAATTAAATATAACTATTTAAAATTAATCTTAAAGTACATTTTGACAGTAAGTTTAAATAAGTTTCAATGCAGTGACAAGTGCTGAAATAGAATGTCACTTTAATGGTTTTCTTTGTCGATTTATGGTTTTGTACCTTTAAGAAGAAGGGTTTTTTTATTTGCTTTTACATCTCACAAGTCAGAGAGTTAAAAGCAAATCTCTGACCTATGTTATTTAATTCTAATTCTTTAAAGTGATCTTAAAGACTTCCTCAAGTTAGTTTAAGGTGTTGATCCTCACCTCCAGTCAGAATCCAAAAATGAACGGCCAAAAATCTTCAGAAAATCTGAAGGACCAATCAAGATTCCCTCTACAGATTTACATAAATGCCTTCTTTTTATAGAGTTAAACACAAATAAATTATTAGTGGATAAAAACCTCTGTGCAGAACTTTGTAAAACAGTTCCTTTAGCATTGCTAAGGTGTGGAGTGTGCCCAGTGGCCAGCAAAAGCACTGTTTATCTACTCTACATTGCACTACTGCTTCTGCCTGCACACGTGTGTCTGGGATTCTGGGATGAGTCCCCTGGGCCGAAGGACCACACATGCAGAAAATGTGAACTTAGAAGACAAACTAGTTCCCTAATGGCAAAACAAGAAGAAATTTTAGAGAGCATTATTCTGAAATTAGTGATTTTTCATGGAAATATTGTGCTAAAATTTGGATGCACAAACTTGCTTCGTGTATTTTTCATGGAAACACGTACCAGTGAGGTAATGTCTTGTTTTAGCAGGTTTCGCCTACATACCAGGTTATCTCCAGCCTCCTGTTTCATCCCATGTGAGCCATTTTCTGCTATATGACATAAATCTACCAAGAACAGGCTTTTCTAGATACTAATTAAAAAACACTTCACTTTTTTTTCTGTTTTTAGGCAGAAGAAGAATGGCTTCATTGCCTGTTCAAAGTGAGCGCAACAGAGAGGGAGCGAGAGAGAGAGAAAGAGAAAATGAGTGAAATCGGGTAAAGGGAGGGAGGAGTGTGTGAGAGTAGAGAAGTTGAAATTTGACTCACAAGCTTGCACTCTTGCCTCTCTCTCTGGGACTCCTCTACTTGGCTTCGACTTAATTGCATCCCCGATATAAACAAGAGGGTTAGTGTGAGAGCAGACCAGCAGCTGAGGGGCTCAAGCAGAGGGCCAGTCTGGGGATTGAGTTCAGAGGGGAAGGACTTAACACAGAAACTGACTGAAAATGCCTAACTAAGTGAAGCATAGAGTGAGACATGGATGAAGGATTAAGCACATAAAAAAAAGAAGCAATAGCTCCTGTATTCGGCAGAGATAGCAAAATAAGAAGTCAAGACAAAAATGTGCTGGCTCGGCCATAATCCATCTCTACATATTACTTAAAAAGTCTCCTTAACTGGCGTATGAAGTGGTAAATCTGCTGTGTAATGCCAGAACTGGGGCATGAGACAGAAGCCCCTCTGGCTCCAGCACAGTTGACGCTACGCCTCAGAACATCTCTTTCACAGATACTCCCTACTGATCGATTTGTTCCAGCATTCTCACAAAGACGGCATGGGATTGGATTCCATTAGGAGTGATCCCTTCTTAAACCCGAAAGCCCATCATTCACAAGCAGACGTTCCTGAGGTGCACCTCTGGATAAAAACTCTAAATTAACAGTAGAACTGTGGCGATGGACACATACAACGCGCATTCCTAAAGATCCTTGTGCTTCAGAAATGTGTGGAGCTTAGCCCAAGTCGCGCTTGGCTTTTTTTTTTTGTTGTCCGTCATTTTACCTGACTGTCAAAAACGTTCCATTTTTATATGTGAATTTTTACATGATATTAACAAGGGTCATACCTTTTCACTTACGTGGTTTAATTAATATTCAATAAATTGAACAGACAGTGCAGGTCCCATCACACATTAATCAAGCAGATGAAAATACCAATCTTTTTGTCCTCAGTGATAAAAACCAATAAAAAATGAAATTAATCGACTCCTGCTGCCTCACAACTTCCTCCAGGTTCACATCTGGAGGAGAAATCTCTGCTGAAGTTTAGATCGGACCTAAAAAAAAAAATTCAACCCAACCCAGACGGAGTCCACAGACATAATGCCTGAGCCCAATCCAACCCAACTGATTAACTTTGATTAGAGGCTCAAGTTTGAAGTAAACCCAACATTATTTAATTAAGATTTTACTGCTTTAATTTCTAGAGCACCGTTTGAATATGCAGTGTAACGTCTCGCCGCTTTGGTTTAACATCTTCCAGCTCCATCTTGTCTTTGTTGTAACACAGGATGAGTGAAGTGCAAATCTTCCAGGATGATTGTTTGAAAGGATCCTATTTCTGCAGCTCTAGCAGAGAAAGGTGGAGTCATGTGCGCATTTAGTTATGCAGTGGACTGCGCTTGTGGCAGTCTAGTTAACTCATTACTTTCTTTTTTTTTGCAAACTGTCTACTCCTCCATTTAAACAATAAATAGATTAACATAACATAGTGTTCTCTTTAGTTTTCTTTGTTCTGTAGGTAGAACAGGCTTGTTAAACGTGCCATTTCAGCCATTTCAGGCACACTCCAAAGCGTCCTGTCCGTAATTCTTCAACACACTGTCGGCTCCTAATCAGCGAGATGCATTTAGTTTGGTATCCATGTCAGAGATGGGGATTTCTGAAGGGATTTCTATATTACTGATTGATTCAGTTAGTTCTGCAATGTACTCTGTGCTTAAAGTTGAAAGGGTAGTCAGGGGTGTGAATTGTAATTTGTCAAAATGATGGATGAGCTTTTCATTTTTCCTTTGATTAAAAACAAAACAAAAAACAGTCAAATACAGAAAATATTCCTTTAACGCAATCTCTAGAGCTAAGTGAAAAACATTTAATAACAAATCTGTTGTCTTACAAAATAATAACTGAAAGTTTTAGTTTATTATGCTGGAAATAATTCACCTGTGTGAATATGTGCATTTAATTAATCACAAAAGCAAATAAGTTAACTCACATTATACATTGAGTAAATTTGATACCTCATATATAAGTGCCAAGCCATTGCCAAACTACAACCATATTGTTCTTAACCACTTCACTTCACTGATTTGCCCAAAGTACTGAAGGGAGATGAGAATCGAATGGAAATGTGCAGGAAGGCAACGGCCAGGCTAACATGGGAAGGTTCTGGGGTGAATTTCTTTCAGATAAAGGAAAATAAAGGGAGAAAAACGAAAGCAAAACATATTGAAAAATTATATAAATCACGGCAAAGCCATTTAGAGTGCCAGTAAGCGTGATTAATCACAACTCGTCTGGTGTAATTTTCTGATGGACTCTGTATTTTCTTACCCATGATTCTATACCATGTGGGATATGAGATTTCCCAGGAAAGTGGTATTTGACGTGCCATCCTCCATGCTGTCATACACGCTGGGACAAATTGCGCCTTGGGCAGTTGCCAGCTTCCAAAACACCCAGTTTCAACCTCAGCTATTTAAACAGCAATCATGTGCAAGGTCAGGCAAGTCCCAGCACTTCATTTTTCATCTATTTTATTTTCGCCCCTGACAACTAAATGAAGGCTGACGTATCACTCTTTGTTCATTGATTAGAAAGACCCAAAAGTGTTTCCCATTTGCCAGTGTTTTACCCAGGATAAAGGAGAGTGTCAAAGGCAAGTGACGTCATCCTGAGGTCATGGATTTATAATGTTCACCAAGATGTGGTTGTTGTGTGTGCAGTTAAGACCATTTAAACAAAAGTTAGGGTGTAAGGAATATCTCATTGTTTGCTTACATGATCCCTTTTTGCCAGATGTTATGTGGCACTATTTTTTCCTCATTTAAGTACTGAATAATCTGCACCTGCACATCATTTACATTAATTAATAGTTTCTTTGAGCTTCCTCTTTAATGCTCAGCATCCTTTATCCATTATATTCACTACCTTCATTTGCTTTTCTCAATTGTAAAAGCTTTTCTAAGCATCTTTATTTTAACTACTGATAGGTTGGTTTTATAATCTAAATTTGACAATTGTAAGTAGAACTGTAACTTCTTTAACTATTGGTTTCACACAGAAATAATATGGGTTAGCCTGTTGTTAGCATTAGCGTTAGAGATAGCATTGGTTTCATAGACTAATTACTTAAAATAGTACAACTAAATACTCACCTGGGCAGAAACAGGTAGACAGCTTAATGTTTTAGTTGATCCTAAAAGGTTGACCCAACCTGAAGTAAAATAATTATATTCTGCAGGCATTTGAAAGCTTTCATCTGGCTTGTCGTATAATATGAGGTCTGCAGCAGATAGTTAGCTGCGTCGATCACTTTGATGCTGTGTAAATCCTCAACATGACAAGTCCTTTTTACTGAGACAATACTGATCATATTCTAAATATATGCATATTTTTTCAAGATACCTCATCTGTGACAGGCCATTTAGAGTATTAGGGTAGTCACTGTGATCAATTTTGCTCTGTTGTGAACCAGAGAAATCCCCTTTCTGACCTGATTCTAAATTTTGCACATCATCCAAGTCACGTGTCTGCAACCCAACAATTAAATGGCACTGTGTGTCTAAAAATACCACTTTTAAACAAATTGAGCATATCAGAAGAGTATTCAAGCTTAAGTAGGACTGAAAGAAATCCATGGGCGAATTTTACAATCTTCCTTAACATTTTTCTTCATACCTCCTCTGCTTTTTAATGGATTGTCCAGAGATCTTAAATAAATTTAGCTGAACATTGAGCAGGCAGCTACTCATTGGCCATCCCATTCAAACAGTAGCATAAAATCACCCCATTAGAAGAAAGCTAAATATTGACAGAGGGTTAAGCCTTGCTGACTGAAAGTCAAAATTTAACATGCATGAGACGCATCTGGGGTTTGTACTTTTAAAGTTTTTTTTTTTAAACATTAAGCGGTTACATAGCAAGTTTGTTAGTTTCCAATAAGACCAATTAAAATGCCTTGTTTTCTTGTGTTATTCAGCACCTTATTTTTCCCCACAGAGATATCATGAGAACATCCCACCCCAAAACCAAGTTTATTTTTTCCCTCAGCGCCACATCTTGCTGCATTCACTGACCGTCTTTCTTCCTCTGCGGTCCAGTGTTCCTTGGTCAGAGTTACTATAAAATGTGTGCGTTCCACCATATTTGTAAAAATCCCGCATGTGTCAAGACCCAGCTCCCATAAGCAGAGGTTTGAACTCGGCCCCAGCTTATGAGTGTACATAAATCCAACACCCTTCGATACAGACGAGGAGAATGTCTTTACATAGGAGTCTAATTGCTGAACTTTGCCACAGCCAAGTTTGCAGAGCTAAATGATTTGTCAAAATTCCTGTCTCTTGGTAATAAATTACCCAGCCTGCCTGGCCAGTTAAAATTTGGATTCTCTTGGTTAGTAACAGGACTCTGTTTTGAAGGTGAACAAGGGAAGAGTTTGCTTGACAACAGTGGAGGAATTTTACATTTTCAGCCTTCATAAAAATGTCCCAAAGAATTAAAATAAAACATTAAGTGCATCATTGTCATTCCTTATGATGTGGTTTCAAAATGTATCACTTTTACCTGTTAAAAGAAAACATTTTCAGAAAAATTTACATGTTAAACATTTCATCTTGATTATCATGACCACCTAGTTGGAATGACAGCAAATTAAGCTGTTCTGAAAAATTGTGGGAAAAAGTGAGCACACGGTCCCATCGGAAGCCAAGGAGAATGTTTGTTTTGACTTGGAGTTCTCCTTGCACTAGGATTGACCCAACTCTAAACTGTCACAGCACACTGCCTGACAATAACTAAGATTTTTGCTCCTTTTGTCCTTCTCCTTTTACTATCATACTCATAAAAATCTCATAGTCCTTAATTTACTAGCTTGGCAAAATGTATTCAGATAATCTGCACCCAAGTAGGTTCGCAAACTTGTAAATAATAAAAATAGTGACACTAACACTTTTATAGCCCTTCGAATGGTTGATTGGTTGCATTTTCTATTTTTCAGTATTGTAACTTCAGCTGTTACATTGGAATACTTCTGTTCTCCTTTGGTATGTAAGTTTTTACACTGTTTTAAGAATTTAACAAAGAACATCCATAAGCCAGAAAGATAGGAGGAATTAACACCAAATAATGTACATTTTACATACATGTATTTTGAGCATGAACATTTTTTAAAAGAACCTCTTTAATTATCACCACATATTTTACCATGAAACGTTTATATAATAATAATAATAATAATAATAATAATAATAATAATAATAATAATAATAATAATAATAATAATAATAATAATAATAATAATAATAATAATAATAATAATAATAATAATAATAATAATAATAATAATAATAATAAATGTTATGTATGTAACCTAAAAGTTTCTAATACGTGATGAATACCAGGACATTTAGGAGACCCAGAACGAGGATAATTTCCTGTTTTATCACCATCTCATTGTGATCGTCTCTATTTCGAGTGTTTCTTCCCTCCTTGAAACTTAAATTAACTGAAAGCATAAGAAAATGAACTGGTTCAAGTGTGGCACTGCAGTGCAGTCTTCCAACTGTTCCAGGCAGTGGACCAGAAAATTGCTCAACAACACCATAATAAATCCCTGTCATGATAAATTGTATCTATCACATTGGAATCAATTCTCTGCAACAACTACATTGATGTTTATGATGTAACAAACCTCACAAATTCACAAATGGAATTAAGCAGATTTTTAAAGTGTTCACATCATTTGAATTGTGTTATATTGCTATCTACAACCAAATGTGTGTGTGTATGTATATATATATATATATATATATATATATATATATATATATATATATATTTTTTTTTTTATGTAATGGACCAACACAACATAGTGGATAACTGTAAAGTAAAAGAAATAAAATACAGTTTTCAAACCTACCAAGGCATTAATGTTCACCTGAATTGATAGAGCTGCAAAAAAAGCACTGATTAGATATGCACTATAATGACTACCATTAAGAGTTGACTCATTGTAACTTTGGATTAGCTTTAGCAAACCATAGCTTGAGTGGGATAATCTGTTGATAGGACATCAATGACCCATTCTGCTTAAGAGTGGATGGAGCCACTCATAAGCAACGGAAGGCCATTTCATATTCAAAATCATAGAAAGTCCAGTTTTCAGTTTTCCACAAACCACATGACACACATTTTATGAAAGTTGATTCAAGTGCTCTGGTTATGAGAACAAAATAATGCTTCGAAAATCCTCACGTCATTGTGAACCCATCATTGTGAATACACAATTCCTGGGGTGAAAGTTGTTGGTGGCAGCATCAAGTCTCAGAGGTGCTTTTTTTCAGCACCACAGATCAGGAACACATAATCTATGGATTATGACTAGAGCTAAATATGGAGAAATACTGGCAGAATAAATTTTTAGGGACAAAATCTGAGTAGATATTCATCTTATGACCAGACAACAACATTAAGCATACAGCTAGAGCTTCTTTTGAATGCTTAAGCTCAATGCATACTCACATGTGAGAATGGCTCAGTCAAAGCTTAGACCTTAATCCAGTTGAGAATCTGATATTCTCAGAAGATGTAATCTGACCGAGATTGAAGTTCTTTGTAAGAACAATAGTCAAAAATATGTTTTGAATCAAACTGAAAGCTTACCAGCTGTAATTACCTTGAAAGGTAAAGGAAACCTTTTGATTTTGAATCCTTGAAAAGTTTGAAAATCATGAATCATTTTCCTTTCATTGCATTTGTTGCTTTATGTTGACACATTTAACTGTGTTATGTTAGAAAATGTGAAAGATTTATGAGGTAGCAAAAGCACTGTATTCATGTAAACTTTTCTTATATTTAAGCCATACTGTATGCCAATGTTTATCTTATTAGAATGGGGAAACTGTGTTTTAAATAAATTTCAGCAGAACAGGCAGTGGGTTCTCAATTTTCAGTCTCTGTCTGCGAGCGTCGTATGGTCGCGGGTGTATGTGCACCCTGCGGGGCTAATCACGGGCCTTCAGATTTTCCGCCCACAACAAAATGGGAGCCAGAATTCCTCACCCTGAGTACCTCATGAGTGAGCCACTTTGTACTCCAGGCTCAAAATAGCTCACAGCTCCCAATTACGGGGGGAAGAAGCAAACACAGGTGTGGAATCCCCACTGCCACCAGCACCAGTGCCCCTGATGCAGAATAAAGACACTCTTGTCCCAGAGAAGCCTGACTAGGAAGGCCAGAGCCATGCCAGGCTTTGAACTGCGGAGACCACTCAACCTGGTTGGTTGCAGGGGTAAAATGGAGCTTTTAAAGGTGTGGAAATGAATCAAGCCACATCAATCATGCGTTTCCATTTCTGGATAACTCAAGTCATCGGTGCCTGATCCGGTGTATGAATGTGCGTTTTCCTATACAGTGTTGAAGTTGTGTCATTGTGTCTTGGTCCAATGTATGTGAGTTTGTGCAGATACATTCTGAGTTGGTTTTAAATTAAGAAAGCCCTAATTAGACAAGGAGTGATTTTTATTCATCATTTGCAGAACTTATATTATAGATATATGGTTTTTGAATGTACTGTAATGGCTATCATTAAGAGTTGAGTTTAGTGCGGGCGACAAAGAGTTGGGCTAAGAGGTGTTCACCACAGACAATGAATGCTCTGTTTGACTTCTGTGATTCTGCTGGTTTGGATCAGTTTTTGAGGCTGTCTCCTGCTGCTATGCGTTTCCCAACTCTTTAGTCCCTTATAATAGCAATAGAGGTTAGGAGTTCTGTGGGTTGATCAGTATTGGTTCTTTTTTGACATTATGTAAATAATTCCCCATTCAAAAATATACATATTTACTCAGATCACAACAATCTGCTATTTACATTTGCAGAAATCCTTATCCATATCGATACCCTTTTATACTGGTATTTAAAGAGAGGAAGACAGATAGTGAACATAGACAGGATAAAAGCATCTTTTTTGTTTTTATATAGTAAAAATTTCATAAAAACTGAATAGTCATTTAATTTTACTCAATCATAAGTCTCAAATCAAATAACTTCAGTGTCAGTATGCAGCTATATTTTTCACACTGTACACTATAAGTGGGGTATTTATTTTCACAGACTATAAAAAAAAATGAAAAAGACTGATTTTTTTTTTTGTTTGTTTTATTTATTTTTTAATGTATTTTTTGCCTTGCGGGAATCCATTGCCCCTGCAACCTTTTACAGAAAGCTAATGTTCCGCAAATCAAACAAACCTCTGGGTTAGGAAATTGAAATTAGGAAAACTGCACCGTCATGGCTCCCTGCTTTCAAGCTTAAATACGACAGGAAGATCACTCATCAGGTTGTCTTGACTGAGATGCATTGGAGAACCAATGCAAATAAAGGCATGTCCTGGATTTTGACTGTCACCTAATATAAGTGTATTAATTTTCTTTTTGTTTGTATATGCAAAAATGTGGCTTTTGGTTTTCCGTCCAAGGAAGAATAAAAATATGTGTACACCAGAAAAGTCTTTACTGCGAAGGATCAAGTTATGACTTCATTATTTAGTTAACTTCTCACTGGTAGAAGACGGAGCTCCTCACCCGTATCTATTTTTACAGTAAGACAGTAGAGCGGCCTGTGTATCACAGTCTCTGAGCGCGGTTTGTATTCAGAGGGATCTGTGTGGTGGTGTGTGGCCCACACAGGAAATTAAGAAACCTCTGCAGCTTTAAGCATATTTGTGTCTGAATTATCTTGGAACACAGGATTTAAACAAAAGTGAAACAAGGTTCAGTTTGGGCTCAGTCGGGTTGAGCAGTGACTCTCTGTTAATTTTATTCCTTTATTTTGGGGAGAAAGGTCAGACTTGAATAATCCTCAGTGACTTTCCAAATGTAAAATAATGATATTTAAATGTCTTATGGATTACAGTTCCTTTTTTTCTGGATATATCAATACACATACTAGAGTAACACAACTGGAAACTTTTTTTTTTCATGTGTAATAAAATAGTTTCTGTAATTGTTTGCATGACAGACAGCTAACAGTGACCAGTCGGGATCAAACATCCAACTCCCTCCATGTCCACATATGAGAATAACTCTGTTATGTCAGTGAGAGCGTGTGTGGGCAACGGGAGACCCAACAGAAACAAGACTTATTTACTTTTGGGAGGGATACTAGACGAAGAATGATGATAAGAGAGATCCCCTATTTTGAATGTTTTACGCCAATCGCAGGGTTCACCACAATCCTCTCACCACTGTTCACAGCAGTTACAACGCACTGCTGCAGCCAAAGAGCTTCCATCCTCAGTGGGCAAAGATTTACACAGATGGTTCTTGTGTCACTGGATTAGAGAGCACATTTCCTCAATAAGTGAAAAAAACAAAGGCTTTACTAAATTTATTATGTCTTAATTAAAGAGACCTACATCAATGTATATTTGTATGTGACCAAAGCTGTTTCTTATTCTTACAGAAAGAGGTCAGATGGAATATAATGTTCCCAGGTGGAAGGAAAATCCAGTAACATAGTTGTTTAATGCTTGTTTCAAATTAACATGAAAGCACATGCGATAATAGATTGATATGTGTTATTATTTGTAATAATAATAACCAACTATTTTTAACCTTTTTATTTTAGATGAATTTAGTCATTTTTAATTTATGTATTTAATTTTCTTTAATATATTTTACATTTCCCTTTTTTATTCCTAAGGTTGTTTTTCTACATTTTCCTTACTAAAATCATCAGTAAGCGGCAATAAACACCTCTCTAAAACCTGCTGATGTAATCAAGCAGTTATTTAAATTAATGTACAATATGATTTCTTTATGAATGAAAATAATATCTGAAAGTTGAGGACACATTCTGATGTTTCAACAAAATGTTCAAAAGCAGCCCGTATATATGCACATCTAAAATAACAGCAAATAGGAGAAGAGTGAAATATATACAAGTCCCTCTTACATGTGGCAGTCTGTTAGCAGCAGCAGAGCAGCAGTGAAGGCTCCCTGTGCCCTCCAAGGTGAGCTCTGTCTCCAGCAGGCAAAGAGGACCATGGGAAAGCTCACATACCGATTAATCACAGCTAATGAGCTGGAACAGAGTTGCTCGCGCTGCCTTCCATGACCATCTAACCTCACACATGCACACGCACACAAACACACACATATAATGTCAGACACAGAAAGAGTGTGAAGGGCAGAATAACAAAGATTTTTGAACTGCTGGAATTGCTTTTTTATTAGACTGGAAGAAATTAAAGTCTCTCTAAACTCATATAAAATGTTACTGATTTCATTATGACACACACACACACCTATCTATATATATATATATATATATATATATATATATATATATATATATATATATATATATATAAGAGGTACTTGTATATATTTCACTCTTCTCCTATTTGCTGTTATTTTAGATGTGCATATATACGGGCTGCTTTTGAACATTTTGTTGAAATATAGTATTATAAGAATGTGACTCTTGTAGAGTTGGCTCAGTTTAGGATTAAAAATGCTGCACACTACGAAAAGTTTTGCTGAATTTTTGCAAATTATTCACAGGTATTCAAATGCTATCAATGCACATTCTGTATGACGTGTTACATATTGATGGGCAAGAGTTGAACCATTATAATTTCTTTTCTATTATTTAATGAATAATTTTTTTGAATACTCTTTTTAACTCTTAAAATGTGGTATTAACTAAAATGCTGCAAGTACACGCAACTGTTATTATTATTAATATTTTTTATCTTGCATATGGACAACTGTTCAAAAAGTGGTTTCTCGACCTCGCTCTGGCTACTGAAGAAGCCACAGCTGTGGGCCTCTTACTGTAACCGTAATCCTTGTGGCACATATATCTTCACTGACCCTTATGAGTACACATTTCAGTTATCATTCCTGGAGCCACCTATCTTTAGACGGGCTTTTCTTGCAGCACTGTCTGTCCTTCTACATCGGCAGGTGATGCAACTGAAATTTGGCAAAGTCATCTGTTGCAGAGGAAATAGATCCGTTTGTTGTGCGATAAGGGTCTCTGCGAGTCAAAAGCAAGGGGATCTGGCTGCTCATGTGTTATAGGAAGGTAAAGTATAGGGCATAAATCTTCTTGGGCCACGCTTTGTGTCGATGAGATGCTACAGCACAGGAGGTAAACTTATGCCACTAAAATATTTATGTCACTGCGTTTGCATATATGGGTTGCAGCCAAATGTTTGAATAGAGATTAAAGAAATACAAACTTGAAGACAGCAACATGGAATGTATATCTTAGCAGTGTTTGTTTGCACATTCCTGCTGATGCATATATGTTGGCAGCTTATTTCGAGAAATAGAATAGCAACTTTAGCCATTTCTATTTATTAGAAATATATAGTAAAGGCGTTGATGTACAAGTGTCAACCAAATAAAAGGATTTAGACAAATCCACTAGACTCTTATCACACCTGAAAACTTCTAAAAAAAAAACTCTCACCGGTACACTATATTGTGAAGATGTGGGGCAAAGAATTGATAACATAATTTTGGTAGGTTAATTTTAGGGCAAATAGAAAGCCTTTGGCCTCCAAAATATTTTAACTCCAACAAAAACAAACTCTGCTTGTAACATCTTCCATATTAGTTTGTGGGTCTCAAATCAACGCGTTCGGTTTGTTCCGTCAGTGTGGGAAGAAAGAAGTGTAGGGCGACCTCCTCGGTGTGTTTCTAATATCTCCCTAAAAATCCCTGTGGGCAGGATCATCTTGGGTGTTCCTGGGTGGGCTTTACTGTTGTTGTACTAGATGCCTCTGCAGCACAGAATGCATAAAGAATAGGAGGAGAGGGTGAAAAAGAGAGCTGTGTGATTTGCAGCTGAGTGCAGAGTATAAGCTTGACCTGAGGGGGAAAACGCACCCTCCGTGTACGGCTTGGGGTAAGATCTAAGTTGCCCTTTCTCTTCCCCTCACTCACTCTCCCTTTTCTCTTTCTTGGTGGGGAGGAGGAATGAAGGTAATGAAGCTTAAGTGAGCCTGGTGTCTGGTAATGTAATATACACAAAGCCCTTGTCAGGTCTGGATCCAATAATGTGTCATTTACCACGTCTGGAACAGATTGGCCCAGATGATCGGAATGAACCCTTGCCCGGGTGAGGAGTACACAGCATCCCTCGCCCTCTAGGCCTTACAAGCCGACCCTCACCTCACCCAGCCTCCCTTGCACCTTTCATGCACCTCTTCATCCCTCGTAAATGCTACTGCATGCTTCAGATTAGCCAACGACCATGTCAGTCCCACCGTGGCTCCTTCTCAAAGACGGGAACTTTTAATTAGTTGATCTGTAGGTGTGATGTTGAAGATATTTAGATTGTAGAAATTAATTGATATTCAAAGAGTCCTCAGCCCAAAAGTACAACTTGGATGTGTTTCTGAAACAAATGAGGCTGGTTAGAACAAAGTTTAAACTTTGTTTGGATGTTATTCTTTTAGCAAAGCATGTACAGATCTCCTCCAAAAGTTTTACATTAATATCATTAACACAAAACGCAACATTCCCGTTAAAAGTCAAATAAGAGGGTCTGCAGCCATCGGAAGTGTTAATACAGTAGGGCATGTGATAAAAGCCTGTGAAGCTCCACAACTGAGATTAATTAAAGTTGATTTAAAGTTGGATTATCAGAAATAACTCTAAATGATTAGTAAGGCTTTACAAAAAAATAAAAATAAAAAATGATGAAGTTCCACAGCCTGATTATTACTTGGCCTTGGCCTGACCACCATTTGATTTTTAGACAAGTTTCCCAAAAGACAATAATTGAGCACCAGCTCCTTCCTAAAACATAATCAAGGTACTAGGACATGTATGATGGCTAAAACTTTGGGATTTTTCAAAATTCAAAGAAGACTAAGAAAAGAAATTGTAATTAATTGAACTCAAACTATAACGTCTAGCATTTATATACCCCAACTGGTAAGGAACTCTTGCTACACTTTGCAAATTAGTGCCACCATTTTGGATAATGAACTGTAAGATAGTTTCAGGGGACATTTTTGTTGTATTTTCTCTGCGTACATAGCATCATCAACTTTGTGTGTCTTTTAAAGGGTTGAGGAACATTTTACTAACTGATCAAAGGTTACTTCATACCGTAGTCACTAATAAAGTAAAAAAAAAAAAGCATGAATAAAACATACATGTGTTAGCAAAGTGTCTTTAGTACAAAATAGCATTAGCATAATTAACATCATTTGCGACATTTGTTAACACCATAAGTTAACATCCATCTTCATTGTTTCTAAGGGGACATTTATTGCAACATAACAGGTGTAGACCATATCCTGGAATCTTATCGTTGGCTTTTACCTGACTAAGATCATATATCCACACAGCAGTAATACAAACATAGTCAACTAGCTGTTAGAGAAAAAGCCTCACTAAAGCCTACATGTGTAAATACACCATGAGCTAAAGCCCACACAGAGAGCCCCTAGAGTGTTGTGACACAGGAGCTAAAGATTATATGCAAGTAAAAAGTACCTTAAAAGCATATTTTTAGTAACTCAATTATATTTGTCTCAGAATAAGTTTTTGGAACTTCATTTCCTGTACTGACTTCAGTCTTGCACACACAGACTGGCTGTGGGTAATGCACTGCAAGATGGCTGAATAAGAAAACGAAAGGCCATGGTCATTTCAAGCCTTAAGGGAAATTAAAAAAAAAATTAAAAAAATCACATTGCTCCTGTGATAGAAGAAACTAAATATCATTGGAGAAAATCCAGAAACCTGCTTTAAAACTCTCATACCGCTTATTACCAAATGTGCAATGGTGTACTCACCCAGGGAAAGTCGGTCTACAACCTCCTCAGGAGAATTGCAGCTCCCCTCCCGAGCAGACACTGATTTAGTACTGTTAATAAACATGATGTAGAGCTTACAGTGATTGCTAAGACAGAAATGTTTCTTTTTTCACTTCTCTTTTTCATACTTACACACAGTATCGCATGTTTGCATGTGGCGTTGAGCGGGGGAAAATGAAGGAAATGTGGTCCCACATGCTTTATTTTAGACTCCTTCTGGTGTAATCATTTAAGCAGAGGACACAGACAAATTCTTCCGCAGCAGCTCCAGCTCTGTAAAATGCCACCCAACCTTCTAAAATTATGACAGCGGCCATGATCCTGACCTGTTGTTTTATGGAGCAAATCCAGCAACTTGTTGAATCAGAACACCAAGTGCTTACATAGCAGGTATATTTCAAGCAGAGCAGGTTCTTCCTAAGGGATTTTAATCTTTTCATCTGTAGAATTTTGGGACACACACAATAATAAATTAATGATGAAAATGTTATATATAGTATCTGAATTGCAAAACAAGGAGTATGAGATTAAATAAACAAACTTGTCCATAAATGTGTGTACTTGTAGTACTGCAGATTAATATTGGTCTGGACAAATGTTGTACAAACTCTGGCAGGCTTCTGAACTCTCCAAAACAGCTCTACCCAACAAGTTCAATTTATGATCCTTCTCTCTGCTTCACTTTGCACAAATCTCTCCAGCAACATGTTGCCGGTGCATGGCCCACATGGCCATCAACAGCTGGCTCTTGTTACAAACTCATACAGTAGCCATTCTTTTCTCTCCTCTGCCTGCTCTGCTTGGTGACGCTTATTACAAGGTAACGTACTGGTCTGGGAGTTTGTTATAGATTTATGCACTGCAGGTGCTACTTTTAAAAGTCAAACAATAGTTAACAATTGCAACGGTATGAAAATGATCGACATGGAAGTGTGGCTAACCTTGGTTTAAATTGGAGAATGTCCATTGAATTTATTGGCACTTTCTGTAAAAAAGGTGTAAATTAAAAAAAAAAATTAATTCAATATAACAATAGCTTATAACAATTTCACAGTTTCAGACTGACAATTTAAGAAAAAAAATCATACATTTTAACAAACTTTAGATTTAGGAAAAAACAAAAACATTTCACCTTGGAAAAATTATTGTTTGCAATGAAATTCTGAATTACCAAAATAATTGTGTCTGAAATATTTTCTTACATTAATATTTTTCCTTTTTTTAATCTTGATCAGAATTTTAATTTACCAATAAGTAAATTTATGTTCACTTGTGACATGAATGACATAACACAAAGGCCAAGGTAGCATTACTTCAACATATTCTTACTCGAGTAAATGTAAAAAGTAATTATCCAAGAAATTACACAAGTAAAAATAAACATAAAAGGTGGTGAAAATAGTCAACCACCTGAAAATACCCATAAGTACGCCCACCACACAAATGAGGAGGATGGAAAGAGAAATAAAATCTCTACAGTTACAGATCTGTAGCATTTTGCTTTTAGCATTTTAATGTACAGCTACATTATAAATCACTTTAGTTTAAGATTTTCATCTCTTCTTTACCAGGTCTGTCAATAAATTTGAAGGCCTAATCATTATTTTAAAAATAATGTTTGGCCCTTCACACTAAGCTACTGATAGATAAAGTAATACAATTTTCGCATGAATAATATGTGTGATATTTGAGGCCTTTTCTTTGTTCTTTCTAGTCATGTAATATGTTTTTGCTTCTTTTTAAGGCTTTAGATATTTTGTGGCTTAGAGAAGAAACCCAATCAGTTTTAGTCCTCAGATATACCCCTTTGGGATGATATTTTATGATTCATTTACTTTAAAGGTCTTTTTTCTTCTTTCTTTTTTTTGCTTGCTTATTAGTGAAATGCTTTCAGAACTCTACCGTAGTAACAATTCAGTTAGAAGAGGGTTGTATGATTTCGAACGAATTTCCAGAACTGACTGCTGACGGACTGGTACCTGGTATTTCTGCAGCCTGTCTGTCAACACCAGATACCCTAAGTGTGAGGCTGTGTGCCGGCAGACTGTTTCACCTAGAGTCTGCAACTGCTGCCAGCACACAGAGGGGGTATCATAGTACTGCCCAGCTCATAAGAGGCACAACAGCAACCTCACAGTCAGTGCTTCAGATTAATTCCTGACTAAAAGTAAGCATGGACACATGTAAGGAAAAAAAGGAACAACAAAAAAAATAGCATATTAATTTTCAAGTAATATAACATGTGACCAAAGGTGACAAGTTCATAGACTGAACTCTCAGAAATTTGGAGAAGGTTCTGACAAAGTCTCTTTCTGTCCTCTTCAAGTTTCATAGCTGTTTTTTTTCTCTAATCTTTCCCTCCTCTGCCCGAGTGTTGACTCCTCGTTTTGTCTCCATGCTCAGCTACACTTCTTTGGTTATGTGGCACCGCACCTCCTGGTTGTTATCCTCTCAGCTTTTCTCCCGACTCCATCCCCAACTTCTCATGCTGAGGGGTGACACCTAATGCCTTTAATGTGGCCTTGGCCCGTGTTCCATCAGTTTGTTGGACTCGTCCAGGAGCAGCGGGTCCCAGCTCCGCCCTGCGTGATTGATGGCAAATATGCCCTCTCCTATCACCCTCCACGCCCCACCCCCGGTTAGGCAGACAGCATAGCGTTTCATGAGCTCATCTGTGTGGCGCCCACGAGCTGCACCTCAAATACAGGCACCGCTCTCGTCTTGCCATGAAAGACTCCCAGGGGGACACAAAGCACATGTGACCTCTATTTACTCAGTCTGCAACCTAATGTACATAGGATTCCTTTGGTATCATCACTGGCTTTGTGCTCAGTGTCACTGTCAGGCATAATTTACTGCTTTTATGTATTTATAGTAAACTTTAGTACAAATATGGTGAAAATGGATGAAATTGGGTGTCTTTGGTTCAGGTTTCTGTTCTACCGATGATTGAGGAAAAAAGATTTTCTACATCGAGAAGGTTTACTTATTTTATTAAACTCAATGTATTCTCTTCTGGTTGCACTGTGCAACTAGCACAACAGTTCAGTGTCAGAACAAGTGTGGCCCTCATGTGATCTTTAAGCACTGAATGTGTTAATTACAAGATGGACTCTGGGGAAACACTGCAAACCATTTTACCTGGAGTTACATGTGAAAGTATTCATAACCCCTAAAGCTGTAGTAGGTAACTTTGTTAAAAATTTCACTGTGTCGTGACGGTATAACATATCACAGATGATCTCTGAAAAAAATAATTCTTCTCCACCTCCTTCCTGTGGTCCTACTGCAATCTGCAGAAATAATCCTACTCAGAAACAACCAATCAGAGTCAGGAGGAAGGTCTTATTGCTGTCAATCTCACTTGTGTATGCGCTGACCAAGACTGCCGGTTGGCTGCAGGTGTGCTAATGTCAGAGAAACAACTTACAGTCACAGGAAAAATGTTTATCTTCCGTCATCGATGGCAAGCTTACTAGCCTGCACATTCACGGCAGGTTCTCTTGGAGGGAATGAGTTGGCAGCAGCAGATAGCAACGGGGAGGATGTGAGCAGCACGTCAAACGGGAGACCGACAATGGTTCGTCTTGGTTGAAGAAAAAGTTTACCTTCGAGAAGAACAACATTTCTGACATGCAGCCAAAGTTAAAATAGAATCATTCAGGTCAAACTACACTGATGTGTTAGAATTGTCTAGTATATGTCCTAATAAAAATCTAATAATCTGTGTTAATGAAAAACTAAGTTTTTCATCAGCAGAAAACGTTTTTCATTAACTAGCTATGTTTTCACTACATAGAAGGAAGCAGTTGTCTTACTGTCTTTCTACACTGATGTATGTTACACCCTAAGAAATCGCCATAAAAACTCACGCCTTATCGACCCACTCTTCAGGAATCTAAGAGAGGCCTGTCTTCCTCCACATGTGGGACATTCCAAGGAAGACAGAATCAGAGGACACTGGGCACTTAATCTCTCCAACTGGGCCAGCACCTGTTGGGAAATCACAGCACCGGAGGGAAATGTCCAAATCAGTGGCTGCTCTTGTGCTATCAGCTGATGGAGGTTCAGTTATTTCTCTTAGTGATAAAGTGAAGATGAATTATGGCATTCATTAAAATGTTATCTCCATCAATATATTAAGGATAAATACTTAGGATTTTATTTTAGTTATATTTACTTTAAAATTTTTAAATACAAGACAAGTTTTTAAAGATAGAACAGTTTCAAATTCATTTTAAATGCATCTACTCCACCATCTTCACGTTGAGGTATTTAGCTTATAGTCCTGTGACAATCTTAAAATTAAACATAAGGCTTTCCTGCAAACTCAGTGTGAACGAGTTGCTTCAGTTTCCATCTGATGCAAATAATACCAGATCATTCATGTAAGAACAGGACACATAATACAGTCTACGGGGTTGGACTGACGCCCAGCTGTTCAAGAGGTGATCATATGCTGAAAAGAGCCCTGAATGATGGTGAGCAGGAACATAAATCACCAGGAAGGTCACTACAGTTGGTGTTTGTGTCATGCTGTGGTGAAGACATTCAGATTTTTGCCATAGCTGCTGTGGAGAACTTCTTCTTAGACATGTTGGTGTTATTATTTAGTTTACACTCGGGTCTAAAATCTGTCTGCCTCTCGTGAATTGTATTTTTCCAATAAACACTTCTGTTTTGTTAAAAGCTATCCAACGTAATGAAAGTTAAATGAGAGCTGACTAAAAGTAATCATATGAAGAGTTTTAACAAGCCGTGGTCATTTCAAACAGTTCAAGCTGTGATTAATGTTCATGTCTTTGGCTTTGAAAATGAAATGTGTTATAGTATTAAAATGTCACATGGGCGTTTGCTTGTGAAGAGTACAATTTGAGAGGATCTGTGCCTTGTTCATTTTGTGGGGTGATTTGGATTGCTGTCGAATTGGTGTTGTAAATTTGGCCAGACTAGGTCTTCTTTTTCGTCTTGTCCAAGGTTATTTAAACTAAACCAAACGTTTCTATTAATGTCTCAAATCCCTTACAGCATGGACCACAGTCCTAATGCCTGACACAGGAACCCTGCTTTGCATGCAGCCCGATTATTATCTGCTACACAAATTGCTAGCAGCTGGGTCGGTTATAGCTGATGGTCCCCATAGTTTATATATTGCTAATGTTGGAATGTGGACAATTACCACTTTCACTTTCTCACAAAAAAAAGAGACTTAATACAGTTTACATAAACTATTTTCCTGAAAATCCTTCTTAAAAGAACCTTATGAGCCTCTGGGGTCAGTTCAAGCAGATAAGGACTCTACTTCTCACTGTGAGCAGTTCTCTGGTAGCGAGGACAAACAAAGGAGAGCGAAAATCTACCTAGATGCTCTTTATGGGAAGGAGTTTGTAAAGGCTGCATGCAAGGCAAAAAAAGAAATATAGCGGCAAGAAATATATTCACCAGCATAAATATTTTCTTATGTATTTTTGCTGTCAAAACTTGCCTTCACAATGTAGTTACCTTTTAAAGTTTCAGATTCAAGTCAAGTTTCTGTCCGGAAAACTCTAACATGTCAACATATCTTCCCTTCAGAGGAAACATGTAGGTAAAATAAAAAAGGAGAACTTCTTAGAATTTTAAAATGCTATTTTTTTATAACAGTAATGGTCATAGAGAACAAAAAGAAAATGTTGACATGATTTGGCATCAACCTTATAAGTCAAGTCAAGTTTATCTGTACACACACTGAAGTCAACACAAAATCAGCACTGTAGTTCTGGAAGGGCAGCTCCTGCCCAAATATTGGTGAAATTTTGTAATGTTACATGAAGCATAAACATGCCAGGTGTAGGCATAATGCCGGGCTTATATGTTGTAGTTGAATATTGTTAGGATGTTGGAAATCTCTGATCAAGACCTACATTTGTTTCAAATAGATTATATTTATTTTTTACTTTGGGGCATATGGAAAAATATGGTTATTTCTTAACAAACAAACATATTTGCTGCAGGATTTACAATTGTTTTATACATGTTCAAATTAAATCACTAAGGTTTATGTAGTTGGAAACACTAAGTGTTGGTGATGTTTCAGCTTTTTTAAGAAGTGCTACATTTGTCAGTGGAATATTTTAAACACTACCTGAATTAAGTGGTAAACATTTGGGGAGGAGTAGGGTCAGATGTAGGGGTAGGCCTAAAAGGATTCAGTCTAAAACTGCTATCCGTTTTGCAGTTTAGGGGGCATAGTAAAGTAAAAACACAAGGAGTTTGTGAGTAACAATTTAACTTCATAAAATTTTATATTCTCTTTTTATCCCGTTTCATTGTAGTTTGTCACTGTACATGTTCTGCCAGACTAAATTCATTCAAAACTAAAAAAATGAACAATTCTGCCTATCAAATAGCTATTTTAAAAAATCAACATTTCCAAAAAAGGCATCAAGAATTACATGCATAATCAAAAGAAAAGAATATTGAGGTTTTTAGTAAAGGATAATGTATCCAGGAATTGGGCTTCAAGTGTTATTTTAAAAACAGTATTAGGACACTTGAAAATCTTCTGTTTAGATGGCATGTAAAATTACATTCTCAACTACTATAATACATAAACTTATTTATTTTAACACAAACTGCAAATTCAGAAATGTGTAGATTTTCCTCAGAAACGTTCATGAGTAGAGACTCCATAGTTTTGTACTTGAGTCACCATTCTGAGTTTCACTCTGGGTGTAGCTGAAGGAAAAGTACAGCGAGGTGAAATGGACAGCAGAGAAAAAGTCAAGTTGTCCATTTGTCAAAACCTGCTGAGCACCTTGTGAGTGGTTGAACAGTTTAACCTGTAATTGCAACAATTAAAATAATACTCATATTAACAAAGAAAAATTGTTTCCACATGGTCTTTCACATGTGCAAGATGGAAAAAAACGAAAGCATGGCACAATCTGACCTCAGATTTTTGGCACCGCAGCATGGTGTGTCAAATCTGAATTAATCTTACACTGAAATTAGCACCTGTAGCTGTTTTTATAAAAATATACACTAGAAATGAAGTATTATAGCTGCATATAAAATTGCACATGTTGCCATCTGACTTGCGAATGTAGTTTCCAACATAAAACATTTTACTTGATTTTGTCCTGTTGCACTCACATGATGTATTACAGGCTTCCCCCATGTTCATTGTTTGGCACTACAACAAAGCTAGAAGGCAATGAAGCCTAATGGCTCTAATGCAGGACAGAGAATTCTGACTTGTGCTTAAAAATCACAGAACTATAAGATCAAGGATGGGAGTGAAAGGCAACTTAGGGTGTGAAAACATAGAAATCATGTAAGTGGAGTCACAGTGATTGATCCTTTCTGCTCTAATCTTTCACTCTGAAGTGGTCTCTCAGGACAAAGAGCGTAGTGCATAAGGTAAATACAGTAAATATTACACATACCACCCTGACATCTCAAAATGTCTCTTGCAAAGAAAATCACGGGAGTTGACATCAAAGTCAAAAGAACGCTGCTGAAATCAAAATGTCAGCCGTATGGCCTATAAAAATTACTGGACCCCTCACTCCTGGGATGAAGGGAAACAAAAGAGACTCCAAAGTCAACACAATTTTCTCCCCTTTTGAGAAAAAAAAAAAAAGAGACTCGCTTGCAGGTTCTGTCCTTTTCCTGCTCATAGACTGAAGAACACTGTTAAAGAGATCTCTGTGGGGTTTGTTCAACTCCTGGCAATAACAGTCTCATGTCCAGTAAGTGCCCTCCCAGTGAAGGAGTGATGTAGAGGCCTGTTTTGCTGAGGAGTGTGAGGGAATGATCTGAGGAGTCCTGTGGATAGAATCGCAATGCTGACCCGGGACATCAATGATTGATGTCAAATGTGACCATGAAACTCAATAGGGGATGTTGTACTTTTGATTTTATTGGCCACCATGTCAGTCTGAGGCTCTCTGCGGTAGGAAGACCAGCGTTACCCTTCTATAAGGCTTTGTACACATGTGCTGCTTTGAAACAATATAATGAGATGCTCGGGTATGATGATGGAAATTCAAACCTATTTGCAGAGACAACAATGAACAGCCTCAGCTCCTGGTGCTGTCATTTAAACACCCTTTGGTAACATATGTTACCAAATTTTCCACTGTGTCATTGCATCGTTGCAAGATGCTGAAAACTATGCTACTTTTTAAATTCAAAATGTAATTATTCCCATTTTTATAATAACCTGAAACAGACTCTGTGCAGTCTAGACAGTAATTTCTATGCACAAAGGAATGAGAACTTTTGTATAAAGTTTCAAATACTTTCCCAGTTATTTGGTGATTAAGCATACTGCTTGTGTACAAAATGAAAAAGGACCAAAACTGTTCATATAACATGTAGGGGTGTCATACCAAGGTACAGTTTAGTTCTAAACTCTTGCCCTATTCTCTATTAATTAATTTATTTTATTTTCATTGCAGTAGATTACAATGCATTGCATCACATTGCTTAGTAAATTTGCTCAAAGTTCACAGAAAGTTCCATAAAGTTTCCAGGAAACCACCTGGGATGTTTAAAAAAAAAAAGAGGAACCAGAAAGATATTTTTGAAGTTCCAGGAAAACAGTGACCCCAAAGCTCAAAGCCTCATAGGCAACTTTAATATGACTGGGAATGGGTAACTCTGTTGTGTGTTAAACCAGTGAGTGAGCCAGCAGGGTGAACGATCTTTGACTTTACCAGGGTGGGTCCCTAACAAATAATATACTGGAACATTGCCTGTCTTTTTGCCTGACTTGTATTTTGGTTGATTTTGACGGTTGACTTAAATAAGATTCCCACACACCATCATCCATCTTGAACTTCACATTCATTTACATTGAGTCTGTAGGACATATAGAAGTGTCTCTGGAGTCACATGCATATACACACACTCATAAATCTGGAGTAAATACACCTATTAGACAAAATATCATGACATTCAGACACAAACCTCTCATGGTTACCTCTACAAATTAGGATAATTGTACATGGTTTAGTGAGCCAAAGGAAGAGGCTCTATGGTCTTGAGAGTAAAATAGTTATCAGGCAAAATATGTCTATATGTGAACATGTGTGGTTTTCCTGCATATGTATGGTGTAATACAAAGATGTGTAAACTTACAAAAAGATGTGTAAGTTTGTGCCATTTCGAGAGGTGGCATAAACTTAACTTTTCACTTTTATTGCATTCAAGGTAGCAGAAAAGCTGATACAGTGTTCAGCATATTTTCAGTAACAATGGAAAAGCTGTTTGAAATGTGGTAGTCGTGTTTGTTGGTTTCTCAACACTGTCTTTTCACACTTAACGGAATTGCATTTTTTTTTTGCTATATGGTTGAATATTTCTTTATATGGTTCTTTTTTTAAGGAAGTGTTGTTAAAATGGTTAAATGTTAATTTTCCAGCTATCTGCATAATTTTCAGCTGACCTCTTTACTGTGAAGATCACACAGTACATATCCGTTGTTAGCATATTTTCTTTCCATATAAACAAAACTTTAAAGAGAATTAGACACAGACAGAGAGAAGAAAGACATGAAAATGTAACTATGTGTACTGGGGAGGCATAATTTGAACAGGAGACGGCTGTTGCACAGGCAGGAAATGAGAGGAAGGCTAGTTCCTGAATTGGAAGTTTAAGACTCAGACCGGTATCAGAAATAGGGGAGACCTAAGGAGCATTTCTAAGGGTAACAGTAAGGTCATTGAGAGCAGCATTTCCTTTTCTGATCATTGGGCGGGCTTGTCAGCACAAGTATCTCAATTCCCACATCCCTCCTGAAATCATTTCAATGGGTTGGATTCAAACTCTGAAATTCATGCCGGAGCTGAATAAGACCTCCTGTTGCTGCCCCTGTTTATAAGTTCGGCTCCGCTCTTATATACCGACTGCTTTGATTTTAGGTTTTTGGGCAGTTTCATCCGATGGAAGGAAGTCGAGTTGAAAAGGCGCGATATTACATCAAAACACAGGATAAAAATATGCTGAAGAACGGTCTGTGAAAGCCCCATGCACCCATACGACTGGGTCTTTCTGAGTCTGCGGTTTTGATTTAAAACAGACACACAATGCTGTAGTCATAACCCTGCTCTACCAAGCCATTCTCATGTCAGTGCACTGGACGTGCAGGCTAGCGTAAGCTGTTCTGGACTGTGTAACATCCAGCCATCTTGTGAGTTCTCACTACTCAGCCTCATGGAGCATAAAGTCCAGTTCCAGAGCGCCAGATTACCGCCCCTAATCAATCTGATTAGCCTGAGAAGACGGACACCTTGGCTCACATCTGGTCTACATGCTCTAATTTTACACAGTTTAGTTTGACAGCAAGAGAGGCAAAGCTTGCAGGTCTACAGGAAATGGATTGCTTCATTGAATCGGTGGCAACCTCGGTGAGATGTGTTCAGATCTGCAAGATGAAGAGTATGTACTGTGCAGCTGAAATTAAAGTCTACCAAGAAAGGTCGAAGTAAATACAATACATGAATTATCAATATTTGAGGACTTTCTGCATATTATCTATTGTTAAAGTATGATAAAATATTCATGTAACTAATGAGAATTTGAAAAATAAGTCAAAAGTAAAGCATCTAGCTAAAAGATATTGACTGCAATAAAATTGAGTTGTATCAATATGTTAATTTCTATGGTAACATGCCCAAACACCTGCTTTTAAAGATGTTTAAACCACCATCTGATGAGGTTGAAAAACCTTGCCAAATATAACAGCCAAGCAGCTTTCTTTATGTTCTCTGCTCAGATGCCAGTTTAAGGCACCCAAGTCATTCTAGGCCTCCTGTTTTAAATAGGCATCACTAAAAAAAACGACTTCTTGATTTGGAGTTGTGATGCTTTGTGAGAGCTGATTAGCACATTGTAAAAAGTGATTTATTTTTACGTTTCCAACATCATTTGTTGGGTGAAGGTCAGGCACGTCAACAGTTCTGGCCTCTGCATGTTTCTGTAGAATATTGACCTTTAGCCTTGAGGTCTTAAACGGCGTAGGGAGGGGACCTGTGACAGGAGATCCATGCTTGAAGGTCGCTGCTGTGGACAGAGGAGAGAGTTTAGTATTCAATTTAAACATTCATGTGTGTTCTTAGGCCGCAGAGCAGTTAGGATTGTGTAGCATGAACATCAGGCGCACAAATGAAATTTATTATCTCTGTGACTCAATTTAGTTAAAACAGGCACTTTGCTAAATGTAATGATGATTGTATCAAGGTAAGGCTCCCCTTCACAGTGGATTAAGACCACCCTATGATCTCCAGAGCCACCCAGACCATATAAACATCCTTGGATTGCAAAACATTTGGAAAAGTTCATTTCTCTTTTACTACTATTAACTGCTCTAATTTACTTAACATGAGTGTATATCTGCACCAGGATGTTCCAAATAAACTACAATATGTCATTACACAATATGGGAACTTTCTGCAAAGAAAACATCAGCAGTATTTTAACCAGTTTGTCACCAGCAGCACAGAATGCACGTACTTGACACATTTTCAGCATTTCTTTGTTTTTGAGTATCAGAAAAGGTAAAACTACATAAATACATAAACACAACATAGGATCAACTGACGCAAAACCTAGAAATGTTCTGTGATTTCTGGATGTTAAAATATTACCTACATTTTTCCTATATTATTGCTGTTTCTTTCTTGCATTTGTAAACTAGCTATGAGTTTTATTTTGTTTTCTTTGCCATTTCTTCACCTTGCATCAAAGTTTAAAATTATTAATTACGTACATAAATATTCAGGATGTAGAAAGGTCAGCGATGAAGACAAAAAGTTATTTGTCAAATGAATTCCCTCTTTCTGCATCATAACTTGGGTAACTCTGTACTTTCATTGAATGCATCGCCCTTCCTGACATTATTACTACAGAGGCCACTCAAAATGCAGTTATGCAAATACGCAAAACAGAAGTCTATTACAAGAGGAACAACATATGCTGTTTCAAATTAGACTACCCAGAACTTCCTAGCAACAGATGATTCTGTCTAGAGGATGGTATTTGTTAACAAAGATTTTTCTTCCTTTTTACTTCACACCACTAAGATGCCTCTGTTTATGATTACATACAGTACACACTCGCTGTACGTTTCCTCATATGTACACACAATCAGATAAACATTCTCAACTGCTGCTATTCATTCCTCCTCCCTCCTCTGCCTTCCTCTCATCTGACCCTTAAATAATGAAAACAAGATGTTCCTGTGCTCTTAAGACAGAGGGTAGTAGCAATTCAACCAAAATCATGAGTCACTTTCTTTTCACAGCCTTTAAGTCTCGTAACTTTTTCAAATATGTGATTCAAAAATTCACTGATAGAGTGCTGCCGCACACATAGTCCTCTCTGAAAGAAGAAGGCGAAGTGGCATCTGAGATTGTGGACCTCCAATGGTTCAAGATGGCCCCTTGAATGGAACATGAGAAAACAAGCAGTTTCTGTGCCTGTGGGCATGGGTGTGTGTGTGTACATACAGTAAGCATCAGAGTATGGAGTTTCCACTGGCAGAGGTGAATATTGCTACCAGACTCTGCACCTGACCTTCATTTTTCAATTTGTAAACCAATCTTCGTACAATTGGGCACCAAATTTGAGCATAAACACACAAGATATTCATCTTGTTTACATCAAAGGCCCTAAACATCAGTATGCCTGCCTTGCTTTGCCTTCCCTACTTAAGCCCCCATCAGCAGTATCCCACCCAGGCAAAAAATCTGCCTTGGTAACTGCTACTGCTTCTTTTCCTGCCAGACATTAGTCCTAATCAAGGTCAATTCCTCTCTTTTTTAACGTTATTTAGATTGAAGCCAGTCATTGCTTGTCTCTGTAGTAAGGGTGTAATGACGATAAATAGCACACATTTGAGGATGTGGCGAACGTTGCAGACACAACAGTTTGTACATGCCAAAGCCAGAGTGGTAAGTTTTAGATGACTGGATCTTCTGTTTGGGCCTGTCAGTCTTGAACAGAAAAGTGCAGTTTAAAAAAGATATGTAGCTTTGAAATGTTAGCAGTTAAACGCAAAACAGAGTTTACTTTATTATGCGGCTCTAATTTGCTTAGTAAATCTCAGTGGCTCTTGATTGAGTGAATGAATAAAAAAATACCTGCATTAATATCGACAGAGAATATTTCACTTTTTATGTTCTTCTCACATTGTGCAGAACAAAGAGCACTGTTCCTTTCATATCATTCACTTTACCAGAGGATCCCTCAAGAGAACCCCTACCACCATGTGAGAACACTCTGTGCCTTATGGAGCAAGCCTGGGTTAGTAATTAAAGCCAAAATCCCTGAGTGACAGGCGTGTGTAGCTGAAACCACAGTCGCACTTAACACTGCTGCCCAGAGATGTTGAGTAGAGAGGAAGTACTGTGTTCTCTTTCCATGTGTGATTACCATGAGGTTTTATTTATGGTAGCTTTAGCTTTTTGCTATTCTTTGACAAGAAATCATGTTGTTGTAGCACTATTTTAGTAAATCCAAGATTCAAAACTTCTGTTTTTTCCAAGTGTTAGTTCATCTTAAATAATTTAACAATCCACAACATTTAATTTAAAAAAGAGGGAGATTTTGAGCCCTACATCATCTGAAAGAGAAGACATGTCACAAGCAATAACAGCACAACACGACGGAAGAAATGGTGCAAAAATAAAAAGTGCTTTATGTCTAAAAATGCACACTATGCAGGATTACAGGAAGAAATCCCTTCATTATTTCCATTGATTAACTTATATGACCCCAGTAGCAGCTCATACATTAACAAGATTGAGATAAGCTTGCAACCAAAACTTGTCAATTTCTTCAGGTGGTACGAACTAAAATTATAGGAAAAGTATGACTGTATCTTAAAATGATGTACAAAACATTCTGGATCAAACCATCTTTACTCTTCCACACCTTTGTGTCATTCTTTCAGCGAGCAGGCCATATCTAATCATTTTTTACATAAATAATTCACTAACACACATTTGACAGGTAGTTTGTGGATTATGGAAGACGAAAAAAATAAAGTCAATAGACCAACGGAGTTTTGACAGGGTCAATAGCCAACACGAAGCACTACTTTGTTGAGACTTAACAGGACAAAAATACAGGGTCTTCAAACTTTTTTTTTTATTAATAAATCTCTGAAGAGTGCTGCATGCATATTTGTTGTAATATTTAAAGCACATGGTGGAGACCAAATAAACAAGCCAAACTTGTCAGGCCTGAATCTACAGTTTAAAGCAGAGTTACGTTGTAAAACATCCCAGGCTTTTAACATATCACAGAAAACTGTTCAGTCCATCATGAGAAAATGGAAAGAGTATGTCACAACTTCAAGCTTGCTGACATGGCTGTTCACCTAAACACACAGTCCAGGTAAGGAGAGCATCAATCAGCAATGCAGCCAAGAAGCTCGTGGTAACTCTGGAAGACCTGCAGAGATCCACAACTCGGCTGGAAAGTCTGTTGACAGGAAACCATTACTTGTGCTCTATGGAAAATCTGAGCTTTACTGAAGAGTGGCCTGAAGAGGTCATGAGTAGTCCCCCTTTGGAGTTTCCATGAACAATGAAGGGAACACAACAATTAGAAGAGACCAAAACTGAACTTTTTGGGCTACATCAAAACACTATAGGTGACTGAAAACAATCCCTGCACAAATCCCTGCACATCACCCAAACCACAATTGGTCACAAAACACTCGTTTCACCTTATAGCAAGAAAACAGAATGAAGCATACAGCCAAAGCCACAATGAAATTATTTTTTATGAAGAATATTAATGTGAATGATCTCGTCCAAGTCCAAACTCGAGAATTTGCGCCATGACTTGTTTCCAAAGACAAATGGACTAAAACTTCAGATTTATGAAGACTTGCAGATATTATTGCAGTGAAAGGCAGCTCTACAGAGTGTCTGTGCGAAATAAAAGATTTTTTAAACAAGTTATATGAACACAAATTCATAACAATCATAAGACAATTATTGGTTGATCAATTTTTCAGCAGTTAGTACAAACATGCATGTCTGTGCATTCCCGTTTCCCTTTTGTAAACCTTCAAATGTCCAAGGGCAAATGTGTAGTGACTGTCTCTAAACATTTTGGGCTAACTGGTACTTTAGACCTTCCTTTGTATAATTCCTGTTCTCTTAAATGTATTTAGTATTAGTTTACATCCCTTCTGTGTTTTGGAAAATCATTTATCTCAATCAGCAGCCCATTAATCTTACCAAGCACTCATCCACATAGCTACTTTTGCGCTCAGGCTTGTAACTGTAAAGCCACAGGGGTCCAGTGTAACTCAAGTCACTTGTATGAGCCTTGAGGATAAAGTAGACTCATGGAGTCTACTTTCATAAACACAGAAGAGCCCATTTGCACGGGCCAGGTCAGTTAGCAGCAATCTAAATAGTGAAAGATGAAACTTCCCTAAAATGTTGTTCTCTAAAAACCTTTATGCTTCAAAGTAGACAAATTTTGTGCTTAAGGTTTTGATTAGTATAAGCAGCAATAAGATTTCAAATGAGAGGTGGTTGAGTGCAATGATCTGGTTAAGTGATTAGAGTGAAAACTCACAGCCTTCTGTTCCTAAGATCTCATTCAACATGCATGGGACTTTTCTCCGAAAAGACGTTTTGTCTTTCCACACAAGAAACCGTTTTGAGTAACTGAAAACTGACATTTTAAAAACATACCAGAATGAAGATATTCAGAAGATCCATTGATAAGAGACATGCTTACACTACCCGTTTATTCAATATTTTTATTTATTTATTTTCTTTTTAAACCAGCTTCTACTTATTTTTCTTGTTTTTCTTTTTCCAAGAAAAAAACTAAACAAAAACAGGCATTGTAAAATTGTACTGCTATTGATAAAACTATCTTTAACAGACTGAAAACATATGAAGGCTCTGAAAAGGCTAAATAATGCAAAGAGTCCAAATTAAACCTCTCAACATTGCCAAAAGATTCAAGTATAAAACTTAACATTCAAAGGCAAATACAGTTTCCATTACAATAAACAATCCAGAGTTACTGAATGAAAATTTCCTGATAGCACTGCGTCTAGCTGATTACTGCTAGTTCTGAGAGGCTGTTTCTGACTGAGCGGAGTAATTATGCAGAACAGGGAGAAGATCGATTATTTTACCAAGCACTCATCCACATAGCTACTTTTGCGCTCAGGCTTATAACTATAAAGCCACAGGGGTCCAGTGTAACTCAAGTCACTTGTATGAGCCTTGAGGTTATCCGAGATTATCTGTCTCATGTTAGGACACCGAAAGTTTTAATACGTATGTAAAATGCATTTTTTTAAGTTAGATGCTGCAGCTTTAAACAGAGGTTCGGTGTGAGATTCACTACCAGATGGAGCAGAAGTGGCGCTCTGGCGCCACCGCTGCGTAGCAGCAGTTCAACAGCGAGAGCAGAACCAGCGTCTTACGTCGCAGCTCGACGACTTAAATCATTTTGCGGGTTATTTGTTTAGCTTTCTGACCGTCATGCTAATCCGGGTGACTGTTTGTAGCTGTGCGCTGCTTTACCTGCTTTCTGATCGTCTTTTTTACTGCAGTGAGCCTCGATGTAGCCAAACTCCGTCAAGTATGGCATTGTTCTTATGCCATATTAGATTCGTCGTGTTGATGCATTTTGACGTGCTTCACCGATGTGCTTCAATTTGCCGCCGCAACACGCAAACTTCCCCATTCACTCAGTGCGTTATAGTTCCACATCGCTTAGGATTTGTTGCTGCGCGTTTGCGCAGAGTGAAGGAAAGAGGAGACCAGCTGCACAGGCAGGCTGCAAAATGAGAAGCAGGTGATCGGTTTGTGTGATCAGCAACAAGAGACTGTGATCGACGATCACCGATCACACACTTTTTCACGGAAATTGGCCGATTATGATCGGTGGCCGATCGATCGGCATATCTCTTATTAGAAACTGATTTTATTATAGGAAATAAAACAAGATTTTAAAAGCTATCCATTGACTTCTCTGAAAGTGTGTAATTATGTACATCTGATCTGGTCACAAACACACTCCGATTACAGCACACACAGCCTTAGTTTTGCTCTAAAATTGATCATTTCAAATAAATAAAGCCAAATTATTTTAGTGGTTTGTCCAAAAAACACACAGTTTTAAAGTTTAGTTTGCTTTTTAGAGAGACACTACCTCTAAAGTAGGCATGGGTTGGTAGACTTTTAGACTTTGTTGTCCCCAAATTCTTTTCCGCAAACCAGTCTCTGTACTCACATCAACAAGTAAACAATAGCAACCAACCACTAGGTAGACATTGACATAAAGCACTAGACAAAACATAACATTTCACCACCGCACAAGTTTCAACATAAAATTATTTCTTTAGCACAAAATAAAATGACATGTTGTTGGAACTGGTATTAAGCAATGTTTTTGAAAGACTTGTAGATGATGATGGGTGAAGGCAGGAAGTAGATTTTATGAAGTCTTTTACTGAAGGCGTTGTTGTTTTATAACAGTCATATAAAGATTACACAAAATTATAATGCTCTTTTTATATAAAATATAATTCTATTTTATATCAAATAAAAAGCAGAATGAATAAAAAAAGAAATGTATGAAACAATCTGTTTCTTTTATTTTAAAACTGAAAAGTGAAACTTGCTCTAAGCTGTGAAAAACAATATTCTCTAACAGTTTTAATAATGGTATCTATATAAAATAGATTGGTCACTCCCACAATTTCTTTGACTGGGAGAATTTTAATGAATTTGGTACCAGGAACCAGTCCATGCCTGGTCTTAAAAATTGTAAGCTTTATTCTATAATTGAGCACAAGGTAATTAGAAGTAACTAATTGCAATCAAACCTTCTTTCTAAGGATGGGGACAGATGCACACTGTTTTTATGCAATGCAAGATTTGAAAGGCTAATTTTACAGATTGGCCAAACCTTAACATAGCAAAAAACCGTAGCTTTAATTCTTTCAAAAGTAGGTTATGCTAGCAATAAAATTTAAGGTGGCTATATAATATGTAAGGTGCTGAATGGTACGTGGTGATGTTGGAGCATACACCAAAATGGTGAGAACTCTCAGAAAATTGCTGCTCTAGTGCTGTTATGAAAAAAAAATTGAAGGACATATTTAAAATAAAGAACAGCAATCCAGAACAAATATGAATGTAGACTTTAAGCTCTTTAATGGCCCTCATACCAAGATTTGGCCTCAGCTGGAGTTATGAGTAATATTGTCTGCAGGCACCTAGTTCATTTAAGAGACGAGAAATAAATGGCTCAGGGAAAGAGGGGGACAGGAGGGCTGTCTGTTGTTAAGTTTTTTATGGGGTACACACATATCTGTTTTGTGGTTTGTTTTTTATTTTCATGTTTCTGAATGAAAATAAAATTGTAAATAATAAAAATTAGCCATTATTTTGTGATTGAGCATGAACACCACTTTCTCTGAAAACAAAAAAACCTGCAACATTTAACCAAATCCAGATTTTGGATGAAAAGCTTGTAGACATCAAAAAGTTAAAGCTATGCATTCTATCTCTGACTTTCTAATTGACCAATAGTTCTCTTCAACAATTATAAAAAACATTTTAGCAGCTCCTTGGCATTTACACATTTTTTTAAAAAAGCATTTCTTCTCTTTCCACTCTCATATTCCCTGATCTCCTTTTTTTTTTTGAAGCAGCCCTTATGTTTATTCCAGTGGTGCCTGTCCCAACCTTGGGAAAGAGCCCATTTCCTCCAGGTTCCAAGTTCTCCCACAGAGGGACAAAGTGTGTCCCTAAGTTCAAGCAGCACCCCAGGCAATGAGGACTGGTGAGTAGGACTGAGGTGGACCAGATCTAGAGACAGGCGATACTAACCAGTGTGTGGGAGAAAACTGTGGGGTGACTGACCTCACAGGGAAATAAGAAAGGCTTGAGAAAATACATAACAAACAAGAGGCAGATCACAATCGTCTTCAAGTCATGGTCCTTATAAAAATTGTCTGCATGACATGGAGAGGGCACATCATGGGTCAGTCGTTCAGCTTTAGGGGCTAGTGGATGTTTTCCGTTCAAGCTTTCTGCTTTAGGTTAGAAGAAATGACAATTGTAGATCATGAATCATTGATAATCCCAACATTTCATGTTGGGATTAATAACATTAGTTCTTAGGAGAAAAAACATTTATAAGAATGTTTTTGTTTCAGAAATACACAGATAATTTGGTATTTCTGATAACAAGGTTAAGATAATTGTATCGCTGCTATCAAACTACAAAAATGGCAGAACGGGGTGAAGTGGAAAGGTCTGGAACCCGAAGTGGGGCGGGAAACGTCTCATTCACATTTAAAAAGACGGCACCAAAATGAGTTGCTCTAAAAAGAGATAAACGAGGAGTCTGTGGACATGCAATAAGGAGAAATTCAGACCAAAGCATTGCAGTTTTACTTTATGTAGACCGAAGTGAACGACTTACATGTGAAAAGAAAGGATATGTCCACTTTACATATTGTTTTGTTGTTTTTTAAGATATCAAACAAGTATTCCACATTCCAACCAATCTTTAGAAAGACTTAATATATTTCTGAAGGACAAACAGAACAACAAATTATCATGGTGGTAAATCACATAGTCAACTAATGATCCTTCATTACAGCCCTGTATGGATTTGTGTTCACATAGATAAACAAATATTGAAAATGTTAGACTTTCTCTAAATGTGGTCTAATTAACTGGCCCAGAATCAGTTCTCACTGAGCATGCTCACAACTTTAGCTCAGTTGTGAACTAAAGTTCACAATCTCGCAGAATGCATTTTAGCCAGTTTGAACAAGGCTAAAGAAAAAAAATACATTTCTTTCAGGAGCATGTTACTTCTTGCATTCATTCCTAATAAAGTATAACTAAAAGATATATGACTTACTTGTTAAAATGTCAGAGATGTGTCAAGGAATTGTCTGGTTCTCCGAATTTGTTTTTATTCAGCCCAATTTCCTCTGTAGGTGAGCAGCCACTGAGTGATCAGCCTCTCAGAAACTCCTATCCTTTTCAGACAAGGGAAATAACTTTACTTGAGAGCATCAGGAAACAACAACACTCTTCAGTGTTGGTAGGTGTTACTAAGGTGTTGTTCTATTGTCTTAAATAAATTATAACATTTTTTTTCCTTTAAAGCTGATAGTTATTTTAGTTTGTTTCATCATATTTTAAAAGATGCCGGTCTCATTTTATCAGAATCAGATGTCTTATTGAAATAAAAATTATTTTAGTTACAAATTTGCCAGAGGTATGAGCCTCACCCTTGAAATCATTTCTAGTGTGCTGACATATTTTTTGCACAACACAAACTCACAGCATGGAAAAAACAGAAGACTATCTGGACAATTGGAGAGGAAGGAAATGAGTTGTGAATTATTTTTATTACAAACCATCAATAGAAGTTTTTCATAATACTGTAAATGCAGAGTCAAATATTGATGATGTGACAGGAAGTAGTGTCATATGAAAGACAGATTTGCAACCCTGTTTATGAAGAAGAAGGCACTACTTCTGACCAACTGATTAGCAAAGCAGATTCCATCAAGTCTCCGGACACAGATTTATGAGGAGGACGGGGACTGAAAGACAATTTTTGCCTCAGGACAAGATTAGACGGCAGTCAAATGGATGTTCCGCTGCTTCTAATGAAGCTCCTGTCTTGTATTAGCCTTGGGTGAAGGAAACATAAAGGAAAGGGAAGGGCAGGAGGCTGCAGCATAGGGCCAAGAGGAGAGAGTTATCTCATGATAACTTAGTTAGCTGATAGACTCCAGGGATACGAGAGGAGAGGGGTCAAGACCCCTACCAACGTCCCCCAAGTGACGAAAGCACATTGAAGTCAGAATTCCTGAGAAACTCACAGACCTTCTTTCCCCGGAGGGATGGAGAGATGAGGGAAAAGGGAGCCTAAGAGAGAAAAGGAATGGCACGACTTTGCATGTTCTTTCCATTTGTCTCCTTATGCTGAGCAGTGCCGCACATTTTTAAACACATTTCCATTTTTCAGCACTTATGTATTCACGGGCATTTTCAGCAACATGAACTCAAACTAACCTATTATTTTTTAATGAAATGTTTTTATTAAATCCCCCAAAATAGTCCAACTTCCCTACTTTTCCCCGCCTCCGTTTTGATCAGTCATTTCCAGCTCACTGGCTGCTGGCGCCTGCAGACGTCTGAGGGGCAAGAAGAATTCTTACAAGATGTTTGGCAGTGAGCCGTTTTTCTAACAATGTCAGGTTCATCACTTACATACACATGCAAAAGCAATTTGCATAATCCATGCCTTTACTAAACTGCTTGAAAAGAATATGTGCACACAGCTGAATATTTTGGCAGCCACGAGCTTCTGCTGAAAACCTTGAATGTAGGACACTGGCTATATTATACATAGTCGTTACATTATTCATCAACTTTATTTTACATGCTCACTCAGTTGATATTGTACTTGTGACACTACACTTTTAGAAGTGTGTTGCAGTTTCTTGCAACTAAAAAAAGGCAGCACATTTATCAGCTCATTCTTTACTTTTAGCTTCATGTACCAGGATTAAATTAAGGCCCATTAAAATGGGCCATAAGGTGCAAAACTTAAAATCAGTGGCATGGTATTGTCAACAGGTGGCGTTTCAGACATAAGAACAAAAAAGTTGAGGTTGATGTTTACTGTATGTTTTTTATGTATTTGGTTTGTTTGTTCTTTTTTGACTTCAGTTATTGGATTTCATCACAGTTGGCTGAGGATTTTCTTTGTAGTTTCTCTGTAACTTCTTGTAGACACATGTTGCATTTCTAAAACTGAACAGATTTTTTTTTCTTTACATCTAAAGTGTACATCCAGGTGCCATGTGGGTTAGGCTGTATTAGCTAACTAATTATCCTAATTATCACAAACAGAACTGACAAAAAAAAGTGATAGAGAAGGGATTAAGATTTTTCGATTAAAACTGATTCATTGTGCTGATGAAATTCCTCAAAACTGTAAGAACAACATTCCCCTGATTTAGTAAGTATAACACATTTCATTTACAATCAAGAAATAATGCTACTACTACTTTCAAAGGGTTCAATGACAACAAAAAAAGGGTGTTTACAAAACCAAAACCATGTTTCCTTTTGAAAAGCTGACTGTTATGTAACTTTAGTTAGTGTAGGATTTTATGGCTGTATATTGAGATTCTAGTTTTTATTCTTTCTGACCTTTTTTAAAATGGTCTCTTTCGCCTGCTTCATTGGTGTTTTGTTTTGGATTTGTTTTCTAAACTATATCAACATTTGTGTAAGTTATGTAGACGTGGGTTTTATTTCTTTTGTGTGTTCCAGTATCAGGATGATGGTATCTTTTTACTTGTAAATTTCAATGTCTGGCACTTTGTCTTTATCCTCCTACTCCTACAAACAGCTTTCAGTTTTTGAACAAATTTCAATCTAAGTCTGCAGTGTGCTTAATCATAATTATGAAAACATGTATTATTGCATGCGATACAGCTTTAACATTCCTAATGAACGGATTTGTTTGTTTTTGTGACAACTGTGAACTGACACTCTAGTCAGAGAATCTGTATAAATACAACAAAAACATTGTTTTGGTTTCTATACTATTTCCCAGTATAGAATAAAGAAGCACCAACAACATGGATTCCTACCTGTTCTTTGGAGTAGACATTATTTTGACATCTTTGACAGCCCTCATTCTGCTCACAATTCTTAGTTTGCCCTTTGCATCTTTCTTTTGACAGCCCCCACTATAGAATCGCCTCCACACATTTAGGAATGTATGGGAAACACAGCTCAGAATGCCACTCACAATTTCTGCCAATCAACAGAGAATGAGAGGGAGGGCAGTTAAATGTATTCAAAAACTCCAGACCATCTTCACAGCATTTTCAATCTCTGTAAGTTCTATTTGGTTTCCTGCTCTGGATTGTAAGAAGAAAAATGAAGTAAATGTTGCATTGCCTGTAATGACACAGTGCCATCTGGCTGTTTTACCACTGAGTTTCTGGCATTGGCTGTTGATGTGCACAAGGGCTAAAAGGATATTCAAACATTAAGTGATGGCTAAAAATAGCTTTGCACTCTGCCTTGAACAAAAAACAGACAGTCCTGCTAATAATCACAGCTCTGCACAAACTGACCAAAGCATCTGGTCTGAGAATGTGTCATTTTTTTTTAGGAGGAGCCTGGGAAACTTTAGACACCACGCTTGCTGCCCGGAATAAGAACCATGGGAATGATTCAAGAGGTAGTTTTATGTGTGTGGGCCAGAACCTAGAACTAGTCCACTCCAAGATTAGACTGCCTTCCCCTCTTCTTTGTGGCCGACAATCCAGGCATAATTCACTCAACGACTGGTTTGCGAGAAACAGATTATTTTATGGTAACATAAATGGCTATGTACACAATGAGGTCAGGGAATCATGGACTGTAGGGAGAAGTCACATCTTGCTCAGACATGGTCTTATATCACTGGGTAAGAGATTTTTTTAATGGTTTACACCATGGTTGCACAGACATGTAAAACTGCAACCAGTAAGCCATCACTTCCAAGGAAGAAACAATTGTGACCGCTGAAAAAGACAAAAATATATATATATATATATGTAGACCCTCTCTCATCTCTATATTGCATTTCTGCCAATCGTTCCTTTGAATATTCCATGTTATAGGTTTTATGTGCAGTTACTAACAAGACATTACAAGTATATGTATGTCTGGAACAGTCAATGATGTTTAGTATTTTGCGCGGTCAGACTATGACAGATGGCAGGGTTTCTTGTTGATTACATATCCTGCCATAAGACACATATTTTACTGTAAATATATCTTCTTGCTTTATTATAGATAAATTGCAGAGGTAAAAAAATGAAGGATTTAAAATGCTTCTGACAGTTTTGGATAGTTGTTATACTAAAAGATGAAAGATGTCTAAAAAATGTCATACTAAAAGATGAATGTTTAATTTAATTAGTTTATGTGTTGAAAATATTATCCTGAATTCTTGCAAAGAAAAAGCAATGCCATTGCTCAGCTGGGAAAGAAGATGCTTCTGTTAATATAGCTAAAAATTAGCTTTTTAAACAGGGAGAGGTGTTCAAGGGAAACAAACTGGTTAATGAGTGCACTCAGACAGGAACTTGTAATGCCTCCTGAAGGTACCTTTTCAGAGAAGACAGCTTTTTAGAAACTTGATTTGGGTTTTTCTGCTTAGCTTTATCCATTGGAGTCATTCTGTGATGATGATGAGGATGATGATGCAGTGCTTAAGACAAGGTGAATGAATAGTTTATGTATTAGGAATTATCATTTCCATGCCTCGTGATTCTGCAGCTTTTTAACTATATTAAGACAATAAAATGGAAGTGAAAGGCAAAACTTGAAACCTGATTTGGCTAAAAAAAGTAAATAAAATGTTTAAATAGCAATTGTCAATCTCCAAAATCTCTTATGAATTAATGTAAAATATTGACTACCAGTGCACTTGTGGAGGTGAATCAAGCTAAAATGTCTTGGAAACAAAACATTATATGCGGCAATACTGAGTTAATTTGAACTTTCTTTGATGTTGCATGTCCTACACAACACATGTAATAGCAACTATTTAAGTATTAGCTTACTCTATACGATATACAGAAGAAATGTGTCTTGTGGCTGCAAAAACAGTGTCACCTAAATAAAATTTATTTAATATAAACTGTGGAGTTTATAAGAAATAACCCCTATTTAAATAAACATTTGAAAAATGCTTGAAATATACATGATTTGTTAATTCAGTAATGAGCCATGATCGGTTCTCATAACTTTTGGGTTTTCTACTCTACTACTTCATTTTGTGGTGGCACCACAATGAGCAAGTGACAAACTGTGAATGAAGCAGTCATTTGGCATCCTTTTCTTCCTTTTTGGCTTTGTTGAGTGCCAAAATAACATAATTGTGGACAGATTCGTTTGAAACAAATGAAACAAGTACAAAATATAAACTGAATCAATCACAAACTAAAACTATGGTCTTTGAAGATTGGTGGGCCCATACTCACAAAACCAAACATATATTTGCAGGTGCTGTTTAATGTGCAACTCAACCGTAATCGTAGGAAAGCAGAAGAATAGGGCACTCCTAATTACACTGTAACTCATAAAGAATAATGCAATTTAAGTGTGACAAACAGAGTTCTGGAAAAAGGTTTTGAGATGGGTAAAAATTGGACAGATTATGTGTAGAACATTGATGCTCTCGCTGGCTTTGATTCACTTTGTATTGCAGAGGCAGTACAGGGCTCACTAGTTCAAGTAAAACTGATGTTCTTTTGTAAGAAGTACTGAAGTATCCCCATGCAGTTCAGATTATTTACTTTCTCCACAATGGGTCAGGTTGGGTTGGATTTTTATGTGTTTGTTATTTTGGGGGGAGGGGGGGCTGCCTGAAAATTAGGAAATCATAATTTAATAAGACTGGTACCCATCCTTCTCCCACTGACTGGTGCTAGATAATTATGAAGTCAACTAATAGATAGTTGGATGACTTAAAAACATGGGTTAGACCACAGGTGTCAAACTCCAGTCCTAGAGGGCCACTGCCCTACAACTTTTAGATGTGCCTCTGCTGCACCACCTGAATAGAATAATTAGGTAATTAGCGAGGCTCTGGAGAACTGATCTACACAAGAAGGAGGTAATTAAGCCATTTCATTCCAGTGTCTTGTACCTGTGGTACATCTAAAAACTGCAGGATAGCGGACTGGAGTTTGAGACCCCTAGGTTATACAAAGGACTACTGCGCTTTAATTGCAATCTATAGTTAAATATTTAAGACTTGATATGGTTTTAAGCTCTATTACAATTCGTTTTAAGTAAATTTGTGGAACATATGTGTTAAGACATTTTTAAAGATGTAGCTGGAAAAAAAATATGATTTGTATACCTGTTTCTTCAATGTTTAAAAGTGAAAATGATGGCTGTCATCAGTTATGTGTGTCAGCCCTGTTTCATTATTGTAGAAATAAGTTACCCATAAATTTCCAATGAGTTACACAGTAGGTAGTGCTTAACTGCAGATAAGGCCAGTATTACACAATCTTTATCGTGTCATCTGGTCTCTTTTCCAGATACAAATGTTATTGATTTTAAACATTTGTGATCATAGAGTGTCTTCACAGAGAATCTCAGCGTGTTTTTTGTTACATTTTTTATTATTATTATATCCAAACTACCTAATTTAGTGAAGGGTTATTCCTAAATTGCATTGTTGTCATATATACATTTATCATGGTTATTTTGAGTTATCTTTTTGTGATTTCTGAAATATTTGTTCTTTCCAGAATAGAAGAGGAGTTTTGTGTCTGTCTGTGTGTGTTTGTAATGTGCATGTATCCACTTACTACCAATCAAAGCTCCATTACTACTGCTTTAAAGGCATTAGAGATGTCAACATTGTTAAGGCATGTGTATTGTTTTTCCAGTCAAGGAAAATTAGAAAATGAATTCCTCTGGGCTTGAAGTAAAGTGTGTTCACTTGGGGTGTGGGGCAGAGGGCGAGAGAAGGCAATGATAACGTGTGGTTAGGGGGTGGGGACTGCTGCTGGTGACGAGGTGGGGGAGAAGGAAATGCCAAATTGTGCTCAGTCACTAGCTGATTACTCTTAAAGAGAGCTGAAATGTGAGAAAAGAAGATACCTTCGTGACTGCCTTTTGTTTACTGATACTTTACACTGATATGCTGAATGCATGCTAATTTAATACAGTAATCAATATACATCACTGATGATATTGATGTCATCAGTGAATATAAAATTGTCTCTATATGACCCAAAGAACATTTTGAGAATTAAAGGACTAATGTCCCAGCAAGAAGCAAAACAACTCATTCATACATTTGTCTTTAGTCAAATTGATTATTGCAACAGTGTCCTTACTGGTCTGACTAAAAAAATCAAGAACAACGCTGCTCACGTTCTCACTAAAACCAGGAAGAGAGAGCACATCATCCCAGTTCTTAACTCCTTTCACCGGCTTCCTGTATCTCAGAGAATAGATTTGGAAAATGCTGTTGTTAGTTTATAAATCACTGAACAACTAAGGACCAAAATACATTACAGATGTTTTATCGACCTTCCACATCTTGACAAACATGAGATCTGGAAAGTCTCATGTTTTCAGCTTCAATGCACCACAAATCTGGAACAAACTTGCAGAAAACTGCAAAACAGCTGAAATACTGAGTTCCTTTAAATGAAAGGCAAAATTATATTTGTTTAGAATTGCTTTTGAACCATAATTAATTGACTAATGTGTTCATTAAAATATCATGTTTGTCACTGGTTTCTCAATTGTCAACTGTATGTTGTTTTTTCTGATTTGTATTTTTTTATTTTTGTGTTATTACAATGTAAAGCTGTTCAAACTGCTTTGTTGATGAAATCATGTATATAAATAAACTCGATTGATTAATATATGTAAACCTAAACCAATATAAACCCTAATCAACATTTGGGGTGTGCCCAGCCTCAAGTGAAGGAACAAATTGTAGGTAAGGGAGGAGGGCTAACAGCCAGCAACGACATGGGATACGGGGTCAAGCTACAGTCCCAACCATGTGAACAGGAAAGGTGTGTGAACTTTTGCCTTGTCCCCCTCTGTCTATCATTTAGCAAATGGAGCACGTCAGCCTCACTGGGGGAGAGAACCTGGCTGAGTAGGAGAGTGAGAGCTGGGTGGTGGGGTTGGTTTAACACCTCACACAGACTCCCTTTGTGCTGTGGGCAAAGGTTAGCATTGCTTTTCGGGGGAGGCGGGGGGGCAATATGCAGTGAAAGGTGTCAGTTGCAAATAGCGGGGTAGCACAAAGAGGTGACCGAACTCATGGAACAATTACCAGTTGGTCATTACCAAACTCAAACATTCTGTCATCCATCTTGTCACCTTGCCTAATCTGACAAGATGAAAGCGCTAAACCTTGATTCTGATTGCAAAGACAGTGCAGCAAACAAGAAAGGTCAACATTTCTAGTTATTTTGATGATCTTTGACTAAGATGCCTTTTGTATATCCTTTTTATTATATCTTGTCGCGTATTCCATCACTAAATGGGAGCTGTAGTGATTGAACTTAGTAAAGTCCAGCTTTTCTCAGATACACATTGCATATGGATTAAAACAGAACAAGATACAAGATTAGATAAAGTCAAGTCATATAATTAGACATATATACAGGAAGTTTTGTCTAACAACACTGACTTAAGATGCTGAAAAAATATATATATATATATTAACATTTAGGTCATATCGAAGTATGAGTTCAATAATTGTTGTTTTAACATTAAGGAGGATTATCATTTATGCCACTATTCCTTTGTTTTTCCATAACTGGATGTATTGTGTACCATATGTACACGATACATACAGTATGGTACACAATGGACACAAATTATTTCCACCTTGCATGATATTTAAATCTCACATTCTCATCTTTAGATGTACAATTATTTAAACACTTTTTATATCATCAATAGCATTTATGGACGTTAAAACACTCATCTTATAGAACACATTTCCCAATAAGCTTCTTTTTTAAGATGGTTTACTTCTTTTTGAACTCATCATTCTATCCATTCTATACATTTTACTCGACACACCGATAAGTAAAAACTCTTCTTGGTTGTTCGAATACATTGTTTTTTTTAAAATATCCTCCTCTTAAATTATAACCACCTCTCTGTCACAAAACACTTTTTGTATATTGGGTAGAAGTTGATGATTTCTTACCTTAAACATGAACTGTACAGTTTTAATTGTTACAAGGTACCAGAATTTCAATATATTTGATTTGAAAAATAATGGGTTTGTGTGTTCTCAATATCACAAACCCATTTTCTTTTCTTTTTTTTGTATGACCTATAATGACTGTAATTGAGTTAGGTTGTCAATAATGGAACAGAATATTAAGAGTTAAAGAATTTCGGATTTTGTTCCTCCATACGATTGATTTAATTATCTGCAAATCTCTGGCTGTGACCCCTGTAATCCTGTTTTTTTTCACCCAGTAAAAATTAAAGTTTAACTATAAATAGAGGGGGATAATGCAGTTGACCCAAGGGGTTAATTCTCAGTCTTTTGGATGCTTTCATCCCCTGTAGGCTCTCAGTCCGTGTTCTCCTCAGGTTACATTACCATGAACCCGAGAACCACCACAAGGAAATGAGTTCATATGGAGAAATGAAGCTAGGATTTGGTCCGCTTGGGCACCTTCACAAGCACTCCCAACATGAGAGCCTGGAACAGAACATGCCTATAAACTATAATTAATGCCTCCACTCCACACTACATCATGAGGTCAGTGGGAATTAAACTAAGGTAGAACCTGTGAAACAAACAAACAAAAGAAAACATTAAATCACTGAAGGGCCGCAGTAGACAGGAACCCAATGTGGAGTAGCCTTCTTGTTTCAACACCCGTCAGAAAAACAGACAAACATGCATTTGAGAAGGGAGAAAGTTAAATTAAATATCTCAATTAATACCAGATGAAATGGTTTGCTGAGTACACCCAGTGCACGGTTTGTCCTTGCAGTTTACACAGCCAGCAACTTTTCTGACTAATTGTTCCCGTCTATAATCCTTAAATGTTTTACATAATCCCAAATATTGTTTAGACTTGAAAACTCCTGCAGGATCCGTTTTATAAAGTACTTCATGGTGCCAAGATAAATATACATCTCATGGTACCGGACCCAATCGTTTTAGCATTTATCTTCCTACATTTGTTCACCTAATCAAAATACATTTGGTTAAATAGATATATATGGCCTGAGTACACATACAGAAGTCAAACAGCTGATGACACATCAGTCGCTCTTTATTGCCCAGTGTTTATTTTTCAATGGTGGTGACACTTTTAGCCTGAAGCCAATGGATTTATGTCACGCAAATATGATAAATGCATGATGCTAAACATGTTCACACACCACAAGCTACACAAACTCGCAGAGTACAAACAAACACACGTGTCTACGGTTTCACCAATTAGAAAAACACTGATTGCCAAAGCAGCTGAGGTCTGGAGGTTGCATTGGAAGTGCTACTGCCTCCTGAGGTGTTGAGCTAAGAAAAAAATGACCAATGAAAATTTGCCACAGACAGAATCAAGTAACACAAAGTCTGGGTTCTGTGGCAGGTGTCTTGCCAACAAGTGCGATTGCATAACGACTAAAGTTAATTTGTTGCTGAAAGAGTAGATTCAACAGATTTTAAGAATTAAAAAGGGATGTGAGAAAAACAAGCAATCAGACAGCAACGGCTCAGAAAACAAACTAAAGCGAAAGTCAATAAAAGCAAAGGATAATTGGAAAAAAGAAATTACATAGGCTATGTGTATCCTTTTATTCAGTATGTACAAATACATTTTGTTTTTTGTTTTTTATGCGTTTGTTTTATTATTATTTTTTAATCCACTCTCACTGTTATGTCTCAATTTGATTGGTAATGACAAAATGTTATACCTTCATTTAGTTTGACTAACCACACTTCTAATAGCACATCAAAAACATCCTGCACTGTGTTAAAATTGTTGACCGTTTGGGATGTTGTCATTCGAAACTATCCCAGTTTAAACGAGCGAAGCAGCTCGCTATCCAGTTTGTTGCTCTGTGTACATGAGCCCAGTGCAACAGAAAAAAACAAAACAATGGACAGATTTTTTTTCAAACGCTATTTCATTTATCCTTAAAAACATTGTCATGTTTGCATTGTGAGCTTTACAAACAGTAAGTAATTATTTTATGTAAGAAGTAGATGTTGTGCATGAAATCATCTTTTTGTGGGTTTGAAACTTGCATAAAAAGCATTTAAAGTCATAACTATCTAATATAAAGATCATCTTTATATTCACACAAGACAGCTGAGCTTAAGGGAAATATTTTATGTCTTTTGTTCTCAGCATTTTCCCCTCTGGTACAGCCTTTCATAATGTTGGCATTACTTTGTAACGGTGTTGGAGTTTTGAGATGGTAAAAGTCCACTTTGATCATATACCTGTTTAAACTACCGTAATCTCGACTTGTAATAAATAATAACATAGAGAGAATTATACACTATAGATAAACTATAAACTCTTCAAAACCTTTTCACAGAGCCTCAGTTCAGAAACCAGTTAGAGCTTTTAGACAGTGACCCCTACTGTATAATGGAAATGAAAAGATAATCAAGCAATAACATTGCTGAAAGTTTTGTTTTAAAGGTAAAACTTTTTGATATTTTAGGTAATTAAATATTTCAAATAAATTTACTCTACATTTCACTAGTACTTTAAAAATCTTTAGACATATCTCAAACCGTTCTTACTTGAAATCCATATGCCTCTATAACTTCTTACTGCCTATGTTCCTCTAAACCCCCAGTGCATGCATTAATCTTGTCGACTCAAGAGGGAAAAATTCAGCAGCTGCCATCGCAGTCCCACCCAGAGAGCTGTGTCCCAGGAGTTCTACTAATTCCAAGGTCATGTGCATGCCTCCACCCCTTTCCTCTCACCCTGTCTGCTTACCTCAGGGAGGAGGATGTAGGATGGAATGGCAGAAGGGGACAGCGAATGCAAGGTTTCATAAGTTTCTCTGTCACACAGACCTCTGGCTGCAAAGAAAGCAAAGAAAGCAGAGATTATTAAGGTGTGACGGGGCACGTATATCTGGAGGTGGGAGGACAGGGGAGGCCCAGCGCTGTCCACTGGCCTCTCTCCATCTTCAGTGATTGAATACTTCATCAGTGGCGCCCAGACCAGTACCAGACATTCCTAAGATTTCCCTCCTCCTCTTCCTTGGTGACCCCTGGTAATGACAGAAAGAGATGTGACCACTATTCATTTGCTCCACCAAGAAACAGTGGCCTATCAAATTCTGCTTTGCTTTTGGGGATGTGTGAGGAAAATCTCAGACAAAAAAAATATATATATATAGATATATATATACATTCATATATATATTCATGTATATCTATCTATCTACGGTAAAATTCTGGCAATCACAGAATTGCTGGTATTTTACCGTAAATTAGAGACTTTTTTTAAACAAGATATTGCCTCCAACTGATGATAGCCCAACCTACTTGCTGATGACACATTTTGCAATAAAGTTAAAACAATACATTTTATTGCATTGAACACTAATCCTCACATGTTCACATTTTCAAGAAGTACAGAGGAAAACATAGCTGTCAAGAAAACAAAAATCATACTCCTTTCCGATGCAGAGATCACCAAATCCCACACTCTTCATCCAAATTTCAATGCACACTTGCACAAATACTGACAAAGACATGTCAACTTCGGAAGTTAACATTTACTGTTTGCATACTTACATGTTTTCTAAAGTGTCTTTCTAATTTGTACGTCATTGTGCAGTTTTAAGTTATATATTGTGGTTTGTTAAGTTAAATCTTAAATACTTGTAGCCTATGGTTTCTACCAATATTAGAAGAAAAGTTTTAGGTTTAACACTATGCACCCCATGGCTTTGAGTAAAAAATTTTTTAAAAAGTGTGACAGCGGAAACAGTGCAGTGCTGCCTGAGGGCCTGCAATTTCTGAACATTCAAACAGCAAATTTTTGCAGTGTGTATAGTTTACAGATAGTATTGTACACATCCATTTTGTATGAAATATGTGTTATCTCAAACTGGAACCTTGAATAAAGTCTATTATTAGTATTGAAATCTATTATTAGTATTGTAATTGCTCCAGATACATTTATACAGCAAAGTTATTTGTTTGGTCCTGCTTTCTCAACACACTTTAGTGCATGAAATGTACTGAAAAGACAGTCTCCGTTCTGGTTATAGGTGAGATATTCATTATAAGAATAAGCAACTTTTGTCAGTAGCATTAACTCTCTGGCTAACCTTCAGTAAATGCTCTTCTATCAAACTTTGAACAGTGTCTTAACTACTCTCAGGTTGGGAAAATATTTTTTTTTTCAACACGATGTAAAGTTTAATGACAATAAATGTCATGCATCCAACAAAGGTCGTTTTAAAATAAGGTGTTTTTTAAGCTTGTTTTTTTGAGTAAATGTATTTGTTTATTTTCTTTCCAATGAGATATAGGGAGTTACATAAATTATGATCTTTATGCCTGCTCTCCCTGCAGTATTTGGTAAAGCTGTAGTTCTTGCTTAATCCAAGCTGGGGCAGGCATAAATCCTTTTCAGGCAGGCAGATTATAGTATAGAACAACCATGGGAGAAATTATCAGCTCAGTCATTTACAATTAATTGACTTGCCTACAAAGGGCAGATGTGGAGACTTAGAGGAGAGAGAGAAAAAAAGCCAAACCCTTGGTGTCAACAAGGTCCATCATCTTTAGCCCAGGTTGGTGGGGTTGTGGGACGCTGACAGTGGGAGATAAATGGGAGGGAATTATCTACTCACTCGGCCAGATAATTGCTCCATTTGGCCCTGAGTTAGAGAATAGCTTCTAATTAGCTCCCTGCAGTCCCCTAGAACTTCGTTCAACCCCCTAAAAGAAAACACTCACACACATGTTGGAGGTTTAACCAACTGGGTGACTTTAATGACACCTTAAAGTTTCTAACTCATCAGCCAGTTGGCAGCATGTCTGATTCGATTGTCCACTTTGGAAAGCAAAGAAAGTGCTTGACAAATTTGACATAAGGTGCAAGTTATATTTCAAACTGCCCTTGGCTAGCAAATGACATTCAAGTTTTTACTGTTTTGTTAGTCTGTGTGGTAGATATTTCCAGAGACCACAGAGTGATGATATAATCGAAATAAACATCTTCAAATAACTCTTCGTTTACGGAAAAAGTGGAGAAAGCAAAAGTTAGCTTCCAGGAGAACTTCCTAAACTTTGAAATATTTTTTTTATCAGTAATATATACTGTATAAATATACAGTATATATGCACAATATATGTATATTAAATATAATTTAACTGTAGTCATTTGTATGTCAGTTATTGTGATAGATTATTTTTGCTTTGTAGTTCAGTCGAAATACTGAAAATAGTTCTTGTGAATAAATAGCAAGACCCCCATTCTTGATGAGCAGTCTTCCTTATCTGGGCATTTACAATTACAATTAGCTAGATTAGCATTATTTGCTCGTTGACACACCATAGCTGTTTCTTTATGTTGCTTAATTCTTGTAAATAGAGTCACATTTGTAGCATAATCTAAAAAAATTACATCTATTCTTGGACAAACAAAATTCTGCTTAATATCAGAGTTCCAAGTCAAATAATAAAAAAAATGTAACTGTTTATGAAGTTATTGCTTCATGGTTTAAGCATATAAAGTACAGATAAACACTGTGTTGTCAACGGTTTTTGTCTTGTCACTGAACTGAAAAAAATAGCAATTAGTGATTCTGTCCAGACCTGCATCTAAAGGTGGCAACATTGGGCCGGTGTCATTCCTACTTATAAAATACAAATAGGTGTAAATGTTTAAAAAAAAAAAAATTCTGAGAAAATATATTTTGAATTATGAAAATTGAATGAAAAAGATCTCTGTCAATGGTATGGCTACCCTAGGTGTTAGAAAAGAGATTAGTTAGTAACATAAGTTTGTTTAAAAAAAGGAGAAATTGTTCTAGGAGAGTACCAAGGCTCGCATCAGGATGGCTCAGAACTACCGTTTGAAAAAAAAATTTTAATCTATGAATGCATCATATGTGAATGTGAACACAACATTCAACACACAACACAAAGGCATTCAATAGTTTATACTACAGTCTTGGAGTTAAACGTTTTCTGAACGTGAAATCCATTCAGATTTGTGTTTGGCTCACAGATTTCATTCTTTAACTGCTGTGTGTTCAGCACCACACTTTGAATTGGGAGTATTTCTGTTAGGTTTCAGAAATCTTGGCAGCTTTTGTGAAGAGTCCAGATGGACATAGTTGGATTTACATCACACATGATCAGTCAAAGGTATTGGGAGAAAATAATTCTCCTTTTGTCTCGAGAAGTTGTACTGTAGGGATCCTAGGACATCTGGCTGGCAAGGGGTGGTGTGTGGTGTTGCATTTCTGGAACTGCAGATACCAGGAGGTGGTTAGGCAAAACAAGGTGAACATGAATAAGAAAGGAAGAGAAGGACTCTCTCGCTGGAGACATAATGGAAGATCTGAATTTGGCTGTGAGAGACAGGGACTCAGGAATGTAAGCAACTTTAATCATCCAGAAGAAAAGCAGCAGGATGAATATCTTTACAGCAACCAGTGACAGGTAATCTGGCGAGAGCAGTGGTTCATTCTGGTCTTCTTAAAGTCTTCATTTGCAACAGTCTTGATTGTAGTGGTGGTCATGACAGAAGTACCTTCTTCTTTGTCTAATCGTCTAATCAGTGTGAATCAGTGTTCATTTGCTCTCCCTTGAAGTTTTGTTATTATGACAAAGGTTTCGAACCTCATTCACCTCTGGGTCCAGAAAAAATATATCTTGGTGGAGAAATAAATATGTGGATAAAAGAGAGCTATTACAAAGTAACTAATCACTTTAGATTGAAGCCATTCTGACCCAATGGTGCAAATATAACATCCCAGTTAAGCAGGTCCTCTTTCCCTATGGCAGTTCACAAAGCTGAAGCTCAGCACAATACATGTGTAGGCTTAAAAACAAGAAGCCTTTATTATAAACCAGTAGAGTGACAGCAATTTTGCCCTTACGGTTATGTAAATAAATCTGTTACTGGACAAAGAGGCATATAGCCAGAGGATTAACTTTGAATGTCCCTTTACTCCATATGATGTAAAGCCCCCCGGAAAACGTCCCAGTTAAACGACGTTTAACTAAAGTTCTACAGGGTTTAGAGTCCCAGTTGACGGCGTTTCAACTAAAAACCTAGAGGTTGGAGTCCTTGTCAAACGGTGGTTTTGACTAAAGTTCCAGAGGGTTAGAGTCCCAGTTAAACGACGTTTAACTGAAGTCCTAAAAGGGGTGCGGGTTTTAATGTTTTTATCTTTTTTAATCCTTTTTTTTTCAAAATCTCTTTCTCTTTCTCACTGTTTATTCAATGTCACATGCTGTTTATATTTTAATTATGTAAAGCACTTTGAAATGCCTTCCTGCTGAAATGTGCTATACAAATAAAATTTGATTGATTGATTGATTGATGTACTTTCATATGGCATCTATGTGAAAAATGCACATTGGTCCCATGGCTGAAAAAAGGGCTTCAGACTACTTTTGCTGCCAACTTAGAAGGATACCAATAACTTGAACAAACTGAAGATGTTTTGTTGGATATGCAACAATTTCCTTCTCTGTGCTAAAAGCTTAAGCTCAGTGTGCAAATATGTTTTTGGAAGTCTCAATCTGAAGAACTCCGTAATCAGTCCACATATAAATTTTGGTGACATAAGGGGCTTCTGTAGGGAAGATAACCCCCGGTGCTGGCACGTGAAGAAGGTGGTGACAGTTTTAGAGCGCATATCTCTGTCCCTGCGTCTGGACCGCATAGGAACCTCTGACATGTGTTCGCCTGCAAAGAGCGCCTCATCTCTGGCCTGCTGTTAGGGTTGAGTGGGGTTAAAGTGGGTGATGATGGCTACAAGGATAGATGAGTTGCAAAAGGTTTACAACTTTGCGATAATCACTCTGATGATTTCTTGCATTAGTCTTGGAGAAGGACAGAAGGACAGAAGGTCACATAAGGCACTGAATACATTTTATCCTGCATGATGTGTTTCCAGAACCACCATTAAAATTGGCTTGGTTGGGTGCAGGATTGTGAAGCACTCTCAATTTATTAGACGCTGAAGAGTGCTGTTTCAGTGTTCACTTTACAATTGATCAATATAGTCAGGAAACGTTCATTGGAGCCTCACATTCAAGTCTGTGCTTCCATTTTTTTCAGAATCTCTTCTCCAATATCAGCTGTTTGTTTGAAGTGATTTGAGATATCCCAATCTAACCACAGCAACTAACAGCTACGGAGATTTCACTGGCAAATGGGTGGGGATAATGGGAAGGGCAGTCTGGGAAAATAAACTACAGCAAGTTATCCCTGTATGCAACACAATCCTTTCTCAAGCTCCCCTGTTTATGGATGTTGGGATTTCATCTGCAAGTGTGACATATTTCTGACCCCAAACATAAGACCATTCATCCAAATAAAGGTGGTATTTATAAAGGTAATGATTTGTCCATTAACCAGACATGTTCAACTGCAGGAAAACTCTTGGTTACTAAATGATGGCACTACACCAGGGGTCCTCAGAGAGAGTGGTATATCATTAAGTCATTAGTCAATTGTTTTGTTTGAAATCCAGGGATTTATCACTTTTCCTTTAAAAGTGGTTTGGGGTAAATGAGGGTCAAGATAATATAAAGATTTACCAAATAAAAGAGATGGAAGACTTGTTAGCTGTTACCTTATTGTCGTGAGTAACTTCAGCAGCATGTAACTTTATTTTGGTGATTTAAATTCCTATAAATCACCCCGTAAAGCTGGTATTGGCGAGTTGAGAATGTGTCACACATCACCTCTGTGAGAATGAGCATAGCAGAGCTCAGCAAAGTGGATGGAGCTGATAAAGCTGGATTGTCTGGCTGTAATCAGAGCCAGATGTGGTCAGGCTCTCGCCACGGTGGTCCAACCACATCTGCTATTCCAGGAGGAGGGAGCAGAGGGGGAGTCACAGCTGGATGACCCCTGACCCAAAGAAAGGAACCACGAGCCAAGGCTGACAGCCGCCATAGTTGAGGCAGGCGACCTGCTCTCATCTCCTTCATTTACATTAACAATTCAGCTCAGACGTTTCAGATGAACCCGCTGCAGCTGAGGTGATTTTAACTTCTCAAGCAAGCTAAGGGCAAATAAAAAAATATCTGAGTAACTGAGTGTTATTTTATAAACACAGCAAATATTTCTAATTGATTAACATTATTAGTAACTGTTGTAAATATAAAAATTATTCTTAGAAAAAGCTCAAACAGTTGAAATACAAAGGCAACATATGTTGTAGAAGCTAAAATTGAATAAAACATAAATTGATTTCATCCTTTAGTTAAAAGTTATTTGAGCAAAAGGTATAGGGATTTTATATAGTAATAACATTCAAATCTGAATAGAAATACTCTACACTGATTACAGACTCTTTATAAAATGTTTTGGATTTGCTAAACCTATTTGTGCGACCCACCCAAAAAAAATATTTATTTTCTCCCAAGAATCTTATGATGTAATCACACTCATAAAAACTCAGTATTGTGCAAATGTGCATACTACATATTCATTGTAACAAAACTGTTCTGAAGTCAGTTTAGTTTTCAACTCTGGATAATTAACTAACATTCAGTCTCCTTTGAGTTTTTCCCCAATTTTTCTTCATTGGATAATGTCACACCTTTGTTGCACACTGGATTTTTACCACAGGTCAATCTAAGGTGGAATGTACATAGAAAGTATTTGCTGAATGTGTTTTATATATGTCATCAGTTGCCCACAGGGTAACACCCCATTTCAACCAAAAGAATGATACAATAAAGGCTTTTCATATCTGGTTTTGATGGATAAGTTGGGCAGGCAGTCAGACGTAACTCCCTATACTTGCGTGATAGGGGCAAGTCAGCGTCGCTGTGACAGCAGGCCTTCTATCTCCTGGACCTGATGATGGAATTGGCATAAAAAGAGATTTGTCTGTCTTCACAGCACAAGAGATAAATGAGGTGCTGCATAAATATCTCCACGGCAACCTCTCCGCTTACTTTCAATTCTCCTTCACTTTTCCCTCACGTTTTACTTGAGTAAAGGCATGCAGTTGAAGCTATTGGAATGCAATGGTTAAATTGGGTGGAAACACAAACTTGCAGCGAAGCATACACACACACACACAAAATATGTTGACAGGACAACTATTAGTTGTACTCGATACAAATTTGACCTTTATCTAAAATGGATGAATAAGTCTCAGGTGAGAGACTGAGACTTAGGCAGAGTTTTACCTTTCAACAGGACATTAGACCCTACTCATGCAACCAAAGCTGCAGCTCAAGTGTTTTGGTCAAAGCATCTTCCAGTCTTACAACAGTGCAGGTAAAATCCAGGCGTTAGTCCAACTCAGAATATTTTCCCAGACTTGAAAATAAAAATCAACGGACTTTATCCTTGAGTTAATCCTGAGGTTGAGCTATTTTCTCTAAACTTGTAAAACTATTTGAGGCAAAAAATAAAATAAAATAAAAAATACTAAGACTTGCAGCTGTAATTGCAGCAAGTAAAGTAGAACTTAGACTTTGTCTATCAATAAAATTCTAATAAATTGCAATGTGAAAAATTTGGAAAGGCAAGTAAAAGCAAATACAAACATTTATAATCATTTTAGTAAGGCTATTGTCATAATCAGTGTTGTTAAATGTGAACAAGTCCATCTAAATTTCACTTTATTTCTAATTACATATTCAAGTAAATAATTGAGCAAAAGGTTATTTCTATTAACTCCCATCCTAATTTAGAAACAGAAATACAACAAACAATCATTTTATGGTGTTTTGTCTGACTAAATTTCAGGTTTGTTGTTGAAAATCAAACATTTGTTACTTGATGCTTGCCTTAAATAAAACAGAAAGAGCCTTTTTAAGATTAGCATCAGTAACAAAAAAAAAAGATAGAGACACCGTGTCTTCAGTTAGTTTGCCTGTACAAACAATTATATGAAATTAAAATAATTCAGTGTGCTTTTTTACCACTTGTCAAAAATTCACTGTGTGAGATGATCAGTCATAAACTTTGCCACCAAAAAAACTCATTTAGGTTAATTGTCTGGTTATGAAGGAGGGAGAGTCAGTGGGATTTCTTCTGACATCCTGTTATCAGCACCCAGCACTCCATTACATAAGAGTGATAACACCCAGGACAATGCCAAACTCAGTGAGGGGAAGATACAAAGCACAGGCACCTCCTTTAGACCTCAGGCATTTCCTTCTGGGATATCCCCCCATTATGACCCACGATAGTAAAAGGAGAGATGGTGGTGAGGGGAAAAGTAAATGTCAAACTGGCAGGGTCCATTAGGAAGTGTCCTCCTGGGAGGGTTTGCGGGTAGTAAGCTACACTGACCTATAATGGGTTTGAGTGACAGGCAGTCAGAGTTGGATCGGCCGGTAAGGAGTGGCTCGAAAGAGGCCCTTTCTCTATTGTTCTTTCTATACTCCCCGCAATGCTTGAGTGAGGGCAGGTGCTTCAGGGTGTCAAAATAGGAAAGACCCACAGACAGGCCTGACTGCAGTCCATGCTCTTCTGACACATGACAAAAGCTCACCTCTCACCTTAGTACAAAAGGGACATTAAGTGAGAGCTGGTCATTTTACAGATAGTGGCTGGAGACTTTTTTGACCTTGCTTGGGTAGGAAAAAGCTAAATAACTGATCCAAATAATCCAAATAATTTTGTTTAGTCAACAGTTAGTTATACCTATGGAAGTATGCTTCAATATCTTTGGAGTTTTTCCATTCGATATCAATCTGATTAAAAACTAAAGAGAAATTCAAATTCAATTGCCCATTTAGCACTCCATAACTAAGTGCGAGCCTCAGATAAGGACTGAATTCAGAATGGTTTCTGAATCATGGCCAGAAGAAGTAGCACAGTTGTTATCAGAGACAAAGTGATTATTTTCCACAAGATCTTCCTGTCAGGATGTTATGAATGTCTCCATCTGCAGTGGTCAGTGATAAATGGTGTCCCTTTTGCTGAGCTGATGTCATAGTCAAGGACTTTCTTCCCCTTCGGTGAGTGAGAGAGGGCCGAAGAGTGAACTCACAATGTCCTGTCCAGGACACATGGCTAATATCTGTGTGTGTCAGTGTGGCACGAAGGGCTTTATGTTTCCATATTTTCCACCGCTATAAAAAGTATCTTGGGGGATTCTGGTCTTTTCCAAGCCACATGACCCCCCTCCCCCCCATGCACCACTCACTCTTGGAGCACTGGAAGTCCGTAGCACATTTCTGTACAGAAGCAATTGGATCTTTCGTCATTACATCTGCACCAGGGTGCATTATTTACACTAGATACAACTTTATTGATTGCTTTTAATTCCCAGTGTGAGACTGGAATGTATTTATGTTGGCAGCCAGGAATGCTTCCTCCAGAATAATTTATGTCATAGCATTACATTAACAAGTCTCGGAGCTTTGTTTGTTTTCATTGGGTATCTTGCCTTTGCTTTGCATTTGGGTGACTGGGGGTTAGGTTTCCTGCTGTACAAAGGAACCAATGACAGCAATGTTTTCATTTGACTGGTTGCACTTGAGGAGAGAGTGACATAAATTTAGTAAAAATGGATTTCAGCAGGTTTAAATGTAAACACTTATTACTCCATTCTGCGCATAGAGAATACAAAGTTATTTAAGCTGTGAAAGGGAACACAGGGTCATATGGACGTAATATACTTTTCAATTTATTCAAACATGAGACTTTATCTCTTTTATTACACACATAGACTGATGGTTTATTCAGAGTTGGCCTGAGGTGCAAGCAAAATACTTATAGGAGTTCCCAAATCAACAGAAGGCTACCCAGCAATCCTACATTTTTACCAGTAATTCTGAAAACTTAATATTTGTATTTATAATCATTTAATAGTTTTGTTAAAATAGAACCTGTTTTTAGAAATAGTACATTTAAAGCAATTTCAGATTATTTCAAGTTACTTTATTTAAGATTTAAAGGAACTGGGAGTTGTGTTATTTCTAAGCAAAGGAAAATGCATGTATTTGGATGTTTACGTTGCCATAAATGGTATTTTTCCATAACATTTTTTTTTACTCTTACTGTTTTGCCACAATTAAATCTTTCAGATCATCTGACAAATCTTAATCTAAAACTCTGCAATTTGTCACATATATTTAACATAAGAGTGGCAAATCATCACTACTGTTTTAGTTCAATAATCATTACTGTATCTTCCCAGACTTCACGTCCTTTGTAACTGTAATTCGTGATTCTTCCAAGTTTGTATTAAAAAAATCAAGATACAACTGCCAGACGAAATAGGTCAGAAAAGGAAAATGTAAAAGTGACAGTATCATGCCATACTGTGAATTTTTTAAACCGTAAATGATCAAGCTTGCACAATTCATCAAAACATTTGAGTAGCGACTGGTGACTGGTGGTAAATAGGCCTGCAATTCCAATTCTCCTTTAAGCCCTATAAACGTTGGGATGGTTCTGCTTAAATTGAAATATCTGGACATGGTATGACCACATGTGCCTCCGCAAAGTCAATTTCCCTGATTACTTTCTTTTATTTTCCTGTTAACTTTATCTTCTCTTTTCCTGCCAGCGAGATTACGCACTGAGTCAGTTTTTCCCAGTACCAGAGGGAGTCTGTGGCCATTGTTCTAGACTGTGACGGCAGCAGGGCTGTCGTTAATGGACAGCAACACTGATTCGCCTGAACTTCCTGTGCAGACTTTGACAGAGCTCATAGCTCGCTTCTCTGCTCCTACAGCGTTCTCCACCATGCCAAAAAGACAGAAAAAATGGATTGAAACTTTAGGATACAAGACATGTTTTTATTAATATTATCATTTTCATTTTAGTCCTTTTCTGGAAAAAGAGTTAATATTTAACCAGGTTTAAATATCCTACAAGTTGCAAATTAGTTTCGTTATTAATGTGCACAACTTTGTGGAGGAGTGTAAAGCTGCAGGACCACTTTTATGAAAGTTCTTTTACTCCCTGTTTGGGCACGATTCAACGTCAGATTGTTGCTGCTGATTAGATAAGAATGTTGCAGCCGTCAGCTCTGGTCGCTGGTGCAGAAGGAGGAAATTCCTATCTGATGGGGTTTTGAAATTGAATTCTAGATGGTCAGCCTGGAAAAAGGAAAATATTTACATAAATGACATCTCCATCCCTCTCAGTTGTAGGCATGGCCTGCTCACCATATTATAAACAACTGAAATTCATACAAAAAGACAAACTGGGAAGGTTTATAAAGACACTCTTGTCTTTAAAATTTTGATAAAACCATATAGTTCACATTATATTCATGACACTGGGTTTGATGTCAAAGATTTAATATCCAATTATTTTTTTTATTTAAGATTATGTTTATTCAATTTCCACAAAATTATTAAGTGGAACTAACTTCCTGTGTACGGTTTTGCTACTGTTTTAGGACTGTGCCATTTTCATTTCATCTTTACCATCTACAGTGTCGTCAAAAGACTTTACATGTTGTTATTCACAGGTACAAATGTCATGGTGTTTTATTAGTATTTTGTGTCATAAGCCAACACAAAATTAGCTTTGCACATCTAGAATTTGAAAATACACTAAATACCTCAAGGTAAGTCACATTTGAAGGATACCATCCATGATAGCATCACTTTTTAAGTCTTACCTCAGATTCTCTGTTGGATTTCAGTGAAGACAATGACCTTTATAATGAAGGTAATATCATAAAAGTAAAGCAGGGTTGTATATTTAGGGTCATTGTCCGGCTGGAAGGTGAAACTCTGCTCCAGTCTTAAATATTTTATAGACACTAAATAGATTTCCTTCAAAGGTTGCCTTGTATTTGGTTACATCCATCTTTCAATTAACTCAGATCAGTTTCCTTTCCCCTGTTGAATAAAAGCATGCAAAAGCCCACATAGCGATGCCATGTTTCACCATGGGGGTGGTGTGCTGTATTCATTCTTAAATTAAATTTCATTAAAAGTAGACTTCATCTACAGTGGATTCAGGGAAATCAAAGTAAAGAAAGCCTAACACACCACGTCTTTCTGATTGTTACTTATAAAACTAAACATGTGTATTCTTTGCCTTCCTCTTCTCTATTGTCCACTGATTTGTGTTCATCCATTTTGCTTTTTGGTTCCAGTTTTAGATAACATTACCATTTTCTTAGCAGTACTCTTAACCCAGCAAAGTAGATTTACTGGAAGCATGGTGAAACTGTAAAATCAAAATCAGGTTAGCATTCATTTCTTCCGATATCTTTCAGAATTTTTAAATTGGAAAAGCAAACAAATACTGCTGCAAAATTGTTCTGTATCCATAAACCAAGGTGAAGCCATATCTTCCTTCAAAAATACTAGAGAACATTTTAAAAACTTCCGTATTGTCCAGTCTAGACTACTGCGATGTTCTTTAAAATTTGTCAAAATAATTATTCTACATCCTTTACTGAGTACAAATATCAGCAGTATATGTTTTAACTGTCACTAAAAAGAATGACCACCTCACATGGTTTTAAGATTTTTCTAATAACTAAAGCTGGAAGATTTATATGATCTTGTCTCATCAAATTTAATGACTCTTCTGGTCGACACACCAGTAAGGGTACTTTTGTTTTGCCTGCCCGTTTCTGCACAGATTCCCCCCACCCCACTTTTTTTAACTTTAATTTTTTGACCCAAACACTTATGCTGTATTTTGGGATTTCATTTTCTGATATTTTTATGTATGCATTTTATGTTTTATTTGCAATACAGAGTAATGCATTGTCTCATTTGCTTGTGAAACCCTTTAGTTAACCTCAGTTGTTTATAAATGTGCTATACAAATAAGTTCACCTTTGAATTTACAGTGTCATATCACCGATATCAGTGCTGAAAGAAAAACACAAGAAGCCATTAGTTGTTCAACAGCCCGCATTAGAAAGGTGAAACCTGTTCACACCCCTGAGATACAGATATGGTTTTTCTCTCTGATCTTATGCTAAATTAGAATGCAATACTCCCAACACACACATGTTTATTTTATTTTTTAATGTATTTTATATTTTGCTGGTTTTTTTGTTTATTTTTTTCCTTTCAACGAAAAGGAACCATAGTTGCCTTTCCAGATCAGATATTCAAGATGAGGCTTGTGGAAGAAACAGAGCTACGTGGACATAAGGAAATGCTGTACTGGCAGCATACATCATGTAAATAAATGAATTATGATGACCTGCTCAAATTATCATATCGCATGAGTCACTTTCACAAAGTTTCCATTGTGTGCATTCTCTCTGGCAAGAACAACACTTCCTCAATGAAGCGTGTGCTGCTTGAATCCCTTTCAACTTCTTTTGCTAAATGCCAGAACACCACAAACAGAAGCTCAATTCAAGTGAACTGGCTTACTGGAGTCTTGACCTCACTGTCAAGCATTTGTCAGACGCCATACATTTGTTCTCACATATGGCAGAGGCAAGTCAATTGTTCACAAAACGCATGAACGGAGCAGCTCAGTGTGTTTCTTAGAGGTTAATTTAAGAGGGAAACCTCCCAACAGCATCATGCCAACCAATTAAAGCACACAGCCTGGGATTTTTATAAACTTCTGAGCGGCTGGAAGCCCTGGCCCTCAGTTTAAAGGATGTGCTTTGCCAGGTGGCTGCAGCACAGAACTGTTTATTTCTGCGAACTGCTGGGGATTGCAGTCCTGCAAAGCTGCCCGAGCGCTTTCATGTTTCCATATACTGCATGCCCCATGCAATCCGCTCGCCTGATATGAACATGAAGTAAACAAAACATTAGGTCATCATAAATCACCAGCCAATGACATGTCTGGAACTGAGATTAGACAGCCAGAGTGGAGCAGTGGAGCACGAGTAAACTGGCTTCTCCTTCAGCAGCTCCTCCTCGGTCCCAATGTGTAAGATCATTATTAAAATTGCAGCTCAATTAAGATAAGGCTAAATGACTTTCTCTGTCTACTGCTTTGATGTAAAGGGGACTTTTCTTCTTTCGAAATCTAAAAAAAAAAAAAAAAGGCAGTTTAGAAGGAGCAAAGGGGTAGAGAATTGCTCTAAGCACGCTTTGATGTTTGAAGTCACAGCACACTGCATGGGATTTGGGTTTGATTGGAAACGTGCATGATTTCTTTTTTTTTTCTTTTTTTTAACCAGATTATTTTCAGACAAACCACCGTCTTCAGAAGTAAATGTTACAACTCATTTGCTCCGCTGCAAAGAAAATGTAGCCTTCTGACAGAACAGTGTGTAGGTTACGGTGTGCCCTATTTTTTTATTCCTAAATTGCTCATTTGGGTCGCTGCAGCCACTGAGTGCTGAAGAGCGGCTCGGCCGATGGCTATGCTGAATCAGTGTAACTGAACATGTTCAGTGTAACTGTTGCTAGTGTACAGACCCGATGGTGAATTTGTGTTTACAAAGCTTCTACTTCAATGAATATTTGAAAATTTTTGCTGGAAAGGTAATATTTAATAAAAGAACCATAGATTTTCAGAAGTAAAGTTCGGTCAGCAATTTTTGTTTGGTAAAAAAAAACAAAAAAAACAACTTTGTTTTTCTTTCAGTAAAATTATAAATGCTGCATCATAAAAAGTATAATGTTTCTCTGGAACTCATTCAAGCAGAAAGCTTCTCCTTCTATTGTTCATCCCTGTTCTCTTTGTCCCAAAGTTCACATATTTGCTTGACTTCTCACTGTAAACACAAAGGCAGAAACATCAGAGGCCCATGGACTGGGGATGTTTATATGAGCAGAGAGCCTGGAGATGGAACAGAGATATGAGTGCTGATCTGTGAAAGGAACCACTGCAGTAAATCGCTGCTGCTTGCCATCACACACAAATGCCATCTGGCTGTTTCACGAATCACGGAAACAGCCTCATACCTGGACACCTCCTCAGAAGCTCACAAAGAACCACTGCTGATATATGTAGCTCTTTGAGACTTAGCGGATTTTTTTGACAACAACCGCTTTTGTGGTTTCCACAAGTATGATTTTCCATTTTTGTGCTGTTTATGATCTTTCATTCCTCTGCATGGAAGAGTTGACTTAAAGAAAATGATTTCGCTGGCTGAAGAAAAAAAACAACAACTGGCTGCTGAAAAGAGTAACCAAGATGAAGAGTTTCTATACTCTCAGAAATCAGTGTGGAGTTTGTCTGCAGATAAAAGTTCAGACAACTCCTCTGTGTTGACCTCTGCAGCGCTCTCCATATATGGAACGTTATATAGACATTAATTTCTCAGCCCTGTTTTACCAACACTGTTTTAGATCTCGAGAAATATGGTCAGATTGATGCTGCCAGGTTTGAAATAAGGACTTTGCAAGGCATGAAGCCATGTTGTGGCATGTAAAGATAAGCACAGAACAATTTAACATTTTCTTTTAAAATTTGATTTAAAACAGGTTTTGTCTGCATTTATTTCCACTCATCCTAAAATCAACTCTGACCAGGTTTCCTGTACCTGTTCAAGATAAGCACTCCCACAGAATAATACCATCACAGTTGAGCTCATGTTATCAGGGTGATGTACAATGTTACTTTTTAATGATAATGGTAAAATGTTTTTTTTTTTTTTTTTTACTTTATCTTCTTTGCCAATGTACATATGATTGAAATAATGGGCCTCAAGTCTTTTTTTTTTGTTGTGTTGTTGTTGTTCCAGCACAACATAATGTTTGTACATTATTTTTACATTAATAATTCAAGAAACAATCATTTTGGCAAACTTGTAAGTTTGGGGATGTATCTTCCATATGTTTTTCAGATGTTCTCAGGGTTATTAATACATTTTCTTTTAAACCAAACCGACTTCACAATAATTTCAATTGTTCATAATTATTGGAGTTTCCCTCATATATTCATTCCAAACAAACAAACTTGTAACTTAACAATGTATTGTTTAATTTCTTTTATTTGGAATTTTTTTATCCCTTTAATCTGTGGAAGAAGCACTAGTTTACTGTTCCTGGTGATGCCCGTTACGGTTTCAAAAACAGTGAAAATGTGAAACATTTGAAGTGTTTGGTATTTTTTTTTGAAGAAAAATAAATGTTTTTGCTCACCTACGTTTCAACTCAAAATTTTCTTCCTGCAAAATAATTCACCTCGTAATATGACTTGCTGAAATTTGTTGGAGGAGGTGAACGGGACGCTTTTTGTTTCAGTGGTGCTGCGAGTATTCAAGTTGTATTGAATGTGAATGATAAATGGAAAAAAAAAAGAAAATGCATTTACACAAGCATGGTTAGTTAGCATGGTTGTGTAATTAGTTTTTAGAAACTTACGGAGTAAATTACATCGGATGAAAATCCAGAAATACTTTATCCGAGGAGATATGGGCCAGGTATAGATCATGTAACAAAATGAGATATTCCTTTGAACCTTATTTGACGGAACAGCTCATATCCACTCTGTCAGCAGTACTATAAAAACAGGACACACCGAGGCCAAGATGGAGGAAAAAACTGTTTTCCCACTGAATATGTTATTACTGATTGTGTGATTAGGTCTAGTAGCTCTGAATCTGATAACTTTATGACCTGGTGACCGCAGTAGAAAATCAACAGTTAAAGTGTTATCTGATATATTAATCTCTGGACTGATCTGCCCAAGTATCTGTTTTTCATGAATAAATCACTTAATACCAGAGAACAGACTGCTGCTTTTGCTATTGTCTTTATTTCCAGCTTTGAAGCTACTGCAGAAAAATCCAGCAAGAGTAATAGCCTTGAAAACCTTATTTGTGTGTTTCAGGTAACACAGTTCATGCTTTTGGGACTGTGTTTCGCTGGTTTATACACACAAGTATGTGTGCACACATGCCTTATTTATTTAAATTAAATTTCAAGCTTGTTTTCCAACCGGTTTCCTCCTCCTCTCCATTTTTTTTTGGGGGGGGGGAGGGAAATGCATTATTGCCTCTGTTTGTGGTTTGTGAGACACTCGAGGGATTATTGTTAATAGATCAATCCCCTGTCCCTGATTCTTCTCCTTTTTTTGTCTTTCATTATTTAACTTACTTTAAATTATTTTGGCCAGTTTTGCTGACAAATACTGAATGAACCAGAGATAGATGTTTAAAACATGTTTGTTATTTATACAGACTGTACCTGTAGTACTACACTTAGAAAATCCTAAGGAAAAAGCAGTTTGGTGTTATATTACTGGTTTTTCAAAGGTATATATTTTATTCAATATTTTTTCATATTATTCTTTTGACCATGTTTGAGGGAAAATGTACTGTCGATATTTCTTGAACAAATCTTACAAACCATTACTTATATATTAATTTAGAACAAGAAGAACAAGCGAAGTTTATGGATCACACTTTAAAAACTAATTGTGGATTGTATTATTAGAAAATTCAATCATAAAAATGTTATTAATATTAGTGCATTAATTGTTAAATCTCTAATGTGTAAATAAATCCTACTTAAACAATATGATAATACAGTAACCCAAGATGACCTTTGGTCAGCTGTTCTCATATTGTGCTGAATGTCCAACAGAGAACAGTATGGCTAAAATTGCAAAAGTTGTATTGTGAATGAATTTTATTCAAGGTTTTGTTTGCTTTTGTTTTTTTGTTTTTTTTTTGGTGAGAGTGGCAGCAAGAATTAAGGTATAAAACAGGTTTTGCTAATTTTGCAGCAGCACCAATGCTACAGTAGCAAGCTCAACTTTGCTAGTCTCCTAGTGAGGTTCAGCTTACTATGAGACTATGCAATGAGACTATGCAATTCATAACTAAGAATTGCACAGCTTAGCTATGATTGTGAAGAAAAATGTTTCAACATTAATTCAAAAGTTTGTATCTGGCTTAGTAGCAGTTTTCATTCTTAAATTAAAAACAGCTAGCAAGCCATACGTCCTAACCCTGATACAGTTGTTGCTTAGATTTCACATTTTTGGAATAGGATTCAGTATAAAATAGGATTCTATACTACTTTTTTGTTTACTTTAACGTAGAAGTGAGTTCGTTAAGCAAAGTTCTCATAATGATGGAAATGTACCATCCAGTAAGTAAAAATTGGTTAAAATTAAACATGTGGCTTTAAGTGTTAAGTTATTAAACTTACATAATTTATCATCCAAAATATTGATCATAATCTATCAAAAAATAAAATCCACCCAAATTGTTTAACCAGTATTATTGATTAAATTTTAACATTTTTTTTTTGTTGTTTTTTTTCAGTGCAGTGGACGAATCCCACACAAGGAAGGTTCTATCGCGGCCTTAAAGTTTAGTAGTAAAAGTGGTCTGCTGCTGACGTTTACACGGCTCAGTGGTCGCCTTGCACTATAAAATGAGATGGGACCCTGAAAAGACACAGACAACTGCTACTGTGGCTCAGATAGCAGGAGCCGAACTGCTTTGAAGTGATACAGAGTTCAAGTCTGTTCTTTTTGCCCCTCTCTGAAAGTGAATTTGCTCCTCCCTTGGACTTCATGTCATAACCTAATTGCTCGTAGTAGATACATGTAAAATACTGAAGCTGTCGTATATTTTTCTTTTACATTTTCAAAACCACAAAAAATGCCTATTTTTAATTGCTTGCTATGTTTTATTGAATTGATTTAATTTATTATAAAACGTATACTGTCCTCTAAACAGAAACGATGCTATAGAGACGTACTTGGGCATTAAAGGAATATAAATATGTTCAGAAATAAATTTTGCCCTTTATTTATCTATATGTGAATAACTTAGGATATTTTGAATGCAAAAAATAAATCTTGGAGTTTGACTTTGCTATCAATGTGCTCCGGACTGCACACGAAAATATGATTCAAGTTACCAATGACAATACATTTTTTGAACAACTTGCTTTCCTGCGGAAATGATCAAATTAACTACCATGAGGTTTTCTAAAGTATCATATAATGTGTTCTTGTAAATCATCGTACAATTAGAGCTGAAACATTTTGACCAACTCATGGCTTCCAGTACGAAACATTTCTTAAATCCTCTGCACGTTTTTCATTTTCTAGACATAACTGGCCACACAATGCAACCTCATCTAGCACTATGCGTAATTGTACAGTCTAAACCTGTGGGAGTCATTTTAAGACACGTGACCAAACTATTGCGTTAAATTATGAGAATTCTTCATATTTATTTATGTGACTGTTGTGAAAATAAACAGCCCATTATATATGCTACTTTGAATCCACTGCATACGCTTCATATTTAAAATTAAACTATACGGTTGAAAATGTGTTACCGTATTTCCTGCTGTACTATAATTGAAACATTCATTTGCTCGCTCCTGGCGTGAAATTCCCATAGTTTGGAACCGCGGGGCCGAGCTGCAGAAAAGCAGGTTTTGTGTGGCGGTCTTGAAGGCAACTCTGTTCCTTTCTCAGTCTGCCGGGTTATTCGCAGGTCGGCAGTTTCCTCCTGGTCTGACTCCACACTACTCCATTATCCCACCATAAGGAGTTAGTTTTATTTAATATGAATACAATCTCCGCATAACTGACTAAAGCCCTTATTTAGGCCCCAACATTTCTTCTACACCAAAAAAAAAAAAAAAAAAAACAACGATCGGTTTATTCACTTTTAAAGAAAGATAATTTATCTTTTGCCTTTTAAAAAAACTAATTAAATAAAACTTGCAACATAGGAGGCTGCATGCGGTGGTTATATTTCCCTCTGAGAGACAAGTGTTGGACCTCCAGCCTTTCCCTCGGCTGGCTGTACAGCAGAGCAGACAGAATTTGCGTCTGTGAGCTCCTAATTAGAAACAGATGGGTGCTTGGAGCAACCGAGAGCTGAAGCAAGGCTTTTTCCATCCTGAGCTGCGGTCACTCAGCCATACAGGTGCATACAAAGTCTGCAGGGACTCCCCGACTGGCCTTAAGTCCATTTATATTCCCATAGTCTCCCCGCGGAGAACTTCGTGAAACGAAGTTAGTAAGCAGTATTTTTAGTGGAGTTTTTGTGATAGTAAAAGTAATGCTGACACCGATTTAATTTTCGAGTTAATTGAACTGCGAGAAATGATAAAGTCGTGGGGGGGGGCGGGGGGGTGATTGAGTCCCAGGTTGGCAAATAACGCCACCATTACTCAACTGCCTTCTCCTATAACTGCAATTAAAAAAACTGTCTGCGCTGGTATATAGCCAACATCATGATAGAAAGCGATAAAAAAACGACTTAAAATATACAAATATTTATCTTCAAACGTCGTAGTTTGAGTATAGAGATATGAAGAAAAAAAACTCAAAACCTAACCCAACCAGATCAATTATATTGTCTTTGTTCGTGATTATTTTTGGGATAAACAGGACAAAATATGTGATCACGGAGGCAGTCGGTTTAGCTTAGGTGTATAGGTCACTTAGTAAACGTCAGACTAGTCTTTAGATCATCCATGAAATAATCATGTTTTCGTCTCTTCTGTGCATTTCAGGAACTTTAAGTGACCTTTAACAAGCGGCATTGGCCGCGTCAATCCGAATATAAACAAACCAATATAACTTTGTTGATTTCCTTGGCACTGTAAAAAATCATGGTTCAGGGTGATGGGGTGTCGACGGTATGTGTCTTTAAAAATAAAATTCAAAACTCCAAGAATTAATATGCACCATTTTTTTTTTTTTTTAATCAACCATACAATCCCGATTCTGTATTAATACGAAAGGCAGGTCCGACACTGCGGCTTTTGTCTCTGCCATTTGACCCGAAGCACTGAGGGAAGTTGTGCATTTTCAGGAATGTGGCGGAACGCTTCAGGAAGACGCAGAGTATAAAGTCTGGAGACAGACTCGCACTGTGGCCTTCAGGTTTTCTGCGTGTTTGGGTGCCCCAGAAAGACGCGAGCCCTCGTTTAATGACGTGTATTCCCCACGAGCCCCATCTGATTGTTGTGTTTTGTGTGTGTGAGAAAGGATTTTTATCTTTACCCTATCTGCTTTAGGTGGGGCACAAACAACAGGCTGAGGGCAAATTAATTCCTACCACCACCTCTGAAAAAGGGAAATGAAAGTGAAATTAAATTTGTGCTTTATTTTTTTGCTGTGGCTCAGAGAATCAGACTGAGCAGCAGGAGACCCACTGGGAGAAACTACAGGCCCGGTGCCAAAAGCTCTGGGATTTTTTTTTTTACATTCAGTCTATAGGCGTTCTTGATAATAAAAACAAAAATCATCCAATTGTAATTAAGGAAAAAAATGAATAAAATCATAACGTATAGGCTCCCTGTCATGCTCCTTCTTTGTTTGAGCGTCGTCCTGTTGTATTGTTGATGATGGCGCTCTGGCGGCCGACATCCTCCTCATTGACCTCCGTCTCCCTCTCTGCCTTTTCCGTCTCATGAAAAACGATTCCAGCTCTCTGATTGAATTTTATTCCTTCCTGACCTGGTCCGTTCTCTGAGAGCGCCATCAATCTTTCGACTAACACGACGTTTGTTTATTGGGCCTATATACTCGAAAGGGAATCTAGGAGTCTGATTGAGCTGCAGTTGGAGAGGCTGCGCACATTAAAGGATTTTGGCGATAGCATCAATAATTAGATCAGAGACAGATTAAAATCCACATAAGTGATTGCGTAGATAGTGTGTTACACGCGGTTGCAATCAGACATATGAACCGTGCTCTATATTGAGTCGGAGCACTTCGAATTCTAATTTTGGCTTGATGATCTGCATTTTTTATTTTTATTTTATTTTCTATTTTATTTTATTTTTTATTTTTTGTAGCATGTAAGGCTACAGATTGACAGGTGTGTCTTGAATCGTTTTTTAAAAAATATTCGAGACGAAGCTACCTTAAACAGCTAGTGCGTAAATAATTCCATTAACGGATTGTAAATTTAGGGATTAAAATGTGCTAATTATTGAAGTGTTTATATTTTAGAAAGTAAAAAATATATATATATTTAAATTAAACTTCTAAAATGTTTTTTATCCTTAAAATTACCATGATCTTTTTACAATCCTTATACTATCCAATGGTATCACAATGATAATGTAGTGTTTGTTATTATTATTATTATTATTATTATTATTATTATTATTATTATTATTATTATTAAATTGTCTGTTTATTCAATTTGTTAGTTAATATAACTGCGCTCCTGCGTTTTACGCAAACAATTTCGGCAGGCCTTTTCAAGTATACTTGCCAACATGTCTTTTAAATATAATTCACAAATATTTTTAGCACTCAAAAAACAACATAGCATGTAGTCTAATCAATGTTTCGACATCTAAAAAAAAATCAGAAATGTGGATTATTGATACACATATAAAACACATTTTAGATCTACTTGATAAAAGATATTAGACAAACCTTTTATAATAGCTCTACTGATGCAACACACAACCAGTGGAAAAACTACAGTTGAGATTTTCCAATACACACACACAGAGAGAGACTCATAGTTAATAAAAACGTGCAGGTCACATTTTCTCTTCCTTTGAGTCAACAACCTGTCAGGCTCGTGAGAATCGAAACGTCCAATCTGAAGTGACAACGGGAATATCTTTGGCATGTTTGGTATGATATTAAATCAGCAGCGGTGTGAGCCACTAACACACGACGCAGTCCAAAACAAAGCTGTGATGCGTCTACGGCTAACCTCCATGCTCCATAGCTGCTTGTTCAGGTTGATTTCATTGATTCTGTTACACAAGCTGTTGACATACACTGAAACTATTTAAATTCAGTTATATCAACTAAAAGGACCGAAAACGCACTATTTATGGTGCTAATTCTTTAGAAACACTCACAGCGAGATGCTTTTTAAATTATGAAAGTCTGTAAAAAAAATAAAAAAAAAAAGAAGGGGGGATGGGGGGAAGGGCGTGGGGCTATATTTTAGGCTACAGCAAATATTTTGATTTTTTTTTATTACTTTGATAAACTTGTTAATTAAAAAATTAAAACCACAAAAATGTAAACGTGGACGAGACTGCATGTAAGTTACCATCCTAAATTCTTGCTTGTAAGAAATGAGGCGCAACTCTAACTCACATAAAATGACAATTTATTTAACAAACAAACAAATCCTTCAGAATACTTTTCAACATTTAATTAAAATATCACGGTGATATACACGTTCCTTTTCGTCTTCTTTACTTTTATAGTGGAACATACTTTTGGACAGTTAAGGCAATTCAATTTAGAAACACTTTTGGAGTGTTTGGTCCATAATATTTGGCAACAGTTTTAGAAATAAATTACTATATATGCAACTATACACGTCCAGGACAAGTGACACATCTCTAACATATCACATAAAGCCAGAAAAGAAAAAGAAAAAAAACAAAAGCAAAAAATTAGAAACTTACGTGCTATTTGATGTAACACTGTTCTTTAGAAAAAACCAAGATCAAGTCTTTTCTGTCTTTTTATGTCTCACATTTGTCCATACTGTCATGGGGCAGGAAACAGAGGTAAAAAGGGGTTTTAATGACAGAGTTCAAACACCGTGTGGTTAAGAAAATACTGAGCTTTCCTTCTTTCTTTTCATTCTTCTTTGGTTTTTGGTCAGAATTTGCTGCAGTCGTATACAAAAGCTCCCGAAGTGCGATAGATGGACTGACTCGGTGGGAATGACATCTGACAGCTGTTATTCCCATTCACCGGTGAGTTATTCAAGCCAATCCTCTGGGATTCGAACATCTCACGGACTGAGTGGAAGTTCTGCTGCTGCGCCGGGTACGTTGCACCCAGATGGCCCAGGTCTCCGGCCTGGTTCAGGTACCATGACGCTAGCCTCCCTTGGTGGGTATGAGGGCCCTCCTGCCCTGAGTTCAGGTTAGCGTGGGTCAGGGAGGACGAGGTGGTTGTGACTGAGTAATCTGGCAACGTTTCGTCCACGGTGCTCGGTGCCAAGTGGCCCGACCTGTCCCCAGCGTAAAGGCTCATGTTACAATGATAGGTAGCGTTGGAGGTAGTAGAGATGGAGTTCTGGTTACAAGGCGAGCTGTAGACAGATGTCTGATTTGGAGAATAGTTTAGGGACAAAGATGGCGTTATACCTGCTGTCCTAGTGGAAGCGGTCAGGCTGGAGGGGAGCTCGGTGACCCCTTGTGGAGATCCCCGGAGGGAGGTCATGATGTTGTCCACACTGAAGCCCTGCGTAGAGGCCTGACTGTGGTGCTGCTGCTGCTGTTGCTGGTGGTGCTCGGAGCTGTCCATAGCGATGGACCTGCTGGAAGGGATGCTGTGCGGGCTCCCGCTGGACATGCTGCTGCTGCTGTCTGGACTCTCGATTTTGGGCACTGCGTTCAAAGAGGGCGAATCGGCCTGCGGCGGCGTGACGGAGCCGTTCTCAGTCTTAATATCCTGGATCCGTACGGGTTGGGAGCCTTGCACTGGCTGCTCCTGATCCCGGCCCTGCTGTCTCGGCGGCAGGTCCTTCTGCAGCCGCTCCTCTTTCTCCTTCAGCGCGTCCTTCTTCTTGAACCGCCGCCTCCTCCTCAGGAAGCTCCCATTCTCGAACATGTTGTAGGAGTCCGGGTCCAAGGTCCAGTAGCTGCCTTTGCCGGGCTTTTTGTCATCGCGGGGCACCTTGACGAAGCACTCATTCAGAGACAGATTATGTCTAATGCTGTTCTGCCAGCCCTGCTTATTGTCTCGGTAGAATGGAAACCTCTCCATGATGAACTGGTAAATCCCATTCAGGGTCACTTTCTTGTCGGGCGAGTTTTGGATCGCCATGGTGATGAGCGCGATGTAGCTGTAGGGGGGCTTCACCATGTCCTTGGGCTGAGGCTGGGGAGTGTACGGTCCGTAAGCCCGGGCCATGCTGGCGGGGTATTGGTCATGAGCCGCATGAGAGTACATGTTCATAGGCGCTGCCATCCCCGTGTAGCCCCCACCGGCAGCGGCCCTGTAGTAGCTGGGGTCGCTGCTGATGTACGGAACGACGCCCAGAGAATTGGGGCTGGAGACCGAGTAGCGAGCCTGCATGTCTTCACTTTGATCCAGAATCTGCAAAGGGTGAGCTCCACTTCTCCCTCCGATGATGGTTCAAATCACAGCGCCTTGCTGCTTAACTTAGAAAAAAAATAACAATAATAACAATATTAATAATAATAAAAAGAAACGTCTTCAAGAGGTCCCCATCCTTGGAACTATTCGGAAAAAGTTCTGAACTTTGAGACATCCGTCACCACACAGGACTTTTTGCGCAGTTAAATTCTTTCCTCCTTTTTTTCTGGCCGGGAAGCCGCGCCCCCTTTTCCAGAGTGTACTGGTTGTCCAATGGGAGGCCAGCCCGTGCACTTGGTTGGCCACACTCACAGCTCTCAGGGAAAAAGTTTTCAGGAGGTGTCGGTAACTCCCAGCGCGCTCCTGCCAAAAAGCTTCAGACGTGACAGAGCAACTAACATGCACACAGAGACACAACATGATCGCATGTTCCTGCGCGGTGCATCCTCTATCAGTCAAAGCTATTGCCTTTAAGGTGAAAGGGAGAAACACAGTGCGAGACTTTGATATTTCAGGGATAGGTTATTTCATTTCTGTTTGGAAAAAAAAAATTCTAGTTTTTCCCCCCTCCATTTTAAACGTTTTTCACAATAGTAAAAAGATAGCATACCCATTTTAAAATATTATTATTTTTTTTATATATGTGTTGTTAAATTATTGTTGACTGTTTAATTAAGTTATTTAGCAAAACAAATGGTGCGTCTTATACCCATGGAAACGTCTTTAAGGTGTTAACAAAAGAGCACCAACTGTGACTCAGTGTGAGATCAAAGGAGGAAATAAATGTCCTTTTTTGTTGAGAGGTGAGATGCAATCTTATTCAGAACAGAATTAGAGACAATTTGTGTTGAAACTCACACCCTGCAGATGTGAGAAACGCAAGGAACTAAAGGAGACCAGCACAACACGCTAGGAAACATTTTAAATAAAACTGTTTTGTTTCATTGTGTTGGAAGCCAGACAAACACTCTGAAGCATTTATTTGTTTAATTATTTTTATCTTTTAATTAAACATTGTTTTATTTATTCTAACAACAGAAAAAAAAAATCCATATTATATATTATTATATGCATTAACGTGAAGGGTATAGTTTTAGAGCCTAAGATAGAAAAAATAAAAAAATATGTGTATATTTTTTAAATTGACTAAAACACAAAAGGTTCAAAAAGCTGACACCTAAGGCCTCTGCTTTAGGTCGACCGTCACTGCTCCTCTGACTGTCGGGAGCAGCAGCGCATTAAAATCAGCACCGAACACCATGAGACAACAGTAATAGCCCCATTTTCACTGAAATCCTCCTCAGGTCTTCTTAATTAAATGTCCGTGCGGTGGCCTGCAGCGTTCCGCTGGTTTCTCCTTACATGGACCCGGGCATGAACTTTTTCCACCGCCCTGGGCTGTTTACACAGTTCACGACGGGCCTTTTACTTAATGCGGCGCTCTGCCCACCCAGTCCCCCCCAAAAACTCATGATAATTTAAACTATTCGCAACTGGGGCACCGTGACAGGCATAACAAAGTGTCAAATTATTTCACAAAAAAAGACGACGCAATGAGCATGAATTTTTCTTTGAACAAATGTAAATTTTAACGCCTTCAGTGTGGTACTGCATGTTTTGGTGTAATGTCATATTGGAACAAATTTAGCTCACTAGAACTATTTTTGACCTTATATTTTTATTACATTTAACCGCAGATATTTGTCTGAAATAGCAATAAAAAAAATAGAAGCATGTTTATATGTAATGAAAATACAACATATTTTGATGTACTGAGATTATTGCACAGGTCTAGACATACGCCAAAACATATAACAAAAGTCCTGACTGTGTAACCTTAAATTATGATTATGATGACCAATGTGATGGAAATGTGACTAACAAATGGAACAAATTAATGTAACGTAAAAATGCAGTCACTTTACTTTCGTACAAATTACTCTCCTGTAACTTTAAAAGCGAGCAAGAAGAAAGACCACGTTGTTTAAGTCTTACCATCAAAATTAGGAGCTCGGTTCCCTCTGGTGGCCAGGAAGGGAAAATTGTACAGTGTGAAAATAATATCATTTTTAGACCAGTATTGGATTTCAACTTTATATTTGTTAGTAACCATGGTTTGTTCGTTTAAAGGCCATACAATAAAATTAAAAAATGAAAAGAAAGAAAAAGCAGATAAAAACACACAAAAATTAACAAAGAAATTTAAAAAAGCACGTGTCAAGTGTTACTCATCCTGATATTAATTTTTAAAAACCGTTTTATTAATCACTTACTTGGGCATAATTTCTCGACAGAGACGGAACAGAGAGTTGCAGGAAGTTTCTGGTGGGGTGCTGCCATCTCTTGATACACTTCAGTACTACATCCCTTCACTCAGATGAAATACAGTACAGTTTTTCTCAGCCGCTTCTCGAATCATCATGCATTTTGCAAAGCTGTAAGTGCATCTCTCAAAACATTTCGTACAAATAGCCACATGCCGTGTATTTTCTGAAAAAAGCCAGGCTCTTCCACAAAATACTTAGTTGACCCCTCAATGTAAACATATGTCAATGGACATGTCAGCACTATCAGTATGAAGAGTTATTGCTTCATGGATATATTTTTTTTATTGCTTTAAAGCCGTTCTCACTTCAAACTCCATTTTTTTAGAATCAGTTAATAGTTACAGCTGAGAAAAAATGTTTTGCAATCAATAAAATTTGCATTCAAGCATTTCCGATTCTGGATTCATGCATGGCATGCGTGAGTGACAGAATTGATTAACTTTTAATCAATTCTGTCAAGAAAAATAAAAATAATGGGCCAAGAAAAATAAAAATAATGAAGTATTACCATGATTATGTAAAGTTGGAATTTTCATGGCCTAGATCTAAAGATACTCCACTGCCAGTGTTGCCTACAAAACCCCGGGAGTATTTTTGATAGGAGGCTGATTGAACCGCAATCATAGCGGAAAGAGTTCATAATGTCAGCACTGTAAAGGACAAGGTCACATGAAATAATGCTTCAATGGCCTTGTCCTTTACACTGCTAAATTGTCCATCTTGCAAAGAGTTGGATCCAGAATCAGAAATGTAAATTTATTGGCTGCATTATTTTTTTTAAACTGTGACTTGTAAATGAAACACTATAAATAATACGCAAAATACAGTAAATGAGAAACAAAATAAAACCCGGGAGTAAGAAAGTTAGAAAACACAGCACTGTAGGGCACAACAAAAGTAGAAATTGGAAAATAAGACAATCTTTTTAAGGAAAACTGTACAGGCAGAGCAAGAGGAACACAATATAATCACCCTATGTTCTCCATCTCCATGCTGAAGAAAATAACTCAGTGGGTTTAATTAATGAGGGGTAGCGTCAGAGAAACGCCATCATCATCTTGTTGTGGATCGCAATCCATTGCCTGGTGACGCTGGAGCATATGTCCTCAGCTTCTTCCAGTGTTTTGCCTCCTAACTTCTCTGCCACAGCCTCGTTCCTCTTCCTCCTCTTCTTCTCTCTGGCTGTTGATCATGTCAAAACCTTTGTCATTCCATTGACAGAATTGTAACACTGTGTTGTGCTCCGCCCATGTACACTACACATGACTGGCAGTTGATGGCTAATGAGCCATTAACCATTGACCTATTTCAGAAACTGGCTGATTATTGGCTGATCGAATGCTTCACACATTTACCTATATTGGAGAAATTCGGGACTCACCTGGGAGCAATTTACCAATTCAGTACAGAACAACACGCTCAATATGCGTGTTTTCTACTTTCTCTTATCTTTTTTTCTTCATTACAGGCTATTTGGAGTACCATTTCAAATTATATGTTGACAGCCTGAAAACACTGTAAGGACAAAAGACTGAAGCAAAGACCTGAGAAGACTAAAAGGGGAATTCAATGTAATGCTCCTGATGGACAAAATCATCATACATTACCTTTATTTTCAATTATCATGAAAGTTAGATGTCAGCCTCTAACTTTTTAAAACCGGTGTTTGATGAGCAATGAGTTGTACGTTTTTTTTATTTACATGCAAGGATTGGGCCAACAAGTATTCACAAAAAAAGAGAAATCCAACTTCCAAAATTATTAATTATTTGACAAAAATAGAAAAGCCACATTTGTGGTTTTTAACTCACATGAAGCTTAACTTCCAGTACTATGCACAGTAAAGAGACAGGTTGCTGAAAGTGACACAAACCCATGCACAATCCTTAGAAAGCAAATAACATTGTTTTCAGAATGTTTTAACAATGATTCGAGAACAGCTTCTGCCTTTGACTTTTAACTATAGTTGCACTCACACGTCTGCACCTGCGCAATACCAGTTCAACGAAACCAGGATTTCTTGTCGAAGCATGCACGCATCGTTAACGCCTCTTTTAGCAGAAATTGTATTACAACTTGGCTGTTGCTAAATGCCATCAAACCCTGTCTTTACATTTAGACACCTCAAGATGGCAGTGCAGAACATGTCAATGGGATAAAAGGATTTGAACTTTGCAGTTTGGTGGAGCGCTGAGTTGATAAAACGACATCTCAACTGAATAATCATAAGAAACTTGGAATTTCAAATAGAGTTCAAAAGATCAATTCAATTTTGTATTTTGTACTTTGTTCAGGTGTAGAAAATGAAGAAAGAGTCTAAGATTGAAAGCAAGACATTGGACGGAAGGAAAAGAAAGCGCTATGTAGAAATGTGTGGTCATCGAGGCACACATGGCTTCACGTCCTGGCAGTCGCTGTGGTTGTGGTGGTGATGATCGGATCATTCGGTACTCGGATGGAAGGAAGAGATTCCATTTAGGCTCAAAGCGAATTCCTTCGTTTCCGGCGCTTGAATAACTGAGGGGCTGGAATATTGAGGGAATCCCACTGGAAACAAACAGAACCAAAGTCAGGATCAACATGTGTGTTGGAGCTTTTGGCAAGCCACGCAGCATTTTTTAAAGGGCAGCTTTAAAAAAAATGCCAACAGATCTGGCATGTTTTGTTTTTTGCTGCTACATAAACGTTTTTTTTTTTCTTGTTAATTGTAATATTTTCTCTCTTACTGCAAATGAATTACAGAAGTGACTATGCTTTTCATATCTTAGAGGAAATGTTTAAAGTAGTTTGTAGAATTAAAACTTTTCTATTTTTACTAAAACATGCCTAAAATAGTAAAATGAGTAAAATGTTTGACAGTGTTAATTCAAATTCAATATTAAATATAATAGTATGTAAATTAGGCTTAAGATAAGTTAAAAGATAATAATTCTGCCTCATTTTGTTGGAGTGTACACACAGTGATATAACGTAACATCACTTGTGTAATATTACTTTGCAAAGAAGTAATACTTGTGTCTTGCATGTGTTTTTTATTGTTGTGTGTATTATTTATTATTTAATACATAGTCGGTGCAGCATATGAAGGACGTACAAAAGGTCAAAAATAATACACAATTAAAAATCTTCTCAAATTGCACCACACAGTTTTGAGGCCCTGAAATGTAGCCAGGTCTCTCTTCCTTCACTCATCTGTTATTCATTAAAAAAAACTCATGGCAGGTGCCATTTTAAATGGAATGAAATTATCAACATTTAAATGTATCACAGATGAAGAAGCGTCTAAAATCCACCTACAGAATGACGTCCTAACGTTTAGGCTCAATCATCGTCTCTTTTTTTGGAAGACTTACAGTAAAATTAGAAGCAAATATTTAAAACACACTACTGGAAAATATCAAGTATATCCATCCACATTTTTAAATTCAAAATTAAAAATATACTGGATAAAAATTCTAAACTCGTTTAAGACAAGCCAACACCAAATAAGTGAATAAACTGCATCGTAGACATCAACATCATATCACAGTTTTCTTTAAGTGGGTTTTCTACCTGCCACCTGAGATGATTCTCGTGTGTTATGATGAAAATGGATTTGAGGCAAAGAATAAAGTGACGTTGCAGAGGGACTGCTGCAGCTTGATGGCAGAACTTGCTGTTTTCTGTGCGAGGACACCCCAGGTGCGTTCCAATGCGAGGCGGCATTTTCATACGCACATGTACGGTCCAGAGTGGCTCTTGTCGTTGGTGAGGAGTGTAAGGGACTGCTGCTGCTGCTGTCTGGGTAATAATTGGTGTGAGATGCTGTCTCACATGCCGTCACGTAGGATGTCAGGGAGGTGGATGAAATGTGCGGGATGCGTTGGCCTACTCCAAGTCCTTTAAATCCCCCTTGAACTGCACTACCCACTAAATCTAGGTTGTAGTTACTATGGTATGATATTGAGACTTGAGGAGATTGGAAATCAAAGTTCTGCGCCAGCACGGACGCGCCAAACCCGATGTCATTCATCATCCTGTGCACTGGTTTCATAGCTTGGCATTTCCTCCGGAATCCTCGCGGTCTGCGGCGAAAGGATCCCTCCTCGAACATGAACTCGCTTCCTGCGTCTATGGTCCAGTAGTGACCCTTCCCAGGTCTACCCAGACCTTTGGGCAGTTTTATAAAGCATTCGTTTAGAGACAGGTTGTGTCTAATGGAGTTCTTCCATCCCTGGTACGATCCTCTAAAAAAGGGGAACGTGGCCTGCAGGAACTGATAAATTTCGCTCAGAGTTACTCTTTTGCTCGGTGAGTTTTGGATTGCCATGACTATGAGTGCGATATAAGAGTAGGGCGGCTTTTCGGGGCGCCTCAAGCTCGTGGTGGATTTTTTTCCTCCAAGTGCGCCCTGAGCGCTCTCCAGGTCTGGCTGCGGGCTGAGCAGCGCGGCGCAGGAGCGCGCAGAATCACAGGGATCCAGCTGCTGCTGCTGTTGCTGCTGAGGCATCTCAGCAGTCATGTTCGCGCTTCTGTTTGAATGCAAGCACTCCCGCTTCCCCGTGTAACGTAGTTTACTCCGCTTTCCTGACGCAGCATTTCAAGACGTTCCTTTAAAATGCTTTGCGAGGTTTACAGCCGTGGCAATAAGCGGTCCTCTGCCGTCATCACTGGCCATGTTGGCAATGATCCTTTATAGACAGGAGGAATAAAGATCTTCCACTTCACTTGTGCATTTGTTACCCGGCCAAACAGAACTCGACTACGTATCCGTTTTCTCCTCTGTGTCCTTAGCCCCATTACGCATCCTGCGTTTTACCCCCCCAAATCCAAGAAATCAGGAAATACTCCCTGCCCCACTGGCCAAGATCCAGACAAGGAGTCGGACACAGCACATTAGAGCAAGACTAATCCCCACCCACGATTCACTTTTTGACTGTTTGTGCAGAAGTTGTTTAGCATTAGAGTCCTTCTTACTGTGTTATCTACAGGACAGGATTCTGACAGAAAAAAAGACCGCATTTTACTTCTTTTATTTTTTATTTAGTCAAAGCATTCAGATATAGGAATACCACACACACAGATTCCAAGTGCTGCGTTTCCTCTTGAGTTTGGACTCGATCCTTTGATAAATTAATTCTTAAGCAAGAATTGTTTTTAAATGAAAAATCGCTAAAAAAAATGCAGGGAGTGGGGGCGTGGTGGGCTTTAAAGGGCTTTCTTAGATGCTGGACTAAAGGTGGACTAAAGGGGTCCACTGATGTTCATGTGTCATGTGACACTCAAAAGATATGACCAAAAACAGAATTTCAAGCGTTTCACTAGATTGTCCAGCAAATTGCAAAAGCAAACAAAAACATAAAATAGTCATAGATAAATGACAAATAAAGAACCCTACACCTGGAAATATCTAACCCTTTTTCCACTCCCCAAATTAATGTAAAAAAAAAAAAAAAAGGTTAAGCATTGGTTAAGTGGAAGACTGCAACTTTGCTGGTCTTTGGCAGCAAAGTTACAGTCCTATCGCCCCAATTGCTACAATTGTTTGGCACCACTGTTGCCTTGCAGAAAGAGAAAGATGATCCTGGATATGAACGCTGTGGGTTCAGTCTATGCCCTGGCTTCCTCCCACAGTGCAAAAGCTTGGCTGACTGGTCAAATGGTTTCTATAAAATGTATCTTAGATATGTGCATTGTGGAATGGATGGAATGAAAACCTGTCCATTGTGTACCTCGTCTCACCCACTGCTGGACATACATACCAGGCAGGCCTCTGTGACCCAGCAAGGACAAAGGCATGGACCAACGGTCTCAAAATCTAGGCCTCAAGATCCGATGTCCAGCAACTTTGCACTGATCCATCACACATGAATCAAAGAGCCGAATTACATCATCATTATTTGACTCAAGTGTGTTGAAGCAGAGGCATCTAAAAGGTACAGGACACAGGACCTTGAGGCTTTGATTTTAAGGACCTGGATGAATGGATGGATGGATGGATGGATGGATGGATGGATGGATGGATGGATGGATGGATGGATGGATGGATGGATGGATGGATGGATGGATGGATGGATGGATGGATGGATGGATGGATGGATGGATGGATGGATGGATGGATGGAATAATAAGGTTTTAATAATAGTACAACAATCAAAATGAACTCCATCAAAATGTCCAAGATTTATTTAAACAAGCAAACAAATAAATAAATAAACATTATTGCTTTGGTATCTGAGGAGCTTTTTATTGGTTTCAATAACACACAACAACACCGTTGTACCGTTGTTTTATCTTTTTTTTTTTTTTTTTTGCTGGTTTTAAATATTTTATGATAGACGTTTAGACAAAGAAAACAAAGTGCATTTTGATACTTTTTGTCTACCAAATAACAAAGATATTAGTGTACTGTACACAGTAACATTTACTATTAAGTGTTGTCAACAAAGTAATAAATAAAGAAAAGGTGGCCTGTAAAGGTAAAAAGAAAAAAAAACATGCCAGCATCAACAAGGTAATAAATTAAAGTATCACTCAATGATGACTTTCAATTCTCAAACAAGAGAAAAAGTAAAAGAAAATAATAACAAAATGAGTCTGTCTTTTGTTCTGTTCATAAAGAAAAGCATTCCAGCACCAGGTTCAACGAGCAGCCCAGCCCAGGGGGAAAGCAGATGCGCTTGAGTGATGCAGCATAAGTTCAGAGTACGGCCAGATAAATGCAGGGTAAAATGGCTGCTTGGTCGAGTCTCTTTTGAAAGGCTTACTGAGGATGCTCTCAATAGCAAATGGGCTTGTAAACTTGGGACGGGGCTCAGTCTTGCTGCTTGGGTCAGGCTTGTCGGTACCCTGAGGTTCCTCTGCGCTCTCCGACACGTCCTGCACTCGGTTGAACTGCTTACTGATGCGCTTCCTCCTGCGCCTGAACACCCCATCAGCGAACGTGTACTCGCTGTTAGGGTTGAGCATCCAGTAATTGTCTTTTCCCCAGGGCCTGGACGGGTCCCTGAGCACTTTCAGAAAGCAGTCATTCAGAGACAGATTGTGTCGCACAGAGTTCCTCCAGCCGGTGTAGCTGCCCCTGAAGAAGGGGAACTTTTTCATCAAGTAGTCGTTTATCTCCGCCAAAGTCAGACGTCCGGTGGGTGAATCTCGGATAGCCATGGCGATCAGAGCGATGTAGGAAAGAGGGGGCTTGGGTCTCCGTGTGTACGGTTTCGATTTGCTGCTGCCACCTGGAGTGATCAGTGGAGGGCTGTGAGCCACGCAGTCTCCATCGGACCCCAGTTCCTCCTCTGCAGAAAGAGCGGACTTCTCTTTCCCCTCTCCATCCACGGGGATCTCAAGCTGCTTCATATCATGGTTTCCACACAACACTTCTAACTTCATGCTGATGGAGGTGCTGAGTTGCGAGATCCAGGGTAAAACGCAGGAAAGCTGTTTGCGTAAAAGTGGTTTGTGCGTCAAGACGCGCGGTGCCTTGGAGAGTCTCTCAGGGCCAGTGTCTTTCCAGTCATACCTGCCGGAGCGCTACAGCCGATCTCACCTTTACTCTACGGACTATTGTTTATATCATCCTCACCTAAAGACCAACCCAAAAAAGGCGGAGCTTCATGTACAAAAAAAAAGTATAAAAAAAAACATGCATGTTTATCATCTGTTTACCTATTCATCTGAATAGGTATTACAAATAGAGTACTGGCGTAACAGTGAACAGAATAACACAAATGAATACTGAGTGATCACGTAGTATAAAACAAACATAAGGAGACAACTTCTCTCAACACGCACTGCACCGTACCTGTTGAAAGTGTTCAAACACTCTAGAACTATCTCACCTGTAACAACCAGGGGGCGTAACTCTCTACTGTAAGATAGGTGCTTAGTGTTCATTTCAAGAGGCAGCATAAACACCGAGTTACATGAAATATGCATGTAAAAGTATTTATATATATATCTTCAAAGTTTGCATTTTTTTCCCCCCACAAGTTTTGTGCACTTTTGAATGATTTAATATGACGGACCAATACAAGGAAGCATATAACTATGAATTAGAAGGGAAAGTATGCGTGGTTTTCCTATTCAGATAGAAGTCTGAAAGGTGTAGCATGCTTTGCACTGAGCATCTGGGAGTGGATGCCTTAAAGAAGCACCTTTCAGACCACTTATAATTCATTTGTAAGATATCTCCATAACTCTTCCCAAAGGAACAGTTGATCTAAGGAGCTTCTTCAAAGTTTTGATGTGCTTTTAAATGCATATGCTCTCATTGTCATGACTCTGACTTTAGTTGGAAAAACCAACTAAAGTCAGAGTCATGGGTTTCCAGGTTCACATGATAAATTTGAGCTTTGTGAGATACCGTCAGTTTGAGAAATTGTTTTAACCCAACCCGTCTTGAAGGCAATTGGTTGCACTGTAATTTACTGAGGAGTTAGAACTGTCAAATTTCTGATTTTTATTTATAGAAAAAATAAACCATGTTTCATTTTCTCTCTATTTTTTAAACATGTTACTTTCACACTATATGCTAATAAAATACATTTAACTTTGTGGATGTAGCAGGAGAAAATGTGAAACGATTCAAGGGGTGTGAATATTTTTACGAAGCACTGCAAAAATTCCTACAGTCCACAGTGGGTTTTAAACGTACTAGCATGACATACTAGTAAGTTGTCATACTAATGACAACTAGTATGACAACTCCTTGTGCCATCAATATTTAGACAGTTCAATGCACTCATGATCTACCACATCAAATCTGTCAGCTCTAGGTTGTAGCTTTCACAACCAGAGTAGAAACCAGTGCTACAAATACTGATTCCTGTTCATCTTGTTGCTCAGTGCCAAGAGGATGATTGATGACAAATTGCTTCCAGTGACTTATGTTCTCTCTAAATGAAAAGCCAGTTTTAGACAATTTGAATCAAGGGTACAAACCAAACAAACCAATTAAAGTCTGAACTCTGCCTTAAAGTCCTTAAAGCTAATATTTAGGTCTTCTTACTATTTCAACAAATTATCCTCATAGTCATACATTTCCCTGGGAGTTTGGTCGGGCTAAAATAACTATTTGTTTAAGAGTCACCATCGCTCTTTAAAAACAAACACCAACACTGCTTGTTTTCTCGGTTCTCCAGCGGCAAAAGGTTATCTGAAAAACAATACCCTTTAGACACACCTGCAGACAAAAGCTGACATAATAGTCACGCTACACCTAGTCACCAACTGCTTCCACAGAGGAGTGTGCAAACCATGGTTTAAAACTGTTGCTTACACATGTTTGTACTGGTGTGGATGTTTGGATTGTCCATGTAGTAATCTGTTTGTGTTAAGTGTGACACCTGAAGCTGTGGTAAGGTCACTATTTTCAATGGTGGCATGTCAAGTGGAGATTCCTTTAAGCTAACCACACAATGACAGGAGCCCAAACAGTAGGTATTTGTTTGCTTCACTGCAAGTAGGAGCTTGTGAGAGCACAGGGTGCAACTCTGTGAGTTCTCTCTTGCATTGTGATTTGCTGGAGGAGAGCTTACAGCGTCATAGCTGGAATTTCAAGTATGAATGCACAGTGAAAAATAAGGTGTACAGAGTGCGATCTATGGATATATTTAAACACCACGTTGCTAAGCTAACACAAGCTAAGGTATTAGTATGAAATGTATTTCTAAAATAATATAACATTCTAAACATAGTCTGCTATTAACTAGTGTCAGATTTGTGAAAATTGTCTATGAAGAGAAGACGTTTTCCCAAGCTTTGTACATTCTATGCTTTTGTTTCAGAAAGCTTTTGTCTTTTCTACTCACACCCATTGCCCAATTTTTTGTCTGCACAAAAAAATTATTCTTAGCACCTATAAAGACATTCAGTACAGTGTGGTTCAATTTGAAATGTATTGCTTTGCTAGTTTCACTTTGTGTCTTCTAATATTTGAATTATGAAACTATTACATAAAATAGTAATAATTTATGCAGATACACAATCAGATAGCATCTTTCCCTTTCATGAACTCATTTTGTTTTCAAGCTTACACATTACCAAGTGGTATGGTGAAAACTTCCTCTCAGTACAAGAAAAAAGTTTTTGTCTGAGCTGCAAAAGTATGCCAATTATGGGTCCTTTTTAACACCACCGACTGTAAAATATCTATGAAAGCGCCGTCGTGCACGCCACAGACAAACTGATTTTGAGATTTCAGATCAGACCTTTGGAAATGTCTGCTATTCTGGGTTTGACACTTGTCTGGAAATTTTGGAATGAGGAAATCAATGACGTGAATAATCACGGCTTGACGCATACCACTCCCACGCATGCAAAAACATAGCGCAACAGTACACATGACCATTTGATTGGAAAGCACAAGGGAATCCCAGGCAGTTGCCAAAGTAAATAAAACCTCCCCGCACAGATTTCAAAATAGATGTCTTTTTTGTGTGTACGAGTATTAATAAGCAGGAGTTGGACTAAGTCACTAACGTTCAAGTCTTTCCTTGCAAGTAACGATTCAAGTCACAAGCAAAGACATTTCCTTATTTTTTGAAAGACATATATAATTTCTCATCAAAAACTAAAATACTAAATTAAAAACAAGTTGAAGCCTGAATATGCCAAAGGTATGGCTAACTTACTGTACAAAACTTTTGTTGGGAGATCGTCGTGTGCTGCAAAAAGCACATTATTTCTTCCCATGAACATACTTTGGACAAGTCACGATAAAGTGCACAGAGACTTAACAGACTGACAGACTTCAGCTGACAGGTAGCTGAAGGAATGAGTTCCTTTCTTATGATCTTGTCCTGTGAAGGGACAAGGTGTTCTTATTTAAAATTTCTGAACACAAACGCAAAGCATGCAAAATATATAATTTCCTGGACAGGAACCTAAAAACTGGAAGCCGGAAAAGGGTAGAGTGGCTTCTCCAGGTCAGGGGGGTCGTCCTGCCTCAAGTGGAGGAGTTTAAGTATCTGGGGATCTTGTTCACGAATGGGGAAAGAAGGGAGCGGGAGATCGACAGGCGGATTGGGGCAGCGTGTGCTGTAAAGCGGGCGCTATACCGGTCCGTCGTGGTGAAGAGAGAGCTGAGTCAAAAAGCGAAGCTCTCAATTTACCAGTCGATCTACGTTCCCACCCTCATCTATGGTCATAAGCTTTGGGTCATAACCGAAAGAACGAGATCCCGGATACAAGCGGCCGAAATGGGTTTCCTCCGCAGGGTGGCTGGGCTCTCCCTTAGAGATAGGGTGAGAAGCTCGGTCATCCGGGAGGGACTCAGAGTAGAGCCGCTGCTCCTCCACATCGAGAGGAGCCAGTTGAGGTGGCTTGGGAATCTGGTCAGGATGCCTCCTGGATGCCTCCCTGGTGAGGTGTTCCGGGCACGTCCCACTGGGAGGAGGCCTCGGGGAAGACCCAGGACACGCTGGAGGGACTATGTCTCTCGGCTGGCCTGGGAACGCCTTAGGGTTCCCCCGGAGGAGCTGGAAGAAGTGGCTGGGGAGAGGGAAGTCTGGGCCTCCCTTCTGAAGCTGCTGCCCGCGCGACCCGACCCCGGAAAGCGGCAGAAAATGGATGGATGGATGGATGGATGGATGGATGGATGGATGGATGGATGGATGGATGGATGGATGGATGGATGGATGGATGGATGGATGGATGGATGGATGGATGGATGGATGGATGGATGGATGGATGGATGGATGGATGGATGGATGGATGGATGGAACCGAAAAACGTACAGTTGTCGAGCAGCACTAACTTGATCTTGAAGAAAGCCTGTAACCTGGAATCTCTAGCCTATACACTGGCTCATAAGTTTCTTCCCCTTCTACATTATTATGGAGTGTAACTTATATGTATTTGAGAATAAAATCAAACCAGCAATGTGTTTTACTGACCGGATAGCAACCAGCATTTGCAGTCCACATTGCAGTTTTGTGTTGTCGGAATTTGTTTAAAGAAACACAGAAATGAGTCAAGAAAGTTCCACTTGACTAAGTGTTTGCAATGGAATTTCTTCCAGTCCCTTGTTTGAAAGTATGAGGAAGAGTAAACAGACTTAGACGACTGCATGTGTATGGAGTTAAACTGTTGCTAAAAACAGCTCAAAAAGAGCAAGACACAACAAAATGTTCAGAGGTGTTGCAGTGTGAATGTCAACTTAGCCTTTTCTTTTTTTTCTAACGCCATCGACAAATTAGGAGTCGTCAACATTGATTAGCTCCTCAGTGACGTAAAGAGCTGCAGCACATACCACTTTGTCCAAAATTAACTGGATGATGATGTCAGCGTCTCTATCTGAAAGATTTCAATGACAACAAAAAACCTTTGCGTGCAAAACTGTGAATGACTTCAGATGGCCAGATGTCTTGCCCTTGATTAGAAGAATTGAAAGTCAGTGTCTAGAAGATAGTTATGGCCCTACCCACTCCTTAGAAGGGCAGTTAAAATGTAATTTAAATCCAACGAGTTTCCCCGTATCATTTATGCAGTTGTGCAACTCACCAAAAATACACCTCAAAATGCATTCTACCACTAATTATAGTTTTCTTTCCTGTCAGGTCATGATAATATGCTGACATGCTTTCAGCGTGTTAATATTCTATACATTGCTAAAAGCTGATGGCTGTTATTTAGATGTACATGTTTGTACAAGTTAAAGACTGAAACCATGTCAGCATATTGTCATTACATGACAGAAAAAAAAAATCTATAATTAGCTACTTAGTAAGCGTTTTGAGGTGTATTTTTGGTGTGTTGCACAACAGCTTAAATATTATGGAGAAACTTAGGATTTAGGTCAAATTTTAATTACACTTTTAAACAGCGGGTAGGACCACAACCGTCTTCCGCTGACTTTCAGCAGCTCTGATCTTGTGAGGAGCGTCTGAGATTATCCCCAGTTTTGCACACAAAGGCTTTTTGTATGTATTAAAAGTAGTTTTATATTCCAACGAGTATGTGCAGGTCACCTGGATTCATGTTTCGATTTATGCAACAATATGGGTGCTGTTGTTCTCTTTTTTTAAGACTTCACCTTTCGATACGTCAGTTATTACGACTGTGTGTCTTTGATGGTATGGTACAATAATAGTTTCAGGTGCAGATTAAAAAAACTCAGGCCAAATCTGTTAAGATGGTAATCAGAGGGTTATAAACACATAAAGTAAAAAAAAAAAGAACAGGTGCCAAACAGCTCTGCAATAAAGATCCGTCAAGGTCATTATAGCAGTGGATCTTGCTGGCTTACAAGCACTCATTGCATAGTTAAAATAAAGATGTATGCTTATTACCATGGGCATACCTTGCACATACACACTCACACATAATGACAATGTTAGACAGACATATCGACCTAGCAGTCATGTTTTTGACCTGTGGGTGGAAGCTAGAACACCTAGAGAGAAGTCATGCATGCACAGGGAGAACATGCAAATTTCATTCCAAAAGACTCTTGGCCACGATTCAAACCCAGAGTGGAAAAGCTGCAAGGCAGGAGGGCTACCAGCTTTTCCACTCTGCAACGCTGCAAAAACATTTATACTCCTTTAAGTTTTTATCATTGCATTTCATTGATATTTTGTGTCATAGACCAACACAAAACATGGCACTTTGAAGCAAAAGAATAGTGATCTAAATGTGAAATAAAACTAAAAAGTGAATTGTATTCATTTGACTAAATGCCCCGGCTCACTTTCTTTCGCAGTGATTGCAGCAGAAAGTCTTTTTGCCATGTTTCTATCAGCGTTGCACTTTCAGAAGCTGATATTTTTGGCCATTTGTCTTCGGATGGATATAAATTGCAACATCATTTTTGCAAGTCTTGCCACATATTCTCATTTTACTTTAGGTCTGGACGTTGACCGAGCCATTTTAAGGCATGAATACTTTGATCTAAACATTTTATTTGCACATTTGGCTGTATGTTCAGGGTATCCTGCTGGAAGATGACCCTACATTTAAGTTTCAAGTCTTGTGCTGCTTTTAACAGGTTTTCTTCCACGATTACTATGTCTTCAGCTCCATCTAATTTTCCATCAACTGATTTTTTTGCTGCCCCTGCTGAAAAAAAATCAACCCTACAGCATGATGTTTCTACCTGCGCATATCATTCACCACTGGGAATGATATGCTCAGGCATCAGGCATTGCGATACGTTCGTATAGCTGTTGTCCTTTACTTTCTTTTTTCTTCTTTTTCCCCATTTTTTATTTATTTTTTTGCATGTAGGTAAATAAGTTTGGTGTTGTACCTATTATGTCAGAGCACATTTTTCACAAGTTTACTGCGTCCACAAATGGCTTATGGCTGACTATAAAAGGGAAACCATATAATTTTGTTAAATTTCTATCCCCGTTTTTCACCAACAATCCTAGGTACACAGATGGACACTATTTACTAGTAAGGTAACTTCTGAAGGCCATTGGCTTCACTGGGTTTTATTTAGGTATATCAGGGTATAGATGATTGAATGCAAATGCACACCGAAATTCAGATTCTTAATGACCAACCATGTTTGAAATGCTCACTAGAAGTTATTTTAGGTCAGGCATACATGGCTTTGTGGTGAGCAGAGATGCCTTGTGTGAAGGACTAATAAAAAGCAGACATCTGAACTTTTTCCAAGCCATATTGTAGATCAGCCTACATTCTCAACTTCTCTTAAATAAACTTACTCAAACCGGTCATTTTTTTAAAAAAGGCAAAATGAGGGTAATTCAGCCAAAAACATATCACAGAACGTTCAGAAAACATGGTTGGTGTCACATCATAATAGCCTTGGCGATGACAGAGAAAGAATCAAAAGACCAAGTCTTTCTCTGTTTGTTATCTGAAGGTTTCTGTTTGTAGTGATGTCTGTGCTGAGTCTCTCTTAGTGCAGACAAACACCCATAAGCTGTTACTGACAAGCAACAGAGCTTCAAAACCACTGCCAGCATCACTGGATGATGACTAAACACTGCAATCTGTGTAAGGCAGGCAGTATGGGAGGAAAGGAAGAGCCGTTTCAACGCTGTAACAGAAACTGTTAAGGTTAGGACAAGTTTTGCAGATTAACTGCAACTATAAAATAATAAAATCTAATAAGAGTTTTGGTGCCATTCCTTTGTGTTCATATGCTTTTTTAAGTGCCAATGAAGCATACCAATGAAGCAGCTCTTCAGTTTTATCACCCTCCCTGATCTGACAGTTTACAGACAGCTTCTCACGGAAAAACATTAGAGGAAAAATTAACAAAGATATAATTAGCTCTGATTAGATAATTATTACAACCTATTCAGGGTGTTTCCTGAAAATTACAACATGTGGCATTCTGTGATCCCTGTTACAGGTAATTGTAACCACTGGTCGGTCTGATGGCCAGAAAACCATTAAAAGAAAAATAATTGTTTTTTGTGCCGAAAAATTCTTTAGAAGTTTGCTCCACTGAAACACAAAAGCATTTTAACCAATTTGAATAAATAACTGAACTCAACTGCAACGTTTGATAACTACTGTTAATTGGAATATGTACTTCTCTAGAAATCTGTCTGTATGATTCAATTGAATTGACTTTTGTTTTCTGAATGTTTTGACATGATGTGTGTTGTTGTGAATTGGCACTATATAAATAAACTGAATTGTGTTGTATTTACTCAGGCATCTATATAATTTATTGGTAACACAGGTTGTCATAGAACCAGATTTTTTCAGTGAGTCTTTGCATTACCAAATACACTAACCAAGTTGTCTTTGGTGATTAAAAACCACAGATCTTCTTCATGTGAGCATACAGCTTAAACTTTTCCACCATAATAGGATGTTGAACACAGTAAAAATCTTTTACATAACAGTTTTATTGTCATGCTGGAAAGTCAACCTCTGCCTGTGTCTTCAGTCAGCCTCAAAATAGGTTTTCTTCCTGGACTGCTCTGTCCAGAATTGCCCTGTGTTTCCAAAATTATGAATATGTATCAATTTGCCTTCAACTTTATAACTATGTGCCACTTTGCATTAATGGAGAACATAAAATCCCAAACAAAAATATTGAAACTCGTGGATGTGACAAGATGCCAAAAAATAAATAAATAAGAATTACCAAAAAACCAAAATCGTTTCAAAAATAATTTGAACTGTAAAAGACAAAGCATCTAATTACTGTGTTTTTTGCTTGTTGAACCTGTATGACCTTAAACCAGACATCTCCAACCTTAACCTCAAATGGACAACAGTTGCGTGAGGTCATGGTCTGGTGCCCTGTACCTAAACATCCATTTTCTTACACCCTTGTCCCTTGGTGGGGTTGGGAGGGTTGCTGGTGCCTAACTCCAGCTAACGTTCCGGGCAAGAGGCGGGGTACACCCTGGACAGGTCGTCAGTCTGTCGCAGGGCAACACAGACACACAACCATGCACACACACTCACACCGAGGGGCAATTTGGAAAGGCCAATTAACCTGACAGTCATGTTTTTGGACTGTGGGAGGAAACCGGAGTACCCGGAGAAAACCCACGCATGCACTCCATGCAGAAAGACCGGGGCCGGGAATCGAACCCAGAACCTTCTTGCTGCAAGGCAACAGCTCTACCAACTGCGCCACTGTGCAGCCCGTACCTAAACATTTCAGTCTTTTTTTTTAGAAGTCTGCGGGATCTTGATGTGCAAATGTCATGGCAAAAATGTTCAAGTTTGTTGGTGCCTAATTGTTTAATGAAGCCTGAAAAAAAAGACATCTCATGTGAAATCACAGCAACTGCTTGAAAACAGAACAAAAATATCTCAGAGCTGTTAACAGGATTTAACCTGTTCCAACTGTGCTCAACCTGTTTTTGCTGCCTCCGGGCTCTCCAGTCCTATTTATAAAAAAGAAGCAAACAAAAAAAAGAAAAGAAAAAACTGCGCACTGGGATTCCCTTCAAGTGAAGCATGCTTAGATAATATCAAAGTTACTAAGTCTGCAGGTCTTGTTTGGGTAACTTTCAAACAAGATAAAAAAGAAGGCATGAGAAAAATAATGGCTTGGCGTGTAGACAACAAAGGGCCCTGCGTGCCATTGAGAGGAGGAACTCCCTTCAGGTGAGTGCCTGTAAATTGTTCGCTTTGCACGAAACCGACACTGATCTTCTAACACACACCTTATTCACACCTACTCCGAAAGGAGTCATTGAAAGGCCAAATGCCATCTTGTCAAAGTGATTTAGAGCTGTATGGTTTCAGAGCGATCATAATGTTAATGATCCCATTTTATTTTTAGTGTTTGATGGCTGTATTTGTTGCTGCTGTTGCCAGGGTTGTCTGCCAAGTTTAATTGCTTTGTTTCTATAAAACATCACAAAGCAAAGTAAAAAATATTAACCAGTATTTACTTTGCCACAAAGCAAGTCCTTGCTGTTTTCCCTCTAGTGTTTTTTTTTTTTTTTTTCCATTGAGTATGTTTTCCAATTACATAAGATTTTTGGTAGATGAAAGTAACCCAATGTGATTCGGGTTCTGACGGATTCAGCAAAACAACACATTTTACTAGTACACGAAAGAAACTGCATGTGCATGGAGTAACATTTGTCTATTTCTGAGATGGTGGAGCATGTTTATGTCAAAAAAAGGGAGGGAATAGATAAAACCAGCACTTCCACTGGAGGACAGCCAAGCTGTCATGGCAGCACACGCTGCAGAGTAAAACATAATCTGACAGCAAAGTTTAATGGTATTCAATTCCTAGCAACTCACTTCCAGACCTGTTCTGGGTCCTTTCTTTTGACAAGACCTCAGCTAAGTTGAATACTTAAAGCTTGTGAGTTTATTCATAATGTCTGTGAACAGAGACTGTTTACAGCATGGTTACAGCAGTGTGTGTTCCAACTACGAGAGCATGCGAGCGCTGTGTTGTTTGTTTACTGATTCTCAGTGTTTTTGCACACGCGCTGAAAACAGTAATGGATCATTTCTGACGATTTAAATACACAAGCTGTAGTCAGGGAGAAAGCCTTCTCCTACCTGCCATGCTATGAAGATTAAGCACCTCAGCTGTAGTCCACACACTGCTGTCCCACTTTGGCTCTCCACATAGCTGTATCAAATTAGCACTCAATGCTAACTTTGCTTAAAGGGGTTCTATGTATTTTCCGGGCACCTAGTGCCAATGAAGTAACTATGTTACCTTCAGTTGTTGTAAAAAACCTGTGCGCATCATATAACTTTAAAGAAACTCCACTTTGCAGTTTGACAAATTAAAATTGGCCTCTTTCTGACATTATGCTATTTACAACCTTCTTTAGGAACGTTGGACTGAGGGCTCATTTGTATAAGCTCAGCAGACTGGCAGTTCTTCACTTATATATTGTCCACTACTCACTATTTATGAAGCGCATTGTAAGAACATTAACGCCCATTTAGCATTCTCACATTTTGTAATAAACTAAAGCGAAAAGCAAAAATATGAAGGAAGGAAGAAAAATCGATGGTTTTCGAATCTTTTTATGTATTAAAACTGAAAATTGTTGTGATTTGTGTTCATCTGCATGTAATCTGCTGAGTCATCACTTACTGAAATAGTACAATGAAATGCTTTTAGAAATTAACCAATCAGTTAATAGTCCATCTCTGTCCAATTTGTTCTAAATACAAATATATGTACAGCCATTTTGTAAAGGCAGCAGTGGTTTGTTAGAGAGGATTAATGAACAAACTGCTTTTTGAAAAACAAAAAAACACTCCAGACTGTCAGGACTAAACTTTTAGAGAGGTTTAAAGGAAGGGTACACCCTGAATTTAGCATCTCTACTGCAACGCACAGTATTACAGCGTCATGCTGTTGGGAAGCTTTTCCTTATCATGGATAAGAAACTTGAGAGTGGGGTTTAAGTACACCTTCCAGCAAGTCAAATGCACTAAAGTAAACTGCCATTTTAATAGAAGCGTGTTTTATTGTTTTAACATTTCACTACCAATTAACTTAGCAAAGTGGACACTTGAAAACAAGAACAAAGTTTAAAGAGGCAGTATTATCTTACCACATTTATGATTTGGATTTTAAATGATGTGTTCAGTGCCTCCAATGTTCTTGTGATATTGGAGAGGTGCTGAGCTCAGCACCGGAAATGATGTCACACCGAACCTAATCTAACCTAACCACCCTCAGCTTGCGAGTTGTAAAACCAGGATTTTCTAAATGTTGTGCCTTCTTGCATTTTCAGGAATTGTGAGAAGTGCAAGCTGATAACAACATATTGCGCTGCGTTTAGCATGTATAAAACATTTTAGCGATGCACCCACATATTTTGCCTGGACAGCACTGCCCAATAGTCAAAAGTAAATGTGGTAAAGTTTTACAAAAGATAAACTAAAATAAAAGCCTGTCATTGTGTACTTTAAAGGTCCTAGAAAGTGTTGACCATTAAAGAATTGAACACATCATTCACTAATGATCATATACAGGAAAAACACAGCTATCTTGGTGTTGAATGGTAATATTTGTCTCACATTCCAGCCTTGTTACCCAGCCTCTGTACCCTAAGCACACTACAGAAGGTGCATCCCTGCCAGGTCAAGTGGATGCACTCGAGTCCATGGAGCTGTTGGCTACGCTGATTTTTCCCAAATAAAGAAATTGAAAGTACAAGATATTGTGTTTTGTAAAGGTAGCAAAACACAAAAACAATTTTCTTTACATTTTTTTTTAATAAACAATTTTTGAGCAGATTAAAGCAGGCATTCCAATTTCTGTAGAAATGGATCTGTAAATCATCCTTGTACAGTAAGCACAGAAGGGTCTCACAAGACGGTTAAGACAATGACATGCACTGTGTGTTCTCAAAATTCTTGAGATAAATTGGATCACATTCTAAAGCCAAAAATTACTTCTATGCTGTACAAGGCACCAGTGTAGTAGTGGAATCTGAGCTTTAAACTAGACAACATTAAATAATCTTTTGCTACCTGCGTAAGATCCTTTCCACACCTTTCTTTATTGCTCCTATAATCTTTGGAAAATCGGTTTGAATGCCAAGGGGTTGACGTCAAAACCACCGATTATTCAAACCAGGGTCATGGTTTTAAGGACTTTATGGAAGATTTATATTTCATAAAGTTATAGGATCAGTTAAATAAAAAAAAAACAAAATAAAAAGAAACCTTTGGATAAATTAAGTAAGACAATTTCTACATTTAATGTAGCATCTTCACACCAATCGGAAGGATTAGATTTCTTGAACTATATGCAACAATATCTTAATGCATGAACGTAATACTTCTAGATTTCATGGGGATTTGTTTAAATAGGTAGATGTCGTAATAATCTCTAAGTCAAGCAATTCTAACTTTTCTTCAAAACTATTTTAATGCATTGTTATTGCTATTGCTACTGTAAAGAGAATAAAATCCTTTCTGCAAAGCAATCTCCAATATTTATATATTTTTTTTCCATAGACTAACATGACACATTGTACCAGAATTCATAACTTCTGGTATTATAATTTGTGTTGTAGTTTTAGTGGATATATGACTAGACGAGTGGTTCTTAACCTTTTTTGAGGTACGGAACCCACCAGTTTCATATGCGCATTCACAGAACCCTTCTTATTCCTGCTGAGAGTGGAACTCCTTCAATCAGTGCTCCTCCGCAGCACTGATTGGCTAAGCAATGTAGCGTGATCCTCTGCATTAAGTGATGGCAAAGCGGGGCGCGTCATCACGACTTTACATGCCTCCGCGGCAGAGACTCATCGAACCCCTGGGTTCGGTTCGATCAAACCCATGTTAAGAACCAGTGGGCTAGACTATGATATTTTCTCTTTCATCAACTGAACTCAAGCTACAAGGCCATTCTTGCAGGAAGACCTTAAAAATCTTCTAAATATTTTTTTTTTTTACCCAATCATCCCCTTGCAACCAATGGCAGTTGGTGAAGGTGCGTGACAGATTTGGTTCCACCCCTTGTCATGAATCATTTCTCATCTAACTGATCAGTAACTTCAGATAAGGCAAAAATGATTCAATTCTTTATATAAACATTCCTGATTGTGAGAAGAAGGGTGGGTTTGAGTGCTTGAAAAAAAGCCAAGTTGGCTTATGAATCATGAGGGTAAGGTTTGAACATGAAGAAGGGATCATCAAATCTGCACCCTAGTTTTCGGCTAACTAGAAATGAACTCTGGTAAATAGAAATGATCTCTGCAGGAAAGATTGGAAGAATTCCAAACCAAATTTTATTTAATAAAAGGGAGAAAATAAGGTTTGTAAAACCTTTGCAGTATCCCAAACCAGGAAATCTAAAGATGGTACACTTCATTCTTCAGTTGAAAAACTATTGACAAAATGGAGAAATAGCACCCTCTGTTTTAACTTCAACTCCACCGTGAGTATTGTCCGCATCTTATCTATCATTAAATATATTCTTTTTTTTCTTTTTTTTTTTTTTTGGACAATGTCATGTTAGGCTTTATCTGGAAACAGATTATTGTTTTCATCTTCTAGTTGAATCAACTGAGAAAATCAGTGATAATCATGATAAGTCAACACTTTCATAGTCCAAGTTCTTTCCATTGGGACAACTTGCTTATTATGATGAAATACATTTGTACACCCACAGGTACACACTTAAAGCTAGTGTGTAACATTTATAAAAACAAACAAAAAGAGCAAACATGTTTTTTTAAATACGTGCTAAAACTGTTATTTTGTCAACTTACTATGTCAATGGAATGTTATGAGACAGAAAAATCTTTGAAAAAATCAAGGTCTACCACCTCCTCCATGAGCTACTATAGTTATCTGAAAAAAATGCATCACTCCCGGTCAAAAACAACCAATCAGGGCGCTGTTCAATGTATTACAGTTACAGAGAAGCTGTTTACCCATCCTCATCTTTGGCTATGCTAACTAGCCAGAGTATTCATGACAGACTCTCCTTTAGGGAAAAAAGCTGTAGCACAGCAGAAAAAAAGGGGAGGGTGTAACTTGCAGAAACACAAGCCTGATTGACAGCACTCAGACCCTCCTCCTGGCTATGAATGGTTAGTACTGGGAGAACTGGGAGAAGACACTCAAGAGCTTGATTTTGTCACAAATGATCTCTGTCGTGTAATAATGTCACACCAAAGTGACAGTTTGAACAAATGTATAAAATCATATTTTTTTAATTAAAAGTTACATACCTGCATTGAAGCAGGTCCACATTTTTTCACATCACAGCTACAAACCTCAATGTGTATCATCAGAATTTTAATAGAATAAATTGACAGAAAGAAGCAGATAATTATGAAGCATGTTGTTGTACGAGGTGCTGAATCTCTCCCCACTAACTTTCTTCACATTTTCATAGTCTGAAGGGCTAAACTCTTCCCAACTCAGCTCTCTACCCCACAGGTACTGAGATCCCTAAGCCTGCTGGGTATCACACAGATCACACCCATTAAACAACAACTTCCCCCTACTACAAATGGCTCTTGACTTCCGATCTGACTATGACTCAGTTTTTAGGAGATCCTTTTGGTGAGCCGGGAACTCTTAAGAGAGAAACGTATAAACACAATGCACGGCCTTTTCCCATCAGTTGACTTGGTCATGCCCAGCTTGTGAAATTTCTAAGGGAGATGGAAACAATGCGTTTGTAACCTGATCTCCATTCAGCATCAAACTGTCAGCACCAGCAGGACACAAAACAGTAAAAGAACATTCATAGTTAGGAGAAGGGCAAGAACATAATGCCTGAGTGAGTGTAAAAGAGAAACCAAATACCAGATTTTTTTTTATTTTTTATTTTCAAATCGGAGCAAGTGTTTTATATTTGATATGAATTGATTTAGTTAAGTTTAATCACTTTGTAAAATTTGTAGTAAGAACAGAAAAACAGGTGTTTGTTACTGACAAGAATTTCAAGGGTCAAATGTCTTCTGAGGCACTAAAATGTTGATCTCTCTCACACACACACACACAAAAACAATTAACAGTCTCATTAATTTACAGAGAAAGCAAAAAGAAAAAAAAGGAACGACTGAAATTCCTCACAACTCAGATCTAAGTGAGAGTATCTTCAACTCGTCTAGAATGAATGCAAATTTCACAGGCTAAAGGAATGTGTCCGTTTTACCACCCTTCAAAAAATAGACCGGCGAAAGAAATATTCATGTATCTTGTTCGGTTATAACTTATTTGGCTCAGTTCATTTAAACTTATTCCGTAACTATGCATTCAGTGCAGAAAAGGTGAGTCCAGAACAACAACAATCGACTAATGAATGCTTACAGTTGAAAAACCAGCAAACACTCCCTGACTGTAGGTGATGAGCTCTTTTTAGAAAAGCATAAACACTCTGTGACTCACGATGACACATGGACTCAACTTTACAAAAACAGTTTTCTGTGGCTTCCTTCGGTAAACACAGCATTCAAATATCATAGTGAAGGGTGTTGTTTGAAGTCATATAAAAAGAACAAAAACAATAAGAGTACTGAAAAGAATGAAAGTTGTTTTTAGCAGCTTTCACATGACAAAAAGCAGTGATACGTTTAGTTTAACATTTTTACTGTCGATGCCAGTGCTCGGAACACGTGTGTAAACTGTGTAATCATTTTATACCCAAAATGGGACAGAATTAAATGGTTATACAATGGTGAATTTATACATTCTTTGTTTTGGTATATTCTGACATATTTCAAAAAGGGCTTATGTCAGAGTTAATTCTCACTTAATCTTGGACAAAGTAAAATAAAAATTACATTTTTATTTTATTTGTGCTTCTGTTGTGCAGGAAAAATGAAGCCGTATCTTCAGACACTGCTTTACTGACATGTGCTCAAACAGCACATGTTAGTAAAGCAGCACTCATCACATCTCTTGATAACAAAACTGAACGAGTTCTTGTCAAAAAAAAAAAAAAAAAAAAAGTGACACTCCCTGATTAACAATGTCTGCCCAGCTGGTTGTGTAACCACACATTGTACTCGGCAATAGTTGGTAATCCCCTTAATTTTTCATGATAGTTTTTGGGCTTTATAACTCAGATATGCACCTAAGCATCCGGAAAGGATGTTGTTAGCTGTCAGTCTGTTGGTATGTCTGGCTAGATGTACCAACATCAAATTAGATGTACCAGCAGGGTACATCTAATTTGAGAGGCAGTCAAAAACAAAAAACCCAGCAGTCCCTTTCTAGTAGGTGTATGTCCTTGGTAGCTGTTAATTAAACATCATAACATTCAAACAAACCACATAGGAGTCTTAAAATGAACGTATGCACTCAGTGTTTAATCACTTAAACATTCACCCAAAAGGTTGCAATCTAGTTGCAACCTTTTGTTACATTCCTGGAAAACTTGACCTTTGTGCAAATTTGCATGTGATCTAAATGTTTCAAACACTCAAAATGTTTCAGTTTAAATCATAGAACACATTGAGCCTCTTTAAAAAAAATTTAATGGTTTTCCACTACGTGGGTTCATCGTTAGCATCTTATCCTCATGCATCACTATGTTTCTATTGATTATATTATATTGACCTGCCAAGCATCCAAGCACTCTGTTTTTTCTTTTTTTTTTTTTTTTCTTGATTTGAAGTAGTCCCAAACTTTTGAATCCTTAAGTCTTGGAAAACCTTGAGATATTTGCTAATTTCTCAGTGAAGAAGGAAATTTGTCCAACTTGATTATTTTGATGGTTCAGTTTGAGCAAAGTTGAGTGTTGTGAAAAGGGAAGGTGATGGAACATGGTGATGGAACATGGTGGTAAACATGCCACTGTCCCAACTTTTGTGGAATCAGATTCCAAATGAGTAAATAGTTGCAAAATAAATAATAATAAAAACAATAAGTTTATCCATTTGAAAATTACAGATCTTGTCTTTGTAGTAAATTCAATTGAAGACAGGTTGAAAAGGTTTTTTTCAAATAATGATTTCTGTTTTTATTTGTTTTACAGAACATAGCAACTTCATTGGAAGTTGCTATGTTCCAATGAACATAGCAACTTCCAATGAAGTTGCTATGTACTGTACAGTATACAGTACTGTACAGTATACAGTACTGTACAGTACTGTATACTGTACAGTACTGTACATACTGTATACTGTACAGTATGTACAGTATACAGCAAAAAACATTTTCAAGACACTGTCAGTCAAAATGATTTTTCTGCCATACACAGGAGTCATATAATGACACATCATGAGACTAAGTTTCATATTTGCATAAACCTTTAACAGTTCCTATAAATTGTTCCTAATTTATAGGAGTAAATTGTTACATAACTAGTTTTACGACAGTAAAACACTATCTCAGGCAAACACTCTTTGTTGAACTGAAAACAATAAAGTCAACAGCAGCAGCAAATGTCGTTTCGTTGAAGATTGTTGCTTCAAAAGGCTGAGTGTACTTATTGGACCTTTATGAAGTGGCAGGCTATATTTGGTGAGTCATTGCAATTTGTTTTATCTTTAAGAAAAAATTATAATAAAACAGTATAGTTATTTAACAACATCTTATCCATGCACAATAAGGCATAGCAAACTCTGGCTGCCTGTTTCGAAAATTAAACTTGTTCAACACCTGGACATACACATACTTTCTATTGTACCAAAGAAACAGTTCAAAAACAAAAGCGGAGTTTCTTCTGCGGGGGCTGTCCGTTAGGGTGAGGCCCTGATGAGAAGCAATGAGACACACATTCATACGAGCAACCTTGAAATTCCTCAGTATAATCCGCCGGGAGATTTTACAGCTTATCTAATAAGGTGACTGATGACCAAGACACAAAGTAACGACACAAACACTGGAAATAGTAAACAGTAATGACTAATGTCTCCATGCAAGGGAATTCTGTGATTTGAGATCGGTGTTGACATGGGTGACTGCTGTCTGGCACGCGATGTGGGATTAAGGACATAAACAAACCTGGCGTCTGGCTCCGCCCAAGACTCACATGCCCAAACTCCCTCAGTCAGGAATGTTTACCCAGGTCCACAAAGAAGCAGGTTTGGAAGGTATACTATCTCAGATCTTGTCAATCAAAGTGCAGCTCAAAGAAATATGTGCATTCCACATCAAACAAATAACGTTCTGTATTTTATTTTGCATTTAGCAATAAAGCATTGGATAAAAAAAGACAGGAAAACGATGGAGGGAGAAACTTATAGTGATTGGTTTTGGAAAAATCTTATTTTTGGTACTAAATGACAACCATCTTTAAGGAACCTGTTTGGCCCTCTGATCTCCAGTTGTATGTAAAAGTTTATGGAGAATCCATCCATCCATCCATCCATCCATCCATCCATCCATCCATCCATCCATCCATCCATCCATCCATCCATCCATCCATCCATCCATCCATCCATCCATCCATCCATTCATTATATGAACCCACTTGTCCTAGCAGGAAATTTGGGACTGGTCCAGAAGTTATCGGGTAGGAGGAGGGAATGCCCTGGAAAGGTCACCAGATCATCGCAGGGCAAAAAAGGAATACAAAGGATAAATAATTTCACACACACACACACACACACACACACACACACACACACACACACACACACACACACACACACACACACACACACACACACACACACACACACACGCACACACACACACACACACACATAATCACACAGGGAGACCAATTAATCTAATAGTCATGTTTTTGTACTGCAGGAGGAAGTTGGAACCAAGTATTTAAGTAACTCTGAATGTGGCATGGTTGTTGGTTCCAGGTGGGCTGATCTGTGTCCTGAAGAAACTGCAGATACTGCCCAGAGGGAAATTTACATATTTCAGTACAACCCATCCAAAACATACAAACTCTTCATAACATATAGACAGGTGTCTGCAACTTTTATCTTGCTTTATGATGTTACGTCTGCTTCTGTCTTTGTCACTATTTACAGTAAGTAAATAAATGGTTTCAAGAACTTGATGTACAATCAGACCATTAATTTGCTTAACTTTACCAGCAGTAATATCAGTAGTGAGAAGTATTGGGAACGCTGATAAGGTTTTACTGCTCGGTAAGAAATTATTCATAAGTCCATAAAAATCACCTGATAAAACAAACAAAAAACAAAAAAGATCTCTGCGATTGTGTCTATTGTCTGTGTATGTCAGGAGGGAAAGACACAGAGAGAGAGACAGAGAGATAGAAAGGTAGAGAGAGTGAGAGGGACTGCCATTTCCAGCAAACCTTTTTAGAGCAAGCAGGGTGGGATTTAAAGGAAGAAACTTGAGATGAACGACTGTGTTGGAAGATCTCATGGGAAACAGCTACAATGAGCTTGTGTGAGGGTTTATCTGAAAGTTAAAAACTAAAAACAGCAGGGTATGCTTTCTTTGTACCGAAACAGGCCAGGCGGGCACACGATGAATGAGATGAAATGTTACTGTGAATCCAGTCTGACATAACTCGTCGCTCTTTCTCTTCCTCTCTCTCTAGTTCTTTTGCTCAGACACATACACACACACATAAGCAAACACTTATGCTATGTAAACATACTATCATTATTGTCACTGCTTTATGTCAATTACCTATTCACCTATTTCAATTTTCAGGATTTTCATTACACAGCTGGAGGTTGGCACCACCACCCCTCCCAACCCCAATGGGATAACGGTGCAAGAAAATAAATGAATGGATGGATGGATGGATGGACGGACGGACGGACGGACGGACGGACGGATGGATGGATTTTCATTACCTGCTTTATTGAGGACTATAAATTAGACCAGTGGTCCCCAAACTTTTTCCTGTGAGGGCCACATAACTTTTCCCTTCCCTGGTGGGGGGCCGGAGTCAGTTTGTAACAGAAAAAGAGTGACGTTTGCAGGAGTGCCTAAATGTAAAAATATATTGTTTTCCAGAAAGCACAATCAAATAACCCTGTCTGGGTTCTTCACAAAAAAATCTAGGAAATAACACTATTTATGAAATAAATACCGTATTTTCCAGACTATAAGCCGCACCGGACTATAAGCCGCAACCCCAAAGTTTTTTTAAAAAAAACAGTAAACATACACATATAAGCCGCAGATATCTCTGCCGCTCCAGGTTTTCCACAATGATGCAGCAGCAGCAGAGGGGGGCGGACACCCAAAATTTGAGTCATTTGATTGCAGGTCAATTGAATATCACATTTATTACGAATGAAAAAGAAAAAGTTGCCAAGTTTAGATTTAACTGACCTGATTACGGTAGTTTCTGGATGGTAACTGTAACAGTAAAAGTGCTGATCCTTCGTGTCTGCTACTAGCATGTGCTAAATGAAAATAGGCGCTTTCTTCTTGGCAGCTTGCATCCATTATTGTTGCACTACTGCCATCTACTGGCTCCTAATATCTATACCTCAAATTCTCATAATGATCCCAGTATTATTTAAGAAAACGAAAAATCTTTTTTTTCTCCTCAATACTATTTAACTGATCAACAACATTTTCAAACTTCAATTCTCTATTAAAACATAATTCCGTTTTAATGGGCGCTTTCTTCTTTTATTTCCAATTTTGACTTCCAATGATTCACTTGCTGCTAAAGAGCCCCCTGGTGGTTGAAGAAAAATCCACATATAAGCCACATGGTTCAAAGCTCAGGAAAAAAGTAGCAGCTTATAGTCCAGAAAATATGGTATTTGAAAAAAAATCTAAATGCTCTCTGGTATTGTTCAGGGGGCCGGACCAAATGTGGAGGCGAGCCAGATCCGGTCCGCTGGCCGTAGTTTGGGGACCACTAAATTAGACAATCTCAGACCTGAGACCTTATAATTTCCACATTTAAGCAATTCTCTTTTATGGAACAATTTGTTACTGCTTATAAAATCACAGTGACTTTCTAGAGTGAAACAATAAAAAACACCCCCCTAATGGATGAAAAAGAAAACGTGTTTGTAAGTTTACTTTTTATGTTAGAGTCTGTACAGTGAATGTGTTATAATCACTTTTAAATGACATCTTTAACTATATATTTCCAACAGAAAGTCAGTTATAAAAATGATATATTGTGTTTTGACTATTCCTACTCTTTGGGACAAATTTGAAATCAATCCAAAAGTAATCATGGAATTACTTTACATACTTTTTGCAATGCTTTTTCTCTTAGTTATTTAGACAATATGAAAGTAAACATACCTGTGACAGAATCAAATATTGATTGCTTTAGAGCTTTGAGTGGCCGTGCTCAAAATTTGGAGAAGACTGTCTCTAACAACATTAAAAAAAAAACAATCTTGCCACAAAGAAACTACATTCACAGTGTGACAGATCGGATCATCACTAAACAGTATTATTATACAACACAAAGATATTCTCTAGCTAAGTACACCTTTCTGATTTTCCTATTGATGTTCATAACATTGTCCTAGCTAAGGTGTACAGGTCTGCAGCATGTTGTTCTAACCTGAGTTGCTAAAACAACCTCACTGCTGTAAAAATACAACCCCTGGTGGGTCTTTCTTAGGGCTTAATGTTAAAGAAGGAGAGAAGACTTTGAGTCTCATTTTAATAGAAGATCAATATTAGTTTGATAATATTGATCAAACTGAGAAAGGATTAGAGTCTTTCTCATTTCTGCACATTGAGAAATCCAACTCCTGTCAGGTAGTTTATAATGATTTTGCATGAATTTGTCTGTTTTCTTCATCCAGATGAGCAGGTTTGTACTTACAGGGATCCATGATTAGTTGAACATGTTGGCCTAAATATGTTATAATTTTCCTATTTACTTAAAAAATATGTAATTACTTCAAAAATGTTATATCTTTCAGCCATAGTGGTTGCCATTATTTATTTATTTATTTATTTATTTATTTATTTATTTTTTGATGACATGGTTAAGTCTGTTTTGAACTGGATTACAGAGTAAGCACAGTAAGCTTAATATTATCCAAGTAGTTATTATTATTATTATTATTATTATTATTATTATTATTATTATTATTATTATTATTATTATTATTATTATTATACTGTGACCTAAGAAATCAATAACTTTCATCATGTTTGCCACTATTTATAATTCTGTTGATAATGAACAGGCACCAGCTTTCTGTGAAATCTGTACTTTTCTTGTTTAAAATAAGACAACTACGTTTTTTTTGTGTGTGTGTGACTGAAACATTAGGCAGGTGCACAATAATGTGACAAGGATATGATGCTGACTTCAGAATACTGATTGAACATTATTTTTTTCTGCATGCACAGGATATTGATTCTACTGAACTATGAAACCCTTTATCAGTATTAAGCAAATGTTTTAAAAAATAATACTTCTTATCTTAATAGGAAATAGAATCTTGACCAGGACAGTCTTTGACAGTGCTTATCATCAAGCAGTCGATGTTGTGAGACCACGTTCATATAAATTGCTTTAAAGGTCAATATGCAGATAAAGAACAACAAAATGCTAGTTTGTGTGCTTGTTCCTCTTGACACTTTGACCGCTATCTTTTTGAGCGATTGCTTAAGCTTTATAAGGAAAGTTCAAAATGATTATCTGGTGTTTACGCAAATCTTCTGCAGCTCATGAGTCAAATCAAGAGAGGATCTGCTTATCCCCGTGTTTATGCTCCCTGTTTCCTGTGCTGCTGTTTGGTAGCCGGTGTGGGAAGAAACACTGCATCAGGAGACCAATTAAACATCAACAATGAATAAATAACTAAAATTTACATTTATTCCAAGAGTAAGTGTTTTCTGGTGGGTTAAATCAATCTCACTGTCGACATCAGAGGATAGCTTAATGTGGGGGCAAGAATGTTGTTAACTGCTCTGCATATATAGACATGCAGGGTAAATCATCACCCTACCTTGCTTCTTTAAACGTTATCTAAATGAGCTCAGCCTTTTCCGGCTGAATTATAGTCATTAAGAAACATTGTGGTCTCCCCTTCAGCGTATCTTGGAGTGAAAGTGACTTTCATGACACAGCTCTTTGGCTCTCTAGGGTAATTACACTAAGCTGTGTTTATGTCAACTAATAGGCCCCATGATGTTTATTGGTCGACCTCAACCAAAGCAGCGACCGTAAGGGACGTTAGGCTGATGCAAGTAGCTCAATAATAGCCATTAATAAACAGTATCATGCCTCTTGCGTCACTGTCAAAGCACTTTCTCGGCTTGGTCTCTTTTGCAAGAACTTAATCTGCCCTCTGTAAGTGCATTGAATCTCCTGGGTGGTCTCAGGGCTTCAGCTGTGTAATACTGGTGTCTTGCTGTTCCAAGGACGATGTGAAATACAGTGGGAATGCCTAATTTTACTCCGATAGGAATAGCACATGAGCTTGAATGGACTGATCAGAGGTGATGCCCATATTTGTGGTTTGGGAAAGGCTTTTGAGTTCAGCTCACCAGGTAGACTACAAAAGAGAGCCAGAGCGGAGTGGGACGTTGTGCAAGAAGCAGCTATAATCAGAGTGTGGAGGTCTGTCTTGTCTCTGACCTGGACCTGGACTCCTTTTGGGAGGATTGAGAAGAAGGTGTGGTCTCCTCTCGTCTACCCCATTTCCTGCCTACAACACAAGCTCTAATTGAAAATTTGGGTGGGCTTGTTTATTTACATGGTTGAAATGTGGCGAGGTTGTATTTATATTTTCATGGCGTGTTTCTCAGCAGTACTGCATTACAAAGGCTTCCCATGAGAATGCCATGGGAGTGGAAGAGGAGCGTAGAGCTGTGGAGCACTGCCATGGCTTAATATATCTGTGCATCTGGTATGCATGCTTTAGAAAAATTACGGACACTGACACTGAATTTCATTTGTAGCCAGCAATGCAGGGATTATGAAGTCAAGCATGTCACGTCTCCATTGCTTTTAATATTTAACTAACTCCATCTGAAGATTACAGTGCCCAGAAAAAGTATTATTCCATGAACTTGTTCCCCTTAGGTGAATTTTTAACCACAAATTTCTGCGTATTTTATTTGGATTTTTTTGTTACAGACCGACTGAAGATAGCACATAATTCTCAAGTGGAAGAAAATGTATTTATGGTTTTGAAAATTAAATAAAATTTTAAAAGTGCTGTATTAATTTATATCCAGCTCCCATTACATTTATGACCTTAACTTATTTATTGTAACCAATCTGTCAACAATTTTGTAAATAGGGTTCAACATTTTGTATTTTGGTGTAATACGACTCCAGCTGTCCTGCAAAGGTCACAAAGCAGAGCTTAATCCATCATCTGAAAAATAGACAGGGCATAGTCCCTGTTAATATTTACTTAGCAAACCTTTGGTCAAACTGACACCACAAACATTTTTAAGAAGGGAGATTAAGGCCTACATTTTGGAACACTGCGCAAAACTGACACCTGCACATCACCCTGAAATATATCATCCAATTAAAAAAAAACATGGTGGTGACTGTATATCTTTGTAAGGATGTTTTTCTTCAATGTGACAAAATCTGAAAAGGTTAAATCACTATTATTGTACCTACTGTTATTGCTGTCCTGTAGCTGACAAATCTCTCAAGTACCGTAAATATGAGCAGTCAAAACTTTCTTTGAGTTGTGGTTGAATTGTATGTTTGTGTATGATTAGCTAAGTAGCTAAAGGTACATCTTTTTAGAAGAGACATCGTCACAGAGTGACTGGACCTTTTCGAATTAATACTTAAAAAGACAGACATATGCGCACACACACACACACGCAAATATGTGCTCTAGGGCTCTACCGTCCTCCATACCCGTCTGCTACAGACCACACACCCAGACCACACAGAGTCTGAGAACAGCCCAAGAGCCACTCACTTACGAATAAACCTCAGAGCTGCCACTCTGACCACTTCTGTTTCTCTGAATCTGTGTTACTTGATTCATAAAGCAAGAACGTGGGACGGTATGTTAATGGAAGACTTTCAATTTAGGAAGTTGTCAAATGTATTGTCACATAGTCATTTAGCTTCACTTTATGGCACTTATATTTTTTCCTTTCATTCACAGCAACAACAACATCCAAAGCAAGGAGTGACGAAACGCAAGAATTATGGTTATTAATTTAACGTTTTCCGATTGTTAGCAATATATCGCTCTCTGCTGGCCATTTTCCTCACTCCACCTTTGTCCATGCACACAACTTTGTTGAATCTTTAAAAAAAATGACACTTGCTGTTTGTTTCTTTAAATAAAAAGAAAATGTAGATTGTTAAAAAAATTAAAAAAAAGAATTTCCTACTTTGTCAACTAATATTTCTGCCCAATATCCCTTATGTTCAAAGGTCAAGCACATTCCCAGCCAAATTAAGCACACAATGTAGCCCCATGTATCAGTGCCAGGTAATGTACCATATTGTTCTGCTTATCAAGTTTTATCTGTTTACAGTCATGTGTTTTAGATCACACTGACTCTATCCGATGACTGTTGGTGCTTTCCTGTCATCGTAACGTATTGAGCTAGGAGCATTGTTGTCTGAAGACACTTGTATAAACAAAGACATCTCAAACAATTCACTTGGATTATTTGTGCTAATAAAAACGTAATAGATTTTTTGGAAATAGAGCAATTCTCATGATTTCGGTAGGTCACGTACAGATAATAATTTGCACTACAACAGGAGGCTATAATCATTTTAATCGCACAATAAAATATAAAGTGCATGGGGAGCGACAAGGATATTATAGGAACTCAGCTTCCAGGTCAGCTTACAGGGAGTTGCCTATTTTGTTATGACGAATGTTTATTTTATTTGCTATCTCTCAAACTTTTACGACTGTTTCACTAAGATATGCAATTGGTTTATGAGGATATGTACTTTCAGGAATGGGTGGAGGAGAAATGACTTGTGAGTTTTCGTGGCCTAAGTCAAAAATTAACTTACTAACCTAATTTTTGCCAACTTTTAGTGATGCTGTTTTATTTTCTTCCATAGATAAAAATCAACACAGGGTCCTACTCCAAAGGCGTGTGTATTTTTGGGCAGACGGACAGAAAAACTGATAGATTAATAGATAAACAAAAAAAGACAAACTCCAAACAGAAAATTTCTCAGCTGTGATTTGAATCAGTTTGCCCCATATAGCCCATGTTTCCTTGCCTAAATGACATAACTGTTTTTGCCGTTTCTCTGAGATATAACTTTGATTTTCAGAATTTAACATTGTACTTTGTGCTGATAGGAACTAAGATTTAGATTGTTGTGACAGGAGTTCACTGATGCTTTTGTGGACTCATCATATTTTTACTGGTGTATTTGCCACTTTAGTCAAAGCCAGTAAAGTTTTCCTCGTCAAGAACATTTACAATTAAAACAACCTTTTCTTAATCAATAACTTCTGGCTCTTAGCTTAACTTAGTGATAAATGACTTCTTGAGATCTTCTTGAGTTTTCCTAGTCTTATTCTAAATGGATATCTAAAGCCGTTATTTTTTTTCACTATCATCTTTTGCTACTTTCCGTTCACGTTTTTCTTTTACAGGCTGTGATGACATTTACCAACCTGTAAGGATGGTAGAGGATCAAACCCTGAAGCAAACACCTGAGGTGGCAAAAAACATTGATGCGCTAAAAAGCACTTGATGGACTAATTCATCACAAATTAACTTTGTTTGCTGGTCTGTAACAACAACTACCAAGAAACAGGTAGTTATTTATTAAGTTAGTGTATGTCAGTAGCTGAAAATGAAGCTTCTGATTTTTGCAAAGCTGGAGCTTGATGAGTTGTATGCTTTTTAATTACTGCCAGGATTAATGCCACGACCATGGACCATGACAACAAGTATTCATGAGAGAATGAAAGATTCAACCTCCAAAATCATTATGGATTCATAAATCCTCCTTCTTTCACTCAAGTGATGCTGTCCTTCTTGCAGTATAAGAATGAAACAGCACTGAGGCCAATTTTGTTTTAACCATTGGGCACAATGGAAACTAATAAGGGAGGTAAAGATCTCCAAAGCTCACAGTAGGAAGAGTGTCAAAAAGAGTAGCAACTTAGTAACCCTACACAACATTAGACATTGTCTGCACCTCAACGTGTTGCTAGAAAGTGATGCCATTTTTTGAGCTAGCATCACAACTGCAAAACAGTTGAGAGTTTGCTGAATTATAGCAGAACATTAAAGGATATTTGATCAGATAAGATAGTCAGTAACAAATTGTCTAAGATATATTGGTGTAAAAAGGACAATATGTAGAAAAACACCTCATAGTCACAGTCATATAGTGCATGGTTTATTTTACACTACCAGTTCTTTGTGGGTGAAACTTTATTTCTCAGCTTGCGAGCATCAGCTATGTTCCTCAATTGCAGCTTAAGCTACATTAACCAGCAGATGTCAGCAAATCACAACATGTTTTTTTTTTTTGCATGAAAACCTTGCTGTGTTTTCACTGATGAAATTCCCTTTGAAATGTTTTTTTTGTTGTTGTTTTGTTTTTTGCATATGAGCAGTTCAAGCAAGTGAAAATAATACTGGAATGGAGAAATTTAAAAATGTAATTACTGCAGTGGCCTATTATAATGTTTTCCGTTTTAATTATTTAACATTAAATCTTACTTGTATTCTGTACGGCTGTGGAAAAAAAGAGGTCTGAGAAAAGGGAACTGGTGTGAACTAATTTTATTTTCATAGACCAACTATAATATAAAGATTGCTGACAGGCTGATGATCGATTCAGTTGAATCTGTTTCTCCAAAATGAAACATGATTTAAGAGTGCTTGACTGTGATACAAATATATGCTTTTAATTACAACATGAAGAGCAAAGTTTGCTCTAACAAGTCAGAGTTAAGCTGTCAGCTCTATGTATACACTTTGTAAAGTGTTTAATGAATACAACAATAGATGACTTGTATGTTGCGTGTGTGATTGCTGTGCTGGCATGAACGGGATAAACTATTTATTTGTTGGAGAAACTCACAGAAATTAGAGAGTTTTATTCGACTTGGAGGTAGAGTTTTTTTTGGCACTTGGACCATGTACTGTGAATGAACTGGTCAGGGTGAGAATTAGTTTTTCTTACCCCCGAGGCCTGACCAGTGGTGTTGGAGTGGAGACTGGACAGGAGAGAAGCTTTAAGAAACCTGGGAGGATGAAGTTAGAGATGGGGAGGAGGCGGGTAACCAGGTAAATCCACGGAGGAGGAGTCTTATAAAGAGATTCTTGAACAATGATTGGCTGAGGTGGAGAGAGCACTCTGTTGTGGCAGAGACATAGCCATTGGATGAAGGCAAAGCTGGTCTAATTATCAGCAAATTAAGAGCTGCACCTAATTAAGTAATTGTACCTTTATATGATAGATTATACATATACAATTTATTTGTTATAAGCCCTTTATTGTTGCTTATAACACCAAAATCATATCTGAAACCGCTTATCTCACGTATGTCTTGGGGCAGCCATTGTAACTTCTGATAGTATTTGCACTTAGTATGTTATAACTTCTTGCATTTACACATCCATGTTCAGACTTTAGGGTGTCACAGAAGGTTTCTCAATTTTATTTTTTTGGAATACACTTTTCCTTTTAGAACATTTTGACTGAGGCATGATATGAACTAGTCATCTCATTAGCTGTTTGCTAGCTTTATATTACACTTCAGCTTCCAATGGCCAAAATGCCTTGCATGTAGTTTGTAAGTAGTTGACACTAAAACGTGTCAAGCTTTCAGACGAGCACCACAGAAGGCAGCTTAGTATCGTTAGTTGTACTTATACCACAGTTTGACCACAATGGCTCCAGTGTGAAACGCAGCAGAACAATTGAGATGCTTGATAAAATTGCGTTAGTTTCATAGCTATTTTTTAAGACATTTAATTTATCTCTGCACAACATTGTTTCATCGAAGATAAAAAAAAAAGAAGCAAGTACAATCAATCTCACTACTCTTCATGAAAGAAATCACAATGCAAATAGTCTCAACATGAAAATCGCTAAAGTTCACCCTAGTGATTCTGTAGAAACCAGTCCAGCACCGTGATATGTTTTTCAGAATGCAAACATGATATTTGGGGTTTTATTTTCTTTATAAACCCTTTATATAACAATATATATGAGCATCCCTTGACTAGGATTTCAGTTCCAGAGCTTCAAGCAAAGGACAAAAACAATGTCACTACGAGCAACAGCTTCTACAGACGGAAAAACTAAAAGACTAACTACGAATGATGTGGCTTCCTGCAAAAGGGGAAACACCACGACAAATGCTTGAATGTATGTTTTTTTTTTTTCTTCTTTTTTTGATCTTTCTAACCAAGTATCACTCTCATTCTTGCTCTCGGTGTCTGCAAATTGTTGACAGCAAGAAGATAAAACATTTTGAGTAGAATAAGGACAGCTTTTATTTAAAACACTTGTTTAAATAAAAGTTTTTTGATTTTTTTTTTTTTTTTTGATTGTCATGATTTTCAGGATTTCCTCTGATTTGCTCTTTACTGTTAGTTGATAAATGCGATGTGAAATAGGTGTCTGTTTTTGAGTCACCGATGCTGTAGGTGGGGGGAGTCACATGTTTTATCCTAACTCCATAAATGTCAATTCCTGATAACAGTAATACCAGAACTGTGAACCCACCCACACAAAAGCATCTGGTCCTTCACTATGCAGCACATGTGCAATGCTGACAGCGAGAACAGGGACTAGTCTGGCTGAATCATTTTGAGTTCTTGACTGTGATATAAAAACTGAATTTTACTCATCAGACGATCCGTTGGCTCACTGACAAGACATTTGAAGAAGAAGGTTTTATGGTTGATGAAAAAAGAAAGCATTCCAGACTGTGATTTTGGTCAAAATTTGTGAAAGGGATGTGGTTTAAGTGTGAGGGAAGTAAACGCAGAGATCGAAACTCAGGACCACAGAAGAAAAACATCACAATGTTTAAATCTCCTCTACCTTGCCTTTTGACATTAAGGACATCAGCAGAAAGAGGAATTTTGCTAAAATAATCAGTGCACTCCATGCTTGTGGCATAGTTAGGGACCTAGCTTGGCAGAGTTTTAGTGTTATATTTAGACTGTGAGCATCTGCATCAGAGATCCCCAAATTCAAGATCTGCAAGGTGATCCATTTTGTGATCCATTTATTCCAAATGGATCAGAATATAAATATTATTTTTTCCACTGCAATTACAGTAATGAATTTTAATTGGCTTGGCTTTTCTGACTTAACTTTGCTTCTGGTAACACTGCATTATTAACGGGCCTCCAGTTTCTCCACAGAGAAGTCAGACTGCAAGAAAGATAAACAAGCCAGAGAAAAATGCTGAAAGTTATAGAAGAAACTTTTTGTTTTACTTTAAGAAGAGAAGCACTGAGAGAAAATAGCTTTGCTTTATTTTACCCTGGAGGGACACAGAAGAGACAGCAATTCAAGCTTAAGCCTGCATATCAATTTGCAACATACTGACATACTTGAAGGATGGCATAGTAATTGATCTTCCTTGGTAATAACAGAGGTAAATGATTATAAAAAAAAAAAAAATCTAATTGTATATTATATGATCATTATGATGACCGTGATGATTATTATCCATTCAGTAGACAAATTCAGAACTTTCTCGACATAAGTGTCCCATTACACCCGTTATCAATATTTACCACAAATTCTGCTCTGATTGTCCAACCATGAGTTCACGACCTTAGATTAAAGCACGCTGGAGTCATGCAGCGGCACTATGATGCAAAGTACGCTAGTCAGTCCACCTGTAAAGAGACAATGTGGCTGAATTAAAAAATAAAACAGCAAATAAATGTGGGTTTAAATTCTTCCATGGTAATATAAAACAATCGTTAAACATCATGGCAAACACTTTAGATCAACAACAGCCAAACGTGGCACACCCAGGTACTGGGGTTGGACCATAACTTCCTTTTTTATACTACTACCTATAAATGGGATCAGGTTAGCTTGAGTAGTTTTTTTTTTCTTAAATCAGGTTTCATCATTTGAAAACTGTATTTTGTGTTAACGCAGCCTCACTTTATCTGGTGATAAATTTGCTTGATGAAAACGATCTGAAGTATAATTGTGAACCACTGCTCTAAACGAAGGACCTCATGCCTGGGAACCACTGCTCCTTGTGTGCACAATCTGCACTCCGACCGTCAAGGTAGTTTTCCTTCCCACTTGTGAGGCCACTAGTTTCAGGTCAAGAGGAACAGGTATCGTTTCCCTGTAAGTTACGGGATGAGTGCTATTTTCCAGTCAACGTGGCCCACATCCACCGAGACAGAGCTTGAACCACAGATTGTTCTCTGATAATTTGCTGTGCACCATTTGTCCACTTCTGTCGTGTGGGTAAATACCACACAGAAAGCTGTAGCTACAACTTCTGACACGATGCATGTCTACAGGGTTAGGGTAAAAGAAAAAAAAAAACAAAGACCTTCAAATTGAACTGTTTTTGAAAATATTTATTACTACGCTTGAAGAAGTTAAACTATACAATATTTCACAAGGAACAGAGCAGTAAAAAGGCCAAAATAAACAAGAGATGTGCTAATCACACATAAAAACAAAACAAAAAAAAAACCTGCCTTAGAACCAATCACTGTTGTAAGTTATCTTTTTTCTGTAAGGATGTCTTTTGTCGTCTTTCTTTATTTTGCATGTCAAGTATTGTAGACTATAAAGTAAATGAGCTGCATTAAGAGTGGATAACCAGAAACTGTCCTCAGTGCCAGTTTAAAAAAAAAAAAAAAAAAAGAAGAAGAAGAAAGAATTACTGTTGGCTGCAAAAAAGTATTCATTCACACTGGCTTATCTCACAGACGTATCAATGTTTGTCTTAGGGGCCATTCTTCCTGTGCACCTGTGCTAGTACTTCCTGTCTCAGTTTGCCCTCCGCTCCGCTCATCTCCCCCACCCTCAAACCGCATCCTTCACAGTGTCACAATAATATTTGCTGAAGAAGAAGAAAAAAAAAAAAAACTCTTACTACCCAGTCCCCGATACAACAAGCATGTAAAATCTTACAGGGTCTTTCCCATCTCAACCCCTCAGTGCCTAAATTAATCATTTACAGTACACATGGCTGTAGCAATATTAAGGCACAATACAAATTCACAGCTTTACATTCACATTAATACCATTCCTGCTTATGAGATTGTGTGGCGAGTTGGCATTTTTGGCTTGCTTTTCACTCCTGAATATGCTGTATGGGTCTCTGAGGAGGATAGTCAATAGCGGGAGCGGTGTTTGGTTCCTGAATGTGATCGTAGGCTCTCAGGTAGTGCCCAGTGTTCTGTTGGTAATAGTAGACCAGTTTCTTGGCAAACATTGGCTCTATCTGAAATGAAACAAAGCACACAACACATATAAGGAGTGATTAGAGATAAAAGTGCATATTTATGTTGACATCAAGATTTTTTTTTCTTTTTGCGTTGTTTTACATTTATTTTTATTTTTTTCTTTAAAATGCAGATATGAGTTGCTTTAGCTGAGAGTCTTATTAGAGTGCAACTTATTAGATGTTGCACTTTCTTTATTCAAAGACCTGTTCTAGTCATTGGTCAGATGTTTCAACTATTATTTATGAAAATGCTGCGTCACTAACAAGTGCAGATCATAATATAGATGCATGTTTCAAGAAGGGGCAAAAATGAGTGAAATTTATCTGAAGATTTTAACAACTCTCACTTTCAACAGAGCATAATAAAGGAGTCTCACTTCAGCATTTTGTGAGGACAGTACTATAAACTCTAAAGAAAAAAAAAATCAGTACCTGCTAGAAAAGTAAATGTATCTGTTTTTATGGTTTGCTGGCAAACCATTTAGTTTCTTGTTTTCTCAAGTTATCTGAAGATTGAGATGCAATACACAATCTCGAAACTCTCAGTTGTGATTTTTGACTGATATGTTTTCGATCTGCTTTAAAATAATGAATTAAGATCACATCACCGCACACAAATCAATCCATTATCAGTACGACTACTGCCGGCTAGGGACCAAATAAGTAGTTGCCAATTGCCAAATAAATATTAATTAGAATGTTAAAAGATCCCGAGTTGGCTTGAAAAAAATGTTCTGTCCACACATCAGTTTATTTTAAAAGATACCATTGATTCTGCTTTGTTCATCACATAATGCTTTTAGCATCTTCTCTGCTTTTAAAACCTGCTTTTGTTTACAAGGTGAAGTTTTTTTGTTGTTGTTTTACACTTACCTGCGCTGTGATGAGCTTCCTGGGGCGTTGTGGGTCTGGATATTCGTCTCCAAAGCAAAGGACCACCTGGTGTCGTGGTATGTGACGACCATTATGGACAAAATCTTGCAGATCTGAGAGAGGATCAAGAGAAGATGAGTGCTAACTTTGATATTTGACCCCACAAAGCACTGATGTGTCACACTGAACATTTAAAAAACATTAAAAAAATTTAAAAAAACATTTTAACTGTATGTCATATCGTCAGTCACAAAGATATTTCTGGTAACTACTACTAGTAAGTTTGATGGAAATTCAGAGCGAAATGGCATTAAAAAAACGGTTTCTTGTGTGGTGTGGACCACATGTGGGTGGGGACTCCACACACTTTGGCCCCCTGATGAGAAGATGAGCGACGTCTTTGTGCTACTTCAACGCTAAGAGAGGGAATTACCCAACTCGAGCACCTGCAGCATCTCTTTCATCGTTGTCATCTCATTCCCAATGACCTTAACTATTGTGTTTGAATGGCTAGTGGAGCATTGCTGCTTCAAAACCGTTTGCTACAAGGCAAAATTATTTTATCTATTTACAGGGGAAAGAATCTGTATTTAAAAGGTGGGAGAACTACTCCGACAGCATTTTTCCCAATGCTGCAGGAGTAGTTCTCCAATGCTTTTTATGATTAACTTCAAATAGTAACAGTACAAATGAATGCTGTACAAAAGCAGTCTAAGATCTATGGAATAAATAAATGTTAGAATCTTCTGACCAACACCTGGAATAACCACACATACTGTGCGCTTGAGTGGACTCGAACAATAGTTGAGGCAGATTTTCTACTATCGCATTTCTTTTACAATTAATTGTATTATCGGCATACATCCAATATTTAATCATCAAGAAAATATTTCGTTTTATTCCATTTTCTATTAAGTCATTAACACTGATTTGTGAATTGCTTAAGAACAAAAACAACGCAACAAACGTAAAGTATGAGCTGGTATCATGTCTATAATGAAACTACTTTCAGGAAGTCTGGTGTTTCCACAAACATTGCCTAATTCAAGTGTCGATTCTTGAGCCGCATCACAAGAAAATGTCAAACACAGCACAAGTGGGCAAGCATGAAATAATATATTTTCGGCGAGATTGCTCCCATAAGAGTTTTCAGACAAGAAATTGTCATATCTTAGCAGTGCTACATGTACTGAAATAATTTGAGGAAACTGAGCGTCCAAGAGAAGAAAAGAAGAAGTGGCAGGCCCAAAATACTAGCAGATTAGCAGCATCTGAAAAGGCCGAGAAACTGTAAAAAGAACTGCAATGATCTGACGCAGGGCCTCGGAGATGTGTCATCTACGAGTTGATGCAAATGCTGCAAACGTCTGCATGTTTCTGCTTACCAACAAGAAACTGATGGGTATCAAACAGTTTGCACGGTTGCTCCTTCTCCAGCTTGTTGGGCTTGTCCACATACGGAGCCAGCGGTCCTTCCCAGTACACCCGTCCCTGACACAAGCGCTTGGCATACAGCCCGTCGGCTGTCAGCCACAGGAGCACCCCTTTCTCCAGGATGTTGGGAAGCAGCTCGGCTCCTTGCCTCTGAGACTCGGGGTAGGGGGACGGAAAAAGAACGACTTCTGCGCCGCTGTGGAATCTGTCCTCTGAGCATGGAGAAGAGGAGGAGGAAGAGGAGGGAGAAGACGGGGAGGTGGAGGTAATCCGACAACCTTCTGGAGTGGTGACAGTGACTTCCTTCACCAGTGTTTCTCTGTAGTAAAGGGACACGTGGAGGCTGAAATCTGTGAGAAGGAAGGAGGGAGAAGTGTTTAAATGAATGGCACCAAAAGGAAACTCAAAACTCAACCCACAGCAACAACACTGAAATATAGAGCATCACTCTATTCACTCAGGTCTTTTTAGATTGAAAATTGTGCACGGACACATTAAAACAATCCGTGAGTCTTTCTGTACAATGTGTACATGTATTTGTAGATATTGTTTCACCTGATATGGCATTGTTGTGGTCCATTGTATACATTGGTGGCTGAGACTCTGAAAAGTATGTGTGGAATGAGAGCTGGAAACCTGGAATTGAAAAATAAAGAGGGTAAATACACTGATTGACGGATCAAATGAAAATTCACAAAAATGTGAAAGGTTGTCAAACTTTGATTGTACAATTAATATTTACAGATGTATTTTAAACACTCCATCCCCAATAGATATCTAAAGAATGTCGGATTTTGTCAAGATACGTGCTTAACCCATGATTTTGTCAAAAAATAAATAAAAGGTCAAGCTAATGCAGGAATTCATCAAAAACGTAATAATTACTGAATGTGCTTTTTATTTTAGATTTTGATTTCATTACTTTATATCAACAGCCCTATACATTTACAGATAAATCATCTTATATATTAGGCATGTAACATCTTAAATTGCATGAACACAAATATGAATTTGTCTTTACATGATGACATAAACAAGCACAATATCAACATTTCTTTCTCCTTTGACTCGACATGCATCTCAACGTCTTCAGCTGCGTGCTGTTAGGTTCACAATAAAAGTAACCTCAGACAAAAAAAGGGCAAACAGATTCAAATGAAATCCTGCTACATACAATCCAGTTCATTTCAATTGTATGCTTGCTTACCATTTTCTGTGTGCGAACTGGGCCAGACTCGGCTGATTGGCGACTGGTAGTGGCACTGACCATATGGCAGGTCTGTGTGTTGTCCATGGTGGTTTGCATTAGGAAGAGAATGTTGCTCTGATGGTGCGTGGTAATCTCTCCAGTCCCTTCTTTCTGGAGAAACAACAAAGCTGGGTACCTGAGGTGGAGGGGGAATAGGGGCTGTCACTCAGAAAAAAAACAACCGTTTCCTTCTTTGCAAAGCTGATCGCTTTGTGGGGTTTTAGTTTTTGAATCGTAGCTAAATCTACTGACCTGGTTGTGAAGTGACGCATATGGTGGAACGTATCCAAGCGGGTGAGACGGTGTCTCCTCCACACGGTTCATCTTCATACCTATTTACGGTCAGAAACAGACAACTATTTTGCCTTCAAATCTAAAACAAAATTGCACTCAGATTATTTCATTTAACACAACTCACTGATTAACAGCACTCACTGAGTTAATATGGATTTTGCAGTAATATTTTGCAATAATATGCAATAATGATGCTGTGGATCAATCTTTGTTTGATCCACAGAATAAAGATGCTTCGTGCAGAATAAAGATGTCCTGCGCAGAATAAAGACGTTTTGTGCACATGTACAGTTTGCTCTTTTTATTTAGGTGATATCTTGCAGAGAGTGCAACGGACCACACAGTGCATCAAGTTAGTCTAACATAAAGTCCATGCAGCCAAAGCTGCTCATGTGTGACAATGGCTGTTGTATGATGGTAGAAACTTAGTTATGCAAGGCTGAGGTTGTCTTGTTGTGTTCAGTGCACTCTGCGCTTAGTAACCGTAGGCCTCTAAAAAAAGCACTACGGCCTTTTTGGTTCATGCGTTTGCTTCCTGTGCTTCCTGCCTCACCAGAATCAGCAGTGGTGCAAAATGTATGTGAAAAATAACCAGCAGAGTATAAACAGTGTTCGTTGCCGAGTAAAATGCGGGCGTACTTAAGAGTGTTTTTGCAACTGCACAGGCTCGTAGCAGATTTTATGATTTGCTTTCAAAACCTAACCACAAATCGTCTTACACTTACCACTTTCTCTCATCTTCAATGCACATGTAATTGATCTACATGTTGACTGCTAGGGTTGCATGAACAGCTTTTAACACTCACCCTTTTTGGTCCCCTCTGGGATGATTCTGTAAACTTTGTACGGCTCTGAGATGTCCAGTTGGCTTCTTTCCACTATTTCATCAAAGTCGTTGCTCTTGTTAAGGGCACAGCGTAGTCTGGTTTTCCATGTGGGGGGATCAGGTTTGTCAACTCCTTCCTTAAACTTTCCCTTGAACAACGCCCAAGCCTGTTAACAGCAGAATCACAAAATTCAAGAACTGATTAGATTTATTTCTAACTTCCTCTTTCTCCGGGACAAACTAAGTTGAGACTATGTTAATCAAGCAAAAATTAGCTTGTGCTAAGGAAAATCTTAAAATTTACCAAGCTTTTTTGATGCTTTTATTTTTTACTTGTGAATTTTGTGCGTTAAATTTGCTTTTGCAGCATGAGGCAGCAGGTAAAGACAAAACTGCCTGACCTTAAAGAGTGCAGCATCCTCCTCTCTGTTGTAGTCCTGTTTTCCTGCATGTTTCCATGGAATCCTAAAGATGGTTTTTTCCTCATTTTCCCAAACCAGGCCAGGATATCTCCTGCTGTCAATCTGCTCTATGAGCCACTGCCTCAGCTTGCCGTTGCCGCAACTGCCCGACAGACCACCGTCTTCATCCAGGTTCATCTCTGCAAAAAATGAATTAAAATGAGATACAGAGCAAAAATGGGGCAACATTAAGATATTTACAAATACACCTAATGCTCCCAGAAAGACTTTGAAGAACAAATAGGATACAAGATGTTGAGATGGCAGATTTAGTTTAGGCGAGTTATAATTGAACTTTACAGTTAATCGTATGCAGTACTTTACTGTAAGAGCACCAGATGTTCATTTAGTAATAAATACAAACTGGTTTCTAGGCCACCTAATTTTTATTTTGGACTGCATCACATCACTTTGGTTACATGCCATCTATACATTCACTTCTGTGCATGCACATTCAGAGTTTAAAGGATGAAGACATGGATGCTGAAATGAGTGATTTTCCTCATCACGTTTGGTGGTTTTGTCTAAATAAATAAATAAATCTGACTCATTTATGTCAAATGCGTGAATAATAACGTACTTCATCAAGCTATGAAAAGTTTAAACATAATAAATGAAGGCAGGAGCTTAGAAAATATTTTAAGTGGTGACTAGATATTACACTATAATCTTAACAACAAGAATGCTTGATGAAAGTGTAGCGTTTTCTTCCCTGAGTGTAGAAATGTTCTCCTGACAGAAACTTTTTTTTGTTGACCTGATGCAGTAAAAGTTTGCATTCTGGCTAGAATTTGAAGTCGGTCTGCTGCAGCTTACCTTTAGAGATGTAGGGTCCACAGCGGAAATCTCTAATGCGGCTCTCGGGGTCCTATAAACGTTATCACGTCTTTTTTTTTTTTTTTTTTTCGCTTTTTCGCTCACTGGGAGGAGTCTGTCGGAGGTTCAAGAGGAGATGAGGAGCAAACGCAACTTCTTTTCTGTAAAACTCTCAGCTCAACCCACGCAGCTCTCAGGTGGGGAATCCCTTTAGCGACACCCTGAGCGGAGACCAGGACGAAATGGAACAATCATACCTGTACAGTCACATGAATATCCCCCGTGTTTATTTTATAACACCATTCAAGTCCAAACTAGTTTCAACTGCGAGCGGAAATACGAACAAAACATTTAACGTTAATATAATGTGTATTCATGGATGACATCCGCAAAATAGGTTGATAATAAAATAAAATAAAAAAAAACACACATTTCAAAATTAAAAAAAAAAAACGCACACACACCACTTTGTCCATTAGTAATACTGCCACCCAGTGGTCACACCATGTCATTATACCAAATATATAAGATTTATGGTACATTTTAAAAGTAAAACGTAGCTTTTATTGCTGTTCTGCAGCTTATGAAAATAACTAAGTCCAAGCTGATAAAAGGCTGCGATCTTGATGCTTGTAATGCCACCATGCATGACCTCCCTTGCACATGAGACAAACAGGAAGAGAACCAGGAAACCAAGCAGCAAAAGGCGTAGAGTGTCTTATCACCTCCAACATTACAGACCATCGACCGACAACCTCTACCCAAGCAGTTGCCTTTACTTCTTTTATTTATCAATTTCAGATCACACAGACACATTGGGAAAAAAAAAACCTTTGCAAGTAAAAAAAAAAAAACACAAAAGAAATCTTAGAAACAGCTCAATTCTAGAAACAGATGCAATGCATGTAAAAAGTCAGTGACAGTCATTGAATGTGTAGGAAAGATTCAGAGAACAGTGCATTTCAGAGTGTGTTAGACGTCCACCCAGGTGCAAACCTCTTCAGGATGCCACAGTCAGTTTGGTTGAGCTGCAAAAGATCTCAGCTCAGTTCAAATATCTTCAGGCGGAGTTGACACATGGTTTTCCATCCCCAACTTGTTGACATCAGGGAAGCCTGTCCAGTAGCTTAAGTATCTCCGCAGTATCATTGAAGGGGTTGCCCTCGTATGTCATTTGAAACCATTCCCTGAACTTAAGAGGGAGAGAAAGAAAGATTGGAGTACGGTAAACAAAACCTGCAAAACATGCACAGAAATGCACAGATCACTTTCAATTAGAAACTCACTTTTTTTCCCCCTAAATCAGATCAGTTGTATGATCTGCAGGTCTGAAAAATCTGACCCCCCATCTGTATTACTTGTATGAAAACAAACAACTCCTATTTTTTTTTCAATCTATAAACCCATCAACTAACAGTAATTAGATGCACTTTTTGAGTCAAAAGTGAGTGAGGTTAAAGATGTACTTTCACACATGAACGGCATTGATCACACATTTCCATCACTTTCTTTTGAATCTGAAGCTACAATCTCGAAGTCTAAAAGGATCCAGATATTTTTTCTCTTTTTTATGTGTTATAAAAGAAAAAAAAAAACAGCAATTACTTTCTCATACAACCTACCTCTTCAGCTCGAGTATCCTCAAACTCCTGCAGCTGCTTCTGGAAACCCAAATTGGGGTTGGCGCAGGGCCGGACGGCTCTCACCGCATTGAGCGCGTCCTGCCAGCCCAGGCCTGTCAATGTCATGATGTAGGCTATTACCAGGGTGACGCTGCGAGACACTCCTGCCAAACTGAGGGAAAACCAAACTACATGACTTTCACCTTTCACCAATATTCCATATACCTGCATTTTGGTAAAAAAACAAAAACAAAAAAAAACAACAAAAAACTAAATTTTGTTAATTATTCGTTTGAATTAGGAAAAAAAAAGATGTGTTTTTAAAATTATACACACTGAGTTCATTATGTATTATTGTTATCTCACAAAATTCTTCTAACGACTACATTTTTGAAATTCAGTCTGTTCTGTTGCCGTTCCACCACCAACCTACAGAAAACTGTTCAAATGCCAATAATACAAATGTGGTGTATTTAAGTTTCATTCAAATTGACACATTTTTTTTACACATGTATTTCTGAATATTATAACAGCAAACAAGACAATAATTCTGCAAAGAAAGCGCTGCTTATAATTTCATCAGCATGTCAGCAGATGTGACCCTTTTTAGGGCAGAGGGGTTGAGGAAATAAGAGATGCGAGCAATGAGAGATGCCATAGAGTAAGACTTTAACTTGACTGGTTGAAAACAGAATATATGAAGTTTGTGCTGATACAGACAAGTGCCAAATAGTGTATTAATGTGAATTGGAGAGGAAAAAAAGATTCATAATTTTACTCTTTTTTTTTTTTAAACAAGAAAAAAAAAAACATGTGGCTTGCATTTGTATTAAGCTCCCCTGAATACATGCCATGCATGACCACATTTTGTCGCATGTCTCAATAGCTGTTCCTATCTTGTGATGAAGTCGTTTTCAAGTTCTTCAGAATTTGACAAAAACCAATGAAAAAAAATCTAATGCATGAATGTGCTTTGTTTTAAGCCACTCTGGTGTAGCACTAGAAGTCTGCTTAGGTTGATGGTGATTTTACATAAAGGCCCGATCTGTGCAGTGGAAAACTAACGGATGTTCTAAAGGGTGGCTCCTCCCCTCTGAGTGAAGGGCTACCGCCTCAGACACATGCATGTCTATTTGGTTGGGTTGTGCTGAATGTGAGTTTCCCTTTTGAATTAATAAAGTATATCCATTCATGTCATGTTCACAGAGTTCACCCCCCCCGCCCCCTCCTGAGCTGAGAAGAATCTGCTAATGGCAATTCTGCAGCTCCTCCAGAGGTACCATGGAAATCTGATTTGAACAGTGCCATACGAATGAAACATGGCTTTTTTCATAACTTTATCTGTCAGATGTATTTTAGACAGGTAACAAAATGAAAATGTTGCCTGTTTATTATTGCTAGCAAATGCATTATAATCATCAATATAATGGTTTTGCTAAAATGTACTGAATATGAAAAAGTAAAAATCAAGTGTATGTTCACTTATTCGCAACAAAGTCTTTATATGACATGACATATTATTTTATAATATATATATATATTTTAAAGTCATTTAATGAATAACACAGACATAATGTACCTAACATCTAAACTCTCGTGTCTTTACAAGTAAAAAAATTAGAGCTACTGTAAGCAGTTTTGGACTTTTAAAAGCACATATTTTTGATTACGACTCTTATTATGAAAGTCTACAGGAAGTTATGTCTCACTTCGTTTAGTGTACTGGTTGAAATATTTCATGGAAAATGCCAGTTTTGTTTTGGTAGTAATCCTGAGTATTATCTGCAATGGGAATTGTAGTGTCACAGTAGTAAAATGTGAAGAATAAAAAGCAGGCATGCCTTTGCAACACACAGGAAGAATGCAGCAGCATGGTTACTGTGGTAACACACCTTGAAATGTAAACACATTTTGAATATAAAACAAAAATGAAACTAATACTCTGTCATGTGTGCTTTCTGAGTAACAGTTTTTCTCTGTGAGTCAGATCAGAATTCATCACAGTTGTCATGATGAAACATGCGTATTTTTGGAACATGAATGAAAAGTGCCTTTTTAGAAGAGGCTTAATTAAGAGGCAAAGCTGTCTTTGAGAGTTGTTTTAAAGGTTGGACTCAGTAGCGCTGTTCAATGCTCGGTTTGTAACTAATGAACACCTATAGGCCGACATGGATATGGCCGTCTCAGTTAGCAGCAGTTATTTTCTGCATATGTTCGACACCCTCCTAGATTACACTGGCAAACACAGATGCCACACTCACTGGACAAACATAATCATAAAATACGGTAATCTCAGACCAGAAAACACACAAAAAAAATGCTTCACTTTCTGCCAACTTTCATTTGAAAGGCAACTGAAACAAAGTAAATTTTGCAGAGTTGAAGATATTCAAAGTTTTTGCTTTTTTTTTTTTGGAAACACAACTGAAGAAGACATTGTGACTTGATGTAAAAATGGGTTTTCATTAAATGTGATACCAATCATATAGAGTGACAGACATAGAAAATGAAACTCAGGAACTACTGGGTAATATAGTGGAAGTAAGATCTAAGTACTGACTAAATAAACACATTAAAAGTTTGCTATAAATTAATAGCTTTCAGAAAAGGTTTCTTTGAAGTCATATTTTTGTGTCGAGAAACTTTTGACTCGAGACGCCTTTATAAATAGCCAAATGGATTTCTGAGAAGACCCTCTGTCCAACCAAATATAGCTGTACCCTTTTAACACATAAGTGAGCTATCGCACTACACTAACACAATGTGGTAAGACTTGTTACTGTACTCTGTTTTGGGAAGTTCAAGAATAGGCCTTCCTTTTTTGTTTTTAATCTTGCCAGTGCAGAAGTTACACATGGCTTCACTTGTGAGCAGTAATCAGATATGTAAAAGAACTAAACACACACTTACGTTTGTGACTTCATGGAAAATAACATAGCTGTGAAAAATTATATTCTGGAATCCAAGGTATGATGAAAGGCATGATGGAAAAGTGATTTTGAACTCACCAGTGAACGAGGCAGCCCTCTCCCTTCAGCCGGCACTCGTGTATGAACGTTATACTCTCTTTAAAGTGCTGAGTTCTGAAGGGCGATAAAATATGTAAATAACACTTGTTATTATACGTCATGACCGCAATAAATATTATGGGAACATCACAAGTTGTACAATGAAAACTATACACACCCGCTACCATTACAACTAATTATTCGTTTGCACATTTGATCACATTTGCAGACTTTACACATTTTAAACATCTTGCAAAAGGAACGAGATAACAACAAACTTCCTTTGTAGCTCGGGCAAGAAGCTCCACAGTTTTTCATGTTCAAAAGCCAATTCAAATTACTAAAGGTTTTTTTTTTTTGCATGTATACAAGGAAATGTTTAATTATCTTTTAGAAGCCTTGTACCTCAACATAGCCTAGCAAAAAATAATCCTGTCATTGCCATCATGTTTTGCTCATTAAAACTGGCGTTTCACAAGGAAACACTAAACAGCCGCTATATTCTAAAGGTTAGTGTTGCCTACAAAATATGGCAACGCTAACTAAAGAAACTGTCATTGACTGTGTACTTTTGTTAACTACAAAACAATCTAAACAAATCCAGTTGGCCATGGATGGACAGATGGACGGACAGATTTCAGATTGACTGTGCTTACAAATCCTACTGACATAGTTTTATGGTTGTCCCAATGAGCTTCTTTGTATCATCTTGGCACCATTGTCCTCAAAAGAGTAATCTTCATTGTGTCACTTCTGTTCTTGAAGTTAGACAATTTCCAAGTGTTTATTTTGATACTTCTAACACCAGCATTATCATTTGCATTGGAAAAAAAAAACATTCTAAATAAGTAAAACCCCTTACATGTAATCTTTATTTATGGCAAAGGAACAGCTGCTCATCAGCAACTGAATGTTTTTGTGTTACTTTTGTCATGCGAGAGATTGAGTTCACAGTCAAATATTAAACTTGTGAAATTATATAGTTTACATGTTATGGAAAATGAACCTTAAAACACCCACAGATCACAGCCCTATGTGAACGCCCTCTTTCTGGTTGGCTCGCCTTTCCATTGTTGCATGCTGAGCTCCGTGAATAGTACTTACAGATCCTGTGAGGGCATGTCTGTTGCTGTAAGGCAGAGATAGGTCATCTCCTGGTGGACAAAGCACACTGGTTACCTGCTGGCTGCCCTTAAGAATTTGGAGTAACATAACGTCCAAATTGTCACAGTTATGGTTTCACAATCATACCGTCATTCTTGCAACTAGATTTATTTAAAACATAGGCAAAATGTGGGTGACATTTTAGTTTTTCTTTAATAACATCATTCTTCTTTTTTTTCCGATTTGTAAACGAAACAATACAAAACCAAAACTAACACAAAATCAAGACATTTTTTTTTTATAAATTACTGGTTTCCCTAACAATCTATTTCAAATAACAGAATATGAGGCTTTTATATACAGCAAAAGACTAATTTATTTCAGAGCTATCCTTATGTGTGGAATAATAAATGTAACTGTAACTGCATGCAATTCAGAATGGCAAAATGTACAGCAGCTTAGGACTCATTTTGATGTTCCATGGAAGAACACTGCACAGTGGATACTGGCTACAACAAGAACAACTGCCTACTCTGACGCCTACACAAGCTGACAGCTAAGCACAACACCATGACTACATCGGCTGCTGATGATTGGCACAGTGCAGGATACTCTGAAAAGCACCAGAGAGAACTACAGTGATTGGTGGAGCACTTCTGGACAGCTTGGTCAGTTGGCTTTCTCTAACTGGAGTCAACTTCTCTTTAGCTACATTTATCTCCCTACTCTGCAAGAAGATCCAGTAGAACCAGCTGAGAGCTGGGTGTCATCACAGGAAAACAGAGGAAGCATCTCACCGGTAGCATAGGAGCTGCACACTCATGAACAGACAGGATGTGTGTAATGTTGTTTCTGGCCAACTGTTCTCTATCCCTTGCATCTGAGGAAAACAGACAGGAGCACAGTAAGCAACATCGAAAAAAGTGGGCAAATAAAGGGACCAAGGGGAAAAAGCTTCAACACACCTTTAAAGTTTCCCAAGTACAAATCTGGAAGAACCTTAAAGAGGGGGAGGAAACAGCTAAGAATTTTCCAACACCAAAGAGAACGTGATGAATAAATACATCATATCTGGTTAGATAACTTTATTCTCATACACATAACACACATAAATACGAAAAACTTATTTGCTTAGTCTACCCAGCTAAACTAGTACCTTATTGATGCCGTTCCCCATGCCGTAACTCCGAGTCGGAACTCCAACACTACAAATATATAACGCACAGTGTACCCTTGTTTGCTAAAGATCTGTATCCCGCCTTTAATCGCTTCCAAATTCTCACTTTCAGTGAGAGTAAAGGCGGCAGCCTGAATGCGAGTGAGGCTGAGGCGATTAAGCAAACTGCAACAGCTTCTTCACGCAAGGAATGCTGGGAATTGTAGTATCACAGGTGAAACGGCTTTGCAAAGACGTTTTCGTAAAAACTATCATGTCCACCAACAAGAGAAGAGTGATAGCAATGCCTTTGGGACAATGTTGTAGGAACTCATGACTGGCTTCTTAATAAATACACAATTTTGACGTGAAACTGAGAAATGTTTGAATACAAAACTTCATGATCTTTATTTTTGATTAGATCATGAAAATCATCATAAAGCATATTCTGCATATAGACGGGTTTTGTGAATTTTACATTTACTGAGTGCCACACCAAGATCTATGCAAATTTACTGCTGTAACTTATCCCCAGTACTGTTACAAAATATTTACAATTTAGCTACAGTAGTATTTTATGAATGCCTATATATTCGCATGTGGCATGACCCTAAAAATGAGGTTCAGAAATAAATCAGTTAAACATGGTATTGGTGAGATGGTCTGAAGTCAGTTTGCTTCATCAGTGTCCAGTCAGTGTTGTTGTCAATGGAAAAGAAAAGCCCAAAGGCGAATGTCCAGCCATCAGTTTTTGACCACAAACTCACTTTGGTTTGACAGAAGATTAATGAGCCACAGCACAGCAGCAAGTCTTCTGCTAAAAGGTAAAAAGAGAGAAAAATAACAGATATTCTGGAGTAGGTTAGTCAAAGTTGGGACTTAATGTGATTGAGATGCTGTGGCATCATCATGTTTGAAAACCCTTAAAGGTGGTTGAATTACAAAAAATTCTGCAAAAACAATCCTCCACAGTGGTATAACAGATTCACTGACAGATTTTGCTACAAAAAAATAAAAAAAATCATATCAAGATGTTGCTGCCAGGGTTGACACAACCAGCTTTGTGGTTTAAGGGCCAATTACATAGACAGAAGATGGTTTCAATAGATTTTCTAATAAAAATAATTTGAAAACAACTTCCTGTATTTTGTCAGGTTACCTATGTCTTATGTTTAAATGTATTTGTTGATTTGTGACTTTTAGGTGCAACCAGAACAAAAATAAATAAATAAAACTGTAAAAAAGCAAATGCTTTTTCATCAAACGTGCCAGTTTTACCAGACTGAAAAACAAACTTTTGCTTTTTTTTTTTATCACAACCATTAACTCACAAGAGCAACCTAATTCTCTCTGAGCAAAACAGACAGAGATCAAAACCCAGTCACAATAGGAAACAACTGTGTGACTTTTACAGAGTGATGGCACATGACTATGCTGCTCTTGATTATTATCATCATTTGTAAAAACATCAACAGGAAGTTCTGCTACCCACTGTCCCACATTAACCTCACAGATTGCTTCTACTTCCTGGTGATCGGATGCAGTGAGTTGGTTAGGCTAATGTTTGAATGACAGAAGGCGTATGCAGTAGACAAGAGGTGATGGATATCTTACGTGAACTGCTTATTAAATGTTTGTATTGCAAGGTCAACAAAAAATAAAATGAACTTCTAAAGAACAGCAAAAAGTTTGCAAAAATCTAATACAAGTTTATAGGAAAAACAAAACATCTGATGATCTAATATTCTACAAACATTTAGAAGCATAGTTTAGATTCCATTACTGCAATCAGCTAACCATTTCTGCTGATGTACTTGTCAGTAACAAAGCTCAGGTACTTGTTATGTATAACAGACGGGTGGAGACGTTTCTCAATAGCCTACAGGTTACCAGCAATACATGTGAGTAACAACAAAAAAAAAGAAAGAGAAAAACACATAAGCCACTAAACTGACACAACACAAGACAGGTAAATATGATACTGCTTTGTTGTGGCTTTAGTGTGCAAAAAGGAGGAATTTATAGTGTGGGTGTTTGAAGATAGGCAGCCCAAAATGTAGGCCTGCATGTCAGTCTTCGCCCACACTCCCAGAGGTTACAACACAGGTGGTTTCCCGCTCTAGTTTCACATAAACGCTTGTTTTATCAATGAACTTGATTTTTTTATTTATTTTTTATTTATTTATTTATTTTCATTTGAACAATGGTAAAATTCCATTTGTGCTGTGATAACTACCGTATGTCGAATAGGCCTGTTGTTGTATTTGCTGCTTATACAAGTCTGAAGTCAGCATAATCATTTAAGATTTTCAACATAGTTTGACAATACAGCTGCATGCTAATATATTTGGATTAATGTCGAATCTTAATAAAATAATTGAATACCGTCTTGTAAAATTCTAGTTGTAAAATGTTAAAATAATTAATTTCACCACTAGGTGGCAACAAAGTCACACACATACACCATTTATTCCTCACAGAAGTTAAATGAGAACTTCATCTTATTTGAGGCAATAATAAGTAGATCTGACATATTATTTCTCATTATTGTGGTACTAGCAAACATAATTCATTTTGGTAACTAACTGATAAGAGAAGTTTGGTCTGATTTAACCTCAGACATAAGAGAAATAATGTGTTAGTTTTGTTGTTGTTTTTTTTAATCCAGCGCATCTAAACTTCTGGTTTCAACTATCTTAAGGAGTTATTGGATGAGAGCTGGAGTGCATCCTGTACCCAGCCATCAAAGGAGTCATTGTTCAGTCTAAAATTAAATATAATTTAAAGAAAACTGTTATGTTTAAGTGTAGTGAGTGTGTCACTGGTTTTCTTTGCGATGTAAACTAATATTGAATTAACTTGTTTGCTATGTCTTTATAAATCTTCAGAGATAAGTAAGATTACATTAGTATATTTCATGGGCTGTTCAGTTTCTATTCATTTATTTGGTTGTTTTTAGTTCGTTAGATTGTAAAAACCCCAGTTTTTAAGCAAATATGTGGTTGCCAAGGCGAACTTGCCACTTACAATATGGCGGACTAATTGACGTATGGCTTCGACTGGGGAGTGAATCCAACACTAATATGAAACTACTTCTCAGAAGAATTCAGCATTAATTTTTAAAGAAAAAGATAGCAGAAATGTGGAGTCGGTATATGATTGCGTATACTGTAAATGCACTTTTGAGTCATACGAAAGCATCGCAAACTAAAATCTACTAGTCATCCTCTCGGTGTATTTTTCTGACCTCAATCTGTAAAGCCTGTTTGTAGTCTGATGTTTGTTTCGCGTCTAACTTCGATGTTTGACGACACTTTACCGGAAATACAAAGATTGTGCGACTTTATTTGGATTTTAAGGCAGTTTTTAATATTTGTTTTATATCTATGTTTCAGTATTAATGCTATAAAACACTTTAGTCAATTACGTGTTTTGGTAAAAAAAAAAAAAGTAAAGTAAAGAAAGCCAAAGTTTGTTCAGTCATAAAACTTAGCTTCTAGCTTTCCTCTTGAGACTGTCACAGTGTTTTGAGTGATACGGGTGAGTAACTCACCGGGCAATTTGTGTAGTTTATAACATTTGCTTATTTTTATGCATGATTAACTGTCTGTTAAGTTTTTAACCACTGTGTTTTACGTTGTTGACCAGTAGTTTTTGTAACTCCGACAGTGTCTTGTTATTGGCAGCGGTGATGGCTACCGCGCCTGAGATCTCGCTTCATATGAGATCAACAGATCTAATCAAAAGGGAACCTCTGGATTATGGAGGATTTGGAGAGGTCTATTTGTGTTACCATGCTACCCTGGGCCAAGTGGTGTTGAAGACCGTGTATACAGGTCCACTTCGCAACGAGTAAGTGTTCAATGTGCCCACCACCAGACTGGGTATTCCCCTTCCTCTAACGTGTATCACGAGTACAGTCTGTTTAAAGAAAGTATTTCTAATCTAGAGGTGCAAAAAAAAAAGAGAAGAAAATAGGAAGTTGGTGTGCTTCTCAGATATGCATAGAGGCGTGTTAAGTATCACAAATTATGATTCTTCTGTGAAAAAAGCATGCACAGATTTCTTTTTTTTTTATAACTTCCTTTTCATTCAGATTGAGATGTAGGTCCATCTGAAATGCGGATGTCTGACATCCTTTTTTTTTTCAGACCAGAAGCAACACCTACATTTAAAGCTCTTCTAAGAATGTCTATTATAGCAATGTGGCATCGCATGTATGCATTGCCATTTACTGTTATTAGGTTGGCATTGGCAGCCTAAAATGTTATTTTAGTCAGACGCTGTCATACAGCTTCCTTTGCATTATTTCATGTACAGCTTTGCCCGCAAATGCATTCAGGAAGTGCAGGTGAGAAAGGGAAATGACGTGCTTTTATGTGTTAGAAGTTACATTAATCAAATTGGTGTTTTTATCAACATGTTCCATCTGAAATATTTCTGCAGCATTAAAGACCTCAGATATAAATAGCTTGTGTATAAATACCTTGTTCATACTAGCTATTTATCTGCAGTGTCTTGCAAAAGTCATTGGACCTTTCATATTTTGTTTCACTTAAATATCATTGTACATTGATGAAATTTTGTGACAGCAATTTACCACCCATGAGTCAGTGGTTATGGGCGGTAAATGACCATGACCACTAAGCAATAATTGGTTAATTATTGCTTAACCAAGCAATAACTGGTTAAAAATCAATTATTGCAGCAATTATTTTTACAACTTTTAGCAACTTTGCACACCTCAAAACTGAACATTTTTAGAGATTATTTCCACCTGCACTGTTGATTTACGCACGTCCTTCAGAGCTATAACATATCTCTTGTCTGCTTCTCTGGTTGATACTGTCTTTACCTGGCATGACATTTTAAGAGAGAAATCATGTCTTGATAGGTTTGCTGTTGCAGTTGTGCCATGTGTTTCCCTGTAAAATGAAGAAATATAGTGTTCTTCCACACAATGCTTTTTATCCAGTGTCCCTGTGTGACAAGACACCATGCATGTTTCTGGAGTGTCTTTATTTACAATCTGGCCTTCTGTTTTCACTTTACCTCCCAGAGAAAACAAAAAGTCGCTGCTGGAGGAGGGAAGTATCATGGCAAGCCTCAACCACAACCGCGTGGTCAAGTTGCTTGGCGTGATTATGGAGGACAGAGATTGCTCTCTTATTATAGAGCTTCTACCCAGAGGCAACCTGCTGGTCATGCTGGAGAAGGTCAGTCTAAGACCAGCATAGGAAAATGTGTTATGTGTGTGTTTTACAGGTCTCGAAACGATAATCAATTTTAATCTGTAGGATTGCTATGCTGTCGTGTTGTTCTTAGGTCACTGTGCCAATCTCCATTAAGGGGAGAATCATCTTAGAGATCCTGGAGGGGATGGTGTATCTGACAGAGAAGCATGTCATTCACAAGGACATAAAACCAGAAAATATTCTGGTGGATAAGGATTTTCACATTAAAGTATGTGATACACAAAGCATTTATTATGCATTAATTATTTTGTCAGTTCATGTAAAAAAAAAAAAAAGTATTAAAAAAACAACCTTTTCTGCTGTGCTTAGATTGCTGACCTTGGCCTGGCCACCTGCCAGGCCTGGAACAAGCTCACAAGACAGGAGTCTCGCAGGAAAAGCCACAGGGGGGCGACATCTGGGGAGAGAGGTGCTGGGACATTAAGCTACATGGCCCCCGAGCACCTGGAGAGCATTAATACACCTTCTTCTGTGAAGTCTGATGTGTACAGCTTCGCCATTGTGGTTTGGGTCATTCTGACCGGGAAAGAACCATATGAAAGTGAGCTGTGATGATTAACCTGAGTTTAACAAAATGTCTTAGGCAGGTTATACACCATTCTTTTATCAAACAGTGACCAAAGGTCTGTTTCTGCAGATGCAAGGAGTGACGACCATATTAGCCAGTGCGTTCGCCGCGGTGACCGACCTGCGGTGGAGCCCATCCCAGAAGACACGCCTGCAGAGATAATTGATCTTATGAAGAGATGCTGGGCTCAGGATCCCATAGAAAGACCAACGTTTAAAGGTATGCTTTTTTTTGTGGACACCCTAGTGCTCTGCAACGTAAAGACTCAGGTTGCAGGGCACAAGTAATAAAAATAAAGAAACTGCTGATGAGTGAAGAAGTGAAAGAAATGAACATTTCCGTGCTCTGATCGTTTGATTTAAAGCTGTTTTAAATCACGTCGTTGCCATCTGTCGAGTGAGACGGCAACAAGATGGAGGTGGGGTGCTGGTATTATTAAAGATGAGCCGGTTGGACCTTTTTGAGTTGAAGATGGACTCAAAATTAACTCTCAATCCTGCTTGCCAGTTTTTTAAGCGGTGATGAAGTCGGAATCTTTCAAAAAAGACAATGATTTTTATGCAGAACAATTCTGTCACGTGCGTCCAAGTACGCCTCTGTTTGACCAGCCAGTAAAAGCGTTAAACATGAAAAACCTATGGCATGGCGCCCGTCCTCACCTGACAACCCAACTGAGGACACCAGCTGTATAATAATTGTAAGAACTAAAGGTAACTACTTCGCGGATTTCACTTATCCCGGATTATTTTCGGAATGCAACCCCCGCGAAAAACGAGAGATCACTGTATTTTTAAATGTCACAAATGTTTATTGGAAAGTTTCGACATATTTGTTATTCTCAGTTAAATGGATGAAAATAAAAATTAGATGAAAAAAAAAAATTCCATTTAGCTGCATAGCAATTTTGTACAATAATTGTCGCCCGATAATCGTGAAAATATTGATATTTTTCTAAGAAAGCCAAAATCTTACTTTTGCTTGAAGTCTATTAACATTTTGCATTAATATAGAGCAGTAGTTGGTGATTACCAAAAATAATCCTAAAAAACAAGACTCTCCTAGTAATTGTTCACATCATGTTCTTGGACTGGGAGGAAGCTGGAGTACCCACACATGCACAGACAGAATATACAAGCACCAAAATGTTTTCGTCTAACAAGTGCACAGACGTCCAGCTCTTTAAGCAGACTATAAAAAATAAAAAAAATATGCTCAGATATAAAGAACTCACCTTTTCTCTTCTATGATCTCTCTCTGGCAGAGGCCTATGACAGCTTCCTTCCTTTCTACAAGGAAAAGCTTGAACCGCTTGTAGAGGAAGATGTATGCCTTTTGCAGGTGAGTATGATCCTAATAACAGATCTTAAGTCGCAAGAATGAAAAACTTGAACCAGTTTTGACAGTTTTCTGATTCAACATATGTAGAAAATAACTATTGAACATGTACATTTTTTTTTTTTGGTTACCATTTGTAACCATGTCAAAGAAATTGATCAACACCACATGTTGGTAACAGTCCAAGTAATTTTCACTTACAAAGACATCAAAACAAATTAGTTCATACTAGAGGTGTGCCGATCGATCGGCCACCGATCATAATCGTCCGATTTCCGTGAAAAAGTGTATGATTGGTGATCGCCGATCATGGTCTCTTGTTGCCGATCACACAAACCGATCCCCTGCATCTCATTTCGCAGCCTGCCTGTGCAGCTGGTGTCCTCTTTCCTTCACACTGCGCAAATGCGCAGCAACAAATCCTAAGCGATGTGGAACTATGACGCTCTGAGTGAATGGGGAAGTTTGCATGTTGCGGCGGAAAATTGAAGCACGTGGGCTGAAGCACGTCAAAATGCATCAACACAACGAATCTAATATGGTATAAAAACAATGGCATACTTGACGGAGTTTGGCTACATCGAGGCTCACTGCAGTAAAAATTACATATGGAGGATCAGATAGCAGGTAAAGCAGCGCACAGCTACAAACAGTCACCCAGATTAGCATGACAGTCAGAAAGCTAAACAAATAACCCGCAAAATTATTTAAGTCTTCGAACCGTGATGTAAGACGCTGGTTCTGCTCTCGCTGTTGAACTGCTGCTACGCGCTACAGGTAGTAATATTTCTCAGATGGACCGCCGCTTCTGCTCCACCTGGTAGTGACTCTCACACCGAACCTCTGCTTAAAGCTGCAGCATCTAACTTAAAAAAATACATTTTACATACGTATTAAAACTTTCGCTGTCCTAACATGAGACAGATAATCTCTAAAAAAATAATCGATCTCCTCCCTGCTCTGCATAATTACTCCGCTCAGTCAGAAACAGCCACTCAGAACTAGCAGTAATCAGCTAGCCGCCATGCTATCAGGAAGTTTTCATTCAGTAACTCTGGATTGTTTATTGTAATGGAACCTGTATTTGCCTTTGAATGTTTTATACTTGAATTTTTTTGGCAATGTTGAGAGGTTTTTTTTGGCGCTTTGCATTATTTAGCCTCTTCAGAGCCTTCATATGTTATCAGTCTGTTAAAGATAGTATTTTGGATAGCAGTACAATTTGCACAATGCCTGTTTTGTTTAGTTTTCTTCTTGGAAAAAGTTATTAAAAACAAGTTTTTGTCTTAATTAAGGTGAATTCATGGTTCCTTTTTCCACATAATGTAACCGGTAGTGTTTATGATTAAAATAAATTGAATAATTATGTGATCGGTATCGGTGATTGGTATCGGTGATCGGTATCGGTGATCGGCCCTCTTGGGTGATCGGAATCGGTATCGGCAGGAAAAAACCTGATTGGCACATCTCTAGTTCATACGGTAAGTTAGGTATAAATACAGAGGAATGATACAAGGAATAATTACATACTTAGCGTAAATTCCTTTGGAGAAATTATCCTGTCACCAAATCTCAAAGGTTCTGTGGACCTCCTCCATGCGCTCTGGTCTTCAGCTCTTGCCATGAAAACTTTTGAATGTGAAAAAGCCGTTATTTTGTCTTCAGATTCTTATTCAGAATGTCACAAGAGATTTCCCCAGTCACTTAATCAATAAGATTTTGCAAATATGTGTTCAAAAACTGCCCCCACCATAATGCTCCCACCTCCAGACTTCAGACTTTGTGCCAATTCTTCCCCAGACGGAGTTATTGTAACGGCATCCAAATATACTGCTCAAAAAATAAAGGGAACACTTCAGTGTTCATTTAAATGTTAAAGTGTTCCCTTTATTTTTTTGAGCAGTGTAGTTCAATCTCAGTCTTATCTGGCCTTATGGTATTCTTCACTCTGTTAGTCGGCCTGTCCAAACAAACTTCAACAGGCTTTTTTTATTCCTCAGTGGCATGCCAAGAGGGCATTGTGTTCATTACTTACTGTTTTCGCAGAAAAATTGTATCTGCTAATTCCAGGTATTTCTGAAGCAGTGTACATGTGCTCCTTAAGTCATTAGGGTGTTTTTGAAAAGATCACTTTCTAAATACTGAAAGAGTACAGTGTTTATCTTTCTGTGTCCGTTTGTATTTTCCTTCCTTCATATGTACATTGCATTGTACCTCTGTCATTCCTTTTTTTAATGCTTAACTTGATATGTAGATTTACTTGTTTTGTTTACTTTTTACCAACACCTGGTGTAAATTTTATTTGCCAAGAAAAATGTCTACATTCAATAATCATTTTACCTCCGGAATTTATATTTTTACAGGAACAATATGAAGGTCCAGATGAGCTTGTTGAGAAGATTAAATCATTATCAATCACCCACGACAGTTTTTCAGCTACAGATCAAGGTGAGTAAAGTTGAAAGTTTACTTTTTAAAGCTGTTCTTTGAAAAGTTTGAGCAGCTTTATTGATGTAACCTCCCTGTTTTTTTTGTTTATTTTTTAGATGGTCCCGCTCCTTTAAGTTCACACAGAGATTTATCAATGCCAGTTGAAGCCAGCATTGAGGACCTACATAACATCAATGATCAACCATCTGAAGATCCTCTTGAGACGGATGCAAGGATGCTGAGGACGCCCTCAGAGCTGGAGGAGAAACTAGACCGGGAGTTAAACTACCACAAGCATGGCAGTTACGCTTGTAATAACCAACCCGAATCTGCCCAGGGCCTTCAGAGAAATCCCTTGAATCCTTTCTTTCAAAACCCTTTCAACTTTTCTGACAATGGCCTTAGACTTCCAGCTCAAGAAGACTCTTCTGTCCATTCTTGGAGCAAACCAGAACAGGAACAGCCCACCAGCCAGACGGAGGCTTACCGTCGGCCCACATCCGATCTCTATGACTCCATAACCTCCTGCTCGTCTAATCCGTCGCTTTTGCACCCGTCTTTTAGCACTCCTTCTCTGTCGCAGTTTAACCAGCAGCAGCCACATTTCCTGGACCGCCAGCAGTCCTTGCCAATCTACCCGGTGTCCGACACCTTCGACCCCAACCGAAATGCTGGCAATAATTTGACCTCTTCAAAGAGCGGATCTATCCAGGACGCAGGTACATGTAAACCCAGAGTCTCCTATGAGCAGGTTCCTCACTGACGCCTAATTTATGCTTTTGATCGACTTTTCTATGGTGTGTTTATCTTGTGTGTTCCAGGATCTCTCTACATTCAAAATGCCAGTGGGATCCAGATAGGAAACAACAACACAATGAGCATTAGAGGTAGTGAGTTACCTCAGGGTTTGTTTGATGGCAACACTGCCTCTCCAATCCAAGAAGGCATCTTTAAATATGGTAAATCATCACGTCCATTACGTGAAACACATTTATTAGTTGGTCCTTTCCCTGAGGTTTGAAGTTGATTATTCTGTTTCCCAGAGCCATCTAGTTTTGTTTTGCAGGAACTCGGATGAAACAGAAACGCCAACATGTTCAATAAATGAAGTTTTGGAGATCACGAAAGCTTTTTGAAGAAGCTTTAAACTTCCTGGGGAAGTGTAAAAAAAAACTGCTACCTTTTCAAGCCTTTTCCACTTTTTAATTCAGAGAACAATGTTACCAAGGTACTAGTAACTGTAGGAGCAAGCAAAGAGCTCTGTAATATTTTTTTAATATAGATTGAACATTTTTCAAGGATGCACATGAAGGTTAACTTCACAACAACTTTAAAGATTGAAGATTACAGAACTTCTTTTACTTAATTAAACAAAAAGACATGTTTGACTCAAAAATGTTGCCATCAAGCATACTTTTTTTTCCTTTGTACACTTAGCAGAACTAATCTGGGGCATATAATGAAAAGATCAAATTCAGAATTTAAAGAAGAAGGGAATGTTTGATGACTAATCTGCATTTAGTGTTACTCTGAGTAGGAAAGATAAGTAAAAAATCATTTGAACCAGTCTGATAATGTCTCAAGGCTGAGTGGCTGCATTTCTCCTTTTTTGCTAAAGCCAAATACAATACAAATTGGTCCAAAGCGGAGCTTCTTTCGAAATATGGTTTGGTTGAAGTGAACTCTGGCGCTGTTTGAAAGTATATATGGATGCAAGCGGACCAGAAACTGCTCCAAAAGTGGCCCTTGATACAACACTTTGCGAACAGCCTATTCGTTCAGAAATTTCTGTGTCTCACCCTCTTGCTTCAGGGTGTCAATTATGGCCTTCTGGACAGCAGTCAGGTCAGCAGTCTTACCCATGATTGCGGTTTTGAGTAATGAACCAGGCTGGGAGTTTTTAAAAGCCTCGGGAATCTTTTGCAGGTGTTTAGAGTTATTTTGTTGATTCGGATGATGAGGTTAACTGCTCGTTCAGAGAACCTTTTCATGATATGCTAATTTTTTGAGACAGGGATTTTGGGTTTTCATGAGCTGTTTGCCAAAATCATCAGTATTAAAACAATAAAAGACCTGAAATATTTCAGTTGGTGTGCAATGAATCTAAAATATATGACAGTTTAATTTTTATCATTACATTATGGAAAATAATGAACTTTATCACAATATGCTAATTTTTTGAGAATATATATAGTGTGGTGTTGTTTGCCATGGCAACGGGTCTGCGTGTGGAGTAAATCTTTATTTACAATGTATTTCATGGTATGCAGTAAATATGAATATCTACTGTAAATAAATAACTTCTTCAGAAGAAAATAAACCATGTGAACTAAGCGTCTGATCAAACCATTGGTTAACAAGAGGTTGCTTGTAACAGAACTTCACCTGTTCCTTTAATGCACCAATGTGTTGGTCCAGGGATTTACTGCAGCTCAGCTGTTGCAACAGATTGTACTTAAAGCATTTTCTCTCTGTTTGAGGACTTGTCATTTACTCGTTACTGCCTTCTCTTTCATTTAGCGGACCATGTGGTAAAAGAGTCGCAGCTGGACGTGCTGAGGGAGAACATTGGGATGAAATGGAAACGCTGCGCACGACGCCTGGCCCTGACGGAGGTGGAAATAGAAACCATAGAACACGACTACTACCGTGATGGCTTACCGGAGAAGGTGCACCAGATGTTGGAATCCTGGAAAAGAAAGCAGGGATCTTTGAACTGTACAATTGGGAGGCTTTGTCAAGCTCTTCAAGGAAATATAAAAGTGGATGTCATTCAGAAAATACTGGACTTGTGCGATTCTTCTGAGTAGTTGTCGCTCTTTTTGTTCAACAGTGGTCATATTTTCTGAACTATCTTTAAGCCGCTGAGGCCAACTTACTATTGGTTTCATGGGAAACGGTGTAACAATATTGTAGCAGTTAAGTGTTTTGGTGGGGTTTTATAATCTGAAATATTACCTACTTTTTAGTAGTTATTATGATGAGCAATTTAGTAAAAAAAAAAAAAAAGTTCACATTGACTGATTTGACTAACTAGTTCAAAAAAACACTTTTCAATTTCTGCTGGACCAGTTTTGATAAAGACGATATGCAAACTATTATTATGTTACTTCAATATTATCTTTAGCTCATTTTACATATGTGTGGTCTGAGCCAAACTGATGTTCTTAATAGGAGTTTTCTGCTGTGTTTTTATTTTGTTACGTGGTGGAATAATAATGATAAAAAAAAAAACATCATGTTTGAGCAACATGTTTAAATTGAATCTTCAAGATAGATTGAGTCAAAAATAACAAGCACAGTAGAAAATGGTATGTCGAATGTCAAACATACAAAAGCATAAAAATCTTGTGCAATATTTCTACAATAATTTTATGCAGTGATGGGGAAAAAAACTAAATGTTTTCTCCTGTAAATTTAAGGCTCGTTTTGAGCTGCAAGAATGTCAACCCAGTGAGAGTGAAAAGTAAGCATGAATTACCTCTCACCTTTCTGTTTGATGACTCATTGCGCAAAATTACTGTAATTTTCACAATATTTTCATTCTGATGAGCTGTTTCTAGGAACTATTGTAGATGATGGACTTTTCCTCATGTTTTGAGATGCATTCAGGTCTTCTTTGAATTGGCTTTATGGACTTTTGCTTGATTAAGGTTAAGGTTATGTATATTTGCACAATCAGTGGTACGCTTCTACAAATTCAAAGTCCTCGTCGGTCGTGTTCTGCTGGAAGCATATTACAATAAATATTGTCCATATGTGTCGGTATATCTGTTTGTGTTTCCAGTTTTCTATTTATTGATTTTAAAAGCTCACTTCAAAGGCTTTGAACAAACCACAGTGAGAGTCATTATTTACAGATGGACACAACATGAAGTCAGGGGAAACCATCCCAGGAGTGACCAGACCACCAAAATTATTTCAACAGCAATAATTCAGGAGGTTACAAATAAATAAATCAGAACTGCAGGCATCACTAGCCTTAGATAAGGTCAGAGTTCATTTTTCAACAATGAGCTGTTGTTTTTTTTTTTAATATGAAAGAAATGTTTAAATCTTTAAGCCTATTTCTATTTTATCACATCAGAACCCTCTTTTAGTTAGTGAAAGACTTGACCAAACTTTTTCCTTTTTATCCTAAGCCAATTCGCCCTAAAATAATATGGATCCTAACCTTTATATTAAGTAAGTCTCGAAGCACAGTCCGAAGTAAGATTTCAGAAATGGATTAAATGACATGAAGTATGAAAATGAAGTATAACTTTTTTTTTCTTTTTCAGTTTCTGTCCATAGCAAAATGAAATAAAAAGAAAATGACAAACATGTTGCAGGACATAGCTGTTGCCAAAAAAGACAACGGTATAGTATAAATTCCTGAATCTTATTTTAAAAAATTCTTGCAGGCTTTATGGAACGGCAGTTATTAGCTTCTTGTTGTTAGCACTGGTGTAGGATGATTCCAGGTTCAAATTGCATGTGTAGCCTCTCATTTTGATGAATGGATGGATATTTCCGCATTTTCTAAACATGTCAGACACATTCTAAACATTATCAGGGCCAAGCCTCCTTTGTGTACCTGGGAACCATCTCCAAACTGATATTGAAGTAGTTTGTGTCTGATGTCCTTACGGTGGCCATCAGGGACTTCTTTGGATGCTCACTCTCATCCATCTGGCTAAATGTTTGCAGAACCGGAGTTTCTTGATCTTTTGATGAGTCTGTGTTGGCGGCTGGATTAGCAATCCCACACATTTGAGGGTAGTGTCTGAAGCATTCAAAATTGTCCAGGCACCTCTGACACCTGAGATCCCTCAGAGTCACTATAGGCGGCTGAGTAGAGGAGATGGATAAGGGAGGCTGGTTGGTCTGTCTGTGAGCTGTGCGACGTCTGAGCATGACGTTTGGTTTCGAGCAGCATTTCGCTTGGCCCTTGAACACGAGGCATCCCTTCAGACATGCTTGGAATAGCGTTCCCAGGTCCCTGCACATGATTTGTCGGAAATTAGGCCTCAGCATTAGGTAGATCATCGGGTTGTAGATAGTCGACGACTTTGCAAACACAGCGGGCATTGCAAATGCAAGAGGGGGAATGCTTTCGATTTCTCCGAAGGTGGCCCACATGGAAACTACGGCGTATGGACTCCATGCCGCAAAGAATCCAATGCAGACAGCGACGCTTAGCTTGAAGAAAAAAAAACAAAAAAACAAGCACAGTAGAAAGTGAATACATAACTAGAACTCTGTGAAAAAGTGACATCTCTCAATAGTAGAATTAAAGGAGGTTATTCTGCATTACTTCTTCAGAGCTGAAGGTGAAGTGGGTTTGTATTATCCATTTAAAACTGCAGCACGTGCCAATAACTCCATGAAACTTCATACACTAACATGCATGTGTTTGTCTAAATAAGATGTTAATTGTTTTTCCTTTTGTTTTCCTGTTGAGTCAAATATTATTAGGAAGAATGTTTGGGGGGGGTTGTCTTTGTTTTAGCATTCAATGATAATGCAGCATATCAGGGATGAAAGCCAATCAAAAAGTATTAGATCAGTCTTCAAGTAAACAAAGATGTGATCATTAAATCATTTCTGAGCCTCTCACCTCACCTTGATAATAATCGTCTGGATGCTGCTCATGCTCGTCTGCCTTGATGCGTGTTGCTCCATGGTCTTCCTGGACGCCTGCACAGTCACCAAGATGCTCGTGTAGGACGCAACAATTACGCAGCACGGAAGGATGTAGCAGAAAACAAAGAGCGCCACGGTGTACAAGCGGGCCGTGCCGAGCTTATTGGACAAGCGCCAGTCAATGCAGCAGGCGGTTCCGTAAGGCTCCGGTCCGTACTCTCCCCAGTGGACCAGTGGGGAGCAGGCAAACAGCAACGCATAGACCCAAGCACAGGCTATGAGCAGCTGGCCGTGAAAAGGCTTGAACCTGTTTCCTGTCGAAACGGACAAGGATTCCAGCTTATTGCAAATTATTTTAAGACAAGTATTTAATCAACTTTACACAAACTGCTTATTTTACACCACAATCTCGCTAATTTATTATTAGTTGAAAAGTGTTACGTTTCTCACAAGAGATGGTAAACAAAAATGAAGAGTTGACCGCCTAAGAGGTAACAAAGAAGAAGAATTTCTGACTGCCTTGCACTAAGCACATTTGTCAATTATTGAAATAATTGCTGTGAAAGTTAGAAGAAAAGAAAGTATATTTTAGGGCAAACTCATATTGACCTTACTGTCTTACCCCAGAGCAGAAAGGTACTTTTGGTTTTTCACTAGCTCCTTGTACCTGTTATCTGTTTTGTTCCGAATGTGGTATTCAAACCAGAAGTCTGACTCAAGCCGGATCAACCAAGATTCACATAAGAAAAAAAAGAACACTGAACAGCAGTGGGATGGGTCAAAAATGTTAAATTGCTAAGCAATTTTCTGGAACTAGCACATTGAGGGGGATGTTTCCCTCTCAAAGAAAGATGTGCTTCACTGCACATATATGCAGAGGTTGTGAAATTGGTCCAACTCTTTCAAGTTTGTCATGTGCAGATCCTTACCGGTGACTCATAGTCAAACTTCACACAGAACAATGTACTCCTTCAAATACTCAAAAATACCATGAATAAATTTTAGTGGGTTTTGGACCGGCTTTACAGAGGTATCCCTAACTTTAAAATTTTCTACTGTTGCCGTTATTCAACCTGGAACTTTATTTAATGAGATTTTGTGAGACTGACCACAAATCTGTCTCAGTAATGTGAACTTGTGAAAATAGCAGCAAAATCATGTGCCTTTTCATTTTGCTTTACAAATACTGTACATATCTGAGCAATATAGCGATTTGTATTCAGTCCCTGAAATATTAATGTTGGGTGGAAAGAACACAGCATTAATGTAGTTATAAAACTTGAAAAGATGTAACGATCTAATAGGTATGCTGTAATGAATGCTCCTCCTGGTGCAAATGTTGCTCTACATTCACATCAACACTCTGTTGTTTTAAACACAGGCAAATGTGAACCAGCAAACAAAATGCAAATGACTGCATGTGAATGTAATTGTTTTGAAATTCAATTACAGGAAAAACCTTGTGTGCTTTTTGTACAACATGTTGCTGTATTTATGTTTACATAAATACAGCAACATGTTGGGATAATGTAATTTAATCTACATATGCTAAATAGAAACCAAAATTCTTGTGCCAGCAAAACTTTTAACATCTTTAAAGGTTAAGCCTCTCTGTGGAATGCTCTCAAACTGCGTTGGACTAATCTGGTAAACAACAAAATACCAAATTTGGTTAAAAATTTAACAGAAATGCAAACAGATGTAATTTTCTTTTTAATTTCAGGAAGCAACTTCTTATTTATGAGAAAGCATTTTGATGATATGAAACATTAATGTGAGACAAAAAGAAAAAAAAAGACAAACGTTAAAGCTTATTCACAAAACTTCAGGTATGTGCAGACCTTTCTATGAGATTAAATGGATGACACTTTCTTCAGGCCAGATTAAAGAACCACCACAGAACATCAACCAGGATCACAAGTTATATCGACTGCTTCTATGGAGAGCCATTTCAGCCAAAATTAAATAAATAAATGAATGGGTGAAATAAATTTAAAAAATGAGTAAAATAAATCAATAAATGAAGAAAAGTAGAAAAATAAATAAAAAATTAGTTAAATAAATAATTTTACTTTTCATTAACCCAATTTTTCATTTATTTTTCATATTATCAATTTTCATTTATCTATTTTTTATTTATCCATTTACCCATTTTTCATTAATCTATTTTTCATTTAACCACTTTTCAGTTTCCCTTTTTCATTAACCCAATTTTTCATTTATTTATTTTTCAGATTATCAATTTCTCTATTCCCCTTTTTCCTTTTATCTATTTTTCATTTATCTATTTTTCATTTGTCCATTTTTCATTTATCCCTTTATATATTTACCCATTTTTCATTAATCTATTTTTTAATTGAACCATTTTTCAATTTTCTTTTTCCATTAACCCGATTTCTATTTCCCAGTTTCATTAATCAATTTCTCTTATAACCCTTTATTTACCCATTTTTCTTTTATCTATTTTCCATTTAACATTTGTTTGAAAATTTTTTAATTTTCTCATTTTCCTTATTCATTTAGTATTTTCTTATTTTCTTATTTATCACATTCTATTTTCCCCGCAAAACTCGGAAAAAGGGGGAAACAAAAAATGCAAATGACGTCATCAGGCTACAACTTCCCCAATTGGTCAGTTAGCGTCACACCGTACTTTGCTTCAAGAACGATGGCAACCTACTAACGGGTTATCAATAAGCTGAAGCTCATTAACTTCATTAGAAAATAGTGTTATTACTCCTGACTTTATTTTTCGTGTGGCCGCTAAGATAGAACGTGTTTCAGCTGGTGGCTCTCATGGACTCAGAGCTTCACCGTCTGGAGTTTTTATAGTTTAGACGAAGCGGCCGCTGAAGTTGGCTTACGATTGAAGGTTCGGGACACCTTCGTAGCTACCAGTTGTGATCCAACTATAAGGAGCAACTTTACTGTACATCGTAAGTGAACTGCAATATCCAGAGGAAGCTCGATGGAGCATCGAGCTCAGAGAATGAGAGTGGCAAGCCTTGGAGATCTGCATCAGAGGTCATCTTTGAGCCCCTTCACTTGACAGTCACAAAGGAAGGCCAATGTGTGCTTCACTGAAGGCTCATTCTGCTATTTCCATCAATAAATCAACTACTAGCCTCTACTCTTATAGGTGACCTGATGGTGGCTAATGACATTAGATTGCAAACATAACTTTCTTGAAAAGCTTACCGTAAAGCGGACAGCACACTTTCACAAAGCACACCGTGCTTAGCAGGGTCAGAGTGGTCAGACTGCAGAGGCCAAACAGTATGCCACAGAATGCGTACAAGGAGCACAAAGTTTTCCCATACAGCCACCTGCGTGGGAGGGCAGGGGGTGTGAGAAAGCAGAACGGCAGAAATGATCAATGAGGGAGAAGGTGAGGAAAGACAAAGAAAAAGAGTAAGTTGAACTATATTTGCAATGTAAGCCCACTGGCAATCACAGGGTTCATCAATCGTGCATTAAACAACCATGAAATGCTAAAGAGTGCCTCTTGAAAAAACTGAAAGTATTTCATTTTGCCATCATGACGAAAAATATTTTTTGTCTTTGTTTGTTTTTGTCATTAATTGCAATGCTGCAGCACACGCTAAGTTCATTACCTGTGGTAGAAGCTTGAGGTTATGGCCATGGGATAAAGGGACAACGTGAGACCCAGGTCACTAACAGCCAGATTGACGATGAAGTACTCTGCAGGCTTCAGCAGGTGCTTCTTCTTGTAGGAGATATATAGCAGTGTGCTATTTCCAAATAGTGAGCAGACTCCTGCAAAACAACAAAACCACAATTTCATGTTTTCTGGGAAACAGCTAGCCTACCTCAGTGGAACGGCAGGAAGACTGAAGAATACATTTTAGGTTTTGAAGCATAGTTGGTTGTAATGTCCTATATTTAAAATCATAAATCACCTAACCACAAGCATCCAAGACACGAGCTACATTAGTTCCTGTATTTAAAAAAAAAAAAAAGATCTGGATTTACAAAGTGATTCTGATTCTGACCAGGAGTGTTGAAATAAATAACTTTAACATTAGCACCAATTAAGTTGAAAAGCTGAAGACACCTGGGCATGAAACAAAGTAACTTCAGACTGCACTGCCTGTGCTCCAATAGCATTACGCCATTTATAGCTGACTAATTAATTTTGCCATAAGTGTATTTAACCACCTTGGGAAAACAAAATATTTTAAAATTGACTGGATTAATTAGTTGGATTTAAACCTTAGGTAAAACAGGTGCATTAAGTAGAATAGGATTGTTTAAGAATTAAATTATTACATGATGCATCACAACCTGGTACATGTTAGAAGAGGACATTTAAGAGCATTACTGTACAAGTGTCATGCAGGTGACAGCTGACACTAAATAGAGTACAGTGCATTCATATGCAAACTGCATCTGCAGAAACATGGAATTGTAGGCTCTTCTTGGAAATACAACCAAGATCAAAATATAGGATGAAAGTCAACTTTGGGACCAGAGAACTGGTTATCAGGGGCCTTTCATGGTGTTGTGTCAGATAATATTACATGAACACCTGCCGTTTTGAACCCGTAGTGACTATAAACGGGAGCAATAATTAAATAAGAAGATAAGTGGCGATGTAATGTAAAACGAGTGGAATCCATAACGCCTAACAGCAGAAGGGAGCTGGCATGGCTTCACGTTGGGCTGTATTTTTCTCATGCTGTGATTCATCCCCGCTTGAGCAGAACTCACAGAAAAACTCATTTACAAAATTATTAACTCAGCTGTTGGTCTGTTCAAGAGTAATTTAAAAACAGAAAAAAAAATTACCTTTGAAGTTCTGCAGACTTAACTCACCGAAAATTGAGTAGACCACAGCCACAGTTATATCCAGAGGCACAGGTATGCTGGAGTGGAACGCCATGTCTTCAGCCAAGAGTCCCATCTAAAATACATTGTTTTATTTTTGTTAAGTCCAGACATTACAGTTCCAGTCTGTTTTAGCATTTTTATAAATTTTTTTTTAGAATCTCTGTTAATAAATAATTTCAGCTGAACAATTCCTTATTTTGTGAACATGTCAACCACCAAGACACCCTGCCTCATCATGTACAGAAACGTTAAAAACATTAACCCTACCACCTGTGCTTCAAGAAGTTAACAATCTGCTGCCACTTGACCGCTCCTCTGCCCCGGATGATATAGTAGCCACTTTTATTTGACTCCCTTGCCAAATATACATTAACTGAAGCCGAATGAATGGGATACTATTTAACAATCATTACAATTGACCAAAAACTGAATTCACATAGAATAACCATGCAGCAGTCAACTTTTGATGTAGATTGAGAATATGATCCCCAGATGTGGATGGCTAAAAATAAACAACAACAAAAAACATATATTTATTACAATTACTGACATCTCATTAAGCTTAATTAAATTGTTCAACGAGATATTAAAAATGTAAATAAAAAATAAAAATAAACACCATACTTAACAGATTGATTTCTACGTTGCCCAAAGAAAAAAGTCCCAAGTGTATCCTGGGAACAATTAACACGGTCATCTGTGAAGCACTGATAAACTGAAATCAGCAGAGAAATGTTCCATGTGCAAAGTCACAAAACTTAATGGGGTTATAGTCTACTTCCAATAATGTTTACCCAGATAGAACAATTACACACACTGAATTACTCTGATGAGAGTACTTAAAAGTAGGCCTCCGCATATTTACGTTCTCAGTTTTCCTCAAAAAACGCGCTGGAATTCCTCACATTATAAAAAAAAAAATGTATGTCTATTTTTTCACGTTCATAGACTGCCACCTATGGACAAACAGACGGATCTAGGCGCCACATTGGACTAAGTTTCAAACGTTTTCACTCATCCCTTTTTCTCGTCAGTTAAGTAATACCAAAGTATAAATAAAACGTACCTTAAGTAATTACTTTCCAACAGAACACGATGCGTTCATCAAACTTTGATTTTCCCTCACACCTCCGACACTGCTAACGCCAAATAAAGTGAGTCCACTGCAAACAAAACGGCGGCAGCAGCAGCAGCAGCGCCTGTCAGTCTGGGTTTTACTATGCGTCTGTGTCGAGAGGCTTCACTACAGAGCAGAAGATCCAGATGCCCCCAAAACAGCGACCTGCTCTCAGCAATTAATGACGTCAATAACCGCTCGACGTCCACGTGGGCAGGTTCGTGTCCACTGGTGGGGGGTAGAGAAGCTGATTGTGCCTCGCTCCATTAAGCGTCACAGCACCTCCAACGAAATTAATTTTGATAAAAAAAAGTGGCAAGTAAACAGATGAGCGCATCCACGCGTCGGTAGGATGCGAGTGTGTGAAAAGTCATCGTGATTTAGCCAGGTGTTGATCACTGCAACTATGGCAGCAGGAGATTGAGCACTTTTCTAAATTTATTTATTTATTGGAAAAATATGAAATTTATTTATTTATTGGAAAATATGACATTTTTATAATACTCTCCAGACCAACTTTCACTTCTCACCGATGCAGCGATAGCGTCTAGATTTGACCACCTTGAGAAAAAAAAAAGACATGCAACATATATTTTTACTTTTATGATCGTGGGATTCTGTGATTTAGTGATATAGCAAAGTTCCTGTCTATTTGAACTTTGTGTCAGGTTTTCCAATGGCAGTATGTTCATCACTGTGTTCATTAATAATGGGTTAAGTGACTTAGACTTCAGTTTAGTATCAAAGTTTGCATTGATTTATCAGAGCTTATTAATGGACGGTGTCTCTGAATTAGGAACTTTTCAGTATGCAACATATATCTTATTATCTAAAATCTAATCACCTAATCACAAATTTTTACAAATTGTTACACAGATCTTAGTGGTTAAAGCTGCAATAAGTAACTTTTGTAAAACAAAACAAACAACCACAACAAAGTATTTACATACTTATTAAGAATGTCATTATGTCGTGACGTGATAAAAATGAAAAAACATAATCCTGTGAAGTACCACGTATCAAGGAAGATTCTTTTTGAAGAACCTTTTTACAAGACTTAAACTAGAGCCTTTACTACCAGTCATTGATTTATTTCATTTGAAGCCCTGGAGGACAAGGATAAATGTACATTCTCATTGTGATAATGTACTTTTTACTCTAGCAATCCCATCTTTAGTTACATTAAAATTCTCCAAGCCTTGTGTCCTCTGATTTTTGTAACATAATGACAATAGTAATAACTAAAAAAATGAAATAAAATGTAGCAATTGTGCATTTCACGTATCAAGACAGTAGCGATGTGGCTCTTTTTAATTAGAAGCCACACAAACATTTCTGGCATCAATCAAACTGGGTCAAAAGGAACATGTGGTGGCAGCTTCAAAATGAATTTTGTGTGTTCCAGAACGAGCAGAACGAGAAACAATCCACTCTGTCACACTTTGAAACCAGGTAGGAATTATCTTCAAAAAGAATATCCCTCTGTGAAAATATTGCCTCTCGTGTGTCCCTCGCCCCCTTCGCTTTCTTCCCAATATTCATGAATTCACCCTCATACTCACATAACCAACAGGCAGGTTAGCCTGGAGTTGATTGAGGACAAATTTGAGATGAAAGCGCTATTCCAGTTGTAATGGTGCTGTCAACGAATTTAATTGTCATGTCCGCAGAAGGAGGTGAGAAATGAAGGCAGACGATAAGATAAAACACAGCGTGGACATCAAAGTGGTCCGGTGGGATTACAGAATGAGCGCTCAGGAGGATTTCACCTGGTGGGAAAAAAGCCACAGGCACCTTATGTAGTCATGACTACAGATAAGTGGACTAACTTCCAGTTCTTGTTGTGAAACACCTTTCATTTTACACAGAATTCACAATTCACATTGCAATTCATGCTTGGAAGTCAGAGAAGAAAGGGATTTTAAATCACAGGTGACTAAAGTCAAGCTGCAATAACATGCTTTAGATTCTCATCTTTACTTTAATCAAATCAAATTAATCCCTGTTGCCAATCTTTGTGTTGTAATATTTTCTTTCTCTGCTGTTGTTTTCCTTACTGTAGCTGAACTCTGCCTTTTGTTTTATCCAGGTTTTGAACTATGTAATTTGATTTAGACCCCCCCCCCACCCCCCGTGTTGTGGGTTTTCACTCCATGTTTGACATGTTATTTCTCCCCTACCAATTGCTACTTTGTAATTATTGTTGTTTGTTTGGTTGTTTCTTCTTTTTTTTTTTACCCCAAATACTTTGGACTCTATAATGAATTGGAAGAAAATAAATGTGATAAAGCATTTCCAGATATTATGAGGCACAAAAATTAAACATAAAATTTCAGATAAAGACTAAAATAGTTATCACAAGATTTTTAGAAAGCTTAGATGAAATAAATTCTTTCATAACCTTTTTGACTAGAGGAACTTCCATTTGAATTTCAAAACTTCCATTTCTGAATAGTAATGATTCCTCATCATTAATTAACAAAGGCTTAAACTCCAATCGTTCAGGATGGATGTTCAGCTTGGGAATTTGCAGAAGATTAAAAATCTGCTACGATCAATGAGGCAACGCAAGGAAGTTTCATCAGTGGCATTTCCTGCTATGCCCAGCTGCTGGTGGGGCGGCTTTGACAGACTGGCCCACTGGACACGGGTAATGAGGGGTGGAAGAGGCAGACAAACCTTGAAAAATGACAGCACAGTTTTACATCCAGAGTTATTAAAAAAATATTTTTCTCACCACAATTAAATAGAATATTAACTGTATGAATATGTGTATTTCTTAATATTAAGAATTTCTTTTAAAGCAAAATTCTAAGAGTTTCTCTGCATTTTGGCTCCAACACTTTTTAGGATTTGAGTAAAATGTTTCACGACCCACACTGAGTTTCTGATTCAAGAATCGAGAGCTACAGTAGCTCCCTTCGAGATTTCTATAGCTTTTATTCTATTATTATTTAAATTTTTATACTTTCCTTGATTTATGTTACTTTTTAGATCATTTAACCAGTTTAAAACAAAAAAAGTGTAATCTTTGGTAATAGAAAATGCGGTTTTCAAATGATCATTTCATTTATTTTGAGAAATAAATTACAGAAAAAAAGTAAGTGTCTCCTTTGTGAATCCATGAAGAAATTGTGATTGACAAGTTTGTTGGGTTTAGTTTCATTAGCCACCTCAAGGCCTCAGTGTTGATGATTGAAGAAAAGCAAAAGGACGTCCATCCATGGAAGAGCTTCTCATGAGTGAAACATGAGTGAAACTGTTTGGATGGTTTATCACATCTGTAATAAAGGTTATCTGTTAGGAGGAAGAATACTTATTCACTGCTCTGTACTTGACTTACACACAGGATTCTGGAAACAGAAATAAAGCATCTTCGACACTGTTCAGCATCTTTAACCAAAGAAGCATGATATATTCCAACCTATTCATATTGGAACTGTGAATATTCAGTTCATATTGGAACTGGATATTCACTGTTGTGTGCATATTCACAACATTTTCTCTTATACCATTAAAAAAAATCTGCTTCTTTTGTTTAGATGAGAAAAATATACCTAAGGTTCAACACTTTAAATCACTAATATCTGAGCAGTACTTATTGATGAATCAGTTCATATCTCACTGTGTTCGAATGCAACAAAATGCAAATGATGCAAGACAGACGGTATTTGAAGTTTTCTGTAAGGGCTTCAAGGGTCATAAACATTGTATGGCTTTTAAAAACATCAAGTGCATTATGTTTGGAATTCAAGCTTATTCTTAACTCATTTTAAGTTACCATCAAAGACTTCTGCAAAAGAATTCATCAGACCTCAAAAGTGGGCAAAAAGTCTGATTTATGAGGGTTAACATTGCAGGAATGTCTGGTTAAAAATATACATAAATCCTGTAGCTTAAAGTAAGCTCCAAGGAAAATATTGCCAGCGACCTAGATGCATCAGTTCAGCTTCACTGGCTTCATCTATCATATAAACCCATTTTTTAAGGAATATAAAGCAGGGCTGAGGAAATATCAATAGGTAATCACTTAAGCCAAACTATACAAAATCTGCTCTGTGACATGGCTGTGTAATTGTGTTCCCTTTGCTTGTCCTATTTCCACCATAATCACAGGGGGGAAAAATGGAGGCATTTTACAGAAAGAAACAACTATTTCAGCATATGTGTTATTTTGTGTATTTATTAATTTGATTGTATAAAAAAAATCATGAATAGGATACATATTATTTTTAACAATTTTGGGTCAAATGATTCAAGGTTATTCCTCAAGAGGCAACGTCTAAATCTGGTGAGGTGTCCGTCTTCCAGATCAGCTGGAAAGTGTTCTCCCCCCTGATCAAGTACAATGATACTGTGGTTGAAAAAAAGGATTTGTACCTCTGCCTGAAAGGACAGGTGCCAAGTATTTCTGGAAAATGAAATCAGTCTCCAAGAAACATATTAGTCATAGGTTTCCTTCCACTCAATTTTCCAAAAAAATATGATTGAATAAAGTACTCTATAAACAGTCGGTGTCTTTTGCGGTGACTTTTTACTCCTTACTGTTTGCTAATTGGTGCCACAAAATATTAAAATTGTCCGAGTGACTAAATTATGGGTTTTTAATAAATATACAGGTAAATTACTGATGAAAATGAACTTTTGAAAGATTTTCTGATTTTTGATGTACATGTGCCACCTACACATAAAAGCAAATGTTACAATATGATTGATAATTTCAACTACATACAGCAAATGCTACAACAATGCCAGATTAAAAATTAAAATGAGTCAAATCACGGGCTGTTTGTACATAAACATCACCGTACTTACACAAACCTCTTCAAACAGTTCACCTTGTTATTGATATGTGTCTCTTTTTGTTAGTCTGACCTTGGTGTCTGTGGAGACATTCCAGTGCTGGGGCCACAGACAGCAAAGTATTTTTTTAACAATCAGCTACATTTGGTTTGACAGACAATGAGCAGGTAACCACAGTGATGAAAAGAAGCACAATAAAACAGACAGTATATGGTTTAAAAAGTCAGTTTCTGCAAAAGATTTTGCTTACCTGGTAACAAAAAAAAAGAAAAAAAAAAAGAAAACTTGATCTTTAATAAAAAAAACATTTTTAAAAATGTTCACCAAACAGCCTAAAGTTTATCTGCACTGTTTGTTTTTACAGCTATTTGTCTGTCAGTCATGCGCTACAGAAGAAAAACCATTGTCATCAAGAAACACTTGTGTTTTCTGAATCCAAGGTGCAACATTGGTGTGGAAATGTTCATCAGTACTTAAAGACAGCATGACCACTTGCAAAGAAAAAGAATCAAAATGATTTATTCTTTGCAGAAACTTTACAATTTCCTAATTATGAAAATAACATTTATGCCAACCCTGTTTAATACATGTGACCTGTATGTGAGACAGTGACATTAAGCATCCTGCAATCATAAAACCTGGTAGAAGCAAATATTGAGAGAGACACGACTACCAATACTTTTTTTTTTAACACCATGTGTCCTGTTTCTTTCACTTCACAAGTATATATTACTTTACTTTGCTTAATTAGCTAAAATCCAAATCAAATGCACTAAAGTATTTGGTTACTGCTAAACAAGATGTAAAAATTCAAGTGTGTGAATAATTTTTTTGCATCCCTGAGATATACTCTGTTGGCTGTTCTAAGGCACTTTGCCAAGGTGTAAAGATTTGTTGGCATAAAAGCAGAGGGGAGCGAAGTTGTTGTGTAACTTTACCGTTTATGGCTCTGTCAGTTATTGACTTGTGAAATGTGGGCTTTATCATCAACATACACCTTTGTAATCTCTGCCTCCTTAGCATTAACTTTGCACAGTCACTGCCATTTATTTACTTCTCAATGAAGACAGTACAACATGGCAGGAGGAGAACCAATCGGTGTTCTTGTACTTAACAGTTTTTGCCTTCTCTGTGTTACCACCCTTTGTTTGGTAAGATATTGATTTGATTTAATGGTATGGGTTTTAAAATGTGAAATATATATATATGTATTTTTTTAAATTACTTTGTTATTCAACACTTTCTACCGTTTTACTATCCATCATATAGTCGACTGCAAAGATATCAGGTAAGCATTTTCTTTAGAAATCTGTGGACTTCGCTCTTCCATAATGCTAAACACAAATGTCTTCAACGCGTTTATTTATTTCTGTTTTCCGCAGACTTTAATGTAGACGGTGGACAAGACCTCGACATTTTTGACATCAATGAAGGTGTGTCGAGACAACAGTTTGGGCCACTTTATCCCTCGTTTCTTCCTGGTTTGCGCTTGGTTACCCTTTAAACCGATAATATCTGTGCTGTATGTCCTCACAGAGGCAGGGCTGAATCTGGTAGAGGGAGACATTGTACTTGATGAGGTAAATTTTAATATTTTGTTTAGTTTTCATCAGCACATGTGACATTTGTAAAATCACATTTATCTCTCTACTGGGATTGGCTTATTCTTGCCGCTGCAGACACAAACACGGAATTCTATCATTGGGGATGAGTACAAGTGGCCAACAACTGTTCCCTACTACATGGAAGATGACTTAGGTAAGAGTGTCTGTTGAGACATTTGGTAAAATATAGCCTGAAAATAAATTAATGCAAACAGATTTACTCAATATTTGCATTTAATTTCAGCATGACTTGGCAACAGTGCACAGCTTTTACCTGTGCTACATATTTGCAACTTTATTTTATTTGTTAACATTTTATTAGAAAATTTTCCTTAAAGTGTTTTAGAATAAATTGTTGTGCATAAAACACGTTGGCGCCCTACTGATGAAACACTGTGAACTTGTTGTGCCATCTTCTTATTGTTGGAGCTTTAAAGCTGATAGAGATCCAAGATTACTGTCAGTTAATCAACAATCATTATGACGTGTCATAAGAGTGGTGACAATCTTAAAGTTGTTTGTTCATAATACTGCACTGGGATCTGTGTGGTTTCGAGAAAAAAATTGAAATTAAATAACAAAACAAAAATAGTCAGATGCAGATACAGAAACACAGATAAAGACAGTACTTCTGTGAGCATCTAAATATCACTTTTTCATGGTTTATTCAATATGTAAAACATGGCAGGTGAAGAACATAACACTTATTAAATTTTGATCATATCAGTGGATGGGATGGTTTGGGTAGAAAGTGAGCAGCAGATGTGGGCAACCGCAAGTATGTGAGTTTGATAAAGGCCAAAGAGCAAAAGCTGGAAGCCTGAGTCAGGGCATTTTCAAACCTGCTGCTCCTCTATCAAAAGTAGTACAAGGAAGAAATAGTGATGAAAAGGTCCTCAGGTGAAAGTGCAGACAGTGAGTGATGTCCGCATCAGACCAACATCTACCGTCAGAGATCTGATGGACTCAGGCGTAACAGCAGCGACAGATATACAGGTTAACATATGATGAACCTTTGTTGATGAAGAACATTTAAACTTTAATAGACCTGATTTGCTTGTGTTGTCTCCTCTGAAGAGATCAATGCAAAAGGCGTAATTCTAAAGGCCTTTGAACAGTACCGCCTCAAGACCTGCATTGACTTCAAACCATGGAGCGGGGAAGAAAACTACATTTCCATCTTTAAAGGAAACGGGTAAGACAAGAAGAACCTATTTTCTATTTTACTTTTGTTTTTTTACCCTTTTAGATGGTAAGACAAGCTGTACCTTCTTGGGGATTAAAGCATTACTAATTCAGCACATGAGAAGGAGTCGTTGAGATAAGGCTCTGCTGGTTTAATTTGATGTTCATAAAAGCTTTTCTCTTTCTTCCCAAAGCTGCTTCTCCTCTGTTGGTAATCGCAAGGTCGGGAAGCAGAGGTTGTCAATAGGAACGAACTGCGACCGCATCGCTACGATAGAACATGAGTTCCTTCATGCTCTGGGCTTCTGGCATGAGCAGTCCAGGTCAGACCGCGATGACTATGTGCAGATCGTGTGGGACCGCATCTTGGAAGGTATTAACTAGTTTTCTCTTTATGACAAAAATGATTCTTTTTGTGAAATCTTGACTACGATTGCATATGCAGTGCCTTGCAAAAGTAGTCTTACCTCTTAGGATGTTTCACACATTGTTTCAAAAACTTCTGTGTTTCATCGTTATTTTATATGAAATACATAAAAAGTAGTCGGTAATGTCCTTTCTGTGCTTTGCATAAATAAGTTCCAGAGCAACAGATTACGTTCACAAGTCAAGTAACTAGTAAATAATGTTCACTTGTGCATAATTTATAAATTAAGAGAATTTTATTGCTGCTTCTGAGTTTTATTACTTCTTTTAGTGCACCGATTGTTTTATTGCATACATGATAAGTATATTCATAACAAATTGACCTATGCTCATCATTTCCTTTAAACTGTAAGTATATTTTCCATAGACAGGTTAGCAGTTTCTATAACATCTTTAAACACCTATGAATAAACAAACTTTTTAAGAATTTTGTAAAAGTGTGTTGAAAAAGACCGTTTTTTCTTTTCTTTTTTTTTTCTCTTTTTCTATAGGCAGAGAACACAACTTCAACACATATGATGACACCGTTTCCAGCTCTTTGGGCGTGCCCTACGACTACAACTCCATGATGCACTACAGCAAAGGCGCTTTCCAGAACGGTTCTGAGCCCACCATCGTCACCAAGATCCCTGCTTTCAGCGATGTCATCGGACAGCGGATGGAGTTCAGCGACAGTGACCTGCTGAAGTTGAACCGCCTCTACAAGTGCAGTAAGAGTCAACACCATACGGGGCCATTGTCTCTTAGCAAAAACAAAAGTAATGGAAACGTACGGAAGCGCATTGCTATCACGCAGGAAAAAAAAAAATTCGAGTGCTATCACGTTATAACGTGATACATCTTGTTAAAACGTGATAATTATCTTGTTAAAACGTGATATGTATCTTGTTAAAACGTGATATGTATCTTGTTAAAACGTGATAGTTATCTTGTTAAAACGTGATACATATCTTGTTAAAACGTGATACATATCTTGTTAAAACGTGATATGTATCTTGTTAAAACGTGATAATTATCTTGTTAAAACGTGATATGTATCTTGTTAAAACGTGATACGTATCTTGTTAAAACGTGATAGTTATCTTGTTAAAACGTGATACGTATCTTGTATAAACGTGATACTTTTATGTCCAGGAAGTGGCGATATTATGCTAGGCTTTTACAGTGGCTAACATGAATTGGTCAGGTTTCCCTTCATGTTTGGTCTACACGGATACGGATGCTGCTTTGCACTGTGGTTAAAACCATTAATAGCATGCTACTCTTAGCAGGATTCTAAATAGAACGGGGCTGCACAGAAGGAAACGTCAATTCGGTTCTCTAGCTGTGACGGCGTTCCTGACTGTCTGGATCGAAGCTGGAGTTGGCTTTCGATTGTAGCTTCTGATTCGGGAAATGGCTAAAGAGCAATTAGAACGGAGGCTCAGATGTATTTGCTGAACATTTTCTGTTCAGATTTATCTTTTTTAACAGTACACTTGCTGAACAACGGCAACGGCTGTTCGTAACCAAGCAACCGAAATCAACAGAAGGCTAGATAGTGGCAAAAGACAAAACTAGATCCTGTTAAGCATTCTTCAAAATAAAAGACTTCCTCTCAAGTTAAAATGCATCCCTGTAAGCCACAACAGCCAAACAGAAAGGCAGGTGCTCTAGGACAAAAAATGAAAGAAAACAGAAAGCTAAAATAATAGCAAATATTGTAAATGTGATAGTTCATTTATAATGCATTCCAGATACAAAAAGGTTTTTAAATCTCTCATGTTTGAAGTTTCACAATTCAGATAAAGGTTTCACAAATCACAAACTAGGTTTGAAATATTCTGCCATTGGCGTAGAATAATCTACTCCAGATTTGAAGTGTCGATGTATGTTTGTTTTTAAAGCATATCAGGTGATTTCTTAACACTTGCATGTTAAATCTAATTCCATGATTAGTTACTTATTTACAGGGCTGCACAGTGGTGTAGTTGGTAGAGCTGATGCCTTGCAGCAAGAAGGTTCTGGGTTCAATTCCTGGCACGGGTCTTTCTGTATGGAGTTTGCATGTTCTCCCTGTGCATGCGTGGGTTTTTTCTGGGTACTCCGGTTTCCTCCCACAGTCCAAAAACATGACTGTCAGGTTAAATGGCCTCTCCAAATTGTCCCTAGGTGTGTGTGTGTGTGTGTGTGTGTGTGTGTATCTCTTTGTTGCCCTGCGACAGACTGGCAACCTGTCCAGGGTGTACCTCGTCTCTCGCCCAGAATGTCAGCTGGAGATAGGCACCAACACCCCTCCCGAGCCCACTAACATACAAGGGTGTAAAGAAAATGGACGGAGTTACTTAATTACAGTCATATGTTAAGTATAATTTAAATGCTTATTATTATTTACTGAATGTAACTTGATTGTACATAATTACAAAAAGGTGATGTGAAAAATACTTAAATTCAAAGCTTTATTTATGATTTATTTTTGACAAAAGGGAAGAGAGAGGAAGTCTTTTATTTTGAAGTATGCTTAACAGGATCTAATTTTTTGTCTTTTGCCACTATCTAGCCTTCTGTTTATTTTGGTTGCTTGGTTACGAACAGCCGTTGCCGTTATGCACCTATTGTACTGTTCAATAAAAATGTTTTACAGAAAATGTTCAGCAAATACATCTGAGCCTCCGTTCTAATTGCTCTTTAGCCATTTCCCGAATCAGAAGCTACAAACGGAAGCCAACTTCAGCTTCGATCCAGACAGTCAGGAACGCCGTCACAGCTAGAGAACCAAACAGACGTTTCCTTCTGTGCAGCCCCGTTCTGTGTAGGATCCTGCTCAGAGTAGCTATTAATGGTTTTAACCACAGCATCCATATCCGTGTAGACCAAACATGAAGGGAAACCTGACCAATTAATGTCAGCCACTGTACAAGCCTAGCATAATACCGCCACTTCCTGGACATAGAATTATCACGTTTTAACAAGATACGTATCACGTTTTAACAAGATAACTATCACGTTTTAACAAGATACGTATCACGTTTTAACAAGATAAATATCACGTTTTAACAAGATACATATCACGTTTTAACAAGATACATATCACGTTTTAACAAGATACATATCACGTTTTAACAAGATACATATCACGTTTTAACAAGATACATATCACGTTTTAACAAGATACATATCACGTTTTAACAAGATACGTAACACGTTTTAACAAGATACATATCACGTTTTAACAAGATACGTAACACGTTTTAACAAGATACATATCACGTTTTAACAAGATACTTATCACGTTTTAACAAGATACATATCACGTTTTAACAAGATAACTATCACGTTTTAACAAGATATGTATCACGTTTTAACAAGATAGTATCACGTTATAACGTGATATGTATCACGTTTTAACAAGATACGTATCACGTTATAACGTGATAGCGCTCGAATTTTTTTTTCCTGCTTGATAGCAATGCGCTTCCGTAGAAACATTCAGCTGAGATAAGGTCACTTTTTTTCCCGTTGGGCCTCGTTGAAACATGTGAACAAACAGAATGACGCTACACTGAGTTTATTACTGTTCTTACACATGCTGCTTACCACATTTTTTTTTTCTAGCTCAAGGCTCCACCTTCTTGGACTCGTGTGATTTTGAGCGTGAGAATATCTGTGGGATGATCCAGGGACATGGGGACCAGGCCGACTGGGTGAGGGTCGTTAGTGCTGCTGGAGGGCCCGACACGGACTATTCCAATATGGGCAAATGCACAGGTGAGATAGATCTTAGAGAGATATCAGACATTGTTGAAATAAACGTAGCATTTAAGGAATGAGTTTAATTTAAATTCGATTTCAAAAGCATCTTTCATAATCTTTTATTTTTCATTATTTAATTGAACAAAAGTAATAGAGAATGTCAACACATGATTTTCAAAAATTCCTTTTTAATTTAGTTTTTTCATCCTTTTCCTTCACATCTATCTGTACTTGTAAATGTTTTTAAAAGTTTAAACCAGACCATATATATATTTATATGTTGTTTTTTTTGTTGAAATTCACATTCATCTCCTACAAAAATATTTTAATTATCTTTCCAGATTTTGAAAAAATAGTTAAAATAAGTACATGGTGTTTCTTCTATTGTCCTTTTCACAGTACTAAATTAAAATGTTTTTACAGAGCTTTACCAGGAATGCTAAAGTGATCCTGCTACTGTCACATCCACAGTGCAAATACAATTTATGACTGACGTTAATATTTTATGCCCTTGTTCTGTTTAGGATCAGGATACTTTATGCACTTTAGCACTGGTGCGGCCAACACCGGAGACACAGCCGTGCTGGAGAGCAGGCTTGTTTATCCAAAAAGAGGGTACCAGTGTTTGCAGTTTTTCTACTACAACAGTGCTGGTCCCAGCGACACCCTGAAGATCCACGTCAGGGAGTACGATGAAGCTAATCCCAGTGGAACGCTGCGCTTTATAGCAACACTAACTGGTGACCATGTCAAAGCCATGCTGCTCACAGAGCTCTTCTGGAGAAATGAAGCCGTCGAGTGATTTCTAATTTCAATCCTCTTCCCCCATTTTCACATAGGATCTCCTCAGGATTTGTGGCAGCTGCACCATGTGAGTCTAGATGTGAAAAAAAAGTTCAGAGTTGTCTTTGAAGGGACAAAGGGGGCCTCGGGGCCGGCAGCAGGAGGACTATCACTGGATGACATTAACCTTTCCGAGACCACCTGCCCCGAGTTTATATGGCGGGTGAAAAACTTCAGCCATGTCATGGATACGACCCCACTCGACACCTCCATCTTTAGCCCCCCCTTCACGTCCAAGGAGGGTTACACCTTCCAGATGCAGCTTTACCCCGGCGGTACAGGAGGCTATTCTGGGCAGTTGTCTGCCTACGCTCACCTCGTGGCGCGGGAGGGGGACACCGGACAAACATGGCCCTGCCCATGGAAGCAGATGACCATGATGCTGATGGATCAGCACCCTCACATTCAAAAGCGCATGTCCAATCAGCGCAGCATCACCACTGACCCGACCATGAAGGCAACAGGTGAGGCTTTCACAGAAAAAAATCGTGTGACATACACTAAGCTGCTCTTTATAGTTTAAACTTCACGCAACCTTTCAACATTGTTTCAGATTCGGAACTTTTCTTCTGGGATGATCCACGGAAGGTTGGCACTGAGGTGACGGATACCGATGGGTCCAAGTATTTCCGAGGGCCGGGTTTTGGTACTCCAGCGTATCTCACACACCTCAGAGCTAAGAGCAGAGACTTTATCAAGGGAGGAGATGCCATCTTTCTACTCACAATGGAAGGTAAAGACAACAAATTACTACATAAACTCAACGTCAGCTCCTCTGAAAATGCTCCAGCTCCCAACACCACAACATTCTGATGCGTACAATAAATCTATGTCGGAACAACACAGATTCCTGGAGCTGACAACAAAGAGCTCTCTTTGGCAATGGATGGGGAATGGCTTACTTTTCTGAACCTGTCCCATCATCACTATTCCCCATTTTGTCCATGTCTATCATAATTTTTCTCTGTGTCATAAGCTGTGAGGGACCCCTTCTGATTATATAGACCTATAGAGATCAAACCAATATAATCAATCCAAAGCGTGCTGTCATAAAACAATAAGATTGATCTGCGAACCTATTTGTTACCATCAGGGTTGTAACTGCGCTAAAAATACATTCTCTTGCACATTTAAAAGCAATGTAAGGATATAATCGCTCATTTATCTTATCTTTGTTTATAGATGTGGCCCATCTGACACAATCCCAGCCTGTGCCTCCCACAACCTTAAGACCTACCACATCCACATCCACTACCACTAATGCTTCAGATATTTGCCAAAATGTGCTGTGTCAGAATGGTGGAATCTGCGTTGAGGATCAAGGGAAGCCTTCTTGCAGGTGAGCAGGTTTTGACTGTAAAAAATAACCAGTCAGTGCTAAGCTGTTTTTTTTTTTTTTAATGATACAACGAAATACCCAAATTATACCAAAGATTAGCTATTTTCCTTCAGAAACTCTGCTTTTGTTATTGACAGGTATAAGACTTATCAATGCCTTCTGAAAACACTCATATGAATTTAAGACCTACAAGGATTATGAGAAATAATTTGTTTAAAACGGTCTCAATTTCCTAAAAGGGTTACAAAAACAAGCAAAAAAAAAAGTTTCAAGAGAATACTTTATGGTTTACAAGCTGGAATGAATAAGTTATACTGCTAAATGAATTTTGTCACAGCACAAGGCAACATGTTGAGTTTATTTTAGCCAGGAACAGAATTAATGAATGACATTGTTATTATTGTTATTATTATTTTAAATTAGTAATTGTTTAAAAGAAACATCAGCATGTGATAAATTAATTTATGAGCTTATATCAGTATATTATCAGAATGCCCTGAAGACATTTTAGGATGTAAAAATTCATATTCTTACATTTAAAAACAATTCATGACTCTTTAAGATCCCTTAGAAACCTTGAAACTACATAGGGATACTGAAAACACAACGGTCAGATTTTCTTATTTCTATCCCCTTTCATCTGCTCTGCAGGTGTGTGGTGGGCAGCGACTGGTGGTACTACGGGATTGTCTGTCAGCACAAAGGCTCCACGCAGGATAAAACCACTCTAGCACTGGCCTCCTCCCTGTCTGTGCTGGGAGCAATGTTAGTGATCACAGTAGTCAGCGTCCTCTGTATGAAGAAGAAGTACAAGAAAAAGGCTATGAACAACGACAGCAACATGTACATGCAAAATGTGCATGCCAATGATGGACCCTAACAATAACCTGGACTTTGTTTTTCAATGAAAACATTACAGCTGTTGACGGAGAGCAGGATTAAATCCAACGTTGCCTTAGATTGCCACCTATTGGTCATTTGATGTAAAGTCATGGGCACGATGGAGGAAGTTTTAATGCGTAAATGGAGATATTCTAAATGAGGCTTTTATTAAGGTTGTGATCTTTGCATAAAACTGTTAACATGTAAAAAAAAAAAATAATAAAAATAAAGTCTCAGACAACAACGCTTATATTCACAAATTTAAAATTTATTATACCAAAGACAGGAACATTTTGTAGTGTCTCTTTTCCGTGTGGCTATACTTGTTGGTGTTACTGAACTAGACACAGTCATGCCGGTGATAACAGTTACTGTAGGAGGGAGGTGGGACTAATTACCTGTGAGTATCCATGTATGTGAATGTCTCATGTGTACATGTGTACAGGTGTGCGTGTGTGTGTGTGCGTGTGATTATTTGCGTGTGCATGCAAATACCTATTAGTGTTCAGTAGATACAGTGATGACTACAGGACATCACAGTTCAACAAAGTGGAGCAAACCATTGCAACTTAGTGTATAAATATTGTACGGAATGTTAGTTTCCTTCCTGCAACTGCACATTTACACTTGTGTGTGTGTGTCTGTTGTGATGTCGATGTTGTGTTTGTGGGTTTACACCGTAAGATAAAGGGGGCACGCCTCCATAACAGCAAACAATAAATCCTCCCCACAGCTAAAAGCCTTCACCGACATACAGTTCCTTTTTAAAAGCATCAGTATACAACATTTTTCTTATTTACAATCATTGAAAAAGAATCACCATTTCTCTCAGAGAAGATTAGTAAAAAAGTGACTGAGTCACCATAAAGAGTATGCAACTCCTAGGAGTTAGTATTGGAAATTTTCTACAAAAAAATCTCTATGTCATTTTACAGGCCAAGAGCTGTGATTTACTGAAGAAATACAGTATTTTAAGTGCCCTATCTAAAACAGTTAGGTGTGGTATTAATGGCGTATGATTCACCAAAAGTCGATTGATAATAAAAAGATGAGTCTGTATTTCAAAAGGTTCCTTTTAGCAACTTCACTGCGATCACACTGATTTAAGTTCTTACAAAACAAAATAAACCATGGACTCGTTATCCATATTAAGTACGGTGACAAGCTAATGCTATTTGCAAATAGACTAGTGTTGATTATGTACTGCAAAAACAAAAACAAACAAAAAAAAAACAAACAAAAAAAACGTCGGGTCTGCGAGAAGGGCACGGACTCTGGAATTTGTGTCCTCTCAGGCGATTTGAGGAGGTTGAGGATCATTAAAGGGCTCATTTGCTTGTTTCACTCTGAGAATGCTTCCTTACATGTTCCTCCAAAGAGGTGGCACATGGCAGAGAAGCCTGTTGTGAAACACTTTCACATGTGCATTCTACAGCCTCCAGGCAAAACCCCACCCGTCCGTGGGCATGAGCGGAAGAATCACGGCGTGCTGTAGAGGAGATGAATCTGTGTCCGTCTAGAGAGGGGTGTCGTAGTAATCAGACGGCTGATCCGTCCCGGCTGGCTTCTGCTGTTTCTGCTGATGCTGCTTCATGATCTCCTTCACCTCTTCCTCCAGCTCAGGGGGGATGATGAACTGGTCGTCCGGGTCGGGCTGAGCCGGAGCTGTGAAGTAACCCCCTGATTTCTTGGACGGGGCGTCGGCTGCCACCTCGATGAGGTTGTGACTCTTCTCTTGACGCGCCACCGAACCGTTAACCCTCCTCTTCCCCGGAAACTTCCCACCGTCCCCAGCTCCTGCTCCCACGCCTTGCCACGACTCGTCTCTCTCCAAGCCGTTCTCGGCCTCTGCCAGGTTCAGGTCGACCCCGTCCTCCAGGGGCTCGGGGGTGCACGGGGGTGGAGGCGGTGGAGGAAGGTTGAGCAAGGTGCGTTCCTGGCCGGACGATGCGGGTACGAGGCTTTGGGGCGACGATAACTGCGACAGCTCCGCTTTCAGGCAGTGAACGTCTGCCTCCACTTCCACTCGGCTCCCGTTGGAGAAGACGCCGGCGATGGGCTCCTCGTCCTCGCTGTCCAGCCCGTTGTCGGACAAGGCGCTGGAGAAGGTGGCGCTGGACAGCTGCCTCTGAAAGGAGCCGGCAAGGCAGGCTGGGTGGAGCGCACAGCAGTTCCGAGCGGAAGCCAGCTCTGAACCTGGGAGTAGATACTGGCAGGACTGGGAGGTGGTGTGGGACTGCTGCTGCTGTAGAGACAGCAGCTGGGCTTGATGGTGCAAGTGAAGCTGAGGGTGGTGAGGCTGATCCTGCAGCAGCACAAAGGAGCTCTGCGGGGGCTCGTCGGACGAGGCCGTGGAGCCCACCTCACTGCTCATCTCGCTGGTGCTGATCTCGCTGCTGATTTCGCTGCATGAAGACGGCGGAACGGGCAGGGAGCCGTCCGAGGGTCGATCCTTAATGGCAGAAGACGACGTCGGGTAGGCGCCCAGGCCGGGGCTGGGGGGAGGTTGGGGCGGGTCAGAGCAGCAGCAGGAGCAGCAGTCTTCACTTACGCTGAGCTGCACCACGACTGCACTCAGGCTGTCGGTACAGCCGTAGCCTTGAGCCAGGGTGCAGAGCTTCTTAGCCGCAGCGAGACCGTCCGGGACATTCCGAACCGCCTCCACTGCTTCCGTAGGAGACACGGCGTCCCACAGCCCGCGGCTGCCCAGGATGAAGAACTCATCCTGAGGGGTGAGAGTCACCGTCTGCACGTAGGGGCAAGGAATGACTGAGGGGTAAAGGAAGGAGTAGCCCATAATCCTCGTGGAGTCAGTCACCCCGTTCACCTTGTTGTCCTGGAAGACAGGAGGATGGAAATCAATACAGAGAACATTTGAAACTAGATTTGTTTCATTTTTTTTTTTTTTTTTTTTTTTTAGTGGAACCTCTACCTCAGTCACGATGGCTCTGTGCTGCCTGATCCTACGGTATTCCTCCTCAAGGCCCACGTTGTGAAGAAGCGACAAGGACATGGGCTTCCCGTCCCGGCACAGGATGGCCTGGCACTTTCCTACATTAGCTGCTGTGAGGACGAAGCAGCCACTGGGGTCGGTGGGGTCGTGGCGGATGTGACACAGAGCTGCAGAGCCGCCGAGTTTCTGTCCGGCTGTTCCCAATTTCCTTCAAGAGGAAAAAGGATGAAAAAACAAGAGAGAGAGGACGACGGTTTATTGAACAGATTTTAAGTTGCAAGTATTCAGGAGGGAGTCCGTGGGTACAAACATAATTATGATGCCATTCAAAACCCAGAAATTAAAACCCTGGGCATGGGACAGGCTTGGTCAACAGATTCATTTTCCGTCCATAATCTCTGACGACTTGATGGTAAGGACGGGTGATCTGTGGCTAAGACTTTCTGGCATTTATTGCGATAATTAAGCTGATGATAAAAAGTATTTAAAAATCTGCTAAACTCTTTTTGGAAATAGACCCAACATCACTGTAGTCAAAGCCCTCTGAAAAAAACAAATAAAAACCAAAACAAAACAAAGTACTGATTGTCAAACAGACTGCTTCAAGAAAACACAACTTTTAAGTTGTGCAGTGTTATCACTGACAGCACACAAAAACAACATTTAACCCACATTTTTTATATCTATTACCACTCTCTTGTAACAGCAAAAAATTCCCAAGCACCACCAAAATTCTCTTCCTCCACCAAAAACAATCACTTGCTTGCAAAATAACGTCCAGTCGTTTAGAGAACGTAGAGTATTACTGCTGATCACGTACCTTTGCATGACGAGGAAGGTGTTGGTCATGTAATCCTCTTCGCTTTTTGTCTTGTGTATTTCCTCGGCCAGGACGTCGTTCATGGTGCACTGCAGCAGGTAGGGCACTTCCACATTCCTGTCTCCGTCAAACACGCCGTACAGAGCTTCCCGACTCCCACAGAAACTGTTTACTGAAAGGGCGGCAACGCAGAGTCTGAAAAGGAACAGACAATCACTCTGTGAGGAAACAAGAAGAGCTTGACAGAAAAAAATATGTAATGCTTGTTATGATCAGTTTGGATGAATATCTAAATATCTGCTGGGGTTCCCAAACATTTTTCATGCGAAGATGTGTTTTAAATCTTCCAAGTTCTCGGTCCATTATGTTAATTCAAAAAATATAAAATGCCAAACTTCCCTTTGAATTTACGGCAGATATTCTAGAGTGGGCAGACTTTATATATGAAAACTCAAAAATACAAGAAACTGAAATAATAGAAGCAGGAAAGAAGCAAGAAAGCAAACATCGGAAGAAAGAAAAGAACAAAGAAGCAAAAAAAGAAGAAAGGAGCAGAGAGAAAGAAGTCGTGAGAAAAAAAGGAGAAAGAAGAATGGCAAAAAAGGAAATGATGACAAGGAGGACAGAATAAGGAAAGAAAGGACAGAGGGATGGGAGCTAAAACAAAAGGAAGAACACAAGAAAGTATATGAGGAAGGAGAAAAGCATGGAGAACGTTCAGACAGTTCTGGTGGGGAATAAAGCTTTTCTATAATTCTGCAAACATGGAAAACACTGAAACCAAATTCCAGATCTTTCCAGGCTACTGTAACCCTTTCTGTAATCAAAGGAATATATTTGATTTGTACATTGCTTTGTAGTTCTACTTTTTCCCAACAAAGAGATTCTGCGGCAAGTGCTCGTGTTTTAGAAGAGCACTGCTTCCATATTTCTTTCATTAAAGTTATCTTTCAGAACACAAATTCTCAGAAGGGTTATATTAGCGAGGCTTTGCAGCACAAACACGATGGAGGTTGTTCTTTTCACTCTTGACTGAATTTAGCTCACTTGTTCTTTACGCCTGAGGCCTCTGTGTAACCATGACTCCACACAGCGGGGCCCCCAGATGCCTCATTCGATGAAAAGGTTGGTGGTGGATCAATACGGAAACAGCGAATGTTACTGGAAGACAAAAAACACGAAGCAGATCAAAATCAGTCCCTTATCTCCAGGCACATAAATACATATGTTATTATAAACAAACAGCAGAGAAATAATGAACATAAAGGAAAACTAAATAATATATTGCGAGGAAAAACAGAAGTAAATTGAGAAAGAGCTTCTGGTGGAAAATAAAAAAAAAGATGTGCTCAGATGAAGTTGGCGTACTTAAGCTGCTCGAGGGTTTTATGGTCCAGGTTGAGGCGGGGGTTGCCAGTGAGGTCCAGCTCCTGAAGTTTTGGAGGCAGATTCTCTGGGAGAGTGATCTCACTCAGCTCATTACAGCTCAGGTCCACACACTGAAAAAAACAACAACAGAATGGTGCAGATGGAGGCTCTGAGCTGCCAAAACCACAGAGACTTCAAAAAGTCGAGCTGCTGCTGAAGCCTTACCTTCATCTCCATCAGCTGCATGACCTCAGGGAAGACCTCGATGGAGTTGGAGTGGGCAATAAGCGTGTGCATCCGTCTACAGTTCATGATGGTGGTGGGAACAGTCTTCAGCATGTTTCCACTCAGGTCCACCTCCTCCAGTTCCTCCAACTTGGCCATTTTACTGGAGGGTAAAGAAGGAAACAGATGAGCTGAAGCATGAGCTAATTTAAAGAACAGATGAGGTCAGCTGTCGTAATGTGATCTTTTTCTTGCATGTGTGTGCCGACTGTGCTACAAACACAAACATTCAGTCAAATGTCATATCTCATCAGAAGTACGTACATAGTTTTGTCTAAATTATCCTCCCTGTACGTTTCCAGTCTTGGAAAATGCTAAAATTGAATTTTATACTTTTCAGGACCACATGCAAACACTGTTAGCAAACACTGTTAGATGGTGATGCAGATGCAGGTAAAGCAAAAATGTATCCTAAACTTATTTAGGAATTATAAATTTTTAATTTATGAATAAAAAAAAAACCCACAGAACATTTATAATCATCTTTATAATACATGTTCAGATTTCTTCCATAAATTTCTTGAAAAACTGAAATAGTTCATTTTTACTGACTGATGATGACGTTCCTTCAAAATAAAAAAAAAGTATTAAAAGGACAAAATAAATATTTAAATTATTCCAGGAGGGGGAAATTACTGTGAAGGAACTCTTTACCTGGCTGGGAAGGTTTGGAGGTGGTTGTATGCCATGTGCAAAACCCGCAGGTGTGTATGACCTGTGAGCATCGGCACACACTTGTCCGTCAGCCAGTTATTGGTCAGGTAGAGCTCCTGCAGGATGCTGTGGCTTTCCTCTGACAGACTGGAGGGTGGCAGGTGTTCCAGCTTGTTGGCTGATGCATTTACGCATCGTAAACTAAACCCAAAACACATGAGAAGTGCTCAGTTATTTTCATGGCATTTAAGGGACAAAAAAACCCCAAAGATGAATATCTGAACTGGGAAACACATGGGGTTCAGGAATATTTTGAGATAATGAAAACTCAAAGGGCTGAGGGAGACTAGAATAACCAGATTATTCATTGACTATAGTTTTTGGTCAGGTTGTTAAAATATGATGCAGTCTCATTGATGTAATCTAGATTGATTATCAGTACGCTCGCTGATAACCAAGCGTTTTCCCATGTCAGCCGATCAGCCGATTCTTGTTCCTCTAGTAACCAAAACAAACATAAAAAATGTTTTTTTTTTTTTTTTCTTCAGTTGGCTTTTAACAAGTTTGCATTTGTATAAACTTTCAGTGGAAAACCCTAAACATTATAAAAAATAAAAAAAAAACACACCAATGAGTACCTTTGTTAAAATACTCATTTTCCTCTCCGGCTATTTTTAGATTTAATCTCTCTTTGTAATGTTTTCTTCAGTTAGTTTTGTCTTTGATCCTTGTACACCTGACGTTTCCGTTCCCTCAAGCTCCTCTTTGACTTAAGGACGCATAATTGTAAAAACAAAACAAAACAAAAAAAAGAAAACCAGTCACTTTCAGCCAATTCTTAAAGCTACCTGTTGGATTTGAGGAACAGGTTGCAGGGAAGCTCCACCAGTTGATTATGCTGAACATCCAAAACCTCCAGCAGAGGGCGCTCCACTCTTTCAGGCAGCTTCTGCAGCTGGTTATGTCCTGCACTCAGCTTCCTTAGACTGTTACTGCAGAACAACCTGCAGCATGAGAAATATCCAGAGAGCTGGGTCAGCACTGACATGTGATGGAGAAGCAATTTCAACAGACACATAGATGATTGAGATGGATTGATAGCTGGGATTCTGTAGGGCGGGCAGACAAGCAGATATAGATAAATTGAGGTAGACAGCAGTTATTGAAGAGAGAGTAAAAAGGGAAAGTGAAGGACAAAGCTGGATGTGCGGATGAGGAAGGAAGAAAATTTGAGAGTAGCAGCGCCTCTGGTGGCTCCTGTAACTGAAATTCATCATCCTGACACTTATTGGGTAAAAAAATAAATGTCCAGACAAAACGGAGACCAGCGGTAGAGAGAGAAAGAGAAAGAGAGAGAGAGAGAGAGAGAAAGGGGAGGGGGCGGGGGGGGGGACAGGAGAGAAACCAAGAGAGCAAGGTTGATGCAAAGCATGGCAAAGAGTAAAAGGTGCATCTGAACTAACCTTCTAAAAATGCTACATAAAGAGAAGCAGCCGGTTCAAAAAGCATCTAGAGGTTAGCGGCTATCAGTGTGATTTATGAGGCTCTATGGGGGATAGATACATCACTTGACAAAGGGCAGAGAGAATAACGCAGCCTTACTCCACATTTACAGGCATGTTTGCGGCGAGAGGGAGACTCACCTCGCCGGGAGCTCGGTGATGAGGTTGTGGCTCACGTCCAGGACTTCCAGTTTCTTTGCTTCACACAGCCAGTCTGGCAAGGACTCCATGTGGTTCCTGGTGGAGAACAAGGGGTGATGATGATGATGAATGATGTGCCGTTTTCAAACTGTGTTACTTAAATGGAATATAAGTTAGAGTGAAAAAATGTCCTTTTTCTGCATTATGTAGCACTTTAGATTTAGGTAAATGGAGTCCTGGCAGTGCTTCTGCCTTACATTCAGATGCTTCTTCTTCATTATGTGACTCTCTGAAGGCCACTTGGTTTTGTCAAATTTTAAAATACATTATAAATCAAACATAGTCTCAATGTTGAGCTTTGTCAAATGTCAATGCCAAAACACTGAAATAAAAGTTTCCATCATTGTAAAAGAGTAAAACAATTCACTACTGGGTTAGGGCTAGCAGTTTTTTTTTTTTTTACAATGTCCATTTAGATTCTTCTTCAATAATCTTAATTCTCGTGCAGTTATATGATCTTAAAAGCATGACCACTCATCATCTCTCATCTCTTCATCGTGGCAATAATTTACAAGTACAAAACGAAGTGTGTCCTTAAAGTTAATGTGTTGAAAGCAGGGGGAAAAATAGGCCAAACATAAAGAGTTCAGGAAGCTAGACAACATCCAGAGTGTAATGGCTAGCCAAGCTAGCGTAGCTCAAAATGCTAAAGAAGTCGATGCTGTTTCAGAGAGCAAGGTGGTGGAAATGCTATTCTCTGATGGCTGTGGGCTTTTTCAGCTGGATAATGCCACGAAGCAAAATGGGATCTCAATTCAATCAAGTAAGATCCATGTAGGCCCCACGTCAAAGGACTTAAAGGATCTGCTGCTAACATTTCGGTGCCAGATACCACAGAACACCTTCAGCTGTCTACTGGAGTCTGGGCAGCCATAAGCCATAAGGCTGAGTGTTTTCATGCATAAGCAAATGGTACATAAGAGATCTAATTGTTACTTATGATTAGCTTGATTTTTTCTTACTTGTTTTTGGATGGGTCAGGCAATTATGAATATATAGTGGATGTACGGTAATCCAATAGATTCAGAATTCATCAGTTATTTTACTATTTTATTACAGTTCCTTTTTTTTTTACAAAACACAAATACTTTTTTTTACTCACCTCGAGATATCCATGTAAGTGAGATTGGAGGGCACAGGACTTACATCCAGCTGTCGTAATTCTGTGGGGAGAAATCCAAACACATTAACCTACAGCAAGGACGGCCTAATAAAAAAGCAGGAAGATCTAAAATGGAGGAGAGGGCTGGGGAGAGGGAGCTGCAGGGCGACAATGAGCGAAGGGGAATGATGGAGAGGGACAATTAGAGAGTTTTATTGATGAGAAAAATCGAAAGAATGAGAACAGATGAACGCGAGAGGCACATCTGAGATGACACATCTACGGTGTAAAACACCTACAGAGAAGGGATTCGGGTAAAGCCGAGAAACAAGTGAGGACGTGGTTGAAAAGGAAAAGCTCTACCTACTAATTCAGAGCCACGCTCACCGTTGTTTGAGGCGTAGATGCCTTTGAGCAGGGAACCTTTGACCTTCAGACACGTTATGTGGTTCCTCTCGCAGTGGAGGACCTCTAGCCTGGGGAAGATGGAGGCGTCCAGCTCCGTCAGCCGGTTATCCCGCAGGTCCAGCTGGGTCACGTGCCTAAGCAGGTCCGGCTCGTCTGGCACCATGACGGAGATCTTATTCAGCCTAACAGAGAAGGAAAGGGGTTCATCTTCAGCTGGGCCAGACTGTGAATTGCGTTTGCATATTAGTTGTGGATTTCTGTTGCACAAGTAGAAGGAGATGTTGTTGCCCTCTGCTCAGTAGGAGTGTGATTTACAAAAAGCCGAAGAAGAGTAATGACTGCAGCTGATTTCAAAATTTCTTCAACAAACTTTTAGTGAAGCATTAACTGTGAAATAGTGCAAGTCACTCCAGCTCTGTGTTTCCCGAGACGACAAGACGGGACTTAATGGGTAGGCAAATGATTTCTTCGTTTCGTGCTCTTTAGCCGTCCAGCTCTGTGACGGAATCCGCCTGATGTTTTTGTTTCCATAATTAGTGGGATTAAAGCATGTCAATGTGTATAACAGTGGAGACAGGAATGACTGGAAAATCAAAGTCATGCATTGTTCTGGGATATGAGTTCACCGAGTTCATTCAGAAAATCCCTTCTAAACGTAAAAGCTACAGAGTGAGCCGCCTGCGCTGGTTTACCTTAGATCGATGTGTTTGACATGAAGCAGTCTGAAATTCTGCAGGGTGAGCGTTTCCTGGTTGTTTCCAGCCATGCAAAGCTTCTCCATGGAGGCCAAGCGCTCGAGCACCTGGGGCACGTGGCTGAACTGGTTGAAGGAAAGGCCTAAGTAGCTCAGCCTCTGCAGGGACCCCAGCTCACACGGCAGCTCACTCAAACTGTTTCCGTCCAACAGGAATGTCTGCAAACTGAAAGAGGAACGATCAGGGATTTTGACAAGGACACATCTAACGTCGTCTCAGGATTTTATCAAGCAACATCAGAGCAACATGTAACATGGTATGCCTTTCACATCAGTTTACTTAATGTCCAGTAGATGGCAGCAGCAGAATAGCTACCCTGCTGGTCACTTTAGGAATTTACAGGCATACCAGATCCGTCCTGCAGATTACCTTCTCATCTTCAAAAGTTCATACCCTGCATACCAGCATGTTTGGCTTCAACTGAGGTCTGAATATGAAGGAGTGTTCTGAAATGTAATCCCAGAACTTGCTCACATTTTGTGTTTTTACGACCACAAACTTTAGCTTAGATTAATGGGGTTTTATGTGACAGACCAAGAACAACACCGAGTTGACTAAAATTGAGAGCTTAAAGAGAAACAATGCACGGTTTTCAACTAGAAATGCACCGAGTACGACATGTATTTGTTTTAAGCCTTCCTTAGTCAAAGCGCAGTTGCAAATCTTTTAGGATGTGGCTCTACAAGCTTTGCATATTTGGAGATAAACCTTTACCAAACCTGGTAAAAACAGTATATTCCCAGTTAGACTGAATGAAGTGTCAATTTTCAAATGTTGCCACTGATTCTGGGCAAGTCTAATGTAAGGAAGCATCGTGTTCTTAACTATTTCAGCTCCTGATCTGTTTAGGGCAGTTGTCCTGCTTGCAGGCGGACCTTCACTCAGTTTCAGGTTTTATGCTGCCTCTGATGGATTTTCTTCCTGGAATGTCCTGTAGTTAGTGTCCTCAACAAATAGCATCACCACACCAACTTTCATGGTTAGGATGGTGTCTTAAATAAAAGTACGAGAAATAGGATGATTTCTGAGAATATTCAGAAGTTCTATTGGACTTAAGATGAAAAACAAATGCACACTATATTCCTCTTCATTTTATTTGGGAGAAATTTTGAAAACCATCTATAACATTTAGCAGCTTAAGGAGATTAATAAAACCTGTCAGCAAATGTGTCCAAATCCAACTCATAGCTGATTAAAAAAGATTTTTCATTAAGGTTGACAGACAAAGCAAGCTTATTACCCACTGATCAGGCCATTGTTAAGCTGAGATCATTACAAACAACACAATACAAAAATAATTAAATAAATGCATGAGTAAGGTTACCATTCACCCTTTTAAATCCACACATCTGGCTATGCAAACATTTGACACAGAGACAAACAAAAATGTGGTGCACTATTGCAAAAAGTGTATCTACAGAAACTAATAGCAGATAGAGGAAGGTAAACACCAAAAGGAAACAAAATATAAAATATTTTAAAAATCAAATATTGGGAAGTATATTAAGCCCCTGACATCGCCAAAGATTTACATCTTTAATATATATTACTTTTGCTTTTTGACACTGGTTATATATATATATATATATAAAAAGTTTTCTTTCCATCGCTTCTGTGTAAATTGCTTCTTTTGCTTACTTGCTCATGGCCCCCACAGAGCTGGGGACAGAGTCCATGTAGTTACAGCTGAGGTTGACCTCTGTCAGGGTGGGGATGTCACAAATGGCCAACGGGAACTGACCGAGGTGGTTGTTGGAGAGGTTGAGGCTGCGGAGACGAGAGAACCTGGAGAAGAAGAGAACGGAGATGGAGAGGGTAAATTGAAAAGCTTGCTTATACGCTGTGAGGATTAATATTGCAACAAAAATATAGCGCATTCATAAATATATTCATGGGGACTGAAGCAAAGTCTAGCTTGCATATATTTAGATAAATTAAAAAAAACAACAAAAAACCCCCCAATGAATTTCAACACCCCCAAAGACAGAGTAGTTTTAAAGATTCACGTTGATTTGTTGAGTAAACAAATGAAGCATGAGTGTGTGTTATTTATTTAAACATCAGAGGCCAGTGGCATTCAGTGTGTCCCCTCATGACATATTAATAACCCTTATAGGACCCAAGCCCTTAGGTAGAAAGGAGACCAAAACTAAAGTGAACTTTGTAGAATGAGTTTTTCTTTATTTATCACACAACTTTTTTTTCCCCACAGCAGCTGCTGCAACCAGCATTTGATCGTGTTTTTTCCCCAAACTCAAGCTAAACACACATTCACACAATATATCATGACAATGATAAGGATGTCAGAGCTATTGATTAGGGTGGCCAAGTAATTCCAGCTGAGGGAGGCTCCTGCTTGAAACTGGTGGAGGTTGTGTTAGAAAACGCCTCTTGATCACTAAATCAGTCTCTGCAAATGGCCGAGTAAAAGACTCATGCCTTCGCCTCAGTCTCTCCGCGTCTCCTCCATTATATCATGTTAGGTCATTCCGACATGTGAGACCAGATCTATTCTTTTTTTAAATCAGGTGACCATTAATCAGACAATTTTCAGCTTGATCAGCAACAGTTACCGACGTTACTCTTACTAATCATTAACATAAGATACTAACCAGATAGTTTAAAACCTGATCTTGGTAGTCACATTGTCTTATTACTGAAAAAATAGCAAAACTGTGTTACAGAGACTGCTCTCTGAGACACAGCATAATGTCGCCTCTGCTCCAGATTTAAATAATTCATCTCGGCTGAGCAAGAAAAAAATATATCTTGAATGTTCATACTTATCCACCTTCATTGCAGTGCTAACGAAGAACTGATTATGTGAGCAACTCGCGTGATAGCATCATTTTGGTTTGTTTTAGCTGCAGTTTTAAAGTACTGGTTAGCATATATGCTTAATTTTATTTCTTTTTTTTTCTGTGTCTGTAACAATAAAACACTTGCTCTTGTGCTCTCAGTAATCGTACACATATACTCTACAACAGTAGTTCCCAAACCTTTTTTCCTGGGGCCCCCCAGTGGTTTCCAAACTATTTCTGGGCCCCCCCTATGGCTTACAAATAGCTGTCTGGTTGAACGATGTGTGTGAGCGAAGGGGGGGGGATTCTTAGAGACTCGCTGTTATATTCAGCCCCGACTCCACATGAACGAGGAGGGTTGGGGGGGTGGGGGGGGATCAACTTTTTGGGGGGCAAAATGAATCGTAGCTGAACATGGACAACACCAGTAGCCTACAAGCTACTTGTTAACAAGCTTAAGGTGATGTATTGATATTAGCTAGCTAGTCATCTTTTAGCTAACTTTACCTGCATCCAACAGCTTTACTCAACAGTCTGTTAGTTTGGGGTAAAAAACTATGAAAAGTTTTTTGCGTTTTGCTGGTTTGCTACCATGATTCTAACACATACCTGCGTAGCTCTGCACAACAGCAACAGGTCTCGGTCGCTGACGCACAGGTGTAAACACATGTCTATGGTCGTAGCGCTCATGTTGCGTTTAAAGGCGGCTCGGAAAAACAGGTTACCACATGTTAACAACGGATTTAACTGCTGATAAAAGTGGCAGAGGACACAGATATGGGAAGTACAGAAGCCCTTACTGTATCAAATTGACAGAGGAATAACAGAGAGTTGGCCATTCTAAAGTAAAAACCCAGCACATACAGCGTTCATGTTTTTTTTTTCATCCAGACCCCCCACCCCCCACCCCTGCAATGGCACGGCGCCCCCCCTAGGGGGCGCGCCCCACAGTTTGGGAACCTCTGCTCTACAAGAACAGAGCAATTTGTTCTTTCGTGTTAGCAAGAACAAGAGCAAAGTTCTGGTCATGTATTTCATGTTGCTAAAAAATGTATGTGCACAAATCTTACAAAGTCCTCAAAGGACCTTTATTCTGCAGCATTTGTACATTATAATTTCCAGACACCACACAGGAATAAAGTTCTGTATGGTTGAAGTGTTAAAAACAAGCTGCAAGAACTCCCAAACTCAGACTCCAAATGTAATTTTGTTCCTCAGTCCTGGGAGAGAGAACAAATTACTCTGTTCCTGCTGAGTTTGTAAAGGTCTGTAGACGGATACTTCTTAAAGAAAAACTTGAATCAGCAGGTCAGCAGGTCGGAGCTTTACATTAACAGAGATTGGAAATCAGCCAAAAAACCCAACTGGTGCATTTCTATTACATTAAAGCAGCCAGAGGAAATGCTCATCTCACCATAATGACCTAAAACGGCAAATTCTCCCCTGATGAAGCGTCAAAACACTTCAAATTTTCAAAATTTATTTTGTCTTAGAATAGGCAAAAAGTTAATTATATCTCATTTTGCCCTCTGTAGTCCACATTTAATACTAACCAAAAATTAAAGAGAAAAAAAAAATCTTCTGACTATCACAAGATTTTTGATAAAACCCTTTGGCATATTTCTGTTACAAAAACATGCAAAGCAATTAAGTTTGCAATTTAGCTCTGAATATCCTACTTCCAGAATAGATAATGCTACAACAACATCACTGGATTATGGATTTGGACGAATAATCTTTAAAAGAGAAAAGCCGACCAAGAATCCAACAACTGATCGCAAAGCAAAAACTTCATCCAAATATGAGCTCAGATGTAAGATCTATGTCTTTGTAAATACATTTAACTCTCCTGTGAAGAAAGCAGTAGAACTGTCATTCAATAACATGTCCTTTATTTGTGCTGTTCTATAATGATAATATCAATTTGCTCGTTTTGCCCCAACATGTGTCATAATCAAATACATGTTTCAAAAAGTTAAGAGATATGAAAATGAGAAGGTAATGTGTTGATTTAGTATTTGCTTCTGGGTCGTAATGGTTGTCTCCTTTTTTGTGCACAAATTCCCAACAGGGAACAACCAATCATTGGACTCTCCCTCCCTAAATGACTTGCACACACAGGAGAGTTTCACACTCAGAAAACATTCAGACATTTGCAGATGTTTCAGATGTGACTGATGGCTAATTGCCCCTACAAGTAGAGGTAATGCTTGACTAAAATGTTCATGACAGTCCACTTGGGAAAGTACCAAAAGGAACCTGATGCTTCTTAGATCTATCACAAAAATCTCACTTAATTACTTGAAGTGCTTTTTTAAAATAATTTTAATAAAACAAATCAACATGTCCTGCCAAAATTGAAAAAGAATGGAATCTGGAAGTATTTTGGTAAGTAATATCCAGATGTGTCATATTGGAGGCCAAATTAGACCAGAAGGGAGAGAGTACTAGAGTACTATTACATTAATAAGCTGGCTTGAAGTAAAAAAATGCTTATAAATGCCATCAAAAAACTGTCAGTTAGTTCATTGTTTCAAAGGTCCAGCCAAGAAGTCCATTTATAGCTTTTTGAGCAGCTGCTGTGTTTTGGGCAAATCTCTGATAAACCCCTGGTATGGTGTGCCAAGCTCTAAAATGGCCAAAAGACAAAGCGGGCATCTAGCTGGTGAAGACTGTGGAGCATTTAGCAGTTGAAAAGCCAGAAATCCTCTGATGAAGAGAAAATATAAGGTGAAGAGAGAATGAATATTTTTGTTAGGTGAACCAAGAATCAATTTAATTTTTTTTTTGTTACAAAGGTTTAGAGGTAGAGTATAAAAGCATAAAATTCAAATTGTTGATTTCTGCCAAGATTTAAAATCCCATTACAGATACTGTCCAATAGCGATAACATAAGAGCGTTTAAAATATTTGTCTAGAATTTCTGCCTCAACTATTTGTATTAGCAGGAGAAAAGATATCACACCACTTTGTAAAAGAGGAATCATCGTACAAAAAAAAAAAAAAGGTTTTAACTTTGTCTTAAACAAAGTGTAATGATTAAGAACTGTTTTGGAGGTTTAGCACCTTACTATTAGTGAATCGCGTAGATGGTATTACTACAACTATAGCCTGCTGTTAACAATTACCCCCAGGATGAAGATCTTTCACAGATTTCTAAATCTTTTATGTTAACATAATGACAGCGAGAGGATAAAAATTCTAAAGGATAAACAGAGCAATGTTGCTGTACTCCTTTTAGCCTTCCAGTTATCTGCACAAGGTTTTGCTCTCTTGGAGCCTGAATGAACCACGAACATATAAAAAAATAGTTTTTATTTGAATAGCTTTTTAAAATCTCTGTTTCCTCTGTCTTTGTTTTTTAAACACCTGAAATTGGCTAATTTTGACTCTTTCTGTTCTAGTGGCATCTACTTTGGTGCATTAACAAAACAAAAAAAAAGATTGGATTTTTGAGTCATATATAAATGATAATAACAGTCCACATCAAAATGCAGACGCAGTACACAATGTAGTACACTTCTCAACCTTGCCTGCTTGATACAGACCTCTCAAGGGAAATGTGGGAACTCAAGTAACTCTGCTGCATGTTTCTGTCAAAATCCCTCTATTTTCAGCTAAACTATTCATCTCTTTCTCATTACTGACCTCATTTTCTGTCATGCTGGGTCAAATGCGGATGAGCCTACTTAGTTTTGGCAAAGCAAAATAGATGCTATCTCCCTTGACCAGCAGGGGAGCTGTGCATCCCGTATTCTGAGTTAAAAACCGGTTTTCCCTCCCATGTCATCCTCCTTTCAACATCAGTCATTATTACCCTGGAGATTAAAAGGGAAATAAAGATGAGTCAAACTAATATTACCATGACAGGGACTCGTAACAATTTGACCCCATTTGTCAGAAAAGCACAACAGCATGTCGGATTAAACACACACTGCCACGCAAACACAGAGTTCTCTAGGGCAACTAAAAATAAAATAAAATTTTAAAAACACAACAAGAAAAAAAACATAAAAATGTCATACTGTATCATGACTTTGCATGCACTGACCCCAAATCTACAGCCTGCAGCCAAATTTACAGGCAAGCGACTTCTCTACTAACACACTCTCCGCTTTGCACACACACATGCAGCACGGAGTTACAGTGACAAGCATAAAAGTGAAGCAGTATATTATATATTATATATGGCTACACACACACACACATGGCCACACATGTAGCATCCAGTGTCTTGCCTGTGGTCTTTAATCTGGGACCATGATAAGCATGCAGCAGATGGTGCCCACAGAGAGAAAGAGTAACACAGGCAAGGCACATTAAAAGCTTCCCTGCAGTCGCTTCTATCCTTCTGGGCTCTTTTGGCCTACACTCCAACAACCCTGGCTGGCTTCATTGGTCCTCTTGTGCCAATGGCTCTTGTCCTAGTCTGGTCAGGTTGATGACTTGCAAGTACGCCGCTAAAACCCAAATCTCTCCAAATCAGACAGCCACGTCCTGCTGTTTTCATTGAAGCCTCGCCGTGAGTGTCTCGTCTCTCATCTTTTCATATCACACGTTTCCTTTAGCACACGGTTTATGCTTCGCTTTCCTAAACCTCACCTTGCCACAAAGTTCATCATCTGAGCCACAACATTCAATTCAAAAACCAATTTGACCTATCAAAACTTTCCCATCAGTTTTTTTTTTTGTTGTACTTTGTCATGTTGCAAACACAAAGTGTATTTTCCGTGATGATGGATGAAGTGCATAATTGTAAAATGGAAAGACAGTAAAACACGGTTTTCAAACTTTGTTTAACAAAAAAAAAAAAAATGTTGCGTCAATCCTTTGTAGAATCACCTTTTCACTGCAATTACAGCTGCAAATGTTTGGAGGCATGTCTCAATGACCTTTTTACATCCAGAGAGAAATCTTGCTGTGGCTCTCTGCAGCAGCTCTGGCACTTCTGTGGGCCTCTTGGCTGCTTCTCTGATTTATGCTCTCCTTGGTCAGCCTGTTACTTCAGGCGGACACCTTACCCTATCACATACATCTGCAGGTGTGCCACACACTTTCCAATTTCAGGAGATGTAGTGAACATTCTTAGGAGTGAGTATCATTTTATAATCTTACCCTAGTTTAAACCTCTCCACAAATTTATTGCTGATCCGTCTGCTGTGTTTTTTTTTTTTTTTTTGTAATTATGGTGCTGTCCGCTCACTAATGTTCTCTAACCTCTAAGGCCTTAACAGAATAGCAATTTTTCCACAAAATGTGGAAAAGTTCAAGTGGCATAAATACATAAATGATACTTGCAAAAGAATACATTTCCAGAAATCACCCCCGTGATGTGTAGTCTTAGATGTTTTTCCTGTAGGTAAGTTACAGTATCATACCTTTGCAGTTGCTGAAGGCGATGGTCTGCAGGCAGGAAGTTGTGTTTTAGGTTGAGGTGGGTGAGGTCGTGGCTATAAAAGAGGTTGGGGGGAAGAAGCTCCAGACTGCAGCAGGACAAATCAACCGAGTTGATTCTCTGGGACACCATCTAATAGGAAGTAGGGAGAAGAAAAGTGTAAAAAATGAGTGGGATAAATAAAAACGCAGTTGAACAGTATTATCTCCATCACATGACAACTGTAGTGTATATCACCATCACAGGGGTCAAACATCAGAAAAAAAAGGTTTTGACCTAACATTGAGAACTTTAAAATTGTTTGATCTACCTAAATGTTGAAGAGTAAAGTAGCAGTTTTGTTTCCTTAATTAACAGAGACACCAAAGCACCACATTTAAAAGGCCAGAATAAATGTCTTTCTCATTTTAAGGAGGAAATTCTACAATTTGTGAACTTGAGCCTTTAAGAGTGGAGTTAGCCTGCAGCTCTGTAGTCATCGCTGAAGCACGTGCCATCTTTATCCAAGCGTCTATTCTGAGTGTCCCTTTGGGTGCCGGTGACATGCACGTCCCTGTTAATATTTAGAAAAGAGGTTTTCTGGCTATGTCCTACTTGAGTTCAAATGAGAGACGGGAGAGAGAGAGAGAGAGAGAGAGAGAGACAGTGTGTGTGAGGGCACTTAGAGACAATGGCTTTATCCATCACAGATAGGAGAGTGCCAGTAGTCAGCTATAAGATGTTTTTGAACTGTTAAATGAATTTAATTCTGATTAAGCGATCTACATTTTTCTAATTAAAATGAAAGAAAAAGACTCATTAATATATGCATGAATATTTGGTTACTTTCGCTATTTGACCTTCTCAGATAATAATATTATGTCTCAACCCAGTTGCTGAAATTGTCATTGAATATTTTGAAAAGTAAAAATTATTTTCAACATTCTATTTTTGTTAAAATAATTAAGAAATGTGCTTCAATATCTAGTGGGAGAAGACTGTCATTTCCAATCAAAAAGAAAACTTTTTGTCCACTGAAGAATTTAAATTAGAAAGTTCTAAATGGAATTTTCGTAATTTCAGCAATCTCCTTAGACATTTTCTTTGCATGATGCATGGTAATAGTTTGATCCCTCACATTCACATACAAACAAGCATCTTTTTCATTCCAACATGTGTCTTCCGGCATTGTTGAGAGAAAAAGTTACTCACTACATCAGTTGCGGTTAAATAACTTGATGCCAACTGAAGCATAATCATCCATGCAGTAATCTAATGGGAGTTTTTCACTTTGTTCACTTTGATAAATCCAGGTGGTAACTTTTTTTTTTTTTTTTTGAAAGGCTGTGTACTTTATATTTTCTCAGTTGAGGGTCTCCATTTAATCAGCAAAAACACAAAAATCTCAGTGGATGGGTTTAAAAATATTTGTTTACAACCTTGTCTGCAATTTTATGCCCACTTGGCTGTTCCACAGTGGGATTACGGTGCATGTCAGCTGAACAAATACAAAACGAACCTGACACTTTTGTAGTGCAGAAGAAACATATGCTTTTGTTCGTTTTTTTTCCCCTTCCAACTCCCTCACACACTCCGTACCTTGGCAGCGTGTCTGTGCCAGCGCAGGTGCTCTGTGAAGCTGTCAAAGCTGACATAGTAGGTTTGACTTTGAGGCCCTGCCGAGCTGAAGGCCAAACAGTGATTGTGCTTCTTCACCTCCTCCACCTGTAGTCAAGGTAAATAAAAGAGTGACAACAGGCTTTGAACCACTTTGACCACACACACACAAATATGAGTGATTTGTAAAATAGATGAGAGGAAACAAGGAACAAAACTTAGACAGGGATGACTAATTTGAAATGACTTCCGTTGAAGTAGTAAAATACTGAGCACCTGCAGGGCAGATTAACTCAGCTAGCAGGACAGTTATGAAAATATGCAAAGCACGCAATCGTCTGACAAACACCTGTGCGTGACAGAGGCAACAACAAAAGTAGGTGAAACATCCTTTTTTTTGAAAACGCAGTCACACTGGATCATAGGACAGCCTTTGTGAATGAATAGCTGATTGAGTATGGAGCTTGAATGGAACACCAGCACACACACTCCGAATGTAAACAAATGCGGTCTTGTGTTGTGTGTGAGATGTTTAGAAACAGGGTGTGGCGGTGGTATGGAGTGTTCTTTGTGTCAGGCATAAAAGTAGATAATTATTTTCCTGAAAACCCTTGGATCTTATTTGGCAAGTAGGCATACAAGGCTATAAATGGACAAAGGTGAATTTATTGAGCGCTATTGCACACAAGATTAAAGTGTGCCACGGCTTCAGATTAGAAAGGAACGATACAGTCTAATAAAGCTGAAAACATTCAGACAGAACCAGTGGCTCTCTGATCTTAATTTAATAAAAACACGAACAATATAAATATCAGCTAAACCAAAGAACAAACAGTTACTTAAGGTCACACACTGATCGTCAGGTCATTTCACTGGTGGTACATCATCGTTTTACGATTCGAAGCATAAACCATAAAACACTGAAACAAAATGGATAAGCAGGAAAATGTGTGTCGTGTGTTTGCTTTACATACCTTCCCGCCGATGAGCGGCAGGATGTGCATCTTCCCGATCTGGCTCTCCTTCACAGAGGAGACGATGAGGCAGGTGCCGCATAGAATAACCTGCCGTCTCGTCCAGCGGTTGACCGGCAGCTGGAGCTTCCCTTTCCGGACGTTGTAGGTCCCTGAGAGCTGGACCCGCTCAGAACTCTCAATACTTTGGGGCTTCCCTGAAAAAAAAATAAATAAAAAATGCTTTAATACAAAATACATTGGCAAGTACATAGGTAAATAGGCATGGTAGTGCATTTAAAAGAAAAACCTATGATTATTGACAGTATAAGACATCATTAAAATCATTATTGGCTTTTCTGTTGTTTTTCCAAATCAAATAAGTATTTTTACATACATTTATTTTTTTTACAAATATGGATAGTAAGTAATCTGGATCCACAGTCCCCGACCTATTTATGCTATTGAATATATGACGGACCGTATTCTTGATATGAAAAAAACCAAGAGAGACTTTTTTTACCAAATATATACTCCTATAAGAGGAGCTGGTTAATCCTCTCAAACAAAATGTATCCTGGTTTTCTCCACCTTACCATGATAAGTCCTCACTTTATGAACTTAAGCTGGAGACTTTGGTATCACCATTCTTGGGTTAATATGATGCTATGCTCTAATGTCCAAGTTTAGCATTCCAAATATCACTTATCTTTTTCAGCTTTTGGCTAAGTTCTCAGAAGAAAACTTGCAGTTTTCAATTCATAATGTTTTTTTTTTAAGTAGTTAAAATTGTAAAAGTAGTGAAAATGACTGTATATGTGACTTTTATTTATACAAACAACCAGTGCATGGAATCATATGTGTGAGTCCGGACATCTGCTAACTGTCATTTGAGCATTAGCTGTCAATAGTAGAAGGCTAACCTGTTACTCTCAGATGTTTTCTGACTAGGGCTAATACGTAACCAAACTGTAACAAAACTGACTTCAGCAACATTTTGAAAAAGTATTGCCTATCTTTAGTGTATCTTAAATATCATCTATGCAGAGCCAAAGGTGACAACAAGCTTTATTACCACACAACAGAGCAAACCAGTGGAACAGCAAACGATCCATCACATTCAACATAAATGTTAGGGTTGGATGGCCTACTTTTGCATACAGAATATAACAGTGCTGATTTACATTCAGTGAGGCACATCTTACATTATTATTGATGCAGATAACAGCTGTGTGTCTCCTTAATTAGGCTTTTAGAAATTCTGAGGTCCCTCAGTTTTATCCATTTGTCTGTCTTTTTATTTTATTTTTTTACCCGGTTCAGTCTTGCCACCGCAACCCTGCCAAACCTGACTTTCAGACTGCTTATCAGGCGTTCTGTCAGCTGAGGCTGTGTTATCACCCTGTCTAAACACCCAACTGCTTTCTGTCTACCTCCACCTCCACATAAACTTCCCCAGGCTGGCACGCACTGTCCTCCCTCCTCCCCTGCATCAGTTTTTCCCTCCTAGATCTGCCTCCCTTGCCTGGCTTTCAATTTCTCCATTCCATCTATAGACTGTGTTTTGTGCTTGCTGGATCTCTAACCACATTGTTTTTTTTTTGTATTCAGTCAACTATCTCAATGTTGATGATGTTTACCTCCAAGATGGTGTCCAAAGAGGTTCATAGAAAATAATTTTAGTCCTTTTTACAGTAGACTAGCTCATCGCTGGCACACGTTTCCATTGACACTAAATACAGAGTCACTAGGGTGAGCAAGTGTGAACTTGCACATAGTCTTGTTGCTGTAAATAATTCAGGTCTTTCACATGCCAACTGAGGGCTACTGTAGTGCAGTAAGGTATTTCTATACGGTGGTAGGCCAACACAAGCTGATCAAACCTGAACCTTTTGGATGACATGACTTTTTTTCCAGAACATTCACATCAATAACAGACAGCAAGAAAGAACTGATCTATTTTTTGTTGTAGATATTAATCTTTTGTTCACAGCAGAATCACTAATTTTGAAGACGATACTCGACAAAATGCTGAGCATGTGATATAAAAGCTAAGCATACATACTTAATTGCAAGTGTCAGCAATTTTTTTGGTTTGCTAGAACATTTTGAGAGCATATAGAATAACTCGAGATACAAAAAAAGAATCAATGAAAAATATTAAGTATCTCATGGACAAGCTGCAGATTATGAATTAACAACATACAAAATGTCATATTTTTGCAAATGTTTACATCACATAACCCTGCAATCTTCCATTAGTGGACAACGTAGCAACAAATTAGTTGACGTAGCAATATTATCAACAATAAAAACATCATAAAACACACCTCTACGGGGTAACGTCCCATGTCTTGGCATCAAGACTGAACACTTTTCCAGCAACTGAAAGCCAGCAATAATAAATTGAAGTTAATTGCTAATGAATATGTATGAGACGTAATGATGTAAACAAGATCTTTAATTCTAATGTGGCACAAAAAAAAAAAAAAAAAAAAAACAGTGCCCCATTATTGGCTATTTCCCTTCAATATCTTCAGTAAAAACAAGATTTGCTTGAGTCCTAATTCCCTTGATTTCTACTGTTGCTCTCCAAATTCATTTACTTGCACTTCTAAACCAAGTGGGGTGTGAAAGCAGAGAACAAAACTGCAGGTTTTTATCGCTCTTTGAGGAAACTTTATTATCACCACCCACTCCAGGTAAAAGCTGTAAAACGACTGGATGTTTGTGTTGCTATCATAATGTGTACACAAAGGCAGAGGTGTTGGCTGATGATTTTTCTTAAGCGTCCTTTTTTCAAATTTAAGACCATAATTGTGAAAATAAGGAAGAAAAAAACAGCTGAATAATATAAGTAAAGCAAAGTTCCAATTTAAGTTCTACTAGAAAATGTTTTGATTAAATCAGCAAACTAAAGTTGTGAAAAATGAAAAAAAGGTTTGAGGGAGTTGTCTATAGTAACCGTTTTCCCACTGTTAATTTTTAACAGTAATTTTTAATTTAACTTTAGTAGTAGTGTATTATATGCAAATGTTGTTGAATAATATATTATACTAATATTTAAGGATTCTTACATCAGGGAAATTTTTTTTTTATTCAAAGCTAAACAATGTTCACCAATTTAAAACACTGTTTTACACTACACAGACAAAAAATATTTACTTTTATTACTAGAAAAAATGCCCTTAGACTAAATCCCAGTTTTGTCTTAGAAAAAAGATGATTGATAAATAATACTGAACTTTTTTTTAATCAACAGAATGATTACTGGTATTTATAGGGTTCATTCTCCTCTTATCCAATCTGTATTCCCTAATTTTTACTTTCTTAAATGGCACCCATACCATTGTGTTACTTTTTTTTCTTGAGTGTTTTTCATCAGTGTTTGAGAAATTATGAACATTTTTTGAGGAAATTATGTATTCATTTACAAAGATCTTTTAAACCATCCTATTTCCAATAACTGTGGTTGTGACCCAATTTTGGGCCAGTTGACATTTATGAAATATAATAGATCATGACCAGCTATTAGGTAAGAAAACCTTAAATTGACCTCCAGCATCTTTATGTCATTTGTTGGAATCAAATAAGGCTACTTCTTTCCAGCCCACAACAATCAAACGATAGAATTTTACTCTAAATTATCCCCCAGGTGGGTAAGAATTGATACGCAACTAGTATAAAATGTTCAGTGGAAGACGGCTGCAAAAAGTATAAAAGAAATGAAGGGGCAAAAAAACTGCAATTGTTCAAAAAAACGCAACATATAACATTTAGAAGAAGCCTTCTTCGCATGAAAACGATTTTTTGAAAGCTTTTAATCCCTTCAATGTATAACAAGTTGTATATAAAATGTCACAAAAGTCTATGAGACAAAACAGGGTTAATGGAACAGGTCATCCCCCCTTCCAACTTTCTGGCTGGCAGAGGTTACCAGCAGGAGAATATTTGCATGGCTGATCTAAGGAAGAGAGAATGTGTTGCGTTAAGCAAATTATTCACAAGCTTTTAGCTGCCGTATGTCACATGGGCATATTCCTACTATTTTTAGGCTTTTGTTGGAGCATGCTCACTCCCACACATGCGTATGCACAAAAGACAGACACACACCCCCTACGCCTCTTCAAATACCTCTGCATGTGACCACACATTCAGACACGGCTACATTTGCAGCTTACAACTATCTGACTTGGACGTGTGGGATGTTAGAGGATACACTTTTAACAGTCGGACCGTGGGAACGCACCCTGGAGGAAACAGCGGCATAGGTGGGAATCCCAAGTGAGCATCCTGTGCACAGGGGAGGGCAGGAGAACAGCAGGATGACCCTGCGACACGGGGCAGGAAATTATAACGGGCATTTGCCATGTCCAAAATACATGAACTACAGACGCACCTATGCTGGAAATTTTTTGAGAGCCGATGATGTTAGTCATTAAGGTCAGTCATCCCATAATCTATGGGGAATGGATAAGGAGTGAAAGTAAAAATAGTCGGGGCCTGCAAGGTGGGTGTGCTCGTGCGCAGAAGTCAATCTATTCCCAGACTTACACTATGAAGGAGCAGGAGTACAGTGTGTGTTCGTGTGTAAGAAACTAAAGATAGTTTCCTTCCTTTCCCCCAGGCAGAGGAAGTGACGGTTTCCCTTCCACACCGGGATCCAATAACGTGTGTTCACCCCTGCTGCTTAAATACAAACCACACACACATACAGACCAAACTTCCTCCTTTGAATATGTTGTGCAGCATAAACATCTTATTAATTATAAACAGTAAGTTCTCAGCTCACAATTGTAAAAAAAAAAAAAAAAAAAAAAAAAAGAAAATGTTACTGTTGCTATGGTAATTCTAGATTTATTTTACATGATCAATAATTAAAAACGGCTCACATGAACTGAATAACTTGATGTTTAGAGTGCATGTGCTACAACAAAATATATTGTTTCTAAATAACACAAGTCATAGAAGATCAAACATCTGAAAGAAAATGTTAAAACCTCACTTCGACATTTGACTGGAAAGTTAACCAATAGTGACATGGTTGTAATCGGATTACTAAATTATATCCCACATGGCATGCAAACACTAGCATTACTTCAAAACTGGTGCCTTTTTTTTTTTTGTTTAATTCAAGTGTGTTGAACCAGAGATGCATCTATAAGCTACAGGACTGGAGTTTGACACCTGGTATTTAGGTCATTCATTCATTCATTTAGAATGGCCCAGTCAAAGTCCAAAGATTAAGCTATTAAAACATGGTAAGATTTTCTATATCAAATTTCCAAATATTGATTAATTCACAATAGCCTAGTGGCACATGGCTTTGCAGGTAAAAACACAAGCATCCACATGTGCAGCGACCTCTAATCTGTATTTTAAAATATAATATGAAAAACAAAATCTTTTAGAATAATATGTATCATATAATCAATTAATAATAAACAACAGTCGGAACTAGTGATGTCTCATTTTCCCACATGAGACATCCAAAATGACACCCAAGACTGCTTCATTTATCTTTCATCTAGCAGTTCAACACTTCACTACTCTAGAGTCTATATGCAATGAGAAGAATATACCCCGGATTAATCACTGTGCCCTGCTAAATGCAACCTGACATTAGCACACCTCCGTTTCAGGACTGGGCACGCCATACCGTAGGGCATCTATGACCCACATAAGTCACAACAGAGCATCAACCGACATATATGCAACAGTGACGTGCAGGATAGAAAGCCTCACTTCTAATCTGCAGCAACCGTTTGATGGAAGGCAAAGTATAAAAAACAATCTTATCAGACTCTAGGTGTGGTGCTGTTGGAGGGTAATAAATGGATTAAAGGAAGAAAGAATAACAAGATAAGTGTTAAACTTAGGAAGGGGGACGGTTAGCTCTGGGATACAACTGCCTCATTTTTCTGGTTCAAAGGACGACCAGGCGTGCTCATGCAACATCAAAATGCATTTGCTTAAAAACGTGGGGTTTTTATGCAAGAAAAGAACGTGCTTCCTGGACTATGCCGTTCCTTTATTTACTTCTCCACCGCTCCTCTTGTACTATGCTTGATTTGAGGTGATTACACAGATTCAAAGTGACAGACCGTGCAAGGCCAGCTGCCTGGCAGGGGCTGACGAGCCTCGCAAGAAGGTGGCAAAGGCCATCATGGGTGACAGGTCACTCACTGCACTCAGCTAAAGTGCTCCACAGTTTTCCCTCTCGCATTACATTTTACCTCTTTGTGCACATTTTAGGAAGACGCATGCCTTCAACTGAACATGTGAAGCACTGAAACAAAAAAAAAAAAACTTTTTAAGAAACCCTGTTTAAAAAAATCTAACTTTCTGAAATTAGAGATCCCAATTAGTAGGTGCTTAATCCTACAACCCTCTTTAGAAATTCACAGATGTTCTCACACAAACAGGTCAATACGGCAAGAGGGGGCCGACTCTCCCTCGGGGACTGGCGATGTGCTGATGTGTGAAATGTATCAAGCTGTACTTTGCCTAAGAGTGATAAGAAGATGGGGAACATTTGCATGGGAAATTAGTGAAATGTTCCTACATTATCGCAGTGTGACGCCACATTTGCACAGCCTCATCTCGAGTTATCCGTTTTCCTGAATCGAGTTGTGCTCGGCATAAATATGCTCGGCTGCAGGGTTGCCTCAACGATTGGAAAATGCCAGGCTGAAGTTGTAATATTTTGACTGCCAGGGAGGGAGAATTAAACAAAAATGTCCAGCAGTCAAAACACTACTCAAGGACACGCTGAGGTGTGTTTAGGTAGCTTCATTTCGTCCCCCACAAAAAGGTTGAGGAAAAGATGGCGACTTGCTTACTTCATTTGAGACTGACAGTGAGTTTCTAAACCACTTTCAGTCCAGTACCATAGCGATGTCGTAGCTCAGCATTAGCTTTAGATTGTGTTGCGTGATAAATGGAAAATGTTATCATGCTGAGATGGTGAACCACATTACAAGCGCACATTATGGCAATTTATAAGCCCAACCATTTATTTTCAGTATCTGCTAAAATAGATTTTCTAGCTGTCAGGTCATGCGTCACAAAGCAGCAAAATGCTGATCGTCCTCTTGACATTTTAGGTTCTAGCAGTTTAGGCTGATAAGAGTAATAAAACTGCTATTACTTGATTACTTGAGTATAAATGCAAAGGTTTCCTATACATTTTTTTCATTTTAAAAATATATATTTTGTTGACTTTTTATGCAAAATGAATAACCTTCTGGACATGTTTATGTTTTCTGTGGAAGATATCAATTTCCAATTTTATTGCCAATTCAGATTTTGATTATTGATTTCCTTTGTTTTCCAAAGCCCTATATCCCATCAAAGTAAAAAAAAAAAAAAAAAGGCAGTTGCAGCTTTTTATTTTGCCGACAACCCTGCACAAACACATTCAAAACTGAATCAAAGTACAAACTGTTGGTTCATTTATAGACCACAAGCAGAGGAAGTTCTAAAACCGATTGGTGACGTTTCTTTTCCAAACCACAGTATTGCACCTTAAGAGTGTTTACACAAAATTGCATCATACACAGATAATACAATTCCACAAGGTGGACAATTTATCTTGGAAGACTGAATCAGATCACAACTAAAGATGTAAATTAAACAGCTTTAAACTGCTTGTTTGATGAACATGCACATACGCTTACTTGTGTTGTATCGTGCTTACATTATCTCTGCTAAATACCTTTTTAACAATAAGTAATTAGAAAACAATTGATAAAGAGTCTGTGTGAGAGTACTTATTTATCAAGAGAGCACTGAAGAGTCCTTTGAACCCCTCAAGGAAAAGCTGAGCGACACTCGGTGCTCTTTATACAGATGTCTGTTGTGAAACAGAGTATCCTTCAGCTTTACGAGCTCTGCCAGGGTGATACCCCCCACCACTTCCTCAAACATTAATGATTGTGGCCAATGAAACAAGAGACTGAGCAAATTTATGTGTTTGCGTGTGACCATGAGTCCAAGAGACATCAATCGTTTCCACCAGAGGAGGAGGAGGCAGGCAGTTAATAGTTTGATGAATGATTAAATTTGCTCATCTCTTTCAATCCTGTAACTGCGAAGGATGCCATCACACAGGGTGGACACGTGCGCGTAGATACTGTACAAAAGAAATCCTCTGTCCAGTGACACAAATCCTGGATCCAAATGAGGTCACAGTCTGCAGCATCTTCCCCATCGCACCATTATTACCCTCTGGCCCAGGGGAGAAGAAACTACACAGCTCTCTGCTTTTAAAAGGCATTGTGCAGCTTTGTTTTTCAGGTCATCACAGTACCACTTGCAAACAGAGGAGGCAGTGTGGGGAGAACTTAGAACAGGAGGAAGGATGTTGTCTCCGGTGCCATAAAGCCAGGGTTCCTACAGATCCTTTACATTGAAATTTTACCCCGTCTCACATTCAAATTTGCAGTATCCTAAGTGATGTTTAGCACCTTTTTAAAGCAAAAAGAAAGTTCAGAATGAATTCATTGCTAATATTTCTACAGCTTTCAAACTTCAAATATGAAATCTAGTAAACCTAAATACGGATGAGAGCAAGGGCAGGAAGATACTAAAGAACGGACATGTATTTACAATAGAGTAAAATATCTAACTTTTAATACCTCCTCATGTCAACCTGATGCAAATCTGTTGCTTGTCAGCAGAAGCAAATGCAAACGATGTACAGTATGCAGCCAGATCTTATGTCAGTATGAATGAGGAACTATAAACTTCCACAACGGGCTAGTGAATCACATTTTTCAGCTATGAATTATTTTGTTAAAGATAAAAAAAACAAAAAACAAATGACTGGATTCTTTTGCAGCAGCACAAAAACTGCTACAATATATGAACATGATTCATCACCAGGTTGATGAAACAAAAAAAATACAAAAATCAAACTGAAACCTCCTACACAGGCCAGAAGTATTAATGCTTTAGAAGGAAATCATGGGCCCTGGTAAAGGTGTGTGAAAACGGATAGATTTCCCTTAAGATTGCCTGTCCGCTGACGTACATGGATGTGTGTTCCCCTCTCTCCTGCCTTCGCTCCACATCTCCATTCCTGCCTCCGTTATGTAACGAGTGTGTTGTTATGAAACTCTGCACTGGAAAACACAGGCCCACTGATCAGCTACCTCAAAGCTCACACAGACACACTGGAGCTCCAGGGATCGTTTTATAGCCGTTTGTGTGTGTGAGACAGAGAGAGAGAGAGAGGGAAAAAAAAAGAGTGAATGCAAATGCTTCATACAATCTGTTTGTATGAGACTTTGCTACAAATTAATTGAATGCATAGGCGTGAATCTAATTATGATTGCAGGGGTTGATAAACTGCAGAGGGGTCCTGAGCGAATAAGCAAGTATGTTTGCAGAAATGTGGTAAAATAAAATAAAAAAATTAAAAACAAGATAGCAGCAAAGAAAGAGAGACATTTCCATAGCAACACGTTGTACTGACAGAATACGTACTCTGAGTACTGTAGGTTAGTTTATAAGAAAGCAATTTATTCTCATAATAATGTATAGTAATGTATGTCTGGAGTGTTGCCTTGATTCCTTCATGCATGTTTGAGAAATCTTTTAGTATTCTATGGCAACCATTCAGCTGTGCAAAATGCCTGGGTGGACCAAGCACCGCCTTCAAGGCGTAGCTCCTCCTCATAGCTGCAGTTTCCAAGCTGCCGAGCTTCCACCTCACAGAGGACCCCGCAACTCACCCCATCAGCTCTTTCAGACTAGCCAGTAGCAATTAGCAAACACCAGGTGTAGCTGTATGTTGAGCTCATTGTACGAGCTACTTCTCGGTGCAATGCTGGTTAAAATTTTGCTAAAGGGTTAGTAGAAGAGCGCTGTTGAGAAGAATTCCTTAAGGCGGAGTTTCAGAAAGAGCAGGAGTTTTCGATTTCAAGGCAATAAATTACAAAGCAAAAAATGTTTTAAATATATACAGCATTTTCATAACAACTGAAGCTAACATAGTTACTTGATTGTGCTATAAAGTGGCATTATGTTACTGGAAAATACATAATACTGTCCCTTTAACTTTATAGGGAGCATTACTGCAATAATCAATCTTATAATATTTTAGCAGCATTAAAGTTAATTGTCGCTGTCCTGCTTTCACTATGAGCAGCTTAACCACAAAATCCAGCTTTAAATTTTCAAGTAAACACAGTAATGTAGATCAATGGTCATTTTACTGAAGGTTATCATTCTGTGAGAATCTCATACCCAAGCCTAGTAATTATTTAAACATTAATCTTATTTTAACCTGTATATGACCCATGTGTTTACACAAAATACAAGCTGATTACTGTGACAAAAAGCTTAGAAAATATTACAGTAACCTCTACTGATTAAAGTGTAAAGAAAGTTGACATCTGAAAAAAAACAACACCTACCATTACCAAATAATCTCACCTACTTTAATGAACTGAAATCAAACCAGTCGGGATGATCTGTAATGCTTCTTCTGGGGTGTGCACCAGATGTTTTGTCAGGCACCTTCTGTGACAGATAAGCATCTCATCATGGCAAACCTGATTTTGTAATCTGACATGCCGAAAACCAAAGTAAATAACCTGGTGTATTGTCAATAGAAAAGGCAAGGACCCGGTGGAGCTAATTTAACAGTCATCTATTTTTTTCTTTGATTTTTAATCAGCTCAGAAAAACCATTGAAGACACTGTCACTTGCATTTAGTGTCTGCACATCCTGCCACAGAATGAAGACCAGGATGATTTTCCACTAAATCGTGTCATCCTTTCTATGCTAAAACGCACAATAAGCTCGTTCAGCAGCTCAAAAGATAGAAGCTACTGTATGGAGAAAAATAAAAGATATTAGCAGGTCATGAACATGAGAAAATAGGAAATTGCACATTCACACACAAGTTGAACTAAGCCCGCACATGTGTGAACCGAGTTACTGTTGTCCGCTACTAAACTGGCGGGAGACCCACAGTTCTAGTTATCTAATGAATCTGTTTTACTTCCTTTCTCTCTTTCTATCTTTCTTCAAAACAGACAAGACACAGCTAAAGATTTACCGCCTATATGTGCTCATGTTTCGATATTGCAAGGGGAAGTAAAAGGTTTCAGTAGCAGTAGATTTCTGATTTGTTGTCCATATCTTTTTCCATAACTATTTGTTTGTATTTAAAACATGACACTATAGTATCTGTTTGTGTACTTCATGCTTTATTTTAAGCTCCCTTTTGAGCCCAAATCCTATAAAGTAAAAATAGATTAGTTCTTTTAATACTTTTACTGCGCAATCTCTACAAGCTCTACTGAAATGTATATATACACATGCAACAGCTTCAGAGATTAGATTTAGAAAAAAAAGAAAATTATCACATCTTCTCAGGAAAACAAAAAAGAGAGGGAAAGAAGCAACAAAATTATTTTCTTGAAAACAGAACATTTATGTCATGCAATGCATTATCTTCTTTATATTCTCTGGTTTTCTTTTTGCCCCCGATGGGCCCACCCAGCCCCTCCCACGGCCTCCACACTCCAGCACGCTCTGCAGTTGTCCTCGGCACAGTCTGTGCCATCATGCTCAAGGATACTCCGCTGACAGCTACGGGTCACTGCAGTCCAGGCACAGGGTGGCACACACTCATGAATGATGCAGCGCTCGCCTTTATTTTAACAGCCCTCTCACTAACACTTAAGGACACATTATCAGGCTTACAAACAGGCGGGCATTGGCAATGACGAGACAGCAAAGGCAGGACGTGGCGTGCAATGCAGACGAATCAGAAGTGAATCCAAAAGACAGCAAACACAATGTGTCAGTGCTGAGAGAGCCTCAGCCTGTGGGGAGATTCTAAACAAACTCGGATCTGTGGCACACATCTGCACTGTTCACACTTTATGTTGAGGAAGTTGTATCACTGCAGGATACCATATGGGGTCAGACTGCTGGGAGAGCAGATGGAAAACACAAATTGCAAAGAGCATCCTGCACACCTTTCCATTGTTTCGCACGATTCCAGTGTAATCAGCGAATGAATCCAAATCAAGTAATCAAAGGAAGTTTTTGCTTTCAGAGACAATGCTTAAACTATGTACAAAAAAGTTCCACTACAGGTATTTAATGACTTATAAAATAACTTTAGAGATTATTCGTCTTATCAAATTTGTAGGGATTAAGTCTCAGATGGGCACATAATGTACACAGATAAATACATTAATAAGTCTGTTTCATTATAGCTCTTTTTGTCTATAAAAAGAACTATAATGAAGTAGTTTCATTATAGTTATTTTTGTCCCACACTATGGAAGTTGATCTTGACCAAAAGACACTAAACACCTTCTTCGACCACATTACAAGTCGAGTTCTGTTTTCCTCAAACAAAGCTTATTATACAAATTCATCGCAGTATGCTTCTAGAGAAAACAAAGAGTTCCAAGTTCTAGTATTTCAAATATACAAAGCAATTTGTCTTTTTTAGGATAGATGCATGCATGGATGAAAACATAAATGAAAACCTCTGTTCTTAGGTTGCTAATTAGAACAAAATAATAAAATAATTCTATAAAAATTACATTTAAAAATGCACTGATCAGACAATTTTGTAAAGCTCTGACCTGCTGGTCCCCATTTTGTTCGATTCTGATTTCACTTTTAAACCCATAGTAAAAGAAGATATAAGAACAAGATCAAATACTTTTTTCTAGCCTTCGTGCTCTGAGCAGTGAGTACGGTAATAAATTATGTTATTATTTGGATAAAGAGCAGAAACAATTGCTGTTAAACAGAATATTGGACAATGTGATTATAGAGATTAGATTTTAAACTTCACTATCCCAATATTTGCATATGGCAGTCTCTGTATGCAGCCTCAGGAGCAGCACAAAATTAGGCTTCTGATTAGCAAAAATAACAGTGGATGAGAATTTTGACAATATTGTTTGAGTATGCAAGCGTTTTTACTAAGGTAATGCAGAACGACAACGAAATATACTTGCACATATAGTTGGAAGTAATTTTGTTGTTATGTCTTCTGACATTTAGAGTGCAAATATGATTGAAAATGATCCTTTTGTTATTTAGGTTTGTTTTTGAAGAGGATCTCAAGACCCCAGGCTTGTTGATTGACAGAACCCTGTGGAGTACCACTTCAAACTTGAAAACCATCTCCATAGGGAATGAAGATCCTTAACTAATATTTCCAAGGAGCATGCTTCATGATAAAGCGCAAAAAGTTTACAGTATATCCACCTTGCTCAACTCTATTAAGTCTTCCTGTTATCTACTGCTATCAAGCTCTCTTGCAGCCTGAATGTTATGCAGACATGTCTTGACATTTAGACAATATTCTCTTTTAAATAGCTTCTGACATCTCTGTGCTTCCTTTGAGCCTCCTTCACAAAGTAACAACAGAAGAGTATTGTTGTTACTATGAGTGGGCAGCAGTCATTTATGATGTTCTCACTGATGGGTAAAATATCAAATCCTTAAGTTGCTGATGGCCCGGTCACCAGTCAGGGCTGATCAAGCTGAAAATTGTCGTATTCCGATCACCAATAATTTCTCGCTACATCTATAGTTAAATTGAGGATGGAATTTACCAACATTAACGTTTCATAATTTTAAAGACCATATTTTGGGAAATGGTTAGCTGTTGATCACAAAAAAAGATAAAACTGTAGATATTTTCAACACTTCTTGTATTAATATAAAAGCTTCCCCAGCCTCAGATATTATCTTTTCACTCAGGACACTGGTTGCTCATCACCAGTATCACTGTGTCACTTCAGCCTCCGCATTCTGTCACTCAGAAGTTGCTAATAGCCTGTATTCAGCAGCAGCCTGTCTGCAGTCTCCTTCTCTATACAGCTTTAATAAAGCACAGCATCGTATGCTATACAGCAGGGCTAAAAGACACATAAAATGAGATGGGAATGGGGTATTGTCATCTTAAGGACTATATAATATTCTCAGAGGTTTAGGCTTACCCACCAAGCATTCAACTCCCCCGGGAAGCACATCGGGGTGGATGTAACATGAGAGCAGGGGTGATGGGAGAGCAGCGATAAGAAACAGGCTGACAACACCTCCCCCTGATACCGAGGCTAAAGAGGTGAGATGTGATCGCTAATTGGTGAGCCAGTGCAGCTTTGATGTAGTGCAGAAGATTACTGCTTTTTGAGGCCAACAGCCTAAATATTTCTGGACAACTTTTATGGTGTTAGCTTGCAGGGATCCCAACATGTTTATCATTCTGGGATCCCATTTTTTTTTACACTGTAGCATTAGAAAGAAAAAAAAACTTTTGTGAAATATGCCATTATCTACCATTTACATTGACTTAGCTTTAATAGTCTTAGTATACTTTTTTTTTTAAATGCATTATGTCATGTTTCCTTACCATATTTGAACCTGACAAAGTGCTTCACTTTGTGACAGATTCTTACATGTGGAAGGTGCTGGAGGGATGGGATGAGCGGGTTAAAAGTTATCAAAATAAATAGTTGATAAATGGTGTGGAAGTGGCACTACATTTAATTTTATGTAAATGCTCTCAAATACCAAATACATGAGTGTTGAATGAGATCCAAACACTCAGTCTAACAACTTGCCCTGATTTTGGTCCATAAACACGTCAACCCATTACTCTAAGTTTTGAGTTGGTTGAATTATGAGCCCACCAAGAAGGGTGGGCTGTATCCTCACTGTGACTTACATGGGTGTGTCCAGATAGAAAACCTATCTGGACCTCCATTAGGCTCTTCATGTAGGGCCACCATGGACAAAACCTTATGGGACCCATATTGTTTGTCCTCCTTTATCCCATATGGGGCCCATCTAGTTTTTTTTTTTACCAGTTTGTGGTAATTGAGTTTCTATAATTCACATTAGCATATTACCTGTTGTTACAAGAATGTTTTATAGCTTGTATTAACTTCCAGAATGGATAATTGAAATAAAAGTAGGTTTTAGAAAATACTTTGTGTCATTTGGAATGTCTTCTTAAGAGAGGGGGAAAAAAAGATTAAAATCATAAAACAGATCTGGTATGAAAAAGTTGGGAGATATTTATTTTTAAACAATGTCACCCAGCCGTGATAATCTGCAACCTGGCCTCGTTGTACCGGTTCTGCTGCCCAAAGGCCGCTGCTGTTGAGCAGCAGCATCCCATGACTCTGCATGAATAAGCGGGTTAAAACAACACGTTGATGAATGATTCCAAAAAAGGGCAAATTGGAGACAAAATTACAATATAAATTAAAACTTTTATTTCAATTCGTGTGACATTACATGATTAAAGTTTAATTTACTGGCATAGTAATTGAGTTATTTACTTATTTCTGTATTTATTCACACTTATGGCAGGCTTTGTCCTCCTGATAAAAATGTTTGTTGCTGATGCAAATAAAAAAAGAAGCATTATAAAGCCTTCTTTTTGTCCTTTTTATCATATGCTTTTATCATTGCCCCTGTCGTCAAAATAAGATGGTCAGAGTGTCTATCTTCTTGTACAAAATTGATAATAAAAATAGATTTTGTTACGGAGAAAAATTAAGCTATCTGGGAAGTAAAAATTATGATCATAATTATCCTCTATAATACACCAGGAACCTCCATTAGGCTCTGCTGAATATTGTTAACTAAATAACCCAATGAACGAGTTGCCTAAAGGCCGATGGATATGTGAGTTAGAAGATCACTTAAAAAGGTCAAAAATGAGATGAACTGATGCACATAATCTAATTGTCAAAGTTGTATCACACAGACATGACAATTAAATTTTTTTATTCTTGTTTTTCCTGATACACTTGATCATTTTTGGACAGTTAGACATTCCAGTTCCTATCCCAATATCCTAATCTGTAAAACTTTAAACTAAAAGAAATTCAGGCTGAAATTATTGACATCCTTTGCAAAACTCCTAATTATGGGTGCATCAGATCTGACAACCTGAGACATAAACAATGTCAGAAGTTACACCCACGCTTATTCAACTGCTGCTCTCCCACAAAAGCCCCGTCTCCTTACTCTTTTTGCGATCAAGAATGGGCCTAGGCATGCATATCTCTGTCAGTGAAGCTGATGCAACATTAACTCAAAATCTAAGGCTTTAATAAATACACAGAAACAATGGGTTCACAAGCAGATCAAAAGTGGAAACAATGTGAGATTAGTCATCAAAATGAAAAAGACTTTCCTGTTTAATTTTAATATCTGTTCAAATATGGAAAACAAACTTTAACAAGTTTTATTTTTACTGCTGTAATTTATTTATTTTTTTATCCCAATTTAATAGGGCATCATTATTATAGTAAATCATAAAATAATTGTGTGCGGCATAGTGATAATCATGACGAACAAATGTGATTTTATGTCTTCAGTGTGCACTGAGCATGTGCAACAAATCACAGAGCAGACAGTTTCCTTAGCAGGGGGGACCCATTTAAGTACGCAGCAGCAACATTTTTATAGATGCAGAACTAGAATAGGGCTGGCATGAGAACAAAACCACTGTACTGTAAAATCAGAAGGAAGTGTGTGTGTGTGTGTGTGTGTGTGTGTGTGTGTGTGTGTGTGTGTGTGTGTGTGCGTGTGTGTGTGTGTGTGTGTGTGTTTGACTGGTGGGATAAACAGAATGTTGCAGCTTGCTTCAGGCTCCTGTCTGAACATGTTTTGCTCACATACTAGGATATGAGCATGAAACATTTGTGCCATTTCAACTCCACAAGCTGAAGTCCTCTTTGTAAGATTGGCATGGTTAACTGTAGGTCATAAAAGCAATAAAGAATTTAATTGTATTTACCATTACTGTTGTTATCATAGCTAAATTTATACAGATCCATAATTATACCATAACTATAGAATATATATATGTATGTATTTTCCCATTAAGAAAAACTGTTGCTGAAATAACGCATCTCAGCACAATGCATAATACCAGGAAGGTTCCATTGCAACATGTATGTGTGATCACAATGAAAGAAATTATATCCCTTGATTATTTAGCCTAAACATCAGATACAATAAGTACATTATTTGGTAAGGTTTGTATATATTGTTGTTCAGAATTAAGAACTAAAAACTGAGTACATCAATTCATGTTTAAAGAGGGGCAAGTTGCAGTCGGTGTTTCTTGCCAACACCTGATTATCTGATCAACAGCACACATTATCATCAATATGATGCCAAGATGGAAAGACATCAGCAAGGAGCTTTAGAGAAGTCATGTTTGAAAAACAATCTGGGAATGATTAAAAAGCTAATTTTAGAAAGTAACAATGTTACAGTGAGAAACATTACTTATAAGTTAGCCGGTCTTCCTAAGACAGAACTTCTCAGCTTATTAACCCAAATACATCTGGCTGCGTAAGGCAATGAGAATTTCCAAAAAAACCAAAAAGTTTTATTCCAGACTTCAGAGACCTCAGTTAGAATGTCAGATGTTAAAGTTCATTACTGCACACTAAGAAAAAAAGGGTTTTTTAGAACGACTACCACGATAAACCTTCTTCTCTTACAAATTATGATGATAGCAGGACTATCAGGCTTGCACACATGCATTTGAAAAAGCTAAAACATACTGTACAATGGATTTTGGAAAGATATGAGACCAAAGTTGAGAAGTCTGTACACAGCAAATCAGCGCAAACACCCCATACCAACTGTAACATGTCAAGTGTACAATGAAAGAAATCTAGGTGCCCAGACAAAGTCAAGATGCCAACTTGAGTGAAATGCTGTGGCAGGATGTTAAGAGAGTTGTGCAGAAACAAATTCCCACAAACCTTACAAAACAGCAGTGCTGAAGAGAAAAGTGGGCCAAAATTCCTTCATAATGATATTGACTGATAAAGTTATACAAAAAAACAACAACTTCAAAGTGGTTCTAGAGGCTGGTAAGGCTGCACACACTCCTTTTCCATTGTAGTCTGTGTGTTTTCCGTTATCCTCTGATGTGCCAAATGTCTGATGCAGAAGTCATTTGAGCATGCAGAACGCAGTCATACAAAGTTATTTCTCTGACGGTGAAAAAGTTACCGGTAATGAGAGTATGAGAATACCCAATATTTAAAAAAAAAATACAGCAAACTTCTTTCATATATGTGTGAAATTTTAGATTTGAATGTGAGCATGTGGATATTCATGAGACAGAGCTGCTGTTGCACAGGCAATGGCAGCTCTTAAATACCACCAGAGGACAAGCCTGGAGGTAACCAGACCCCAGATCTGAGGTTAAGGCCACATTCAGAAGCAACCAGAAGCAGCAGCAGGACATTCACAGAGCAAGGAGGGAGAGGGAGAGCAGGAGAGCACAAGAATCAAAGTGCCGTGCTTGCCTGATGATGCATGGGGGACAGAGCGAGTGAATGAATGAGTTTGTGATGTTGCTGCACATTCCCCCGGCCCCACGTGCTCACTTTTCTCCTTTTCTTTTTCCCTTCTTCCCTTCCTTTTTGTTTTGTTTAAAATTTAACAAGGCCTGGAACAGCGGAGGGCTGAGACGGGCATCCGGGGTGTTCTGGCACAGCTTTGTGTCACATGCAGGGGCCATGTGAACAAAGTGGCACTGAGGGAGAAGTGGAGGGAGGGGGTGCGGGGAGTGGGAGTTTAGAGGGGGATGTAAGAGTAAAAGGGAGTGACAGTGAGAAAACTAAAGAGCGAACGCTTTCAACCAGATGGACAAGCAGTAAGCAATGCAAGAAAAGAAAAATTTAACAAAAAAACAAAACAAAAACAGAAGCTGCAGTTGGAAGCTGTTCCATGCAAGACAAGCTTGTGCAAGGAAAAGCACGTGACGAAAGGAAAGTGACAGGATACTTCCTGGTACAACAGGTGCCTGTCAGTTTTTTTCCAGAACTTGGGTAATTATCAAACTGCTCCCACAGGGGACAATTCCCACGTTAATGATTGAGAAACAGCAGGAGTGTTTTCTTCTCAGTATATTTTGGCGGAAACGTACTTCTTCAGAATTCAGACGCACTGAGGTAACACTGGTGCCATTTAATACAGTATAACAGCCTCTTACCTTGTTTTCATAAATTTAGTGTTTTAAAAGTCTTTAAATTTACAGACTGACTTACAAAGTTTTAAAAAAGGGATACTTTAATGACAAACTTAAACCTTCAAAAGGCTGACTGTTTTTTTCTAATAACAAGCTGATGCAAAATATAAATGTTATAACATGTTCTGTTACCTGATGAATCCAAGCATGTAATTTATGTAATTTATGCAAGTTATAAGTTATGGAAGTATTACAGAAGAGTCAAAGGCCACTTTTTGACTCTCAAACGTGACCAAATAATAACAATAATATTTTATTACAATTCTAATGTCAAATAATAACCAGTAAGTTTTGACTGAGTCTGGGTTCATGATAACAACCACAAGCGTATCACTCATAGCTTTAAGCAGCTGCTTCATGGTCTTGCAGAACATGTTTTATAAAAAGCTATTTTTGAATGCAGAGTTTCCTGTTATCACCTCTGCCTTCCTCCACATTTTAGTGGATATTAAGAAATTCTCTATTGAGAGTTAATCAAAAAACTAACGTTGCACATTTAAGGTGAGGAAAATAGAATGACGTGGATTTATCTGTAAAATGCAAAGTGAGCTGAAGTTCTCTGCAGCTGTAAAATATGTAAATTTGCATGTGGCTGTATCACGGCAGATCCTTTTAAACCTTTTATCTTAGACTCACTTGCCATTGAGGAAGCATTAGACTTGTACTTCAGCATTTTCTGAGAAGTACAGATGAACTTTAAACTAGGTCAGGTCATACTAACTATGTCCTCTTTTATTAGGAACATAGCCCAAGCTCCACCCAAACAGTTTATCTTGCTGTATCCTGATGATACAAACATAAAGTTGGCATCAGTCTCCTCACACTTCAGTAACAATCATTGTTTGCTCAACCAAACTAACTTGTCTTTTGTTCCTGACATGTCTTTTTGGTTTTTTTTTCTTTTTGGCTCTGATGACTAAATATTTAATTTAGCAGATGAAACCCTGCAAATACGGTTGTTGTCTTTTTATTTTTTTGTGTTGGCTCAGGGAACATTAGATCAAATGAGATGCTAAGAAGCAACAGCACAAAAACCCCTCTCTAGAGACCCTGGCTTTGTAAAACAAATCAGCATAAGCAATAGTGGAGTGGTGGTATTTAAAAACCTCCCATCCAGGAACTGACACACTTCTGTCCTGTTCACTAGCAGGCATGCGGGCCTCATGTTCCCTAATCGGAATTTTTGGGCCTCTTTAATGCAGAGAGGTGCAGATGTTGTCTGGTATTAGGCTGTGCTGTTGCTGATCAAAGCCGCGGATAGTGAGCCCCTGCTGGCATGCCTCTAATCTTCCCTCATGCATGCAGTCCAAGCTGCGACTGGTGCTCAGGTCGAGAACAGTCGGTCTTCCCCATGGAGGGATCCCTTTCAATGCCTTTGCTAATGGGCAACAACAAGTTCAACCATGTGAGGATTTTGGGGAGCAGTTGGCAAGGGCAGCTTGGAAGACAGCTGAGAGGTCAGGATTCTCTCAAAAGGCCAAAGAAGCCGCTTCCCCTTACAGCTAATTTTCCTAGTTCTATGTCTAAGAGGTGCCTGCTTAGCCTGACATTGTTTAGCCTAGATTCGGTTGCTAAGAGCAAAGTGAGGAGAACTTTAGTTAAATCATTTCCCCTTCTGTTTCTGCCAACTTCCCTGCCCCAAATACAGCTATGCGTTCTGTTAATGTATGTCTCCTTAAATGGGAAGAAGGAAATATGGGGACTAGGTGGTGGCCAATTACCGTTTTCAAGGTATGCCAAAATAAAAAGAAGTTAGGATTTCAAGACAGCTGTGATTTTCCATCCGTTATAGTTTAAAGTCAATTTAATGATGTGTGAATTTGTGGAGAATTTAGCAACGTAGGGCTACTTCTTCCCACCTGTTGATGCACACCGCTGGTCAGCTGGCTGAAGGGAAGTTGCACTTATCCCTTGCTTGCAAGAAAGACAAATTTGCTTGTTTGGAAAAGTGTTGCAAAAAATAGATAATCCTAACTAAAACACCATCACCCATCACTCTTGTTATTGTAAATAGCCATAGAGGCATTTTTTGTAAGTAAATATATACCATAAAACACAGCACAATAAAATGAGGAACTTGTAACTTTTTCACAAAAACTCATGGTCTTTAAAAAGCTGGCTAGAAAAAAAAAACAGAAATAGACTAAAAACATCTTATTGCACAAAAAAAAAAATTCCTTACTCTACACCGATACAAAAGTTTTAAGGTGATTGGTCGTCTTAGTAAACACTACGTTGGAGTTGCAACAATGGAGAGATTCCAATGTGGATTCTGAAGCAATCTCATCTGGTCTAAAGGACTTTTTTTTTTTATAGAGGAAAACAACTTATACAGAAGGAGCAATCAACCTGCAAGCACTTCAGCTTTATATACGAGCAAGAATCTTATTCTGACAAGCCTCATACCCCAATTTAAGTAATGTGCAAGCTGAGGATGAAGCAAACCGTGAACAATGATCATCTTGAAAACTTAAATTGCCAAGAATCTCGTTATATCCCTTATTGAAGTTTCTCATGTGATTAATTTCCATGCAGGTTTGGACCACATAAACACAATATTCTGCTGGTATTGCATTAACTGGTAAAACTACTCTGCAAAGTGCATGAACAATGCAGAAAACTTAATGTTGTGATTTGTGCATTACTGCATTGGATGCCCCTTTTTAATGGTTACTCATTTAGTCAATGTAACATTTTTGTTGTAATTAATGTACATCATATCATATGATGTAATTAATGAAATACTTAAAATCAAAAAACTAAAAGTGACTGTAAAGAAACAGGGTGCAGGCAGGCTAACTATCTTGAAAAATAAATCAGCAACTATAAACTTGTTATACTTTTGTATACTGCTACATTTAGCTTGTTTGTAGAATTTTTATACTTCAGTCTATTTATCTAAATCAAAATGAAGAACTTACAGGAATTATAAACTCGCGGAACAATTGCATATTATGCTAACAGTAAAATAAATGGTTGCTTTTCTTATTTAATTATATATAATTTTTTGTTGTACATTTTTGTGTAAGCAGACCAGGGTTGTACCATCCCACACCCAAGAGTCAATTTACAACCTCCTGGTCCAGTAGCTGTGTTTTGTCATGTACCTTCATGAATGCTTTTAAAGACATTTATGAGGGCGACCAGCAGATCTTGGAATGGAAGGCAATAATATAAAGGAAAACAGAGATATGGGAAGATAAATGGAATCTGTCAGATGGTGTGAGGGAGGAGGAGATGCAAGAAAAGATAGCGAGAGGAGGGGGAGGTGGATCGATCATGAGAGAAATTGAGAGAGGGAGGAAGATTTGCTCTGAAAGTAGAGAGGGGATGGAATGTCGGCCATGAAGGCAATCTATATTAAACAAAAACAGTTCTGTTAGCTGTAACACCCAGGAGCTGAAAATGCTATCCTCTCAAAATCTGACTCAGCTGATGCACAGATCCAGGTGAAGATTCAGCTTGATTTGACCAACTTCCACATAAAAAAAAGAAGTCTTAATCCTTGTAAGGTGTTTATATTTTGGTTACACGGTCAGTGTTGTCTGCACTTTACAGTTCAAATTCAACACAAAAATGGCTTTTTACATTAACTTACAAAAACATGTTCATTTCACTTTAATTCCATCAAAAGAAACAGCAAATATGGTTGATCTTTTTTGCTTTTTAACTTACAAAAAATGTACTACTTGTTCATGTTTGTTTTATGACAAAAACATACATTTTAAAAAATAAATTAAACATGAATTCACATTTATTTTTATCTGGAAATTTATCTATAAGGCTTTATAACAAGCTATTGAATGCCAGACATTTTCCTAAGGGTTCTAACCATTGCAAGTATATTCCTAATCCTAACCTTTACCAAAACTTTTTTTCTCACTGTACCTCAAACCTAACTAGAGCGCAGAGCAATTGAACAAAATAAAGATAAGGAAAATGTCCCCAGTTTCCACGAATGACCTCCCTGTGTTGGTGAAAATGATCCTCTATAAGTACTATACACAAGCACATACAAAAAACCCAGAGGAATCCCACCGTCCACTTCTTCCTCCCACACACACACACACACACTAAAAGACACACACACACACACACACAAGCCCACACACAAACAACAGACCTAGAAAGAAGCACAGCATGAAGAGACACACTTTTATCAGCTCTGGGTCTGGTGGACCCGAACACCCTGAAAGTAATGTAAATGTGTAGGGAAGGTGTATAATGGGTGGTCATCAATTGTTTTTTTTCTGATTTATGTTATTCACTGAAAAATGTCCCAAGGTCAATGAGTCTCAGTTTGAAAAGTGAATTACTTCAATTTTCTTTGCTACAATAAAAAGTGAAAACACAGACCTGAACATCAAACAGGGGGTAAAATATAAGAAAAACATTTTGCTTAACTTGCTTGCTTTTTCTGAGAGAAAATTCTTCAGAGTGGTTAAATGACATGAGAAATAAACTTGAGCTCTGAAACGTGTGAAATCTTATGCCACAATTACATAATACCTGCAAAAGTACATTTAAAAATACTTTTAGCAAGCATAATTAAAGGTATGAATTGGGGAGCCTTAATTCTGCAAATGATATTTGCAGATTCCTTCACATACAGGGTGGATAAATGATTATTCAAATCTAATAAATCCAAGAGAAAATGACACCCGAACATCAGATTTCATAATAGATTATTTCAACATACCAAAATGCAAACAAACTTAACAAAATGAGGGGATATTAACACAATGAATAAAGAACAAATGGAAACGACAACAACAACAACAACAAAAAGAAGACTCTACAGCTTGTTGTTGGGAATTTGAAAATTATTTTCATAGAAGTGCAAAAAGTGCGAGTGTGGGAGCAATCTGGCGCGCTGACTGTACAAAAGGAGCGACGTGGCACAGACAAGACAGAGAGACTGGTTCTTCACTTAATAGCTGCCACAGAGCCTGCTGGAGAAAGCTGGGAGCTTCATTAAGCCTTTAAACCCTGCAGAGACGTTTTAAGTCATCATGCCACTGGCTGCTGCATCCTCAGACATTCCCAGAGGCAACAAGGCAAATATGGAGTTCACAGCTGAGATTTCAGAACGATCTGCACAAGTAAGTTTCATGACGAAGTCTTTGAAAACGACAACATGCTGTTGTTGTTTTCTTTTATTTATGAGGCCATATGCCATCTATCTCTCTCAGCTACACTGAGAAAATGTTTTTGCATTTTACAAAATTTCTCTTTTGAATTAGTATTTTAATCTGAACAAAGGAAACAAAATTTGTGTTTTTAAACTAAGCATCATCTTGAAGTTGCACACTTATTAAATCTTCTAGCGATCTGGCATCGAAACGTAAACTCTAAACAGGTTTAGTGATAAGGAAAGTCATAAGGGAGTAAATGAGGTTTATTGTAAATGTGAGGCTTCTCCTTGCTTCTTGACTTGACAGTCATTTACTGTTCAGATTCATAAAAACATTAAACTTGTAAATTAAAATAAAATGCATTTGGAGTTAACCCAGATCCTCCTGGAAATGTCTGCTGTGGAGTCTGGCTTGAGCTCAAAGTAATAAACTCGAGATATTGTCGGGATTTGCTGAGTAAGAAGTTCAATAACAGTGAGCCAACAAGCGCTAAAATATTATTTATTTCAAGGCAAGAACATTGGCAATGAATTTTTGATGTAATAAAAAAGTAATGCACTATAAATGTTATTTTGAGAAACCAAGCTTTACAGTTATAACGGGTGTTATTTTTACTATTATGGTTGAGTGCTATATATAGGTCCTAGTGCACCTATTTCTCATGAAGGAAGAATCATCATGAGCATTCCCGCTGCACGTTACCGCTTTGTTCTGCAAGAATCATTTTTCATGCCAAGCTTGGTAAACAGTGACACATTGTGAAATTGCCACCAGCTTTGATACACAAAAAGTAATACCTTATATGTTTCTAGGTCAAGAAATCTACGAGGTTTTAATTACTCTTTTTAGGAAAAGCACTGTTTTCAAAATAGCTAAGAAACATTTTGTATTTAAAAATCTCATTCATGGTGGGTGAAAACACCAATCACAGCAGGAGATACTCTCAATACTTGATGAAATCATTATCTACTGCATGATTTTACACATATGGGCAATTAAACCGTAACTGTAAAAAAATAAAAATAAGAGAACAGACATCAAATCTCCAGAAAAGCCAGACTTTATATAGTTGTCAAATTGTGGACTTGTCTGGAACATAATTTGCATGAACTAATTAACTTTTAGTTTCCTTCTTTTTTTTTAACCAATTTTTCTTATGACAGATTTTTTTTTCTTACTTCTTTCTTCTCTAATAAAGCTGACCAGGCATTACAAGAGACTCCTCTGTGGGCAGTTCTGAAAGGATCCCTCATCGGCCTGCCAAAGAGGACAGCGGCCCTTTGATCTAGTCGTCCTTCTATACATGTGTGTGCATGAGTGTGTGTGTATGAGGGGCAAAGTGTGTTTTCTCATCTGGCCTCTGCAGAATCGGTTCACTCGAAGCATGCCCTGACCTCTTCCAAGTCAAACCGATCTTTGCATTGTCCAGACAACCTGGCATAATGCACCATGGCAACTGTTCCATTTAACAGGCTCTTTATATCTTAGTACTGCAAGTTTAATCATGCGGAGTACCTCATGTGTCACTCATATTAGCACAATAAAACAAAGCATCCTGCCTTTCTATTAAATGTATTTGTTTACCAATAAAGTTTGTATTACACTGTTGTTCAGCAACTAGCTAATTATGCATGGTTTGTATGTTGGACTTCTTGTATCAAAGGTCGCTCAGCGTGAACAGCCATGCAGAGAGAGAGAGAGAAAAAAAAAGGCCTCTGGAGTGACAGGGGACCGGCCTTGCTGTCAGCCGAGGTCAGTCGTATCTTCCCTATCTGTTTAGAACAACCATTCAAAACAAGCTCTACATGTGTCTGCACACTATCACCCTCATGCATCCCCGCCTCCAAAATCCCCTTCCTCCACTTCCTGCTCAGCAGACGTGCCTAACATTCTAGAGAAGCCAGCGTACATTCCTCACATGCTTCAGCTGCATAAAGAAATGGTCAAGGAGCCAACAGACATGTCACAAGGGCATCAGTCCTTCTTTCTCAAATGCAGGACAAGCTTGTGTGCCTGAGAGTCCTAGTCATTGTCCTTTCACATATGTGCTTGGGAGTTAGGTCACTTGCAGAATGAGCAGCCCGGGTTTTGAGTGGTGCTCTCGAAGGTAGGAGAGCTGGAGGCTATCTCAAGTGACTGCTGTGGAGCTGTCTCACATGGGATGTAGAGGCATTAACTTAAGAAGAGCATCAATGCATCTTTGGCCCATTGCATCGTTTGAACTCCCTACACAGGCTCTTGTGTGCTTCATTTGAGACATTTTTTTAATGCACATCCCAATTAACTTCCATGAATTTTTATATAGCCAATCATGTAATGTCATCCTAACAAAATCAATTCTGCACACCAGCAAGGAAGTTTAAGAATCACCACAGGTTGTAGATTGTGTGTGATTGCGAACTCAAAATCATGAGGCCGTTTTTAGCTTACGGGAGCTCTCGATATGTCAAACTTTAGTGCCAACAATTGCTCATCAAACATCTTTACCAGACGCACATTTCAGCCACCCCCGGCTTCCCTTCCAACAACCGTAGAAATACTGGTGAAGAAAAAGGGGGCTTCCTGAGCTTCGGCGGAGCAGCACGTTAACTCAGCTTGGCAGGCAGTAAGTGTGACAGTAGTTGTGCTGGATGCCAATGGGACAGGCATTGCGCAGCATCTCAATGACTTAAACTCACAGAGTCCACAGAGGGGGTTTATGGTCCTCCCAGGCCATACCGCTCCCACCGCTATTCTCCATCCAACCACAAAGGCATTCAGGCTTTTCATTTGGATGATAATGGGCCAAAAGCCGGAAAGGGCCCCTTATGTCTGCACACCATAAGTTGTGCTGAATGCCTTTGTGGCAGTGTCATGCATGTCCATGGGAGCAAAGTGGGCTGCTTCAGGCCAACAAAGACAGTTAAAGCCGGAAGAAATTAAAAATAAATACGTTGATTGATCAGAGGAAGTTCCAGAGGCAAGGTAGATATAGACAAGCGCCAACAACCTCTGCATCACAATCCCACTTATAACATTGTGACCAATGAGCAAACAAAGTCAGAGTAGGAAATATTAAATAACATCCATCCAAAGTAGAGATGCAGCAATTAGTCATCCCGGTATTGGAAATGGACAATTTCTCCCATTCCTCTGATCATCAAGTCAGTTACTGAACAATGTGATGTTTTATTTTTTTTATTTTGTGCATCCATCTCCCACCAAAAGCCAAACGTGTGAACTTTGATGCACTTTCCAGTTTTAATACAAATCAGATAAAGGTTAGGTACATAAGCTTTGATGAATAAACTGTGAATCTTGTAATTCCGTCGTTTCCTGTTTGATTCAAAACTCCTGCCTCCAAGAAGGAAACTGTAGCTGTAATAATCTGAATCAGAAAGTCACATTTCTACAAGAACAACAAACAAGAATGGAAATCAGCATCAGCTGCCAAAAACTTGATGAGTGCATCTCTAATCTAAAGTAACTTAGCATGTATCTTGCCAGAGAAGCACTGTTTGTAGAGCAACTTAAGTCCCCCTGAGAAATCAACAGAATGATGTGTACCTGAATTAGGCCTAGATACAGGTTAACAACCAGTTATAAACACTGCAGAATTAATCGTCATAATAAGAATGCATCCTCAACAGGTTTTAGTGTGAGCAGAAACACAATATGTAAAACTTTACCTGCATAAAAACGTAACAGGGAGCCAATTTCTGTGTTGAGTCCTTCCTCTTGAACTCTCCAAGGGTCCTTAAATCCAAGCTTAAACAGAAATTCATTCTGGATCTGCAGAGGCCTCTCATCTGGACTAAGCCTCCTCACAGCCTCACCATGCAGCTGAACATACAGTGTGGGGCTGGTATCACTACAATCTCCATTTTGGAGTGTTGTCGGCTCCTGTTTCACAGCATCTTGACCACAGTCTTGAATGCCAGGTGTAATATCTGTGGAGCAGAATCTTGACAATGAGCCGCCACTACTGCTGGGTGGCAGGCTGCCCAAACTGTGTGAGTTCAGTCTGCTATCAGGGCCCACGTTTTTCGTCATGTCATTTAAATGCCCCATGCTGCACTGCGTGTAGCTCGCAGTGACAGCTGAGATGCCATTGCTGTGGTCAATGCCTGAGCCTGACACTGGACAGTCGAGCTCCAGCTCGTCTGAGGAACTTCCATACATGTCGTGGCCCTCTGTGGCACTGTCAAATGAGGGGCTCAGGATGGATGCTTCTGTTCCCAGGATCATGTCATCACTCAGGGAGTCTCTGTGCTCACTGAGCCGGGCCCCTGAGCTCAGGTCATCAAACGCACTGCTCTCCACATCTGAGCCAGAGTTTAATCCGTAGCTGTCCACGCCATTCCTATGCTCCGAATCGTCATCATTATGGATATCCATATTGGAGTTCAGGTCTGACAGCGAGCAGGTTATGTTATCCTGTGACTCTGATTCGGGGGTGAAAAGTTTCCCATCAACTTCCTGTTGCTTTTGCCTGTCATCTGCATTCTCCATAAGCAGCAGCCTCAATCTGTCACCGGGATGCCCACTCACTTCTGCAGATCCTAAGGAAGTCTGCTGGTTGCACTTTCTTAGTGACCCGTCTTTCGCATGAAAGGAATCGTCATTAAATTCACACTTCACATTGCAGTTGCCATTTTGGTCAGTCTTGGAGGTATCTTTACAAAATATGCGCATCACAGAGCTCGACTTGATGCAGAGTTTACTCAAACGGAGCGCCACCTCGCCGGCTGTGCTGTCCATAGTGCAAAGGACTGGCCTGGGATATGAGGACGTCAGCCTGTCGTGTACGTGAATGCAGCCCCGGTGCAAATCCGCTCTCACCCACTCGCGATCCGCTGGCTGCAGCTGCAGGTTCAGGCGGTGCTTCAGCAGGGTCTTCCTGTCCAGGCTCCGGGTGTGAAGGGACGCCGAGGACAGGGCCGAGCTCATCTTCGCAGTGACAGCTGAGCTGGCGGCGGTAGTTGTTGCTGCAGCTGCGGCGGAGAGGTTTCTCTTCAAGCGCCGCCGTCTCAACAGGAGGGAGCTGGAGTTACTGGACGAGCCCCGGCCATTAGACGCCACGGCCCGGTTTGACGCACTAGTCGCCGGCATGGAGGCGGAATGAGATAGGCTATTCCCGTTCTTAGTCTCAGCGCGGGAGGGTGCCGACCGTCTACCGCCATCATCCGCTGGAGTCCCCCGGGCGACAGACGGCCCGCCGGGCTTCTTCATTAACTTGGTCGCGCCTCCATCTGACGGCGCATCCTCGACGACAGCCTGCACACTTTCCATCTCTGTCAGAGAAAAGTACCCCCCACTCTCAATAAATAGCGGTGCGCAGTGGGTTATTCCTGAAACCCCCTACATTTAAAAGCCTTAAAATGTTCCCAGCGTGATAAATGTCCGCCAAATAGGCGGCGTTGCCGAGTTATGTCCTTAGTTGTCATTCACTTCTCGCCGTCTTTTCCCCGTCGAAGTGCTCTCCGCGGTTCCAAAAAAACATTTTACCCGATTAAATTCGCTGGGAAGAGGCAGGGCGCTAAGGGGGCAGATCGGGGCGGAGACGTGACTGTACCGTGCGTCCCAAAATACAGTGCTAGAATATGAAATGAACGTCGGCAGACCTCCTACGCAAATACTGGCTGATATATATTCATGAGGAGGGCACAAGATGGGGTCGCTAACAACAACGCAGGGAATTCTGGGAAACGTGTTCGCCACAACAAGAGATCTACTTAGGACAAAGATGCAAGAAATACGTTTCCCAGAATTCCTTTGTTCCGTTTCAGTTGAGCAGGGCGGTGAACTGAGGAGAGGCGTAAACATAGCTCCTATAAATGTTTGGCATTAGCCTGAGGCAGTTGTATGCTATAGTTTTCTTTACTTGTTGCGTGAACTCTGTTTGCAGTGAAAATGAAAGCATAATTTGCCGACAGCGAACTGCTATCTAAGCTATTCAAAAAACGCACCCATATTTTCTAATAATTCAACAAAAACAGCCTGTTTATTTCATTGTATTGCACATAATTGACATTCGAATCCATGGATAAAATAAACTTGGCTGTATATCTTATTTGCGACTAGTGGTGGCGAGTGAAACTACTTCGGCACCATCTCATCAGGACGCCATTTCACAAGGCCACTGCTCAGATACGCTCTCATCTTGTTGTATTTGTTGCCATCTAGTGGAGAGGATATTGTATTTTTTTCTCTAAATTCAACAAGAAAAAAGCTGATAAAGTCTGAAGCACAATTTCAAAAATAGTTTTTCTTAGTGTTGTTTGTATTGGTGCAACTTGCTTAGCTGAAGAAACATGAGAAAAAACACCACTTTTAAGCCTGTTTTCTGTGCCACCATATAAGATTAAAAAGTACCTTAGTTAATTTCAGAGTAGTTAAAAATATCCAGAAATTATTACATGTGTGCCCTTTATTGTCTCACTGTACTATTTAACTAATGAATATATTGTATGATTTAAAAATTTCAAGCTGGAAAATCTTCCATTTGGAACACATAATTTTGACCTGTTGTAATTTGCTAGGGCTAAAGATTTATAGTTCACATAATGCTCAACTATTTTGCAGAGTGTGAGAGACCAGTAATTTGGCCATCTAGTTATTGCAGTATCTTGAAACAGTATTCACACATCCCCTGAATTAAAAAATAAAAGTGGCAATTTATGACACATTTTCAACACAAAGTTATACATAACTTTGATAGAGAAGCAAACATTTATATTTTTCATTCAAAATGCCCTCTGAAAGAACTACTTCCTTTCCTATGTACTTTAATTAACTCATTTTGACCCTGCAGCCCTGATCAGATTCCATGTCCCTGCAGATAAGCACATTCCCTACAGCATGACACTGCCACCATCAGTTCACCATGGGAGCGGTTGCCCTGGATTTAGGCTAAATGCAAATGCACGTCACAATTTTCACATTAATTGTAAAAACATAAACTAAACATTTGCACTATTTCCTCCACTTAACTATGCACTATTTTCCACATACAACCTAAATGCTGTATATTGAAGTTTTAACTCAGTGGCTGCAACAAGCAAAATGTGGAAGAAGTGGTAAAAATAATTTTGAAAGGCATTATTTATAGCAAATAGTTTAACCTCCCATTTATAACATTGAACTAATGATTAAGGGCTATAACAAAAAGATATTAAAGCCTTGTTTTAAATCATTGACACCTGATGTGTTGTAATTGTCCCCTAGCACATCTCTGGAATGCCTCAGGTTTAAATCAGTGAACAATTCTTTGAAATGCAAGCAATGTCTAATGAAAATGTGTTAATACCCTCCTTAGTTGGTACCATTTATCAATGTTTATTAATATCCCACATTATCTTTTTAAATGTTATTTTAGACAAAGCCCATTTTACTCAAAAAAATCTGACATGCCATAATAAAGACACCCTTCTGATTTGAAAAATTCCTCACTTAATTTTTCAATTAGAATCAGTAATTCACTGGTTCAAGCATTTTTACTGCTTTACTGATGCAAATGTAAAATCTAGGTCATTAGGTTTATGTCACTCATCAATATTGGCATTAATGGAATATGTAATTAGTATGCAAGTTGCTTTTTGGAAATTAGCATTAGTATGCATAGACTGTATTGCATAATTCAAAAGTACTCAGTCCTAAAAGGAAAGAAAAAAAACATTCAAATGCCTAAAAGTTAAGGCTTTTAAATGTTAAAATGACAAGTCAAACTATTTAAATGCATTCAGAAATAGAATTTTATTGGCATGATGTGTTCCTTACATGGTTATCTGCATTTCAGGAATTAAAACAAAAACAAAAGAAACAAAGACTACTTTGAGTCACACCGCCAACTTGTTAAAGGAAACAGATTATTGCTGATATCATGTTCCTTTATTCCAGCAAAATGCCAAACCTCATGCTTGATCCACTGGCTCTGGTTGTGTTTTAACAATTTCAAAATACTGCGTGTTCATTTCTATAATGCTCCATTTTCTGAACCTGCAAATATTTTTTTTATTTGTTTTTTTAAAGGGGACCAACTGCAGTTCTGCAGAAAGTGAATTCAACATAAAACACTGCATGTGTGTGTAAGAAGACATGGCATAATCAAATCAGGATTGTTTTCCAATACTTATGGTATGGATAAGAGTGATGACTGGAACAACACCCCTTTTCTGGCATATAAAACACATGCAGAACAAAGAAATGTAATGTTTTTCATCCCCAGATACCATCAGTTCACCTAACCCATGTTCCTTTACAGAGATGAATCACAATAGGAGCAGCTTCTAATCTCTGCTGCTGATGAAAATTTCTTTTGCAACTTTTAAAGTAATACAGCAGAAAAAATAATTTAAAAAAATAAGCAAAAAGAATAAGTCTTGAAATACTGGCATAGGGATCAGTTAAAAAAAAAAAAACTAAAAAAAAACTTACAAATCTGAAAAAAATAAAAATAAAATAAATTAAGCTGAACTCTTAACAGTACAAAGTACGTAAGCAGTAAAAGGTCTTCAAAATGGTCACTCAGAACAGGGTAAAGTCAGAGCCCGTTAAATACACTGTGCATCACAAGCCATGACACTTTCATTGCACCTTGTCCGAACGTGTTGGTAAAGCTATCCAGGCAGATTTTACATTATCCTTTAAGGAAAAATTGCTCCGCAAAAACTCTGAAGCAAACATCCATATAAAACAAACTGTTAGACCCTGAAGACAGAAGCGTATCTGCACAGAAAAAAAAAACAAAAACATACAAATGGTGGGGGGAGAATTCATCTGAACCTCCTCTCTACAAAGGGTATTGCTTTGTTAAAAGCTTCAGGGACATATCGTAAGTATAAAATTAAAGTGTATAATACAGTGCACATTTCGAGCCAAGAATAAACATATATAAGCAAATACACGTAAAAATAATGAAAAAAAGAGAAATGTGGCAAGCAATCACTTAATACTCTCTTCAAAGCGCTGGAATGCATACAGACATTTAAATAAGGTGTTTATGGTTGAAGTGCTTCTATTAAAAACATGAAAATTGACCAACTTAAAAAAAAGAAAAAAAAGAAAAGAGTTTTACACTAAAATCAGAAAATTTCTGTGAGCTGCAAATTTAACTGTAAAATGCATAAGACATTAATAAAAGTCATCTAAACATGATTTTTTTTTTATTCCTTAAATTTAACCTTCCTTCTTGAGTATCAACAAAATATACATCTGGAGAGAGTCTGGCAATTGTCCAGACTCTCAAATTCACAGTTAGCAATTAGATGTCAGCATTGCTGGTTACAGTTAGAATTGCACATATGGAGGAGCAGGATCAGGACTATATTGGACTCACAACTCCAGAGGGCGCTGTAGTCTTGGAAAAGCAGAAGGAAAAAAAAAAAATTGCACATGATTCTAATGCTGGAGGCTTTTCCTCCTTTTATGTTTCTTTCTAAAATCCCAGCAGGAACAGTAAAGATGGAGTCTCTTCTCACTTAATCAGCTTGGAACAATTAACTCTTCATCCTCACTCAGGATTGTCCACAAGAGCTAAATAGAGTTCATAGTGACAGCCTAATGGAGAGGAGGGGATTAAAAACATGTCCACTGAGACAAGTCCACTGGTGTTGTTGAACCCAAGTAGGTTTGCCGCATGTGTCAATCAACCGCAAACGAGGACTCTTCGGCTGTCCAGTCTCCACACCACTGAGCGCCAGCCGGAGAGCTCAGCGGAGAGGTTTAAGAGACAGTTGAATGAGCCCCTTACAGGGGCAATGTGCATTACCTAAAGTTGTTTTGTGCTACTATAAGGGACTGAACAGTGGCTGTCAGCATCTTGGTGTGCAGCGCTGACTCAGATGTGTAAATCCTGAAAAGGCATTTCAGAATACATGGCCTTATTGAAGAGACGGGCACCGTTTCACTGTCCAGCACTTAAGGTTCTCCAGAGGAGCAGACTGGATTGCTCGAGACAGTTGTGGTCTACTATGGTCTGTGAAACCTGTAAAAAAACAAAAACAAAAAAATGTTTTAGCTATTTTATTAAAACTATGCTCAAATTCATTACCCAAAAACTACAAACATCAACACAAAGTAGAAAAAGTGAATATAAAGTGGACGGAGAGCATCAGGAAGTCTTGACACAGCTTATCGGATTTAGGACTGGACTTTAACTGGGCCCCTTTGTAACACTTTATCCTTTGATCTAATCCATTCCATTGTCGCTCTAGTCTTCTGTTAGAGGCAGCAAAAGACCACCGGCATATATGTTTTCTTCCAAGATTGCCCTGCATTTATCTTCAGCCATCTCCTAGTCATTTTTATTTGGCTTTTCTGTCCCTGCTGAAATACTACTAAAAAAAACAAATAAATAAAGCGTCCCTGTAGACAGGCTCAGACCTGATTGGTCTCGACTGACGAGCACAACATTTTCCACATTTGCTGTATCCTCTACGTGGATTGTGGTAATCTGCTTCCTTCTTACCACTCTTCCAAAAAGGTCAGATTTGTGAATTTCAAACAGATTCTCTCATCTGAGCTATAGATCTGTAAGGGCCCTCCAGAGTAACCCTTATGTATTTCTCTGATTAATGCTCTCCTTGACTGGGCAGCAGGTTTTGGTGGACAGCTATAACTTGGTGGGTTTGCAGTAGTGATCCAATCTTTCCATTTTCAGACAATGGAACAAACATGGCTGTGTGAGACATCCAAAGCTTATTAGATGGTTTTGTAACCAAATCCAGCATCAAACAGCCTTACAACCTCTTACACACTTTCACAAAATACTATAACTGAGATTACATTACACACAAGTAATGTACCAACTGGATGACTGCAGAAAGAAACTGGTTGCACAAGATCTTGTTTAGGGTTTTTAAGAACAAGCACAAAGGGCTGAAAACAAACGCACACCACAATTTTATGCTTTTTATTTGTGACGAACTGTTGATTGTTGTATAAACTTTTCCTTGCACTTCACAATCAAGCACTACTTTGTGTTGGTCCCACACATTAAAATATGAAGTTTATGGCTTAAATGTAACAAAGTGTGAAAAGGTCCAAGGGTAACAAATACCTCTGCAAGATACCGTAGCAATAGGGGTACAATAATGAAAGGAAAGTCGGATTCAAAATGAATTCCTCTAATTACCTGGTTAAATGACGACTTGACTCATGGACTTCCATCTCGTTGCTCTTAAAATCGTTGAGTTCTTTCCTGATTGCTGCCTGTAGACGTGAAATAAGATTCAGAAAAGTAGCAACAGCTTTTCAGAACCCCCCCCCCTGCAGTCTCTAAGCCATGTACTCCAACACTTTTTTGTGTACTTCATGCATTATTTATACTTCACTCAAAGCCATGAACAATTCCACTGAGTTCTCTTTCTACACCATAAGACCCACATATTTTTTCCCTCTCCAGACAACCATGAGCCCTAATATGATAAGCAGTCCTCTTCTGGTCCAATTATGCCTCTGAATAAATTTAGGAAATTCAACATGCCAAAAAAAAACACCAAGAAATGTAGACCCTTTACAATAGACACGGCCATTCATTCACACACACGATTCATTGGCATGTCATGTTCTCTCTCCTTTCCTATTTTTAACAGTGGCTAAGAGAAATGGGTCTCAGTATTATACAAGTATAGGTTTGGTAAACAGTAAGTCATAGATTACTAATTACAAGTTTCTTAACACTTTGATCAACTTATACTTTGTCAATTAAATTTATTTAATAAGAATTGTTATTGGTGCCAATACATACGGCTTTCTATAATCAATTAACGTCAAATGTATTTTTTTTGTACAATTTTAGTTGGAAAATGATGGTCCTACACTATTACATATATATTTACTTTTTTCTTTTTTCTTTCCCAGGGGTTTTGCATGTGGAGATGGAATCATATCTGTAAACTCAGTCAATTTATAATTCAAGTCACCCAAACTGTAAATGCCTGTGTGTGCAGGTTTATAAAATACAGTTTACTTTTTGGTCTTATTTTAATGACTCCGAGTTCAGCTTCTAAACCTCAAATTTATGCTAAGGAATTGTGCTTCTTAGACAATGGTATAAAAACAAACATCAAAGCTAGGTTTCAGCAGCAGCAGCAGTAGTAGTAGTTCAGGAGTGGTTTCAGTATGCTTGTTAATTAGGCAAGTCACATCGGCCCTCACCCTCTGCTAATGATCCATCCTCTGAGAAGTTTCGAACTCGGCTCACATACCGAGCACCGTATTACTGCGTCAGAAGTCCATGTCCGCTGAATTACTGCCTTTATGAGATACGTCTTCAGAAGCGGAAAAGTTCAGGACATAAATCGGTTTGCCAGGGGGATTTTAAATCCAATTTAAAATGTTACGTGTGACGGCAATCCAGCAAGGTGATGTTATTGCTTTACTATTTAACATGACTCAGGGGGACATCTTCAGCCTCAGGGAGCAAGTACTGAGGACAGCAGAACAAAAACTCTCTACCCAATGGAAGAAAAAGGAGAGGAAAACGTCAGCAGAACGGCATCACGGTTAGGGGTCCCGAGGCGTGGTTTATCCAATTATTCTCTTATGTAAGGGACTTAGTTGCATAATAAAAATGCTGATTCCCTATGATGTTCGAGAGTTCCTCAGGTGTGACCTGGGGTGCTCTGAGTCACGAGTCAGCAAACTGAAAGATGGTAGAAGACGCACTCAGCACAAGTCTGGCTCTCATTAAAAGTCAGCGGCGTAGATCGGTGGACAGTCAGCAGCCGCGCTGCTTCAGGATGTTTACTCGCATTCAGAAACAAAACAGCTGAAGTGGAACATGACACTACAAGACAGAAGAAACACTAAATCTAGCTGAGTCATGGTTCGCCTGTGTCAGGGGTTACGTCATGTGAAGCAGCCATGAGGAAGTGCAACGTCAATTTGAACAGACGATAACATTTAGGTAAAAAAAAAAAAAATTAAAGATTACATCAGTTTAATTAAAATAGTCAAAGTAATACTAGCCTTATCAGCCGCCGTGAGTCGGGTCCAGGGTTTGTCGGCTCGCCGGTCATAGTCCTGGGCGTCCGAGACCTCTACATAGTCACTGAATCTGATAAGAATTTTGGCTTGTCTCAGCTCCTCTACAGTGGGCCTCTGGCTCAACTGGAACAGAAGGGAAAAAAAAAAATTATGAAACAGAAAAACGTAAATTTATTTGAAGCTGCTGGATAAGACGGACCTCAAGACTTTTTATATAATCAAGCACACAAAAGGAAGACTTGCTAATTAGGTGCTTTCCATGTAAACATATTGGCAAACAGTTCTGGATCACAGAGTTCTACAAGTCATGACATCTGGACAAGAGCTTCAAATTTTAGATCATGTGCATCATCTTTAAAAAAAATCTCTAATCATCTTAAACAATCAGGTATTTAAGAAATAGAATTAGGTTAATAAAAGACTGGGATACTTCAGCGAAAGCAGATGATGCTTCATTTATAAACCAATAAATTTGTAAAAATTACATTATAAACATTGCAACATTTACAGTATTCTTCAGCACGGTAATCAACATCTGTTACCCGAGAAATAATGACCGTTTGTGGTCTGTTAGTGTACTCAGACCAATGGAAAAATATATCTTGCTGTTCAAAAGTCTGCAAATAATAACACACTTCACTGATATCAAAAGGTTTATCCAAGTCAACTTAAACTTTCAAAATGATCATCCTAAGAATTCAGCTCTAAGATTCCCAGAAGTTTTAATGCAGAACAGGAACCTGTGTTTTTAGAAATCAGGTTTCTGGTGGAATCCCCTTCAGAATAAGGCATTAATTAATTAATTATTTTTTTAAATAATTATTTAGAATTAATTTAGAATATTAGAACTACATGCTGACTAAGGTAACAAGAAGAACTCTAACTCAAAGGGAAATTTGAGCCCAAAGTTTAGCCGTTTCTCCAACTAAAGAACCTGTGTACTTTTATGACCGTGACAAATTCTCAATAGTATTTAGTACCTGAACTCCGACTGGTCCATTCTAACAGATATGCATAATTATTTGATCGAAACCACTTCAGTTTAGTGTTTGGAAACTCAAACATTTAGATAAAAAAAAAAAAAAGTTAATTGATTAATATTCCTTTAACTTGGTTTTATTTAATCCACGCATATCAGCTCAACAACATTAGAGATTCTACTCCAGTGCAGTGTGTCTGCTGCTGAGCAGAAAGTGTTACTGTATAAACAACATTGAGGGGAACAACACCTCCCTATGGGGTCAAAATATTTGGAAGACAACATGCTGAAGGAGCAAGGGCAGCAAGGACACGAGTCTCTCCTGTGAAAAAGCTAAAAAAAAGAAAAAAAACAACACAATGCCAGCCCTGTAAAAGACGAGATTTTTTCACTGTTCTAGTGTTTATTTACCCTGACCTTTCTTTTGCTCCCTTCAGTGGTTTGAACAGCAAGTGTGAGTTTGCACCTTCTGAGCTATTTTGGACTCACCTTTCGTGTCAGCCTTCGCTTTATTTCCCTCTTTTCCTCCATCTCCTCCTGCTCATTGCGAGCTGCAGAGATTAAGAGTGGCGGGTTTACTTTACAGCAGGCAGATACAAAAAGCAGGCCCTTTGTGGGATTTTAATAAAACTGTTGAAGGGATAAAAACACTATTTACACAAAGTGACTCATTAGAATGACACTTGACTGGAAAACACTTCTTAATGCTTTCAACAGTTCAGTTATTGACCGTATTGCTGTTTGACTTGGGTTTGGGAAAGACAATTATTGTTTTGTTCCCTTCAAGTCCTCTTTGTGTTTTTTTTTTTTACGGGGCCCGTGGTTTTAATTTAGCGAGCGGTCCACTTTCTGCGTTGGAACTGTAGATTTTCCACCATATCACACGCACAAAAACCAAACACAGGAGGCAGTTACAGAAACAGATACGCTCAACAAGAATCCTCCTGGAACCCTGTTTGCAAAAGCTCCACCAGTCAAACATGTACTGGTGCTCAACATGTATGCACTGCTGTCGCTGCTTCTGTATTCTCGATGGCTCCTTACTAAAACAGAGGGGGAAAAAAAGCCGTTTGTTTAACCTTGGTGTGGTGTGTGTGTGCAGAAGCGATGGATTTATCACTCATTTGTGCTTTCCTTCTGTGCACTGCCTATCATACAGGAGCCTCTGGGAAAGCAGGAACTGCTGGTAAGCTTGTCTTTGATGTGAGAGCGGCAAAGTCCCAGGCAACAGAGCTGCTTCTCTCTGATACGGTGTACGCCTGAACTAAGACACAAGTCTCTGCAGACACGAGTTTCTCAGGGAGTCCTGCTGCATGCCTGCTTCACGAGAAAACGACTGACCAATAAGGAACAAAGCAGCAAATGTACGTCAATCGTATGACCATGTCAAACTGCTGAACTGTATGAAAAATGGGTTTCCAAAGTAAATGTTGACACCATTTTTTTTTTCTGAAACTACAACACTTCTTACAGTTTGGGGAAAATTCTAACACTTACGTTTGAGGATGTTTCTTTGTTCTAGTTCCTCTGCTGTTGGTCTCTGGCTCAAGCGCCTGACAAGAAACACATACACTGTCAGGACATTACCCATTGGAAAAGCTAAGGCAAAAAACAACAACAAAAAAAACGGTACGCAAAATAGCAAAAGTTTTCATCCACTTTGGTCATGTAATGATTACATTTTGAAAATATGCAGGTAAATTTGGATTTATAGAAAACACTGGTAAAAGCAACCCAGTGGCTTCAAAACTGATATTCAAGTGTCCTGCAAAACATAATTTTTTACTCCTTGAACTTTGCAACCACAAGCTTCATAAGGATGTTTTAATATTCCTACAAAAAAAAATCACCACATATTTTTGAAGCAGAATAAAATCAGTTTTCAAAATATGTTACAAATATTAATCTGAAGACTGAGGCATTTGTATTTAGCTCCCTTTCTTCTAATATTTGCAAATAAAATCCAGTGGAACCAGTTGTCTCAAGGCGTCACTAAGGTAATGGATGCAAGTATTTTAATATCAGCATAACTACAGATGTTCTTTGAAGACCTCAAATGTTTGTTACAGATGCTTATTAACATGGAGATCAAAGAACACAGTAGACAAGGATAAAGTTATGGATTTGTTTAAAAAGTGGCTCAGGATTAAAAATGAGATCAAATGAAATCCTGAAACAAAAGTTTCATTTTAACCTTCTAACACTATAATAACCCAAACATGAAGTCAGATCAAATTGTATCCATTTGCTAGAATGGCCTAGTCAAAGACTATACCAAACTCCAAGTGAGAATCTGTGACTAGACTTTCAAACCTTTGTTTACAGATGCTCTCCATCCCATCTGACTTCAATTCATCTACTATATAACATAAATAACTGCATGCATTAGTTTCTTTTACTTCACAATTATTTTCTACTTTATGTTGGCCTATCACATATAAGAAAGTGAGTTAAAAATGCATACAATTTTGTGGTTGGATTCTGACAATATGTGAAGGTGAAGTTCAAGACCTTTGTTCTCTTTGGGTCTCAAACAAGCAGCAAATTTAAAACCTAATGTCAGACTGGTTCAAAACTGCAAACATCTTGATTTTCATAATCTCTCAGTGTAAGGCAAAAGCAACACATTGCAAAACTAAGTTCAGCAGAGGAAAAAAAAAAAGCCTCCCATAAACAGTGGCAGAGCAGAACAGCCAGGGTTGTGCTTCCCGCGCACACAATGTCTGCTAATCCTCAGATAACAGATCTTGACAATTGAGCAGTTCATGTTCTCGAAATGCACATGTCTAGCACTTGAGTAGATGAGCTACAACAGTGGAAGAGCACGTCCAGTTCCATTGCAGTCAGCTGAGATCATTCAGCCGAAGCTGTACAAGCTCACCAAAAAAAAACAAAAAAAACAGCTGAAGTCTAAAAATATTCACTTTAGTCTGCATATGATAAAGTTTTATTTTTGCTGAGGTTGCAGACAATGTAGTTAGAATTTGGTGTTGACAGCACAAATCCATTGACCCATGGAAGCTGCTGCTACTGGTGAAAAGGTGCAGGGGGCCTGGGGGGCAGTTTCTTGGCGGCTGCCTACCAACCAATCGTTGATTGCATGCTTTGAGCGATCCAAAAATTGTTTTTGCTGGTCACCATGTTGATCATATGTCTGCATTCTCTTTTGGCATTTTCTAATGGGTAACAGTTGTTGCTTAAACAAACCACGTACCCATTAGTAACAGTGAAGCATGGTGTAGGTGACTAATGGGTACATTATTGTTGTTTTCCATTTTTTCAGCTGATTTAGATGACTATTCAAAAGGTAAATTTAACTCAACAACATCCTATTTCAGAGGTAAAACATGATTTCTGCCTGGTTTCACGAACAAACGCATACCTCAGCAGTCATCAGATCCAGCTTCAGTTAAACAATATTGTAATGGGGTGCAAAGACGCGTCCACAAAAAAAAGCAACAAAAACAATCAGACTTTAACAACCCTGTTGAAATTTAAATAAAAATTATCATGCAACCTCAAGTCAAAATCCAGCACATTTTAGATACAATTAAGGCCAAGAAGTGGCCTACTTAGTACGAGTATAGGAAGTGCAGCTCAGGAAAACTTGGCTCCCTCTTTTCTCTTCCCTGTATTTATTCTCTAGTTTTTTGACAGCAAGTCCCTGGAAAGTTAAGTAGTTGACATTCACAGAGCAAGCTCTTCTACAACTGACAATGAGATTTAGAATGAAACACCTCGACTTGGTCCCAAACTGAATAAAATAAAAAAAATAAGGTTCTGAAGTTATTTGTAAGTTTTTTTTTTTACTTTTCAAACGCTTTCAACACAGCAGTGGCTCATTTGACACCATTAAAAGAATAAATGCGAAACCCAACAGCAGCTTGACAGGGGCCATGCTTAAACTGACTGAACCGGTTTCGAACTGAATCTATAATAATCCATCAATGCAATGCAGTAAGTAAAATCATCAAGAGTCGTACGCTTGCTTTGGCAAATCAGATGATGTATACAACGCCTTTTTTAAAGCTAGCAGAAAGGCTATCAGAAATTCAAACATTTGAGGAGACAAAGTCATGTAAAAAACAATACAAGGATAATCATGTCCTTACATAACTTTCAGAGAAACAAACTCTAGACAACCTCCTTTAGGGTACAGCCTGTCTTTGCACCCGATTTTCCCTTAAGAACTGCCTTATTTGAGGCATAGATTCAGCAAGGTATTACAAATATTCCTCAGAGAATTTGGGCCATATTAAGGAGTTTGAATCCCCGTTCTGTCTGTCTCCATTGTCGAGTTCTCGGGCAAGACACTTCACACGCCTTTCCTGCTGATGGTGGTCAGAGGGCCCAGAGGTGCCGGTGCATGGCAGCCCCAGTGGAACAGTGTGGTAGCACACCACCATCAGGGTGTGAATGTGTGCGTGAACGGGTGACTGATTGCAGGTACTGTGAAACGCTATACAAGGCAATAGAGGCCATTTGTTAGTGAATTTCTTTGGATCTTGGCACAATGCCTGGCTTTTGACGATCATCTGGTGTACTTCACTTTGTCAGGCGGGTCCTATTTAAGTGATGTATTGGTTGAGAACAGGTGAGGCAGTAATCTTGCCTGGGTGATAAAAGTGTGATAAACCACATTTAAGCTATGTTTTAACAGGGGGCACGGAGCAATTTTTAATTGTATTTTTTTTTTTCACAGAAGACCTTAGAAGTTGTTTCTTCTTTAATAATAAACACCATAATTTAAAAACTGCACTTTGTGTTTACTTATGTTGTCTTTGACTAATATTTAAATTAAACATGCAAAAAAAATAGGAAATCAGAAAGAGGACAAACACATTTTCACACCACCGGATGAGCTCAACAAATAAATACTCATTTGTGTGGTTTAAAGAATCAGCTCCAGCATCATGTGAGATTGTAAAATTGCTGGTATGAAGAAAAAAGAAAAAAAAAAAAAGATTTTCATAGCACTATTGTGAAAAGCTGGAGTGGAGCTAGTTTGGCACATGCACCACCGTGGTGATTCAGTGAGCGAGGGAGGAAGTCAGGCAGGAGGAAGAAAGAGGAGAGAGATTGTGAGCACACGCTGGAGAGAAGACAAGAGAAGGAGACAAAAAGGGAGGGAGGGAGGATGCATCACTGAAATTAGGTCAGCTCCATTTTCAGAGACTTCTTAACGAGATAAAGCATGTCTCCTTATCAAATGTTTAGAAGACAAGATGAAAAAAAACAAAAGGATAAAAATAGAGTTTGAAAAAAAAAAAAAAATGGAGACCGATCCGCTTTGGATCCCGCTGCAGTTCTGTCGGCACAATCTGACCCAAAATGCTTGCTTTAGTTGAAACGAGCCATTGCCAGTCACTTGAGTTCATATAAAAAGTTATAGTAGGTGTAAAGTAATTGTATTTAGGTTAAAGTACAATTCACCTTGTGAGTTTGGTGCCTATTTGCTGCCTTGATTCCAGCCTCTCCTCATCCGTCTGCATAGGCAGGATGTTTTTCTCCTCCAGCTCTCTTTTTGATGGACGATTGCTCAGCTTGATGGCCAGAGAATCTTTTCGTAGCACTTTCTTAGCCAGAGTACCTTTCAAAATAAAAAAGGCCATATTAATGATTTAAAGTTCTTTCATTTTGGGCCCAAACGTGAAAGTTTACAGTATACACAGCACCTCCAGTAGGAAATGTCTTCCTCCTGAAAGACCCCCCCCAAAGTTGCTCTTACATTAGAAGGGAGGGTGCCACAAATTTTAATTTCAAAACATATATAATTATCCTGATTATGACATCTTAACACCATTGATCCATTACAAGGGCCTTAAAACCTCAATCAATATAAGCTCCAGCCTCGCTCACTTGTGAATATGGAGTCGTCGTCTTCGTCATCTTCCTCATCGTCATCCACATCATCCTCTTCATCCTTGTACATACTGGGCAGGTCTTCATAATCAGACTCGTTCGGCATGTTCTCCTTGTCGTCCTCGTACTCGATTATCACTGATGGCACTTCTCTCCTGTCCAAGGGAGCACACTGAACACTGCCCAGTAAAGCAGAGCTATGGATGAAAAAGGACATTATGTTATGAATGTTATTTTTATTGGAGTTTAACCATCTGGTCTTATTAAAGAAAAGCAGTTTTGATATAGAGTGACATGTTAAATGAACAAAAGATGGAATTTATTTGGTAAACCCGTTTTATTTATTCGATTTATTAAACCTATGTGTTGGTAAGAAAGCCTCAGCAAAAGGAAATATAAAAACACTTTGAAATACAACATGCTGCTTGTTAAGCTTTCATTCTATCGCTGCACGACCATGAATATACAGCAGACATTTTCTGTAGTGACCAGAAAGGCCAATAAAACTGAAAGATGTATGGACATTGGGAAGTCAAATAAATGCAGGTAAATCGACGAATGAAAATAAAACCAAACTGACCGATGAAAGAAAGGCAAAATGGCTCAGCAGACAAATTGACAGACTACGAGTAACAAACAGAAGGACAAACAAACAAAACGATGGATCATCACAGTCGGACAGACAAATGAACAGAGCAATGGATAATGGATCAATGGAAGGACAAACAAATGGACAGAGGAACAAACATCATGAGAGGTGAAAGGACAAATAAATGGATGGATGGCCGGAGAGAAGGACAAACGGATGGAAAGATGGCCAGGCTCAAACAGGCAAATAGAGAAATGGACAGACAGAAGAACAGAAACAGGAAGACAGAAGGATAATGTGAGACGGACAAACAGACCTATGCATGAAAAGACAAATGGACAAAGAAATGGGCAGATGGGAAAATTCAACATTAATACAGGAGGCAAAGTTTGGAAATACCATCTTGTTCTATGCTCCGATTATTTTTCTATACCAATTCAGGTCTGGAAAACACTTTGCTTAACTCCCATACTTTTCCAGACTCAAAGAACCCTGAGGTTCACGAGCCAAACAACCTAATCAAAAACTTATCCAAGTAATTCAAAAGAAATCCTGAAGAATAAACTTCCGTTTCCTGAGGCATCACAGGTTAACCAGTTGCATATTTGATAGAATGATTAATAAACGGTCTGGTTGAAGCTTCTTATGATGAGCCACTGTTATGCAACCACTCCAAGCTTTCAGACTAATTGTGAGCTCTGTCAGGAGCATTACTTCCTTATCCCTGCCCAAACAGCTCTGGTGAAAAAAAAAAAAAAAAAAAAGAGATCCTAATGCAAGAGGTTACATAATGTCCAATCTACTACCGTGTCACTCTTCTCCAAACATGAAGAAGCTCGGCTCTCGTCAAGAGCAGCTGGTCATGTTATGTCAGGCCAAACTGCTGGAGGGACGCCTACTCCATGCGTTTGTGCCCACACATACACACATTTCACTGAAAAAAAAAAAAATAACAGGGCAGGTTGCCCTGAGAGGCAGTGTGCTGATTTAGACCTGTACAACAGAGCTGCCAGGATACGACCTCAATGAAAACAGAACATACTTTTGAAAATAAGTTAACACTGAACTCAGTGCCAAACAAATGGACAGAAAAATTCAAAACCGGAAAATTGAGGTTTTTTTTTTTTGGGGGGGGGGGGGTTCTGTAGTTAATAAATGTTGTGGGGTATTTTATACAGTGGAGTAATGCTAGTTAGAGGACTACAGACTTATTGGCAATTTGTTTTAAATTGTTCCAGTTAGCACACATGTTCAGCAAAGTTCAGTCAAATCCAACCAAGGCACTGTGAATCAGGTTATACAGGAAGTTAGACCAACATCAATCCCCCCGGACAGATTTAACAAGACAGAAGCTGACCTTTCAAACCGCTGCATGGATAGTGCCAGGGTTTTATTGAGCTCCTCTATGATGCGGCTGGGGGCGTGCAGGCCGCCGTATTGGAGCTGGAGCGGGTGGCCGTGGCTCTGGTGGAGCCCGGGCAGCCCGGCGAGCTGGGAGGGCAGAAGCGTGCCGTGGTGAGACGGCAAACCCTGGGGAGGCGCACACTTTGGCGGGAGCGTGCTGAGGGGGTTTAGGGAAGGTGACGGCGAGGAGTCCAGCCCGCCTGGAGGCACGCAGATCATCACTTTCTTAGGAGGCAAGGGTGGGGAGTGCTTTGCCCCGGGCATGCAGGGCAACTTCATTGGCTGGCAAGAATCTTGAGCGGAAACAAAAACAACAGGGAGAAAAAGGAGTACATAAAATTTAGGACGTGGCTGCGTCAAATCTCTTAAAAACTGCCAACAAAGAGGGATAAACAAAGGTTGTAAACAATCACACATGGCTACCAACGTCAATGCAGAGGGAGTGGGAATTAAGCCAGAATAATGCCTCTTCCTGCACCAACAGATTGGCAATGACAGTGAGAGCCCAGCTGAGTCAACTGCAGGGGGCTTTAATGAGAAACTATAATCCTATGAGCATGTGTGGCGCAGGTACACCATTGGGAACGAGCAGTCACTGGTCATGAGCTGTTTGGCAGGCTCAGATGACGAGGCAAGCTTATAGTTAAGGCAGCAAATCCCAAGGAAACATACGACTGACCTGTGCTATGGTTTGGGATCCTAGAGAAAGGCTTTGGAGGCAGGGCAGGAGGCTGCTTGTGGTAAAGTGGGGGCTTGGCTGGGGTCTCCTGATGGTCATTTGGAAAAGATACAGATTTCTTGGTGGGCAGGACCATAGATGTCTTCATGGAGGGTTCCTGAGGGCAAATGCTGCCATCCATAGAGGATCGGAATTCAACAGTAGCTAAAGGAGGAGAGGGAAAAACGACAAAACAGAGCATTCGTCATCATCGAAAAGCATGCATTACTGCAGTGGTTAACAGTTATTTGACTGTGCTATAAAACTGCACTGTGTGCCTAGAAAGTACATAATTCCTCCCCTTTAAGGCGACCTGGGCTTCCTAGAAACCTCAGGAAAGTGACAGGTTGATTCCCTCTGCATCAGGCTGCACCGAAGCAGTAATTTATGCAGTCCTGACCTAGTATTGCGATTATGCATAGTATATGGACACACTATTCAAAAACTAAATTCTGTGTTCTCTTTATGCAACTTGCTAGAGCTTAACGAATCCCTGAAACATTTTAATCATGTACGCAACAGATCATGAAACTGTGGCAAACAAATGGATAAATTCAAATTGCATTATTATTCTTTAGTCTCCAACTGCAGATTTCAAAGCGGTTTGTTTCTAAATGTTTGCAATAATCTTTAATAGGCATTTTCAGATATGTTCTCGAGAAAGAATCTGGTTGTACTCTCTTTAGTCTCACCGAGACGACTCTCCGCTGTCTGCAGCATGAAATTTGAATTAATTTCTTACTCTTATTACGCATGAAGAAAAAAAAAAAAAAAACGTTCTTATCTTCTCTCCCCACATTTTGGCAAGAGCAAGCGGACATTTACAGCCTTGCCAGCTTTCTTTTTTTCCCCCCCACTTTAAAGCCCTAAGGCACAGACTTTGTTCGACTCAGATACAGAACGTTTTTAATAGAGGCTACTGAAATCCAACAAAATTTCTATAATGAAAGATTATATCGCTGGACGCTCCGTGTCAAATGTTTAAAAAGGAAGATGAGAGAGCGAGGACTTATGACACGGTAAATAAAAGTGTGGTTCAGCATTCAACTCACCTTTTTCAAAGATCTCCTTCAGAACTCCTCTCTTGATGAGTTCATCTCTGCTCTGTCGCAGGGACATCTTCCTCTCCAAAGCTGGGAGTGTAAAAGGAGAAGTTTGTTAAATGTTTGTGAATCCCCACCATCCATAAACGCATCGCTATCTTTTGCACATGAATTCGGTTTGGCGTTAGCGCCTTTTAGAAAGCACTTTATAAGATAAGGAGGTCCACATCAATCATACGCAGGTTCACTTGCGCACATTTCAATTTGATTTTGCCCTCTAAAAAAGTGATTTCTAAAAAAATTTTTTATAGAAGGCCTGGTTGACTGTGTTCAGTTGTTGACTTAAAGAAATCTATTCACAAATAGATTTACTTGCAGTACCATGACATGCACAGAAACAAGATATTTTGCATCCCGTTGTCGAGCAAAACATGAGTGCTTTCAAAATGTCAAACATCACTGTATTGGATGTGTGCAGAAAGATGCTAGAGCTGCAGCTCATTGTTAGTGGTCGTCATGGTAACACAGTATGCTTTACTGTGCTTTTAAGGAGCTTAGCAGGCAGAAAAATAGATTTGACCTGTCCAGCAGAGATCGGTGAAATAAAAGGTTTATCACATCATCAGCAGAGCAATTCAAGTCAGTGAAGCTGGTCTGTCGCCAACACTGCTACAAAAACTTACTAATTATTATGTATTTAGTCAAATGCTAACACTATTTATTTATTTAAGAAAATATTGTTTCCTTAGTCTCCTTTGATACAAAATAAGACATTTTGACTTTCAAACTTCCCAGAAAAGCTTAAAACTGCAGCAGGTAATCTTAATCAAAATGTTTTTTATGTCATTTGTTAAAACTGTCACTATTTTGTCCCACAAAGACAATTTGTGGGACAAAATATTATATATACATAAATAAACAACCAATCAGAGCCAGCCAGGAGGAAGATCTCATCACTGTCAATTGTGCTCGTATATTCGATTTTTTTTCACATATTAGAGCTGCTGGTTAATTTACTGGTTTCATTACATTAATGGTACCCCGTGCACAGAGAAACATTTCAGAAATGTAAGCTAATGCTAATAAATATTAGATGCTAAAAACAGCTTGAAATATAATCTCCACAATGGTGTTTTCTTTATTTTAAAACATATTAGCAGAACACCGTTTCACAGTGACTCGTTTCTCACGTGCATGGTGACATTAATTCTGATAATATAAATGGATAATGACCACACTTGGCCGGAGGGCTAACTAAAAGATAACAGTTATCACTGTTCTCCTTTCTTCCCAAATTATAGATGTAAAACTGAGAAAATTGGTACTGGTAGGGCAAAGCACAAAAACTGGAAATGAGCCACAAAATTCTGATCTCTGCCTTGCTTCCATCTTTAGGTTTTAGAAAATGCAGCACTTGTCCTCTCAGCTACCGAAGGTGATTATATCCAAATCTATCCCTGCATAGAAACCAGGTAAGAATGAGAAATGAGGATGTGCAACAAACACCATCCATAGAGGACTCCCACCAGGCTTCTGTACTTTGGCTTCTGCTTATGAGAAGTATCACAGCTTCCGCCATCTGTGCTTTTGATTCAAGAGTCCTAACTGCCTGATATTTTTTGGCAATGGCATTGTGTTCAGCGGCAAGTTGCACTACTGAGCTGATTTGTGACGATAACGGCACCCTGACCGTCTCTTCGTTCCGTCGCTGCACAGCAGACTTGAGGGCAAAAGCTCCAGAAGAAATTCAAAAATCTGACAGACAAGGTTGCAAGACAATAATTTGGATAACAATGAGGCTCAAATGATCCATAGTCTGGCATGTTACTAGTAAACATGTGCTAGATTTTAGACGTAGCTAAAACATGCCAAACATCACTGTGTATGTAAAAGCTTTCAAACGTAAGCCAGTCTGAGAGCGGAGCCAATCATGAAATTAGTTATTACATAACCGTCTAATCTTTCCCCATTTTAAAAAAAAGGAGAATGATCAGAATACCCCCCCGGTATGATGCACAAAATAAAAAAAACCCCACCACTTCTAGAACCCGGTAACGTGGTTAAATGAAGTCTTTGAAATGCAAATATATTGTGCCTTTTGCAGACGCTATTTTGAGCTTTTCCTGCAAGCATCCACATTAAAAATTGATTATGCCCCACATCAGGGAGCAAATTTAACATTAGGTCATGCATATCAAGGGGATAGTAAACAGAGCTATCAAAGAGTTGACCCAGAATCAACACGGCACAATTTTTAGACTGATTGTGCAAGCAGTAACTTCACCAGACTGCTTTCCTCAAGCCCTGCAGGGACTGCATGGAGAAAGGAATCGTATCACATCCATGCTTTCAAGCTGCACTTCAATACAAATCAACAAATACCGAAAAGTACACTGACCGTGATGGCAACAGGCAGGAAATTATTACAATTACTTAAATGCTTTGCAATTACTAGGCACGGTGTGGTGAAGTACTTATAAATGCATTAAGAAGCAAAAAAAGAAAACAAGTAAGTGACAGTAATGATGACATTCATTTAAATCAATAATTTATTCACAATTTATTATTTTATTTATTAGTATTTTTCCAAAGTCACTCCAGTGTACGACAGATTTTTCTGATATCCAATCTTACATTGAACTTAAAGGGAAGGAAAATGCAATCTGGCATTGAAATTGCACAAAATGAAATTAGAATTTGACTTTCCTGATCCGCATGATTGCCATCTAATTATGAAACCTACAAAAACATTGTCAGTAAGTAACCAAACGGGGAGAAACACGGGGTAAACGGTCACTTTTAAAAAGGCAGTTTAATCATCCATTCAAGGATTATTCTTCTCCCCCTCCACCCCCATCCTAAGTGAAAAACAATTATCCAAGGTTTTATGACATAATTGTGATGGGCAAGGGATGTGCACACTTACGCAATACCATTAACTCAAAAGCTTGAGTGAGAATATCAGGTCCTCAGATCTGACGGACCAACCACGTACAATCAGGAAATAAAAAGACACAATGGTCAAATTGAAGCGGACATGTCTAACACCACCTGAGCTCGAAGACAAAATCATTTTCCTTATCCCCTTAAAACGGTTCACGCAATATGCATTCATTATTAGATGGTAAAAGGTAGATTTTCATTTCAATATCAGGATGGTCTAGTAGAGAGCATTCTACTCAAATTTCACAGCCATACCAATCGGTCTTTTCTTGAGCAAGACTGGTTTTTTGCTTTTTCTTGATTACAGATTTTTTATTATTTTTTGGGGGGGGGGAGGAAACTCCCTAAAAGATTATCTTCCTCCTTTTCTGATTGACGTAGTGGCTTTGGATAAAACCATAAATGAATAATATTATCGTCACGCTATATGCATCAGTGAACACACTTGAAATTACATTTGAAATATCTCATAAGAAACCTTTTTTTTCTTTTTTCTTTATTGATAAACTTGCTTTAGACTAGTTAGAATTTCAAAAAAATATTTTGGATTTTCTGAATGGCATTAATATGAGAAATACTTTTTTTGTTGTTCTCCCCTCCACTCATTGTCCTTCAAATCCAGATCGTTTTCCTATATTTTTCTTAGTATTTGGTAAATTCATCTTTTAAAGACAAATGACTTGGGTAATTATTTTGGGCATTCTATAGCATATATAAACAGTTGAACATAACCCATTCAGTCATCTGAACGGTGAGTTTCCATCCCACTCAACCCCCAAAAAAGTAACCTGCATTTAAGCTGTAAATAATTTCGATGTTAGATGGATACCGTGTCGAGGTCAAAAGAAGCCTAGTCTATTTAATCTGTTCTAAGGAGAAGGAAATGGACACTTACTGAGGACACTCTGCTTACAGCATAATAAATGCAGCCACAATATCCAACCTCCTCCTCTATTGATTTCAGTGCTGCACTTGGATTTTTAGAAGAAAAAAAAAAGGCAAGGATATTCAACTGTGAAGTGACCCAGATAGTCAGAACATATTCTACCAACCCTGAGGCTCAGTAGCTCAAAGTGAGCGTTACAAAAACGGCATTAAAACTTTTATGGAGAATTTCATCAACAGGGAGCCAAAAGCACTAATCTTGAGAAGTTTTGTCAAAACAAGATCTCTGCACCTACAGAAGTCCTGCCAAGCTTTTGGATATGTATAATGCACAGTCAGCTTGTACATGCAAAATGTGTACTTTATATTGAAATTTGCTACTTAATCCAGTGAAACGTGGCCGTCGGAGAGATGCCGTTCATCTGCTAATGAGATTAAAAATACGACACAAAGATAACATCAGAGAAACCAGACGCCTGTTCTGATGAGTCCTTAGATCTATTACTGATACGAGCTTACTGTGGAAACTGTGCAAAGCGCTACGAGTCGAAATGATAATGCGTGCAACAGTCCGCCCATCCTCCACCTTTCCTGAGGTGAAGACTACAATCACTCTGTGCTGGAATTCATCTACTTAATATCATGCCACATCTATAATCCTCTATGGAGATCAGCATCCAATTATCCATAACAACATCTGCATAGGCGGCGGCCGGTTTGCTCCCTGCTGAAGCAGGAATCGTTATAAACAGTTAAGTTTTGAGGGCAAACGTGAAGACAAAAAACACTGACATCCGAAACATGAAGAATTACACATTGTTAATGTAAAAAGCAAACAGATCAAAAAGTTACCATCAGTACAAAGTAAGAGAACTAAGGTCTTAAGTAGGTCCAAGACGAGGAAAACAAAATGGAAAGTCTAGTGAAAGTTCTGGAACAGCACAGGACAAAACATAATATTTCCCACACATTACTGACAGGTAATTTAGGTTAAGGCTTCAGAAGGTCTACAATCTTTAGTCATTCCATTAGCAAAGCAAAAAGTATATTTAAAAAGGTGCCAGAGCAAGTGATTGGATGATCGGAGCGTTAGAGTAACGCCTCGCCCAGGGTAACGTCGCCATGTGATCGGAGGAAGCAGGAAGGGAACGCTCAACTCCTGGATCACAACACAACTACCTTTTTCCATTGAGGAACAGTTTTCCTTAGAAAACAATTAGAAAATGCCATTGGGTACTATAAAGAATATTAATCAATATTATACTATTGAAATTACATGTTTTGGGTTATTCTTTTTCTTTTACTCAAGGTCATAATACTGTGAATCTCTGGGCAGCATTCTTGCGGAAAGGTAGACATATTTCGATGTTCAATGAGAAACAAGGTCACCACTGCTACAGTTGCCAATATTTTGACTTTTTTTTTTATCAGTTCTGTTTTGGTCCCTCATATTTTTCTATGTTCATCTTTTGTCTCCCCTCTCCCCCCATTTTCTTTTTCTCCTGCCCCTCTCTTATAATGGAGTGTCATCCACTTGTTTTGTTTGGCGTCAGCTGTCGTTGCCAAATAATTTTGGTGACTCCATTGTTCACACTGAATCCTCTTTCAAAGCCAGTGATAACCTGCCACGTCTAACGGCACTGCCTCAAAGTAAAGTGTCCGTGATGTTTTCAGTGATAAAGCACTACGTAAGCAAGTAGTTCCCTAAGCTCAGGCAGCTGCTTCAGCGTTGCTCAATCCTCCATGAAACATACAGGTCATTTTATTTTATGCATAAAGCTGACCTTTAAGGTGACCTACATTGCTGAACGTTCAAAACTAGTTCGTTCTGAGAAAGCAGCCACTGTGCTCAGAGAATGTAATTTCTGTGAAAGTCTCAGGACAGTACCCAGAAAGTTCCAGGAATGCATATGGGTAAGTTCTGGGGAAATCTGTTGCAAGTTTCATGCCGTTTCTAGCTTCTTTTTTTTTTTTGCTATAGATGCAAGAGTCAGCTTTGCAAGAGGCAAAAAAAAGTCACATTCCTTTTATTTGGGGTTATAAGAGTTTAGTTTGATGCGTCAGCCTAAAACGGATGTGACAAGGAATTGTCTCTGTAGAAACACGGACAGACTACAGCAGCTGCCTGAGCTTTGGGAGCTACTTGGGAGACCACTTATCACTGAAAACATCATGGAAAACTTTACTTTGAGGCAGTGCAGTTAGACGTGGCAGGTTACCACCGGCTTTGAAAGAGGATTCAGTGTGAACAATGGAGGCACCAAAATTATTTGGCAACGGCAGCATTATGCAAACAAAACAAGTGGATGACAAAAGCATGAAAAGAGCCATTTCTCTCAGCTCCACAGCGTATTAACACCATGAATAAAAAGCATCTTTTGTTTCTTGGTTCTTGATTATTGTCCCTCACCACAAAAGGGAGATGCCGTTATCAAGGGGCAAGCATAAATGCACCAATGAGGATTTACAGCATCCCCATCATTGTTCCATCAAGCAGGCTCTCTGGTGTAATACAGCAAAACCTCAAAACAGTCAAGCATCTAAAGCGGCAGAATGTTTTTGATCAGCTTTTTTTGTACAGAGCTGAATGCCCGACAATTCAGAGAAAGAGAAGTTGGCCGAAGGATTTGGGCATCTAAGGGTTAGGATAAACTAGAGCCAAATCTTTACTGAAAAAAAATAAATAGAGTGAATCAAAAAGTTAAAATCCGGCTCATGTTTGCTGGAAAGCGATGAAATCAAAACTAAAGCTGTCATCACAGAGAACAGGATCAAATTAGATTGAGGCTGAATCATTCTGCAAACTCACTCTGGGGAACCCTACATTTCACATCCAGAATCTGAACAGCTTGTTCCTGTTCAGCCTGGAATCAGAGTAATTGCTCAGAATCTGAAAAGGGGAGAATTTTGCGTCCAGTCTGGGAAGTGCAGCCTGACAAACGGTCTCCCTCGGTTCAAGCACGCCGACAGAAGCTTTCGGGATGCGTCTGGCCATGAAAATAAACACAGTCACAAATGAGGCCACTGTGTCCTTCAATCGCGCCGCCTGGACATCACAGCGTTGTAAATATCCAAGGACATTTTAAAGAGCACCTTTAAATGAAATAAAACGATGCCGTTATATCCATGTTTTGTTTTTTGCGTTTTTATCGTCTCTGTGTAATAAAAAAAAAAAAACACACATCAGATGAAATGAAGAAGAATACCAATATTTTACCTGCAGATGTCTGCTTGAACTTTTCACTCTTCTTCTTTCTCCACTTCCAGGGCTTGAGGAGTCTGCCAAGAGTCGCAAACTTGCTCCGGTGACGGATGGGTGGAGTGTGTGTGCCAGAAACCAGGGACTCGGAGCGCATGGCAGACAGCCGCTCTACTTCCTCAGCTGTAAATAAATGATTAAACAAATAAATAAATAAAAAAACAAACAAACAAACAAACAAGCTTATCTTCTGGTAAACCATCGTGCACACTGAACCAGAAATTGGAAGAAGCAGACTCTTTCACTTTTTAAAAGGACCTGGCGGTGGGAAACGTGTGCCGAGTGGCTTCCTGAAATCTGTAGTAACTTAATGAGACTGAACCAAGAGCATAAACAAACCTGCACGTCAGATATCATTATGCAGAACGCGCTCCGAGTACAAACAGTTTGAGGCTGCGCCCCATTCCGAGCAATTGATGTGTCACTCCAAAAAAAAAGAAAAAAACCCACACTAAACAGACTGACAAGCAGCTCATTATGGAGGGAATTTTTCAGCTCCTCATGAAATATTCACGAAGCCCAGCCTTCTGGCTTTAAAGTACCGTCTGACATCAAAAGCAAAGAATGTACAGCATTTTGTCCCAACGCAAACTGCTACACAGATATGTGATGCAACATGCAAAGAGCAACAAACCACCACATTAATGAGACAAAACATTTGGCCAGACCCAAAATGCTGAAAAAAATGTGAGGGGTACGTGATAACACAGCACCATGCAAAATCTTTTTTCAAATTTTATCACATTATGATCCACGGTTTTAAATTTTTTTATTACAAACTAATGCCTCAAAACTCTGTTGGGCATTTGTTTCTTATAGATCGAGCTGCAAGTCTTCTGGAGCAGCTAAAGACTGAAATGTTTGCTCATGAGATCAAACTCTATTAAATTGCTGTGAGATGGAGCTCACAGCAATTTTGCAATAGTTGCCACTTAATTTGCAACTATTGCCACATATTTTCAATTGTATTTCAATCTGGACATTGACTGGGGTTGTTCTTAGAAAAATATCTTTACATCTACATATTTAGGCTTACTGTCCTGCCGTTTTCACCCTGGTCTCAAGTCTTGTGAAGCCTCTAAAAGGATTACCCAGCAGTTAACAAGGCCACCTCTGACCTGTATCACTATCCCACCTGAAGAAAAGCAACCCTGCAGCAAAAGACTGCCAGCATGCAACAAAGCTTCATTTTTATCTAATCTGAAGAATGTGTTATTCCACTTTTGACATGCACACAATAAAGACTGGAGCAAACTTTAAACGGAACTTGTTTTGGATTTCTTAAAAAAAGAAAAGAAAAATCTACTTGGTGCGCACCATTTTTCCAAAAACATCTGTTTGAATTCAAAATGACCTTATAATATTTATTTCACTAAATTTAAAAAGTAAATGTGATTGTAATTGGGCATTTTCTCTTGTATGGTACTTTAAATCAGTTCAAACTCAGTCGACAGTGCAGATTAATATCTTTTTTTGTGTGCAAGCTAAAAGTGCTGAAATATTTGTATTGATCATTAGTGGGACGATGTTTCAAGTGTGCCAATTTATAAAAGTAATATATGAAAAGCAAATGACATTCAAAAAGATTTTAATTCCTTCACAATGATGTATATCGTTGTAGAACCCAACATTAACTTTTCAAAATAGCTCAACAACTCAACTGAAAATTTCAAAAATAGGAAAGCACTTAGAAATGGACATTTTGAACTGATCTTTTAGATACCATAAGGTACAGTATTGCATACCTTAAAGTCATACACTGCCATTCATTCATTACTGGAAAGTAATTATTGTGTTGCTGAGAAGGTCAATTAACTAACTGGATTTATTTTGATGTATGATTTTTAGATTTATTCGTAACAGAATATCAATGTCCTAAAAAGCTGGAGCAATAAAAAGGTTAAGAATCAATCCTATGTATAAGAAAAATGACCTCTAGCAGGATCAGATTTCATCAATGACATCCTGACATAAAAGAATGTTTCACTCATATTATTTGCCATCAAAGACATGGACATAAGGCAGACAATTCGCTGAGGAAAAGGGACGGCTGGATAAATAATCTGACAGTAATGCAGTGCACACATATTTCCAACAGATTGCTACTTGAGTGCAATCTCGCTTGTTTGCTGCTCTATAAATAACTTCACAATGGGTGCTGATTTTTTAAATTTTCTTCATTAGAGACTAGAGACGGAAAACAACTTGAAGCACAGTGACTTTAAATACCCACGTGATGATGTGCCTTTTTTTTTTCTTTTTTCTTTTTAGAAACTTTACCAAAGTCCAAGTGATGGCTTGGTACATCAAACACCTTCAAAGGCTTCATCACTGTAATATGTATGACACTTTGGGTGCAAGAGTAGGTTTGAAATGTGTTCAAAGCGATTAAGATTAAATATATTCTCCACCCAAGAGAGGTCTTCAAATAAACAAACTGGAGCATTTTCAAGCAGGAAACGCGTGAGCACACGTCGAGCAGTCACTGTGATGGTGCAGCGTTCTACAATCTGTTCAAGATCCTGGCAGATGAGACAGAGACTCAGTCTGCAAAATGAAAGGAGACCGAGAACAGTTTATTAGTTTATCTCTTAGTTACGTGGTTACAGTGCCGATGTTCCTTCAAGACAGGCGATCACTGACCCCAGCATTTCCTCCCACTTTGTCTTCATCATGACCCACGCGACACTCTTCCCCTGTTGTAGTCCTACAACGTGTCTACTTTTAATTAAAAACACTTGTTTGCCTACCAAGATGGCTGAGTGATGATGTAATGACTTTGAATTAGGAAATGCTTGAAGCAAACAGGCTGTAAAAGCTGCATGGCCTCTATGGAGTAAAACAGGGCAGGGGAAACTATTGAATTATTCCAAATTACTTCATCTGAATGTCTTTATTGTTGTTGGAAAGGAAAGCAGTCGTGAAGTTGCCCTCTACTCGGGCAGATTCTATTCACTTTAATGACATCATTAGAAATAGAGCCACTCTTACTAAAACAATCAACCGTCTGAGGGAGACCCATCTGCCCATCAAACGCCCCTATAGAGCCTTGAGGTGCAGCCACGCCGCACGGCGTGCTAAGGGCGAAGCCCCACAAGCCTACTCACCGTCCTGCGTGCTATTTCCACGGCTGCAGTTGCTGCAAATGTGCTTGATTTCCTTCCCGATCTGACAGTGGATGGTGAAAGGCATGTTGTTATTGTGGTGGTGGTGGTGGTGGTTCTGCTGCTGGTGCGGATTCTGGCCGCGGTCCTTCTTGTTACTCAGAGACATTATTTTGACCAGGCTGAACGCCTTTTTCTTAGGTTTCTCCACCGCCACGGGCGTGTTTTCTCGGTACCCGGTGGGAAGCCAGGCGCCGTGCATGATGGTAAACGCGGGATCCACCGCCGGGTAATTGGCCGTCTTAAACATACGGACGAGGGAAAAAAATAAAAAAATCAAAAAAAAATCGGAGCGATGTTACTACGATGCGGGGGATTCAATTTAAAAGGGCCATCTTTCGAGTCCAACCTGACCTACTCCGTGGATCCCGAGTCGATCGCTCTTCCGTTATTCCACACCTTTTTTTTTTTTATTATTTTTTACTTGAGATCCGTGTTGTGCTCTGTGGTAGATTCCGTTGCGCAAAGTCGCAGCTGCTGGCAGATCCAAGGGAGCTAATAATAAGAGAGTCCGAGTAGTGAATGGCAGTGACTATCTCTCCCTCCTTGTGCTGTGGACTGCAGTAGGTTGTGGCTAATCCACGATTAACGGATCCGAGCACTGGCTGCAGCTGATTGGCTGCGCAGTGCGCTCCTTTAAAAACCCTGCGTGAACCGAGCAAAAGTTGGTCGTTCTCCATCTGCTGCACAGGTCGCCAAGCTGCACTAGCCTACATATTGTGATCGTTTTCTGTTATGTTAAATCAGCACTGGGATTATTCTCAGTTAACAAAAACGTCAGCACAACAAATTACAGCGACCGCCACATTCAGGAGCCCAGATGAACAAACCTAATTAAGACACTCACTGATTTGCATAAATAAGGACAGACAAAAAAAATATATATATATTTTTTAAATATAGAAATAAACAAATGCGATAATTTAAACAATTTTTTAAAAGGAATGCTTTGTATGCATAGTAAAACCTTCCTTTTCTGCTAAATTGCCTGTTATTTGTCATGTTTTTTTTATTTCCTGTTGCATTTTCCGTCACAATACAAAGCATTGTAACAGTTCAAAGGTCATTTAACCCTTTCTCATCCACCTCATTGTGTAACCACAGGTTTTGCCTCAACCTCCTTCCATTTTACTCTCATACAAAATCCGTGTGTACTAGGTATTCAACCATTTTGTACAGTTTTGCATTTCTGAGTGGTATGGATGCACAGTACAGTATTAAAACATCAGAATGTGGAAATTGCATTGTTTGATGTGGTGATATCGCTCATGATGAACCCACATCTCGTTCTCTTTCTTTTATTGACAATGTCACATCATCTCTACCACTGTCCCTGAGCTTTCTGATCTTGGTCAAAAAGATTCTGATCAGCAGTAAAGGACCCTTCAGGTATTTCAAAACACATTATTGAAAAGCAGAGTTTGAATGTATTCCACCTGAAATTCCTTATACTATCAATTATCGCATTCAAGCAAAGTTCCAATATTGCAGATGCTGTATACATTTTTTTTTATTATTTGAGTCACAATACCAAATTTCCTTGCAGCAAACTATGAAAATCCACCTGTGGCAACCAAAATGACAAAGAAATGAACTAGTAAAGAGGTACAATTACCAGCAATGGTTGCGTTTCCTCTTAGCAATAAACAAACAGCTAAAATCAGAAGAGCAACACTGACTGCCATTCTATATTTTGGTGTATAATTACTTAATCGCAGCGTATTGTTTATATAGAAATATGTAAAACGAACAGAGAATCTCATCACCAGATTCAATAAATCCTGAGAGAGCATGACTCAATAAGAACCATCAAGTAATTTAAGAATTAATGTGATGAGATGGTTATTTTTTTAACTGCCTTTATTTACACACCCGCGCTTGTTTTACATCTGCTGCATGATGTTCCATGATCTGAACTTCTATGCAGAGCCAGTGTAAAGGCAAAATGTATAAATGAAATAATTAGCTGCTCATAAGAAACAATCGAAATAACATTTTGAATGGGAAATTACTGATCTTAAAATAATATACCCCTCGCTAAAAAGACTTTGAATAATATCATTCTTCAAGAATTTCAAATGCCCAGTAATTTGATTCCAAAAGCTTTTTGTGTAAATTCTTGTGATCATTGCAAATATTAACGGTCCATTAATGACCCATTAATAATGCAAAAGACGGGGGACCCCCAGGGCACATCCCAGCACATTTCCTGTAGAGCAGTGACTGATAATGGACTGAGGGGTGAGATGGGATTGTTATGGGGGAGGAGGGAGGGAGTGTCTTTGATGTTCCCACAATGAGCCCCAGCTTATTCCAGTGGCATCAAAGCTCTCTCTGAAATGAGGTGGAGGCACACACATCTACTCCCCTCACATTGCAATGCAGTGCTTGCATTGCCTTGCCATCAGTTGCCTACTTTATGACAAAAAAGCTGCTATGCTGTGTCTTGTTACACCTTTAAACTCAGAAATGTATGAAATAGGAGGTTCTTCTGAGCCAGAGCTCATTTGTAAACTATTTGAGAAGGTTGCAAAAATGATTTAAAGAGTATTCTTTTGACTAGAATGACAAAATTGTTTTTCCATCTATTCCTTGTCTTTATCTGCTTGTTCTCGCAGTGTCGCAAGGAGGTTGGTTGCTGTTGCCAGTGATCACTCGGCGAAGAAGCAGGGTACACTCTGGACAGGTTTCCAGTCTATCACAACATAGGGACACACAGGACAAACAACCGGACTAGTGCAACACACTAATCAGTTAGGGGGAGGGCAATTTAGAGTATTCAATTAACATAAAGCTTTGTTTTTGGACTCTGGCAGAAAGCCGGAATAGCCAGAAAGAACCGACACATTTATAGGGAGTACATGCAAACTCCAAGGCTTCATACAGACTGTTGTAGTTCAATCATTTTTATCTCTGTACACCACCCAGGTCTGTTCACCAGTTTCGGGACCCAAACAGAACCCCTCAGTGTTATTACCTTGTGAAATGATGAGATTTGGTTAAGAGATTTGCCAAAAAAAAAAATTGTCAAATGTTTCAAGCCATACAAATGGAACAGATACAGAGTGGCATTCAAAGTCCAGCGCTGGGCGTCACTTGGCACACCTTAGGGGTAACAGCAAGTGAGGCAAAGATTGTAGCACGAGTTTAGCTTATTCTTCTACGCAATCCGTACCCTTCCTACAGGTTACGGATTTCCTATCAGTTTCAATCCGTCTATGTATGACTGGCGACAGTTGCACATAAACATGGTTGTGTTAGCTGTAGCAGCGTGTGTGTAAGCAGATAAAAGAGATGGAGGAAAACACGGTACAAGACTACGATTCAAACCCAGGTACCTCTTCCAAGATACCAGTGATACCAACTGCTCCATTAAACTGCAAACACCTGTTTCAAGAACATAGTTATCTGATGTATTTACTGTATATATTTTGTCTTGTTTCTACATCTTATTATGCTCATTTACATTTCTTATTTAAATCGAAATTGACCCCATTTCTTCTGACACAAAATTATGTGCACAGTCCTTCTGCAAGGAGTTACTGGCTTTTACTTCTTTTCAAGCATTACGTGTGATCTTTGCATAGTGTAGATGTTGTTTAGGATTTCTCTCTTCATCAAATAAATCTTAGAAAACCAGATAAAATGGGGCCATCTGTTAGCTGTAGACCATAATGATAGTATGCAGCACTGCCCTTATGTCAGCATTGTGTCAGCCAGCCCTAACCACTGCTCCAGCACATCGGTCAGATTTAATCAGCCTCTCATCTGACGTCCAGAAGGATATGTCTGCTTTACTGTAAATATATACAGAGAGAGAAGGAAGAGAGAGCGAGAAGGTGCAGATTATAGACTCTAACCTAAGGAAAATCTACAGTATATCCCACCTCCATTTAACCTGTTTGCTACCAGACAGCCAGAGGTTCAAAGATCAAAAGATACAGGAGGGATAATCTCTTATAATATACCACTGCTTTTTAAAGATTGTGTTACTTCTCGTTGCCTGGTTCTTTCAAACTTGTATGATTTTTAGGAGCACGGCTTTCCCCAAATGTTTAAAGGAAACATTCACCTAACAACTTGAAATGTCCATTTTTTTAGTGAACCACAGTAAATTAGGCGTTTGCAACAGAATGTAGGCCAATTTCCTGTCCAACACTTTGAAGGACTTTCATAACAGTTTAAAAATAAAACACTGCTGCCAGAGTTGTACTCTGAGACTAAAAGTGTTGTACTTTTAGTCTTCCAGGGAGGCTCCAAGAAGTTGCAGCTAATCCCATTTGACCTACATAAGGATTTTCAGTGTTGTTTTACAGTGTATTTTACTTGAAGGACAGATTCTAGATTTAACTGGTTTCCATGGCTGTGGTGCAGGTTTTGGGTGAAACAATCTTACAACTTCCGACAGAGCAGCCTGTCACTACAAATCTGCTGTACCCATTCGCCATGTTATCCGTCTCTTCCCATCTGTCATTTGCTCTCTGCGTTATTCTCTATCTAACTCAATGCAAGAATATAACACAATTCTATGACAAAGTCTAAATGACATAAAATAAAAAAAGATATTGAACATAGATTTATCTTTTGAATAGGACAATTTTCACAGCCTTTTGACGATGGTTTTGTCTCCACCTTCTGCGATGTCAGCTTCAGTTTGTCAGACAGTAGATTTATATTATGTGAAGCAGATGGAAATGCTTGTAAAAATCTGGACGTTTCTATTCAGACGAGAAGCTAAACAGAACAAGTTGAGCAGAAATGACAAATAACTGGGAGATAAAATGTATCTGCTTTTTTATCTGCACAACATCGTTCTCTCTTGACATCATTAGTCACCGTGAATATTATTCAGTTCAACCACTGACACAAAAAGAAAAAAACAAAAAACACTGTTGCTAACTGTTAGGGACTCTGCTTAGCTGTTTGACTATTACTCCCCAATGGAATAAACAGACAGATGTTAATTTTTCAGTACTGTTATCATTTAGAGCTTTAGTCTTTCTCTTTTAGCCCATCTAAATATGAATATGAATTTCTCATTCTTCATATAAATGCAAGCAGCTTTTCATTTTTGAGTACAAGTCCATTGAAATTGTTTATAGTTCAGTGAAAGACTTTTGATTGGGAGGAATAATAAACAAAAAAAAAATCATAATAATAAAGTTGATTAAATAATGAATATCTCATTAATATTATGTGCTACAGTTATTCTGCTGCAAACGGTTAAAAGCACAGAAAATGTGAAATGATGCACAGGCCTCCTCATTGCAGCGCTGCTCAGGATCTGACTGTTACGATGTCGCCCTCTAGTGGCTATAGTTGATAAGGTTGTAGCAGATACTGTTGATGCCAATTTGGAAGTTTTAAAATGTTAGAAATCCTAATTTGGGGACAGACATTCCGTGCTTTACAAAACATTAAAAAATACAGAAGCTGCTGAAAAACTTTTAGTCTGTCTTGCAGGATCAAATTGTTGGTATGACACTCACATCCTATGTTCAGTACACAATTTGCCCTAAATCAGAGTGGATTTAACAAATCCCTGTATATGTTAATCACTCAGCTGAGCCCTGAATGTTGTTTTTGTACCCACATTAGTTCTTCTTTAGACAAATAGAAAAACCGAAAAGAAAACAAAAAAGAAAAATCTGAGAAAATGAAATTGAAAATCTGTTCTATTTTAAAATTGCATAGAAAAATCAGAAAACAAGTAATTAAACATTAAAATGAACATTTCTGTCAAATAAATAAATGACTAAAATGAATGTGTTCAAAATAAGGAACAAACTCAGTTTTCATTAGGCCAACTTTGAATGATAAAACTAATGAATTAATTCTGAATAATTTCAAATGTTACTGAGTTGTAAGCAAACAAACAAACAAAAAGAAACTTTTACAATCAATATTTTGGCAGGTATCAAAGATCAGCTTTAGGTTCATAAACAATATATGTTTTTAACAATCTCAGCAACATTATTTGTGGATTATATAAACTCAAATTAATATCACAAGGTAAACTTTCTTCAAATGTCTTGGAGAGAGGGGGAAATGTCTGCAAAAAGGTTAGATATGACTACAGAAAAGTTTGGTTATGATGATAAAAATAAGTAACATTAAATTGCATCCTATAGAAAAGATTTGCGCTAGAATAAGCAAAAAAAAAAAAAAAAAAGTTAAATTGGGTTTTACTCTCAAAAACAACATCCAGTTTTCCCTGAAACAATCAGATTTTTGTTTGTGGAAAGGCTTTTTCTTACCTACTCAAGAAATTGTACAGTCAATGCTAAACAACAGACACAACAAGGCCCAAGCGGGTACTACAAGTTTGACTGATGCCTCAAAAAAAGTGTTGAAAAGCTGAAACCAGCTTTGCAGCGACTAAAATCTTTTGTGTGGTTTAGAAAGAACGGCACTGCGTGCTCCTCTTCCAGGGAACATATTTTACTAACTCTGATGTCTTGAAAAACACAGAAGAGAAACCAAACTAAGAACCGTCCTCAAATGTGATGCTATTCCAGGGAAGACTTTGATACTTTCAAAAGTACATGCTTCACCAGAAAGGTAAATGCCAAGTTTCAAACCAACATCTGCAGGCAAAGAATATATTCTCAGGGGAGCTTCATTCAACACAAAAAACATTTGTTTCAGGTCATACATCTTGTTAAAAGAACACAGTACGCTACCTTCCAGAAGCAATTCAATATGCCTTAAACCAAAAGCTTCAGCCTCTTGTATTGAGGTTTTATGCAGTAGCAAAATGCACAGTTGTGGGTATGGAAGGAAAATTATACATGGTCCATAAAACTTCCTAAAACAAAATCTAAAATGTGTGGTTTGTACTTGGACTCAACCCCCTGTGGTCTGATACCTCTAAATAAAATTAAGTGTTTCCAACTATATACTGAGGTTACACCAATTAGGAAACAAAGCGCACCCGTTTGTAATTTATTCCCACTAAAACAAAATACATATATACACTGCTCAAAAAAATAAAGGGAACACTTAAACAACACAATATAACTCCAAGTAAATCAAACTTCTGTGAAATCAAACTGTCCACTTAGGAAGCAACACTGATTGACAACGGGGACCCTCGTCGGGTCAATCAGTGTTGCTTCCTAAGTGGACAGTTTGATTTCACAGAAGTTTGATTTACTTGGGAGTTATATTGTGTTGTTCAAGTGTTCCCTTTATTTTTTTGAGCAGTATATATAGATCAAGTAGTGAAGATCTCCTTGGCTTGTTAGAAAGTTAGTTTTTCCTTCCATCTCACAACAAAAACACCACCAAGGTTTTATGCTCCAATGTTTCAAAATGAGAAAGAGGTATATGAGGTATGTTTACTTTTGTAAGGCACTGTATGCCAAGAATGTGACCAAGGTTTAAGCGTTTTAAAAACCAGATACAGATGGAAAAAATACCTTTGTAATAAATGTGTGCAATGTCCAGATTGTTAAAAAAAAAAGGCAGTGAGGGTCCTGTTGAGTGAAGTTCTGCAACAAGCAGAAAGTGAAACTGCAACTCTTTAACACTCTACAGATGGCAGAGTGAATAAATCTCAACATGTGAAAGAAGGATTAACTTAGAACCTCTCATGTGACTATAATATTCTAACTCATGCGAGTTGTATGTTGTTCTGAAGAAAAGAAGAAAGCAATGTTATGAATGAATATATATATATAAAATGTTGATCCTTACAAAAAATGTTTTACATATCTACGTAGGTTTTATGAATTATAAGAAATGAACTACTAGTAAAACACCATAAAAGTAAAACAATCTGCAAGAGCTTTAATACCATTATAAATATGATACTGCATGTTATCTACTAATGAAAACTGCTTGACACAAAACGCTAAAAGATAAAGCACCGACTGTTACTATAACTTCATCGGGATCAATGTTCCCACAAAAAAAAAAAAAAGAAAAGGAAAAAAAAAAAAAAATTTAATGATCAATCATTAAAAATCTTTGGTGAAATGATATTATTAAATTATCAAGGTGAGATCATTTTTTAATCATTTTCTATAGACAATGTCAATATACTGTCAATGGATAATGATGAATTTGAGGAAAATTGCAACAAAAATGTTAAAATTAAGAATAATTTCTTGTTATTTTTTTTAATTTCATTTACATATTTTAGTTGTATAAAAAAATAAGTTATTTTGATCTGATTATTAAAAAGCTGATCAACCGTCTGTATACATTTTGTCTTTTGGAAGTGCTTTAAAAAACCTCCACTAGAGAGCAGTGTTGCACCAAGGCTTGCATGAACTTCACAATCTAGACTCACAAGTTTGACTATATTGTACATCATCCATCTTCCAAGTTATTTTCAATTTTATAGGTTACCATTACTGTAATTCAAACAAGCAACCAATCTACCAAGTTTGCTTGTACCGCAATTTTATGAAACAATTCCATATCAAAAACTATTAGGGAAATAAAAAAATTAAAAAAAATCTTTAGACTAAAGTCTCAGGCTATTAAAGTCTTTCTCCCATATCTTTGGTGTCCAACATAATCATACCTACAGCAGAGCATTTGTTATTTTATATTCAAAGCCCGTTTGGTTAAATCGGTGTAATTAAGACAGAGTTTCGAGCGAGGTGATTAAGAATCACAGGCAACAGCTCTTCTTGGAAAGGAGGAAATTAACATCTCTGTTAGGACAGCACAGTCTGTGCTGGTGTCGTATAATGAAAGGTGCAGCAAAGTCGAAAGTGAACAGTGCTGGCCTTCCCATTTCTCTGCAGCCACAGCCGTCTGGAGCAGGCTGCGTCCAGGCAACCAAAGCTCGATGCAATCATACCACTTGACAGCAGGCAAGTGAAAATCAAAAGCCAAGAAATTGCAAAAAAAATGAAAGCAACCTCCTGCAAGCTCGGCCACATAGTTATACTGACAGGCAGAACTTCACCGTTCCTCTGAGAGGGTCTCCATCTGCACAGATGCTTCTGTTTCTTTGACAGAAATTTGAGTTTATTCTGCTCAATAAGCGACACACCGTTGGGAGGAACAAAGTCTCAGAGAAGTCCAGGTTTCCCTTGACCTCATTTTGTTCTGCTGAAGTTAATATCGCTCTTTGTTTCAGGCACAGGTGACATTACATAATCTATTTCTTCCTTCTATTTAGAAATGGCCCGTAGCTCCTACAATATAGCTTCGTAATTTCAGTCATTACAACATAATTTACACTGCAATACTTTCCTCCCATATCCATTAAGAAGATGCTTCCAACGTGATCTCCAAGTCCGAAAATCATAAATATCTTAGACCAGGGGTGGGCAAACCTGGTCCTCGAGGGCCGGTGTCCTGCAACTCTTAGATGTCTCCCTGGTCCAACACATTTGAATCCAACAGCTGAATCACCTCCTAAGTGCAGTCAGGTTCTCCAGAGTCCTGCTAATGACCTCATTATTTGACTCAGGTGTGCTGAAGTAGAGACACATCTAAAAGTTGCAGGAGACCGGCCCTCGAGACCTGGAGTTGCCCACCCCTGTTTTAAAGCCTCGTTTCTGAAGGAAATAACCGAAATATATGTATTTGTTTGCTATTCTATTAAATGAGACAAACAGTAGTTCTTGCACTACTTCGAGTAATTAAATATTGTGTAAGATTTTTAACTTCTGTTTTAAAAAGTGTTTGTTCCTTAAAGATTCCTTTCTTTTTTGGGGTGGAGTGGTTATACTCTCTTGTTTCAGGCCAACAAGCATATTTGGATAGATAACCTTAGTAAACACAAAAGGAAGTTTTCAAATGATTTCATGCATTATGGGGAAAAACTATCCAAACCAATCAGGCCCTGTTTGAAAAGGTAATTGCCCCTAAACCTTATAACATGTTGCACTGCCCTTAGCAACAACATCTGGCATTAAGAGTTTGTAGAGACGAGTCTTAAACATAATTGCTAAGAAATTTTGGCCCACACTTCTTTGCAGATGTGTTTTTTATTCAGCCTCGCTGAAGGCTTTACAAGTATGAACAGCATGTTAGAGGTCATATTTGAGTATCTGAATTTGATTCATTTTCAGACATTGTCTAAATTACGAGTTTTCAAGTATCTAGCCTGCTAACTCTCGCCATTCTTGATCTTCCATACATACATGTTTCACTGATGTTGTTTGGTTTACCTGCTTTAACTATTATGCCTATCACCACATGACATGAGGCTTCGGTTGGTTTGTCAATTACAATTTCTAAAGTATGAGCTACTTTTTGCTGTGTCCACAGTTCATTTAACCTCCTGTAATAAAACTACGGAGGCTCGGAAAAGAATACTGTGTATAGCCACAGATTGATACAAAAGCATTAGTCACAATGTGACTTTCTAGGGTATGTTTTTTAATAATAAACATTAGCACGGTTGAATGTAAATATCTGAGTCAGTATACATGGCACAACCCTTTAGATTTCACAAAATCTACATTAAATCAAAAGTAGCTCACCCAAATTTTAGTTTTAAAATTGATTGGATTTTTAAACAGTATGTCTTCCTCCCCCCCCCCCCCAAAAAAATCTATTAATCATTAAAAGCAAACTTAATACTGCATTCATACCAATTATAAGTATAAGTATGTAACCTTTCTACTACTGTATGAGCACGCATCAAAACTGGTTTGAATTTGTTTTAACAACAAGAAAAAAAAGATGTACAACAAAAGTTTTAATATTTCTTTTGAATACCATCCTATGCATTGAGTACTGTCAAGTGCTTTATGTCCAAATGCTTTAGTTCCAAAATGAATCCTGGGATTTATGGTACAGTTTGGAGGGAGTGCTGAATGCTGCAGTGCAGCTTGGATTGAACTCGTCTCAGGTTTGCAGCTGCATTGAGGGGAGTCTGACTCTGAGAAGGCACTTAGTCAGCAGAACGGTCCTAAAGAGCTTCTGCGCCATGAGGACTGCACAGGTGACACCTGCAACTAATGCCTAGTGTTTAAACATTCATCATCTGCCTGATGCATAAAATTCTTGTCCAAAAAATATATAAAATTTTGCCCTCCCTGAAAATATCTATCATTCCCAGTCATTCAACACTTAAATGTTTTTTTGTCCTCACAAGAATGAATAAAATGCATGTTGTCTAGTTAAAACATTTGAAAGCAGCGTTTAAGAGTAAAATACGATGCTCTCTCTGCAGCAGTTCAGCCTTCTTTTCTTTTTTCTGCTCAGCATGCATTCATAGCTTCTTTAAATATGAGCCATAAGTACGCCATCATGCTGCTTTCAGAGGCATTCAGAAGCAACCATTTACATATCTTCCTCCACGTAGAAAGCACATCACGGCCAAACATCTTCCCTCAACATGCACTAAACAGCCTCTCGGCTTAAACCAACCAGGGGTTGGTAGATGTTGTGGCCAGGTGGCACTGACGGTTGATTGAAATTGTGAGCAGCAAGGGTCCTTGATGTAGCGCTGCTATTTTTTACTCTGATTTTTCCCACTCATGTTTTATTCAAACTCAGGATGCTTCAGTACAAGAAGGTCTATTTGCTGCCAAGTACGGATGCCGGGTGCTTGGCTTCTGTGCTTCTGTCCGTCCCATGATCGTCTTCTTTAGTGCTGGTCAGGTGCTTTTTGACAAGGCAGAGCGATTTGAAACAGAAACCGACAACTGGCATACACATGACTTGCTTCTAATCATTGCCACTTTGTTCACCAGATTTGCAAATAGCATCCAGCGTCGCCACAAACAGCTAAAAACATTACAAATTCAACTGGCTCGAGCTCAGCAGCGTAATCAGAAATTCCCTTTCCGTTTGAGGAAGAAAAAAAGAAAAAAAAAACAAACATTCGACAGCTTGAATTGATGACTAGAGTCTGTTTGTACCCTAGACATTTGTAACTGTAATTTGTATTCCTATACCAGATATTTGATCTGACTGACCGGATATATATACAAAACACAAGACTAGTTTGTGCATCAGCTGATTTTGTAGGCGGCATTGTAGTGCTGGGTAGCACAGAGTGCTATGAAACAATGACCTAACATGCATCTGGTGTGTATTGATTGTTTTCTTTTAGGCAGCCAAGCTCACTCTATGATGGAACTGCAACAGAAGTAGTGAAGGAGGGAGAGGTGGGTGGTGAATAAGAGGAGTTTAGCTTTTTTTTGCTTTTCCCCTGCTTGTTGTGGCTGCATTACAATAAGCACACACGTGACACATTCCAGGTTTATATCTTTCTTTGCATTTGTTTCATATCAACAATTTGCTCCGATCAGAAATCGGAATACAAGGTATCCATGTAGCCCACACGCATGTAAATACACATTCCTGTAATACGACATGCTGTTTCATCTCTACAACATCCCCAAAACAGCCAAGTCTGGGTTGGGACTTTGCCTCATTGTATGCAGCTCAGCATTAGCATATTACAAATGAGGGAACTCCAGCTTCTGGCACATACCCCCCTCATGTTCCAGATGTTTAGAACAGCTGGTACACAAACAAACAGACACTAAATATGGTCCCTTTAATAATTCAGATGAGAATAGAAAGTTATGAACAGGAGCCAAGTCTCGTTTTCATGGACACTATATGATACGTTTTGCTTTGTGATTCATTTTCAAAGGTAATTTGTAAAATATTGTTGTTTCCCCCCCACCCCCATCTACATTACTGTTTAATGCCATCGCAATGTTGTTCAGTTTTCTAGGAAAGTGTTTTGCATCTGTTATTGTGTTTTCTAAATGTTATTTTGCTAAATGTGTGAGCCATCATGTTTAGTAACATTTTCGCTTGTTGTAAAATGTCATAGTCCAGCAAGTGCAAATTATGTTGTATTATGTAGCAGACTGTCCTACAGGGAGTCATTCATTAAACTGTTTTTTTTTTCTTTGTTTACTCATTTTATATGCACACTAAATAAGATAGAGCTCTTGCCCAAACAATTCAAAATGAGGTGACTGAAATTTAATCCTCAAAAAGATCATTTTATTTTGTTTCATTTGACTTAGTTATTCACTGTTTTCAAATGCTGTGTGATACAGTTTTAAACCACCGGTTTGTATGTATGAATGAAAAAGACACAAGGCCTTTTTTTACTGTCTGGGAATAAATTAGGCTAAATCTTTACCGTAAAAATGACAACAATTAATTGTATTTAGTATTCTTAAATGATTTTCCATTACTTTTTTTCCAGTTTCAGAATTTTATACTCATATTTAAACAATTTGGAAGAGCCCAGATGATGATGTCAGAACTTTGTAAGTTTCTAATTGTTTATCTCACAACATCTGAATGAATTGACCGCACACCTGTAAATCAATATTAAGTCAGCGCCTCAAACATACTGCTTCCTTGTGCGACAATAATTGGAAACCAACATAAATCAGCCAAGATATAAGGGAGAGAACCATGGATCTCTATCCGAAAGGGTGCAAAGTTCATCTGTTCAGACAATTATTTTAAAGTTAATAGCATGAAAATATCCATCCATCCATCCATCCATCCATTTTCTTCCGCTTATCCGGGGTCGGGTCGCGGGGGCAGCAGCTTCAGAAGGGAGGCCCAGACTTCCCTCTCTCCAGCCACTTCTTCCAGCTCCTCCGGGGGAATCCCAAGGCGTTCCCAGGCCAGCCGAGAGACGTAATCCCTCCAGCGTGTCCTGGGTCTTCCCCGAGGCCTCCTCCCGGTGGGACGTGCCCGGAACACCTCACCAGGGAGGCGTCCAGGAGGCATCCTTACCAGATGCCCGAGCCACCTCAACTGGCTCCTCTCGATGTGGAGGAGCAGCGGCTCTACTCTGAGTCCCTCCCGGATGACCGAGCTTCTCACCCTATCTCTAAGGGAGAGCCCAGCCACCCTGCGGAGGAAACCCATTTCGGCCGCTTGTACCCGTGATCTCGTTCTTTCGGTCATGACCCAAAGCTCATGACCATAGATGAGGGTGGGAACGTAGATCGACCGGTAAATCGAGAGCTTCGCTTTTTGGCTCAGCTCTCTCTTCACCACGACGGACCGGTACAGCGCCCGCTTCACAGTAGACGCTGCCCCAATCCGCCTGTCGATCTCCCGCTCCCTTCTTCCCTCATTCGTGAACAAGATCCCCAGATACTTAAACTCCTCCACTTGAGGCAGGACGACCCCCCTGACCCGGAGAAGGCACTCTACCCTTTTCCGGCTCAAGACCATGGCCTCGGATTTGGAGGCACTGAGCCTCATCCCGGCCGCTTCACACTCGGCTGCGAACCGCTCCAGTGAGAGCTGCAGATCACGTTCCGATGAAGCCAACAGGACCACATCATCCGCAAAAAGCAGAGATGCGATCCTAAGGCCACCAAAACGGATCCCCTCAACACCTCGGCTGCGCCTAGAAATTCTGTCCATAAAAGTAATGAACAGAATCGGTGACAAAGGGCAGCCTTGGCGGAGTCCAACTCTCACCGGAAACGAGCCCGACTTACTGCCGGCAATGCGGACCAGACTCTGACACCGGTCATACAGGGACCTGACAGCCCGTATCAAAGGGCCCGGTACCCCATACTCCCGGAGTACCCCCCACAGGGCCCCCGAGGGACACGGTCGAACGCCTTCTCCAAGTCCACAAAACACATGTAGACTGGTTGGGCGAACTCCCATGCACCCTCCAGGACCCCGCTGAGGGTGTAGAGCTGGTCCAGTGTTCCACGACCAGGACGAAAACCACACTGCTCTTCCTGAATCCGAGGTTCGACTATCCGACGGACCCTCCTCTCCAGGACCCCTGAATAGACCTTACCAGGGAGGCTTAAGAGTGTGATCCCCCTGTAATTGGAGCACACCCTCCGGTCCCCCTTTTTAAACAGGGGGACCACCACCCCAGTCTGCCAGTCCAGGGGAACTGCCCCCGATGTCCATGCGATATTGCAGAGTCGCGTTAGCCAACACAACCCCGCAACATCCAGAGCCTTAAGGAACTCCGGGCGGATCTCATCCACCCCCGGGGCCCTGCCACCGAGGAGCTTTTTGACCACCTCGGCGACCTCGTCCCCAGAGATTGGAGAGCCCAGCCCAGAGTCCCCATGCTCAGCTTCCTCAACAGAAGGCATGTTGGTGGGATTGAGGAGGTCTTCGAAGTATTCCGCCCACCGGCCCACAACGTCCCGAGTTGAGGTCAGCAGCGCACCATCCCCACTATAAACAGTGTTGGTGCTGCACCGCTTCCCCCTCCTGAGACGCCGGATGGTGGACCAGAATCGCCTCGAAGCCGTACGGAAGTCTGTCTCCATGGCCTCTCCAAACTCCTCCCACGCCCGAGTTTTTGCCTCAGCGACAACCCGAGCCGCATGCCGTTTCGCCCGCCGGTACCCATCAGCTGCTTCTGGAGTCCCACAGGCCAAAAAGGCCCGGTAGGACTCCTTCTTCAGCTTGACAGCATCCCTCACCGAAGGTGTCCACCAACGGGTTCGAGGGTTGCCGCCGCGACAGGCACCAACAACCTTGCGGCCGCAGCTCCGATAGGCCGCCTCGGCAATGGAGGTACGGAACATGGTCCACTCAGACTCAATGTCCCCCACCTCTCCCGGAACGTGTTCGAAGTTCTGCCGGAGATGAGAGTTGAAGCTCCGTCTCACAGGGGACTCCGCCAGACGTTCCCAGCAGACCCTCACTATACGTTTGGGCCTGCCAGGTCTGACCGGCTTCCTCCCCCACCACCGGAGCCAACTCGTCACCAGGTAGTGGTCAGTGGACAGCTCCGCACCTCTCTTCACCCGAGTGTCCAAGACATACGGCCGCAAATCCGATGAGACGATGACAAAGTCAATCATCGAACTGCGGCCTAGGGCGTCCTGGTGCCAAGTGCACATATGGACGCCCTTATGCCTGAACATGGTGTTCGTGATGGACAATCCGTGACGAGCACAGAAGTCCAACAACAGAACACCGCTTGGGTTCAGATCGGGGGGGCCGTTCCTCCCAACCACGCCTCTCCAGGTCTCACTGTCATTGCCCACGTGAGCGTTGAAGTCTCCCAGTAGAACAAGGGAGTCCCCAGGAGGGGCACTCTCCAGTACCCCCTCTAAGGACTCCAAGAAGGGTGGGTAATCTGAACTGCCGTTCGGCCCGTAAGCACAAACAACAGTCAGAACCCGTCCCCCACCCGTAGGCGGAGGGAGGCTACCCTCTCGTTCACCGGGGTGAACCCCAACGTACAGGCGCCCAAATGGGGGGCAACAAGTATGCCCACTCCAGCCCGGCGCCTCTCACCGTGGGCAACTCCAGAGTGGAAGTACGTCCAGCCCCTCTCAAGGAGACTGGTTCCAGAACCAGAACCATGCGTCGAGGTGAGGCCGACTATTTCTAGCCGGAACCTCTCAGCCTCGCACACTAGCTCCGGCTCCTTCCCCACCAGAGAGGTGACGTTCCACGTCCCAAGAGCCAGCTTCTGCAGCCGAGGATCAGACCGCCAGGGTCTTATTGTTTAGGAAGAAGATGGGTTATGTGTTCCAGAGGTTAACATGTGTTTTTTGTGTAAAAATGTGTGCATCAACACACAAACAAAAGCAAAAGACCTTGTGGAGACGCTGGCTGAAGCTGCTAATTGGGTTTTCTTATCCACAGTGAAATAAGTCTTTTACCAGCTTGACCCCAAAGGCGACTCAATGAGGAAGAAGCAATTGCTCAAAAAGCAATATAAAAAAATAAACACTATTGCAGTTTAGAAATGCAGCCAGAAATACATCCAGGAACACAGCACTCCATTTTTGATAACATTTTCTGTGGTCTGTTTAAATTAAATTTGAAGTGTTTGACCATAATGACACAAGCCCTGGTTTCAGACTGACAGACAATTTGTGGGCAGAACTAAAAATAACTGTGTGTGAGCAAGTTGGCAGACAAAACCAACTCTGTATCATCAGTTTGATCCGGAGGAATAGATCAGAATTCCAGCAAATGATTGTGAAAAGCTTGTGGAATGATATCCAACAACTTATATGATCAAAGTCTAGGGAAATACATGTACACTTTTGACTTTGTCTGACTAATCAAAAACATAGATAGATAGATAGATAGATAGATAGATAGATAGATAGATAGATAGATAGATAGATAGATAGATAGATAGATAGATAGATAGATAGATAGATAGATAGATAGATAGATAGATAGATAGATAGATAGATAGATAGATAGATAGATAGATAGATAGATAGATAGATAGATAGACAGACAGACAGACAGACAGACAGACAGACAGACAGACAGACAGACAGACAGACAGACAGACAGACAGATAGATAGATAGATAGATAGATAGATAGATAGATAGATAGATAGATAGATAGATAGATAGATAGATAGATAGATAGATAGATAGATAACCTATCTAACCCTAACACAGAAAAAGATCCAATCAACTGTCAGACGTTAAGAAAAAAACAGGATTTATAGTAACACAAGTTAAATTTCATCGGTTCGTGATGGTTCGTAATCCCCCCAGTTTGCAGTTCCGTAAGCTTTTTAGGGTTTCATATAGCGTATGTAAACCTCTGATTCAATTATATATAAAACCTGAACATAAATGTTTCAAAACCTATAAATGTCTAGTCCTTTTGTCAGAGCCATTTGCTGAATTTATTGTGTAAAACATGAGTCTACAGACAGAAATCTCATTGCTGCTGAGATGAGCTTTTGACAAATAGACAAATAAGAACACTCAGACAACCTCACCAAGTCAAAATAAATGCTGCATCAGCATGCATCCCAAATGCAGCACACTAACAGGAAATTTACATCTAAGCACATTTATTTTGTGCTCAGCAAAGTGCATATTGACTTTATTTCAATTGCCAATCTCTCTTAATTTCAGCAACCCCTCCCCTTCCCCCCCAAAAATAAAATAATACTATTCTTGGCAAACTCCACAAAGAATATAGCCTCTCAGCTGCTATGCTCTTGTTTGTTTGTGTGTGCGAGATCTCTAACGACATAAAGCTTTGCGATGCTTAACGATGATTGAAATCAAACAACGTTAACTAGGTCATCCATCCATTCCTCACCTCCGGCCTTTCGTGTTTTACGGCAGATCACACAATCGTTGAAAGCTGTGCACTGAATGATTCCATTAGGGTGGATTATGTCTTTATGTCTGTGTGGCAGAGCTGGTTAACTGTTGAACAAATTAGTTTAGTGGTGACTCTAAGCAGGCTACTCCAATAAATCCATGCTCTTTTATTTCATTAGGAAGCCGCAGGATATCTGTCATTTGTGCTACGGCCTTGGAAGATAGTGTTGTCACAAGGAGCGGGCTCCTACAGGGTTGACTGATTAACATAAGGGCTGACTATAAATCATGTAAGCAGTAGAAAATTACTCAAAGCACGTCATAAATCGACTGGTGTGGTATTAAATACATGGTGTCCTCTTTATGAAGATGCTGTTATGAATAAAAACCATTGATTTAATAACAAAATATTTAACTGGACCGTAAGAGATGGGGTTTGTCTCTTACACTCTTTACAAAGGCAAACATACTTTTTTATGAGCATCATTAAGAAAAAACATCAACAGGAATCAAAACAGTTGCCCTGCTCTGAGAACTAATTGCTTGGTTCTTGTTTTGCATCCCCAGCAGCCTAGGTTATTTATTATTGTTAAGCACCTCGCCACACAACCACTTGACTTTTGGTTTCCTTGGCAATAAGCAAGCTAAATCCTGCTCCACTTCTTCAGGTGGAAGTGAGTCAACCGAGCTGTTGTACAAATCGCCCCCGTACCATCCTCACGCTTTCGCATTAGCTAGTTGTGGAGCACAGAGAAAACTGGAACAAAAACAGGAGCACAGAGACAAATGACAGTCTGTTGTAATCGACAGCAGCATTTCTCCTCAGGCAAAACACTCCCTGGCACCAGCACGCCGAGCCTCGAAGCGTCCTTTCATTCATTGATCAAGAATGCACAAATCTTTTCTGCTCATGAAGCAGTCGCAGGAGCTTTTTAAAGCAGCTGACAAATTGTTGGCAAATGAAAGAGCTGCATGGGAGCCATAGGTTTTCGTTCTTATTTACGATCATATAAATTCGGCTTATTGTCCTCCCAGTAGGACAAGAGAATAAACCTGACACAAAATCATTAGTGGATTATTCGGTTCCATTATGCAGCATTTCAATTGATGTTCTAATATTTTCTACCTTGGAACCTGCATTTTTATTTGAACTTAATTACTATTTCAACTTTTGGGAATGTTGTCCTGACTAAAGAATCATGCTCTGCTTTGTATTCAGAAGCCCTTTTTCACATTTTGCCGCAGCACAACCACAAACTTTTGTGTATTTTACTGGGATTTTATGAAATGCAGCGACATAAAGTTGCACATACACCAGACAGCAACACATCAGACAGGTCAGAGAGAAAAAGCTGTGGAGAGTTTCAAAGCAGCATTAGGTTATAGCAAAAATATTTTAAGCTTGGAAATTTTCATAAAGGACTATTTGATCTACTGTCTGACAAACGGAAAGAGGTCTGCATAACTGCAAAGAAAATATTCCAATATGTCCACCTAAAATGTCTGAAAAGCTGCCAAAAGGCCCTTGATAAAGCTGGAGAACCCTTTAGAGGACCGCAGTTCAGGTGAGAGAAACTTTTGACAACATAATTGTGAGCTATGCTCCCCAGAAACATTCCCTTTTACGGAAGAGCACAATGGAATGAATGGCTTGGATCAGAGCACATGTATGCAGGGGCGGATCTACTGGGGTGGCATGGGGTGGCAGTTGCCACCCCAAATGAGAGCCTTGCCACCCCTGTTGCCACCCCAAATAGTTATGGGAAATCGGACATTAAGCGCACGAATCTCTTTTTTCCGATAACTTGAATGCAACACAACTTAACCTGACACCTACTAATGAGTAGCGGGAAGTGCGAGAGAAGGACAGAGCGCGAGGCAGCAGCATTGATGGATATATTACTATACAACCGTTATGTTAGCACTAACGAATTGTTACGTTAGTGCTAACGTAACAATTCGTTACGTTATCATCGTGATAACAATTTAACATAACAATTGGTATTGGTACAATTGTAATTGGTACAATTACAATTGTACAATATACTTATATATAATATAATTATAAATATAAATAATATAAATATATATTATATATATATATATATATATATATAATACAATATATATATAATATAATATAATTATATATATAAATATATATATATATATTTATTTATATAAATATATAAATAATAATATAATATATTATATATAATATATATATATAATATAATTGTACAAATACCAATTGTAATTGGTACAATTGGTAACAATTCGTTACGTTACCGAAATCGTTGTCGTGTAAACAGGGCCTTAGGCTCGGAGAACTAAAATGCACAACCAAACTCAAAGTCTAATAAAGTTTAACCTTCCTTACACTATTTTTAATTAAGTATTTAACAAACAAATGGCTTCTTCCGCGATAATTATGTGAAATTAAATTAATTGTCTAATATAAAAAATAGTTTGGTGCGGTCGAGCTCAGAGTCTGAGAGGCTTGTCCTTTATCAAACAATTTAGTTTTTTGCTTCTTATTTAGTGGAAATATTGGTGTTGATGAGATTTTCTCCAAAATAATAACCTTTTTCAACTTTTATAGCTCCACTGTTGACAATGAGGCTCTAACATTCACAAATGACATTGAAATAAAATCCAGTCCAACATCTGGTTTGAGGTGATTCCTCTGGAACCTGTTGGAGGAAAAATATCCCAACTTCAGAAGATGAGCTTTAACCTAACAGAGCTCTGTGGTTCCTCCTGTCAGTATGAGAGTCAGGGTGAGGAGGCGTCATGTTAGGAAGAGAAGTGGAAGCTGCAGGATCTTCAGAACAAACAGGTCATGATGCTGGGCTACTGATTATCCCTCTGTCTGGACACAGGATCAATATAACCAGTTTAAAAGATAAATGAATGGTTATATGCCAGACATGGAAAACTAGGATCACTCCATGCCATGATGTTCAGGATTTAGGTCTCATGGCATCTCAAGGTCTCAACATTGCAGCCAGTAGGTTGAGAGAAATACAGCTTTATTTTGTAGCAGCTCCCAGTTTTAGTATATGAGGCAGACAGCCTGTCTACTTTGAAGCCAAGGCTTAAAACTTTATTTTTTGATCAAGTTTATATAGCTGAAACAGCAATATCTGGGAAATGGTAAAGGTGTAGAAAGACTGTAACCAAGCATTCTTTCTCCAAGAAAAAGCTTCTTCCCAAGAGCTGTAAAATCCACCTGTCCCCTGTCCAGCTTTCATCCACTCCCCCCGCCCCCACTGCAGACACACTCACCCCCATTTGCTGCACTAAGCAAGGACTGATTGAGACTTTAGCAACAGATGTTTATATGTTTTATAATTTTACTTATTTATCACTGAGGGTAACACTGCAATTTTGTTATGTTCTAAGAACAAAATGACAAATAAAAATCTTATGTTTTAATAAGATAGCTGTTGCAGAACTGAACATTTCTTCCTGTTAAAGGAAGGTTTTTCTCCCCACTGTCACTCCATGCTTGCTCAATATGAGAAATTGCTGCAAAGTCAATGACATGATGCAATTGTCTGCTGTTGTTAAATTCCAGGTGCAGAGAATGCTTCAAAGACTGCTGGATTTCCTTAGAAAGAAAACTGTTTGAACTAATTTGAATAGTAAACTGAGCTTAGTGCACTGTTTGATGATAAGGATCTATTGCAATGTATGTATGAAGTAATTGAAATTACTTCTTTATAAAGTGCCTTAAAATGACATTTGTTGAGAAATGTTCCATGTAAATAAACTGAATTTAATTGAATTGAACAGACAAAACTCCAAATACCCATACTTTTAGCTTTTATAGCATTGAATCCATACGGGCACCACAATATTTTCTAAATTTCAGATGTCTCAGTGACAGTGATCTGTGTTCACCGGACACATACAATTCCAGGATAGAGCAAGGAACATAGTTTGTAACTCTAATGTGCCAAATGTGGAAAAAGTTCTGAATATTTTGCATAGTACTGTTGCTGCATATACAGCAACTATTGCACGTGCTGACCTGGTACAGGTTATGATGCACGTTGATAAAGAAGAAGCATCATATTTATAATGTCATTCTTAGCTATTAGATACAGTAAGTAAGCATAGAAAAACTAATTTTAAATGTGTCAGAAAAAAAAATCTACATTTTGGTTGAGTAAATCACAGGAAGGACTTTCATGAGATCTAAAACAGACTGCTGGATGCAGCATGTGTCCCAATTTCACTGTAGTGCAAAAGATCTGAATCCTGTTGACTCAGTCAGCATAAAATGCCAAGTCACCATGGTAACAGAGTATGCAACACACATGGATGATGGACACAGAGAGCTATTGTCGTATTTTTGTTACAGGTTGAAAACTGAAATTGAAATGTGGGTAATGTTGACAGTTATGACCAATAACTGGAAATAAAAACATATAAAAGAACTCGTTTGTCCATTCTGGATTTATGCATCACAAGCCTGAGCCACTGCAGGCCACGCTGGGGAGCGCTTCTTCGTATTATGTAATTGCGTTCAACAACTGTGATGGTAATGGCAAAATCCACACACACACACACACACACACACACACACACACACACACACACACACACACACACACACACACACACACACACACACACACAAAAAACGTTGTTCAAGCGATTAGAAAGAAATGTTCACTTGTTATTTATTTTGCACTAAAGAAGCAAATTGCCCTTAGTGTCGGTCCATAAAGTTGCATAACATTTCAGTCACACTATCCCTCTGATTACCAACAAGCGTCGCTGCCCATTGATAATTTCTGGAGGAATAAACCTCCCCGCACCACTGTAACACCGGTCCACGAGGGGAAAATAAGATGCGGTCGTTTTCCACGTTTAAAGCAGGGGCGTATTGAACCACAACAACTACCCCAGTGGACACCGCGACATCTGGCGTGAGTATAGCACTGAGGATCAGAGCGCAAGGCGGGCATGTGCTCCTACCTGTCCGCAGATTGAAAGATCTTCTGGCTTCAACCAGATATGGGATGTCGCTCGTGGAGCGGAGCCTCCTGAGCGGTCTTCGGTCTGAATTGCTGGCCGGTGTGGTCGCCATCAATTTGAGCCAGTGTCCAGAGATGACTGCTGGCCGACTGGGACAGAAGCAGAGCCGCACGGCCACTCGCGCGCTGGGAGGCAGCGATCGATGAAGAGGAGGAGGCAGTACACATGCACGCGGGAGAACAAGGCAAGAGAGAGAGGGAGAGAGGAGGGTGGGGGGGGGGAGTCAGGCGTTGGTGTGAAATGATAAAAAAGTAAAAAAAAGAAAAGTCTTTTTTTAACACGAAAGTAGTAAATAAACTAATATTGTGAATGAGAATCAGCTACTTTAAAAATAATAATTACAAAAAACATTAAAATACAGTGACTCGGTCACAATAAATAATAAGAATTCAAATAAAATATATTAGTTCTATTCAATGAAGTGTAATTTAGTTTAGCTTTTAAGATTAAAAAATAATAAAATTATAAACAAACTAAATTTAAAAATAGCGAAACAACTGCCTTTATTTGTGTTTCTATTTTTTATTTATTTATTCAGACAGTTTGTATTTTCAAGTAGAAAATTAAAGAATATAAAGTCCACAGTTGAAAAATGTAACAGTTTAGAATATGTGTTTTTATCCATAGCATTATTATTATTATTATTATTATTATTATTATTATTATTATTATTATTATTATTATTATTATTATTATTATTATTATTATTATTATTATTATTAATGTCAATAGAGGCAAAATCGTTTTGGAAAGTGAGTAATTTTATCTTCCTGATCGAGTTAAGGATATCAACCACTAGAGGGCGCACTGGAATTATACATAATCTTGGCTTTACGACACTCTTGTTCCTTTGCGGCCCCTCCTGGTAATTGAGGACAGATAGGTAAACAAGCCCAGCGTGTCTTTCTCGTCAGACGGAAAGAAACTCCTGTCGAAGTCGGTGCAATTTAGCTCCACGTGTAAGTTCCTTTAAAAAACTGCTTTCGTTCACGTTGCTTTTGCTCGATGCAAGTTAAGGTTACGTGGTTTTCTTTGCTCTAACGACATCTTTAGGAAGCAGTCACGTACATCACGACTGTTGGGCAACACAATACGTCTGCATTTTGTAAAGAATCCTGCTGAAATATTACGGCATTAGGCTGCTACTTAAAAACTATGCTTGGAATATTTTGTTTGCGAGTTTTCAAGTTAAAAATGTAGGTAACATTAGAAAAGAGCGCTGCGTAATGTCAGAATACCGACAGAGATTAAAGGGTGTATAATATTTGTATTGAATGGAAGAGCTGGCATTCAGTTCAACCCTTTTCCATTTGTTTGACTTTATTTGTGTTGATAAGTGTGTCAGTTCAACTATTTATTTTCTCCCGTTTCCCAATTGTTAGGTATTACGTTAAACAGACATATTCTTAAGCTTTCCTCTGTGTGTACATTACTTGCCTTATCAGTGTAAAGATCCCCAGACTCTGTCGGTACTGTTGCGGCTTCTTGCTGCAATAAAAATACATCTCGAACTACACAGCTTTTTTGCACCATATCTGCTAGTCATTTAGAGGATATGTTGACCCGAGAAGCTACAAAAAGCATCAAGAGCAAAATCATCCATTTGTTTCATTGCCCAAAAGCAATGCTGCAAGCTGTCTTTGGTAATTTGTCAAGGAATGCAGTGGAGACGGGCTTTGATAGAATACATTTACCTGGGAATGGATATAAAATATTCTAATGTGTCATGTGTTCTGCTTGCTAACAATATATTTGTCCAGCTTTATAGGTTTTCAGTGTCCAAGTCTACAGCTTTGGCCGAGAGCAATGCAATAAATGTAGGTTTTATTGCAGTCAAAATTGCCAACAATATTGCAGTGATATGTACACCCTATATCAGGCAAAATAGTAAAAATATGGGTCATTTGGGTCTTACTTTCTGAAATGTGTTTTGGTAAAGTTTTTGGGTTGGTGTCTTTTTATTATTATTTTTCTAGATTGCATCTGCAACGTTTGTAAATCACAACTTATTGGATAATATTCTTAACTCAAAAATATTCACATAAAAACTACATTCAGTAGCAAAAAAATATTGTCTTTGTTTTAGCATAAGGGATGATATTTAAATATTTAAATCTCTTAGGAAATATTACAAACCTTAAAGAAGTCTGAAACTGTGTGTGGAAAGTAAAATAACATGCTATAAAAAAAAAAACTGGCATTTTTTGTTTCTTCTGATCTTTTAGTGACGATGCTTCTCAAAAGCCGAGCTGTCTTTTCACTTGGTCTTCGCATGTGCTCCACACATGTGACAACAGGACCAGTGATTGAACCAGGAAGACCCAGTTCAGGTAAAACGAGAGCTTTTTAGAACCTCACAGACCCACTCTTTCAACCAGGCAGCATCTAGTAGGAAATTGTTTAGGCGTAACAATATTCAATGTAACTGGGATGTACTGTATCTTAAAGACAAATAAACAAGTATTACTCTATTCACTAAATTGAGATTTTGGGTGAATTTTGTGTAAATGAACAATCTTTTTGGTATAGGGTAATTTAAAACCTATCATTATGGGGGTGAGAAAAATCTAAAAACAACATGACTGTTAGATTACAAACATGTAGTTTTAACAGTTTTGTAAGTTTCCAGCTTTTCCTTTTTTGCAAATTTTTTTAAAAACATTGCAAAAAATGTACCTCTTTCTCATTCGGCTCTCAGACATGTCTGAATTCCGAAAGGCCTTCGCTAAAGCCAAGAACATAGCAATCATCACCGGAGCAGGTGTGAGTGCAGAGAGTGGCGTACCGACTTTCAGGGGAGAACATGAGAAGTGGAGGAAGTGGCATTCCCAGGTACATTTAAACAAAGAAGCTATGTCGGATTACAACATTCTTCCCTCTGAGCTCCATTCTTTAAACTTGTCCACGTGGATCTACCCACCCCCTTCCCTCCCCCAGGACCTTGCTTCTCCAGAGGCCTTCTCTCGCAACCCGTCTCGGGTCTGGGAGTTTTATCACTACAGGAGAGAGCTTGTGCTGGACAAGAAGCCCAGCGCCGTCCATTTGGCCATAGCCGAGTGCGAAGCTCGTCTGAAGAAGCAGGGGCGCTCGGTGGTGGTCATCACCCAGTGCCAAGATGATTTGCACCGACAGGCTGGGTCAAAACATGTGCTCAAGATTCACGGTGAGTGTTAGTGGGGAATTCTGTAGTGATGAAATCTGTAAGAACATGACGAGCAATTGTCTAGATTTTCTTTTTCTGCACGTTTTAATTGACCATATCAAAATGTGATTTGAAAGGATCTGCTTCCAACAGAAACATTCACTTGAAACATAAAATAAAATCAATTTAATTGAGGAGAAGTATCATGAAGCTTCCTCGTAGCTAATGAAGTGACAAGTATTAAGGGTCTTAGACACTTGATGAGCAAATGAAGTGGACAGACTCACTGCAATAACACATTTTGTCAGCCATTTGGTCAATATGTCCTCATGTCATAAAGAGTGCAAAAAAGGAGTCATGGTTGAATTTGAGTTTTGGATTTTGTTGTGAACTTTTCACAATTGAGAGGAATAGAAATTATAACACACTATTTCTAAAAGTACTTGCTTGTCTGCCTTTGCTTACAGATGAGTTTAAGAGACATCCCATGTTTATTCCACATACTGTAATGTCAGACCAACCTTTGCAATTATAACGGTTTAAACTCTTCTGGATTTGCTTTCTGTGAAGCTGAGGAGTTGTTGTAATTTTTGACTGTTTTTCCTGAATCGCATTTGTGTGGCCAGACCGTGATGTAATGTCATCCTAAAAGATTTTCTGTCATGTTAAGATTAGGACTCTCTGCAGATCAGCCTCGTTCTTTCACACCAAATCTCCTCGTCCTTGTCTTTCTGGCTCTTGCTTTGTGTTCTAGTGTAGAATCTTGTTGAAAAATAAGGGGCCCATTCCCAAACTCAAATTTCCACAGTCGGGTACATGAAATTACCCAAAAAATTTCTTTATATGGTGAAGCATTAACAGTTCCATTTGACTGGAACTAAAGGGATGAGTTCAGCTCCTGAAAAACCGCCCCACACCATAATCCTCTTTGCACCAAACTTGACGCGTGACACAATGCAGTCGGGCAAGTGCTGTTCTCCTGGTAAATGCCAAAGACAGACCTGCACATTAGTTTGTCAGACAAGAGACTCATGATCATGGTCAACACTGCCAGGGACTTGTCTCCATTGCTCCAGAGTTCAGTGACTGTGTTCTTTACTCCACTACATTCAACACTTTACATTGAACTATTTGATGTAAAGCTTCACTGCAGCTGCTCAGTCAGGGATACTCATTTCTTAGGAAGTTCTCTGTAAGATTATGGGAAGCTTGCAGGTCTGGAGCTAATGACCACGCACAATGTTGGTGACACTTTGAACCTCAGCATCTGCTGCATTGAATCCCTCTTTATTTACTGCTGGAATTGACTAGTTCCCATTCTTTAAAATGTTTGTAGAAAGAGTCTGCATCTCTATGCGCTTGTTTAGATACCTGTGTCATGAAAACAGTTACAACACCTGCATTCAACGACTACGATGATGGAGTTTTTTGACAATATGACGCAAAGAGAAACATTCTTAAGACTCAGGATTGAATGTTTGTAATGTGTTTTTTTTTCTCAGGATCCCAAGCAGCACCACAACAATTAAAAATATGAAATTATTTCTGTGTTCATTGCATTTTGTGTACTGTGTGTATGTTTGCGCGCGCGCGCGTGTGTGTGTGTGTGTGTGTGTGTGTGTGTGTGTGTAACTGCAGGCAGTCTGCTGGAGACACGCTGTATGAGTTGTGGACAAGTGACCGTGAACAAGCAAAGCCCCATATGTGCTGCTTTAAAGAGCAAAGGGTAGGCAACCCTTGATGAATATACACACACTAATAAACATTCAGAATTTGTGGTTTGATCCCTTCTGTTTTTACACATTTTGTTTGTTTTCAGAGCACCTGGCGCAAATGTTTCTGATGCACAGATTCCTGTGGATAAACTGCCAAGGTAAGATTATCTACACACCATATTAACACTGACACATATATTTCCTAAGCGTTTTAGCTCCCCTTTTTACTGATTTCAGGGGAGTGTTCCTAATGTCTATGACCTGAAATATTTTGACGGAACAACCTTTAATCTCCTTGACTTTAAGCTGGTTAGATATTCATACATGGTAAAAAACAACTATTAAAAATGTGTTAAGTTTTATATTTAAAACACTTCAGCAATGGTTTTCAGACTCATGGATTTCACTCATTTGCTCTTTAATGTGGTACAAAAAGTCCATGTTTTATATTCTATTTATTTTATATGCTTCCTAGATTTTAATAACATAAAAAAACTAAATGAAAACCAGTTATGTCTCACCCTAAAAGAACCAAGAAACAACCTAACTAAAACATTCAGTTCATTTTTTTAGCTGAATGTCACTTTATGCTCTTCTGATTAGAGTAAACGGGGGATCAAATGCATGTACGTGGTACATCTATGCACAAACGCAGAGTAAAAAGAATGTGGCAGCTTGCTGCTGGTAAACAAACCTCGTTCCTGAACAGCCCTCTGTTCTGATTTCAATTTTTAGCTTTGCTTTACTTCATTTGTGCCCTCCAGGCAGACAGCATTATTGGAGCATCACTCAGTCGGGACAATTTGTCAATAGAAGATGCAGAAGAAGAATGAGAGAAACTATGAAAGGAGCTGTCTGCTAACACATTTGCATAGAAGCATTTGTTTAATGACACATCTTATCAAGCTGCCCCACTTATCTTATTCTCATTTCAACTCTTCTGTGAATCAAACCTTCAGAAATAAATGGCTGTATATGTATAATGCTAAGTAGGCGTTATATATGCCTGACACATAAGGTTTGGCTTCAGGAGACATGATGCAGCTCCACATGCCCTTTAAATTCAGAGGCAACGCAGGGAATTGAACTCGTCCACTAGAGGGCAGTGATGTTCTTCGAGGTCAAATTTTGCCTAAATACGACCAAAGAGTTCTGTATTCATTTCTCAGTGACATTTTAGGCGATTGCCCCCTTTTTATTTTTGACTTTGCCTTTGAAACATGTTTCTCAGCTGACTGAACCCTCTTTTTTTTTTTGCTGTTTTTAGTTTTTTGTTGTTGTTTTGTTTTGTTTTTACTGTAAGTAGGAGCTGAATTAACCTATACTTCTTGCTGCTGTTCCATAAAGATGTGAGGAGAGAGACTGCCGCGGTCTTCTGAGGCCCAATGTCGTCTTCTTTGGGGAGACTTTGGACTCTCACATTCTGACTAATGTGGAAAAGGAAATGGAACTCTGTGACCTCTGTCTGGTGGTGAGTTGTCTTTCATGTAGGCACATTGACACACATTTCACCTGTGTGACAGTTTCATGTAATGCCGTATTTTTCCAGAGTGTGTTAAGGACTTGACCTGAATTGCGGCATTGACTCTTGGGTTATTGCTCCCTGTTGTTTACTTGCAGGTGGGGACGTCATCCATTGTTTACCCAGCAGCCATGTTTGGTCCCCGGGTTGCAGCCAGAGGTGTTCCGGTTGCAGAATTTAATATGAATACAACACCAAAAACTGAATACTTCATGTAAGTCAGTAACAACACTAAACTTCTATTTTAAAAACATATGTGATAGTCTGCATTTATAATCTTAGCTTCAAAATAAACCAAAAGAATCATTAGCAGATTTAACACCACTACTCCTCAGCGTTCTAACATTTGTGTTGTGTTTTACTCTCTGTTTGATGGGACACAGGTACCATTTCCAGGGTCCATGTGGAACCACGCTGCCTCCGGCTCTGGCACCACATGAGTCAGAGGAATTGTAAAAATCGTTAGGCTGTTCTTATTGGATGAAAGTTGGTGGTTTCTTCTACATCCTAATACAATCCAGAGCTGCTGTATTTCATCACAGTTTATCAAATAGCAAACTGCCCCCAAAAAAACTGAGTTTCTTTTTTTTTTTTTTTTTTTTTTTTTATATTATGAATTTCTTAATACTTGAAAATCTTGCTTACAAACTGGATTCGGATTGGAGAACTTTTTTTTTTTTAACAAATATTCTCTTCTTGGAATAAAGGTGGGAAAATGCAACTTCATTATGAAAGGGAATGCACTCCGCATTTACTTACTTCCGTAGGAAATTATCTTCCGTCTTCAGATAAAATGTTTAGAGGAGATTCTTCTGTTAGTAGAAACAATTATGCTGTAGAAAGAACTAATATTCCTTCTTGTGCCAATGGATGGGATTCCTCTGTTCCTTCGCTGTCCTATGAACAGGTGTGCAGACATCCTCTTGTGCCTTTTCAAGCTGTTGATTCAACTTTGACCAAATGCTTGCTTTTAAACCTCAAGTCCAAATCAAGCAATGTTACAGAGATTTAGTCAAGTGTTTAGTTTACTAAAAATGATAAAGAATAACCTACTCCTCATTGTGTTTGACGGTGTTTGATATTATGTCTGAAGTCATCTGGTTGCATGTATGATGTATTCAGGAGACATAAGATGCATTTTTAGTTTGTTCTGTCTTGTTTTCTCAATCATATATGGTTAGAACAACAAGCAATAACAAGATTTTTTTTTTTTTTACATTTTCATTGTCTATGGACTATACGCACAGCTACTTTTTAAAAGTATTAATACTGCCGACGCATTTACACAAAGCATAATTATTAAAATTCTTCAGTGATGCATACTGATTTTTGTGCCGTTCATTTTTCTCCTGATTCACAGTAAAAGAATACAACCTCCCATGTGCTTAATGTGAACACTAGAGGCCAGCGTTTAGCTTTCTTTAAGTTGTTCTATTTTATTCTGGGGAGGGGAGATGGAAACAATTTAGCAGTTTTGTTCAGTTGTTATTCCTGACTGTTCTATCATAAAGCTGTTGAAAGAATAGTCAACATAACATATTTGCATTCCGTACCTTTCACAGTTGAAATAGGTTGTAATATGGAAACATTTGTGTTAGAACTTCTCTGTTTATAACAGGAGTTCTCAAATTTATTTGCTCATGACCCATAAAAGAACAGTGGAAGAGGTTATTTCAGCAATAACCTAGCCTGCTAGGACCTGTGCTTTGACCTAGCCTGCTGGGTCCAATAACCTAGCAGGCTAGGTCAAAGCACAGGTCTGCTGTGCTTTGAAAAGGTATTTGTTGCCCCACAGATTTCTTCTGTTCTTGCTTTTTTTTTTGTGACAATTTAAAGATTTCCATTTCACTTCATCAAACCATTTTTTAAAGTTATTAATGTCAACCTGCCCCTACACAAAATTGAAAGTTGACATTAATAACCTGCCCAGGGGGCAATTACTGCAGCAGTAATTCTCCCACTAAGCCTATTAAGAATTGTGGTAACTGGCAATATGTATTTTACCTTGATGTGGAGAAATTTTGGCCAAGTTTTTTTTTTTTTTTTGATAAACCGTCTGTTTAAGGTTGTACCACAACATCTAAATCAAATTAAAGTTTCCATTTAGGTAAGGCCACTCCAATACCCGTCTTCAGGTATTTTGTCGTTCAGGGGTAGACTTATTTTTGATGTGGCCTAATCCAAGTCTGCTTGTCTCTGAGGTCACAAAATGATGTTTGGACATTATCCATCCGTCCGTCAGTCAGTCAGTCAATCAATCTTATTTCACACGCTTATCCCTAGTGGGGTCGCCAGCGGTACTGGTGCCTAAATCCAGTGGTCAACAGGTGAGAGGCGGGGTTTAGACCCCGCCTTCTCAAGTTGATTGACCTATCCCGTCATCCTTCCATGAAAAGGATAAAACGATTCACTTTCGCTTAAACATCAGTAATTGTATTTACCTGTAATGACATATTAAGAAAGCATTTTACAGATACACATACACACTTTTTTAAAAAGTCTTTTCAAACCCCTTTTATTCACTTTGAATCTCTAAACATTGTCAACAAATCAAACTCCTACTCTTGCCAGCCTACATCCCATAAAATAGCTGCATTTGAGGCAAGTCTCCTCTTGACCTTTATTTTAATATGGCTGCCACACAAGACGCACTCGGATGTTGATGTTTGACCCGAGTGGCTTAAATATAACAACCAAACATTTCACCAGTACTCTACTGCACAATGAAGTGTTTAGCACTCATTTTAGAACTTAAGAACTGTCATAAAGTGGTTTGGGAAGAGCACTCAGTTTTCAGTAAAACTATTGCAGCTGTATAATTTGTTGCTTATTTTTAGTATTTTAAGATTGGTTTATTGTCTTTAGTTAACAAGTATGTCCTCTTTGTTGTTTAAAATCTCTCCATACCTCATGTTGTCTGCCTTTGAGGTTAGGAAGCTCTGGTCTGCTCATGGCAGACGTCTAAAATCCTCCTGCATGACTAAATTTAACAGTTTTTTTTTAGTAAAAGTAATTGTGATACATGGTTAGAAATAACTTAATTTGACCATGGAAGGTTACTTTCAATAGACAGTCATAAAGAGACTCGTTGACGAGAGCCATTTCTGCCTGTGGCCAAAAGAGAGAATGGTGTGTGAGTATAAGTATGATCTCAGGGGAGCCTCTTCTCGTAGGTTCGTTTCATGGCCACTATAGTTTTAGCTCTCATGATAAATTTTTTAGTTCACAAAGCAGAGCGGCGCCACACAACCTGGTCTCGGGCCACTTTGGTAAGAAGCGTTATTTGTGGCTCCTTTTTTTTTTTTTTTTCTTTTTTTAAACATGGCATATAAAATCATATGCTTTTGTCTTCAATAAAGTATCTCTGTTAATGCATCCCATCATCATTATCTTGATTGGACCTTCCACATCTGCTTTTCTATTACTGGTGCCTTCCTGGAGGCAGAAGTAAGGCCAACTTCTATTTGTCGCTGGAAGAAAAGAACACAGAGAGGCACTTAGTGGAAATCTCAGCTGTCATTTTTGGAGCAGGTTTGAACTCAACCTCCACCTACTTTGTCTTCTTCTTTGTGGATATGAAGTGGAAAACAGTTTTTGAGACCTAAATTGTTTAGGGCAATAGATTTGTCATTGGTAGCAGCTTAACAAATATTTATTTTTATTTAAATACATTTTATTGACATGCATCTCTGCAATATTAGTTTTTAACTTATGTTAAATAAATCGCAGACATGCAAAACTGGTAAGAAACAACCAATCAGAACAAGGTATTAGGACTGTCAATCAAGCTTGTGTATGTGCTGCTCTCACCCTTCCCCTTGCCACTGCAACTCCTCACAGCAGAGCCTCTTGTGAATGCGCAGGCTAGTTAGGATGGCAACTGATGGCCGCTACAGTAAATCAGCAATCTTGAACAGCACTTACATGAGCGTGATTGATGGTGCTAAAACCTTCCTCCTGGCTCTGATTGGTTGATTCTGATCTGGAGAGGCGTTATTCTGCCCTCATGCCACTAAACAAAACATTGTGTCCTGTAAGCAGTATATGAAAGTATGTACATTTATGCGGAGCCCAGCTATCCCTTTCATAGGAGTTAGCTCTTACTAATTCACCACAAAACATTAACTCTTAGAGTCGATGCTTTTGGGCATGACCCATCACTAGTGTATGTGCATCAGGAGAAAAATATGCCAGAACCAGTGTGTATTCATCCTGCATGTGAGTAACACTTTTCATTTTATGTGCAGACTGGCAGAAATGTCAGAGAAAAGCAGGGAAGGCTGGCTGAACTTTCATAGATTTTACACAGTTCCATACTGAAGCCATCCAGTCGCACAGCACATGTCCACATCTGTTTAGAAAGACACAGTTCACTCTGCCATGTTAGCAATGCAGGATGTCTTTCATGTGACAGGCTGTGCTTTCATATCGCTAGTATTCCTTTTAAATAGCTCTGCTCTGGCTTAAATATATATGTATGTATATTTTTAGATAAGTTTTTTTTTTTTTTGCTGAAGACTGAATGGTTGGGTGTGTGTGGTGAGCTTTCTGAAAATGCCATTGTGAACTTTTGTGTATGTGTTCAGTCCTCATCAGAAAAGGACATTGCTATAATGACCTACAGCAGAGAAGTTCTGCCTTAGCTGGATCGTGTTATGGTGTTCTTTTCCATAAACATTGAAACAAAAAAAAAGTAATTTTGTAATTATTCATTGCAACAATCATGTTGATTATGAGGTATTTTAATATTGCCACACTTAAAATTCTTTAGGATCACTTTCAGTCTTCTAACAGCTTTATAATAGCTAACGGAATGGCTAACCAAAGCAGTAGCTAACCAAAGCAACACTTGAAGGTCCACAAATTCCAAAATGGCAGGAGCTGAACACAGCTAAACTAAATACCTTCAAAAACAAACCACCACAAATTTACAGCAGAGTCGAGCAGTGGAGAACAGATGAACCAATAAAAAAAAATTTAAACCAGAGAGTTAAAATTTTTACATAAAAGGGTGAGTGGAAATAGACATACAATGCAGGAGTGATAGTCAGATGATTAACAGCTGTGGAACTGACAGAAGAGGGATGAATAATAACACAAAAGAAGCTTGAACTACTAAAACTACAAACCATAGGTGAAAAGACTTGATATAATCTAGTCATAAATGTAATTGCCCAAAGAACAGAACACAAGAATAACTAAAAACTAAACAAACAAATGAACTGCTGTGAGAAAACTTTAATGACGATAATATTGTCATTTTTATTCTAACTATAATGACACCTCACGTAATTAAAGAGCATCACGAAATAAAACCGATTCTCACACACAGTTACTTTGACATATTCTGCATCGGCCATTGTCTCAGTCTGTTGCTCTGTCTCTCTCTGCATTTCCTTGCCATGCATTGCGTGCAGCAAACTGTAGGTGCTTGGCTTCAGTGTCGCACGTGATGCTTCGAAAGACAACCTCACGTACGATGGAGGACACTTAAACTGGACACAAAGACACATGCGCAAACACACGTACACACACAGATTATCTGAATTATCTAAAGCTTTAAGAGGATTTCTGAAAAGTGGGTGTTGTACTTGAATCTCATGTGCCTGATGGCTATTGATCTACTCAAAGCTTACAAACAGAAACGTGTGCAACAAGTGCAGGTTCTTGCAATCATAAACACGTTTCCTACTTCTTTTTGTTTAGGCGTCTAATGTTGTCTTCTGCTATATTAAGCTACATGCTTACATATGCACTCAAGTTATATCAAAAACTCTGAAATAAAAAAAAACTCTTTGTTTGCAGAAATGCATGTGATCAGGGATACTACCTCTTCATTAACAGCCTTGGTGTATAATCATCTAGGTATGTTGACGCTTTCTCACTTGACAGCTTGCTGACTACAAGCTGTGGCTTGTCAGCCTGCACTTCTGAGGAATTCTATCAACACCCTGCAGCACCCTGCCTCCTATATATATATGTATATATATATATATATATATATATATATATATATATATATATATATATATATATATATATATATATATATATATATATATATATATATATATATATATATATATATATATATGTATGTGTGTGTGTGTGTGTGTGTGTGTGTGTGTGATTATTGTCTTTATTTTGTAGAAATCGGTTTTCACTTTTTTGGGGTAATTTTGTTTATTGAAAAATGCCACATTTTGTTAACTTTTTTTGTAAAAAAACAAAAAAAGAAATATAAAAAGTAAATTATCTAATTGATACTGTATATACCGTAAAAGGCTTTCACACTTAATATTCAATAAATCTCTAAGTATATGCAATGCTTATTCCCTCTGTCAATTCAATATATATATTTTTTACTCTTATGAAACCTCTCCCATGTGTGGATTATTTTTTTCTTTAATTCCTCTGTATGTGTGGATTACTTGGGCTACTGCTGACATCTGGTTCAAATTTAATTTCAAGTGTTACAAAGAAAGATTTTAACTGTAGATATTTCTCCAAGCTTTGTTTTCTGCCAGAATCAGAATCGAAACTTAAAACGCATTGTATCATTCTCACAGGAAATAGTTGGATACTAGCCGAGATTTAAAGAAAATCAGTGACAATTTGCCTGTCACTTCATGTAATTATATTATTACTAGTTAACATAAGATTAGGGAATTCATCTTGGTGGATGCATTTGTTTTTTCAACTGAATTGTGTTCGATTGCTTTACTTTATTTGGATAGCCACCATAATGTTACACAAAGAAGCCTATCAACGGGTTACATCGTATGCTGCTTCACGGGTAATAAACTTATTAATCTGTTGTGACTACTACCATGTTCTGCAGAGGAGATAAATGCTTTGATGTGCTTAATATTGTTCCATACTTTCACAACAGAGTCAAGTTTTGATTAGGTAATCATGAGTGGATTTCGTCTTCGACAGATTTCTGCTCAAGGCCAATTGTTGGGCCATTACTTTCAGATTTCAGTGAAAACTACTCAGACTGTTCATTTACGTTGTACTTCCTACATAAATAATAAAAGAGAAATTGATTTACCATTAGGGCGCAATGCAAATGTATAAAAACATACATGCAAATGCTATGTTGGCATTTCTTCGTCACTGCTGTTTCTCTGCAGTCAACACTCTGAAGTGACACCGAAGGGAAAACAAACTTTACTTTATTTGGCTTAGCACATTGTAATTATAGCTGACATTAGCTAATTTACAGCTTGTGTTGCTAGTCCCTCCTGGGTATGTCTTGGCTGTTTCATTTGCTGCTGTTGAGCCAGCAGATGAAACAGCCAGTGTGCAGACGTCCTGTGTCTGTGCACTGCTGGGGATTGCTGGTTTCTCAGCTATCATTACAAACAATCTTCTGATGACAGCAAGTGTAAACCCTTTGTTTAAATGGGGGGTAACACGTCTAAATATTCTCGTTGATATGTACTCCACATTTTTTTTCGTCCTTTTTTTTTTTTTGTCCCTCTGGAGAAGTAATTTATGTGTGAACTGTTTCCAGATGCTGAAAATCTGGAAACAGATTTCCAGATTTTCCGTGATAAGAGAGATTTATATTCATGGGGTAATTTGTGGCGTGTCTTTCAGCAATCCCTTTTTAAACTGAAAATACATTTGGTTCTTAACGTATTTATCCCCCTTAGATTTTGACCCTTAGATAAAAAGTGGAAGAAAAAGGATGCATAATTTTTAAAACGTCTTTTTTTTTTTTTTTTTTTTTACAATCAGTGCCCCAGAGCCAACACTTTGTAGAATAACTTTCTCACTGTTACTGTAAGTCTTTTGTGGCATGTTTCTACTGGCTTCGTTCAAGTCTTCTGCATCTTCATTTTGCATAGTTTTATTTATCTATTTTTTTGTAGCTCTAGTTTCCTTTATTTGGCGTCCAAATTGGAAGAAAATGAAGCATATTAGCCATAAGATTAAATCCTGACCTCAAATGAGTAGAGTATATTTGCTGTGGCCTGTACATGGTTTGTGAAAAACTTTTACTAATATATTTCTGATAACTTGTAAACTTTTCAGTTAAAACATTTCTGTTTTAACTTGTAAAAAAAAACCATATTGAAAACCATTTATTCTTCCGTTTTCACTGTAATACTTTATATTTAAATATCACATAACCTCCCATTAAATCACAATATCTTTTGTGGTTGCAACATGAGCAGTTAGGGTACAAACAGCTTTGTAAGGCACTGTAAATGATCTCCATAAAAATATACATCTCATGTCAAAGAAAAGGAAGATTTCAAGAGCTGAGGCTAATATTTAGACATATTTTGATGGAAAAAGATCTGAGACACATGCTTATATTTCCACTTCATGTTGGATGTGTAGACAGTTTCTATCTTTTGCTTTCGTTTCTTTTCTTTTCTTTGTATTGAAAAAGTCAAACACAATTAGAAATGAAGGCGGAAAAAAGGAGAACAATGCTTTAGAAGCAAAGCGTGCAGCAGGAAGCTGACTTCCTCTCTATCCCTTTTGTCTGTTGCCCTTGGAGGGCAGCTTTGTGCTGTGAACTCCCATAAGACCTCTCTTTGTTCTCAGAAGATGAGGCCTGACAGAGTGTGACCGTCCACTTACACCTGAAGTCACCAAAAGCTTAAAGAATAACAGGTACACACTGAACGATGCTCTCTTCCTGCTTAGCCAAAATCTGACCAAGGGGCTCCCCAGCAGCGCGGCACTCAAACAACAAAATAAGCGCAAAATAGTGACATAAAAACAGTTTCTTCCAGAACATTGGTTGGAATGGTATTGAAGGTGATATAAAAGAGAATTAACATACAGCAGCTTTGTCATTGGGATTCATTTTGGAGATGCAAGTCTCAAAATGTTGAATTATGGATATAGGCAGTGACGGAAAATCAGTAGCAGATTAATTACAGCCTGGTTGACAGACTACAAATTATGAGAGTGTGTTATTTCATTTGCATATCACCTTGGTGAGAAGCTCCTGCTGACAGGCGACATACAATAGCATGATTGTCATGTTTATGTGTCGGCTTATTAAGTCCAGTGGAGGGGACATCTTTGTAGATAAGACAGAATATCAGTGTGAAGGCAAGGTGTCCTACATCCTGTGTCCCACATCTCAGTGTCTCTCTCACTCTCAGAGGAGGAAATGCTGAGAAGACAGACAGGGGAGGCAGACAGGAGAAAAGGTTACAACAGAAGATTTAAATCTAACTTGTTTGATGTGACAGAAAGCAAACCGATGGTCTGTTTGTTCTCATGATTACTGCTCTTTGATGAAATATTCCATTTTCCCATTTTTGTTTATTTGAACCAGCCTATGTTGTTGTTTATCTTTATACTATTACACTTTTAATGTACATAAGGTTCAAACTTCTCCACTGATGGCAACAATTCATGTTGTCTGTCTGTCTGTCTGTTTGACGATTGAACAAATAATTTTATGTTTATTAGGAAACTTTGACTTATGAATGTGAATAATGGGGTAAAAAACACTAAACTTGATTAAAAAAAATAACCATACCTAAAAATGTCTTACTTTATCTCTCTCTCTCTCTCTCTCTCTCTCTCTCTCTCTCTCTCTCGTCTCTCTCTCTCTCAAAAGAATCATGGAAGAAGCATAAATTCCCCAAGCCTAACAACCTCACAACAACATAACACCAAAAACAATAATAATAATGATTCAATTTGACCACTGTCAAAACAATAAATTACACTAAATATAGTCGCAAAGATGTCACAAACTCCTTGCTTTGATTTCTGTCTGTATACCACTTTTTTTTTTTTTAAACAAAAACGCTTCCCCTTTTTGTTTCTCGATTTGGCAAGCAGCCCTAAACTAAACCTCCTTGTACCCCCCCCCCCCCCCCCCCCCCTCGCTCTCTTTGTTTATCTGCCACACTCTATAAACTCACTCCATTTCTGTGCTGGATCAGTGAAAGCTGGGACACAAACAGCTGAGCCAAAGAGACACACAGACAGGCAGAGCTGTCGGGTGGAGGGCGAGGAGAGGGGCAGAAGGCGTGCGGGTGTCGCGGTAGCATGGTCGAGTGCTGGACTTTGGCACTGGCCGTCCATCTGTCACTTTCTTCCACCCTCTCTGTGGCACTGACGGGTCGTGGCGATGGCAGCCAGTGACGGATGACTAATCTTCTGCTGGTAATGAATGAGACACCTCCCTCGGAATGCCAAAAAAAAAAAAAAAACGTTGCATGTGTGGAGGGTCCTGCTGTGAATGGGATGCAATTTCTTATGTAATGCCAGTACCAAGCAAATACATTGAGCACTTTCTTGTATGCTGATGCACAAGGTAGGACGAGCACTCAGAGATTTAGCAAAGATTAGATTGTCAAGGTTTGTTTAGCTGGAAACACGTGATGGGCAGGTGGAATGGAGGGAAAAAAAAGGACACTTTCGTTATGAAAGACGACGGTGATGATGCGCTGCTCATTTTGTTTGACTGTCTGCCTCCAGTCAATCGGTCTTGACTCTGTGCGCTGAGTAGCTCAGACGTGTCTTGTATTCAGCTCATAATGCGCAGGCGTGATCCTATCAGAGCCCCGCAAAAAAAAAAAAAAAAAAAGAAGCTGTAACCATCCAGAACTAGACGTCGTGTGCGTTGTTCCTCATGTGGCGCTCAAACGAAAGCTGAAACATCCATTTTGCAGGTCGACTTAAGAGACTGTATAAGGGGAATGAAGATTTCCTTTCTTGGTGAACCTTTTGGGCAACACAGTCCAACCTGTGGATAGTACACACACCGCGTCTGTCCAGTCCCCGCGATCTGGGACGCTCTGCTTTCCTTAAAGCTTGCTAAGTGCGTTCTTTTTAATTTTTTCCCCCCTTTTTTTTCCACCGTTGGCGGCTCGGCGTGGGATCTGCGGTTCGAACTGAGCCTTGTGCAGGTATTCAGTTTATGAATGGCACTAACATGGAGGAAATACCGTTTCAGAAAGTCAAAACCAGGCGGAAGAGAAGTCACTGTCCACCGGGTGTCCCCCTGACCACCATCGCTTGCGAGGATGAGTTCGACTGCAAGGAGCTGGAGTCTCTCTTCCAAAACTACAACCTGAAACTGGAGCAGACATCCACGCTCAAAGCACTGGCTGTCCTCATCTTCACGTCCGCGACGCTGGCTTTGGTGGAGCTGCTGTCCGGTCCGAGCCTCACCATCTCCAAGGGGTCCCATCCGGTCCACTGTGTCATCTTCCTCTCCCTCTTCATCGTAACTAACGTCAAGTACCTGCAAGTGACTCAGCTCCAGCAGATCGTTAACCTGACACTTCTCTTCAGCTTCACGTTTTCCTTCCTCTGCTGCCCCTTCTCCCTGGGCGCCATGGGACTGGAGCCCCCGACGTCCCCGGAGCAGGGCGTGTGGCAGCTCATCCTGGTCACCTTCGTCGCCTACGCGCTCCTGCCTGTGCGGACGCTCCTGGCTGTTGTGTTTGGAGTAATGGTCTCCATCTCCCATCTGATTGTGACCGCCACTTCTGTCACGGTGAAAACTCAGAAACTGTGGAGAACGGTGAGTATACGTTCACTCATTTTTTTTTAAATGTGTGTGTGTGTACTTATTTTTTTTTAATTGTTATGATTGTATGAAGCATGCTGTTAGTGTACTTCATACCAACAGCAGTATCCACAGTAGTAGTTAGTAGTTAGTTATACCCAATCCCGGGCGCAGGCACAGTTTTGGATGTCAGTTCAGCACCGAGGACAGCTCCCCGTCGGGAGGCCTGATAGGCTTTGTTTAAATCAGACCAAAACAGGCCACAAATAAAACATTACCCGTAATCAGTTCAACTCAACACATAACTTATTGTCAGAACAACTGATTATCAAATAGACATACACATTGTGATACCCCCCCCACACACACACAATTAACTAAGAAACAATATGCGTACATGCGTAAATAGTTATTGGTTAATCATAATAACCAATAATAATAATATTATCTTTTCTTTAAAGAACATGGTTGCCCATGGAGTTGAAATACTATTCCTCTCAGGCTTAGATTCCTGGTTTTATCTTAGTTTAACTTGTCATAGTGACATGGTTTAGATATCTGACAGTATATGCATAAAGTTTTGAGAAGTTATACGCCTTATCTTGCAGAATAAATCACTGTCATAGTCCTTTCATGTCAAGAGATGAAAAATATTTTATCTGCATCAGTGTATGTCGAAAGTGCTTCAAAAGCATTCCCCAAAGTAAACAATGAGGGCAACCCATTAACTTCCTGTTGAATTTATGTAGTTGTTCTTGTTCTTACGTTGTTCTTGACACTTCAACATATCCTGTTATAAATGAAAGTAATGCTGTAGGCCCTGACCCATGTTGTACCTTCAAGGTATAACCTCATCCCATATCTGAGTTCGGCAGAGTTGGACCAAATAACCGTCTGAATCAATTATGTTTCGTCAAAGGGAATAAGTGCTGTGAACATGAAGGAAATAACTCGAACTCAGAATATAGAGGGTGAACTCTGATGGAAGTAGATTTAGCTTAAAAAACACAAATGAATTATACCAGTCTAAGAGGCTATTTTGATAAGAACATTTTTCATTTTGTCACAAAAACAAAACCCAAGCTTTTGTTTTCGTAGTCCAAAAAATAAAAAAATAAACAATTTCAACCCAAACACTTGACCAAAAATGTGATATGTGATAGGTTGAAATAAGAAGTGGCAATTTGTGAGTCTATACCTTTATTTCATTAAAAATTAAAATGTTTTCTAATATAACATTTGAGAGAGTTTTGAGATTGTCAAACACTTTTCCAAGTTTTAAGTCCAGGCTAGAAAACAGAGGAGACTGGGGCTTGGTGGTTGCAGTGGCATCTGCCCATGAATAAAATAAGTTCTGCTCAGGAATATGAGGAATTTAAAAATATTAGAGCTCATATCTATGGGTTCTTGCTCTGGATAAGTATGATACATTGACTTTTATTGTTTTTGTGATACATGCTTTATCTACTGATGGACTTTTCACCCCCCCCCCCCTTCCCCATTTACCCAAATGAATAAGTGAAAGGAAACAAAAGCTGACAGGTGTGCTTTATGTCACAACTAAACCAGCATGTAAACCACTGACAGTTTCCCTAGATATAGGTTTCTGTTCCAAAGGGACTTGGATTTTAATTTAGAACCAAGTGACACCCCTCCAAAACCAGAAGTAGGCCAACTTAGAGAGCCACAGACACGAACCACTTGGACCACATGCATTAGTTGTAGAAAATAGGACAAAGTCATCTCAGTCATTCCCTGTGCATCTTGGTACTTCTGTTTACGTTCACATGTCTGACTGTCATTTGGTGCCTTGAAGGAAAATCCATCACACCAGTTACAACCTTTCAGGCATATTGGAACATTTAATCCTTCATGTCACTTATGATATAAGTATTGTACTGTTCTTGCAGCAGCTAAGAACTGAGATTCAATCAGCTCTTCACATCATCCGCCATGAGGGCATACTTGAAGAGGAAATTGTTTTTTTTTCTGTACGGTACCTAAGAGATACCTGTGTAGCGCAGTGAAGGACAGTGAAAGCAAAGCAACCACAGATAGCTAATCCGTTAAGCTTAGAGATGAGCTGTGTAGCATGACCCAGGTTTGGACCAACCATAGGTCTCAGTTATTCAGCCTATGCTTTTTTCCATCAGCAGAGTTCAGTTTGCATCTCAGTTTGTGTCTTATTACTGAAATTTGTCTGGAATTGAACTAGTTTCCTTTCGTTCAACTTTAGGTCTCGATGTCATACTTAGATCAACGTAAACACATATGCATACTAATATGTTGTTTTATATTTTAAACAGGAACACTGTTTTTGTTCTTGATTTTATTACAATTAGAAAATGCAACAGTTTTCGTAACCTTAATATCAAGCAGCTTGTTAAAAACAAAAGTATGAATTTAATACAAAATATTTGTAGGAACAAATAGATTATTCTAACTTTTGCTACTTGAGATTTGTTAATGTTTTTTTATGTTGTCAATGATCACTATCTTCTTGCTGATATGTTTTACCTCTGAAAAACACAACAAATGACACAATTCAGATGAAGTCAACCTAGTATATCGCAGTTTATTGCTTTTTCATTTATTATGTTGAAAGGAGAAGTCAGTAGCTAACTGCTGCAAGAATGTCACTTGTAGCCATATTAACACAACAAATAGGAAGAACACAACAGGGAAGAAAAAATAATACATGCATAAATTATTTTTATTTATTTCCCTGGGCACTTAATTACTGTCAACAGTGAAAGTGTGCTGTGGACACTTTGGAGGTGTGTATTTTGTTCATAAAATCAGCATCAGTTAGCCCTATCCGGGTAAAAAGAAGTTGTGTCCTGTGCAAGGTTAAAAGGAGTCACAGAGCTGCAGCCTCTGTGGTGATGGATGACCAGAGCATGGGGTCACCAGTGATTTAATTCCACAAATACATAAAATGAAGAAATAGTCTACATCTATTTTTGACCTTTTGGTAGCATGGGGTCTTCTTCTGTATATTTAAAGTTGAAAATAAAAAAACAGTGTTACTTGTTTCAAAAGAAAAAGTAAACAGCAAAAAAAAAAAACTATTAGTTGTTTGTGCCAGTCTTGCTTACGTGCGTGCGTTGGCTGCACGTTCGACTGGCACTCAGTGTTTCAGGGTTTTAAAGTTACAACATTTAATGCCATCTATGTTAGCACAAACAGAGAAAGCGGATGTTTATTTAAATGTTTTCATCTTGCCCTACTCAATTTCAGCAATTATTTATTAAAAAAAAATATGTATATATATATATATATATATATATATATATATATATATATATATATATATATATATATATATATATATATATATATATATATATATATATTTTTTTTTTTTTTTCCTTATTCACAGCTGGTTGCAAACACGGTGCTGTTCACTAGTGTCAACCTGTCAGGGCTGTTTGTTCGCATCCTGACTGAGCGGGCCCAGAGAAAAGCCTTCCTTCAGGCTCGCAACTGCATTGAAGAACGGCTCCGAATGGAGGACGAGAACGAGAAACAGGTAAGTGCATCTGTGCTCTGAGTCAAACCTGGGCTCAAATCAAGATGTACATCATGTATTTCTGTGATTTCTATCTAGATCTGTTCTTATTCCTGGGAACACATTTATTCATAGTAATAATGTTTCTGCATTGCACTATATAAATGAAAAGTGCTTCATATTCTCACTGCCCCCCTACCCCTCCCACCCCGCTCCCTTTTTTTTTTTTAACACACGCATGCACTCAGGAGCGCCTGCTAATGAGTCTGTTGCCCAGGAACGTAGCTATGGAGATGAAAGAGGATTTCCTGAAGCCCCCTGAAAGGATCTTTCACAAAATCTACATCCAGCGGCATGACAATGTCAGGTAGGACCTGATCACGCAGCATCGCTGTTGAACAGCACAGCTGTGCACCAACTATTTCACCACTAGCTGCCACAGCCAAGCTAACTAAAGTGTTAGAGAGGATCACATCGTCTTGATCAGTCAAGACGGTGACTCTCTCTCTCTCTCTCTCTATATATATATATATATATATATTAACCAATCAATATATTTTTTAAATATTTTCAACATATTATGAGCTGCCTAGCTTTGGACGCTAACAGGAATATTCTTGCATGCTATTATTTCATCTTATTATATGTCTTAGAGTGTCATTAACTATGTATAAACTGGCATTGTTAAAACTCATCCTCTGAATCAAGCTTTCTATGTAAAAGCAACAAAACAGTGGAACATATGAGAAGATTTATTCATTTTAGATCCTTTCACAAGTTTGTTAGATATTATCTCAGAGCCACCATCATTGAAAAGAATGTTTTAAAAAATAAAGTGTGGTGTTGTGGGTTTAGAGTTGAGTAGAAAAATTACATGCAGAATGCAACGATGTTGCTGAATTGTGTCTACTTTGTTTATTTTACTGATCATTCTTTCTTAATTCTTAACTGTTTTTAATCATTTTCTTATCACGATGTGTCAGGGCATTCTGGATGGAAATTCTTTTTAGGCTATAACCTGGTACGGTGTGAAAATTGTTGGCATTTCTATTTAAAATGTAAATTCTTCTTTTTTAGTACACACACACACACACACTCTTAATGGTGATTTTTGAAACAATACATCTTCTTTAAAAGTTTCTTTAGCAAGACTCCCACTTTCAAAAGCCTCTAAAATTACAGCACCATCTGCAAAATAATCTGATCAGTCATGTTGACAGGCTGGAGTCCATTGCAATTATTATTGTTGCTATTTTTCTGCGGCTGCCTGGACGGAAGCAACACTTTAATGCATCACAAAACCATGATGTTATTCTCTAGAAACATTAACACTGCACGATAATTGGTTCTAACTAATACGCAATATTATCTTGGAGTGATTCAACAGTTTTTTTTTTGTTTGTTTAGTGTTTTCAAAGTTGCAAATGATCAGCTCCACGTGATTTATTTGTCCAATCTTTTGCCTCTAAATTAATTTCCCAGACCAAATAAAATAAAATAATCTCATAATGTGTATTCAGCACAGGACTTTGTTACAACCCTCTGCTTTAGTTTTCCTATGAGGTTCTGCTGTTCTGTCAGTTGTGTCGGACCTCTAACCCTTTGTCAGATGAAGAGCTAAAAGTCAATTTCTTGCAGGAAGATACACTTTCTCTATCCTCCTTCCACTTTTTCTCTCTGCTTCTCTGACTTCATTGTCAAATCTGCCCTTTCAGCTCCAGCATTTCATTGTTTTGTCTTGTCTTATCTTCAGCTCTTCCTCCTTCCTTTCTTCTGTGCTCTCAGAGCAGCAGCAGGGAGGCTTGAGGAGGAGAATTTGCTTAGCCCTGGGATTAAGTTGCTACAGGGGATTAAATGCAATGGAGACTAGATTCTTGTTGCATAACTCTCTTGGTATGTGTACGTGTGCTTGTGGGTGCTCACGCTGGTTAAATACAGAAAGACCTTGTTGGGGAACCGCTGATTGCTTTTGCCTTGAACTCCATTGAAGCCAGATTTTAGGGGTGACATACAAAGGGCACGACTCAACTTGGGGTGGTCTTTTAGTTCTAACTGGATTCTGTGTTTCTTCATTTTGTGGCAGGAATGTTTGAGAGCTTGCTGTATATGAACATAAGTGGTGAAATGTCTTCCCATTTCTATTTTAAAAAGTAAAATACGACACATCTTTGAGAAAAACAAATAGTAGTTGCCATCCAAAATAGTGTAGCCAAATATGCTTTTTGTCTATCACTTCTAACAAATGAATTTACTCTAATACAATGACAAAACAAACCAGCTCTAGCCTGTTCTTGTTCTTTGCTCTTTTAAGTAAAGAGATATGTTCAGTTTGCTTTACTCGTCATCTAAATTAAAAGGTTTTCATCACTTTTTGTCTTACTGTAACTTTCAACATCAAAACAACGATTAATTTTTTTCCCCCCACTTTATAAAAGTAATACACCCAAATATGACCTTAATACAGATTAATACGTTACCACATTCACATCCAGGTTTGAGTGTCTCAGATGCATAAAACACACACACACACACACACACACGCACGCACGCACGCACGCACGCACGCACGCACATACGCACATACGCACGCACGCACGCACGCACGCACGCACACACACACACACACACACATAAAAACAATAACATAGCATTACATCCACTTCATTGTCTTGTATAAAATAGTTCTTGAAAATAAATTTACGAAAAACAGTTTACTGCACTGAGTGGGTTTGCTTTGAAATGAAATCAAAACAATTAAAAATAAACTACCAGAGTCACTGACTGGCAGTTCATTAATCATACAAGCCCACTCAAAAAAAAAAAAAAAGAGAGCATGTTATATAGTCAAATTTTGTTGCAAACATATTGTACTTTTATTGACTCGCCGTCAGCACATCCTCTGCCCACACTGTATCTCCAGAAGGGCCCATCCAGCACTAACCCCGAAGCCGAGCTCCATGCTCGCATCTTTGACTGTGCGATTAAATTGACAACACATCTGCCAGAGCAGCTACAGCGATGCCTCCTGGAGCGGGAAAGAAGATATTTGCATAATTGGGCAAATAACTCTTCAAATAAGTGCCACTGGAGAGGAAATGATGAATGAATGTGGGTGTGTGTCAATGTGTGTGTGTGTCTGTGTGGCCGTGGTGGCGGCACAGTTTGTCCGACGATATCAGGTGTAACATTCTAATCACCGCAAGATTAAAGGTCCAGTTCGGCATCATGTAACTGTAAATCATTCAAATCATAATAACGCACACATAGATGAACGTTTGACAGTTAAATATTGATCTATTTTAGCTCCATATCCAATTTTCAGCATCCCTACTGTTCATTCATGTAATCTGATTCTTGCTCTTATTATGTGCCTTTCGTTTTCTATAGCAAAGAAACTTAGATTGCAAGAGGAGCAGCTAAGTAAACACGTTGCAGTTTCTATGCTGGAAGCTGTACTGAATGAGCTCTTGCACTGTCTTACAGGAATAACTATGAACCTCCTGGGAAGAGGCATCACCTTGTCTGTAGTTTCTTTAGAATTCCAACCGGTGCTCCAATGCTACAGTACCAAAACATGCAAGTCACATATACAGTGTCTCTCGTTTTTTTGCACCTCTCTTAAAATATCATGACACTGTGATATTAAAAAAAGGCCAACTTTTTCTACAAATGATGTGACATTTGTCCTGTATAGTTTAACTGAAAACGAAGAAAATTGGTTTGAAGGAAAAATGTGAGCCCCACTTTTACAGTGGTATTTTCTCAAAGCTCAACTCCAGTATTCAGTGTTCTTTGGTAGGAGTCTGTCAGCTCCCACATTTACACTCACTGACTTTCTCCAACTGCCTTGCAAAAGTTGTCAAGATACACTAGACTCTGAGCTAAACAGACAATTAAAATTTTCAGATCAAATACTTGAGTTTGGTCTCAATAGACCTATTTCTGACAGGTGTATTTTTTTAATACAGTTGCTTGGTCATGGTCAAATTGTTATTTTTCATAAAGTGTCAACAACCAATTGAGTTTAACCAAAGTTTTAGCGTGGTCTCTTTAGTCTTAATTTTTTTTTGTGTGTATGTCGCTCAAAACTGTCAGAATCTCTTCACAAAGCGTGATAGATGATGATAGGCATTTTTGCACATTTTCTTATTTCATATTATCTGTGAACTGATTAATGATTCTTTGGCAAAATTTGACTAAAATGTATGCACTCATTTTATAACTAACACTGACACCTTAGTTGCAGCTAATTAATCAGCTATCCACTAATAGTTTAGTCGTTTTATGCCACTGTTGTGTTACAAAATATTATGCAATGAAAAACAAATTATTATTCACATATTTTAAAGGCTGTAAATTTTTTTTACCTTCTAACCTTCTGGCTTATCAGCAGTAGAAAATTATACTTAACATAAAATAGCATGACTTTTCTTTCAACCATCTGACTTGGAAAAAGGTAAAACTCTTTTGGGAAGAAAATCCTTTGGAGTTTTAATTTAAATTTCTCACTCTGAGGGTCTGATAAGACTGAAAACTCAGTCTTATTCTGAATGAGCAGGAAATTGTTTGGTGCATTAAAAATAAAAAAACATTCAAAAAGTGCATAATCTGTGCAAGACGTTTGTTTTAATGAACAATGTGACAAATTTACAGAAGAACTGTTTTCTGGTTGAAACATATAAGTTCTATCACTTCAGGGCAGCTTTTGGTAACGGCAGTATGTCCTATTTGTCACCAATCATGTCATATTTATAAATTAAATACCTTCTCGATTAAGCAACATTAAAATGGATTACTGCTGCACATGTGGAACAGAGAAATCTGTTTTTGAGGACTTTTTCCATTGCATTTTATTTTTACCACTAATAAAAGGTTAGTGTTAACCCAGACTAGAAATGAGCTTTGGTATGTTTGAAGGTCCTGGGGCCTTTCTGCATGTTCTCCCTGTGTATGCATGGGTTCTCTGGCAGGTACTCCAGCTTCAGCACCAGCACCTCTCCTGACCCCAGTAGGGACAAAGTTGTAAGAAAATGGATGGATGGATGTACTTTAGTTCTGTATACACTTAATGCACATACTTAATATAGAGCTTCTAAAATAAAATAAAAACACACTGCAAGAAGATTTTGTGATAATCCTGACTTTATTCCATGTTTTAGCCACTGTTTGGAGAGAGAGACAAAAACTCAACAGGAGATGCGTAGGAAGTTGGATTATTCCATCTCTTTCTGAGTCAATGACTAAATAACTCAAAGCAAACCACACATCATGTATTGCTTTATTTGATAATTGACTGCATCTCAAATAGCTTCCTACTAATTTAAAAGTTGCCTGGAGTTCGTTCAGAATTGCGAATCTAAGAAGGATCTCATCAGATGGATTGTTTCTTTCTGTGAGAAGACACTTTCTTTGAATTGCCTCAAATTCTTTGCTTGTACTTTATACCTTTCTTCTTTTATTTAAAAGTGTTTTACAAGCAACACACCTGTTTTGATTCCTGGCTGGTGTCTATTGTTGCATACCTACCATAATCACTGGCCCTTGGCTTTTGTTCCCTTGCAGCATGGATCTATTGTTACTTTGACTACTTCACATAAATCTCACCAAGAAACAACAAAAAATATTTCTAAACTGTTTTCATTAGTCATGAAAAAATTTTCCCTCTTGCAGATTTCTTTGTTGATTGTGTCATTCTTAAATGTTTCAGATTATCAAAAAAAAAAAATTATCAGACAAAGATAATCTAAAAAAATGGAAAAAAACATTTTTAAATGAGGAAACTTGAATTGAGGTGAAAATATAATTACTCTCTTTGTTAAATTACTATTAACTGTAATTAACCATCCAGTTTTTTGTTCCACTACTCGTAACCAGCCTTGGTTATTTTCAGACCTGTGGAATCCATAAATCACTTAAGTTCAACCTACTTGGACTGAAAATACAAAGTTGGCAAAGCGAGACCAATGATCAAAAAGAAGGAAGAAATGAGCTGAGAAACAAAGTCAATGACTTTTATCAATTTGGAAAGGATTGCAAAATCATTTCTAAGCCACTGGGACTTTGCTAAGCCACAGCGAGAGCCATTATCTATAAATGGAAAAAAATATCGAACAGTGGTAAAGCTGAGTGGGTGCCTAATAAAAATTACACCAAGATTGCATTAACAATTAACCCAGCTAAAAAATAAAGAATCGAGAACAACATAACTTACTTGCATCAGTTGTCATTTTTCTTGATGGAAAAGTAAGAAAAATACTGGAGAAAAAACTGCATTCTGTCAGATTTCTTTGCTGCTGCAAGACATGGACAACTTGCTGCTAGTGATGGAATCACAAGTGTCCCTAACAGAAAATTATTCTTCTGCTTTCCAGGGGTTGGGTCGTGGGGGTAAGTAGGGAGGCCCAGCCACTTAGTCCAGCTCCTCTGGGGGAATCCCAAGGTGTTCCCAGATCATCTGAGAAACATAGTCCCTCCAGCATGTCCTCTGGGTCTCCTCTTGGTGGGATGTGCCTGGAACACCTCACTGGGTATCTGTCCATGAGTCATCCTAACTAGATGCCCGAGCCATGTCGACTGGCTCCTATCAACGTGTCGGAGTAGCAGCTCTACTTTGCGTAACCCCAGATACAGTAACTGAGCTTCTCACCCTATTTCTAAGGGAGAGAGGTCAGACACACTATCGAGAAAACTAATTCTGGCCACTTGGATCTGTGATCTCATTCTATCGGTCATGACTCAAAACTCATGACTATAGGTGAGTGTAGGGACATAGCACTGGTAAATTGGGAGCTAAGCTTCTTGACTCGACTCTCTCTTTACCACATCAGATAAATACAGCGCCCACTTCACTGCACATGCTGCACAAACCCGTCTGTCGATCTCCTGCTCCATTTTGCCCTCATTCATGAATAAGATCCTGAGATACTTGGAGCAGGATGCATGTACCCGGAGAAGGCACCAAACTCTTTTCTGGCTGAAGACAATGGCCTCGGATTTGGAGACACCGATCGTCATCCTGGCTGCTTCACACTAGGCTGCAAACCGCTTCAGTGAAAGCTGTAGATCACGACCAAATGAAGCCAATAAGACCACATCATCCACAAAAACCAGAGACACAATCCTAAACCCACTAAAATGGATCCCCACAACACAATGGCCGTGAATAGAAATTCTGTCCATAAACTTCATGAGCAGAATTGGTGACAAAGATCAACGTTGGTGGAGTCCAACATTCACCAGAAACAAGCTCGACTTTCTGCCGGCAATTCAGGCCAAACTTTGACGCCGTTCATACAGAGACCTAACAGCCCATATCAAACGGCCTGGTATCCCACACTGCTGGAGTAACCCCGGTGATTTTTTGCTTGGAACACAGTTGAATGCCTTTTCCAGGTCCATAAATCACATTTAGACCAGTTGGACGAATTCCCACGAAACCTCCAGGACCCTGCTGGGGTATAGAGCTGGTCCAGTGTTTCACGACCAGGACAAAAACCGCACTGCTCTTCCTGAATCCAATGTTTGACTGTCTGATAGACCCTCCTCTCTAGTATCCCTGAATAGACCTTACCAGGGAGATGTAAAAGCCTGGTTAGAACACACACTGCGGTCCCTTTTATGAATACGGGGACCACCACCCCGGCCTGCCAATCCAGGGGAACTGCCCCCCGATGTCCATGCAATATTGCAGTTGCGTTAAACAACACAACCCTACAACATCAACACCGTAACCTCATTGTAGAATTTCAATGACGTTGGCCCAAAGTGTTTACAGAAACATAGTACTTAATACGCTACATTTTTAACAGCCACAGATGGTTGTTGGATAAACTATTTAACACACACTGAATCCACTGCCCCTCATTATGGTGACATCTGTGAGACAACAAAGTGACATTTAGCAGCTCTCTCTCAGAGATCCAGCACTCTGTCATGCTGTGAAATCTCAAGCCCACATGAAGGTAACAGTCGGCAATCAGTGCAAGAGCTGCAGACGTGTAAGTTGTTTGGGACAGTTTTATGACTAATCCCCTTCACACCACCAACTAGCACACAGTACTCAGGCCCAATCCTTTAGAAACTTTCTCCTCTGCCTTGTTACAAAACACGAGGAATAAATGAGGACAGCACAGTTTTTGGGCCAAGGAACAAATTGGATGTCTCAACTGTTCCCGAATTATCAGCATGTGATTTTGTCCAGACGTAAAGATGATTTGATTTCGAGAGCAGCTTGGGTTTTACTTCTTTATGTGTTGCTCTGACATTTATTTCAACGAAACGTGTAATTTAAGAGGATAAAATGAAAAACGTGTCCTCCAGCACAATATAGCAGACAGTTTCAGAGCATCATTTCACATCTGAAGGGAGGTGGATTTGTTTTCTGACATGCTGTACCATTATTAATTAAATGGATTTGAATGAACTTTAAAAAAGGCTGTAATGATACATTCAGCTTAAAAAGGAGATAATGGATAATACTCGGTTCAGTAGAAGAAGATGGAACATTTAAGCGTACTTTTAAGAAAACTAAGAATTATAATTTTATGAATAGCAAAAGCCTGTTGCAAATTGCTTGAGGAAAAATACTGGGATTGATCAATAATAATTCAGTCAAAGGCCCAAAATTACTTATAACCCTGAAAAATTTAGATTTAAAAATGCTTTCATGAAACCAAAATGTTTGTATGTAGTTAATAAAACAAATATAATATCAAACGTTGGTCATGCTCTCACCAATGCTAAATGTAAAAAAAGGAGAAATGTTTGATTGTAGTACAGCAATTGGACAATTTTTCTATTTCCTGTTTATCTTTTCTGATTAGGTCCAGGTTTTGAGTTTCAAAAGCAAAACATGTCATCACTATCCCATCAGCATAGTTTTAGAACATTATTTCTTGGTTGAAACCGTGCAACGGCAGAAGGAAGATGTTTAGCTCTAAAACACGCAGTGTGCTAATTATGGTTAAATAAAAGTTATGAAACAAAAAACCTGTTTGTTCCCCACCTAACTTTTTCTTTGGTGTGCTGTCCAGTGGGCTGTTTGCAGATGATCCAGAAGGATCTATTTTCTGCCAGCAGGAGAAACCTGTGCAGCAGAATGGTTGATTTGTCCTCTGTAAGAGCTTGTCAGAATGTGGCAATAAATAATGAACAAATATTGGAACTTCTATTATGGAGGCATGCTGCAGAGAGAACATCCTGCGTGTTGTAGGTCAGGTCACCATGACTACAATGCTTTTACATTGGGCATTAAAGCTCAAATTATATAACATTAACCCCCCAAAAAATTCAATTTGCACAAATTTTTGAATTATTTCCAAAAGCTGTTAGTGGAACCAAAGATTACTTTGTGCTACATTTGTCATTTGATTGTGGACTTTGATTCGTAGCCTTATCCTAAGTCAGCTTCAGTCTTACATGCAGCCTGCTAAGATTGAAAATAAAGTTCCCTTGAAAACAGCGACAGCCCCTTTACTGTTGCACGATGCCTTAGAATGACTATGCTGCGGCTCCTAACAGGCCATGTCTCGGATCCCCATGAGATGCTCCTGCTGCTTTTTTAAATTTGCTCTGCTTGACTGCATGCGCTGCCTGTCAGTTGGAGAATGAAACTGATTCTGTCTGTCTCCTTTCTTTTCATTCTTTTCCATTTCTTTGAAGGTTATCCATGTGGATGTTGGGGTCTTTTTCCCCCCCCTCTGATCCATGTGCAAAATTCAAAATTTTGTTATTCCTGTCAAGAACAGTGATTGATTTCTTTAATACTGTATGATCCTATTATAGATAACCAATACTGACTTTGTTTGTCCCTCTCTTTCTCTGTTGCAGCATTCTTTTTGCAGATATAGTTGGCTTCACCAGCCTGGCCTCTCAGTGCACAGCTCAGGAACTGGTTAAGCTGCTAAATGAGCTGTTTGGAAAGTTTGATGAGCTTGCCACGGTGAGTCTGCCTCCCTTCCTTGAAGCCATATTCCCTCAATTATAGTCACTGTTGGCATTCAAAGCAACACTCACTGCGCAAAGAGTGCTTTGTCCAAACTCTGACACAGCAATGACTGTATGTGTGTGTGCGTGTGCGTGCATGTATGTGAGCTTGTGGCTCTCTTTAGCCACAGGCTATTGGCACACTCCTGTAGCTTAGCATGATGTCACAGTGAATATTGGAAGCCCATATGATGCCTAATATGATTATCCAGTGCTTCATTTGAGGAAGAGTTGACAGACCTCTTTAATCTCAGCCAGATTTACCCATGGCTAAAGCTTGCCTCCTCTCTTGTGTGAATGAACTGACTAGAGCGGATAGCAGGGGAGATGAGTTATACTCATCTCTAGTTGCTCTTATTATGGACGAGGAAAATATTTTAGCAATCCAATCTGTTAATATTTCACTTTGTGGGTTATGGGTCAGTGTTGACAACTCATCTGATAATTTTTTTTAAACAAAAAAAAAACTTGTACTGCTCTTAATTTGTTTTCCACTGTAGCCCATTTAGTAGAATAGCACAGAGGTTTTCATAATTAGATTTTTATTTTTTTATTTTTGAGATGTGGATTGGGCTGAGACAGCATCCATGTGATTCCATAACCTGCAGTTCACATGGCCTTGTCAAATCCATTAATCTGCAGGATTGCAGCAAACCTCTTTTCTCTTTTTTTTGTGTTGCTTTTACTGAAGGGTTTTCTTTGGCCCTGTCTGGAGCTTCTATTTTTGACTTGCTTGTTTATAGGTTCAAATTTAGGACTAGCTTAAAAAAGACAGGAGTTTTGTTGTCAGTTGTTGATGTCATTATTTTTGTAATAAATTGTGAATAAGTTGTCTCAGGGTTGTAGCTATTTGCTGTTTCTTTTGGGTCCTTAAAAACAAATTGGTTTACCTCTATTTTGGTTTCTTCCTGCTGCAGTTTTCTTTAGCTTTAGAGGCAATTTTTTACGCTTTTATTTAAAAAAAAAAAAACTAAAACAAGGCAGTTGCATCTTTAGATTTCCAAGCTGTTTTGATACTACTAGTTGCACAGTTGAATAGACGGCTGTATCCAGGACTTGGCAGCTAGCTTATAGCATTATAGTGTCCTGAAAGGCTTGTCCCCAGCTATTAAACTTGCCCTGACCCAAAGCCACAGTCATTCTTATCCACTTTGGCAGGAAGTGGCAATGCCAGTGACTCATAGCCGTGGTCACTTTGGGCACGCAAACTCTCTTTCGTCCCATACGAAGAGCGGGCGATGCCACATGGCCACTGGGCATCATCTCATGGTACGATTCCAGCACCATCCCCACACCACCTGTCCACTCTTTGGACTTGTCAAGCTGCATGGGAAGCGGGCCAGGAACACAGTGTTCTCCTGTAGTGCTGGTGATGTAGCAGACCAAGTCTGCTCTTCTCCTCTCTCTCTCTCTACATTTTTTAACATGAATGAATCTAAGCTAGGCATTATCTGAATTCTTGCCCTGAGTCCAACCTCAGCATCATTCCCCCTGTAAACAATGATGGTCAGTAAATTTCTTGCTTTTTTTTTTTCCCAAAGTTGACACAAACTCCACATCAAAGCGTGATAAATATTTTTTTGTGATTCAGAAAGACTTAACACAAATCCTCCATCTTTTTTTTTTTTTACCTTCTTGGCACAGGGAGAAAATACAAACATTGTTGCCTTAACAAATAATTATATTTCTATTTCCTTCCAAACTCACACCCCATGTTAGAAAAGTGACACACAAAGCTTCATTAGCTTGCATTTAGACACGTTTTCCTGCCACCAGAGTGTACAGGTTCATTACTGACACCTCTTCAGGCTCTGATGTTGTCTCTGCCAGCTCTTAACTAATTAGGACTGAATGCACCATGCGTAAATTTCTCTTTCAATCCAAGTGTGCCATTTCCATGTTTCTCACTTGTTTTAAGAAGCTTTTCGGTGCCAAAGTACTTGTGAGTTTCAAAGTGGGATTTTACTGCCCCTTTCTAACAAGTAAATATGCTTTGATCTAAATCTCTGCCGCGATCTCAAGTGTTTCGCAGCCTCTAACAGTTATTCTTCTAGGATTGCCATGTCACCCATATTCCCATCCACTCTGACTAGTTTCCCCTGTCACAGTTAATGAAAGGTAGCCCCCACAGCATCACAGTCACCTCCATGTTTACATTAGATGTTCAGTTTTAGTTGTCTGCCTGACATAGCATATTACATGTTGGCCAAAAAGTCTAATCTAACCAAATAATCTTCTTCCTCTATTATTGAGTTCCCGACATGGCTTGTGGTGCTGAGATGCCTCTTATAACTTCCTTTCCATTGTGGGTTTGGATTTTGCTGCTTGACAAATTTATGGAGTGCATAACAAATAGTTTATAAACAGATTCTCCCACCTGAGCTTTGTATCTCTACAGCTCCCTGAACGTCACCATGGTCTTCATACATGCTTGCCTTATTTTGGTTTAGATTAGTCGTGTTGCACCATATTTTTGGCTGATGGATTGACCATTGCTCTGTGTTTGCACAGCTGTTTTAAAACTTAATGCTTTAAGCTCACCCACAACTTTTCTCATGAAATCTCTTGTACAATGCTATTTAGTTTCCTTAACAGGCCCTCTCAAAGGCATGTTCTGTGTTTGGTAGTGACACAGTTTAAATGAGAAGATGCTCATTGGTACAGATACAGTGCAGACTCTGTTCACTGGTATGCATCTTGCTCTTTTATGTCTGGTTACCACATTTCTACAAAGAAAAGCTCGACTAAGTGTGGCAGTGCAAATGTTGGCACCAGAGCTCTCATGCTGTTTTGTGCTCTTGTTGCTGCTCAGCAAAACCTGTTGTTACTTAGATCTCCTCACACTTGACTTTGCGTCCTCTTGCATTTTTTGAAGTCAATTAGGTATATGTTGTTGTTTTTACTGAAATCACTACACAGCCTAGGAGTATGAAGACATAAGAGGAAATACTTGGATTGATAACTAATTACACTAATACAGTGTAATACTGTGTTTGAAACACATTTTAAGCACTATGCTTAAAAATGCATATTAAGCATCTACAATGCATTCTACGGGACTCAATCTGACCTCAAAATTGCAACATGTAGCAGCCTACCTTTGGAGCAAGTGGTCTGAAAGTACAGTGTGAGGTTATCTTTTACTTGAATGCTACAAAACCTAACTCCAGCAGTTTTAACAAGAATTACCACATCTAAACTTCTCTTAGTTTTTGGGATATGTTGAAATATACCATATTGTTACTTAAATATACCATATTGTCACTTAATCTCATACTTCGGGTTTAGCATAGGGTTTAGCTATGTGTGCAGTGAAGTTGCTTTGTCAGAACTGATTCGTGCAGAATGTTTGACTTTTCAGACATGGCTTTATTTTCTGATCAACGTAGAAGATACTCAAGCTTGTTCACTCTTTCACAAGCTTGCAAAATTAACTAACTATCTAACTGTAAAACATACTGTAATATATATGCTTTTCATCCCAACGTACCCTTTTCAGGCAAATTACAATCATTTTGAAAAAGTAAATTTATTTTAGGACTTATTATTTATTTAGGACTTGAAGTCAGAAAGTGAAACCCGACATGCACGTAGTTTGCAACAGGCTGACATTTTTCTATTAAATAGCTTTTTAAAAATGGTCTTATATAATATCCATATGAAACTGAGTTTTGACTTTTTATTAGCTGTAGGCCATGATCATGAAAATTAATAATAACAATGCTTGAACTACATCTCTCTGTGTGCAGTGAACCCATGTAACATACATGTTCCACACTGTCAGTTGAATTAATGCATATACTGTTCAATGATATTCTGATTATTAAAAGGAACATTATATGGAGGAGCATCACACAAGAGAAACGCAGTGCATATGCACAACAGAACTTAATATTTCATAGAATGTGCTTCACTCATTCACATTTGGGTTTAGCTATGTGATCATTTATGTAGAAATCCACTCTTTTAATCATATGTGGATGTGATTTTTTTAAATGTATTTTAAAGACATAAATGTAATTTTTCACACCAGTTGTTTTTTATGGGAACCCCCGCCCCTACCCCCGCCTCTCTCTATAAACACTTCAAGCTGGTTGTGTTTCAAACAGTCTGTCCGGTGCGCTATGTAACATTAATAGCTCTGTACTAGACGAGCCTTGGTGTGTTCGTGCACACAGTATACCATTGCTATTTCCCTGGCGGAGTTTCACAAAGCTTTTTATTCTTGTCCCTCTTTTCTCTCCTCTTGCAACACCTCCCTGCATCACAGCTTTCAGACTCCTCCGCTCCTTGTTTCTCAGCTTTTTGATTGACATGCAGCAGCCTACTTCCTTCAACTGTGTCTTTTAAGCCCTGTGGTTCTCTGCACTCTCTTTGCTTTTCATGTTTCCATTTTTAGAATGGCTCAATGATGGATTTATCTACTGTCTCTCACTTTCTTCGCAAGTGAGAGATTTGTTTTAGTTTCCTCATATATGGCTGTGAAAGCTCACAGAATATTTCCCAATAAGCATGCTGCACTTTAGATGCTTCAGCAGGACCTGAAGTAAAATCTGGTTTTACTTCAAATATAAAAAACTTTGAAGAAAAAGCTTTCTCTCCTACTTTAACAAAACGTTGGTGAAGTATGTATAATCATTTGGATGAATTATTTGACGTAAAACTATCAGGACAAGAAAAAGTGCTTTGGTAATGATTTCATTAGTTAAAAACAACATAGAGGCAAGTATATTTATATGAAAACATCGTAAGTCTGCTAAGATAGTGGAACAAATACACAGGCAAAACTTTATATATACACACTTTGCATGAATAGACACATAACCCTTTTTCTCACATTCTGACCTGAAAACAGAATAAATATTTTCTGTAACCCTTTGGTATTTCAAATAAACGTTAAAAAGGTAAAGTTTAGTCTAAGTGATGGGGAGGAAACAACTTGTGTATCTCAATATCTGGTTTTAGCCGTAGTTTCATTGCTCTTAATTTAAGGACAGGAAGTTTTCACTGTCCACATGGTGACAGCTGCCTTCCAGAAAGCAAAACCTGGACTTATGCACAGCCAAATAAACTTGCCTTGTTTGTCTCATGAGCAGATGCAAGAATCATTCACCAATCCTGCTGTTTCCCCACAGACGTCTGCGTACTTAAAACTGTAGTCTGAAGCAAAACCCAAAACAAATAAGCCAGCTTGGATCCTTGACAGCAGAGTAAGTAGGATAAATGCCTCTAAGAAAAAGCACCCTGACAATGAGTTTGTTTTTCAGTAAATGTAGCGTGAGGCACCCTGAGCTAACATCGTTCGTCACACAAAGCAAATTTAGCCCAATATGACCGGAGCCAGCTTTTCCACAGACACGCTAAATATAACATTCTCAGGTAGCATACCATTTAATTGTTTTCACAAATTAATTTGTGTAATGTGCTTGCAATTAAAGGGAAATGCTTGACACCACTGAGAGTTAATCTTATTGCTCATTTCTGCCAAAAGAAGGAGTATTGTGTCGGAGACATTTTCCATTTAATAGATTCAAAACTACAGATAAATGAATAAGATTAATATATTTTTGTATTCAAATTTGTTTTAATGTGAAAAATATGAATGAGGATTAGAGCCACCGAATGTTGGTCAAAATTCAGATTTTTTTTCTATCGATGGGAAAATACAATCAAAACAACCAAATCATTCTCAGGTGACAAAAGGATCATTTAACAATTTTGATCAAGGTTTTTTCTCAACCTTCCTAAATACTAAGCAACCTGTGCCAGAATCTCATTTGATGCATGGAATATGTGGAGTCCGAGCTTGGACTTTTGTTTTGAAGCTCTCATCATACAATACAAGTCTCTATTTGTCGAAAGGTTGTGTATTTTACGAAGAAAGAAACTGTTCAATTAAATATTTCCTCTGACATATAGACAAAGCTAACTGTATTCATACTCCTTGGATGTTTTCAACCATAAAGTCCAATGTATCATTTGTATTTTATGTGATGAAACAACACAAAGCAGCCATTAGTTGTGAAGTGGGAGAAAAGGGACACATATTTTGTGCATACATACTTTTATGTGGCTTGTGGAAAACTGAAAACTACAACTCTTGCTACTCCTCCAGACAAGCTAGATTTGTAGAGCAATAGTTCTCCTTTCAAGAGATTCTCCCACCTGAACTTTACAGCAGCTATGGTTTCCATCAGCCTCTTGTAATTCAACCCGTGACACAACCTGTAATTTTGGTCATTTAGCATTATATGCTTCAGTCTATTTCTGTGTATTGTATGTTTCAGTTTACTGGTTTTAGTTTCTTCCTTCAGTGGCTCAGCTTACTCTCTTCTTCGTCGTCCATATCTTCAGAAGTTCATAAATATTCCTTTGTTCACTTACATCCTTATCAGATGCCATTTTTCTCCGGGCTGCTGTTGATGATGCCAAGCTGTTCCTGGTTTTCAACTTCTTAAGGTCTTTAAGACAAAGAAATCTTGGTGAGCACAAACCAATGATCTTAAAGAAGGACATAGAAATTATCTGAACGATCCCTTCTCTCTTGTTATCCTGACATTTGGGTTATTTTGGAAACCCACACTGACCTGAAATAGAAAACATTTGGTCTGATTGAACTTCAGACAGTGAGAACAAAGACAGTCTCTTTACGCTGTGTATGTATAGTTCTGATTTTATTTGTGCATAAAATAAATATAAAGAAAGCAAAAAATATTCCCTTCCCTCATCCTTTAATCTTTTTCTATTGCTCAAATGATTTGCAATCTCAATCTGTTGTTGTGAATTATACTTTTGTACAGCATCCCAATTCATTTGCAAAACAACTTTTTCTTCCAAACTGAATTATTGTTGGCAAATTCATACAAAAATGTTCAGCATCTTAGTGTCAATGAATATATTACCAACTTCTCAAAAATATATTGCCATTTTCTATATGTCAGTCCAAGAAAACAGTGTTTTTTCTTCTTCTTTTTTTTTTTTTTTATGAATCATATCAGCTGTCCAAAAAGCCAGTGCCATCCTTAGAAATGAAGCAGTTTTGGCACACCAAGCATTTGTTATTTGCCATATCTGTTAATATATCAAGGTTTCCTTCACATATCTCACCCACTCGCTCCAACCCGCTACAGTGGAGTGAGACAAGGAAGTGTTGATAGATTTTTCATTTGCTATAAAATAGATGGTGAAAACCAGTGAAGAACACTTTTTACTGGAGATGGAGGAATGTTATAAGAAAATGTCTCTGTCTTCTGTTAAAAACCCTTTTACTAATATCCTACAACCCTAACTTTCATTATTGCAAAAAAAAAAAAACTTTTTATAAATGATCAAATAATGTTAACATGAAACACAAGAAAGAACAAGCCAGTTAAAGTTGCCAAATTGCGTGAAAGCAAAAAAACAACAAAAAAAACAAAATGTAATTACTTATTTGGTAGTGTCTCTTGCTGTTATTAAACACTGCATAAATTTGCAGACCGATAGCAAGCATTTCTTCCAAGTTGTTGCAGAGGAAGCCCTTACCTTCAGCACTATCAGCACAGCAGTCATCTGTGCTGCTGTATCAAAAGCAAAGCACAATGTGTTCCACTCTCCCCTTTGGGAACTTAGAGGAAATGAACTGCTACCCTCAGCTGGCTCATATTTTTCTTCATTATCATTTATTGAATGTTCCTCCTCCCTGCATTAATGCCTTGGTATTTGCCTTGTTTGTCCCTTTCTATTTTTAAGCGTGCACAAGACATGGGCCAGTATGAGATTCGATAACCTTGGAAGATAACCTTAAGCATTTATCGCTGATTCACAGTATCACTACGAAAACAAAAATGTGCAACGCTACCAAATTTCTGTTATCTACAATAGAAAAAAAAAACAAAAAACAGTTAGTCGCAGTGTTGCCATGGCAGTAACAGCAATGTGTATTACCAGTGGATACATACATACATACATACATTTGCCGGTTTGAACTGCCTCAGTTGTTGTGTGCTTGGACAAGACACTTCTCCTGCCTCACCTGCTGGTGGTCAGAGGCTCTGGCGGTGCCGATTGTATGTCAGCCTCTCTGGTGGCTACAATGTAGCTTACTACCATCAGTGTGTGAATGTGTGCACAGGTATAACAGCCTGATACTCTAGACTGTTATTCTATAATCTAGTTGGATTGTAGAATAAAATTGGACTGATATCCAAATATTAGTCAGAATATCTGCTCTGGTAGCCAGACTTCACCCACCTTCTTAACTATGAGGCAAGATGAAAATTTTGTTGAAGACAGAGAAAAACAAAACAGCCAAAACTTTAACCTTGTTTAACCATCATTAAAGATAAAGGTGAAAACTAGCTATAAACAATTATCCATATTGTTGAAAGTTGCCAAGGTTGCAAAATAAAGACAGGGACTTGCTGGTCTGAAACAGCCTTTAAGAGATATACACCAACATATAATGTCCAAATTAATGATAACTGCCTCAAATGTCAAATGTTCTCCACACTGCTTCCCCAAATATTATAATGGTAGCAACCAATTTATTAAAGATAATTCTAACAAAATGGCTTTTTAGATTTTCCTTTTCAAATGAAACTGTGAATAGGGGTTACACTCTAAAGCTTTTTTTTTTTCTCTCTCTCTATCTGCTTATGGCTATGACCACCCAGACTGCTCACAGTGCTGCAGTCACATGACGGTGGTAATCCTGCTTGAGTCTGAATCAGCTTCTAAAGCCTCACACAGCAGATTAGCAAAAGGAAAAGTACAGTGTAGGAGACTCTTTAAGTAGAAGGGCTTTCCCTGCTTCCTGTAGCATCGCCATGCCTCACCAACACACCATCTGTTTCTGCACAACCCCAACCCCAAGTTACCCCAAGGGGAGAAAGCCTGCTCTCTAATAACAGCAACAACAAAAAAACAAAAAAAAACAAGCATACTTGAAATATGTTGTTAAAGAAAGAAATATTTATAAAGAAAAAAAACATGTTAATTAGAATCATCTAGTTGTTTAGTAGCTAGATTCTTCCAGTTGGTTCAATAAGAATAGAGAGGCAACCATATGTCAGAGGCTAATTTAAAATAAAGCACTGTATATAAAGGGAGCAATAATGATAATAATCTTGATTTTAATAATCATAACCATATATAAAACACTTTCAAACAAAGAACTCATTATTTAAAAAGAGGTAAAGGACACGTTAAAAACATATATACAAATTAAAAACAAGATAAGAAAACTAATACAACAAAAGAAATTGTACGCTCTGTAGATTTGTGTGGTCACAAACTGTTGTGATACAAACATCTTAACAAAAGTTGAGATGGAAATTGAATTTAAGCTTTCAGCTTCTCCACACCAAAGCCACACAAGCTTGGCAGCCTGTTTCAGTAGCTCTCAGCTAATTCCTCAGTTTTTCCTTGTGTTTTTAGTCTATTTCTACATTTGTTATGTTGTTCTGTGCTCCCTACTCTTTTGTTCACAATGGAGCAGAATTTCTTTTGGACTGCTATGTTATTTTTCTTTTTTATGCCATTTTGTTTGGACACATTGGCCAAGCTCCTGTTGTTTACACCAGAGATCAGCTGCTACCTCTGGATAGCTTCACTCCATTGCCTCTCTCTGCGCAACCAGATATTACCCGCTTTTCCACATATACAGACACACCCACAAAGTTCTGACCAATCACAATCGTTTCACATGCAGATTGTGGCAAAAAAAAAAAAAGAAAAAAAAGTTCACCAGAGGTGAGAGATCTTGGAAGATCAGCCTCTGTATGTCTTCAGCTAATTTGGAATTATCATTCTTTGCAAGAACTTCATTTGAATTTAGCATTGATTATTTGTCTTGCAGCGTGGGCAGCCGGAGAGTTTTCCGTGATGTACATTCAGGTTTTGTAGGTTAATGTCTAAGAATAAATGCTTCCTCCTTTTCACAGCAGGTAAGTCTTCCGAGACGTGGAACAACCTCTAACTCTCCAGCTCTACTGAAACTCACATGGTTTCTGTGTTAAAAATAGAGTGTCCATCCTGTCTCGTACCCACCAGTGTGCATAATTATGAGTCTTTGTGCTCTACACATGCATGGGCAGCAATCCCATTACCTTAATGGAAACAATGAAGGGTTATGAGGAGGCGCCCACGGTAACCTGGTCTCCCTGGTAAAATGAATGTCTGTTGTTAATATCCTCTAATGAAAGGCTATATTTGTAAGCCATCTTTCCACGCTGCTGCTTATTGTTCCAAAGAGTGAGTGACTCACCTTATTCCCTAAAGTGAGACAGATCCATCATATCGTGGGAGCTGTTAGTGGCAGTGCAATTTAAACGTCTAAAAAAGTGTTTATTAGGTAATAGATTAGGAAATATACATGTCAGCCCAAGAGAAGCCGCTAAACAACAATGTATATGTAAGCTGTGAACTGTGCAGTTAAACCATTTTTAAGTGATGGGGGAAGTTCTCTTAAGAGCGTATCCTTTTATACAAAACAAAGCAGAGTACATTGGTTTAAATCATCGGGCTGGACAAACTTTGTGTCAAACTTTATTCAAGCTGATTCTGCTTTAAACTGTAACACAATTTTATTCTTGATCTGTTTGAACAAACAGAATCATGGTCTTCATGATTCTGTTTGTTCATTACTGTTCTCTACCATGCCTTTGTTAACCTTCACTGAGGATTTGTATCCATATTGAGAATGACAAGAGAATTCTACGTAATAATACAGTGACTTCTGAAAGAACATGTTTGCAGTGGAATTTAGTTTGGAGTAATTTGGTTTTTCAAAATAAATGTCAAAAACCGTGTTTCATTTACCCTCTACTTCACAGCTATGCATTATTTTTTTATTGGTCTGTTAGAAAATGCATTCATTTTTTTGGGTTGGTTTGTGTGGCACAGTAACTGTCAAGCTGTACCTTTCCGAGGTACTGTAAGGTAAGAGGATGTTGACCTGAGAATGATGTTGTCAACTTTTCAACAACTTGAAAAAATAAAATTTAACATGACAGAAGAGCTGTAACATTTAACATTTGTGTTGTTTGTAGCAATGCCAAACATGTAATAGAGTTTAATAGCCATGCTTTAAGGGAATTATTGAACATTTCTTGGTGAACTAAAAAAAAGAAAAGAAAGGAGAACGAAAAAAGAAATGCCTGAAACTAATATGTCTCTGAACCACATACAGACATCCTTTTTCCTTTTTCCTTTTTTGATATCGGATAACAACTTGTCAACTTGTTCAATCTCTCTTTTTGATTAATAGGAGAACCACTGTCGCAGGATTAAGATACTGGGGGACTGTTACTACTGCGTGTCAGGGCTGACTCAACCTAAGACTGACCATGCTCACTGCTGTGTTGAAATGGGTTTGGACATGATCGACACTATAACGTGAGTTTCCCTTAGTCTCTGATTTAATCTGTTTACACACTATGAGTGGGAAGAACAATATGAGACATGTTTTACTGTTTAATTTGATTTTTTTTAGGGAAAGGGCATAGGCAACGTTACTTTTGTCTAGTTTGGGAGATAGATTAGGACCCAAATGATGGAAAAACATTGAGGCAGAGTTAAATCTGCTGTATTTACAATCTGCCAGAAATATTTAGACATATTTTGTCCTCCAACAGTAACGCAGAAAATTGCCCAAGGTGTGTTATGTTTGAGATTTTCATTTGGTTTCTGAGACCAGATAATGACAAGTATTTTCTTTATCCTCTTTGAGTGGTGGTAGTATATTTTTAGAGAAGATTGATCACTATTAGGTTGTGCTTACTTATAGTAAGTCAAGATTTTCTACATTGCTTTTACAAGGTGGTTTGATTGAAGCATGTGCTCATAAAATTTCTTGCACAAGATGGAGGCGCTATTAATTAAAACAGCAGTTGTTGTAGACATAGCTCAAATATTAATAGACACATCTCGCAATAATGAGCTAGAAAACTGTCTTGTGGGTCAGTGGATGCATCTTTGCGCAAGAACTTACAATATATTTTGGGAGAAAAATAAAATTATCTTTTTCACGTAGCCTACTTGTCAAAGGAATCATCACTTTTTATTTTTCATCATAAGAGACATCAGATATGATGAGTAGACCCATTTTCACGCTGCCTCATATGGATAAAAGATGACGACAGAAGTGCTGTGATTTCAAATAATTACTTATGATATGTTTGTTCAGGTTTTAAATTGTGGAGAAGGGTCCGGCTCTTCCATTTTCAAAAAAAAAAAAAAAGAGCAGTTGTGAAACAGTGCAATCCATCATTAAAACTTTATTGTCTTGTACTTTTACTATATATATATATATATATATATATATATATATATATATATATATATATATATATATATATATATATATATATATATATATATAGTTCTTATATATGCTTTATATTTACAGTACCATATGTACTTTTCTATGACATTTTCACCCAAATCATTTTATGCATGGTCCCGCAGGTCAGTTGCAGAGGCTACAGAAGTCAACCTTAACATGCGTGTCGGTCTGCACACTGGTCGAGTGCTGTGTGGAGTACTGGGGCTCAGGAAATGGCAGTATGATGTCTGGTCAAATGATGTGACGCTGGCCAATGTGATGGAAGCTGGAGGACTCCCAGGGTTAGTACACTTTTAGATAAAAATACTGACAAGTGTTTATATGTAGAAGCCTTTAAAGGTTTAGTCAGAATTAGAATTGCTAAGTTAGTGGCATAGATTTATTTATTTGTTTTACTTTGGTGCAGAAAACAGTATCTAGTGAATATAAATAGGGGTTATCCCCTATTTTCCTCTCCTATTCTGCAGAATTAAACAAACACTATGCCGAGTCTATTTTGTCCTTATCAGAATTGGTGTTAATTTAACTCTTATTTCAACAAGAAATTGAGTAATTTTAACACTTGGGCTACCTCTCAGATGTCTCCTCTGGGCACATCCCTCTGGAGGGAGACCCAGAGGAAGAAACAGGACATACTGAAGGGAAGGGACAGTGTTGGTGGATGAGAACAGGGAAATCTTGGTCTCTCAGCGCAGGCTGCTGCTCCCACAACCCGACCCCAGATTAAGCACAAGATAATGACTTGATAGATGGATAGATTTTAAGAATTTCTCTCTGCTTTTGAGTGTAATTTTTTTTCAGAGTTGCCTCATTTATGTTAATTATGTTAAACCTTGTTTGCATTGCAGGAAAGTTCACATCACCAGATCAACACTTGAGTGCCTAAATGGAGACTACGAGGTAGAGCCTGGAAATGGCCATGAAAGGAACGCCTTTCTCCAGAAGCATGAAATAGAAACTTTCTTTATTGTGCCATCTCACCGACGGAAGGTATTTTCTATTTGGAATGACCGATTAATATTGTACGCTGCATGTTTCGTTTTACTATGACCTATTATTGAGGCCATGTTTTTAGTGATAAACATTTAGAACCTCCAAAATAGCTTAGAAAAGCATGCGCACTATGTCAGGGCACAGTGGAACTTCAGCTGTCATTGTTGCTGTGCCAAGATCTACAAACTAGTGCACTTCAACTTGAACTAGGGTTTTCTCAGTACATGTGTTAGTTTCGATTCATGTAAAGCTGTTTGCTAGATTATAAAGAAAAGAAACACGGCCAGTGGCATCTATCATCTCAAATTTGCACACTTGGACAAACTTAAAGAGAAATACACATAACTCCAGCAGATGTGCCACAAGCAGGGAATTTCAATTCTCTGTTCAACTCTCCCCTTTTTTCGGCTTCAGTGTGTCATTCTACTTTCTTCATTATTTCTGTCAGCCAATTTTGTTTTTGAAAGATAAGGCTTGCATGCAGGCTCACGGCTTCATATCCCAGTATTTTTTTCTTCTCTTTGCAATATAAGAGACTTTACTGATCTGATTAATGCAGCTAATGGCTTAGCTTCATAAAAGCAATGGCTCTGGCAAAGATATGCTCAAACTGTGGTGTTCGATAGGCCGCCGCTTACTGCAGGGACGGATCTCAAACAAAGCATATAGATTATGTTGCAAATCCCGGTAGCGCTTTCTCAAACCCTTTAATGTACACTTAATGTTTTTCAGATTTTCTAAAACAGGTTTGATGTCAATTGTCCTGAAATTAAAAAGAGGTCCTATGGGATTAGACTGACTCAGTTTAGCCACTTCTAAGCTCTGTGATAAAGATTGCATGTGTGTCTGTATGCTCTGTGTGTTGTGTATGAGTTCTAGTCAAAGACTTGCACATAGTCAAGATTTTACTGCAGGGTTTTGTGACTTAATCCTTGTTCTCATTCTGGTGACAGATATTCCCAGGGTTGATTCTTTCAGATATAAAGCCTGCCAAAAAGATGAAGTTCAAAACCGTTTGCTACTTACTGGTGCAACTCATGCACTGCAGGAAGATGTTCAAGGCTGAGATTCCGTTCTCCAATGTCATGAACTGCGAGGATGGCGATAAGGTGAGAAAACTGCTTTGGGTTGACTTATTGTTGAATTTTTCACAATAACATTTTTTTTTATTTCATTGTTCTACATCAATAATTATTTCAATAAAATTGAGATATATGAGTGTATGTTTAATGAAACTTATCAATTATTTTATGTCATAAGTACTTCATTTCTGTCAGTTGTAGTCTGAAAATTGCTAAAAAGAAATGCAATGATTGTACAACGCATAGCAGGAAAGTTTAAATGTGATGCATTTGAAAAGAATTAGCCATTTAACTTGCTGTCCACCTCATTCTTACACCTCATTGCTAGATCTGGTCTGGCATTTTTACACATAAACAGGACACAGCAGCCTCACTCCTGTCAGTCTGCCACAGGGCAGGTGTGGATAAAATGTACGTTACCACAATCAAGGTACTTTTAAATGGACAGAAGTAATTGAAATAAACGACCGATCGGAATAAAAATGTGTCATTTAAACACCCCAATCAGTATATTCTGATTGGAAAGCATGCATTTTTAGATCCTGACAAACCTTCTGCAGCACAACAGACACATTAGTCTTTGACTTTGGTTCAATGCAAAATGTTCTCTAAAATCCTCTGACTGCTAATACTCTTATATTGCTGCTTTTTATGATAAACTTAAGTATCAATGTTCTCATTTTAAAGTACAATCAGCTGCTCTTATTTACTCTTGATTCTTATTTATCTCTGTTTTTAATATGATAAAAACGAAGCACTGGGTAGAATAAACAGTGCAGCAGTGTATTTGTTAAATGATTTTTTTTGTGTGTTTGTTTTGGCTTCATTCCAGCGGAGGGCCATGCGAACAGCTCCACAAAAGCTGAGGAACCGCTCCAATGCTAACCAGGCTAACTTGATCCAGAGCAGTCCGAGAACCAGGGTCAACCGCTACATTGGCCGGCTGATTGAGGCCCGCCAAACGGAGTCCGACACAGCAGACCTCAACTTCCTCACACTCATGTATAAGTGCTCTGAGCGGGAGCAGAGGGTGAGGCATACGACATACTACCTAGATTGAGAATTAATAGAGCCCTAGAGCCTCTGTTTGTGTCTTGATATCTTGTTTCCAATAAAGATATATAATTTTGTTATTATCAAAAGCTGACTTTAGTTTTCCAGGGAATCTGAAAGTTCTGAAAATATGTTTTTTTCAGGTTACTTAAATTTTAGTTATTCTCATATTTCTAAGAGAAAACATGAAAAAAAAAAAAAAAAAAAAATATATATATATATATATATATATATATATATATATATATATATATATATATATATATATATATATATATATATATATATATATATATATATAAATGAAGATTAAACTATTTCATGGGGAAATAATTATGTATTTATACCCTAACAAGTTGTGTCCTAAAAAGCTTCTACCTGAAATTAAATGCATTAATTTAATTAAACAAAAACATAAATTCAAAAATACGTTGTAAATCATTTATTCCTATATTAGAAACATTTTTTTTTCTAACTTCAGTCATTTAATCCTGTCCACTCTGTTACATTAGTACCACCAGGTTCCTGATGAGTACTTCACCAGCGCAGTGGTTCTCTCTCTGATCCTAGCGGCCTTGTTTGGAATTGTTTATCTTCTCATCATACCGCAGTATGTTCATCAGATAATATTTGTTCTTCTCATGAATTTCTTTTTTTTAATTCTCTAAACATCATTAACTTATTTTACTCATCTGTGTTTTTGTTTGTTTGTTTTTCATTGAATTCAGGGGCACAGTTGTACTTGTGCTTCTCGTCTTCTGCATCTGTTTCCTTGTAGCTTGTATTATGTACCTGCATATCACAAGAGTACAGGTAAGCACAGATCCTGTTTTAGCTTTTATGTAGCTTATTTACATTTTTTTGCACACTTCTTTCTAATATACTGATTGTCTTCTGTTATCAGGAATTTACAAAACTGTCATTTTAAATATTATTTATGTATTTATTGTGCTTTGCATATGTGTTTTGTTTTATTATACCTGTTGATTTTTAATACTTTTTTTGCAAGTTTACAATCTTTAAATCTCAGTGTATATTACTAAGATTATGTGTCTTAAACCAACTCAAATACAGCATAATTATGAAATGGATTAAAAGGAAGTGTGCTTTTCTAAACTGTATCTAGGTGTGCAAAGCAAATACAGACATGCACTAAACACTTGCAGCTGTAATTGTCCTGTTAATTATTAGTTTAAGTTCTTTTTTAATATTTTCTAACTGTTCTATTATATAATATGCCCTATCAGCTTAGTTTTTCTTTTTTTTCTTGATGAACATTAATAGCAGCGTATAAAATATAGGCATGCTGGTCTCTGGTGATGATTTAATATCTGTCTTTTCTTTCTCTTACATTCAGTGTTTTCCAGGGTGCCTGACCATTCAGATTCGAACTGCTCTCTGTCTTCTTATAGTGCTTTTAATCTACGCTGTGGCTCAGGCTTGTGTTGTAAGTCCCTAAATGAATATTCAAAATGTGACATTAAAGCTCAGGTTGTTTCAGGTTTTTTTTTTCTTTTATATGTTTTAGAGAAATATAAGCTGCTCTTTAGTGTTTCTTTCAAGAAATGCCTTGCTTACGTCAGCTAGACATGGACAAGCTACATTTACCTGTTTTTAAAAGTGAAACTGCTTGCATTCTTAGATTTATGTTGCTTTTCATTTGATATTTCTTATGCAAAGTGCAGACAGTATTGATAGCAAATGCAGTTTAGAATAATGTTCTCAAGTATAACTCTCATACTGAGTATATTTATGCATTCTTTGTCTCTATTCATAGGTGGGTTGTATGCCCTGGATGTGGGGAAGTGCCAATACAAACAGTTCCATTATCATCATTGATGTGGACAGGGGAGCCAACCGGACCATGGCCGAGCTGCCCTGTGATGGGGCCCGCTATGCTTTTCTTTCCTGTGTAGTGGGCACCCTCACATTAGCGCTTTTCCTGCGAGTATCCTGGTTGCCAAAGATGGTGTTGATGCTCCTTTTGGGAGTGCTGTACATCACTGTGCTGGAGCTCAGTGGCTTTCGCAAGACTGCGGGGTAAGGTTCGAAGCATGTCATACATTAAACATACACTTATATATACTATATATATATATATATATATATATATATATATATATATATATATATATATATATATATATTGCATCAATGATAAGGAAGTGAGATGAGTTTCGGACTGGCTTAATTTAAAGCATACCTTGGGACACATTTAATAATGGTTTTAAATGCAAAATCAGAACAAGCTTTCCAAGAAATCACTTTATATAGCACTATGTAATGAATGGATGGACAATATGAACACATGGATTAACTTTTTCTGTTTTCTTTTTTTAAGAAAAAAGAAACATCAAATAGGAAAACTAAAAAGCACTTTTTTCCCCAAAAGGCATGTTGACCTTTCTATTATGGTAAATGTTACACCTTAACAGTCCTAAAAGTAATTTCAAGGGGTGTACGACTCTTCTTGCATACCGAGTTAAAGTTTAAGCTACTGAACAGTAACTTTTGATAAATGGTAAAAGACTGAAATTTAATGTTTAAATATCTCTGTGACATTATGCCTAAGAACTGACAGTAAGATTTAAATTCATAGCCTACAGCTTTGCAGTCTTATTAACAAAATGTATATCATTTTTTTTAAAGAGTGAAATATTCATTTCACTCTTTAAAAAAATACTTCTTGATTTGCAGCAAAGCGCTGGAGTCTTGACATGAATTTGAGAGAAAAAAAAAGATTTGTGGACATCCTTACAACAATGCATGTGCAGCTTAATGGGGAAATTCTGTTCTTTGAGTTGTGTGGGTCATTCCATCATCACATTGCTATAAATGCTAAGTGTTATTCTTTGTTTGCGCAATTCAGGAAGTGCACAGATAAACACGAGTTGCAGGAGCATTTACAGTATGTGTGCTGTGATGTATGTGTGTAGAGGAGTTGTTGCTTGTCTTCAGCCCACACACTCTTTCATTTTCCAGCCTTTGAAGCAGCACACATGCTTATTAGTTCCAAATCAGAAGCCTGAAAGGACAATGTGGGTTGGATGATGGAACCACATTAGTTCAGAGTGGAGGGGCTTGGACAGTGTTATTGGAGCTTAGATCAGAAATTTGCTTTGGAAAATTCTGTTGCAAGTTTAGAATGAGTTTTCTTTTCATGCACTTTATATTGTTGATGTGCAATTACAACCAAATGCATTAACTGCATGACAATTCATTTTGAGAAATTTTATAAGTAAATCAAATTAATCTTGACTTGTGATCTCTCTCTTAGCGCTGTGGTGGGTCCGGTCAACCCTCCTGTGTTGTTTTCTTTGTGGTCTGGTCTATTGCTAACTTCTGTGTTGGTCTCTTCCACAGTGGGGGGTCTTTCCACATCCGGGGTTATGAGCCCATCCTGTCTCTGTTGCTCTTTGTCAGTGCCCTGGCCCTCCACTCCAGACAACTTGACCTCAAGCTGCGCTTGGACTTCCTTTGGGCTGTACAGGTTTGGAAGAGTGTACTTATGTGCAAAGTGTAATGGACTGTGGAATGTTTTGGGGCATACATTTGTGAATTTTAATCAAAGTTTAAGCACAAGTGCCATATTTCTGTCATTTCAGATTTATTATATTAGGTAAAATGAGGGGGTTCAATGCTACTGGCAGCAACCAGTTGGTCTTTTTTTTTGGCAAAAACAAGAGTAAGAACATTTCGTTGGCCCTGTTTCACTTGGAGTCATTTACTCTCATATTTGCACACTGTGTCATTAAAGTTCTAACTATTAAATCTAAAACTTAAACTGCTTTTGACCTTTTAAATAGCTGCTATGTAATTTTGAATTGTTTTTTTTCTGAGAAGGCTTTTTACTGACCCCATGTGGTAGAAATGTGAAAAAAGACTCAGGCATTCTCTGCTTGTTTCTTTTTTTTTGCGCGCTGCCAGGCGGAGGAGGAACGAGATGGGATGGAGAAAGTAAAGCTGGACAACAGGAGGATTCTCTTCAATCTACTGCCTGCCCATGTGGCTCAACACTTCTTAATGTCAAACCCCAGAAACATGGTGAGCCATGCTAATAAACAGGCATGCAGGCAGACTGACCAACAGGTAGATGAAAATAGAGGAAACAAGACAAATAATAAAAGGCGCAAAGGGACATCTTTTTTTTTTCTTTTATGGGGTTCTGTGTTTTTTTATTAGGATCTGTACTATCAGTCCTACGCCCAAGTTGGTGTCCTGTTCGCCTCAATTCCAAACTTTAATGATTTCTACATTGAACTGGATGGCAACAACATGGGAGTGGAGTGCCTGAGGCTGCTAAATGAAATCATTGCTGACTTTGATGAGGTATGTTTCTCGTCTTATGATTTACTTGACCTTTTGTTGCTTGAATGTGGTTTTTATACTGATATTTATTGCCTAAATGTGCATTTTGCAGCTAATGGACAAGGAGTGCTACAAAGACATCGAGAAAATCAAAACTATTGGCAGTACGTACATGGCAGCTGTTGGGCTTGTCCCCACCATTGGCACCAAGGTGACTGTTCATCTATCTTTCTTTGGGATTTTTTTTTTCCTGAATGTTTTTAAAAGAAAATGTCTGTATTGGAAGTATTAGTTCCCTTACCTGTTTTGGAAGGAGGTTATATTGCAGGAAATTGGTCGAAAAATTGTGAAAGACTCACAACTAATCAAGTTTGGGCTAAAATTAACTGACTACACTTCCAGAACAGGCCATTTAAACAACTTGTACACAGAGCCTTACTATTTCTCTGTTCTACAGGCCAAAAAATCAGTTTATGACCATTTGAGCACAATCGCAGACTACGCCATAGAAATGTTTGACGTGTTGGATGAAATCAACTACCAATCGTACAATGAATTTGTCCTCAGAGTGGGTAAGTGGACCCGCAAAAAGACTCTGAATGTGAGTAGGAATACTAAGGTAATTTGGTGTAAATTCTGTTGTTAATTTGGACAGGAATCAATGTTGGTCCAGTAGTTGCTGGGGTGATCGGAGCACGGCGACCACAGTACGACATCTGGGGTAATACAGTGAACGTGGCCAGTCGAATGGACAGCACAGGTGTACCAGGAAAAATTCAGGTAGATAAAACACTAATTGACCAGATATCAACCATAAGTTCTATATCAAATGCACATATGACTTATCTCTAAATCATAAATTTCTAAATTAAAGTGTAGCTAACTCCCAGACTTTTGTTTAGTTCATTTTCTGTAGCTTTGTTTGAATAGTTTAATAGACCTGAACCAAAATCAAGCTTAAGTTGAACATTAATTTCCAACAAGTGTGTATTAAAAAAAAAGAAACGGTAAAGCTCAATGTTTTTGTTTTCCAGGTGACCGAGGAGGTATATCGTATGCTGAATAGCAACTACGATTTAGTCTGCCGTGGTAAAGTCAGCGTAAAAGGTAAAGGTGAGATGCTGACATACTTTCTGGAAGGTAAAGTGCAGGGCATCGGCATGGCGACCACTTCATCGGTGATGCGTTCCACCAGCCTGGCACGCCGTATTCATTCCTGTGGCAAGACGAGCGTGCCGACCCATCTGGGCAGCGTCTCCTCCGCTGCCAGCCTGGCTGCTCAAGCCAGCATGGGTGGCAACTTTCAGACGAGCACAGCCAACATCAGCAACAGCCAAGCAACATGCCTCCCGTCGCCCTGTGTGCTAGGTGAAGTGGAAGACGAAGACGATGTCGAGGTGACACAGATTCAAATCGAGGCTGTGGCAGCCATTGCAGATGTAGCAGTGTAGGAGGAACAACGGGATGGGTTCGAATGCAGCAGGAGAACCTTGAGAAGTCAGGGCTGTCCACGGATTTCTCATACATCCTAGGAAATCCTGACATTACCCAAGATGTTTTCGGCCAGGATAACGTGCTGAAGTATTATAAAACTGACAATCAAACTTGCTTTCAGAGATTTTCTTAACTGATTGCCTCTAGTCAGAGTTGAGATGTGGAGGGGAAGAAAGATGCACCCAACCACTCAACGTTCTATGAACATCGCTATACCAGATGATTAGATTTGTGGTGTTCTCGGGATCCTGTGCAGGTATATCCAGGTAATGTGTGCAACCTTGTTTTATATGAAGTACATATTCCCACGTACAAGGAATATGTACATTGATGCCCAGAAAAAGACTGATCATGCATTTGCTTTTGCACTGTCTTTCTGATTATGCCAAGGATATATTGCATTATTTACAGACAAAACAGTTTATTTATACTTTGGTGTATGAAGGCATGCATGTTTATAATTGTAAGTATGTGTATGCATGTGTGTTCAGTTTGAAATTGTAACAAAACAGCACAAAATCCTTTTTTGTATTCACCTTTCACCGGATGAAGCTGGCTTTTTATGAAATATGGCAGTTTATCTTAGTGCATGATTTTTTTTTTAAATGTCAAGAGCCATAAGTGATGATACTCTGCTCGAGAGGAAAAACCAAAGTAATGATTTTAAGTTATAGAAATTTCACAGAAATGGGATCTTGCACTTGTTACTTTCAAACCTTATTAACCAATTTAAAAAAAAAGTGTCTCGTCTTGATATCACCTGGATTCACAGAGTCTAAAGTAAATGTTGTGTGTATGAAAGCAGCATACACTGATGGGGGCTGTTTTCACGGTCAGTATGCACTAAAAGAACTAGAAGTGAAAAAGGTTAGTTGAATGTTGAATGCCTGCTGCCACAGAAACTAGTTCATGCCAAAATGAGAAGGTTCACTAAAAAAAAAAAAAAGTGACACTACACAGAACACCAACAAGCACACATGAACATACAGTGCCTTGAAAATTTATTCATACCACTTGAACATTTCCGCATTTTGTCACATTACGGCCACATACTTTAATGGATTTTAATAAGATTTTACGTGAAAGACCAACTCAAAGTAGAGCGCAGCTCTGAAGTGGAGTGAAAAAATCATTTCAGTTTATAGCATCAATCAAAGAAACAATACTAGTTTTACGTTCCTACTCTTCTACGAAGGACACATCTGTGGAGTTTACCGTTAAAAGCTGTTCCGTCAGCAGTATCTCCCACCTAAGCTGTGGATCTCTACAGCCCATCAAGACTCACCATGGGCTTTTTTGTTTCTTCTGAAAAATCTTCTTGCACATCTTTCAATTCAGATAGACGACAGAAGCTTGGCTTGTTATATTGTACTCTTTCCAGTTTTTGCCAGATGGACTGAGAAGTGCATCGGCAGATGTTCAAAGTTTGGATTATCTGTTCTAAAATCTAGCCCTTCTTTAAACTTTTCCACAACTTTATTGCTGGTTTTTCTACTGTGTTTGTTGGTTTCTGCCTGCTCACTAATACTCACAAACAAACCTCTGATGCTTTTATCAGTAATGCCCTACTTTGTGATGGTCTAGATTAGAAAATCCTAAAAAAAAATGGACATTGATGTTTGTGATTGTTATATGAGGAAAATGTGAAAATCCAAGGGGTACAGCTACTTTAACAAGGCACTGTAGACTAATGGATGGCATTCATCCATACAGAAGGGAGCACTTACATGGTAATAAGCACACCACTTCTATAAATGCATGACCTTTAAGTGTTTTAAATCCTTAGTCTGTGTACATTACCTTATTTTCTTGAGGCTGCAGAAACTTCGGTGCCGTGTCTATAGCTGCTAATGTTTTTTCTTCAGGCTTATACATTACTGTACAACTGCTTTTCAGTATAATGAAGCTAGAGTTTAAGAATAGCATTAAGCACATATCTCTCAGATGCAGTTTCATAAATATGAGGCATGTCAGATATCTTTATAGCCTGTATCTTTAAGTGCATAGACATCTTCACTTGATATGGAAAAGTGTGACTACATCACGTTTCAAGTTTTTTGCCTTACTCAATAAGCTTACAGTGATTGCAACTTGCCTTTTTAGATTTATTCACTTTGATATGCAGATCATAATCTTTTTTTTTTTTGTAAATAGCCAAAACCTGTAAACTATGTTGTATCTTGTACAGTGTAAAGTTATTGAATATTTTGTAATAAAGACAATATTGGTGCATAAAATATGAGAGCGCTTTGTGAGTTTTAAGAAATAAATAACTTCTGTCTGACTGCATAAAATGGAAATGCTGTGGCCAGCAGTGTAAAGGAGGACCTTTTTTTACATTTTTTTTTTTTTTAAGGAGCAATTTTTAGTGTTAACTAACAGAGTTTCCTTCCAGAAACAACCAAGCACCGTGCGGTGAACAACAGCTTTGTGTGTGGATCTTTCCTTGTTAGTCACACTCAAAAGATTTTTATGCTACACATTCTATTCTCTTCACGTAATTGGTTTTAAAATAACACTTTTTGGCTTGCACAGCTGAATGCACGAGACAATAAATGTTTTGTGGGAGCACCTTGGCGAGCCGGGAGCCAGATGAATATCATCACGTCTTAAACTCTGGGCAGCAGCCACAAAACTGTTTTCCCAGCACTGATGCAGAGTTTGTGTAGAGTTCACTCGGTGTAACAGTTAAGTCAACAAACACGTATCTTGTGCAATATTTGACAGATAGTACAGCATGGGAGTTGTTATTGGTTTGCAGAGGAATTTAGCTAATTCTGGTCAGTTGTCAATGACCTGCAGACCGCTCTACAGAGGTCTTGGCATGAAGCACTAAAAATGACAACAGTTAAAGCAAATTATGAATAATTTGGAGAAAACAGAATGAAGACCAACATATACTAATGATTTTGACATGCTAAATATAGGATAAATAAGTCACAGCATTTTTTTGTTGTTTTTTTTGAGTGCATTGTGATTAAATTTTAAGACGTGAAATAAAAAATATAATTTAATTACCATCTTTCGATAAATTACAGACAGATGCAGACCTGGAAGGATAGAACACAACAGGGCTGGGTTAGGTTTTTGACACCATACTGACTGACACTAATTATTAATATAAATACAACTGGTATTGGGTTGAATCAATAATTTTTAACCCTTTTGCGGTCTTAAGAGATGGGGTCATCCAGACCCATCTAGGTTTTTTTTACTCTATGTTTGGGTCACACTGACCCTGTGTGCACTTTTGTATAGTCTTTTTTTGTGTGGTTTCAGAAACTGATGATCTGACGGGACAACCGCCCCCGTTCTTCACCTTTGATATTTTCTGCGCTCCTTCTGAGAAATGTGATAACACTGGGGTTAAAGGGTTAAATATCAATTTGCTATACCTTCTTTACAGTTGCAAGGCTCTATGAAGATTGTATGCAGATGAAGTTAGTCAGTTTTAATCTGATGTCTCTAAATAAAATCTCTAGCAGCCTTGAAAGTCACCAAATTACTAAGCAGTGAAATTTAACCTTTGCATAAGTTGTAGGTAAGGCTGAAGCAGTTTAGGGCAGCTTAGGTTATGTAATAGTTTCCCAAGATTTCCATATCTCATGAAGCACGGTAAATGGAAAGTGTATGCCTCAACTAAAAATGTACCTACACATGCTTTTTGTGACATGATGAGCTTCAGCCAGAGATGCAAATACCCATGGTTACTCTGGAAGAGCTGTAGAGCTCCATTGCTCAGCTAGAAGACTCAAAAATGATTCTGCTGCAAAATAGAAGCTTCTGGGAATAGAACCACAGTGGAAACCGCTGCTGAAACTAAGACAAAAAGACAAGAGTGAGGCAATGCGATTCAAGGTATGTCAAGCAGAGTGTGTGACATTGTATCAAAAGCAAACAATGAAAACTAATTTTATTTGCATAAAACTAAAACTTGTGAGTTTTTTAAATGTACTGCTGTGAAAGCTGGAGGAATCATGCAGTTTTTAGAAGGCAGTAACCTGCTTTAATTGTGGTCTACATCTGAATAACTATTAGTCTGCCCATCAGGTAAGTTCTTTCCCTAAACTCACAAGTGATGTCTACTGCAAGTAAAATACTGACTGACTGCTTTTAACAGCTGTGCAGAATGCTACAGCAGAAAAGTTCAATTAGCCCTCTAAAGCAGTGGTGACAACCAAAGTCGGTCCTCGAGAGCCGGCATGTTTCAGTTCTCTCCCTGGTTTAACGCACCTGGATCCAATGATGGGTTGTTAGAAGGCCTAAGAAGAACATTGACATGCTGAGGAGGTTGCAACTACCACCAGGAAGAGAACTAAGACATGCAGGATGCCGGCCCTCGAGGACAGAGTTTGGGCACCTCTGCTCTTAAGGCTGAAGTAGTCAAGCTTTTAATTTTCTTTACATGCATCACATGGCAGCTACTCAATGCATTTAGGAATGCTAACACGGTGAAGATAACTTTCTGAAGCTCAAACCGATCACCAAAATGTGGAAAAATGGTGACTTTGAATATTGCATGGTTACTGGTGCCAGATGGGTTAATCAGAATATTTCAGCAACTGCTTCTGTTGGATTGTTGTTTGCTGGAGAGATATTGCATCCCGTTAACTGCCCACACCTGATTGCAATAATTGGCTAACAAAAAGAAACTTTCCTTCCTCATGTAGATCAACCAGCTGCAGGGACACCGCAAAGCAAAATGTAAGTTTTACCTTCTTGTGTAGAAAAGAAAACGAAGCAGCATTCAGAGAGCTGGTCACTCGTTGTTCTGTGTTTTTAGCATAACATAATGCAGAAAATAGAGAGGGTGCAAATTCTGGAGCCAATTCAAGAGGAGTCAGAGCAGGAAGATGAAACCGTGGGCAGAAAAGGAGAGGAAGAAAAGGAGGTGGAAAAAGAAGATGAGTTACCATTTCAAGTGGGTGTAGAGACAGAGGAGGAGGCACTGGCAGAAAATGAAAGGGAAGAAGATGATGTTCCACTGATGGTTCGGAGACCAGGGAGGCGTCCTGGTTCTCGGAAATGCGAGAGTTCGATTCAGACTCAATTCAACGAGCAGACGAAAGAAACTGAAGCCTCTTCAGTGTCGGATACAAGCAGTCATTCTACTGATCTGTGCGAAGAAGCTGTACCTCTGCCAGTGTTTGGTTACGAGAGGAGATTGAGTAGTAGGAGGCTGAGATTGAAGGCGAGATTAACCAAGCTCTTTATATGTATGAGCTTTGACATCTTTGATTAGAAAAATTTGCTTATCTTTCGAATGTCTTCTTTAAAGGTCTTCAAAACTATGTGGCAAAAATGTAGAAAATCACATCAGCCAAAGAAGAGAAAGAAGAGAGAGAGTTTAAGATACAAGGAGGTGCCGGTATTAGAATTAATTTCTCCTCCAGATTTTTATGCTGCTATAAGAATTTTTTTTGTGTGACATTCCTATCTTATTTTATTTAAAGCAGGAGCCTTTTCCTCAGTGGCTTGTGAACCTGATGGTCGACATTGAAGAGGCAACAACTCATCAACTGGTGGTTGAATAAAATGTATTGACTTGTGAGAAATATGACTGTTTAATGGAGAGTACAATTTCCAGCTAAGTTTCCCTCTGCTGGACTGTAAATTTAGTTTGTGGCATGTAAGCTCTTCAGTTTGATTTTTGTTTGGCACCATCAGGCACATTGCTAGTGTCTTAGTTTGCTAAGCACAAATTGTTTCTCTTTGTGTAGCCAATTATTAAAATGCGAGTATCGGATACTGATTTAATTGCTTCATTTACTGTGCCTTCTTTATTCTTTTTGGGACAAACACGTAATGGCCAGCAAACACGGAGTACCGTCTGATTACGTATGAAAAACATAGTCCATATTGGAATACATTTTCATAAGTCCAAATCCATATTTAATACATTTCCACTGAGTGAAATCTAATTGCTCTGAGAAGTCGTCTGATGAATCATTGGAATACTTATACTTGTAATTTCATCATTATAAATGCATCTCTTCTGTTAAAACCTCAGAGCTGTTTGCCAACACATATGACTTAAAGGTTACCACCATTTGGTACAAAACATGGAATGATGGCTAGAGAACTGGTGTAGTAATGGAGAAAAGTAACTGAGAATAATGGACGGCTACAAAATGATAAAACGTTTCAAATTGGAGGGTAGTTTTCAAAAACGACTTGCACAAAAAGTTGTGTGGGATCCGATTTGGTACATGGCAAAAGATGACCGTAGGCTGACCAATCTGTCAATTGTCACAGATTGATTTTTTTGGTAAATGAGTCTATGAAAAAACATCCAATTATGGTCGTTTTTCTGTCGACAAACATGTTGTGATTCTGGCAGACAAATCCATATCGTCACACTTATGCAACCTCTGAGAGGAGTGATCCTAGTTATCTGCTTGCGTGATGCGATGAACCTTCACCAGCAAGCCCAAAGGGAAAAATAGTTTTTCATTGCCAAAACATAGTCACTGGACAATCGGTCAGCATTACTTCAAAAGATAGCAGACATAACCATGTTGTCCCACAAACAGATTATAATCTTTGACTAACCCTTTAAAGTTTGGACATTGAGGTTATTTAATATTTACTGATTTATCTAAGCAGTAGTAATCAAAAAATACTTTCAGGACATCAGCTGTAAAAGTAAAGCTTGAGCAGAGTTGTTTTTAAGTAAAATCTCTTCATGTTCCAGTGTCAATATTTACTGCAGACCTTGTAAGCATGGATCTGTGCACGTCACGCAGGGTCACCCACCGTTTGTGCTATCTGTGTCAAAAAAAGTTTCATATATGTGGTCAATGATTAACCTCCCAAAAGGCCACATTTCCATACAAATACGAGTGCTTCGCAGAAATCTCATAAGAGGAAAACCTAGAGCTGTTTGGTGTACTTTTAAGAACCACAACTGAAAGCAATGCTTGAATTTTCTGAGAAGCTGACATTTGTTGCGGCAGTGGCTCTGGCCGTCATGGCTTTGGGGCGTTCATCCCCAGTGGTGGGTCCCGAGCCCATCCGCTGCGCTCCTTGCACGCAGCAGAAGCTGAGCGACTGTCCTGCAGTCTCTGCTGACTGCAAGCAAGTGCTGAGGGAGCCTGGCTGTGGTTGCTGCATGGCATGCGCTCTGGAGAAAGGTGCTTCCTGTGGTGTTCACACAGCCCACTGCGGTGAGGGGCTCCGCTGCACTCCTAGGCCGGGTGAGGCCAGACCACTCCATGCCCTGACCAGAGGACAGGGAGTGTGCGCCGATGACGAGGGACAAGGTAAGCTCCAGGGTTTTCTTTGTAATGTTTGCTAAGAAATGTAGTTTTTTTTTTTCATATCTTTAAAAGAAAAACAATTTCTGAAGGAATGCATTTTCCAAAAATCTCTTTAGAAGCAGGTGATGAAGTCCAAGAACATGGCTCTGCGCCATACCTGTTAGGACTTGACCTCCCCTCTGACCACCAAGACACTGCTGAGATGCATGAGAGCTTGAAAGCCAGAGTTAACGCCATCCGCAACAAACTGGTACAGCAGGTGAGACAACGCATCAGTCTCACCGAAGGAGAAGCGATTAATCCAAGGGAGGACTTAAGTCTAGAAATAATTTTAAAAATGATACGGGGTCTTAATGGTTTCTGTTTTTTCTTTAAGGGTCCCTGTCATGTTGAACTGCACGCAGCACTGGATATGATTGCCAGCTCTCAGCAGCAATTAGGAGATAAGTTCACAACCTTTTATCTCCCAAATTGTGACAAGCACGGCTACTACAAACCCAAGCAGGTGAGTTTGTGTTTTCAGGTTTTGTTGCCAGCACCCAAAAGGTATTTATTTTAGCTTACTGGGCAAATGAGACCGGTGCTTGGTTTCTGTTTCAGTGCGAGTCATCTCTGGTTGGACCACCTGTTCGCTGCTGGTGTGTTTCTTCTTGGAATGGGAAGAAGCTGCCAGGATCCAGCGACCTTCTCGCCGATGCCCCGTGCCAGCAAGAAGTTGCTCTCTAAGATATTGATTTACTGACATAAACATATGAAACCGTGTTGAATAACTTCACCTTTTAAGTAAATATGTAAAACTAGCCTAATGAACAAAAAAAAAAAGTGAAATCATGTCTGGTGAAAACACCATCTATTTTATGAACATTATGTATAACATTATTTATTCTTTGATGTGTCTTGCAGTTATCAGTGTATTTTTAAAAGCATGTTTGCAAGTTTTTGGCCAACTGAATAACTCCATTACTCAAAACAATAGGTCTGCAACTCCGCCAAAGTAAGTTTGATTAATTATAACTTTCAAAAACATAATAGGCCAATCATTTAAGCTGTTGACCATTTTCTGAATGAACGCTCACTTATTCAAAGGGGATTCTTAAAGTGGCACATGCTGGCTGAGCCCAAATATGGAGGACTATCCAAGACCCTGTACGTTTTTGCATGCACTGCACATTTTGTCTACCTCTCTTTGCATCTGCAGGTACTTTGGCTATGATTAATGGTTGCATCTGTTGTTGTATTTATTCATTTCTGTATATGAGTTTGATGTAAAAAAAAACAAACAAAAAAAACATGCAGTACACTGATTTGAGTGTTATTGATGAAGTACTGCTATGCTGAAGCATTGTACATAATACTTCTAAATGTATATAATAAAACATTTCATCAAGTTTAAATAGTTTTGAATGTTTCATTTTATGATAAAACAAAACAAGAACTTGACCTAGTTTTTGCTGCCTTTATTAAGTAAAAATAGACTTCAATTGCTGGACTGTACATGCAAACATACTTCAGCTAAGAGAGCACAGAACAAAATCTCTGGCTTTATGAAAAATCAAAGATAACGGCAGAGGTCTTCATCCCAACTAGTCAGCTTATTCAGCTCATCAATCATAAAAATAAGAGCCACAGTTGAGATAAAAAAAAAAAAGTATTTTTCTGTGGCTTAAGATCCAGCATAAAACGTCTTTAAATGCATTGTAGTGTCTGAGCTGCACTGTTCCATCATCCTCCATTAGAAACAATGGAACTTATAACAGGCATTCATAGTAAGGCACTGCATGATTAGACTGAACAACAAATTCATACATATATACATTTCATGGTCATCTAGTCCAGATACAAAATGTCTGTTACAAATAACAAGCACACAAATAATGATTATACAACAAAATGTATGTACACATATGCGATGCCATATAATTGTGCGTAAAATGAAGCGCTAACCCAATCGCCATTCGTGACATGTTTGTCTGTGTGCATGCGTGCATGTGTGTGCGTGTGTGTGTGTGTGTGTGTGTGTGTGTGTGTGTGTGTGTGTGTGTGTGTGTGTGTGTGTGTGTGTGTGTGTGTGTGTGTGTGTGCGCGTGTGCGTGTGTGTGTGATTCCGAATCAGTTTAAGGCATTCAAAATGAATTCTGAAGCGTGTAATTTTTCCAGGAGCTGTCCAGGTGGGAGTAAAAAATAAAAGAGCTTATCGTCTGTTTGTAGCATAAATTCCAGGACTTTCCTCCTGATACACTTTCACCGCTCCCTTTGTTCTGTCTCGGTGAAAAAGGGTCCCACAGGCAACAGATAGAAACAGCAACCCTCCATATATCAGCCAAGCCATCTCCTGACCTGTCCTCCAATATCCTTAGTGCCTCTATTTGTTTACAGTTCTTTTTGTTCACTCAAAAACTCCCTCCCTCCTCAGCCTGCTTCCCTCCTATTGGCTCTCGGAGTTGTAGCGCTGGACTTCTCGCTCCTTCCCATCAAGACCTGGCAGAGGCTGCCCATATTTGTCCACACTCCAACAGAAGCCTCTCTTTCTGCCTTTGGATGGACGGCACTGAAAGTATACAGAGATAAGTTGAAGGGAGACAAAAAAAAAGTTGCAGGATGCCTTGAAAAAACTAAATGCAATAAAGAATGTGGATTGCTCAAAGGCACTCTTCTCAATAAAGAAAAACAGCATAAATGCTGAAACTGTGCTGAGTCCATGCAACCTTGGTTATCCAGCATGCTGTGGTTTTTTCAGCTGCTTTTTTACGGTCTATCTCCTGTTACAGACACGTATGGAGACCTTTAAGGTAAATAAAACCATGGTAAAATATTTACTTAGTCCCGTTTGTGAACAACTGTGAACCAAAATCTATTTTCAGATGCTGGTGGCCAGAACGAATCATCTGTTGCTGATTATACCCCGCAGCTCCAAATTATGGGTACTACAAATGACTTACAGAGTCTGTGGAGCTACCCAAGGGCTGTTATTTTACTGCCAATTTTACTAAAGGTCAACCTCCACTCCAGTAAAACATGCAGCCATTCATTTCAAGGGCTAAAGCAACTGTGCCACAGCTCCTAAGACTGTTAAGGTTGATCAGAAGGGAAACTATCCTCTTTTAGCTCAATATTTCTGAAAAGAAATGAACTCGTATAATGAATTTCTGAAACGCATTTGCTATTATTGCTAAATGATTAAGCAACACCAAATGCAAGTGAAGCTTCATAATATAAAAAGAGTCAAAACTTGTATAATGTACAGATGAAAAATTTGTTTCTAGGATAAAATGTTTTTGGCAGATTTATAAAAAATCATCTACAGTTTTCCCAATGTCCCAATTAGACATTGGGAGGTTATCCTTATCAACCAGGTTTTTAAACACGCTTCAATTTTTTAGTTTTTTTCCATCATAACATTCCTATTGTTTAAATAAATTTTAATGAGATGCCAGGAAAAGTGACTAGAGTTTTGCTTGGATTTTTTTATAACAGAACGTGGCACAGCCCCACACCTCTGCCAACCCGTTGTTGTCCACGGTCAGCTATTTTTTCCCCAATAATTATAGTCAACAAACAACCAGTTTTCTTGCACATGTCTTGAAAACTGCATTAAAGTTCATGCACATGGTTTTATATTAAATCTAAGCTTTTTTTCCACCTTTTGCATGACTTTCACAGTGAGAGACGGACTGCAGTGGTTCCACGTCTTTCCGTGTCATTTGCAGTGCATGGACCGATGCACTGCGAATGAACGCAAACAGCTTAGACACTGGCCATTACTTTAATAAGAAAGCATTAAGTTTCTGAAGCAGGGTATATTTAACTGGAACCACAGCCAAAATATCAACATGTCAAATGTCAAAACCATAATGTTAATTTCAATAACGTTAATAAAAGGTCAATGTTAGCCTAGAGCTAAAGGTAACTTTTCAGGACTAAAAAGCAAGATGATTGAAGACTGCTGCTGGCTGTGAGTCAGACCCAGAAGCAGAAGAAATGGAGCCTCCTGCACAACCATCAAGGACTCTGGAGCGGTTTTTGAATGATAAGTCAACAACTAAATACTTGTCTTTTCCAGCAGCCATTGTGCAACATGTTCAGCAGTAAAACTAGTTGATCAAACGTGCTCCACTTGGGTTGCTAGGTGAAGAGGTGGGCTCAGCTGGGGTTACTAGGTAACAATGACATGCCCATCTATTTTAAGTAATCAGGAGGTTTTTGAAATGGCTCATTTTCCAGGCACCAAAAAAAAAACATTTACTTATTGCCAGAAAATGATGAGGGGATTCTCCAGTACTCTTTCAAGAAGCAGTAGAAACCCAAATGGAAGTATAAGATTGTTCAAAAAGTGAATCTTGCATAAGAGGTCCCCTTTAAGTGAGATATTTCTTCACAAATAACTGAGAAAGCTGTGAATGTTATAGGACATTAAAGTGGTTTTCTCAGCCAAGTTGACCCATGTTGAAGAAACATATAATTGTACTGCTGGTGTCAGGAAGAACAGGAGCGACTACAGCGTATTTTGGTGACATTGGACTCGGATTAGGTATCAGCCTGTGTCTACTGTCAAGTAATTCAGATCGAAATCAAAACAAATATCCTGATCACTTCTACTAATTATAAACATCTCATATCACTTCAGCATCAGCATAAATAATAGTTCTTTTAAAACATGGAATTAAATCTTTCTATAGATTAGATTCTTTAAAAATACAATGAATTTGTTGTATTTTTACTTAAGATTACCATGTCTTCAGAGTCTTATACCAGCCAATTGCAAGGAGTAACAAGATCTCAGTTTATTAAAAAAAATGGCAAGTGTCTGAGCTAAACTACTCAAACTGAATGGTCTTCCAGTTGTAAAGTGTGACGCATTAGTAGACTTGCATATGAGATGACTGCAGGTTTGGTGGAGGAAAATGGGATTGATGGGGTTGATGTGCAAAGAGATAATCTGTTTTGTTGATGCAGCGGCACTGGAGCCCCAAAAGTCTCCATGTGAATGCGTCAGTACTGCTCATTTATTACAGCCTGATCGTGGGTGAACCATGTGAGGTGGGGACGGCTGCACTTCTATTTCTGTGTCTGCCTCTCAAAAGTCCAGCAATTATGGGGCGAGCTCATGGGGTGCCAGTGGCCACCTTGACGTCTGTCTCCCTGGGAGGGGAGGTAAGACAGCCGTCGTCCCAGCCATCAGCTCTGCTGGGGTTTTGGCCCCTGTGGTTCATGTTTCCAGAGCCAGTGGCTATGGTCTGCCTCACTGGTGCGGTGCAGTGACGAAGCTCTAATAACTACTGATGTAAAACAAGAGGACAGAATGGAGGCTGTAATTGGGAGGCAGCAAACCTAAACTTTGAGTCACTAGAGTGGAGCATTTAATCTCTATTAACTCAGCTTGTAGAAACCCCCCCCCCAAAAAAAACAAATGCAAATTTTCACCGAATAGTCTTTTAAAGCTGGACAGATGTTAAGCAAGCAGATTAGTGAGCAATGAAATATGCTCACTGAATAACAATGCAAATTCTGCCTATCTGTACCTGCTTTTTCTTATAAAAGCCCTTCTTGTCACAGTTTGGGATGCGGAAGCCTCTGGGGTTGAGGATGTCCATAATTTTCAGGGTGCTGAGCATGCGCTCTATTTCTCTTCGGCAGGGACCCTAAAAAAATGGAGAAAAAAAGTTTACTTTGTTGCACTCAAAAAATAAAGCAGTCCCAGGTTACAGAATATCCATGCAATTTGTGCTATTTATTTTGTGCAATTTTGCCATGAACGGCTTTGTGAATAAACTAAACCTGAGTCACTTTGCCATATGCTGGGTTCATCTATAATACCACAAAGGTGGCGGCACAATGAAAGAGGCAACGGATAATAATTCAATTCATCTGACGTGAAGAAGCTTAACAGTTTGCAAAGCTGCTTAGAACTCTTGTATGTAACACAAAGGACAGGGTATAAATTGAATTCAAACATTTCAAAGATCGAGCCAAAAGGCTTGTTCTCAAGTCCAAGTACTTCAGTCACTAATCAGAGAAGGCAGTCAAAGCCCATTACAAGAGTGTGCTCACTTCTCTGGCCAAAGCAAGATCAAAATAGTAGCAGGGCTTCCCAACAGGCCCTCACATCAGCCAATCCATCATTTGCTGGCTCTCGTAGCGCCCGGCACGCGGACGCCTTGTGGCCAAACAACCGCCTGACCCAGGTCAGCCGCAGGGCCGTGGTACATGCTTGTTGCCATGTCACTCCGCTGTACCAGATCCCTGCCAACCGTCGGCACTGCTATCCAAAACATTTCATCACCCGCAGCGGGGAGAGAAAACACCAAAACACAGAGGAGAGGAGAAAAACATTCCTCCACTGTGTTCAGAAGTCAGAAAAATGTTTGCGGTACTCACATACTCAGGCTCCTGTTTGGTTTCTAGAGAGATGTTTAGTTGGTCTGTGATGACTGGTCCTGAGAGATCCTCCATCTTAAAGATCTGGGTTGCTTTCTGTTGGTCCCATCGGATGGCATTTGACTTTGCGGAGGACAGGATGGGGTGAAGCGAAGGCCTGGGAGGTGCAGGGTCACATGAAGTTTCAAGATCTGGACTGGATGGTTTCTCCTCCTTATCTTTGGCCTCTGTGTTGTCTGCCATTGTTTTAGAACAGTGTGGTTATTTGCAAGACATACCACAAAGAGATTCATAATATAGGGTTAACCGTTTTTTTTATGCACTAGTTTAGATAATTCATGTCCAAAAAAAAGGAAAAAATATTATAGGGAATTTGATAAATTGGACAAGTAAAACTGGAGGTGAAGAGCCATATTTCCCCGCTTAGCACAAATGCAGATATTGCTACAATTTTATCATAATTGTGATTTATTTTAATTTATTGTTATTTAATGTCAAATCAAACCTTGTTTAAGGTTTATGCTACAGAAAACAGAAACCTGTGCAAACCACTTCATACAATAAACATTACAGAGCTGCCAACTCTTAGTTTCCTTTAAAGAGCTTTTTTTTTTCTTCATTTTTTCACTCTGCCCGAATAAGACCCACTTAAAGTTACACTTAAAACACAAAACACTCTCCATTCTGTTATATATAATGATTGTTCTTAACAATCTCAGATTATACAGCCTCTACTTTTTTGGCACTTGTTTTATACTGATCAGACTGTATTATTTACAAACATTTGATTCTACCTCACCTAAGGAGCAAAGTCATTCTTCAAGATTTGGGCATAAAATAGAAAACAGTTTAATACATGCAGGTAAGTAAATTGATTAAAAGTTTGTTAATATGACTGTTTTTCACAGGTAATCTTATAAGGTGCTTCACATAAAATTAAAGCTGTGATACTCAGTGATGTCCGATACATAAAAAACAAAACAAATATCAATGGCCGTTATAAAGCTCTTATTAGACCAATTCTAAATGCGAGAGGAAGTCAATGGTTGAATCAAGTCGGGAATATAGGCACACTGTCCAAGAAAAATGGTAAATGGTAAAATTATCCCTAGTTAGAGAAGTGAACAATTAAAAAAAGGTTTGTGTAAAGGCAAAGTTTTAAAGTTCACTTGATACAAACACTATCCGTTTTCAGATGTACCTGAAGACACAGTTGATGGAAAACAAAGTTGTTGTTTTTTTTTTTTTAAATGCACTTTAAATAGTTTTTGCAACAAAGTGGCATCCAAGATGCCACCTAAATTACTGACATCTGGCTTCTGTTAGAATAATCATTAATACAGTTAATGTTTAATGGCACAGTTGGCACTGTCCAGTGCAACAGTTAATGTTTCATTTCTTTTCTTAGTTTAGCTGTAGAAAATTGCTGCTTAATTCTTGAGTTATTTAAGGAAGTCAAATTGGGCAACTCAGATGGTTTAAATAAGCATCATGGCTTAATGTTGCCAACACAAAGGTGACAAAAACATAGCTGTTAAATTATCTGACTTAAAGGAAGAACAAATAACAAAAAATAACAAAAAACAAACAAGACTTGTTCCTAGAAAAGAACCTTGAGGAACTCCTCTTGGAAAATAAACACTAACCAGCTACATTGTTTTGTGTGGTGTTTGTCTCTCTTCTAGATAATGTGTCAGTAAAATAGAAGTTAGTAATAACCCAGGCATATTTAGTCTATTATGCAAAGCCAAACAACTTTAACTAATTCAAACAACCAAACTAACTACTCATAATAATTGAGTTTATAAACATATTGTTAATCTGACCATAAAGATTTTGTAAGAAAAATTTTATCCATCCTTCAATAAGAAGCGTGGCTTATTCTGTGACTTCTCTGGCATATATTTTTTTTTAATAATTTTTAATTCTGACCCTCACCAGAACCCCCCCCCCCATCTTATCTCACTCCCAGCTCTACTCAAAAGTTGTCAAAAGTATGACGTTTCCCTTCTCAGAGTGCATGGGCAAATCAATGCAGATTTAAAGTACTGAAGCAGAATTATCACCTGGCACTTCATTGACCGGATATGTGGATGTGGGTCTGACCGGCGGCCGTCTGTTCGTCGCGTTTACGCAAACACCTCGACCCTCAAGCAGAGCCTGCAGAGGTTTCGTTTCACCTGGCTGATGCTGGCAGGTCAGTCCGGAGCTGCATCTCCCGGTGTACACTCCGCACGGCTGGCCGAAGCTAAGGGCGCAAGTCATGCAGCAGCCGCAGCCAGGTTCGCGGACTCTCTCGGCGCATTCCTTGGGTAAAGGCTTGCACAAAAGGCGCGCTCTGACGTCGCACGGCTCACACCTAATGACCGGCCCGCTCGCACCTGACCTGCGGGTGAGCGATGCCACAAGAAAAATCATGCGAAGTGCTAGAAAATAGGAATCCATGGCTGATGCGACAGAAAGCGGGAGAAAGTGAGTTGCAGAGAGGTGGCACACAGTCCCGCTGCGGCGAGTTTCCACTGGTCAGCTTCCCTCATTCACATCTAGCTGGCGGACAAAGCATCTCAATATATAGACCCCAATGACTGTAGTCACACCCCCGAAAGGCTTGTGGCGCACTGCTGAATAACTTCGACGTCGCTTATTGTGGACAGTGTGAGAGCTGTTTGCGGAGGTTTTAGACAGAGAAATAAAGATTTGCATCTACAACTTGTCTTTCTAATATTCCGCTGCCACGGCGTATAAGCAGTTGTGTTCATCTCTCTCTCTCTTATTAAATAGAATGCCTCGTCATAAATCGCCAATCAATATTACTGTTACTGATATTTTTTTTTTGTTTTGTTTTTTTTTTTTGTAATAAAGTACAACAAATGCTAAATATAATATACAGCACACCTCAGAAATATCCACGCCGGGTCCATGCCTTTACCATCTTTGACTGTAGGGGCGCAAATTTGCCATTTCCTAGGTGGAGTTATGTAACATTTTAAACTTGACAAAAAATAATTAGCAATAACACATTTAGACAGTTTGTTGAACCAAATTTTGATTCAACATTCAGTCTTCTGAATGCTGAATCCACTCCATTCTTTTATGATGCTGAACACATCATAAATTGTCCGTTGCGCACAGCTCTCTTCAAGTGTCACTGCAGATTTTCCAGTAAATTTGGGTGACTGACCTGCTCACAGCTGTTTGATTTGATTGCTGTCATTTGTCCATTTGCTTTCTCTCTCCTCACTCTTTCTTATCAACTTCCCCTTCTCGTTCCCCAAGCTACAGGGAGCCAGTGTAGGGATTTTAGATCCGGGTTGATCTATCGTCCTAGTTTTTCAGAATATGAGCAGCAGCATTTTGAATCACCTGCAATTGTCTGACAGATTTTTTTTTTTTTTTTTAGGCAGACTTGAGAAGTCACTATTGCAGTAACCGATGCAACACATGTATGAGTTTTCAAATGTTTTCAGGATTTGGCTCAACATGTCCTGCTGTAGGTTGGCTTCATTTTTCTGTCAATGTATTTAATCTTTTTTTTTATCAAGACAGTGCTAAAACAGATTCTGGACGAATTACACCGATATGACTAAGAGAGAGTACAAACCAAAACAAATAATTAAACCTAATCAATAAAAACTATTTAAAATGTTGCCCTTTAAAAGAATGGATTGCATTTTTTACACTGTTGAAATATAACCTTTTTGCTTGGCATAGTTTGCATAGCTGAGTTTCACAGCTATGATAGATATTTCAGTTCTTGACCAGAGAAGAGAAAACATACTTTAATCCAACACCACAGAGGAAATCAGACGTGATTCAAGGTAGAGCATTCCATTCTTTTGTATCGTGTTTCTTTGTAATGTTAAAAAAAATATACACCTCATGTATTTGCTATTCACACATTAATCTCTGAACCTGTTAAGATATGTGACATAGTTAGCTTAGCTCTGCTCATTTATTTGTCTGTGCTAAATAGCACATCTTAAAATAAGAGTGTGTACTGCACATGTAAGTGAGAAAATTCCGGGATGCATCCATGGCATTCTTTAGGGGCTCTAGTAAATGATTACAGACATTTAACAGATGTCCCAAAAAACTTCAATAGTAAAGCAAAACTAAGTTGAGGTGCACCATTAACATTTGACTTTAGAATTTCTGGAAAGTCAAATAAGTAGCCAACAAGTTCTGGCATACTGCCATCTGTTAACAGACAGGTCTACAGCAGAGCAGTGCTTGTGGAATGCCAAACATTTTTTTTTTCATTTGCAAAAGAAAAGAAAAAAAAAGAGTGCTGATTTTTCTCCCTTTCCTACATTCTTAGCTCTTCTGAAGGAGCTCTCTCAGCCACCTGTGCATATTCAGCATAGCAAAGGAGAGCAAGAGTAATGTAGTGGAGGAATGTCATCCTGCAGAGCAGCCACTCAATAAAAAGGGAGTGTGAAGAATGTGCTTTTGCAAACACAGGATATTACTGTACATGTGTTTAACATAACCTGCTGTCGAAAGCTGCACCGGCCAACCACAACAGCTTGTCGAATCTTAAACCACTGTAATTTTCCACTTCTTTAAGATGATCTGGGTAAATCAGATATACATGCCTGGAGCTCTGCGAATTTGCTGAATTCGCTCCAGTAGCCAGACTGTCTTGCTTGCTGTCAATTATTGCGCTGAGGTGCTCTGCTAAATATAAACTAGGTACATAATAGTGCAGGGAAAATAAGTGTTGACCACATTTATGGTTTTATTTTCCAGTAAAAAACAATACAGCAAATTTTACATGGCATACAAAGAAATCTACAGTGCCTATGAAAAGTACTAATCCCTTTAGATGCTTTACCCTTTTCACTGCTTTCACAAACCATGATCTACAAAATTAGGCTTTTTATACAAAAAAAAGATAAAGCATAAACACTTTAATTCTCAACTGAAAACTGAGTTCAGCAATACTGATAGCTGAATAAAAATATGTATCATAAAATAAGTTATTGCATACATATTCACCCCGTTATGACTGACCTAATTTAACAGAGGCCCAGTCAGTTGGTACTGGTAGCCACAGAGTGAATGGAATGAAGAGCACATGAGTGCAGTGAGTGTGTCTCAAGTGATTGTAAAGTAAAGACAGCAGTGTCTGGAAGGTTCAATTATCCTGGCCACGATGGCAGCATGAAGACAAAAGTACACGCCAAGCAAATCAGAGAAAGTGAAATTGAAATGAATAGGTCAGGGGATGGATAGGAAAAAAAAAATCTCTAAGTACTGAACCGAAGTTCAGATAAGTCCACCATCAAGAAATGGAAGAAATACGGATAAATCTGCCTCAGTCAGGGTATCCTCACAAGCTGATTGACAAATTTCTTCCTTGGGAGCCAAAGGTCCATCTACAAGATACTGATTTGAAGCAAAAAAAAAAAAAGATAAAATATCCAAGGGGTTGAAAACTTGTTGTAGGAATTGTAAACAAATTATGATTATGTGTCATGAAGTAGACTAAATCAGTATGAAAAAGCTACTGAAAACAGGACAAAATAAGTTACTAAAAGCCTCAGGCCTATAAAAAAAGGTTCTTATTTTTAAGGTACTGCACAAGAAAATCTTCACAGTTTTACTGTAACACAACAATGATGGCAAACGCATTTCTTAACTTCTAAATATTTAGGCGAGCATGGTAGGGCGCACACTCCAGATTTCAAAATAACAATTTAACCTCAAACCAACTTTACTGTTTATGTTATGGCAACAATGGACACCAGGATCAGCTACAGAAGAACTTAAACACAAAAAATGTCAAAGATCCAAGAAATATCTGTGTTTTAAAACCAGTTGTATTGGTGTGTGTGGCATTGTATTTGATAAATTGCAAGGACTATTTTCCTAACAAGTGCTACGCTGTGAGGGCCCGACTGCACTTTATGTAGCTCAAAGCCTGAGCCACGTTAGAAGAAGAGCTGTTATTGGGTTAGGATAGTCTAGTAACGGTTAGGGTTAGGGAAAATATCTGCATAAACGCAGTTTATGAAAATTCTGTGAAAAATCCTCATATGGGTAAAAACACAAACTTGTGTGCGTGTGTGTGCGTGTGTTTGTGCATAGCTTTTAATACAATTGAAACTTTTCCCCATTCTTGGAACCAGAGATGGCTGTGGAGGTCAAGTGTGTCTGCTTGGTGAGGGTGTGCAGATATACAGTGTGTGGATGTGTGTTGGAATAAGAAAAGAACTGAAGGCCAACAGCCAGATCACATGACAAAGTCTGGTCCATTGCTGTTATTTCTCTACCTCCCTACATAGTCCCATGACTGTCTTTCATATAATTGTTCCAGTCTGAAGGCCTTTTTGGGACACTCTCATTTTAGATGACTTGGAAGGAAGCATAAGTCTGCATTGTGATTAATACGATAATCTTTTCTCTTTGATTCTACTCTGACTGGCAGCCATACAGAACTTTAACAATTTTGTGATTATTAGAGGCCTGAGGCAACCTTTTATCCTATTCCAAGGTTGGTTAATCATTTTTTGGAGCGGCCTGGCTGCAGAAGTGCCATGGTCCCCATTTCTGGAGGCTTGGCCCCCCGAGGCACTCCTAAGCTGTAATTAGGCCCAAGTGGAGGGGGAGTGTGAAGCTATAGTGGAACTTCCAGCACCCAGCCGGATTGGGCTGAAAGTGGCGCCACTCTTTTTGTGCCTAGAATCCTCCCTCCATTCATCCAATTTACTATAGTTCCTGTTAGACTCATATTAACATTTCAGGAATTTCCACATATACTTTGTTGCTAGTCTGCATAACTATCATCATTTTTGCTATGAAATACAATGAGAAAAAACATTAAAAAATAACAAAAAAAACCTGTAGTTACTGATTAAATATAATGTATGATTCCATTCATGTTTGATTTATTACTTTAATCCATTCGAACATTTGTAAACCACCATTTTATGTTTTACAGAAGTAAAACATAAAATGAAATATGGGACACTTTTATGCACACCACTACAGTCATGTATATTTTTGTCTTCACATAAAGCGATGCACATTTTTCACACGCAGGCAAAAAAAATAACATATTTTGAAAGAAGACAACTGTTTTGCAGATGCAGGCCTCGCAGTGGTTCATCCGTCTTGTAAGTGATGGTGACCTGTGTTTTGTTGCAGAAGTGGTGGGGAACAGACAGAAGTTAATCACAGTTGCTGTACTATACCCTGGTGCAGGCAGTCACAAACGTTTTGCAGTTCTTTAAAGGAATGAGTAATCTTTAACTTCGCCCAGCATTTAAATGTTGCCCTTTAGCAAAAAAACCCATAAACCTTAGGTCCAGTAGTCTGTTAAGCATTTAGGCACTTCCTTTGCTTCCATGATGGCTGCAGAAACTTAGTTAACCTCCGTAAGTTTACACTGTATCAATTAATGTACAATAATTCTTCCTCTGAAAAGGGGTCTGTAGATTCTATTGCTCTCGATTACTAGGCAATATCCCCATTGGGACAAATCCACAGCCACAGTGGGAAACACCGGGCCTGGGACCCATGAACTAAGTCATACTGCATCCTCTGATAAGTGGGTCACATCTGTACGCTTAAAAGTCCAATATTATACAACTTCTATTGGTTTCAGAAACGCTCTAGCTGTCATCTTCTATCCCTGTATTTTTATCTGCACAAAACCAAGCGGAGAGACCTCATTTTCTGCTTCGATGTCAGCGTGAACTTTCTATTTTTGTCTACCGCCCTTTGTTCTGCTTCAAATGGGAGCTATTAGCCCTGACCCTTTTAATTGCCCCCAAAAAGTCCTGCATAGCTCAATGCATGAGGAATCACAATGGACGCTCTCAGCCTGACAAACAGGATCCCTAACCTCCACATTGGTGCCAAAATAAAACTTGTACAGACTGGTGAAAAGCTGGGAAGTTAATTGTAAAGTTGTTGTGACTAGTATACTGTATGTGACAGTCTCAATTAAAGTCACTTAGAGGGCTTTTGCTAGGTCAGGATTCCCCACATAATAGATGTCATTATACAGTAAAATGCCTTTTCAGTGATTATGTTCATTAACTTTCTCTTTTTTTTCCTGATACTAACATTTCTTTTATGGTACTGGCTATTTATTTCCAGTTACAAATTTCTGATAGACCAGCAACTATTTGAGTTGGTGTCAAATTGTATTACTATAGTCATGCTTTTTGTCCCATTACTTTTGAATCAAACATACAGCATTTTCACAACAACTGAAGGTAACATAGTTACTTGATTTTAGTATAAAATGACACTGTGTGCCTGGAAAAATACATTATACTTCCTCTTCACACCGTTGAAGGGTTGAAAACATTCCCATACAAACCACACCTAACATATATTTAGTAAGAACAAATTTTGAAAGCCATGTGTCATTTCTCTTCTTCTTTACAATTACGCACCACTTTTTGTTAGTCTGTTACATTATGTGTTTTCAATGTCGCATGAGGGGCTCACCGTATCTCTTACAGCTTGCACACACTGGTATTGATAGAGTGCAATTCTTCTGACATGTTCTTCTTTGCTCAAATGGTGTTATTTGTCATTCTGGACTTTCCCCACCTACTTTTATTTTAAGACCACTTTACTCTAAATAACAGAGGACGATGGGCTCCGAGTTCTCTGCAGTCACCACGCCACACCTGGGCCTAAGCATCCTCCCAGCCCTCCCCGGGAATTCTTTCACCACCTGCAGAGAGGCATTAGCGAGGGAGGTGGGAGGAAGGAAAGTTCACCCTGTTAGAGCTTTTCCCCTCTTGAAGGTAGACTCTGCAATTTAATCCTTCCATAGCATTTTTAAAGCAACCTGTATGGGCTTGTGCAAAAGGTAGGACCCATATTTCACTGCACTTCTGACAGACGCCTGGGATAAGTGCATGTCGTCTAATGTAGTACCAGTGTACATCTGTAAACCTCTTTAAAAGATGTAATACTTCAGGTCAGGGAGTGATAATCAAAAGCTGATTTTAACATTAAGAGGTACCTATAAAGTCCCCTTTATTCTCAAAGGCTTTGCTTATTCAGGTCTTGTAGCTGGTGTTGCTAGTGTCCCCTGCTGGCAGCAGAGATCATTTATTTCCAGTTATTATGTGACGATAGAACTTTTTTTTTTACATTATGCAACAAGGGTCATCTCAGCAGGAAACCATGTAAAATAGAAGACATCAAATTAACATTCTTGATACCAACACTTTAATAGAACAGGAAGAATATTCCACATCTGAGAATGTTTTCTTTTAGCCATATTGTCAGTTTTGCCTCATGTTGTACTGGTGCTCAGAGGCCAATTGTTGTTTTTTGTTGTTGTTTTTTTTAGTGTCTATGGATGCATGTTTTAAAACTCTGATTGACAATGCTTTCATTTACAACCCTCTTTTGAATAACTTTCTCTCTCACATGCAATCGCATTTCTGCAGTTCCAACTAGAAAAATTAATGCTTGGGCTACACCAATTGTTTTCTAGCGTTTTGCTCATATGAAAGCCTAGGTAAAGAAATAAAGTAATGAAGCAAAACTGCCTTCACCCATCTCTATTCTCTTTTTCAATTAACAATACAAAAAACAACCAATTTCCTGTACCATGACCTTGAACAGGAGGATGCTCTGTGTACCTTACAACTGACTTTGCAAAAGAATGGTCTCTCTTAAAACAGGAAAAGAATGCAGTGTTTATTTACATAACACATCAAAGGACATGACGTCAATACAAAAAAGAAGATGTACACATGTAACACATTAAATGCACAGGTATAAAATAAGCATGAGGTACATGTATATAGAGTTACATATATGTAAACATTTGATCTTAAGTTCATACTATAATACTTTTGATCTGAATCTCAAAAGTCTCACTTAAAACCAAATATGTACATATGCTGTATAAAAATGACTACCATAATTTTTTTTTCTTGCTGACATTATGCGAGTCCAGTCATTTCCCAGTTTATTTCGGTTTGCCAAATGCTAGAATATATTGAGAAATAAAATACTTTCCTCAAATTCAGACGCTTACGTAGAATTTCACAGGGTTTAGTAACAGTGTCCTTTAAAATGTTTAGCTTGATTTCAAGTACCTCTATGCCCTTATCTAATTTGACAAAATACGTTGGCTCGTTGTCCATTCGGAAGATCAATTTGTGCTCAAACTTTAACTTCCCTGTGGATGTCCTGAGACGTTGCTTCAATATTTCCACAATACATTCTTCCATGATGCCTTCAATCTTGCGAAGACCACAAGGCCTTCCAGCAGCATAACAGCCACAGAGCATGATGCTGCCACCTCCCTACTTATCAGCCGTTAATGGCACATGAGGCCATGCAAAATTCTCACTTCTACCTTATAAATGCAACAATGGTAAATATTACAAACATTCCTATTTTGACACATATTGTCGTATATGTCTCCCATGGTTTTAGCACTCACCTATTTGAAGAACTAAAAATGTCACCTTTAGGCCTCTATACAAATGTTGTACATTGACTTATAAGAAACTTACAAAGCTGTGACATTGTCATCATCTGGGCTTTCCCAAATAGTTTATAAACATGGTAGTCTTGAAGTATTTAAACATATGGATCTGAAGAAAGTAATAAAATCTTATCTTAAAAGAAAAAAAAAAGTAATATTCTGGCATTAAACAAATAGAAATAACGGAATTATCCATACTGACCTAACACAAGAAAACATTAGCTTGATTTAATGTTAGACAGTGAGAAAAACAGCTTCTTATGCAGTGCAGGAAAGTATCAGGTTTCAATGGAAATCCATGCAGCAGTACCAACAATTTTGCTGTGACTGTGGGTCCCTCTCTGGATTCCAATGATTATCCAAAGCGAAAAAAAAAAAAGTTATATGAAAACAGCCACTATCTCAAATACAATAGGCTTGAATAGTTAAAAGTTATTTTAGCCCCCCAAACACAGGTGTATTGTATATGTCATTGACAGATGACTAATGGTAACTAACACTTCCAACACTGAGCTATATATTTAATTCATTTTAGTTTTAAAAGGTTAAAGTCTCCTCTACTCCTCTTCTTGCCCCCAAATTCAGCAGCCCGTTTCCTTTTTAAGTCAGAAAGACTTCAACTAAATTACAAGACTGTTTTTGACTATAGTATTCCAGCAACTAACAAAAAAACTAAAGCTGGAAATCTTGGTAGCTGGTTTTGATAGGCATCAATCCTCTTCTATAAAATAGCAATATTGTTTTTTAACCAGTTTTTGCATGTATATATACAGTTACATATATATATATATATATTATTTTTTAGGGTTTAGATGAAACAGCATTGTACATTGCCTATAAATTTAATACAAAAACACATAAAATCCCTCAAAAAAAGAAAAAAAAATCCAAGTGGTCATGTTCTAATATATCTTATGACAAAAAAAGACCTTAACACTTAAAAAAAAAAAAGACACTCAAATACAACTCATGCGTACCATACTCAAAAAAACAAGAAATACACATTGCATAGGTAAAATATAACAATACAAAATAAACATAGCTAGTTCCAAACATACACGTTTTCCCCTTTTGTTACTCTGTTTTTCAGATATTCAAAGTTCAAACTGAGATACTCAGATATGGTAAAAAAAAAAAAAAAAGATGCTTGTACGTCACCTAATGTTTGTTATTTGCTTGGATTAAGTCAGTTTGGAATTAATTTGTAATAAAAAAAAAATATTAAAAAGCACATTGCTCCCACCACATCTTTATGTTGTCATTCAGCTGCACCCTCAAAAGGCATGTTCTCTCATTATGCAAAGTTGCTGAGAAAAATGACCCTCTATGTCAAGCGATATTTGTCCCACAAGAGAACAGAAAATTCTAGATAGCTAACTAGAGATTCTTAACACTCTGATCAACAGTAAAGAGTAAACGAGTCCTTAAGTTAAATTTTCAAGGAAGCTGAAAAACTAACAAAAAACCCTCTTGTTTCTTAACATGGATTTTTTTTTCTCTAGGTTAAATAAATGTAGTTGGGGATAAAAAAAAAGAGATCTTTAGAAAATTATCAGTCTTAGATTATGCTGATGCAATAAAAGCTTAATTTCTTTTCAGGCTTTTTAGGCATTCTAATCACCATGTGTCCAGAAATGTGTAAGATGCTGATTATGTAATAATATTTTATAACAGTACAGGACAGTAGAATTGTAAATGTATAGAAACAGCAATACTTTAAGGGTCTTGAGCTGGATTAAATTTCAATTAGAAATAAACAGATAACTGTTTTTCTTTTATTTATATACATCTCACTGTTTTTCTACTAATAGTACAATCAGTGAGTATGTCAGCAACACTCAGTAAATATCCAGTTAACATCCACAGTCTGTTTCAAGTCTGTTTCATTAGCAGTTCCTGTCTTTAGGTGCTCCGTATCCTCAGTCTTTTGGTTGCTGCGTTTAGCCTCAGTAAACATTTTTCCAGGTGACCTGCTCTGCCCTACTTACTCCTTTGTGAGCCAATCATCACTTTAGAGACAAAGTTCACAATGGCGCTCGCTGGCTGTTCGGGGTCATGTTCTGCAAATAGGTGGCACACATTGTCCAGGGAGGTGCCAGTTTTCCTTGCCACAAAGCCAAAGATTCTGCAAAGGCAGAGGATAGTAGTTAACAGCAGCAGTGTCATCTACCACAAAATGAACTTTTTTTTTTTTCAAAAATAGCTGTAGGGACACGGTTTTGACCGAAGCTTTGGAGAAAATAGTAATTACTTACTTTGCTGAGGGACAGCCATCTTCCTTCCACCTACAAGCAGTAACAACACGGCATCAGTAAGTATTGAAAATAAATGTGGTAACAAAATATACTGCTCAAAAAAATAAAGGGAACACTTCAGTGTTCACTTCAATGTTAAAGTGTTCCCTTTATTTTTTTTGAGCAGTGTATTTATATTTACTATATGATCCAATGAACACGACTTACTTTCTATCTTGAGGGTCCAAGGCACAAAATATCACCGTGTTGACATTGTAATGTCTCCTGAAAAAGAGTCTGAAAAACAAGATTCATGTTGAAAAATCACGGATGTATCCGTGCGGTAACGGCTTTGGGAAAAGTGCGTGCTGGGTGCTTACTTCCTCTGGTTATCCGTGAGAGTGATTCCCTGGGAGGAAACTTTGAAATGGACCACAGTAGGGACTGGTGGAGGGTTGGCGTCCAGGGTCATGGTCGTGGCTTTCTGCACTGCCTGGACTCCTGTTAGAGACTCCATCTCCACAGAGCTCAGGTACCACACATTACAGGCTGAAGCAACAACAAACAATCAGATTCCAACAATCAACGCTGCACAGAGCAAATAACAATAAAGTTAAGTGCTCTCTGTGATTCAGTGCCAGAAATAACTAAAAAGCAGGACGTAAACACAGGGATTGTGTCACTGCATTACAGTCTGGTTTTATTGTGTTTGTCACAAAGTCTATTTATGGTAAATGATCTAAGAAGTCTGATTACCTGCTCCCTGTTTCAGCAGCTCGGTAGCCGAGTTAGTGACTGAATGTGAAACGCTCTCCACCACATCTTCAAGAGGATCTTATGAACAGCAAAAACAAAGGACATAAATAATAAAGCTTTATTATCAAGCATGGCTATGAAATGATTGCAACAACCACTTATAGACCAGCACTGAAATACTCTGGTAATTTTTTTTTTTTTTACATTAAACTGTGACCATACCTCTACCCATGCACAAATTTTAGAGTCTCTGTGTGAATGTTTACCTTTGTCAGGGATAATAAGTTTACAGGGAAGAGCCAACGGAGTGATTGAATGTTGGTAAACCAATGCAGTTAAGCTTCCTGTAAAACAACAGAGTGGGAAAACAAAATTTTAATTTACAGGAGAAGTTGCACTGCCAACTTTGTAGTATTAATCACTATTAAAAGTCCTTTGTTAAAAATTAGAGCATATGATGCAGAGTGAATAAATATTTGTTTTAAGTAGAATGACAGTTCTCAGCTTGGTCAGTGTATATAGCTGCACTGCAGATAGACTGTTATTTTATTTGTTGAATGCCATTGCCTTTTTATCTGTGTCTCTCTGGAAAAAGAGATTTTATTGCCAATAACACAATTATCTTTTAAGTGAAGGTAACAGCATTAAAAGAAGAAGAAGAAGAAGGGCAAAAGTAGAAAATAAAATGTTACAAGTGAAATGAGGAATTCATCTGTCATCATTTCAGATCCACAAAACCTATAGATAATGCAGAGTTCATAATAATAAAGTTTGAATAAAAGTGAGAAATACATGTACAAATCTTAAAGATCATTTTTCAAATCAAAATCTATAAATTGTATAATTTAAATAATACAAGAAAAAATATATTGAACAAACAATTAAATACATCTGTATTTAAATGTTTCAATGAAAATAGTTATTATTCCAAAAATATTGGTTAGTTTATAGCATTTTTGGGCATCCATAAAAAAAAAAAAGTCTTGCATGGATAGGAAATGCTATATAGATCACTTGTACCATGTACTATACACCAGTAGAGGGCAGTATTGTTCAGAGACTCCTAGTTTTATATGTTGTCGAGGAAAGCATATAATTCATGTTTCAGCAGCATAGATACTCACCAAAGTAGGGCTCATTGGGGCACCCCTTCAGACGCACGCCTTTCTGTGTGCACTCAATCAGGAAGTGGCGCACCAATTCGTTGGATAGATCACCTCCTGTAGGGAAATGGACACAAGTAGTTAATATAATTATTCTGCTTTGCTGGTCTGTCTCCTGTACTGAATTTTTGTCTGTGCAGGAACTTTTTCTGTCTAAAAAATATTTAAATACAGGTCATCAAAAGCATTTCTGTTCGAATGTGAGGTGTCTTTGAAAGGCATGTGATCACAAAGGCTTGGAGAAAAACTTGCTCCTTGGAGTCGCTTGGATTTCACATTTCTGAAGAGTAATGAGGGTCCAAGATCAAACGGGACTCTGGACTATGCCACGATGTGATGAAAACAAAAGGACAGGTGTGAGCAGTGGGGGAAAAAAAATGTAGGGACCAAATGATGATTTAATCTGGTATAAGAGTATAAAATAAAAATCCAGAGGAAAAATTATATATATTTCCTACTTTTGCACAAGTCTAAAGACTAAAATCACTTCAGCCTGACTGAAGGGTCATTAATTAAATACTAAACTATTTCAATAGGCAGATTTTCTTTGTGTGTGCATGATTAATAAAAAAATAAACTATTGCTAGAAATCTCTTGCAAATGTTCATAATTATCAGCATCGATGGGTTTTCAGTAAAATTCCAATGTTTACTGAAAATATAAAGGGCTGTCTAACTTGTAAAGAAAGGGCTTGATTTCTTACGACCTGGAGAAATTAAATCATTAAGCAGAGTTTTGAAAAGTCTGACTTAATACGCCAAATGCAGGTTTTGTTGACCAAACATTCATCTAAGGCAATTCACTAAGCCAACAGAGTGGAATGTTCTTTCTTCTCATCTCTTGGATGGATTGAAAGGGAGACGTTTGCAGATATTTGTTTTCTTTAACAGAACTAAAAAGCTTTGGATAATGAAAGATTTGTCACTCAGACTGAAGCTGTTAAAACACTGCCAATCCCCTGCGTTGGCAGTGCATACAGGAATCCTTTGTGTTCCTATGTGTTGTTTCCTTTCCAGAAAATACGCCTTCTAAAGTTAAAGTTATTAAAATGGTTTCTGATTCACATTTTGTGGGATCAAATTATATTTCTGCCTCCTCCATCGTCACCATCAACCTATGTTTTGGTTGTTGCAACGCTGCCAAATATTTTGGCTTGCCAATTTTGTTTCCATTCCTAAAAATAAACAGAGTTAATTACACAACTATGCAAAGCAAAATAAAACATTTAACTAATATACAAACAGAAATGTGCACATAGTTTTTAGATAAAGCAGATATAGTGCAAGTGGAGCAGGTCACTTTCCTCCACTGTCCCCCGAGAATAGGTTTACAGAACCAGTGTGTCTTTTGTTAAGGGTGAAACATTAGCTGTATATCTATGACAATCTGGCAATACAGGTCTGTTTCACAATGACGATGAACAGAAGAGAGAAAAAAAAGTGATCAGAGCTTACAAACAGAAAGACAGATTCTCAGTTTCCAACATGAAGATGACTACAGTGGGTTGTAACTAAAGACAACTTGGGTGGGACTTTGTATCTTCACACGCTATACAGGATTATCTCTGGATTATTGTCAGATATGACAAACATGACATTTGGAGCATTGTGCTGGAGTCAAAGTATGGATGGGGGGGTGTTAGCATGGATTAGCAGGAAAAGCGAAAGCAAAAGTCAACAAAACAAGTAGTACTGCATTTAAAACTTTTGTAGAATGTGCTTTTTAGGTTTACACAACTAGAAAATGAAATTCTGTCTATTTTTCTCTGCAAAGTAATTCTTGGTGCCAGATCGAATCGAGACAAATCTATGAGCTTCAATTGTCAACCTTTGCCAGAAATTCTCAAAACATTTAGGCGTAGACATTGGCTGGGTTATTTTTTGCATTTCATTACTTCTCTGGCTTTATGTTTAGGCCTCTTGTCCTGTTGGACATTGAATCTGTACTCCAAGATCAAACCTTTTGGAACTTGGTACAAGATTTTTTCCAGGCTTGTTTTGCATTTAAGCTCAGTTCATTTTCACTAACTAACTAACTAACTAACTAACTAACTAACTAACTAACTAACTAACTAACTAACTAACTAACTAACTAACTAACTAACTAACTAACTAACTAACTAACTAACTAACTAACTAACTAACTTCCATTACCCTTCTGGACAGAAGCATTCTGACAGCATGGTGCTGCCAACACCATGCTACACAGTTGGGCCGGTGTTCTCAGAGTGATACGCAGCGTTATTTTTCTGCTACACACAGCATTGTTCAAGCAGGCTCTGGCCTGTCTTGTGTATTATTTGGTCTCCACAATGAAGTCTGTTCTTCAATTATCTCTACAAAAAACCCAGACTTCTTAAAGCAATTGTTTGCAATGGAATTTACTGAATGTACAAGAGTGAAGGGAGTGAATGCGCAGAGGCCACATTTATCAAATATTTATATAAAAAAATAAATAAATAAAAATCAAGGCATGCAAATATGTTTTTAATGCATTGTAAATAAAAGACATGCAACACACCTTTTCTGCTCTGCTGGATGACTGAGGGAGGAGGTGTAGACACCTTCATAGCCAGGCCGTAAGCCCCTTTGAAGGAGTGGCTGTCCCTCACTATGAAGCAGCCAGGCTCCTTCCCCTTCAAAACTGAAATAGCTAAAATAATACAAAGAAACTGTGTTTGAGCTTTACATGTTTTTTGTTGTTTCTTCAATTAAGTAAATATAATCTAAACCCATTCAGAATAAAGTGTACCTACCTTGATCTCTTGAAATATCTGGTTTGTACCAGAATTTTGATGTATCCTGAACAAACTTTACCGTCACCTGCTTGCTGACCAGCACATCTGGAATAAAAATAATAATAGAAGCACTGAGTTAAAGAACACACACTAAGTCATAAGAAAAAAAAATACTAACCTGGGAGAGGTGAGGCAGCAAGTGGTGTCTGAGCTGACAAGTCGGGCAGCACGTTAGGGAAAGGAATACTCAGTGAGCTCCCACTATGGGGACTCGAGAACCCGCTGAGGGCTGGAGATACGGTCCCCAGTGAATGCTCTCCATCTGACACCCTCTTTTTTTCAGGAAGCAGAGGAGGCTGTGTCTGGGGAAACTGTAGCTGATGTTGACCGTCCATTGAAGTTAGAAGATCCCTGTCGATACCCATGTCAAGACAGTCTTTGCCGTAGCCGTGAAGTGAGCTGTCTTGCTCGTCAAAGCGCTGGGGGCTGCGGCTGATTGTGTAGCTAGCCAAACGGCTTCGCTGGCTGCTTCGCGGAGAGCTGTGTGCGTTGGGGACGGGATGTGCATGAGGGTGGTGTAACGGAGGATGTAAGGGAGAGTGATGGCCATATTCGAGAGACATCGAGGGCGGTGGCGGCTGTCGGACAGATGGGTAGTTACTCAGGGAGGAGTGGTGGGTCAGGGCATGATGCTCTGGCCAGGACTGACTTACAGATGAGCTGGATAAATAAGGCATTAAATGAAAAGTTAATGATGGCACAAAAATTGCTGTTAAACAACTTGCAGTGCCTCACAAATGTATTTATTCTCCTGAGACTTTCCCACATTATATAACAACCATTTACAACTGCAAAGATCAATGTATCTTATTTAACGGGACATCCCAATGCAAAGCAACACATAATTACGAAATGGAAAGAATCAATGCGTGGTTTGCAAAATGTTTTCCCAAAAAAAAAAAAAACTAATAAGGGTTGCAGGCATGTGATTTGACCTACTTTTACTCTGATACCACAAAATAAAATCTAGTGCACCTGGTTTCTTCCAGAAATCATTCAATTAGTAAATAAAGTCTCCCTGTTTAATTTAATCTCAGTATAAATAAAGTTGTTCAGTAAATGCGTGGTTTACTTTGCTATAGCAAAACTTGTTATAGTTTTGCTATAGCACCGCAGAGAGCATAAAGCATCATGCAAACCAAGGAACGTAGCAGACACGCCAGGGAGATAGTTGTGGAGAAGTTCAAAGACAGTCAAGTTATAAAACAAACTCATGAGCTTCAAACATCTCACAGAACACTGTGCAATCTGTCAAGTAGATTACAACAAAGTTTGATATGTAATTGCAGCACTACCTGTCTGTCTGCTGATGATTTCCAGTGATGGAGGTAGAGTATGTTGAATTTAGCATCCTGTGGCAGCTGATGGATGAATCTGGCAAAGTCTCGAAGCTCACATGATTGATCACAGAATGTCCATGGGGTTCTGCAGAGTTACCAAATAATAATTTAAAGAAAATTACTAAAACAAAACAATGAAAACAACAACAGCAGCAACAAAAAATACAGGAAGAACCAAACTGAGGAACTCGTTCATTTAATAGTACTTTGCATAGTTCTAGAAAAATGTAAAATATAAATAATGCTAGCACATATGGACAGTAAAGAGAAAATCTGCAAAAAAAGTTTTCAATAATCAAAAAAAAAAATCCCCAAATTCTTTGAGGAAAAAGCCCTGGCTTAAATTGCATAATACGGATTGGAATCAACAGTAATAAAACTGTCCACAGGCACCAAAATGATCTGGTCTATATATACATAAAACCAATCACTGATTATTTCTGCCACAACCCACTTAGTCAACAAATCAAGCCAAACTAAAGCTGAAAATTAAAAAACAGCTTACCATAATTATCTGAAACCCTTATTTAAATAAACCATAATCTGGGCCACAGCTATATACTAACAATCTTATATTTCAACAGAGTGTCTCTCCTTGTGATCTAAAGCTAAAAGGGGTTTTTTGTTTTCTCCCTGTTCCCCCTGTGTGAACACACTCACACACAGAGACTTTTTTTTATGAAGGAAGAAAAGTTTTTTCTATGCCATGCCTTCTAGTTGGTAACCATGGAGATGCAGCTGAACTGAATGCAGGGCTGTCTGGGGCACAGCAGGGGTACAGATCTGCAACCAACCCTACAACCTTTAGAAATACTGTATATCTTGGGGGATCAATTGAAAAAAAAAAAAGCAGGTACAGAATGCAAAAATGAAAGTAAAAGTTTTGTGATTTCCCAGAGAAAAACGCCTAAGCACTAAGACAACAATGTACAAACTTAAAAGTCAGCGATATGCATATAATCACAGGGTGTGCCTCTTCTCAGATAAAGACCACAGCTCAACAAAAAAGAAACAATGAAGATATTTATAAAAATGCCCTTTTCCACAAGACAAAACCACACATGCAATCTTCTTGGGGCAAAAAATTGTTCTGGGAATCTCCCTTCGTCTGTTGCACAAACAGTATCTTTTTTTCCTGTTCCCTGATAACCACAAAGTCAGCATTATTTAGGACATCACGGATGAGTCCAGATAGTTTGTTTCCCTGCTTCAATCTCAGTCACAGGTCAGACATGAAAGACGACTCCTGGTAGAGAGAGAGAGCTAGAAAAAAAAGGTCGTAACTAGCTCACACACAGAGACTTTTAGGAAGAAACGTTTTCTTCCTAAACTGATGAACCTCCAGATGTTAATAGAAAACCCAAATTCTTCACTTGAAGTTAGATCTTCCCGTTACATGTTTCCCCTTTCTTAAGGAATAGCTCAGCATTTTTCTAAGTGTGGCTCTTTTCAGAGAACATAAGCATGTATTTTACCTGAAGTCGATAACTGTTGGTCACCTTCAGCGTGAGTCCACATTCATACAGTCCCTGAGGCTAAAGCTTCAGGCTAGTCTTAGAGTGCCCAAGGGTGGGCTTCCACTGTTTTACTATAACACCAATACCAAAAAACAACATAGAGGTTTTCACTGTGATTTTAGAAAACAATCTACTGTTAATCCTAACAAATAGTGTTCACTTAAACCATTGAAATATTTTTGTTCTTGTCTTTTATGCATGTCAGAATCTCAATCAGAATGCGTTTCACACAGGAGGATCAACGGTGGTGCACCGTTTTACTCTGATAAAAGCCCCATTCTCCACGCAAGACCCTGGGTCCTTTCAGACCTGCGATTAGCGACCTCTGTGTCCAGCTAATCTGCATTTACTAAATGAAGATCCCAAGAGAAACCTCAATCGCTTATAACAGTTTAACAAAACATTTGAAAAAAATCTGAATTATCTCTATAGAACAGAAACTTCCTTGACATGCAGGCTACTGGCCCTACCTTGATTTGTTCCGAAGCCTCCAAACGACTGCATGTTGGGAGACGGAATTTGCCTGAGTTCACTGAACTCGGACATAGTTTTTACTGGAAATACAAAGATGAGGTGGGTGTGACAGTGTTTACACACAATGAGAACCCTCATTAATTTCACAGAACACGTTACTTACCGTAAGGTGTTGGTGGTGAGATGGGGAATGCAGGAGTGGGTGGAGTCATGCCAAGTCCCGTCTCAATTCCACCAGTGTTGTCTAGGCCCTGGGTTCTATAACCGGTACTGTTACTTCTGTACAACATGGGATGCTGCAATAGATGAAACATGAAACACATCTTACAACAAAAAACAACATTACAAATGGCATAAAGACATGATTTGGGAAGAAGCAACTGCTAAGCATACTTGAAACTGAGAGACACATGGGGGGTATGTCTGCTGGCCCTTGTACTCCTCTGGGTCACCCCAGCCTGAGTTACAAAAGTCTGAGTGATGATCCATTACATCCTTCCCTTGGCAACTCAAACTCTGTGTGATGCCACTTCGCACATCATTGGACTGGGCAACTGCATACACACAAGTACACAGCAACAAAATGTTGATTAAATATTAACACAGCTTTATGAGCATAACTAACTTCAAGGCAGTAAGTTAAAAAAAAAACTACACGATCAGACATTAAATCAGGCAAAGTGTTTCCTTGCGTCATGAACTTTTTGAGGTGAATTACGATTCCCAATTATTCATTTTTTGATGAAAAAGGTCAAGTGCCAGGCCTAGGAATGATGTCCACCCACCGGAGACAGCCATTGTGGGTTGCTTGATAGAAAAGGTGCGTAGGGGTGTATTTTTGATGCACGTCTGATGCCTGGAAATTTGCATTGCTATTTATAACAACATCCCAACTGTGAAGTACGGGAGTGGCATAATTCTGTTTTAGGGGAGTTTTGCAGGAGGAGGGACAAATATGCTTCACACACACAAAAAAAAAACACACATAAAGATGCATTATGACCAAAGTGTTCTTCATGAAAAGACTGAAGCAGCAGCTCATAGCAGAAGGGGGAGGATTGCCTCTCCAAATGAGCAACGATCAGGAGCATAGCTCCAAATTAGTTGCAAAGTGTCCTGTTATGGAGGATACATAAGGAAATCCTGATATAAGTCTCAAAGCACTGAGCTAGAATCTCACAAACTATTGGGAGAACCATGATTCCTGTAATGTTTGGACCAGTCTTAAAATTCAAAAAGTAAGTTCCACCAAATGCTAAGGAAACAGATCTAAACTTCTGAATTAAAATTAAAAAAAAGAAATCTTGCTCATCATTGTGCCCTTTAGCCATTGAAATAAATTTGGTAATCCTAAGTGACCTGAAAGAGGAAACATTTATTCTAATCTACTGTCAGACACTGAGGACAAAATGGTTATGTGTCTATTTACACTGAGTGTGTAAACATCTGGTTTCAACTGCATGTTCCCCAGTCAGAAATGTTTTAAAAGTTGATATGAAACAAACTTATTTTACTTAAAAGTGTCTCCGGCTAATCAAAGGGTGTTTTTTTTCCAGAGGAGAAGTCCAGTGTGGGCTAAAGGAGAGCAAGGAGTTTGAGTCTGTGTGCGTGTGTGTGTGACTCCTGTAGGAAGTGTTGCCACTCATCACCAGAGTGTTAATTTGAGCCCTCCCAGTTAGGTCTGACCTCTGAGCACTAAAGAATGCTAATGATGAAGAAGTGCTAATGCCTTGGATTGTTATTCATTTTGTCTGGTACAAACATGAATGGCACCCATAGGAGCGCTTTACACCCAGGTTGTTCAGTGATTTGCTTTAACAGCTGCATGGCAGAACTCTTGATGGGATATTTTGTAACTGTGCAATATGTTAACGTCTAAAATGAAAGTTGCTGTCCAGTTCCAACAAAATCAAGGAGATGGATACTAACATACCAAATGGAAGGTCATATTTTGACCTACACCTTCACATTTGAGTAAGTGAAGCTCAAGTTTCAGCTTCTGAAAATCAAAATCATTCCGATGAACAGCTCTACTCAACTCTAAATGCGCCACTGACTGTGATGGAGGAATACCAGCCTGTATGTAGAGCAGCTTTTGTGTACGTACTGCAGTGCTGGCAAACACAGCAGAGTAGAATCACTGGGTTAGATCCCAGCTGGGAAGCCATGGCTCAGTGTCTGAATTCAGCCAGAGAATTTATTCTGCTAAACGATGGCGTTTAAATCATTTAAAGCTGGTTAAAGGATTTTCTAAACAGATTTCACAGAGTTGTGTGATCATTTTTAGTTTTTGGCACACGGCACAAATACAATATTAACATTTTGTTCTGTTTTTTTCAGCATTTTTCTTTTCATTTTGTGATATTTAACATTGACTCGTTCAACTCACAAAACGTTTGCAGAAAGGCTCGTCAAATTTACAGTTTCTGGTATGGATATAGCATTTAGTATGTGTGCGCTTCGAACAGAAACTAGATACTTCAGTTTATGTTATACTTTGCTCACCTTTTTTGATTATTTGCATTAGGTTTCTATGTGTGACTTGTGTTGCTTATAGTACATGTTTTTAAAATGATAACTGCAACAGCAGATGCCATAAGGCTGCAATGGTTCATAATGGTCCTTTTATCTCTTCAGAGCTCCATTAGTTATTTGCAGTGTAGATGAAAAAAGTTTTGTTTTAGTCTATACTGTCATTTTAGAATGACACCAATGCTTCAAATTTGATATCTGCACAATCATGATAAAAATCTGATCTGTTGCTCAATGGAGGCCATTAGAGTACAGTAAACTCACTGTCAGCAGTTTGAGATCCACTAACGCAATATTGCCTCCCTCTATTTGTGACATAATACATCAAACTTTTATCAAACGACTGTACAATTTCTGATTGAATAAGAGTAAAGAAAAAAAAAATTGTATCCTTATGGTGTATGTGTCTTTTCAACAATAGTTTCTAAAGGGAAATTTGAACAAAATTATATATGTGGAGACTCCGTGATCTAGAGCATAGATAAATTAACACTTAGGCTAATCAAGAGGCGACTGCAGTGCAAGTATCACCACAGAAAAACTAGCTAAAAATATGTACCCTCTGGTGCTAGATCTTTACAGTAAGGCTGATCAATGCTAGCCTGTGTCAACACATCACAGATATCTGTGAGGAGTTTGCACAGAACCAGACACACATGAAAAGACAAAACTCGTTGTAGTCTGATTGACCTGCAAGATCATAAACAGCTTTGCCAAAATACTACAGAGCCAACTTCCCACTCACACCCATAGGCACAGAAATACCTGCATTGAATGTTGATAGCTTCAACCCTGGGAATTGTGACATCTTAAGGGCTAAAGAAAGTAACTTAAATTACTTATAATAAATCTTGATTGTAAAAAACTAAAAGTAGCTGAAATGGTTAATGTTAACTTGTCTTAATGCAGTAAGAAGACTAAAAGAAGGATAAAACTTGGTAGGGCATTATTTCTACAAACAACAACTGTAAAAGCTACTGCTTTTCGTCTTCCTTTAGCTTTCTTTCCAAATGAAGCAACTGAGTTTATTTACGGTGACAGGTAAGCATTTGGAATCAAATGGAAAAAGGTGCGCCTGCAGGCTCACTTGTTCCTCCTTTGGAAATTCCTCAGTTCTCTACATTGCTCCCCCACTCCTCCGCCCTCTTCTGCAACTGCAAGCTATGATTCATGAAGCTACACAGCTTTCCATGTTTTCTCTGCATGGCTGGGTTTCTGTTTGACTGCACCTTCTTCAGTCAACATCCTATTACATTATAACCTGAGCTTAATCTAATACACAGAGTGTACAATCTGCACAGGACAGAGATATAAACTTTACAAACTTTGCTTGATTAAATGATAAAATGTTTCTTTAAGTTGGTCTGATAAGGTTTAGCGAGGGGAAAAAAGTGAAAAAGAACTCTGATCTAATCGTTTATTTTTTTTCACAACACTGATGGTATCAGATGCATGGGAAACAAGATGGCAAACTTTATTCTTCAGTATAGACGTAACAGGCAAGTATCTAATTCCGATGCAAGTGCTTGAAAGTGCTTACAATGCATAACTGTGTTTTTTTTTTTTTTCAAAATAATACACTAGTAACTATTTTTTTATGAAAATGTAATCTCGTCGGTCATAAGCTAAGTATTTAGTCACTACTATCAAAGTTCAAGAAGCGGAGATGTTCACAAAGACTGATAAAGAGCTGCTCTCTCTTTCTTTGTGCACCTTTACTGATCTTGCACTCAGTTAGATGCACATACAAGTTTGGACAGAACTTTTCCCTCACAAAACAAAATCTGAAATTCTGGCAGTAACCCTACCATTTCTGTCATGAAAACATGCTGGAAGGGAGAAACAAGAGAACAAGGTTCAATCATCCTTTGATTGCCAAAAAAGCTATTCTTATACTCAGTTCTTATATATTTTACCTGAAGATGACATTTTTAAATTATAAGTAAAAAACAACACTCAGCATTTAATGGTTGTGGCATCTGCATAAACCCAAAATAGGTAGAATGGAGGGGAGGGAAAGGTTGAAGGAAGAAATAATAATGTCTGCTGAATGGCCAGAAGATTGAATGAATGGTAAATATATTGCTGGGCAGAGGGATAAACGGACATCTTAATGACAAAAAATACTCAACGGAGGATAAATGCATGGAATTAAGGACATTTGAAGAGTTAATATATGGCTGGATAAAAAGGAAGGATGAATAGTTAATGGACAAGTTCAGCGACGTAAGGAACAGAAGATGGAGAGATACATATATCTCTCCTACTTGAGGGATGGACAGACAAATGGATGGATGGGTGATAGTGACGGGTGATGGGCACTTAGGAAATAGTATGAAGAACTGTGGACAACAGGATGGATGAACAGACAGACAGATAGAATAGACAGACATCAGATGGATGGAAAGATGAATTAATGGATAGTCGATGGGTCAATTAATCAACAGATGAACAAATGTGTGGACAAAAGAATGATTGAATGGACAATGGACAATGAAAGGATGTGACTTTTAGAAAACATTCTATAGGTAAAAGTCTTCAACATTCTTCAATTTTACCCTTTTCTATTTACCGAAGTTATCAAATAAACCAAATTGCACACTATTCCAGAAAGCTCTGCACACTAATTTCAACCTCAGACTACGCAAACCCCATCATCTAACTCCTCTACTTTCATTAAATATCATTCACTGATGAGACTTCAAGAACACCCAGGCTGACTATCTTACCTGTCTGCGGTGGGTTTTTTAGAGTTGCTGTGTTACAATCGTTGAATCTGACATCAATGCTGTTTGAACTTTTGCTGACTGAGCCGTTGAACTGTGTCCCGCCGCCCCTCTTGGTGGACTTGCTGAAGCCCAATCTAGGCACAAACATGGGATCCAGGTCCATGATCAGCTGATTTAGCTGGTCAATGGAGTTATCAATATCCATTGTTAGGGATTTAATCTCGTCATCATGTTTGTTATTGTTGTTGTTATTATTGGTGGTTGGCTGTTCCTTGTGAGGTACTGTGTTCTTGACACTTTCCATTTTTGTGTCCCTGATGTGGTTCTGTGGCTGGCTGGCCAGACTTTCTTTGGGTGAACCGCTCCCAGATTTGATCCCAGAATACCTTTCGGTCTCATTTCCATCCTCAGGCATGTAGTTAAACTGCTGCGCAGCGACCATCTGCTGCTGTCGAACCCAGGACTGTGTGGAGTAGCTCTCCTGTCTGTAAACATGCTGCTTTGGTGTAGGAGCACTGCTGGGGTTAGAGGAAGTCACAGAGTTGCTTCTGGAGCTCAAAAAGATTCTTCTCTCAAAATCATCCGTTTGTTGAGGTGCAGTGTGATGTAAGTGGTGCTGGTTGTGATGATCCTCTGATCCAGGACACCCGAACCCGTCCGAAAGAAGGGAGTTTTGGCTGCTCTTGTGGCACGAGGATGACAGAGTTCCCAGGCTGTCCAGACTGTGCAGATCATGACCTGTGTTGACTTCGTCGTCAAGGATGTCCGTCTCTCTCTCTCGGGGTCGGGTGTCTCCATTAAAGTGCAACTGTACTGGAAGTGTCTGTTTCAAGCCCAACTTCGGGCCTGGGTCCTCCATCTCATCCAGGGAGGGATCCTCGAGACCAAAACCGCTAAGGAGCTGCTTCAGCTGGACCTTCTCCTGTGGACTGGGTCCCTGGTTAGCCCTCACAGTGGTGGTGCTGCTGCTGCTGGTGGTGGTGGTGGTGATGACAGGTGTCTGTCTTTCTGCCCACAGAGACGTGCTGGACAGGCCTGAGTCGCTGCTCACAGACAGGGCGTGGTCACTATGGTCAGGGCTGGAGGTGGTGGAGGTTGTGCGGGTCCCTCTTCCCAGCGTGGCTTCTCCACAGACAGCGCTCCTCTTGCTAGCTGCTTTGTCCGGGTTTAGGCCCTGAGAGCGTGGCGCTGCAAAACAGAAGAGATGCTGCAGCTTCATACAGTCAGCTGGTATGGTCACACGCAGATACAAGACAAACAGGGGGACTCACAAAGACAAGACTCCATCAAACGTCTACAGTCATATTCTGCAATTGACAGGGACACAACAGGAATCACAGCTCAACTCATAAAATCAACATTTAAAACAGGACATGAAACCAAGTCATCAGAATAGTTCAGGATGTCTGAAGTGAGGCTCTGCTAAAAAAAAAAATATATATAAATAGTTAATATCTTACCTGAGGTGGATAACTGTTTTTGAATCCTGATTTGGTATTATTCAGATTAGCTAGTTTTGACAACAAGACAATTTTAACTTCACTTAGTTTAACTGATTTGCTCCGAACCATGCAAATCTCCTTGCGGGACCTTTTACATATCGTTGTAATAATCTCTTATCTCCAAAATTTGTATGACCTTGATGAGCGTGGTGCTCAAAGTAGGTTATGAATGCCTTGATAAGTCAAACTTTCTTTAAATAATGATTTCATTTAAACATTTAATATTCAAAACTGGCAGCTTTAGAAACTACTAGTGTTTTTATTCTATAGAAAAATTGCGTGTTTGAAACTGTGGATGTCATGAGACAGTGTTCTGTCTTACTGGTAGTTTGTTGACGCTTTTATTCACTAGAGCCTAAAAGAATGTGGTTTAGAAAAGTAATATAATTTCTTTCTTTTTTTTAAATCTGCCATTTAAAGTGGCATAGGTCTTACACTATATTAAGTCAGTGTCTGATTGGCTGATCAGCCCTTTGTGACATCTCCATGTCATGAAGCTTGGTTCTGGTTCTAATCCAGAAGAACCAAGGACCCTTGCTGTGGTGCATTGCTTTAAATGTTTTTGTTTGCATCTTACACATTGTTGTCAGAATGGCTGGTGCAGAGCATTAAGTTGTTCAGAAAAAGTAACAGAAAGTAAAGCACAATTTTAAGTTGTATCCCTGGACGTTCTGGTGTTGAAAGCTGGTTCAGAACTTTTGAATTCATGCTGTCTTTTCAATTCTTAGATACGTACAAATCTTTCTTTGAATTGTCGATAGAGATCACTCAATGTAAAGAAAAAAAAACTTTCACCTTCATCCTTCAGAAATAATAAGAAGGCTTCATTTGATACATACTATAACAGAGATTGTCGTTACTATTGGCATGGTTTAATATGAGCTTACTTATTTCACCACTGCATAAATGGTTTTAACTGCTTATGACCTTTTAACAGAACCTCATTTCAAAAACCCTAAGCTTTCCATTTAAAATACTGGAAGGGGAAAAACAAATTAATCATTTCACCCTACTGAAGCAACCTACTTATCTTCTCCTTTCACTTCTTCTAAATTTAAAGCAAACATAGCCCATAGTTCCATTATTATCAGTCCACCAGGTCAATGCCAAAATTCCAAGTAACGCCATGACATTTGTGATGGCCAGTATTGCCCTTCATATTCAGGTCTTGGATTCAATGTCAAATATTGCACAGGCTCCCGCACGTTTTAGATGACTAGAGGGCTGCATTCCTCTTGCTTTCCCTTGCCCTTTGACCCTCAGCATATGTCCAAACAACCTTCTTAATCCTTAGATGCTACAGATAAAAAACCCCAAAAAACTTCAAATACAGAGTTAACAAAGATACCGTCTCATTATCATTCTCACTCTGCCTCAACAAAAAGGAGCTAGAATTTAACTCCTACGCCTTCTGTCTCAAGCTACTACCTTAAGTGCCTGGCTTCCCAAAAAACTATGACTAGAAGGTCTGAATAACTGACAAGCATGATAAAACCTTTCCCCCATTCCCTCCCTTCTTTTCTCCCGCAACGGTTACTTTTATGTATGGTTTGGGCCCCACACAAATCTGCATCCCATCTCCAACAGCCTAAGTATAAAGCTCAGCGCAGGCCTGTTCTACCGGGAGTTTTCCAACAAATCCTTCCCCTGACATTCCATTTAGCAAAGCGTAAGCCGGCATTTAACCTCTTCACCTCAATTCTTGCCATTTTTTTCCTTCATCAACTCTGACATCCTGCACTGCCCCCCAACCATGCACTCCTTCGTGGCCACCCATCGACTTCAAGAGGAAAATCTCTTACCTTCACTTTCCTTACCAGGTTAGAATTTCAGAAATTCAAGGTCTCAGGTGAAGCCAAACATGGGAAGGAGAACAAGCCATGCAGATGCACGAGAACAAACGTGGCTTTTAACATGTGGATAACAACGGGAGGCAAATCTCAAAAGTTTCATTAAGTTAGCTGGTTTTCTTTTTCTGCAGTGAAGGTGAGAGTATTTGCACTCTACAGACGAGAGGTGGTGTTGGTGGGGGGGAATAAGGGGTTTGAAATCTCCATATAAGGGCAAAGGAATGTAAACAAGTGAGGCGGAGCTATTGAGCTGAACAGGGTTGGAGGAAACGAGTAACCTGACCTCTCGCCTCTATTTTACGGGACTACCCCACTGGGGAAAAGAAGGAATAGGAGGCAGGCAAAATAGCGATATATCGTATGAGAAAGGGATGGGGGTTGGGGAGAAGACAGAGGATGAAAACAACATTCCTGGAGCTCAAGACATATCCACTCTGTAAAAAAGACACTTTGTAATTAAAGGCAAAGATTAACTTCTGCCAGGAGCCCAGAGCTATTTTCATGAAAAATTGCAGGCAAGTTGTTTTTCCTCTCAATCTCGTGTGTCAGAAGAAGACACATTATCTGCCTTAAAGCACAAAACGGGGTAAAAACATGTAAAAAAAAAAAAAAAAAGCCTTGTTAGAGATCATGAGCTGTTTTTGAACAAACAGATTTAAGTCATATTTCTTATGCTGGATATGCAGCCATAGCTTCACAAGTATTTTAAAAGCTTGTGAACTGGAGAAAAATCACCCATTTCTGCATTCTTCTATTCATTACATCTGCTATTATGGTGCTGTCAGTCCTTTAAAAAATATCCACCGATTACAGTGCAGAGAGAAGAAAAACCACAACTCTTCCGTAAGTTGCTCTAGCTTTAGGAAGTCTGGTTGGGTACGACTATGCAATTACCCAACCCTCTCTGTTCCGTCTCGTTTATAACCATTTTAGCCTTTCCACTAAAAGTGGGAGTCAAAAACATAATGAAGACAATAATATTTTCTAAATATCCCAAAAAGATTCTAATGTGCTTTGTCTATTCGTAGACAGTGGAAGTAAAAAGTTTAATTTGGCCAGCGGCATTATGTTATTGTTTTGTAGATGCAAACTACTACACCCAAAACAGATTTGACAAACGAAGATGCACAAGCTCCACCAGAATGATGAGGTCGTTGCAATTATAATTAATCACAATCAATGGGGTCATTGAAATATTCAACAAAAATATTGCAATCCATTATTTTTCCATTAACTTAAAGTCCTAATCTATGGAGAGATTTTTTTTTTATCTCGTCTTTCTTTGCACAATAACTTAAGCTCAGACAGAGTGAATTGACAGTGTCTGTGAACAGCAATATTCAAGTCTTACCAAAGATTCACAACTGGATGTAGTTCTGGAACTTCCAACTCTACTCTCAAATCTTTTTCAGCCTCTAGCTGTTTATCTTCTTGGATTGCATTGCATTTAACTTCATTCAACTTCCTGCCAAACCTTCCCACCAATGTGTCGTTTTTTCCTTCCACATTACAATTATGCACCATTGTGACTTGGTCTATCATATAATCCCAGCAAAACACATTTAAGTTTGTGCTTGTAACTTTTTGTATCGCTTGTACCTTTCCATGCTACGTTCCATTTTGAATATTTTTGCGAAGCACTATGCATGTGCTTTTAGAATGTGCATTACATGAACAATGATTTACAGATGGGGTGTTATGTAAAATCATGGCAGCCATTCAGGGATGCTTAAATGCTTGCTCATACAAAGAGATGCTTATTTCAACAAAAGCTCCTACATGGAGGTGCAGTTTCCAGCCAAGCTTCCACCACTCAGAGCACCCTTCCCCCAGCTCCATCAGACTAGCGGCAGCAGCAATTAGCAAACACTTGGTGGAGGTGCACATCTGCTGAGCTCATCATATGAATCACTACTCAGTCCATCGTTCTTTAGCATGGTTGTAAATGGAATGATGGATGAACATTGTTTGGATGATTTGCTGGAGGTAGAATGTGGGGGAAAAGCAGGAGATTTGATAGAGGCCAATTTCAAGGCCTCTATCAACGTAGAGGACAACGTAACCTCAAATTTGTTTGAGGTTACGTTTTTTTACAGCATTTTTAACAACTGACGGTATGTGACTGTGCTATAAAGTGGAACTAAATTCCTGGAAAATACACAGTTCCTCCACTTTAAATGAGAGCACAACTTGAGAGAATACTCAGAAAAGACAAATTCAATTTGAGTAAATTTCAGGATTTGAGAACATTTACTTTGAGTATTTTTGTCACCTCTGCTTATAATTTGACAATGCAGTCGGTTTTAGACTTTTACTCAAAATGCAAGCCTAAAGAATTCAACAAAAACACCAAATGTAACATAATGCGTGATCATATAATATCACTTCTTTGAAGCAATTACACTAACCATGGAGGGAACCTCAAAAGACACATTCAATTTCCAGAAATATCTACTTCAGCTATTTAGATTTCAGTGGCACCGTCAGAGCCAATTTTCATTTTCTGTTTACGCATCTAATGATGTAACTTATCTTGTCAGCTTGGTTGCATGGGGAACAAAAAAATGTTAAGACTTTTATATATGCATTGCAATATTGACTCAACTTTTAATCAAATCTCATTCCATCAATAAAAGATAGTGACAAATTAGAAGCAGGGTTTGTGGCGATACTAAGCAAAGACAGCCGACCAGCTCAAAAATAAACTAAACCAAACAACAATCATCTTAATTCTCACTTTGCAGCAAACACACTCTACCAATTAAAATAGAGACACCGAGGTAAATAACGTTTTCTTCTCACAACCTTATCACTAAGGTGTCAAACAGCTTCCAGACTTCCTCCTCCGGAGACGTCACTGGGTGAGAGTGTCTTTGAAGCAAACTGGTTCAGGGTAAGCTCTTCTGGTAAGTAGATGCAGAATTTCAGCAACGTTTTCCATCCCTCCTCTCATATGTTCGAGTTTACATGCGAAAACAAAGCTGTAAACATCCCACATGAATGCTGTGGAATCAAGGGAGTCGGGATATAGAAAAGCTCTTTTGTTGATGCCTCTCCTTTCCTTTGATGAATTCTTAAATTTGTGTGGTTTTCTTTTCATTGCAATCCCAGAAGCTGGCGTTAAAACTTCATGTGGACGTGCTTGTTTTTTTGTTTTTTTTAAATGAAAGTAAAAAAAAAGAAAAAAAAGAAAAGAAAAAAGGCTGACTGTTTTCATCAACTCAAGCTTGACTTATAAAAACACTCAATGAACACTGGGAAAGGGTGGATTTGGGGTTTTAATGTTACTACCACGTAGCTCTATTCTGAGAGGTTGTTGTGAATACTGTGGTTGAGTGGAGAGCGACAACCACAGCGAGGACAAGACGCTCCGACAGGGTGGTTCTCTAAGTACATATGTGTATATAACTATATATACACATATATGCATGTGGGTGTCCATGAGTGAGAATTTGTACATGTGTGGGATCCCTATTAACTTGAAGAGTGAGTCAACAAAGAAGAAATCTCTTGAGAACCCTCGGCTCTTCCTCTGAACCCAGCATTCCCAAAGTGAAACAACACTGCTTTCCACAAAAACAACACTTCTTGCCATTCTCATCATACTGCATGCCAATGTAGCATTTTGACCACTTTCCTTTCTCACCACTTTAAAAAGGTTACATAAACCTCGTTAGTGTCACTGGTGTGAGAGGTTATTCATAAATAGCTTGGGCTATTCTTGGAGAAAAAAAAGGGGGGTTAGTGTGACTGTTTGTTTATGCAAAACAGTAACTACTTCAAAATAGCACCTGTGATTCGGGCTGCATTCATGAAATTTCCAATAATTTTCGAGTTCAGTAGGTGAATCATTATTGTAGACCTTAGAGATGAAATAACGTCTTCTGAGTCAAATTACATCTAAAGCAGCATAGCGTCTGTACCTTCACCATCACAGATGTTCTTGTACGAGTCCCAGCGAGTCAGAGGATCTGCTGTGTTGTAATCCACAATAACATCGGGTCCGTTTTGCCACCTGTCAGCACCTGAAAACAAAATCCACACTCTTGAAGAACCTAAAAGGCTACGTAATATGTATTACAGATACACCTCATGGTAAAAACAGAAAGGTTGAGTGACTTTTTTTTTTTATTGCATTGCTAAAATAAACATTCTTAGTATACTTTCTCTTCACAAAGTAAAATAAACGTTTATCTGAAAGGGTCTCGTTTTTCTTTTTCCACCAAACTAAATTCAGTGAAAACTACTATCAAAAGTAGTTTTACGTGCAACTCCAGTATGTGGAGATTGTCTTATTAACAAATTAGGCACATAGGCGTACATAACACAGTGAATGACACAGAGCCACGTAGTTTCTTTCCAGTTGGGTTCGGAGGACAGCACATGCTGTGTTTCTTTACCTCTCTGTCAGCACACACTTCACACTACATTTCCCCTCTGTGGCGTTCCACATCCCCTCTCACCAGGGGAGCAGAGCGAGGAGGACGGAAGGGAAAATTAAGAGGGCACTCTGTCTACCTTTCTAATTAATCCATCTTGTGTTCGCTTATTAAAAAAAAAAAAGAAAAAAGAAAACTGCACAATCAAAACTTACCTGGAATTCTTTCTGGTCCTTCAGAAAAGATGAGTTCAACCTTGCCGTAATCTGGAAATCTGGGATCTATAATGACAGCAAACACAGGAATGATGTAACTGTTTTGGCATTCAGAACTAGAAAATGCACTAAGTTTCTGTTCTTCTACTGTCTTTCTTTCACAACACAAGAAAAATTGCCAGTAAAATCTGTGTCCAGTCTGAGTTTAGTGGGGACCTTATGAAGCAGGAGAGCTGCTGTTTACTAGGAACTGCAGGTTGAGGCCTGTTCTTAGAGGCTTTTTTTTTTGCAGGTGTACCTTTGTTGGCATTCTCCATGTCCTCCTTTTCAAATATCAGGTTGTAACCCTGTACTGCTCCCGTGTGGAACTGCAGCCGGAAAATCACCTCGCGTTCTGACGTTACATCACTTTTGTGATAGCATTTAATCTACAAAAAGAAAGCAAGAAATCAACATGATTACAGCAGTCAGTATTAAAGCCTCCTATCTTTGTGTACATGTCTTGTTCTTTCTCTTTTTTTTTTTTCTTTCCTACCATGATGTCCCCTTTCAGGAGCTGGGCAGGCTCCAGATTGATACACACGCGATCCCTGTGATTTGAACCAATGTGACTTGAACAAAAACAACAGACGGTACTGTCAAAGTGAGCTGGCGTGAAGAAGCTGTTACTTAAATTGAATTAAAATTAGCATGAAATTAATTTGAGCGACTTACTAGACTCCAGAGGAGTACACTGCTTGCATTCCTTGGTAGACTTTGATGTATGGGCAACACACTGAACACAACAAAAGAAAAAAACAAAGGAAAACCTGCAATTAATGCTTTTTTTTCAAGGCACTTTGATAACATGACCTCTGGGCATTATTTTTGCTGAGGGCTAAAGTGTGATAAGCTGTTGTTGTGGGAGAAGGATTTTAGCTCCAAGATGTGATGACGACTTCTTGTTGATTCAATGAAATGAGCAAAAACAGTAATTTCCACCTAAGCACCTCAAAATGAAAGAATTCCCAGTGCCCTGTTGTGAACAGGGAATTTAGAAGAGGATTAAGTTTTTTTACACAACGTCCATGTGCCTGAGCATGCAAGTGTGTTGGAAAAAACAGAAATAGGAATATAGTTCAAATAAGACTCTGATGTGGCCATTTTTAACCCTTTCATTGTAATTTCCCTGAATCTGGTGGGTGGATATATAAAGCAGTATGACTTTTACCTCTGCTGGCAGCCTCAAAGTTTGGGATCCCATGGAGGACGACACAGTGCAGGAACAAAGGTGAGGCGTTGATCTTCATGGACCCACTTAGTAAACTGTTGAGGATCCAAACATACCTGACGGGAATGCAAAGGTGAAGAGATTAAAATTTAGCAAGTCTATTAGGAGTTTTCCCACAACAGAAAACACGTTGAATCATGCAGCAGAGAGCGGAAGGAATGTACATTACACAGGGTTCCAATAAATTACCCACTTATCCTTAATTACTCCAAGAGTAATTTAACTTTTAATAAAAGTGTTTATTAGATGTTCACTAATTTTGCAGACGTCTGGTTCAGATGCGTCACTAAAAGCCGTCAGATGTCTGATCTGGGACCAGAATTTATTTACAAATCCCTTAATGTGTAAATGTGATGCCTGTAAAGAATGGCAAAATAAGCTCAAGGTTTCAACATTTTTTTTTATGATAGAGGTAGTAAAGAAAATAAATGACAATTTACCAAAAAATTTTACCTCACCATTAAAGGAGAATGAAACTATTTGATGATGGCTGATGCTTTTAAAGAAATGCTGGGAGTTTGTAGTTTTTTATCCTTTCATGTATACCAATTTTTTTCTCTGTTTTTGGAGAGAAATTCAAGGGGACATTGGCTGAATTTAATCTCTGATGCACATCTACCCGTTCTATATGGTTTAACACATTTAAATAGTTTCCAGTGTCACCTGAAAATATCAGTAATCATCAAAACACAATGAGGTGGTTACCAGTGCAGAATAAAATTTATACAGCCACAGTTAACTTGCAATGATTTAGTCAAATTGAACTATTAATACAAACTTTGGGCATAACTGTTCAAATAAATCCTGCTTATAATAGTTTTCTTAGAATAATAGAAAAATGCTTGCTCCTAAACCTACAGGAATGTTAATTGTTATGTACTACGACTATTTAGATGAATGTGATAGCTGGTAGATCGGTCTGTGATCAAAGATTAAAGTTTTTGTCATTTTATTTTATTTTATTTTTATTAAGTAAATAAAAAACTTATGATCTTCAGCATAAAAACGAATATATTTGGTAACAAACATTCAACAATTGATGGCATACTTTTTTTTTTAGTTATAATTTGCCATAGCGTAAGAAGAGATTAGCACTATTAGTTCGTTGCTGAATTAAAGTGGTCATTATTGGGGAAGAAGGCTGCACAGTGGCGCAGTTGGTAGAGCTGTTGCCTTGCAGCAAGAAGGTTCTGGGTTCGATTCCCGGCCTGGGGCATTTCTGCATGGAGTTTGCATGTTCTCCCTGTGCGTTGCGTGGGTTTTCTCCGGGTACTCCGGTTTCCTCCCACACCCACAGTCCAAAAACATGACTGTCAGGTTAATTGGCCTCTCCAAATTGCCCCTAGGTGTGAGTGTGTGTGTGCATGGTTGTGTGTCCTGTGTGTCTCTGTGTTGCCCTGCGACAGACTGGCGACCTGTCCAGGGTGTACCCCGCCTCTCGCCCGAAACGTTGGCTGGAGATGGGCACCAGCACCCCTCCCGACCCCACTGAGGGAAAAAGGGTGCAAGAAAATGGATGGATGGATTATTGGGGAAGAAAAAAAGTTTTCAAAATAAGTTTGAAGTATAGCATAGAAAATGTTATTCACAACCTCCACAGATGAAAAATATCTTGGTGAAAGTTTTGACAGACATTCATGGGTGAGATGGGTAGATGAAACATCAGCGTTAGCAGTGATAAATCATAAAATGTTAGAATTACACCAGGTCATTGCGAGACCCTTTTCTTATTTAAACAGCGGATGCCCTTCAGCTAAAAGGCATTGACTGTATGCTATGGAACAAGGTGGGTCAGAAACCTGAATGTTTGGAGGGAGAGGCATATTGGGTCAAACAGGACATGGTGTGGCCCTTCCATGCCTCTGAATGGAAGGGTACAGCTCTGTTATGGGTCTTACCGCTTCTGTGAAGGTGTCATCAGAGCTGAGACCTTGTCATCGTAGTATTTCCTCATGGCAAAGCGGTCCAACGCTTGATCAGCACTTTGAGGGAGACAGAAAGACGCACTAAACACTTAAGGTAATTATGACTCAAGAGAGAGATTACACTCTGGACTATAATAGTGCTAACCCAAACTCGCTTCAGTTAGAGCAAGGCAGACATTTACACACACTCACGTCTGAAAACAGGGAAAGTAAGTTGAGAGACAGAAGATTCCAGGAGAGAGGAAGAGAATCAGCCTTAAGTAAACACAGAGTGACAGAGAGAGGCCCGAGTGTGTGCACAGCTTGGTTTATTCAGACAGACCTAAAGCTAATAGACCCCGCCACATTTTAACCAGACCTCTGCTTCCCTTCCTCTGCTCCCTCTTAATTTGTTTCTTTCCCCTTCTCTTTCTCTTCTTTTCGTTTTTGTTCTGACATCTACATTCAGACCAGCGAGCTACACTGTCTCTCAATTGGGCAAAAGCTTAAGTTAGAAACCGGCTTAATCAAATGGTGACCTGTGTTCAAACAACAGTGTCTTTCCATGTGCAGGAGAGAGCCAGACTGGATTTAAAAAAAAAGTATATACCTCCAGGTTTTTGTGATTGATAAAAGTAATGGAAAAATCCATCAATTTGGAGGCTTTACCTCCTTAAATATAACCAATAAATGACTACTAACTCAATTTGTAAAAACTGAAATGTTTCTGGAATAGAAATACATGTAGTATAAGTACAGACACCCTCTCCTGACTATGTTCAGAATTAATGAACAGCAGATTCATCTTTCAACAAGACAATGACCTAAAGCATGCATCCAAATCAATAGACTGGAAGCTTAGCAATAGTTCAGCTAAACCCAACCTGATTTTAATTTCCAGAGAAAATCTGAAGAGAGCGGTGAGCGTTAAATGTTCTCACAATCTGATGGATATGGAGCAAAGTGAGGAAATACTGCCAGTATTTGCTATCCTGACTCAGTGCTGTAATAGAATAAAAACAAACTATACCATTTAGAGAGTGGATACCTTTACAACTAAAGTATTAAGTATTTTTTTTATTATACTCCTTATGATTTCAGTGTGTTGTTTAGTTGATTTTAAAGGATATGAATCACCTTTTTTAATTTTTTTTTATTTTGTATTTATTTCGAGCATGATAGTAGTATAAAATCATGCACAAGAACAAGGAATGCAAAAGACACATATTTTTGTACCACAGTATTGTTGACCTTATAGGTTCAGAAAGGATTACTCCTGATCTCATTCATTTTCTTACTATGTAAAAATCTGTCATTTTTCAAACCAACAGTTTGAAAAGAACTGATGCTTCAGTTTCCTGAAGCATCAGTTCTTTTCAAATTGTCCTTGCCAGCAATGCTCGTCAGGAAATAAAATGGGCATTGTTGTTGAGAAATACATCTTTTGAAACCAACACTCTGGCCGGGGGATATCACAGGGTAAACACATGCTTCAGAGCTGAATCATGCAATTCAATCCAGGGTGATTCATGGATCAAATCATGTGGTTTTCTTTTGATTCTGGAACAGGAAACTTGTGAGTCACTTTTCCAAATCACCTTAAGCCAAAATAAAAGGAAGCATATAAATTAAATGTGGTCCAGCAATGACATTGGTTATGGTCTAAACAAAATGAGTCTGCAGAAATGGTTGCGGTTCATTGTTCACCGACAACAAAGCGTGAATGCACATATGTTATGATGAATCTTGACTTCAGGGGGAAGGAAAAGAAGACCTTTATAGTAACATAACAGAAATCACATCATGGTTTGTGGTTACCTGGCAGACACGTCAGTGAAATGCACAAAGGAGGAAATGACAACACCAATTCGACCCTTGCCACCCTGTGAAAAACAAAATATGACATAGGATGATTCAGCACATGTGGTTTTTCTACTTTTACGGGGCTGCAAATACACCAGAATATTTTTATTTTAGTTCTTTCTTTTTTTTTTTTTTACAACATTTTTCATATTTAAAAACTTTATTAAGTTTTGTAGCTCTAAGCTAAATTTAAACGTTATTAAAACAGCACAGAAGTTCTTTGCAGTACTTAGTTAACCCTTGTTAACCCTTTGGTTGGCGTCCAATCCATTTGTAAACACAAATGGGTTACAAGTTTTACGTGTGTAACTGATGTAATACAAGTTTTACAAGCGTAAAACTTGCCACAGTCCTCTACGTTTGCCTCAGTCCTCGCACGCACAAGGGTTAAACCTAATTTTATTACGTTTGCCAACTTTGTCGTTTAACCCAGACCCACATCAAAAAAACAATTCAGCATTCTAACTTTAGTTCTTAACACTGATGCAAGAATATGTTGAAAGATTGTACTGCATTCACCGAGAGAATGAAACAAAATAACATTTTCCAATATTCAGATGTAGAATTAATAACCATACTGAAGCAAATCCACAGTATTTAAAAGAACAGAAAGTTAAACATTTATTTGGTCTGCAAAGGGTTTGGGGGCAAGGAAACACAACTTTGTTCATTCAATGTGACTGTTTTATTTTTGTATTATAGTACTGCACTGCATTAAAATAGTATCAAATATTATATATTCAAGATCAGTCTAATGAATTGAAATCATTGTACATAATCTATAATAGATTAGGATTTTCCATTGACATTCTCACTGATGCCAGCAAAGTGTGAAAACACACATTTATGTAAAGGTCAATACTTAAAGGTTAAGCTGATTTAAGTTTATGTGTTACATTCTAAAAAAAAAGGTATTTTTTCTTAATCTTGCTGTATTTGTTTTGTAAAAAAGCAATAAGGGTACAGAAAAAAATACACTGAGTAATTTGCTTAATAACTGATAAATTCAGTTGAGAAATTTTTGATGGGGTCAGATCTGGAGTATTCTAACTGTGCAATCAGAAACTGAAAAACACAGGTGATCCTCCATGTTGAGTACACACTTACCCTGCAGTGTATAACGACCACATGTAACGGGTCAGCATTGAGCCAACTCTCCATGGCCTTACAGATGGTGCAGATCTTATCCAGCGGAGGAGCATGTAGGTCTGGCCAACCGGTGTCCAAAGTCTACAAAATATCACAGTTTATGATTAACACATGCCACTCTTTCCTTTACTTGGCCTGGTTTTTTCAGAAAATATTATCAAGCAGAAACGATATACTGTATATCCTTACCTTTGGGTTCATTCTGGTGAGGTCATGTCTTCTCTCTGACAGGTTAATAATCTAAAGAAAACAACAAACCAAAGACTAACAACAACATCTTCCTGAATTCTGCTTTAATTCCAACTCTTAGCATGAGTAAAGGTGCGATCTGAGATCAATACCTTCATCCAATAAGAACCTATTAGAGCTAGTTCAGATCAATGCGATGTGGACTCTCGCATTTGTCTTCTTCTAATTCTTAAGGGTAAGACAGAGAATCAGCACTCACCAGGTAATTATCTGCATGCTTGGATTTGAGCATTCGTGTGACATCCTTCAGATTAAGCGAGTAGATCTCCTCAGAGCAGCCCCGAGGGAAGGAGACGGCGATTATCCGCTCTGTGATATAGGTGAGGTCGAGTTCGTATCCCTCCTCCATCTTAAAGCTTTCCTGTTATTCCTTTCGAGAAACATACAGACTGGTTACACAGAAGAACAAAGCACTGCAGTTCTCTCACACCATTCCCATTTTAAGCAGGTGACTTTACTTAAGTCAATATTTGATGGTCAAAGTCCCCAGCTTCAGTTATTGTGTCTGACTTTTCCACAGATATCTCTGGGAAAAAAAAAAAGACTTCAGCTCCACATTATAAGATAGAGAATGCTTTACACAGCAATGGTCAACAGAAATGTGTTGCAAGTACTGTACGGGTTGAAACTAAGCAAGGCCTTCTCTGCACAGGACAGATAATTGCAACGTGTCTGCAGTGCGAAAGGAGTATCACAACAATGGTATTAAGTAACAGTGACAAAGTATAAAAAAAACCTAAAGAGTTCCAGTTGAAACCAGTTGTAAATCCCTCTGTGGCAGTGTGTCCCAGTTACCTCATGGACATGAACTTCCTGCTGTGGTGGTACAGACTCTAAAGAATGAGTCATCCTTTACCACCCCCTCCAAACTCCACACACAGATGTTTTGCTTTGTTATCTACTCATCTCTGTGTAAGCGTGCTGCCCGTTAGCTAGAGAATAAGATATTTTATAGTTCTAATAGACTGTTAGAACTGTTGGAAATGATAATGTGAACAGACGATTGAAAATACCATAAAGGATATAAATGGAAAAAAAAATCTTTCCACAATACTAATCAGTCAGCCGCAAGTTTCAATCTAGCTATGACAGAAGAGCACAGCATTGCTTGAGTTATCAGTGTGCTACAAACGAACCACTTGGGTTCTGGCACTTATGTTAAAGTAAATTTACAGCCCTTTTAGAAACTGCTAAATATTAATGAAGATTAAGCGTACCCCTCTGTGCCAATTAATTTCCTCAATGGCAGAGGAACACAACACCAAGCCCAGGGCTCTGACGCAGACTTTAAATACTTCATATTTCAATCCAATTGAGAATTTCTGGGATGTGCCAAAACAAGCCCTATCCACAGAGGCCTCATTTATCAACCAACAGGACTCAAAAAGCTGCACCAGCAACCACAGGGTATCCCAAGAAGTCTAAAGTTCATCCCCCCTGCAGATTAGTACAACTTGAAACAGACAAGGTTCACTTATTTACAATTCTTTGGAATCACAAATTGCAATTCTCCCTGTGCTGCAACTCTCATGCTGTGTGGTGCTCAAATTGTTATTTAGACAACAGATTTTTAATTGACTCATGTAAACGCACACCATAAACCACAAACTGTGCTGGTAAATAACTTTAAAAATATAAGCATTGCATATGGTACAGTGAAAAGTAATAAAAGGTTAGTTTTATATAGTATGACCTATATTTTAATCATATAACTGATTATACTGGAAATTATAAATTTGACATATACTGTGAATAACAATTTTCTAAACCAATGATCTAATCACATCCTAAGACAAAAACAATCTTAATTTGACTTGATCATCTGGGCTGAAACTGGGTTAAGTATTTATTATTCAGTTAAACCTTGAACAGGATCATTATGCCATTCACACTTTCCAGAATTATCCATTTATAATTTACATGTGTTTTTTCTACGCCATTAATTATCACAATCAATGGCATAGATTATTTTAATCTATGCCATTGATTAGATAGATTATGTAATCTATGCAATCGATACATAGATTGCAGTGATTGCATAGTTTACAACTTTCACTGGTGGTAAAAGTGGTGCTTTTACAAACAGTGGTAAAAGTACCACTAGTTGTACTTGGACTTCCTTTAGTTGTAAATACTGAGCAAATTTAACACTGTAAACTGTACTGGGAGGAGAGATCATTTGTATAAGCAGCAATGTTTTTGATTTTTTTTTTAGAAAGGACACTGATATTTGCTTCAATCAAATAAAAAAAAAACTGACAGTGGATAATGAATTGGAAACTAGTGTTTGTTTTGGGGTGTTGATTTCCATTTACCCCTGAATTTAGTACGTGGATCTGGGAAGGACACATCAAGTAATTATTGTGCTGCCTGAGCAGACTAACTACTACAAAAAAGTATTACAAAGCTGACATTGATAATGGAAATATAAAAAACCATCAGCACATGTAAAAGTTTTACTAGTAGTTATTACTGTGTTCTGCATGGTAGCCATATTGGATTTTGAGGCTCTATTTTGGTGATAAATATCCAGCTTTGCCCGGTGGAATATACAGTTACTTTGACCTAGCATGATTTAAAAATAATGATACATAGTACAGAATGCGTCCATCAGTTATATGTAAGATGATCCCAGGCTACAGTCCATCCCTGAGTGGGCATAGTGAGGGAGTAATAAATGGGGGACAGTGTAGTCATGGCTTAAACCAACCGGCAGACTGGAATGAAATAGGCCATGTGAAGAGGTCATCTCATCTGTAAGGGAAACGGGGCTGTGTTTTTCCACAGTGTGTCGGTTGAGTTCCTCTGAGCCACAGGCTGGTCCTCGGGGTTTGTTGGAACAAATGCCGTATTTAGACCACTTCTCCTATAATTCTAAAGGAAACCAGCCAACTAATAAGATGTTAATGAACTGACCAATAAATATTTAGGGAACTTTGCATTTCCATTAAGCGTTGTGAATTTTATCTTATAAACATATCCTATATGATCTGGAGGTGTAACAGGATGACAGTGATTTAATCTGCTAACATCATGACCAGCACATTTCAACATTTTTAATTGAACAGAGGGTTTTGAAGTTATTAGTAAGAATCTGTTTTGCTGTAGCAAAAAAAAAAAGAAGAAGAAGCAAAGCAGACTTTACTGCTACTCATCGCTATGCCCAGTAAAGCCGGCGACAGGAATCGCAGAATTACCAATACTGACATTATTGGCACGATACACTCAGCAGCTACTTTGTTAGGTAGTCATGTTCAACTGCTTATTAACACAACTGCAAAATCATCTAATCTAATTGTTGTAGTTGTTCAGAAAACACATTTTCTAAAAATTGGCTCCATCTACACCTTAAGCCTGGCCGTGTTGTCAGAGGAATGATTATGTTATCAACTTTCAGTATAACAGAGGGCACAGCCAAGTCGATAGGTTATAGAGACAACTGTTAAATAAAGGCCACTTCAGCCAACAAAACCTTTTAAAGAAAAAAGAGAGAAGCCCAGCAGATTTATTTTCATAAGAAGAGCATTATGGGTTTCACTATAATGCTCCAACTGGAATCTATCTATATTTTCATAACAGATTTGTTGATATTTTAGATGTCGATTCTTGTCGAGCCTATATTGTGCAATTAATTTATTAAAAGAGATAAAGTGTATAACTTGCAATAAACATTTCAGGTACTCTTTTAGACCCGAAATCTTGGAAGGTCACAATTTTCTGTAATGTTATTCCAGATGGTTATATGTTGGCATGGAAACAGGCCAGACTGTCATTTTCAGAAACCCGCACCATGCTGCCAGAGGAGTTCATGTTAAAGTGTTTAAAGAACATGTGTCATTTTGTGTTGGAGCTAATAAATCATAGGTTCAAAGTCTCACAATATACAGTCAAATTGTGGTTTGTTTGGGATCATTGAGAATAAGTAAACTATTTTTGGCAAAACATTATTATTATCATTTTTTTTTTGTTGAAGCAATCCTTCCAGTGACTAGCATGGGCAAAGCTTTCTATCAGACAAAATCATCCTCCACTTTATTTAAAAAAAAGTGGAACGTGGCTTAGTTCTGTGAAATCTTCCATCCTTTGGAACATTAATGAGAACAGTAAGCAACTCTGCCTGGTTCCCCTCTAAAGACAGAAGCTGGACTATGTTTGGTTACTTGTCCTGATATGTGCTTTTGGGGATCTGTACAACATTTTAACCAGTTTATGAAAGAGTTTCTAAAACCAAAATTATGCAAGATTGCAAATAAGAATTTCCAGGTTCCTATCAAATGTTTTTTCTGCATATAAAGATAGTATCGGCTGCACAGTGGCGCAGTTGGTAGAGCTGTTGCCTTGCAGCAAGAAGGTTCTGGGTTTGATTCCGGCCCCGGTCTTTCTGCATGGAGTTTGCATGTTCCCCCTGTGCATGCGTGGGTTCTCTCCGGGTACTCCGGCTTCCTCCCACAGTCCAAAAACATGACTGTCAGGTTAATTGGCCTCTCCAAATTGCCCCTAGATGTGAGTATGTATGTGCGTGGTTGTGTATCTCTGTGTTGCCCTGTGACAGACTGGCGACCTGTCCAGGGTGTACCCCACCTCTCACCCGGAACGTTAGCTGGAGATGGGCACCAGCAACCCTCCCGACCCCACTGAGGGACAAGGGTGAAAAGACAATGGATGGATGGATAAAGATAGTATATTATGTTTATATTATTCAGTCTAAATAGCATGTTTGTTGTTTACAACCATGCTAAAATATCCCTGAGGGGAAACTTTACCAAGTAGAAGCCAAGCTCTATATTAATTGTTTGACCTAGTCCAAATCATTTCCAAATGATTAGGTTCATCCCTGAATTTAATTTCACACCTTACAGTATTATGGAGGACTGAAGCAATCACCCTAATTTTTCTACAACAACTCCCCCACTTCTGTCACTCATCACTCAGACTTGCTTCAGCACGCACTAAGAGATAATTGGTCTTTAATTTTCCCCGACTGCTTTTGTTTCTTGCTTGAAGCACAGCATTAGCTCACAAAGGCTCAGAGTAAGCCGCGGCAAGGTTCTCAAATCCAGAGCCCACCCATGGCACTGAGAACAAGGCTGGCATAAAGAGTGTCAGCCAGGCAAGAAGGACTCAAGAGACATGTTGCCAGGCCTATGGTGAGCAAGCTGAAACAGGTTTCCAAAGGTCAGGATGTTGGGGATTAGGGTGTGTCTGGCTCCCTTCAACCACCCTGCAGGTAAGTGCTTGACTAGGCTGTGCTGGTGCTGTCAGCCACGTTTACACATGCATGACCAGTACTTGGAAGCTGCTCCAAATGCCTTTCTTCCAATTATCCTGAACAGCACTGAAAATAAATTTAAAACATTCAGTTTCCATGTTAAATGCATGAAGAGATGTATGGAGTAGCGTGTGTGTTAAACATTCCATTTCTGACGCCACAATTCTTCTCACACGTCGAGAAGAATTAAAGGGTTAGATATGAGATGCATAAAGAAAGACACAACATTTGGCTTCTGATTACCATGTTCTTTGTCCATGTCACAGTTTGTAGTTTTAATTAGTTTGCATTCTGACTTTCATTTAACTGAAAAGATCAGCTCATAGCCCACTGTCATGGGTCTTGTGGTACCCACTTTGAGGTCTCTTCAAATCTACCAAAACAGTTGAGGTAATCTACTTTAACAAGTTATTAGTTTATTGAAGTAACTGTGGTCATGCTCATCATTCAAACAGAAATGTTAAAATTCAAACATTTGTTTTGCTTATGTATTATTTTAGCAAAGCAACCAATATTACCAAGATTCACTCATAGTCAAACAGTTAAATGATAAAAAAACAGATCTGGGCCACTTCTATTCTAATATTACCATCTCATACATTGGTACTTAATGGTAAGCAGATCAGTACAAAAGTGAAAAATACATGGACGCCAATGTGGTTAGGAGGGGTAAAGGAAATGTGAGTAGTGCACTAAGAGTGAAGCCACTGTTGATTTTTTGACCATAATACTATCTGACCACTTTATTCGATGCACCTGCTCAATTGCTTTGTCAGCACAAATTACAACGAAGACAATTCAGGGGAGAGTTTACAGTCTACTTCATAATCATAGCAAGGCTTCTTATAACCAAGAAATTTGATCTCAGCACCATAGAAACACTGATGGTGCTGAGATCACTGTTTCAATACTGATGGTGATGTAATGGTCGAGAGGAGATGTTTTGGCACATGTTGAGCCCCTTTATGCCCGCTAGGAATAGTTTAAATGTCACAACCTGCCTAAGAATTGTTGCTCAGAATGTCCATATCTTCATGACCACAATGGCTAAATGATAATGCACAATTTAGCAAAGATGAAATTATCTCAAACTAGTTTTGTGAACATTACAGTGAATTGCATAGACCTATGCCCCCTACAGTCACCAGATCTCTGTCCAACAGTCCACCTCTTTGATATAGTGGAATGAGAGATTTCCATCAGTGATGTGCAACTGTGTGATGATGATACTGTATGTAAATACGCACTAAAATCTCTGGAATGCTTTGACACCTTGATTCTGAAGGCAAAATGGGGTCCAATTCAACGACTGACAATTTTTTTTTTAATTATGTAACTTGTCAAATTATGGACTTTGCTACAAAGTCAAATTGTCATGATGGTCAATCATCTGTGTCCAAAGTACTCAGATTTTGTCAAAGTTTCTTCAGTTTAAACACCAATATTCAAACTGAATTGCTTCTGTTGATTTAAGCACCTATTTTATTATTGAAACACTGGAGCAACTAACCTCTATATGCCCCCCAAATTTTAATATGTGCATTAAACTAAGGTTATTTGTCTACTGTGAAAGAATACAGCGTGCCTGTATTTCAAAGTCAGCTGTCATCTGTGCTTCAGTGGAGCTTCAGTCAAAATCGGTGGTTAACGAATCTGTTTTGCACATTGAGAAGAAGCAGGGATACATATAGGTCAGAACACTGCTGTCTGAGAAGAATGATCTCCTGATTTATTTGCCTGAAAACCTGAGAAACACTAATGGAGTCATAAATACCTCCAGGAGTCTGGATTGCCTTCAGGATGGTTGCTGAACAGCGTCTCACTGTGATTTTAAGTATCTGTAAGAAATGTGGATGACATTTCTCCTTATATGTCCTGCAGAAATAAGCGTTCTTACTAGCCAAGAACCCAAATCAAATGGCAGAAGTTTTTAATGAATAAAACATTTGTTTTATGATTTTTGTCCATAAGCTACGTAAAATGATGAGGTTATTTATTTATTTATTTATTTATTTTCAAATTTAATCTCTGTTCATAGTTAAACAGAGATTACATTTTTGTTCCGTTTTTTGATGTTGCGGGGTACCATGCTCATTGTGACATGGCAAGGCTGGTGTGTAACAGCAGAGAGAAGGACAAGGCCACAGTTTGTTCTGGCCTTTTCCTGTCAGGGCCTCTGTATGTTTATGCTGTGGTTTTGACACCCATTCAAGCTTGAAGAACTGAAATAAACAAGCCATGAGAGCAATTGAAAAAAAAGTCAAAGAAGTGGGTGCGCAGTATTTTTAGCACATTTATTCTGCAAGCCTGAAACTATGTAGTTGTCTGACTTTTCTTCACAAGCCATGTTGAATAAAAACAGCGGTCTCAGCTCCGAGAGCAGATATGTGCGCTCTCGGAACCTCCCCAAGTACTCCCTAATTACCATTTTCTATCTCAAGGTCATGGTGGAATGCGTTCCAAAACGGATTAGGTTCCTACTCTCACGCCGCTATTCTCATTTTGCTCTTTCTTGCCATTCTTTGCCCCTTTATTGCTTTCATTCCTCTTTCTTCTCAACAATCTCCACTCTGTCTAATGACTTACACATGTTAACCAAATTGCCTGCAGCAGCAAAGCAGTGACAAAATGTAATGTTCTGGTTCTCCGTCACATTCTGCAATCACAGTGTTGTTTACAGTACACAATGCCAACCCTATGGCAGCCCACACAGTCGGAATAATTCATTCAGCTGTTGCTTGTATATATAATTGCGATCTGTTATCAGTAAGAAAAAAAAGTCGACACCCTTCTTTTATTGGGAAGGCAACATACTTTTACTTATTTAAAGCTACCAGCCAAGCTTTTCTTTAAAAATCAAACTCACTTCAGATTTAGTTTAACTGTAGAAAACATATCAGTTTTTCGAGTTCATGAGCTATTTTGTTGCATTTAATTTAGATAAATATATCCTCCTTGTGAATAAGCTTCCACTCCAACATGCCTCTGGTGACAACATATATGGCACGAGACAAGTGATCACATGAGATCAACTGTAGTTTGTTTCCACACACCCATCTTTATTCATGTTTTATTCAAATGTCTCCTTAAAAATGTTTACTCGTGTTTTTACATGGCTGCAGAAAAAAAAAACATTTGTGCACATTAAAATTAAATGCATGCACCAAGCAATAAAAAAAAGAAGAAATACTTTTTTTTCTTGAATGCTATAACCCACAACAGTTTTGCAGTTGTATGCCCTTACTTATTTACATGCTTATTTTTTATGTTGTTGCTCTACAGTGAGTTGAACATAGCTTTTGGACTAAAATGATTCTTCTTTCTTAATTTTTCTATGAATATTGCATGTCTAGTTTATATTTGAACAGATAACAATTTCAATATTTCTTACTTTGAATTAGGAAAAATATTTGTGTGGGCTGCAAGTACTTTGTGGTCTATCTGACAAAAAGTTTGAATACCATCTGTTCAGGGTTAAAGCATGGAAACTGGCATTTACTCATTTTGTATGCACAAAAACTAGTCAGAGTAATTTAAACAAAGTATAAACAGATTAAGATTAGACTTGTAGAAGTCATGAAGACAGTCAGCATCAAAGGCAAGGGGTTTATCAGAGCTCAAACATGTAAAGCCAAACTCTTTGAAACTCAAATGTTACTTGGCATAGTCTTTACTACATGCTATAAATGCTATTCCATTTATATCTGTTGTAATAGCATCAACCTGAACTGACATAACAATTTTCCTGTTGTTTCCTCAATGAACCTTTCAAACGTTGTGTTTTGTAAAACTATACAGAAGAAAATCATATTCTACAACCATGTTGTGTTTCTTTTGTCAAGACATATGTATTCATGTCAGAAAACACAAAACAGGAACCACAACATCTTTGAAATAAATAAAATAAAAGCTTTACTTTTGTTCCAAAATATTTTTCCCTTAATCATAAGTTTTTTCTGTGAGGGTAATCCTGAAAGAGCTTCATCTGTAAAATGTTTAGTACAGCAAAGGTTTTTGCTGGTTTAAAGAAAAAGTCTGCAAAAGGGTGTAGATGCAGGTGTTTGTCTGATCTCTAGGTGAAAAAAAAAGTTTGTAGCTGCTGTGATGTAAGCACACTTGTACATGTCATCAACAATGGCTGACTTAGAAGCAGAGCCCTCAGGACACAAATACCACAAAGCAGCTGTACCTTAAGCAAAAAAAAAGGCTAAATCTGTTTGCCTCCACGATACACCCCCTGGCAGAAGACGCCAAGCAACAAAAGCGAATGTATTGCCTTTTGCTTCTGTCTGTGCAAGTCATTCACAAGCATTATTCCATATGTTTCACATTATAATGGTGCACCATAACCCAAAACAGCAAGAAACCCCAAATTACAGCCACAGTAAGAAATACAATTCACTGTAGACTAAAAACATAAGGTCCAGCCAAGCTGAAAGGACTCCAGTTGCTTTCATTGGCACTTTTACAGTATGTAAAACACACACACACACACACACACACACACACACACACACACACACACACACACACACATACATACATACATACATACATACATACATACATACATACATACATACATACATACATACATACATACATACATACATACATACAGCTTTGATGACTTAATTCTTTGACTTTACAACCCACTTTTGGCCCACACACATTTCTAAAGCATGAAGATAACATAGCCCAGTTTCCCCAATGTGACTGAGCAAAAGGCTGAATAGATGCACGGAAAAGTTTAAAATAAACAACTCAAGTCAGGAAGTCCTTTAACTTTAATTACTGACCAATGCGTCTTGAAATCCCTCCCTGCCAAGAAAAAGAGTCCTAAAATGTGACTTACCTTTTAAGGAAAAGCGTTCTTCCTCCGCCCCCCTCAGGATTTGGATTCTTTTAGTCAAAGTTGCTGACAGAGAATAAGTGCACTGAAGTCCAAAGAGCCCTCAGTCCGTCATGCAAGCTTAGTGCGGGGTGAGAGACTCATTTTGCTCTGCTGGAATGTGATCTCGGGGTGATCCGAAGCCCTTCGGTGGGTTTACTTTCGCTCAAATGAATCCGCAGCTCTCTTTGGCTTCTTTTTAATTTATTTATTTATTTTTTTATCCCTTCTCGGTGATAAAATGGAAGTCCTTGTTTGGTTCCTGAACCTCCGCTCCTCTTGTTGATTCTGTTCAGTTCACTTCCTCCAGCCCAGGTAGCCACTGAAGCTGCCACAAGTTCTGGCAAGGGAATAATTCCTCCCACTGCGCCGCAAAGGCTCTTTCCTCTAACTCCCGCCCCCTTTTCCCTTTACCTCCCCTCTCTGAGGCCTCCCTTCATTTGTGTTCTCACCATCACTTCTCTCCTGGTAGCCAACCCCCACAGGAGACCCTAAAAACTACAATAGAATGTTTATCCACACACGAAATCTACTCGTTTATCGACGTTTATGACACATTGTATTTTAAGATAGTCTGTTATTTATGCAGCAGCTTTTATACCCGCTATACAATATTTGTTAGTTTTCCTGTAAAATAGCCATGTTTTTATTTCTGTTTGTTTTTGAGCAGAGAAAGGAGAATATGGGAACCAGAAAAAGGTGAGACACGTATGGCTTGTGTTAGTATAAAAACTAAATTCATCAGATATTGTTTTAATGTACTATTTGTTTTACTCCAATGCTGTCAAATGCTGTTTATAAATGTCATATTGTAGTTGAAATAGTCTTTAAGTCTTGTTTGTTTTTTTATGTATTGTATTATTAAAATGTACTTTCAAACATGAACATATATTCATAATTATTCTTGACCTCTAAATGACATAGAAGATTCAGCATATTGGGACAATTAAGTCTTATATTAACAAACTGTAGACATGTGCCTGTGTCTGATGTAGTTTTGCATTAGGCACATAATATGTATTGATAATTTTATCACTACTTGAAGAAAACAAGGCATTTGGTATGAAAAGTACTTATTAAAATGTAAAATAAAAAATACTCTGTGGAGTGATCTAGATTTAAGAAAATCCAACTCTCAAAAGAAGATGCTAATACAAATGTGCTAGCAAAAGAAGTCATGGATCAAGCATGCTCAATACTCAACATAATTGTGGTCTTTCAAATGAACCTATGTTCCTTACATTTTTGTGAAACAAGTGTACTTTACATTTTTGTGAAACTGTACAGAAACTGCTGTTTATTTTAAATTGAGACTGGAAGCATTAGTGTATGCTTCTCAAACTATAATTTTACAAGTTTATTTGCTATTTCGTAACTAATAGTTTGATTGAAATTTGCATTTTATTGTGTTTTTTTCCCTCTCAAGCTTCATTATTTCTTGCTTTTATTCTATTTTTAATCTATGTTCTTTTTAGTCTTGTTGAATTGTCTTCAGTAGGAATGGTGGCAACAAACAAACACTTGCCCTACCTTATGTATTTCTGATGTAAAACTGAATGTTTAAAATTTTGTTTTATTCACAAGCTAAATAGAGCCAGCATTTGGTTACTTGAGAGTATGATTTGCAGCAAGGCAATGAAAAGTTCTACTTTTGTTAACTCTATGTGAGTTGATTCATAGTTTTGTTTTAATACTTCTGATGATAGTATTTCTGCTTATGACACAATTTAAAACAGAGTTCTTCAAAGATGGAAAATTAAACTTCAAAAAATGTTTGTATGTCTATTGATGTTTGGATACATTGAGTATATCAATATGTAAGAAGTGTGAAAAGATGCAAAAATATGCAATGGAACTTTCAATGACAATTTTATTTGAAATTATGCTAAATATTGCAGATAGTCTTTATAGTAACAACAGAAGAATATGCTGTAAAAAAATACATTAACGATGTTGCAATAAATTCTGATTTTAAAAAATTCCCAAAACAATCAATTGTAGGTCCAAGGGATAATGAGTGTTAACTGTAATATTAAAAACAAAAGAAATAAAAACTAATTATATATTGCAATAAACCAATAACATAAAGGGGGTGTATCATTTATGAAGAGCATTAGTGTTGTCAAAAGAGGAGTAAGAATGCAATGTAATGTAAAAAATTAGAACTATTTAGATAGCAAGAGCTTATGGTTAATTAGCATAGTTAGTTTTTTTCTATTTGGACAAAACATCAATAACTCTAGATAAAATATTTATCTAAAAACATGAATGAATCTGCAATAAAACCTAACCCCAAAAAACAACAACAAAAGCAATATTCAAGAGGTTAATTGGAACCTAAACCAAATAAAAAATAAAAAAAATACAACAAACTGAAATGAAATTCATTTTACCACAAAGCCAAGGTAAATTTCTATCAGGACGACAAGGATGTCAGTAGTAGTCAGCATTTAAAATGAAAACCAAAACTATTGAAAAATCACAAACATTTAAATCATATACAAATGAAAAAAACTGATTACATTTTTTTAACAAAACCCAGCTACATTTAACTAAAAAAACACCATAAAAACAGGAAAACTATAAAGCAGTTGTTTTATTTGCATTAGGAGATAATATTTCAACTGTAGACGGTACTGCTGGAGGAGAAATTGTAGGAGAAACTGGAGGAATAATCGACACTCCCTCTACGAGATCCACTCCTTGAGCCAGTGCGAGATCCAGCCCTGGAACCAGAGCGAGATCCTGGGTTGGACACATTGTAAGGGCTGCTTATTCCTTTGGTGGACACAGAAGAGGCCTGCAGCAACTTCATTCCATTGCTTTCTTCCACCATGCAGCTGTCCATGGCTTCCTTGTAGGAGATCTTCAGCTTCGTCTTTGGACAAGTCAAATTCTTCTGATGGTTGCGAGTGTCTTGCAACTTCTGTGCCCCTTTACCATCTAGCCAGCCTTTCCGGATGGCCTCTTCAATGCTGACACGACGCCCTGTGTGTGGTTCTATTAGACCCCCTGTCAAATACTGAAACTCCAAAAACCTTTGGCCTGCCTCGTAGGGTAGCCAGTTTTCCTTTACTGCCTCAGCTGCAGAGAGCTTTCGTTTGGTTTTCACATCCTCAAAACCAATGTAGGCTTTCTGAGAAGCTTTTAGTTTACCAGCCATGGAGGTATCAATGATACTCTGATGGAGGGCATCTTCAACTGACAGACGGTCACCGGTTGCAGGGTTGATGATCCCACCAGTGCAAGCCTGAGCTTCTAGCAGTCTTTGTGCTGTAAGGGTGTCAACGATGCCTCTTTTGAGCCCCTCGGTAACGGTTACTTTCTCTAAAGTCTCTGTGTCAAATACGGCTGCTACAGGACTTTGGTCATCAAACATTCCTGGGGGAGAGACTGTAATTGAAATGCTGCTGAGGCGTTTACGAACAGTAGGGGAAGATGGTGTGGCTTGGGTGGGGCTGCTGCACGTGACCATGTCATCAACACTGCTGGCTGCAATAGTCATCTCAGTGCTGTTGGTTCTGCTGGTAATTTTGTCAGCAAACTCAGTCAAGGTTAGTGTTCCAGCACGGTACTGATCTAACGTCTTTTGGTCAATGACAGCACGGTCTATGCAGTCTTGAATGTCATACTGGGTTCCAGTTTTTCTATCCACAATAACCAAACGTGCTGAGCCGTCTGATCCTGTGATGGTGATTTCCTCCCACTCACATTCTTGCTCTGACAAGTCCAGGAACGTTTCATAGTCAATTAGATCCTTATGGTAGGCCTCCCTGACTGACATCTCCAGCCCTGTGTCAGGGTCAACAATTACAACACGCCTTTTGCGGAGCACATTGGTGCGACTTTCTTTTGACTGTTGAGCCTTTTTCTTGTCTTTGAGGGGCAGAAGTATTAACCCTGTTTTTTTATCTGTGATGCATCTCTCCTTCAGTTGAAGATATGTCAGGTTCTCCTTGGTATTTGGGTCAAAGAACCCTTTTGTGTCATCTCCTTCGTAGCTTAAGATCTCTTTCATCTCCTCATCAAAATATCCTCTTTTATAGGCAACAGAAACGTCAATGCGGTGGCTCTCGACTGGGTCAATAATTCCACCACTGGCAATTTGGGCCTCAAGCAGCCGGATCCCATGACCTTTCTCAATAAGATCTTTTGCGATAGCCTGGAAGAGAGAGATTGTCTTGCCTGTTGTTGGGTCTGTGTATCCAGTTACTGCCCTTTCTGCCGACATGAGCTTACTCTTGAACTCCTTCCCTATAATGCCTCTTTTGGTGGCTTCTTCTACTGTCAGGAAAACATTGTTAACTGGATCAACAATGAAGCCTGATGCAGCTTGTGCTTCAAGAAGCTCCAGGGTGGTTCCTCTCATTAACAGTCCTTCCTTCATTGCCTGATAGAAAGGCATTATCCTGTCATTGACCTCATCATAGATACCTGCGATACAAGTGGAGCCAAAGAGATATGACTTTAGCTTGTCTTCAATGTCTTTTGCAGTGAGTGTACCCTGGTTGAGTTTTTGCACGTCAGTTTCATTCAGCAGCTCAGACTTAACTAGCTCTGTGACAGAGACATTCCCACGGATACCCTTAACTGTCATGGGCTTTTCTGGACCTTGGAGCAGGAGCAAACCAGACACTGGTTCGACTGTGCACTTCCTTCTAAGGTCAGTATATGTGATCTTCTCTTCTGTCGCTGGGTCCAGGTAGGAGGCAGGCTTTTTATTCAAAGCTCTGTAAAGATCATCATCTATGAGGTTACGATCCAAGGCCAGATCTTTTGGAAGATATACACTCAGCACAGGATCTATTATGCCCCCAACAGACTCCTGAGCCTGGAGCAACCGGATGGCAGTTTCTTTGTCAACATGACCTTTTTTGTAAGCCTGTCCCACAGACAGCACCTTGCCGGTGTATGGATCCTTGAACCCTGTGCTGGCGGCTTCAGCTTTCAATAAAACATCTCTGTCTTCTGTGTCTACAATCCCTCTTGAACAGGCAGTATCTACTGGCATCCTCTCATTAAATGCAGGGTCCACAATGTAGCCTGTTGCTGCTTGAGCTTCCAACAGCATGATGGCACTCTCTGGGCTGAGGAGTTTCTTGTGTTTGGCTTCGGTGAACGGCATTTTTCCCTGTGAACCTGTCTTCATTCCAGATATAATGCCAGTGCCCTTTAAATTAACCTGGATGTCCACAGCTACTTCCTCCACCGTCTTTTTGCCCTTTAACAGCATTTCCAAGGTAGTTTTGCTGATTATACCACAGTCACAAAGCTGGTGGGCTGTGACTTTTCGGTGCACACCATTGAACACAAGCTTTGATGGATCAATTGTCATGATTTTCTCATCTGTCTGGGTCTGAATGTTAAATGTAGGAGGTCTCTTCAGTCTAAGAATCTCTCTCTCTAGGGCATCTCTCTTCAGAGCCAGATCAGATGCCTCCTTTTCTGAGATCCCGAGACGTCTCTTATATGTTTCCTCCAAAGTGTACAACTCCCTCCTCAGCCTCTCAATCTCATTGTTAAGGGCTAGCCTCTCTCGGTCAGCCTTGCCCTTGTCTGACTCGCTCTGTCTAATCTGGAATTCTCTGGTCTCATACTGGCTCTTCATAGAGGTCAATTCTTTATGGATAGAATCTCTTTCATCTTGCAAATGCTGTTTGTTGCGAAGCTCGGTCTCCAGAGAGAACTTGATGCGGCCAAGCTCCTCTTCTAATCTCTGATTACGGTTCTTGTCCTGCTCCAGCATTTTAAGCTTGGAGAGCAAGCTGTCCCTCTCCAGCACTAGGTCAGTATATTTGCTTTGGGAGTCATGTGCCAACTTGGAAGTCTGTGAAAAGATAAGAGAAAGAGCATTATAATGTAATTAACTTCCATGTATGAAGTTCAAAAGACAGCATATCAGTATTGCGTGCAGTTCTGTGTAATCTATAAGTTAGAAAACCTTGCACACATTTCTAGACATGCTACTGTAGTTCATTGTGTGATTGTAATGATGGTAAAAGTAACTGTGAGTAACATTCTGTGAAATTATTGAGGAAACTCATTTAGAGGCACAGATAAGAGGAAAAATTTGTGAGTAAGAGAAAATTGTGCTCAACAAAGTAACTAAAAGTAGTGACATATACTATAAGGGTACGTTTAAATCAGGATAAGTCGTAAAGCACACACAATAAAACATGCAAGAAGGAAATAATATGTTTGTGATATGAGTATATTATCCTTCAATGTGATCGAAAATACCTCAATTGACTGCTTTTGGAATTTTTCTATTTCCATTTTAAGCTTTTCTCTCTCCTTGGTCAGGTCACTGATGAGAAACTGGAGCTCGGATGTCCTCTTGGAGCTCGTTTGAAGCTGGACATTCAAAGCTGAGATCTGAGTGGCACTTTCTGCATCAATGGCACCTTTGCTAAACTTCAGTTCATCTCTCTCTTGTCGTGCTCCCCTCAGCTCTTCCTCCAACCTCAGTCTCTCTTTGGTAAGGTTCTGTGTCTGAGTCTTCAGCTTTTCCATCTCTGTGGTGTATTCGTTGAGCTGGCGGCTCTTCTCTTCTATGGTTTTGTACAAGCTTTCGTTGCGCTGGTTGAGCTCATGAACCCGCACCTGCTCTTGCTGGAGTTTTTGTTTTAGTATTTTGAGTTCATTCGTCACGGCTGTCAGTTCTTCTTTGGTGACTTTGCAATCCCTTAAGCTCCTGTCCAGTTTCTCTTGGAGAGCCTTGGTATCTTGCTCATACTTTCTCCCAGTGTTTGTGACCTCTATCTGAACTGATTTCAGTGAGTTGATTGTAGTGGTATGCTCTCTGCACGTACGTGTCATCCTCTCTAACTCCGCCTCCATTCTCTTACGACGAGTGAACTCCTCTTGGGTCACCTTCTTTTGGTTGTTCAGCTCAGCTTCCACCCCATCCAGAGAGCACTGAAGTTCCCTGATACGACTCTGAAGCCTGGCAGAACTCTGCTCTGCCTTGGTTTTCTCACTGGTCTGCTTTTCCAACTCCACTCGGGTGATGTGGATTTCCTGCTCAGCCCCTTTAAGTGTGTTAATTGTCTCAAGGTAAGCGCTGTTCTTTTCCACGAGTTCTGCTTTGGCTTTCTTCAGCTGACCGAACTCCAGTTCTAGGGCTCTCCTCTTTTTCTCCTCTTCTTGCAGACTAATTGTTAGCTCACTGATTTGCCTGGATTTCTCCTGACTGTTTCTGTTGGATTCCTGTAGTTTCAGGTTTTCTTCATCTCTCTGCTGCTGGAGTGTTCTCAGCTGCAGCTCCAAATTAGTGCGAATCCTTGTCACTTCATTCACTGAGGCCATCTGCTGGCTGGCTTCCTGCTCTGCCTTGCTTTTGTGCATTTCAATGACAGCGATGGACTGCCTCTGTCTCCTGAGCTCCTCTTCCAGATTTCTCTTCTCATCCATGAGCCGGTCAACTTGCAGCCTCAACTGTGATGCATCCTCATCTTTCTGCTGGGACACTTTCAGAATGGTGGTCTTGCTGACTTGGATCTCTGTCTCATATGTCTGTTTGAGTTGACTGATCTCCTGGGTGCACTGTGTTCTTACCTTTGATATATCTGACTCGACTTTTTGACGACGCCTTTCTTCCTCCTCCAGTTGCATCCTCAGTCTCTCAATTTCATGTTCTTTATCCTTCACCGACTTCTCCAGGTTTATCTTTGTCCAGTTGATGGCATCCAGTTCCTGCATCCTGGAGCGAGTTGATGCATCACACTCTTGTTGGTGGCTTGTGAAGCGCTCTTCTGCAAGCATTCTTTTCCTCTTTTCCTCCTCAAGCTGATATTTAACGCGGCTTAGTTCTTCAGTTACAAGTTGCATCTGGCCTTGTGTGCTACCAAGGCTCTCTTTAGCAGCGTTAACCTGCATTACTGTGGTTCTCTTCACTTCTTGTACTGAAATGAGTTCATCTTTAGCCTGACTGAGCTCCATCTTGTAGTTGGATAAGATACCCTCCAAAGAACCATTTTTTTGTTTTTGATCTTCAAGTTCATCTTGTAGACGCCTCAGTTGCTCCTCTAGCAACTCAATCCTGGTGTTTCTTAGCTGATGACAGATTAAGGAAGACGAATTTAGTCAAATTTATTTCAAACCTATTTGTTCATGTAAATATAGTCTCTATGACAAGTAGCTTTAACAAAGACATTCCATATATAGAAAGAAATTGCACAATTGTTGTACAAAGAAAATCTGATGCCAACCTTCAGCTCATCTATGTTCTTCCCCAAGTCACCCAGGAACTTGTAGTAATCGCTGGAGCGGGTAAGCAGCTCGATGTAATGTGTCTGAAGTTCACCTGCCTTGGGACAATAATTAGATTATAAATACCACTGTTAAAAACCAATCAATCATTTTCATTTGTGTGGAATGTCATTTTTAGTTGGTGAATAAACCGTGATTTAGAATGCACACATTTTACAAAATGCACGAGTGCTTCTAAATGTAGCATCTAGAAGCTGAATATATTTCTTAAATTTGATCACACAATTAATATGAAAATCCAAAGTTATGAGATTATTTTAAAATAATGTTGCTGCTTACTTCTCTTCGGACAGAAGATGCAGGGGACTGAAGCAAAGTTCTCTTCACTGGGACATTAAGCAAAGTCCCCAGTCCTGAGCTGTAAGAAGCCAGCTCCAGCTCGTAATTCTAAAAACATCAAAGTCAGCATTATTTATACAATTTTTTTATTATTTTTTTTGCTTTCCATCAAAACAGAAATTCAAGAAGAAGCAAACCAATTACCTTTATGGAGGTAGCACAGGTGTCTGCATTCCTCAGCACATCATCCAGTCTGTCCTTCCTGTTTTTGATTTCATTGTGAAGAGTCTATTCAAAACAACAACAAAAAAAATGGAAAAATGTTTCCTTTAAATTCAGAAGTTTTGCATATGATAACCTTGTTTCTGGTTTGTGGCATTTTATTTAAATTTGTGTAACAACATGACACATTTAAACAATTCCCCCTACTACATATACTCTAAATTCCCTAAATTGTAATTATCCTGCACTTTCTATGAATGCTGCACTATAAAACACACATCTGCTCACAGGTATTTGCATTTCTAATTGATCACAATCAGACTGACATTCAGGAGTCAATCTGATTTTGAGCTTGGAAGCTATCATCCACAGATGATCCCAAAAGTACATTTATGTGACTCTACTTCACCATGCTTCTAAGATGTGTTTACCTCATTTTACTTTATCATATAATCGATTCTGATATTCTCCTGAGCTTGTACCAATGAATCAAACACATTGCTCTTAGTCTAACACCACTACATGTCTCACTGGGTTTTATATACTTACATAGAATTGGACACTTATATTTGTGTTATTTTTGACATTAGTCAGTCAGTTTGAGTAGGAAATAATAAACACACTATAAATGATGCATACTGTCTTATCAAATAAAATAATCAGTTTGATTTACAGCTAGTCTGAAGTAACCCTTATTGACTTTAGCTTGAGCCGACACACCTCCCTCAAATGGAAAACCCCCTTCAAACATTTGTTACTATAGTTTCGGTAAACATGGAAAAGCATGCCTTTTGTTGGTTGATGTGGTCCGTGAGAGTCTGCCTGTCAGTGATGTTGGCCATCTTAAGGGTCTCCTGCCGTTTCCTGGTATTGTCTATCCACTGCTCCATCGAATTTCTTCCCTGCTGATACTGTGTTAACTGCTGCTTTTGTTTTTCCAGGTCCGACAGTCTAAGGCAGGAAGAGGAAGAGATGGAAGAATGCTTCAGTCCCGTTACCGACAATAACAAATGAGTCATTGTGACCAGACAACCTTGTCGTACCTGATATCGATCTGCTTTTGGATTTGACGCCAGCGATTGGACAGCTGGTTCATAAGCTCAGAGTACTTGGACAAATCCACATCACATTTGTGGAAAGAATCAGAAATCTGGTTGTTGCTGTACTGCGCTTTGGCCAGGTCAGACTCCATGGAAGTCAACAGATCCCGTCTTTGATCAAGTTCACTCTTGATGCTCTGTAATAGAGATTCACACAGCAAAGTCATTCATATCCTTTGGTTTTACAACTAAATGTGAAAGGTACAAATGTTTGTGTTTTGGAAACATTTGTACCTTTCACAAAAGTTGCCAAAAGTTGCCAAAAGTTAATTTTGGCAATTAACCAAACTTTTTTACTATGATTTAAAGTACTTGATTTTGAGAAGTTCTAAGTCTTTTTCTCTAGGTTAAAATTGATAACGCAGCAACGTCTGAAAATAAAAGTAAATTTAATGATACTTTAAAAAAGTATGACTTAAAATCTCCCAAATTATAACTTGTTAGTATTAGGAGTAGTACTACTACCACTACTACTACTAGTAGTAGTAATAATAGTATTACCAGTAGTAGCAGATGTACTAGAACTACTGCCAACAATAGTAGTGTTACACTGCTCTTAATATAGAAGCCTTTATGGTAACACTTTATTTGAAGGGGGGTGAATAAGACTGACATGACACCGTCATAAACATGACATAACACTTGTCATGAACATGAATAAGCCTTCATGAATATTTATGACTGTTGTCATAAAGTGGCATTTGGTAAATTATGACACTTTTAATACAAAGTTGACATTATTCAAAATGTCTTTGTTATGACAACTTGACATTAACCAAGAAATCATTACTGATATCAATTTGTTCTAAAACTATTACTGATTGCACTTTAAAACTTAGGTAACTTTATGTTATTTAAAGGTAAAGTTTAAACAGTAGTGAATTCTTGGTTAATGTTAAGTTGTCATAGACAATAGTCATAACTATTCATGAAGGCTTATTCATGTTTATGACAGTGTCATGACAGTATTATTCACCCCCTTCAAATAACGTGTTAGCCAATTTACTTTCATGGTCAGGACATACAATTTTGAGATTTTTATCTATTTTATATTGTATACTAAACTACTGAATACTACTGCCTTATGTTTTGCATAGAGAACATTATCAGAGGCAGTAAATTCTATACTTTTTAAGATATTCATCTGAAATATATAGAGTAAATAATTAAGAAACACAAACAGTAAAACAAAGTCCAGTACCAACAACTTTTAATCCAGTGTCATTGTTGTGGCAAGTTGCAAAAGAATAAAATAAAAGATCTAACCCATCTGAGTAACTATTATATTAAGAAAAAGCAAGGTTTAAAACTTCTAGGGAAAAAATAAATTACGTATCTAAACAGATGCCTCATACCCTCAGAGCACTCCAATGGATTTCCAGTTCTTGAGGGTCATTGGAGCTGGTCTCCTTCTCCATCAGGCGGATCTCGTGAACTTTAATAAAATCCTCAGCCTGGAGAAATTTTTGTTGCAGGTCCTTGAGTGCATTCAATCTGTTGTGGACACAATACATAAAAAAAGCACGTAAGAAGACTAACCTAACTTTAGCTTCAGATCAGATCAGCTGGCCAAAAAAATACTGCACCTGTCAAGGTAGACTTTATTAAGATGCTGCAGTTCTCCCAATTTGTGGTTGACTATCTCCAGTTCGGAACGGAGGAACTTGGCCTGCTCTGAGTCTGCAGGGAGCCCATTTAGCTGCTTTGTGATCATTTCTCTTAGGTGCATATAGTCATTGTAAATTGAATCCAGGTCTTGGTTCACGCCCTGGAAATCAGCATATGGTGACATTTACTTAAAGTTAGTAAATACAACATGTTTTAGTCATGAAACTAGCTATGACATTTCTTCTGATCAGTTCTGTACATTTGCATTAAAGTAATTTGCAATATAAATAAAAAAAGCAACATACGTGTAGCTTCTGAATGTACACTGAGCACTCATGCACACTGTTTTCTCCAAGTGGAATATGGAGATGGTCAGTGAGGTCAGATTCAGCCATTTCCAGCCTGCGACGGATTTCTTGCAGATTGCTAAGCAGCGAAAGGCTGATGACAGTGTTGGTTTTGGTCGATTGTTTAACGGGGACTTGGTATTGTTGTTGTTGCAGTGGCTGTTGCTGTTGCTGTTGGACTTCAATATTTTCAGTCTTTACCTCTTCTTCCCCTTCAATGCAAAGTAAAAAAGATGAAAATTAATACAAGAAAAACTGAGATTTTCATCATTTATAACTAAGTAATAGAGCAAAAAAAACAGAAATATGCTTTGTATCCCAATTGTTATTTTGGAAAAGCAGAGAAGACAGATCGAGTGCGTAAACTTTTCTTTAACTATACCTTTCAATAAAAAAAAACACAGTTTCACATAATCCATGATTGCTAATGTAATTAACAGTTAATATTTATGTAATGGAAGTAACAACACAACATGTTACTAATGTTTATCTGAAATCACTATTCCTATATTTTTAAGTGCAGCTGTGAAAAAAAATAAAATAAATGCAAATCAAGGTTAGTATTTGTAAAACAAGGAAATCAAGGCTAGCCAGTCAAACAGGCTAAAGAGTTTTTCTAATGATGTGCTCCATTATATGGTCTGAATTATTCTACAATTATACCCTAAAAATTAACTGAGCGTTCAAAGCAAAATCAACAGAATTCCTCCTTACTGTAATTGGGAAGCTGGACAATCAGAGTATCGTAGTGCTCTTGAGCCTTGTTAAAGTGGCCCTGTATGGTCTTCCTATCCTCTTCCCCAAACATTTCAGAACCCTGGCTGTTACGCATGAACTCCTGGTAATGGATCTCCATATTTTTGATCAACTCGCGGTATTCGTCGGGACGCATCTTCGACAGCTAAAAGAGAGAGAGGAAGGTTAGGGTGGGTGTGAGAACCTAGAGTGGCTCAGATAAAACAAAAGCAATAAATGGAGTTCAAAATTCAGTTTCACCAAATGTGTGTTTGCTCATTTTGAAATATTTCATTCTTGACGTCTTACCATGCTCATGGTGAGGGAGTTGATGAAGTTGACGTCTCTGATACAGTACTGCCAGGAGATGAGACTCTTGATGTTGATGAAGAGCTGATTCCACAGGCCCATGATGGCTTCATAGTACTGCTCATTTCTGGTAAAAGGACACACAGCCATTCCTGATATGTAATATGAACTACACTATGAACCACACATTTTCTGCCCACTGTAATACCACAGATACGGATAAAATAATTAAAGGAATAATAATTAAAGGACAATGAAATGCTAAGTGCTGCAAATTCTGCTTTTAAATAAATCATTGTCTCATTCCAAGTGTGTACATTGAATTAAACTATATTGAATAATAAATAATACTAACTGTCTACACGTTTGAAGTTAATAAGAGTCACATTAGCAACATTCTAGACAACATTCTAAAAAAAAAAAAATCAGAATCGACCAAAATTGGAATTGGCAGATTGGGCTTTTTTAAGAACGTATTTACACTGAAATTAGCAAGCGGATATTCTAAAACGAACAAAATTTAAGAACTGGAGCTAAAAGTGTCACATAAGGTGTGGGAAGTGGGAAGGAGGTTGTAAGTTTTAAATCAATGAAGGAGGAGAGGCTCTCTGGAGAAAAAAAAAATCCACTGTGAACCATCGCTACGTACAACACAGCACAGATTTTAAGAAGCCTAACCACCAAATCTGATTCGCCTCCTTTCTCATAGGTGTGCAGTTTCTTACTTTTTAGCAATTCCAATGCTGAGAGGATTTGGCGGTGGGATGAGCAGGCACACAGAGGGAATCCACATGTCAAGACCTCCAGGTCCTGTTACAAGCCATTTGCTGCGCTGAGAGTTGTCCTTCAGAATGCCCTGGTTGTCTTTCAATATACTTTTCTGAAAACACAAAACAATAAAAAAGAATGAGATTTACTACATTTGCTATACCTTTGTTACGCTTTGTGTATGGTTATGGAAATTATAGAGATGAAGGATTCATATGTCCAACCTGGTCCTGCTTAAAGTCACATAAGGCCTGAACCATGATGGTGCTGGTGCTTTTCTCCTCGGGATTCCGAGGCTTCAGCCTGACAATGGACTGCGACTTGGTGACCAGACTCTGGACCTGCCTCTTATTCTCCATTATCCGCTCTTTCTCTCTCTGCATTGAAAATTAGAAATTTTTAGCTTAGGCACCTTTTACAGTAACTTTGTGAAATCAAATCATGCTCAAAACTATACTAAATAATTCTAGCCAGACTGAAAAGATAAAAAGGATAAAGGCTTTCCGAACAAGTTTAAGAGGCATGCACTTTTTTTTTTTTTTTTACTTTGTCCAATGGACAGGGAAATTACAATTAATGGAGAACAAAGATACCTCCAGATTTTTCAGGAGTTCGATAAGGTTCTCCACACGGGTATTCTTGTCACATATGAATTTGCTCTTGATGGTGTCATGCTGCTTCTGAAGCTTTGCGTATGTTTCATTGGCCTCCTTGAAAAACTGAAGGAAAAAAAAAAGAAGGAAAAAAGGTTTGTTTAAATGAAAACATACAAGGTGCTATTTCCACATAACAAACAGGAACTTTAAAGTCATACTTGGCTGTAGGCAGAATTTTCCTTAAGATGAACTTGGATGCACTTTGTGATCTGGAGAAGCCAGCTCCACTGTGTCTGCAGGGTGTCCACGTAGGCCTGTAGGGTGCCAAGTCATTCATTCAAACGCAAAATAACATTTTTAAAATAACTGATCAGAATGCAGTCCAAACGCCAACAACCACTACCTCGATCTTATCTTTGGCTGGGTGGTTGTTGTTCAAGAGGACATCAGATTTCGTCTTCAGCCTGTTTAACTCCTTCTCCTTCTCCTCCAACTGACTCATCAGTTTCTGATGTATAAACAGAAAGATAAAAAAGTCCAAAACGGTCCCAGCATAAACAATGCAGATACATTTACAACAGATGTCAATAACAATAATAACAACAAAAAAAAAAACTACTCAGTCTGAGATTCTCACAGAGTAGCTCTCCTGCTTATTGGGTATGTACTGGTCGATGTTTTTGTCTCCCCAGTCAAACATCAGCTCCTCCTCTTCTCTTCCATTGACCCACATGATGGCTTGAGAGACGTCCACGATGATGCTCTGAAGGTCACGGAGTTGACTAATGCGATTGCTGGATATTTTCTACGACAAACACATGGCATGTTTACGGATAGAATTAAAATTGCAACATAGGGAAATAGAAAAAAATGCTACATTTGACAAAATACTATTTGTGCTGAAAGGGTTTTTCTCTACCTGGAGGGTATCCATTTCTTGGTCCAGGATGTGGGAATGATACTTATTGCCCATTGTCATCTGGAAAGTAGTTCACAATTTTGCCCAGGTTTTAGCCACAAACCGAACAGGGGAACATACTAAATAGCAGGCACAGGCTGGTTCTAGATATTTGGAGCGTTTGAAAAGTCTTTTTGTTAACCAAAAGAAACTCGAATGAGTTATCGGCAATAGTGCTGGAATAAAAGAGTTTTTCTCCAGTTATATAGATCATAAAGTAACATAGTGCTGGCCCTACCTATGCCATTTCTGTTGTCTCACTTATAAGACAAAAATCAAAGTCATCATGCGGAAATTAAAGAAGTAATACCTATTACAACTGCAAAGGCAACTATGTTGGCATGTTACAAGCAGGAAGTTTGTAAAGCATGTAAAAAACAAACAAACACGCTGAGTCACCAATTAATCAGTTCAATTCACTTGGACAGCAAAAAGGAACAGTATTCTAGCACCAAATAATTAAAAACTTCTATTATGTTGTATGACGTTAACACAGTGTTTTTGCTCAACTCCAGTGTTTATGGATTTATTGCCACTGTATTTTCACTCAAGGTAATCGTGCTTGTAAAAATCTAGTACCAACCCATGCCTATGTGAGAGAACAGTGAGCAAAATAGGTATATAAGTAAAGAAATATAACTTACCAGCTCTTCTTTGGCACGCCTTACTTCTAGGTTTGTTTGGATGGAGCTGTGGGCTTTACTGTGGGCTACTATTTGGTTTTCTATGGTGCTGGCATCATCTCCGAATGGAGCTGTCTCAATCATGCGCTATCAAATTGAAAATGACAATACCATGATTAGTACTTTTCTCTTGCTTTTCGTATTTTTGGACATTTTTGAGGTGAGTAAAATTTGTGTTAGGGTATTTTCAAATTAAATCCCCTAATTGAATATTTTAGATGATTAATGGAATCGAGGTAGTCTCTTGAAAAGATAATTCAGCTATTTTTTGTTCAAATCCTTTGAAGCATTTAATATATAACTGTCGTAATACGTTGAATGTGACTTCTTTTTCTTAATTGTGGCATTAAGTTTGTATTTTCAAATTCTTGATTTTGGTGTGTCTGGTAATTTTATTCAGTTCAGTAAGTCTAGTTTGAGATTAGTTGGTCCCGGAGACCAACGCAAATTTGTTTAGTTAGTCTCAGAAAGATCATTAATGCAAATACCATTATGAACGGTAATCATCAAGTTTGCATTTGAAGCTTTCAACACAGAATCCTGCGACTATTTACGAAATGTATTGGAGATAAGAGGCAATGTGCTACCAATAATCTTCTGTGTTAAACACTTGTTGGGAACAAAACATGTAAATCATATCTAGTCAGAAATACACTAGCAAAAACTAACAAAAAAAGCAACAAGCTGCAATTTATTTAAGCTAACACCATTTTTTGGCTTGTTTTCCATCTGGAATGTTCAAATGCAACAGTTTTGGTGCAATTACTCATGAGAGTCTGTTGAAAACTCAGAATAAACACAACAGAGCGGTTACAGGTAAGACATTAACTGCTTACATGTAAGACATTAACTGCTTACAGGTAAGACATTAACTGCTTACAGGTAAGACATTAAATGCTTACAGGTAAGACATTAAACAAAACTTGATGTAACATTGAATCCCTGGACCCAAATTCTTTCTTTTTCCTTTTTTGCCCTCTAGGTGTCAGCAAATAATCATTAGGTTTTTGGTAAGCAGGAAACTATGCCAACTATGCCCTCCTTGTCTGGAGTCCTCAACTTCGATAGGAGCTCAGCCAGGAACACAACCTCAGCCCGTCCCTGTTCTGCACTCTGCATTTTTTTTCACCCTTCTCTGTCAGGGCTTTTGTTTGCTCGCCACTCCCTTTTTTTCCCCTTGTGTACACTTGCCCAGTGCTACACAGGACAAACCAAATTTGCAGCAACAAAGGTAGTATGCCACTTTGAAATATCAGCAAAATTTTCCTTTGAAATGCGACACTGACAACCAACGGTGCAAACTAAAAGTTATCTGTCTGCTCTGAACTTAAGGAACACAGGCTGGGGAATGAAAAATAAATAAATAAATAAAAGTTTGACGTGGAAATGGCAGGAATGCGTGTGGTAAGATTCAGAAGGGTGAGGCTGTAAGTGGTGACAGAATGACAGGGTGTGTTTGCGGGAAGGTGGAGTGTTGACAAGTCAAACGAACAGAAAGGCGTTTTCCCATGAACATACTACAGGTCAAATGGGCTTCCCTGTTTCTTACAAACCAACTCAGAGGATAGTGCAACATATCGCACTTCTTCACTCCCACTTTCTATCCTGTTTCAATGACTCCTTTATTTTCACTGCTGTGTTGCCTTTAAAAAAACTCTGTGAGCTTCATGCAAAAGCAAACTCTCCTTTTTTTTCTCTCCAGCTACTACTTTGTTTCAATCCTCCACCAATTCTCTTAGCCTCTTTCACTCCCGGATCAGGTTTTGGCACTGAGTTCAGATGGTTCCAGTTACAGTAGGGTAGGATGAATGTTAGGGGAAGTTTATCCACTCTTCTGACTTGCATAGCAGAGAAAAAAAAACAACTGTACAAACTAGTTCACTGGATTTTCATTCGCATATCCTGGATATAGAAGTTAATAATTCCCACATTTATTTTTCAAGACTTTTAACACGTCTAGTGCCAAGAAATTCAATAAAGAGTAATGTTTTCACGGTTACTTTAGAAATGGGAAACAAATGTGTAAAATTAAACTGTAGTATTTTCACACGTAACCGAACTCACCTTCTGTTGTGTTATCCAGCCAATGGCGTCATTGAAGAATCGCCCGCCACCACTCTCCACACTGCCTCCACTGCTCACACTGACTTTGTGACTTTTCATAGTCCCATACCCACTAAGTTTGTGTTTGACCATAGAATACTGTTGTTGAAAAAAATCAACACTGTGGAGACATAAAAAAAATAGTCAGATAAGGATAAAACAATCTCAGACGTCAACCAGACAACACAAAGATTATGTCTGATCTTACTTTTGTGGAATATCAGATGGTATACGCCTTTCTTGCATCTCTCGGCCACAGCCCTTCAGCTTCTCAATATTCTCCGCAGCCTTGAGCAGGCACATCTCTGCTTCAGCTGGTGGGGCTCCCTGAAAGTAAACCACAGGAACTCTATTGCGCTGCAAGATTGTACTTCTATAATACTGGTTATTTCTAATACCAACACCTCATTATGAAAATCCTCTATTCGTGTCTTGTTGAAACAAGAACTTTGACAAATCGATTGCTTTAATATTTTAGATATTTAGAGATTGATATGTTATACTTACAATGTCGATGAGCTTATTTGCTTTCTCCAACAATGCATAACATTGCTCTGACAGTACTTCAGCCGTTTGATGAATACCTTGCACACTGACCATGGGAAGAACAGAATAGACTTATGATTAAATTAATATTATTAAATTATGAGACAGACGTTGAAAATATAGACAGTAGATTGTTGAATGTCATAATTTTTAAAGCTTGAATCAAAGAAAGTATTCAGTGCAACGCTTTCAAAGTAGGATAGGATAACCACAAAGTTACAATAAAGTTTCTGATTAGCTTTGACAAACTTGGATTTTAATGCATTACAGTTATTAGGCAAAAGGTTGAGTAAGGACCACAAAAGCTACATGAAAAACAAAAACAGAAAGCTAGAAGATATACACAGTTATTACAGTAAGTAAGTTACGAAGCTTCATATTTTTTAAACCTTGAAACAAAGCAAAAACATATGGTCAAAATTTCCTAAAGTAAAAAGCTTAGCAACAAAAGTTATAATGGAATAATTTCTGTACTGTACTTTGACAAACTTGCAATTTTAGTCCACACACAAAGGTCACCAGAGGTTCACAATGAACAAATAATTATCTGTAACTATACAAAAAGGAAAAATATTAATTTTAATTTTATGGGTGCCTTTTTTGTCATAATTAAGCTGACATCATTCTGTAAGGACAAAGGGCTGTGCTTAAGTTTACTTTTGTTTTCATATTGTGCAACAGATCAAGAATGATAAAACTAAGATTCATTTTTACCTTCATCTGACGACATGATCAGCTGCAGAAATTATTATAAATACGATAATAATCCAAACATCAAAGTTTGTATGCCTATTTATTGAAAATTATTGTAGTTACTGTACAAGTAGGACGTGAGCTTGTTTTGGCTTCATGGCTTATATACTTACATAAACTACTGTTCTTTATAAACGGACAATACTTAATACCCCTAAAACATTATGCGAAGATGTTAAGAAAGTATTCTTTTCACTTTTTTTTTCCTTTTAGCCAAGAGTCCAACATGTGAGCACTTACCTCTGTGCTCCACTTCCAATGCCACCGAGGGTAGTCACGACCTTCATGCTGCGGCTGCGGGCGCCGCCGCCGCCGCCGTGCATGGAGGACCTGCTGTAGGTTTGGTATCCAGAGTCCATTTGCTGGAACTGGAACTCCTGGTAGCCGTTTCCACCGACGAATAAGTTCTGTTGGGAGTTACTCCTCTGTCCTGCCAGGTTAGGCTCAGAGCCATATAGATTCATGTTGCTCGTAGTTAGGATTTTTTTTCTCCCCCTGTTGTAATACGGTGTATTTAGTTAATTTCCCCGGTTGTTTCGGCTCTAGCTGTCCGGAGAGCGGACAAACCGTGCGCTTTCCTCCGCCCCGTCTCCTGTTGCGCAGATAATGGTGTTCTGTGAATAGACGGAAGCGAACTGCTTTTTGGACTGAAACCACACCTTGCTGAGTTTACGAAACGACTCTGGTATGTTTGGGAAGGTTTGTGCACTCACAAGTTAAATTATTTTATGTAGCAACGCCTCCTTGACCTATCAGGAAATAAACACATTTCTTCACCGATGAAAGCTGTGTGGGAAATAACAAGCTGTATATCTGACGTTTCACAATTTATTTTTAATCAGTTAAACAAGATTAGACTGTCAGTTGCATAGACATATTTATTTACTTCCCCTTCTTCTATAATTCGTATCGCTATGTTAAGCAACAGAGAAAAAGAACTCAATTAGAATTTTTGAGTGGGTCTTGTTGCCGTGCACTGTTGAAGAAGTTTTGACATTCAACATGGGGAAAATGGGAAATTCGTGCAAATTGAGCCATCGGGATTTTCCTAGTTGATACGTATTCCCAGTCTTTTTCTGATTCATTTGATTTCAAATTGTGTTAATGTGTTGAAAGTTCTTTGATTATTGTTCTAATTTGAATCAAACAAAAATAAAGTAATATTATGCGATAATCAAAATTGTATGATTAAAAAAAATAAAAAAAATAAATAAGGGTTGCTGGAACATTTCATGTGAGATCACAATATTATAACGTTTTCTTGGTAACATTTGTCTAAATGTGTTATGGAAGAAACTAAATTGTGCTGCTGCAGTAGAGTTTTGTCGGACAGGTCAGAGTTCCAACAGCAAGTTGCAGATGTTAATGCTCGTCTAATTAATAGAGTATGATTCTAAATAGGATCTGGGAAAAGTTGTTGAAAAAAAGGGCAATGAAGGAAAGTTTTCTTAGAAAATGAGAGCTGAATCTGCAGTTGGTGCAACTCTGACATGGACCAACTCACAACAAGAGCTTGAGTGTGCATGGAGATTTTCTAATGATTCTTGTCACAAGCAAAGCTTTAGTCTAAAATGATATAATAAACTCAGAGTATGAACACAGTTAAGCCGTTATCTTTATCTTTACCTTTGTCTTGCAGTGCTTGCCAACATCTTATGATGATATCCAGGAGATGGCAGTAAGAAAAATTAAAAATACAAATAAAAGCAATTGAAAAGACAAGCATGCAAATTGAATAATAATGATAAATAAAATCAGAATAAAAGTAACAGATCTCAAGGAAAATAACCTATGAAAAAGGATGTCTTCAGCTGAAGATATTGGCCTACGTAGGAAAAATGATCTGATTCTAATCTCTGACCAGTTAATTGGTGTATCTCTGGTTTTTGCCCCACTGCATAATTGACTTTATTAAATTAGAAACACATTGCACAAGGTTTGGGTAACAATTATAGAGAAACAAGTGTAACAATAAAGTGGGAAAAATGAAAATAGGCACCTCTACAGAACTCAAAGGCATAAAAGTACCTTTTCTATTATAGAATGCGTTGATTGTATTGCTTTACTTCAAATCCACAAAGCAATTTTTGACTCTAAACAATTGTCTCTGTTGCCTTAACTCCCTCTCCTGGCCTTTTGCACGTAAACATTTTCAAAGGTTTATTTTTCTGCCATGAAAGAATCTTCTCAACAACAATTAACGGCTGAAACTTTTGGCAATCTTTAATCAGAGTGAAGAGATAGGCAAGAGTAGTCCAACCCCTAAAAATCTGTCATCTGAAGTTCAACATTCTTGAGGTCGCAAGAAGTCTGCACACAAGTACTAGTATGAGGATTTAAACAGGCTGAAAAGTGAAAGGGTGTGAGAGACACAAGCAGGCAGTAAAGGGCGGGTCATATGTGCACGCATGCCTATAGGGTCAGTGTGAGCCAACAAAAAACTAGTTCCTTATAGCTACTCCAAGCACAATCTTATCTACTTGTGCTGCTGTAGGGAAAGTAACAACATTTTTACGAGAAGATCATTTAAAGAGAAGATCTTTGATCTTTTTTACGTTATTAGACAATCTCGGGTAGAAAATTAAATTTTATGTTAAGTTTGGATAAATACTGGCCCATCTGGAGTCAGAGCCCTTTTTAAACATGTTTTAGACAAGTCATTTTATCAGGTTAAACACATTTTTGTGTTTTAATGGACTGCTATGTGAAACATCAACACAAAGTAGTGCATAATTCTGAAGAAAAAACTATGTTTTGCAAGTCAAAATGTTAATTTTCCATGTAGGTCCACATAAATCCCCCTGAAAACAATGCTAGATGTTCATAAAGAAAGTCCACCTGTAAATTAAAGTAGCGTAATTATAGAATGATATCAATGGATATCAATATATTTTTTTTTTTGCAAGAAACTGTACATGGAGTTTTTGCACAGACATGCCAAACAATCACAGGGAAGTGTGAGAGCAGAGTAGAAAAGACTAATCACGGAGAGGAGACATGATTGTGGGTAAACACTGGAACTGTAAACCCAGCCAATGCCCAGATCTGTAAAATTAAATACTCTTAGGACATCTACATGTTGTCTTTTGCAAATACTCTAGCATGATACATTTAAACTTGTTTTAAAAACTATTCTGATTATTGTTTGTCTCATTAAGAACATAATTCAATACAGTAACAATAGTTTCTTGAAAAGGCAGTGCCAGTCTCGGACTGAGACACACCCCGCATCCCCAGGAGGTTTTGCTTTGTTTAGCGTCTAACATGCTTTCTGTCAACAAAGATGCTGCAAGATGAAACATGTGCAACTTAACAACCTTAATACCTGAAATTTAACTGAAACCAGTCGAGGACGGGAGGTGTGAGCCTTTCCACTTTAACTGCAAAAAAAAAATCATAAACTTTGTGTCTTATTACATTAAGACTAAAAGAAACAAAGCTTTGCTTTTGTGTTCTCAACGTTTATGTGCATTATAGCTTCAGATATGCGCGGCATGTTTTGAAAGGAAAGTAAAAGCTTCGACTAGTGTGTCTTTGGGCTTGTTAACATTTAACTTACTGTTAAAAGCCCTGTTTCGGTCCTGCTTCATTCCCTGATCATAAAGAGGAGCTTTGCTACAAAGATTGCATTGCTATTAAAATGGTTGCAGCAACTTGACTTGAAAAAAAAAAATCTGCTAAAAAAAAAAGGGCTCCACATCTCACAAGGTTTATTAAGGAAGGACAGAGAATGTGGAGCAGTGCAAGGACACCAACAGGTTAACGCTACCGGGGTGATTATTCTTGAATCCCAGCATGTCTCGTGGCTGCTGACACGTATGAAATCATTTCCAGACACTAGTACTGACATCATGAGGGTAACCAGGGGCAAACATCCTGACAGCTGGTTTAGTAGACACACTGCAGGCACTTCACATCATCTTGTTTATTAATGTTGTACCCGGACAGCAGGTTCCTTTAGGCTTTATTTTTATGCCATAAAGGTGAAATGAGTTGAAAAGATGTTGAAAACGTTTCCAGTAAGATTGTATTATCGCCAGAAGCAACTTTTCCTCCCCTAGGAAGTGGTCTTTATTTAGAAAGATTTCCATGAAATATGTGCAGCAAGCCCTATTAGTGAGAAATCAAATGTCACTGCAGGAAGGGAATTGCTCTGTGGGTTAATGAACTCTTTTTGGTACTGAATGGAAACCAAAATCTCCTGAAAAAAGCTGAAGGCGTTTCAACATAGAAATGTCAGAAACTGAAACATAACTTTGAAGAAACAATGTATTAAATGACTTCGAATTCTCTATATTGTACTTGTTTAGAGAAATAGAACCATTGTGACCTTTGCATCTTTACAGCCTTGACAGGAGTTAATGATCAAGGCCTGTTTTACTTCTAAGGAAACCGTAAGAACATTATGGAAACATACCCTCATTTGTACAATAGTATCTTATCTGTAGGAAGAGACTGAAGGCTCTTTATTACGTACTTCATAAGTTTGTATTTCTTTGTGTTTAAACCTCTGAACAAAGACAACGCCCAGGAGATTATTTGTTATTCTATCTAAAATGATACCATCACCATAGCAATAAATCATGTATTTCACTCTCTGCTGGACCTTTGAACTCTAGCCCATGACATGGTTAACTTGTTTCTCAGAGATAAGACACCGTTTGATTCTACTCGGTAGTTGCACAAAAAATATTTCATATGATTAGACTACTGTTTCTCATCACCAAGGGAAGTGCTAATTCTGAGTCAGACTTTTATCTGAGACATGTCTTTTCTTCTCAGAAGTTTCCTAGTTGTGGATTACTCACTGCATGAGTGAAAGGGCTAAGATTTTGCTGTCTTTCAAGACCTGTGCAACCACCCATTTTAAAACACTGAAACAGACAGATAGGATAACATGTTCATGCCTGTGCTGGCTCATACACACACAGTGAGCTGACTCATACCATTGCGTATGGGCGGGTCCTTGACACACCTGTATGAGTTGCTAGGCAGTGCAATTAGAAGGTCTGAGATGACAAATAATACAATGTGTAAAAGTGACTGTCCAACGGTCGCTGTTTTTTTGCAATCAAGCAATATCCTTTGACAATAAAATGTTACACCACCCAGACGTATTATATAACAGACAATATTACTTGGAATTCTATTAAATTTTTTCAGACATGCCTGATTATTAATTTGCACAAACCCTGCAATCAAAAGCCACAAAGATAAACTAAAATAGTGCAAGATTTCAACAATATAATAACTTTATTGGAATAAATTTTTTGCCAGAATGACAGAAACACAAAGCTGCACAAAATGAATTACCTTAGAAAAAGGTTCACAGGCAAGCTCAATTGGCAAGTAGGAGTTACGTTACTCGCCAGCAGGGGTCACCCGAGCGCAACAAAAATAATAAGACATGCACCTTGTTGCCAAAGACATTGGGTGATTTTCCTTTACACACATACTAACGATCCAGTTTTATTACTACGGCGTCGCTATGGCTTTTGTCTACACTTTGTAGCTACCAAAGCACCAACTCCACTAGGAAGGCTCTGTAAAAGATTTATAAGTGTTTTTATGAGAATTTCTTAACATTTCTCCGCGACAACATTTGTGAGTCGGGCATTGACGTTTGACTAAATGTGCTGGCTCACAGAAGCCTTTAACTTCATCCCAAATGTCTTCTATCAGGTTGGGGTCAGAACTCTTTGCAGGCCAGTCACGTTCTTCCACACTAAACTCACTCATCCACGTCTGTGTGACCCTAACATTGTCCACTGGTGAAGAGTCATGTTGGAACAGGAAAGGGCAATTCCAAGTGTATTCCCACGCATTTGGTGTATTAAATTCTCTGAAACCTTGTTGTTTGCTGAAGCATTAAGACTTTCATAAAGGAAACTAAGGAGCTGTGCCCAACTCCTGTAAAAACATCACCAGATTATAATTCCCTTTTACAGAGTTTACACGTGACACCACATAGTCGTGCAAGTGCTGTTCTCCTGGCAACTGCCAAACCCAGTCTGGTTCATTGGAGTGTCAGACAAAGAGGAGTGATTCAATCCTCTTGTGAACATGTCTTCATTTTCCTGGATGCTAGTGCTTTACTGAACTGTATCTGACACATTGCTTTGAACTGGGTGATGTGAGGGCTGCTTAGCCATGAAAACCCATTCAATTAAGCTCTCTAGATTAATTTTTAACCAATCTGAAGGCCACGTGCAATGTGAAAATCTGTGGCAATTGAAGTTGGTTATCTCTGCACCCCATGCACTTCATTATCCATTGACCCCTTGATGTAGCCTAGCCTGCCGGCTTGGTTGCTATGATCCCCAATGTCTTTACTTTTTTATAGAAACACTGACTGTGAGGATGTTTTTTTTACAACTGGAACTACTGCACAGGTGGAATCTTATCATGGCACTTTCCTGGAATTTAATGAGTTGCCAAAAATGTTTGACATGCCAAGGTGCTGGATTTTGCACATGTGGCCATTGATGTGATTGCAACACTTGAATTCAGTGATGTGGACATGTGACCTAGTCTTTTTGGTAACGTAGAGTAGACTAAAAATGCAGCGGCTGTTTTTCAAGCGTTTGATGAGGCCATTTGTGCAGTCCAGATTGTAATCACAGAATTATAGTGTTAATTTTTAACAAACAATATTTTAGGGAAATTATAGATGGAAATTGCATTCAGGTTTAGTATTTATAACATCGTGGAGGGTATTGTCCATAATTGCCATTGAAAACTAAAAAAGTAAGTGTGCATCCAGGTAAGTTCAAGGTAATTACACTCAACGGCCAGGAGGGCGAAGCATTACTAAAAGCATTGTATCCATGGTGCAGATCTTTCACATGATAAAGCACCATGATAGTTTATTGAGGTTTCAATCAAGCAAGGTCATTTTTAAACTCCTTGTTTATATTTTGATCCTTTTATCTATTCTATGCAAAAAGGTGCTTATGTGTTGATGTTCTATTTATTGGTCTTTCCAAAGTAGTGTATAATATGAAAAATGTTTTTTAAAAATGTGATTAGCTTGAACAGAATTATAGGACATAATGTTAAATTTAAATTTAAAAATTAATGAAGTGGTACAATCTTCCAGTAAACAATGTATGAAAATGAAAGATTCCACATAAAAAAAAAATTATATAGCTTCCAATCAAAAAGCCTTAAAAATTCCTATGAAGTAAAGGAAATTGAAGCCTTTTTAAATGTGTTACTGTGACCCTCCATAGAACAGAGTACAAACAAACTTTTCTTCCTGGGTATAAAAAGTAAATAACAAAGGTCACAATGGCTTTTATTCTTTTCCACTCTTCAAATTGGGAAAGACAAGAGAATGTGCCATTCAAGCAAGACAGATATGTGTCTTCATCTGTCTGAAAATGGTTGCAATACATTCTCAAACTTGCCCATTTCCTCAATCAGAACTGCAATGCAGAGAAGTGGAGGACAACAAAGTCCAAAGTTCACTATTTATGCAATTTAGCAAAATATAATGTCTTGGGGACATCAGGTGTCCGTTACGGTCGTTATTTCACATGCAAATGCTATCTTGTTATTTTGGAAACATATCAAACAAAAAGTACTTCTTGTCCTACTGTCACAAACACAAGCAAGCAGTTTACTCTAAAAATTACTGGCACTAAAAGTATAGATAAATAGGGAAAAAAACAAAGCAAAAAAAATAACTTGACAGTGCCTTGTGCTAAGAAGTATGGTTGAGGATCTATGATGCTATGGATCTGTTCATCTTACAAATGCATTGAGAACCTCATTAAAAGTTCTCTTGGAATACCAGGACATTTTAAATAAAACTTTGGCAGACTGTACTGTGAATTAAATCATTGTTCAGCAGTCTGGCAGTCCAAAACATATGTCCAAATCAAGACAGAAATTGTTCACCAGGCAATAGTGGTCCTTACTTCATTCTCATTTCTGTCACCAGATTTTAGTCCTGTAGAAAACCTGTAGATTGAACTGACTAGAGTAGTGCATAAGGACTGTGACTATTGAGGTTGTGCAAAGAGAAATGATCAAAGATCCCTTTTCTCTGTGCGCTCCAACCTAATGAAATGTGAGATGTTTTTGTATCCATCCTCTGATTTGTACTTTTCAATAACCTTTTCTCTGATTTGCTTAAGAGTGTTGCTTTGACTTCAGGCAGTGGCAACCATGAACACTGATTAGTCAGTGAAAGAACCTTCTTCCCAGTACTTGGCCGTGCCTCTTTAGTGTCTCTTTGCACTACCCACATTGATGACATTTCTCAAAACTTGTCAGGAGTGGGATTGTGTTTTCACATGGGAGTCTAGTTACACTCACTCCTTGTGTGCAACTGACCACAGTTTCATGGAGGCAACCAGACAGAGGCATTGCTGAACACTGGCTCAAGCAGCATCCACCCAAGCTTTATATTGCTAATTTTGCTATAAAGTCTTCCCACACAGCTGTGGCTATACCTGATGTACTTCCACCTTGTTTGACAACACTTTTTCCCTCCACTCAACTTCTTCAAAAATATGTTTGAATTCAGCACTCCGTCAACATCCAGCTCCTTTAGCAATGGTCATTTGTGGCCTAGCTCTCAGTCCTACTTTCTGGTAAAACCATGTGACAACACACAACAGAGGAGGGGTATTAAACTATGCTATATATTCTCATAAATCACATTAACCACAGTTTGGAGAAGTATCATATAGATAATCGATCTGATAATGGCTAATTTATATTTTATGCACTCCATTAAAGCCTCTCCAGTGCAGAAAGAGTTGCGTGGGATAGATCAGCTGCTCCACCAAGTGCAGAGCTTCACCTGCGCCGCCTACTTGTGATCACGTGATGAGTGATGACATAGTGACATATAAGAAACTTGCACCCATAGACTATGTCATACAGTATGTCAGTTTATAGGAAAAATCTGACATTCTCAAAAAAATTGTCTACTTAGGTATATTTCAAATAGGTTGAATTTCTCTGAAACTGTCAGAAATTGTGTGTCATTTTCTAGGGGAGCCTGTGGATTTTGGAGAGTAACGACTGCTCAGAAATCTCTGTCGGAAGAGGATGATCACACCACGATTAGCTGTTTTATCATTCCAGAATGAATATATTTATCAGGTGTTAACATTTTTTGCCACAGTCAGTTTTTCTCAATGACATTTCAGCCCACCAATCACTCATGCGACGACGAGGACATTCTTTGTTCTGTGCTTTGTTTAAATGCCAACAGGATCCTGTCATGAAAGTAACTATGTCACCTTATAATGTACAGCAGAGGTGCCCATGAGGTGGATGTGAATCTATCATTAACATCAACAAGACAAGGTTCTCCTTTGCAGAGTGGTTTGTGTCTCCACCTGCTTTCTGAAATGGGACTTTGACAGTGAATCTTAAGTGGTAATTTGTAGTGTAACAGATTGTTGTTGGGGAGGAGCTTTAGATTTAATGGTCTGCTTTTATTTGCTCCCATTGCACATCTTACCTGGCAGAAATTTTGCAGTTTTAAACAGGCCAGGCCATAATTGCTAAGTGTTATTGACCCTGACAAAATCTGGGTGAAGCCTTGTCAGCCTCTACTAGTGCTTATAAAAATATTAATGTGGCTGTTTTTTGTTGCTTTTTTCTTTTAACAGATGCAGTTATTGAGCAGCTTCCAGGAACCACAGTTTCCAAGGCGCACTCAGCAAGAAGACAGAAGTGGAACAATGAAAAATTTAACCAAAAAACAAACAAACAAACAAACAAAAAAACGTTTTTTTTTTGCATAGATGTTAAATTTACTTGTTTTTATTTGGGTCAACATAAGTTTAAAAAAATAATCTTTTTAAAAGGTCGTGCTGTCTTTTAGCATATGTTCTATGGTACTGGAAGTGCTTAATAAAATTGTTCCATCCATCCATTTTCTTTCACCCTTGTCCCTCAGTGGGGTTGGGAGGGTTGCTGGTGCCCATCTCCAGCTGACGTTCTGGGCGAGAGGCTGGGTACACCCTGGACAGGTCGCCAGTCTGTCGCAGGGCAACACAGAACACACAACCATGCACACACACTCACACCTAGGAGCAATTTGGAAAGGCCAATTAACCTAACAGTCATGTTTTTGGACTGTGGGAGGAAACCGGAGTACCTGGAGAAAACCCACGCATGCACAGGGAGAACATGCAAACTCCATGCAGAAAGACCAGGGCCAGGAATTGAACCCAGAACCTTCGTGCTGCAAGGCAACAGCTCTACCAACTGCGCCACTGTGCAGCCCTAATAAAATTGTTGTATTACCTAAATATCTTTTTAAGCTAATTATTAAAAAATTTAGAAGGTATTTTATGGCAAAACTTGTGGGATATTTAAAATATATATTTTCATGAATAAAATAAGTTCAAAGTAATGACACACACAAACATGAAGCACCATTGGTTTCTGTAGTGTGCACAGCAATGTGACAGAGGTGCAATCAGAGATTCAACCAAATAAAAGCATACAGGCTCTTATGCTAATTATTAAACTATTTATGAGGTGTCTTTTTTATACATTTCTTAGGTGGATGCGTCACAACATTCGCTCGCTCTACCTCCCCCCCACGAAGATACGCGAAAGATAAAACTCGCTACATTTACCCTGTTATGGGCGCGAGGTGAAGGAGCTTAAAGGCGCTCGAGCTTATGCGAACACATCATCGGCGCGCCGTCACCGGAACACCTGACCAGAGAGGCGTCCATGAGGCATGCTAACCAGATGCCCGAGCCACCTCAACTGGCTCCCCTCGATGTGAAGGAGCAGCAGCTCTACTCTGAGTCCTCAGCTTCTCACCCTATCTTTAAGGGAGAGCTCAGACACCCTACGGATAATACTCATTGTATACCTGTATTCGTGCCCTCATTGTTCCAGTCATGACCCAAAGCTTATGACAATAGGAATGTAGATCGACCGGTAAATCGGTTTTTGACTCAGGTCTCTCTTCACCACAACACAATCCGTCTATCGATCTCCCCATTCCATTTGTCCCTCATTCGTGAACAAGATCCAGAGATTCTTAAACTCCTCCACTTGGGGCAGGATATCCTCTCTAAAATGTATTATTCTAGCATAATATATTTAAAAAACATTAATACATCAAGTACTTTAAATTCAATTCTAATTATTCAACTCTAACTTAAATGTCGCCTACTAAGTATGAAATAAGCTGAATAAAACAAAAATAAAAATGGCAGTTGCTTCTCTCAATGTATAAAAACAATAGGCTAGTTGAGTGAGCGTATAGCTTTACAAGTTTGAGAAGTAAACTTCCTACTGTTAGTTTGTGGTATCGTTTTTCCTGATGTGATTACTCATAGTTCTGTCATTCTCTGTTAACCCCGGATCCAATATTCTTGTTTGCTGAATGGGCGGAGTTATTACAACATCCTCCTTCTCGTTCGCGTTTTCCCTGAATACGTCTTTTGCCAGGGCTGACAATTTTGACGCGTGTAGCCATGCGAGTATTTTAACGTGTTACTGTTGCAAAGTTCAGATTAATGTGATAAAAAAAAAAACGTTTAGTCGACTGACAGCATTCTACATTGTATGTTACTGTAATCCCTGGTATTTTTTTTTATATAATACCAGCCTATTTATGTAGTAAGTATATTTATTTAAAAAGGATCTGTTGAATTATATTTGAATGTGGCTATAAAAAAAAGAGGAACTGACAGACTTTTTTTGCTGTCTGTTCTTACAGGTGGCCATGTCAGAGTCAGTAGGAGTCTACCTTTGGGCAGGTGTGTTTACCTGTGACTCCAACAGGAAGCACTTCGCTTCACTCAGTCTGCTGCGACTGAGAAGTAGAAACTCGTTGGGCGGAACGATGGAAACAAATCGTCATTACCTAATTGTAATCCGCTTTATATTTGGGAGCCTATAGGTCTGTTAACGTGTCCCCTCACGGCGTATATGTTTTTTTTAGGCGGCAGACTGACCGAAAGAGGGAAGTGCTTCCTGATAATGAGGAGGTGCGTCTTATTTCCATCCCAGTGATTGACTGCGTACGGCTTCCACCGCCAAGAGCTGCGGGCATTGACGCATTGTGGAGTCGACAACAGGGAGGGGGCGAGCACTGCAAACCCCCGGCTTCGCCACACATCGGAAGCATCTATCGGCGTAACCACCGCGATGGCCGTGGTGCAGCTCGAAACGGGGGACCGCCAGCCCGAGAACGGCTTCGTGACCCCCGAAACCGCGTCTCCGGAGCTGCTGACTCACATCGACGAGTCTGTCCTGCCTTCTCTCGGGGGGTTTGGGAAATACCAGAAACAGCTGATCGTGCTGACATGGATCCCGGCGCTATTTATTGGATTCAGCCAATTTTCTGACAATTTTCTTCTCGCGGAGCCAAACATCACATGCACCAGCCAGCAGCCCCTGGCTAACGGAACTAGGCACACTGCGAACCTCCAGATGAATATAAGCACCGGGCCAACTCTTTATGCGGGTGGGGGTCCCGGCGGCCACAATGACAGCATGCAGTGTCAGTACAATGAGTCGACATTCGAGCTGCACACAGGGCTTGAACAGAACGTGGTTACGAAGGTAAGCTGTTCTTCTTGAGCATGGGTTCCTTTCTATGTCTAATATGTTATGCCATGATTCAATGATGTCCTGCCCTCTTTCCTGTAATTGATTCATATACTAATAAGCCGACAGAGCGACATTCGAGCACCTATTCACTCTAATCATAAATATGCATTTTTACCACCAAGCTGCAGCAGAGCAGCTATTGACACTTTTAATGTGGTGCAAGTGGTCACGCCACCTTATTGCATAATTTCCATATATTTCGGCGTGTAGGATCAGACATTTTACATGCGATGGTGTTCACAGAGCACAAGGATTCAGGGCATGTGTTTTGCTGACATTGAGTCATCCAAACAGCTGACACAGTGAATAACCCGAGGCATAGATATGCTACCACTATTTGGCAAAACTGAAAAGGAAGGTTGAACCTTGTGATTATAGTAATGGAAATATCAGACAAGGTTTTTTTTTTTTTTTTTAGAGCAAAGGTCGTGAGTGTTCTCTGTAGAATAATGGAGCTCCATCCCACGCCAAACATCACCCACCCTTCTGCTATCCTAACCAAACAACAATTAGATATCCCTGCAGATTTCAGGGCGGACAGGTCTTGATTTTGAAGTATGGGTTGGATTGAGAGCAGTGTTACTTTTTAAAAATTTATAGGGTACAGTTAGAACTGGAATATCCAGCAATTTTAATACATTTAAATAAGAATTATAAAGAATGACTATTCTTCTAGCCAGTTTGACAATAAATTATTATAGATGCACCAATCATTTGGACAGAGATCTTTTTTGCCTTGATTGGCACTAATCCTTAAACTTTAGTAAGTTTAAGGACATGTTGATCTGCACATCGGTGTAATCTTTTTATGCCTTAATTTTTTGCTGCTTTCAAAACTTCTAGCTTTCTCAAATCTGTTCTGGTTCAGCAAAACCTTGTGGTAGCAGTGGCCAAAATCAAACAAAAAGAAAATATGACTTATTTAATTTTTTATTTAAAAAATTGATGATTGAAGTCTTCATATATCAAAACAATAGGAGTTTTCAGTTTAAATGCGTACAATGACGAGAGAAAAAAAACTTTTTCTTAAGTATTTGAGTAGCAGTTTAAATAAAGCAAAATTATCTGACTACAAACTAACCACTTGGTTTGTGCTTCTTTATAAATAATGAATACAGTTGATATAAGAGCAAAGAAAGGAGTGTCATATTTTAATTTGTTACCTGATAAGTGTATGACAGATTTTCCACATTTAGAAGAATTATTACATCAAGTTTAATTGGAACTATGCAGTCTGGGAAATATGAGGGCCACCTTACTTTGCATTGAGTGTAAAGCCTATAGTAGTCCATCTGATAATGTCCTTGTTGAAATAAAGCATTAAAGCATAGCAAATGCAGCTTTGACTTTTAAATTTACTTGTAGGCACTCACACAGTTTATTAGTTAATTTCATTTACCATCTAAGGGGGACTTTTGCTGGATAAGGATGTGTTACTGGCAAGGATTCTAAAGTTTTACAGGGTTTTATTTCTCCTAAGTCGCCATTGATAATTAAGTCAACGGCACAGGTAAATTTACTGAGGTGATCTGTATAATTAGCATGCAGGGTTATTTTTTTGTTATGTATCTAAAACAAAACAAGATTCCCCTATGAAGGCTGAGGTATGGAAACATAACTGTAACCCTGGCTCCGTAACGTGTAGGTACTGACGTTTGTGTTGCGTTTGCACTGATATTGATGATATCATGTTGACATTACTAACATTGTAGATGGTGTTCCATGACCCATTGCCTCCACTTTCTGACAGGGCTTGCTTGGCCTTGTGAGAAATGGAGTCGAATGATATGCAGCTAAAATCCATAACAGTACCCTGCATGGAAGCAGAGCTGATTGGTACACATGTCACTGGCCTTGTCTGTTTGGACAGCCTACCTTCCTCCTGCTATCTTCCAAGATTCTCTCTTTTTTTTTTTTTGCCCACCACAGCACAGGAACTAGGATGTGACACTACAGCAGGAAGTGATGACCTGGCATTTCCCCTTCTGTTTGGACTGCATTGGCATAACTGCACATGAGTGGCCTCAGCTCTCAGTGACACACAATCCCTGAAAAGCATAGTGGCTGATGAAATGTGTCAGTGTCTCTGTTAAAGTGAATCAACACATCTAACCTCACAATGATCTGTTAATCCCACACTAAAAGTTCTCTGTTAGCTTTTTTTGGTCTAAGGGTGACACAGAAATGAGGTTGGCATGGAGGCGGCAGAGGCAGATCCAGTGTGGTTAATGTGGAATTGAGTCGGAGCTCTCCTAGGAGTCCCTCTTAATTGAACTGCAGCTAAGAAATGAGAATTTATCATTATCAAGAGTCGGTCTCTGTACAGCCTAGGTGCTGAGCGCCCATTCGGATGGGTAGCAAGTTTCCTGAAATAGTGACCTGGGAATCTCTTGGAAGCACATATTGACCTCTTTCCTAAAATGTAGTATTTGTCAGATGATCAGATGTGTTTGGTTGCCAAAAGTGTAGTTATCAACTTTTTAAAGTTATGACTGATATAGTTTAGCCTCTAAGATGAAATAATTTTCAAATCGAAAGTATCAGATAGGCATCTAACAGTGACCGTTGTAATTTTGGGCATGATTCTGTAATAATTAACAATCTTTTAATTTAATTTTGTATTGATTACTTTGCTGGATTTCAACTGATGAACTTGATGAGATGCCATGTTAGGTATGTTAAGCATTATTTTCTTGTTACATTTGTCTGAATGTAAACGTTTTGAAGATGATGGCCTTTCCCTAAAGACGAAAAGAGAAGTTAGCTGAAAAATGTACTAATCCACTAAAAATGCACTATGTGACAATGTTGTGCTAACAGCAACACCTCAGTGTTGTTGCTGTAACAAAGAGAAAGGAGTGAATTCTTACAAAAATACTTAACTACAAGGACTAATAAGCTAATGTAATGGGTTAAGCGAAGGACAAAAGGGTGTGCTTACAGGTCTGAAACGGAAGTAAAAAGGATTACTTTTTAGTTTTCTGGTCATTAGCTACGGACATTTTAAGAAAAGATAAAACTGCATCTTCTGTTGTGGTTCTGTTAAAAACAATGTGGGTTTTTGATCACCTGGTATTTACTTAGGTGGTATACATTATTAAAACTTTGAGAACCACTTTGCTGTGAAATGCACTTAGACTTCTGTTTTGATAATACTAGCCACACTCATTTTATCTAACATAAGATATGCTACAGGCAGTTTTAAAATTGAATACACATATTTAATCACCACAAAGACGAAGACTCTGCATTAAGTCACAATTTTATTTTATACTTTTCAAGGAGAAAGTCAGAAGGCCAAAACTGGCGTTGGAATGTCAAATCTTTGCAAAAACTGGATATCTAAAATTGTCCACAAAATTCTAGTTGGTACACCTCTATTAATTCCTTAAAGTATTTTCCCAATTGCTGTAGTTCACATATAAAATTGTGTTTCACCACCATACAGAATTTTGACAAGTTCCTTTCTTGAGCATGTTTTGAATAAAGCATTAAATTACTAGATATGACATGGAGAGAGTCAACCTGTGAATATATGGGCTTATTTCTTCCAAGTATTGTATCTAGTGGACGGGGGAGATAAACTGTGGGAGCACATTGGTGGGTACACCCGGCCCCAGTATCGCTGTACAGTAGATTGCACACCCATGGATCTGAAAGATGATACTGTAGGTTAACACCCTTGGAGACCTCTCCACTCTGTGTCCCTTGTGCTGTTTACCCAGCTGGTTGACTTCTTCTGCTGACCCTGGATCAGCTGAGGTTGAGGCCTTTGAGAAGGCCTCAGCCGTGGAAAGGTGATGACCCCGCCGCAGTTACCCAGCCAACACGCAACGACAGACTCGCGCTGCGTCAGCTGTAACAGGAAAAGGCATTTTTGTGACCAGAAGATAAAACCCCTGTTGAGGCACCATGTGTGTGCGTGTGTGTGTGACAACAAGAGTGTGTGCTGTGGGCCTGGTTCTGATAAGTGCTGTTTTGTAACAAGCAGGCATGAACGTTGTGGGGTCTGACCCTTGACCATGGTATAAGGTTGTTTTTGAAGATTGTGCAATGGAATTTAGATTGTTTAATTTCTCGTATACAGAAAATCTTGTTGGTAACAGTGATCTGTTAAACACAACAGTCTTCATCAGAAAGGTCTGAGCGTGAAAATAACGAAGGTTTCTTGTTTTTTTTTCTGCCATCTGTCGCAGCTGATAGCAAGAAAATCTAGCTGTCATCAGACAACCTTCTTTAAAAAAACGTTCCTCATTAGATGCTCATGTTTTGTGACTATATACTTTCCTATTTGCCTCAAAATGTAGTGCTCAGGAATTAAAAAGGGAAGGTTTTATTTCTTTCTTCCACTTAATATTAAAATGTGATCATAGTCTTGCATTGCCTTGCAGAAGCAGTAAACCTGGAACTTTTCAGCATCGTCATACAGCTAGAATCTTCAGTTTATTTTATTGTGATTTTGTCTAATTATATACTACTATGTTATAAATACAAAATAGTGCTCATGGTCATAAAATATAAGGGAAATTATAGATATATTTAAAAAAATAAAAATAAATTGAGAGATAATTCTGTCTGCATTTGTATTCAGAATATCTTACTCTGTCACCCCTAAATAAATTCAGTACAACCTGCCTTCTTCAGAGACAGACTCTTAATTATATTTCCCTGAGATATATAATTTATCTATTTGCATGTTTGATGCTGCCAGGTGTTTATGAGTGAGAAAACAAGCCAGTTTTGAAAAAATAAAAAAATTCATATCAAGTCCTGTTTAACATTTGCCATATTGAGGGCATGGCACACATGTGACAGAAGGTGCTCTGATCAGATCAGACCAAAACTGAATATTCTGACCTACATTTCAGATTCTCAAGTGTGACATAAAATGAACACTTTGAATCACTGTAAAAAAAATAAAAATAAAAAAAAACTAATCCAGTGATGATGCATGGTAGAGGCATCATCATGCTGTGAAGATGTTTTTCTTCATAATGGGACAGGAAAATTGAACAATACAAAAGAAAATACCAGAAGAAACCTTTGTAGATGCAACCTTGACACTGTGCTAAAGGTTTACTTTCAAACAGGACAATTACTTTAAACATAAAGCTAAAGTTACAATGAAATAGTTTAGATCAAGGGTCCTCAAATCCAGGCCTTAAGGGTTGGTGTTCTGTAATTTTCACATCTGTCCCTTGTCCACACACCTGAATCAAATGGCTGAATTAATTACCCCCTCAGAAGGCAGTCAAACTCTTCAGAATCCTGCTAAAGACCTCATTATTGTGTTGAAGCAGATACACTTCTTGAAGGTCTAGGATGCCTAGATTTGAAGACCCCTGTTTTAGATGGCTAGAATGGCCAAAGTAAGCATTTGATGCATTTCTAAATGCAAAAAATGGCAGTTTTAATAGTCTACATTCAATCTGACTGCTCAAAATCATTTGCAGATGATCTAGGTTAGTAGAGGCAGGAGATATGGTTTTATAAAGTGGCGACCCAGGAGGGCTATGCTGCCTACTTTTTACCACAATTTCTTCTTCTTCATCCAAATAAAACAAACTGTCATTTTTCTTCCATTTCACAACATTGTGCTACTTTGTATTTGTCCATTCTGAAATCCGCATAGAATATATTGAAGTTTGTAGTTTTAATGTGAAAAATGTGGACCAGGTCAAGGGTATGAATACTTTTCTATCTCTACCATGCACATATGCTGCCACCATATTATGGGATTCTAGTCCCTCCATGGCAGCTGTGCCAAAACTTGCACTTGGAAGCAGATTGAGTCAGATAACCTCTGTTGCTAGGCAGTAACTATGCAGCAGTCTCCTGGTTTTCTGCCTTTTCCTCACAACTAATTTTAAGCATCTCTTTTCCCCTCACTGTTTCTTTTTCAAATTTCTGAAGCACTTGCATCATTTTTTACAAGTTGCTCATCCTTTTACAAGTTTGTTTGTCCCTTTTTGTTCTCCTTCTTGCTGTGCTTGCCTCTTTTCTCTATCCTTCCTTCCCTCCAGGCCTGCTATTTCTTTCCCTAGAAACCTCCACCCACCACTGTGTAGTTCAACGAGTGCACATATGTGCAGCTGTGACATAAGGATATCGTCTGAGTATTGCTGGCCTAGACTGACCATTACATAGATGGTCAGGCATTTGAGATGGGTCAAAATGTAGCATTTATATAGTTTTTCTTCTCTGCTGTCCTCTATTTTCCTTCACGTTAGAGTTTAATATGCATTAAAACAACTGAGGACTTTTACATCTGTTAATTTGTTCCCAAAATAATAAAACTTAAAATAACAATAATAATCGATATTGTAATGTAAGAATTCATCTTTTACGGATTTATGGCTTTCTAAATAGATTGGGTATTTTTCTTCCCCCATTTTGGAAGCCCATTAAGGTTTTGCATCTGAAATGAAGGGCTTGCAGAGAAACATTCTTGATGGTGCACACTAATTGGCTGATGCTTAAAAACACAGCAAGTTAATGAAGCTCTGCAGTAAAAACCTGCCATACTCTGCTAATCCGGTGACACATTTCAAGATCACTTTACACTTGGGGGGGAGTGAAACACTGCTGCTCTTAATGCGGCATGTGACTGAGGATTGCTGTTGAAAGGTGTTGTGCCTCCTTTGGTTATATGTCCATGGTCTACTGCATGTCAGATTTGCACAGTCAGTAAACTTCTAGGGTTACACAGGGCGGATCCTCGTGAATTCACACTCATCATTTCATGTATGTTGTACTACAGTCTCAGAGAAGGGAAGCTTCTCTGCTTCTCTCTCTCTCTTTCTCTTATTTTTATATATTTTTTTAATGGCACGCTTGGTCGTCCTGTGATTGCGAAACAGGCATTTCTTTTCCACACGTCTGTCTTTTTTGTCCGCTGACATTGAAACTGAAACCATGAGTAAGTACCATGCCTGGGTCATGTGAGGGCTGCTTTGGCTGTGGGTAATCCCGAAGCATTCCAATCTGTACTTATTATTGTGTCTGGAGGTGGTAGAAAGTTGTTTCCAACGGAAACCATGGAACCGACCACACTTTGTATGTCAGTTTCTTGTGGGACTGTTTTGCAAAACATCTACAAATATTCTTGGCATATGATCCCTGCTTATGTTGTATCTTTTCTGTCAAAGGCAGTGGTTGCGAGGCAGTTGTTCGTTAGCCACACACTCAATGCACCTGTTGTTGCAGCCACACCCTTGTTTAATTCTGTCTTTACCAGCACAGATATCTGTGAAGCACATGTTACAATAAAATTTGCAGCAAGCTTTACTCACTGCTGATGTGTGTGTATGTGTATGTATGTATATATATATATATATATATATATATATATATATATATATATATATATATATATGTGTGTGTAAAAAAAACTATAATGTATATCAATTTTTTTCATTTAAGCTCCTAAGATAAAGAAGCTTAAATGAACAATGGGTATTTTCATTGGTTTAGTAAATTAGGGGAGAACATTATTTTAACGCCATATTCTATTTTAGCGTCACATAAAATATCAGTAACTACATTAATTCATTGTACCACTGTACTTTTATTGACTGTAGTCTTACTACTTTTTTCTTCTACAGTGGTGTCTGGTGTGTGAATTGAAGTGGAGAGTCCATATCGCAAAGTTCTCTTTGTTGGTGGGGTCAATCTTTGGATACCTTGTATTTGGGATACTGGCAGACTGGTAATATATACTTTTTACATTCTTTCTAAAATATCAATCTGCAATTGAAGCCATGTTTGCAATAATATTTGTCTTTCTCTTTTAGGTTTGGCCGACATCCAGTGCTGATCATATCGGTGCTGTTTATGCTGGTGTTTGGTCTGACGGTGGCCTTTTCTGTCAATGTCACCATGTTCAGCACCTTGCGTTTCTTTGAGGGCTTCTGCCTTGCAGGGATTACTCTTTCTCTCTATGTCCTGAGTAAGTTATTTAATAGATCTTAACTTAATATAGAAGTGAATTCTTTGTTGGGGTAGGAAGTTGGTGTAGATTATTTTTTTTTGTGGATGCCATAGAAGATTTTAAGGTTGATACAAGTAGCCATAGTTCAAGAGTAAATATCTCAATGCTAGGCCCACAAAAATATATATATACTTTTAAAATGGCATCTTACATCATTGGTAATTTTCTAAATTGCCACATCTTTCAAAAACTTTGATTACTCCTCTCAGTTATTGTATGAGTTAGATGGGGATACTGACATTAGCAGGAGATATTATAGCAACTGCTGTTAGTTTCCCTAAAGGTTAAGAATTAAAAGGAGTCCCAACATTTCAATATTCTTACTGTTTCCAATGAATTTTAAAATTGAGTTGGTTATTATCTTTGTTCCAACAGGGCATTTCCTAGCTGGGCATGTACTGAACGTTATGACTATATTGTAGTGCTATGCCTGTTTTGTCTTTATGTGTTATCTTCATGCATTGATGATCAGTCGGTGAATGACAGATAATTCAGATTATTTTTCCTCACTGGAATAGCATGTTGTCTAAGTCGCCCCAGTCAAAAAGGCTTTTGACTCTGTGCTTGACTTCAGACTATGATTGATTCTCACCTCTTTTAACAGAATTTCCTGTCGCACCAGCTCACACTGGTAAAGTAGACAATGCATAACCAATTAAATCCGAAATATATACATTAAAGATCAAACGCATAAAAAAATCTGAAATGGAATTACATTAAAAATAAACTAGCTTGACTAATTTATACCAGTGACTGTCTCCCGTTAGTTTCTTTAATAGCTAATGGAAGTTAGGTGAACGCTGAACATCAAATGCTTTCCTTCTCCAGCACTAAAAGGCAGCTGTTGAACAGACACTGACTTCTCCAGTCTCATCTTCCAGCTTTCAAACCCTATTCGCCTTGATGTATATTTCCATTCATGTCTTCAGCACTTAAGTTGTGTTCAAACTGATATCCAAAGACAAGTATATGTGTCTCTCTTTAGAGCCCATAGAGTGTTGCATTTCACTGCCTTGCATATTGCACTGGAACATGACCAATAGCAGTAGACTATAAGGCAGAACAGTCTGGATTCTTTGTTGATTGATATTTGATTGGATGTTTCAGGATGGACAGTACTAACAAGTCCCTATAAAGAACCAGCAGATTATATCAACGTAAAAAAACACATATATATTCTGAAGAAACGGGTACATTTTCTGAGAAAAAGCTTAAATACTGAAACAAAAAAAAAAAAACAGAATGATGCTCACAGACTGCCCTGTAATTTCCAGTTTTTTAAATTTGTCTGGCCTGTGACTTGGCTGCATTTGTAGAAATCGAAAGTGGTTCTCATTTAAATTCACCAGAATATTGTGACATGGAACTCGAATAGGAAGAAGGTTAATTTGATATAAAATGGATGGCAGCGCCATATGTTGCAGACTCGCGATGATAATTTTTTCCCCATCACATTCCTACTTTATAATCTTACACCGTTATCACTCTTGTCAACTGTTCAGGCATAATCAAAAATAATTCTGCTGTAATTCTGGAGACTGACTGTAGCACTTAGCTCAGCGACAAGTCATTTTGTTCTTGTGACCTCCTAATACTTAATAGACAGAATTCCTCTGTTATGTGTTCTCATTAGTGTTGATGTTGAGGGTTGTTGTTGCCAATCGGTTCACACTTGAATTAAATTTATTTTCATTTGAGTGCACCAGTATGTCTCATGCTGCTATTATATTTCTTCTTACTGCTTATCAGTAATCTAATAATGAAACAATAGGCATGTCTTGTGGATGACGTGGTAGCCAGAGTGTAATGCATGAGCCATCTGTAATGTTGATCCAGATTAACTTACTCTCTTTATGACCTTCTCTGCTGACAAAAAAACAAAACAAAAAAAGGTTTAGATGATTTGTTCTGTGGCACAGAAGGGACGGGGAAGGGAACTTGTTGATGGCAACCTTATAACTGCTGTTGCATTTGATGAACATTCTGGTTCTGCCGATGGATCCTTAAAAGCTTCTCTGGCCACAGTAAATGTCCACTGCAGAGAGAGGTTGGGGAAAAGTGCAGAGCGAGGAGGGGAGGGGGGCGTTCAGTAAGGGACGATATGATGAAGCATGGGGCCCCCAGAGTCCCTGTCATTCTAATTTACTCCTCACTGTATACCTTGAAAGGCTTTCATGCGCTCACCCGAAATAGACCAACTGTTAAGCCTGCTCTCAGGACAAAGGAGTGGCCAGATGGAGGGAGAAAAGATGGAGTTGAATTGTGAAGTGTAATGTTTCAGTAAAGCGATGCTGACATCTGCATCTATTGTTTTCACCTTAGACTACTTTATGGTTGAATAAATCGTCAAATAAGTCATTATCAACCCAGAAGGTGACAGAGTTACATGACTGTGCTGAGAAATCGCCTATCAATACTTTTCAACAAATATGTTCATTCTTTTTTACTAAAAATATACAATGTGTTTTAGTTATTCAGCATAGTTACAGGTTTATAATATAATGTGCTCAGCATTATATTTGTTAGTTTATCTAAGTACATTTTTCTTGTCCCATGTTTGTTCAGCACCTCACTGTACATTCATTCAGCAGTTCTACTTTACACCGACAGTTATTTTGTCGGTGTAAAGTGCAGGCTGCTCTGAAGTAATGAAAGATGTCTAAATGGTTTAGCAAAATGTTACCGTTCCAGTTGGTTGAAAGGCAATGGTTATTTAATCGAATGACGAGGGGAAAAAAAACAAAAAAAACTCAACTGGTGACCAGGATTGCTGTGAGTTTTTTTCCCCCCTTTTAAGCTGTCAGCCTCTGTCTGTAGATGGCTTTTTAAAAAAAAATCATATGTAAGAATCCACAATCCACAGGGATTTTGACAATGCTAGCCAAGCGAACCGTTCTAGTTGCTAAAACGAGAGGCTAAAGACAGGTTAAAATTAGAATTCTAAAATAATTTTGTCTTTGGTTTAAGACATGAACTGGGCTCTCACAAACGCTCACACACACTGAGATGTAGTCTCTTTTGGTAAGGTAAATAATTAATGACTATGACAGGGAGGCTATAACTCCATTTTCTGCATATAGTTTATATGGATTTTTATATTATAGATATAAAAAGCTAAAATTGGCCACAATAAGTGTTTCCAGGTGAGAGCTTTCCAAAAGCTTGCTTTCCATATTATATTTATATAGTTTCAAGTGTCACTGACGTGATAAAACCATATGACTTAAAAAGATAGACTACTGTGCTTACATTATGTGTACACAAAAGCTTTTAATGATAATTTTTTTTATATACCCATAAAATACTAATAAAACAAATGTAAAACTGCTTTAGCAATATAACTCGATAAAATCTTGGCTGCTATGCTGTATTGTATCTCAGTTTTTATATCCAAACTCTCCCAAATTAAGCAGAGTTTTTCTGGTTTTTAAGAGTTTGATGCCGGCATACTGTCACCCTTATTTTCAACCACGCATGACTTCTGCCTTTGTCACATGATATTTTCCCTGTGGGCTTTGTGTATTGACAAAACTACAACTGCACTTACCCAAGAAAACGGGAACACTGTGGTCTAATAAGACCTCACTAGAAACTATAACTCTTAAATTTGCCTGGAAATGGGTCTCAGAGGTTTTGAAAATAGTCTGTTGTCTTGAATGTTAAAAACATCAGTTTTTCTTTTTGCAATACTTTGATTGCCTCCTTTTATAAAGGAAAGTTAGAGCGAAATCCTTGCTTCAACTGTGCTTGCACTTTAGAATATTACCCTAATCCCTTTCTTTCTTTCCGGTCCATGTTCGATGAAGTCTTACATCATCAGCCCTGAAGACTGGGTGCCACTGTAGTCCACATTAATCTGATGGGGGGGAGGGGAGGAAAGAATTTTTACATACAATTTTATCCAAATTTTAAAGCTATATTTAATCAGTAGTTCATTTAGGATGGCAGCATAAAAGTTTGTTTGTTACTTTGATGATTTTATTGAGAAATAGCAACGTGCACGCAACATGCATTGCATTTTCCAGCACCAGTGTAAAGTCTGCAAGCTCATTTATTAGACATAGAGGGAATATTGCAAAATGTTAAATAGACTTCTAAAATTGGCAAAGAAGTACTACTTATGAGCCCACATGTTGTATTTATAGTCACATGTGTAATATAAATACACGTGACTATAAATACATGTGTATTCCTACACATTAGGAATTCCTACACATTAGGAATGCATTTCCTCTATAGTCTCCCCTTGTGATTGTCAGTGAACACAGGCAAATTTTCTGCGTCACCAGCCGCAGTTTAAAATAAACACTGCAGTGAATGCAACGTGCCTCAAGCAAGGGTATACAAGTCAAAGGGTGTTCTTTGTGTCCGACTTTTCTGAAGACGTCTGGCGCATGAAGGTATACCCGAGGCTTAACTTTACCTACCTCTGCGTTGTGCATGCAGTGAAGTGCAGTAGAAAAAAATCGTCTATATATGAACATATGGGTGAATATTACTTGAAATCTAAAGTGCTCTGTAGTTCATAAAACTGTATGAAAAACATATATTTTCCAATTTTGGACATAAGTCAATTTCTGTCTGTTTGTAGCCCTGAGGGTGAACATGCTACTACCTGCAAATGGAAAAGAGTGCTTCTAGTTGTGTACTCTCATATAAAATAACCAGATGAGTGGGGAGGGAGGGAACATAATGTTTGATGTAAACAATAATCAGGCTACTACAAACCAACAGGAACAATGCCATATTTAAAAATAAGCAAGAGTTGACCACTGCATATTTGGATGAAGCCGGTCAATCCCCAGAACAGCATACTGTATATGATACTGACATGCAGTGTGTTTACAGCTGAGTTGGAATAGCTTAGCAGATAGTCTTGGAAAGCCATTTGACACCAGACTTCTATTTATACAACTGGGTGCCATCAGTTTGAATAAACCTTTTTTTATCATCACAAACCTGAGTGCATGTAAGTCAGTATTATGGTGCAGCCCAGATTAATTTTATACAGAGAGCACCCCCCACCCCCACACCTTTAAACTCACAAGGCACACTGTAGTGGACTGAGTCATGCTATCCAGAACACAGCGATTGTGTTCTGTTACAGGCTTTAAGATCCTTCTTTTTTTCTTTTAGTTCAAAAATAAGTTTTTATTGGCTTAATTTTTCATGTATTTCATGTCCCTTTTTAAATCGCAAATGCTGTTTGAAAGGTGGAGAATTTGACTTCGGTTTAATTCGGGGCAGTCGGCCTCCAGAGAGTGGCAGATGTGATAATGTAAAGAATACATTTAATAATTATAATGTGGGGTTTGGATAAAAAAAAGCCAAAAATGTGTGTAATTTGGGGGAGCGAGGTATTTTCAATGTTCTTCCCAATATGAGACTGCAAGGTTAAATCTTAGCTTGGCCAAGAATGTGGAGTGTAAGTAGAAATGAGGATTTCTGAGAATGTAGGATTGGAATTTAAGAAAATAAGAGCCAAAGAAATAAGGATGGATAGGCCATTATTGCTCTGTAACCCTTTATGAGAATAAAGCGGATAAACGTGGTAAACTTTGTTATATGGCTAATCAGAGGAAGGGTTGCATGACAGAGAGTGAGCTAAGGTGGCATGAGGATCCACTTTGCAAATATTGGAGGTGCACAAAGGAGTTATCTTAAATAACATTGATGAAACAAAGAAGTTACTAGTTAAACATAATCATGTGTCTCACATTTACTCTTAGTCAGCCTATTTCAACAATAGTTCTCGGCTATATGATGTTCATGTCCAATGACGTATTCTGATACCAGGTGTTCACAGACGAGCTAGAGACTCATCTGTTTGATAAGATTGCCTAAGGCAGTAGGTGTGAACACGGCCTGAAGTGTAACTTAATGAGAAAAATAAATATTTGATGGTTTATGTTTGCCTTAACTCCAATTATCTTACACATTGAAAGTTCATATTCTGTGCAGCTTTCTTTCTCTATTTTTTCAGGTTACATTTAAAACACTGAAGAAGTGGGACATCAGTGTGTCTGTAAAGTCACAGCAGTATCAACATCTATAAAAATATATACATATTGTGAAAAAGTTATTCATTTTTTGTCACTCATTTTGAAAAGTGAGTGACAAAAAATATTCGGTAGGTTCCTTACACTAATACAGTAAAATATTTTAAGGCTTTATTTCACAGTTAAACATTAGAAACAGATGGTGTCAGTATAATCAATTTATTAAAAACTTCTGAAAATTACTTTTTTTTAATTTTTTTTACAACATTTAATTTTTTAAGATGTACCTCAAAAATTAAGTTCAAAGTGACCATAGTTGAAACCTTTCAGCATCACATCCAGCTTCGGACACACTAGAGAAACGGCACCTGTCTGCATGCATAAATAAATAGATAGATGTTATATTAGAATAAAAAAAAACAAACAAAAAAACGTTATTAACCTTGGCTAATGTAACATAATATGAAGCATTCTGAATCTCAGCTGAGGAGAAAGCTAGAATAATAGTTAATACCAGGTGAAAGTATTTGTAAATGTAAAGCGTTTCTGACACGCCTTAAGGTTTCATGTTAAGCGGATATTGTCTGCCGTCACTCCTTTTGTACATGTACTTTATGAGCAATTATTTACACAGGAACAAATGGAAAGTGTGTGTTTTTATTTTAGTATAGTCAGGGAGGGGAAGTACATAAAGTTATATGATGGGTCAGGTCCACTGCATGCAGACACAAGCACTCACACCCATCCATCGAATGCCCATGTTTTCGCGTCGGGTCGTAGCTGTCCTCTCTGCACACAAAAAAAAACACAGTAGGCACTAAAGTGACCAAAGCATTGGACAGAAGTACATCCTTACACAGAGCTCTGACACTGATCTGACAAGGCACTCCTCAGAACTTTAAGAACAGCGAAAAGAAACCCTTGCACTTTCTTTAGTGTTGTTTTACACTTTCTAAATTAGGAAAACATCTTTGGTTTCTGTCATGCGGGGTAGGCTATGTGCTCACTGGTCACCTGCTTCTCCCTACCACTGGCACTGTTGTATCTGCTCACATTCAGAGATTCCTCAGTGTCGCTCACATGTTGCTCAGTGTGAACGAATCTTCTTTACTAACTTAGATTATTTTAAGTCTGTTTGTTAGACTCTGCATGAATAGCCCCATTTGTTAGAACCTTCCAAAACAGTAAAGTTTCTATTGTGAAATAATATTGAAGTAGGTCTGTAAACATAGGGCAAGATCATTTGTTCTGTTAGGGAACTTCTTTGCAGAAATATCAAGCTCACCTCATTTGAAGACAGGATCATTTCCACATTCTTTTATATACAAATGTAAATATGGTTCAACTTTACCCTAAATACACAGAGAATGCCTTATTGCACCAGAGGTCAGAAAAGGCTGTTTTAGAAGCGGATCTTCTCAAAGCATTGTCTGCTTTGAGAATCGGAGGGACACCCAAACTATGGTTCACAAGCAACTTAGCAAATTTAACCACTTAAGCAACAAGTTGAAAACATAAACATTGACTTTTTAGAAGCCCATACATTTACACACATCTAACCTCATAGTTGTAGAAAATACAACTATGAGCCCAGAGCTATAATTATATATAAAAAAAAATCACTTGAATAAGAGGCTGCTGTTTATAGACAATTTGTCGTCTTATTTATTTTTTGTACCAGTTTAGAGGCAGCTATGGTCATTTATGTAGATATACTCCTGCAGTGCTGTCTGGCCTGCATAACCAGGCCAGTTTGGTTTCACATTTGTCTTTATGGGCCGTAATAAGGTACTTTCTCTCAGGAGTGCTGTCCACTTACCTCAGGCAAAATCTATCTGCACACAGGTAAGGCTCAAGGGGCATTGTGGAACAATAAAACCTCCATCTGCTTAGCTACTCAAAGTCATGTTCCTCTTCAGTAGTCTGAAATACTGCTCAGACTGCTTGTGCGAATGCTGCTGATTGTTGTTGGATATTTTTCTCCAACCTTAATTCAGTTTGTGATGATGTGACTACAGGTGTACACGTTGTGGTTAAAAATACTTCAAAGGATTGAGGTAGTGTTGCATTATCCAAAGAGTCATGGCACATACATACATACATAGCAAACTATATGCAAATCTTACTCCTGAGTAAAATGATTTCCATCGATGAAGCACACTTCCTCTTCCTCACTGCTCCAGCCGTCTGCTGACAAATGGGTTAAGGTGCAGTGTTAGTCTTTTTTTTTTTTTTACACTTGGCAGGGTAAAGTTCATTTTCTTGCAATGCTTGGATTTTATGTTGCTCACCAAATGTCCTCTGCTAAAACATTTGCATGTTGTAGTTCTGTCACTTTTATTTTTAATATTTTGAAAGATTTGTTTTAAATTGGAAACTTATGAATTAAGAGTTCCCATTTATGCACAAATGATCAATCTATCCCTATAAATGTTTTATTGACTACCTGTTATTGGTGAAATTATTCTTCCCACCTTTCCTTTTCTTCTTATTGATACAAAAAAACTAAACGGTCACATTTCAATTTTTTTTAGTTGAAAGAATGTGACGCATGTTGTTTTCTCTGTCTTCATGTCAGCAGTTTATCAGTTACTCAAGTCCAAGTTGGTAACTTCCAGATAATTAATGGAGCTGTGCTGATATGTGTCTGCGTGGGAGGATGGGATTTCCACTTTTAGAATGGATAAAAAATTAGGGTCATAAAAAGACAATTGGAATAAAAGTGTTTTGCAATGTTTTTAAACAAGCTTAGAGCAAAGTATCGTGGATTTGACTACAAGGGTAATTCTTTGGTGTAACTGCCTTGAAAAATACAACAAATAATGGAGCTTCACAAGGATATATCTGTAAAATGTGTCATTATGGAAATGGACAAAGGAGATATGACGCTCTTGTAAAAGAGATCTTTGATCTCAAGGAGTTTTATTTTGGTTAAATTAAAGTTGAAGAAATAGCGATTTCTAACTTACAGGAAGTTGCACATGCATTCAGACATAAAGAAACACCACATGCAGTATATTCTGTGTGTTTTTATTTGCTGAACCAACCCTGAAACAAAATGTGATCAACCTTGACTTACTTAATTGACCTGGTAAAGTGCTTTGACCTTGTCAGCACAAGGACTTCTATGCTCCACCAACGCACTGGCTTTGTGCCAGGACCTCTCAGGTGATTATACTCCACTGGGAATGGAAGGTTAACATTAAAATCAATGTCTCCTGTACTTTCAGGCATTCATGACTAACAGTGGTCTAAACTGTGCTGTATAGTTTTACCCTGAGAGTATTTCAGTCTGTTTTCTGTTTCTGAATGCATCTCTGGGGGTTTCTGTTTGCCATCACTTGAACGTCTCATCAGGCAAAGGCCAAAGTTCGGTGGGCCTTAATCAGAAAAAATACTGTTTAATGATTGTGCCATTTTAAGGAGACTTTAATACAGACATGAACTTAGTCTGGAGACTTTATAATTTTAACAATATGTTGAGTTCAGATTAAATGCACTGAAGACAGTTTTAAGTTTCTAAAGTTATTTCAGTATGGTTGTTCTCCCCAAAGTATTTCTATTGCCACAGTCTTTGCAAATGAGAGTATGAAGCTCAGTTGATACAACAGAGTTTAGAAATGTTGTAAAGATCGATTGTATTCAATGCAAACTCGAGTGTCATAACACTGTCCTGCATTATTTGTTAATGTTTAGCGATTTCTGCATGGATTACATTGATATTTTGTTTTGCTCTGTGGTGACTAATCAGTTGATGTTTTTCCTTTGCCACTAGATAACGTAGCTGTTTCTCTTAACATAAGCAAACAGTACACCAATACACAGAGGAGATGCATTTTCTTTCATGACTGAATTAATCAGGGAAGTATATGCTCATTCAAAGATTACATGAAGAAGGCAGTTTGCCCATCTGCATTTAAATTTATCAGTATAATTTAATGAGTTATTTGCATTTGGCACATTTTATGTGTAACCCTGCAAGAATAGCCAGAATCTAACTATAAAGTTAGTTATCGTTACAATTCACAAATTCTAAATGTATCTTAGTCTTTCACTTGACAATTTCTTCCTCAGAATTGGTAAGCACATTTGCAAAAATCAGCGTCTTGATAAGGTAGACAAGCCATGGTGTGGATCTATATAAACTTCATGTGATCAGTAAAAGGGCTCAAAAGTCTGTAGGTGCAAAGAGTGACTGTTCTGTCTACGTGCATTGATAAAGGCACCTCTTTCACGTGTAACGTAATGAACCTCCTTAAGAATGCCATGTTTGATAGGCTAGATGGTTTCATCTCAGAGTGTCGTCTTATATTCATATATTGCACAAATCAGCAAACCAGCCTAAGCTTCTTTGGGGATTATTATTGTTACTAATTGGCCTGATCATTGTTGATGATGTCACTTTTACATCCACGTTTTTCAGCATACCTAAATGTATGTATTTGGGTTAAATATCTACCTTGTTTTGTCTCCAAGCGCCCTTTGTTTGCAACTTTGGACCATTATTATCTGTAGCTTCTGATAAGTTATCAGTAGATCTCTGTTATTGGGTAAGCACGAGCAGTGGAGCGTTGGGGAATGCTGAGCTAGTCATTCGCTAGAAGATTAGGGTCACCAGGAGTAAGGAGCTCTAAGCTCCATTTAAAAGCTCTGACCATAATTCACTAATTCATTCCCACTCAGTCTTATCTGTAGGTGACACATTGCATGAGGAAAATCACAAGAAATTGTCTATGGCAAGTTTTTGAGCTCTACTAGCATACCAGGAGATTTTTACCCAGTTTGGAACAAGGCTGGGATGTGCCTCGCAGCAGCACACACACTGGGAGCTCTGAGGTTACTTGGTTCACACCCAGCAGGTCTTGCACCCATCGCCCTGCCCTCCGCTCAGTGGCTTTGTCATTCCAGCTGTGATCGTGTCAGTGAACAGAGAGCATTATTCATGTCCTCAGAGGGGGGCAAATCCTAATTGAAATTCCGGTCTTTCCTACTGGAATGAAGTTGGTCCCGAGAACACCAACTGTATAATCCTGGCCCTGTCACCTTGAAAGGCCCGTCTGAGGAGTGTTTCTTGGCAGCACAGCAAACCAATTCGACACAATAGCCATGTATCTGCGAAAAATGGGAGAAATGAAGCAGGACAGGATTTAGTGTGAGTTGCAGCGTTGCAGTGCTCATTTTCAATAGTTTAGTGTGAACCTGTCTTCTGTACTGCAGTAAATAAAGGGCTGGACTGTCTAGGGTTCCTGGCTGTCAGTGTGGTCTGCATGCTAATGACTGGGTGAATGAATCAGTGGCATTCTGATAGTGGAGAAGTGAGTACAAGGAACCCTTTTCTTTTTACTGACAAAAAACTCAAGTTTATCTCTCTCTCTTTCTCTCTCTCTCTCTCTCTCTCTCTTTGGTCTGCAACTTCAGAACAGGAAGTACAAATATTCATTTGTTAATGATAAGAATGTTTTTGTTGGTTAAGTGATGACTGTAATGTCAAAAATTTGGAGCTGAAACTAAATGTCTATTTTTTTCTTCATTCAGCCATAAATCAGTGCAAGAGTATTTTTACAAATATTTTGCTGGAATTTACTGTCTAAATGTGCCAAAATGGACTGCTTCAGATGTTATAAAATATGAAACGTATTGTTTCAAGAAAAAATAATACAGACCCGTCTTTGTGTATTACTGTCAAGCATCTTGTTCTAGCCTGTCAGCCACTCCTTGTCAGGTGTGTTCCATCTTGTTGCTTGATTAATCAAGACCAGTCTCTTTGTGTTTGCATCTAGAACGTTAAGGTACTGTTGATTTCTCTTGTTGTAAAATGCACTGACAGAGTCCAATCATAACCATGTTTGCATGAGGGAACAAAAGACAGGAATCCACTGATTAAACTAACCTGAGCTTTTCTGACTCGATCACTGCAACAAGACTGATGTATGCTGTGTTGTTTTTCTATTTATGTTCAGATGTATTGTCCTTTATTTATTTATTCTTTTTTAGCACAAATGAGGTGCTCTGTCTTTTACAGTATTTGCATATAATAACTTCCATGGCACTCTGACTCATCTTGGAGTCAGAGTTGTCAAGTGGTTGGGAAACAAAAAGCATAGATCAAAAGGCAGATGTTCAACAGTGTGGCAAGGGTAGAAGTGTAACAGGACAATATAAATGTCACTAAATCAGACTAATTAGTTAAAGTTATGCATCTAGTAGAATTATGTGAACTGACATGCATACACAGAAAATGTAATCAGCCTGCCGATATCAAAATAAAAAGTTTCTTTACCTAACCTCTCTTTTCTGTCCCTCAGGGATCGAGCTGTGTCTGCCAGCATGGAGGTTTTCCATGACCATGGTGGCCAGCTTTGTGGTTTTGGGTGGTCAACTGCTGATGCCCGGGGTGGCATACCTCTGTCACGACTGGCAGGTACTCCAAGCTGTCATCATCTGTCCGCTGCTGCTTATGCTATCCTACATTTGGTAAGAAAAGAAGAAAAAAAAACTTAGCAATTTGCTCCAGGATAGTTCAAAGTTCTCTGTTTTTGTATTGTTTTAAAATACAAAGTTTTACCATATGGTCAGACCAGCAAAATGAAAGAATTCATCCAAGAATAAAAAGGACGGAATGAGTGAAGAATGACGTACTGATCAGTTGAGCTGCTCATCAGGATTGCATTATTGCAGTGAGACTGTGCACTGTGTGTACATATTTAAAATCTGCTGGAAATAAGATGTGTTTGCCGAATTTATTTAGGGAAGTTTTTTTATTTTTGCTGTGACTCTCTTTCACTTTTATGAAGCATTGATGAGCATATAGTCAATATGTGAAAGAATAAGAGCTAACACATTATCATATTGAGGATCTCATTAATGCCTTCTAAGCCTTTTTGTTTAGAAGATTCAACAAAATTCCATAGCTGATCGCTGATCAGCAATTGCTACACAAGAAATGTCCATCGCTTTAGTGCAGAACTTGCAGGAATTTCCAGTAGAGAAGTGAAACTGTAGACATACATGACAATAGCCACAGTTTTCCAGCTGCATTCTGTAAGTAACTGTTTTCAGATCTACACTTGTGTAATGTAATCATGGGTCAAACTGATTTATTTATTTATTGTTTAACGAAAATGCAAGAACACCCTTGCATTTATTCCCACTCAACAGTGAGACATGATTAAAATGTTGCTACTCAGCATTTTGAAGTGGGTTTGCCCTGCATAAATCTCAGATGTTTAGTTTGACTGACAGTAAGAAAAGGGACATCCTAAAATGGCCAAGTCACATGCATGGCTGAGGGTTGATCGAAAGTGAGTAGTGTGGCACTCTTTCCTCAAACTAATGCCAGAAACTGGCAGATGGCTACAAGAAATGTCTCTCTGAACATATTTCAGCAGACGGTGGAAACAGTAGCATTAGAGGGCATGAGGTTTTCCTGAGACAGAAGATAGATTTCTGTTAAGATCTGTTGCATAAAGTTCAGAATAAACTTTTTGGCTGTGTAAGTACAATTAAAATGCTTAATTTTACAGACATATATATATATTTTTTGATTAGACCATGATAGTTGAACATTAATTAACAAAAATGTAATATTTTATGGGGCCTCCTAAGTTTTTGAATTACTGTAACATTCACTTTTGTCTAAGTGCGGTCATGTCGTTCTTTGAAAACTTTCGAAATTTAAAAACCTGAAAGAGTTTGGGAGAGTAACATTAAAATTGAGAAATGTTCGAAAGCGGCCCAGTGAAGTAAATGCAGAAACAGCAACCAGTAAACTTTTAAAAGTAGGGGAATCAGTTGAACAGGGTCTCTGGTTGTGAAGACGTGTTTCTTTCATTGCAAGTCGCCAGCTCCACAAATTGACCGATGATCAAACAGGGCCAAAAAGATCAAAGCTTAAGTGTAGATAACTCTCCCATAGAAATTCACTGACAACCATTCCAAAGATTTGTTCCTCTACTATATTGAGGGGATTGTTGTGCTGCACTGCAAAAATTTGTAAACCAAATCTTTTGTGAAACGGGCAGGAAAGATTTGACACGAGCCAAAACAACTTATTGCAGCATTCACCACCTCATTAGCATGTTCTAAACTCTTAAAAGCGATTGTTTTGGACTTCAGGCGTTGTGCTTAATCTACTAGCTTTTTTTTTTGAGATGCAATCATTCTATTAAAGAAGCTGAACCTCCCACATGCATTTGTGAAGCCTATATCTATACAAATATCTGGTAATGGCGCATATCAAATGACAGCAGCTGTAGCTTTAACAAAGGCTGCGAGAGAGTGTCACCTAAAGTTAGATAATACTGTCTCGCTGGAAGAAACCTGGTTGTGGTTAAATGGCAACGTGTATGACAGAGTGACATTTCAACCAGTCTTTCAACTGGTTGAAATGTTTTTTAATTGCATTGACCTTTTTCTGCTCTGTAACAACAAAAACACCCCCCACTTATTTTACAGGATTTTCCCTGAGTCGCTGCGCTGGTTGCTGGCAACCCAGCAGTACTGCCGATCCAAATGGATCATGGGACACATAGAAAAGAAAAATAAAGTGAACCTGGAACATGATGCAGATAACATCCTCGCAGGTAATAAACCAATCACATTTTCTAATTCATAGATATCAGATTCAGTTTGTAATGTCATAGAGGTGCGTCTCAATAAATCAAAAATGTGATTGAAAAAAGTTTTTTTTTTTTTTTGTAACTCATTCCAGAAAGTACAACTTACGTGTTGTATAGATTTATTACACACAGTAATATATTAATAGTTTATTTATGAAAATTTCAATAATTATGGCTTGCAACCAATGAAAACCAGCAATTTAGTTAAAATATGTCACAAAAGGTCAAGTTGACTGATCACAGAAGTCTGTGTCCAAAGCATATTGATGGAAAACATAGTGGAAGAAAAAAACGTATTTTGGTTTCTTTATTTCACTAACGTTGGCCCACTGGAAAGTGTGTCAATGTGCTGTGCAGTATATGCGTTTGGTACTTATGTAAAGCTCTTTTTGCATGTATTAACACAATAATGCATTTGGCGTGGAGATTGGCCTGTGGTTTTTGTTTTAAACTGCTATGGAAGTCAAGGTTGCTTTAATAATGACCTTTGGTTTATCTACAGTGTTTGTTCTGGAATCTATTATCTTCTCTCCAGTAATTCCTCATATTTTGTCTATGGGGTTAAGATCAGAGGGACCACTAAGACTCTTAAAATGGCTTCGTTTACCATCAGTTCCAGGGTTCTGTTATCCATGGTGCTCTTGAACTCTTTTTTTTTTTTTTACCACACGTTTTCCCTCCACTTAAGATTTTATTGGTATTCTTGGATACAGTGCGCTGTAAACAGCCAGCATTATTAGCAATGACATTTTGAGGCTTACCATCCCCCCTTGGAGAGTGTAAATAAAGGCTTGCTGAAAAAGTGTCCAGTCGGCAGTCTTATCTGTGTCACAAAGATTTCACCTATTGGTATTCATTTTCTGAACTGAAGTTTGAGTTTTTATTAAATTGTATTGACAAAAATGAACAGAAAAAAAGTATATCACTTTGTTTTTATTGAATTTGTGTAATGGTTTCACTTTTTGAACTACATAAGTGAAATCCAATAACTTTTCATTACTATTCTAATATACTGAGATGCACAGGTATATTAAAAAGTTAGATTCAGCTAAACATTTAGTGAAAGCATTTTATTTATTGTCATATGCCAAGCCTGTCCACTCAGTCTGAAAGACACTCGTTTCTCCAGCTGTGCTTTCCTAAATTAGACAAATTGACAAGGTTATGTGGATTTCCTGTCTTGTTACCATAGTAACATTCCACTAAAGAGGTGGCAGTGGGAGCTGCACATTACATTATGACACACTCAAGCGTTTATTAATTTTATTACGGCCCGCACAACTGAGGATGAGCTGAAGCAAATGGTCAGATGGCAGATGGGGGCAGGTCAGGCACTTTGACCCTGTGTAAATTTTTCTGTTCTCAGGGGACCAGTCAGAGCCAAAGCAGACAGATCTGTGTTGATGACATGGCACATTGCATTTGTGTCGAGCTGTAAAAGTGAATCACTGATTAACATGCTGCCTTTTTGTACTTTTTGCTCTGAGAAATCAAGCAACTTTGAAACGTAAAAGGATCCGTTTCTGGAAACAAGCCCAAAGGGGAACCACTGATTGTTAAAGTAGCACTTTTTTTCTTTTTTTTTTTTTACTAGACAACAGTGGATGTGAGCTGATGCAGCAGTTGGGCAGAACATCTGCTACCGTATGCTTAAAATTTTCCCCTCTCAGACTTATAGGCTGTCTCAGTACAAGAAGAGCTCCCGCACACTATCGCATGCAGTGCATAAAATGATGCTAATTACGCCATCTTTGGAAAATTCACTCGATGATGTGAGCAGGAATAACCTTACTCAGTGTTTTGAGTCTTGGCCAGGGAATCACCAGAAAGACTGCAGGGCTTTCAGCCCGAGATTAATTTCAGGGGGTGGTGTGGAACGCTGACACTTTTCTGAGTCGACGTGAAAGTACAATGCCACATATCAGAGGTGTGTTTCTGTGGCAACCTCAAATCTAGTATCAAAACATCCACTGTGTGCTGCGTCACATTGCTGTACAGGGTGTGTTGCTTTCTCAGAAACCTGTTATATTCAGTCAGCCGAGTCTCGCGTGAAACCTGCGCACTCAATATTGTGTGGCTTTATTATTGGATCAATGTCAAGGTTTCCTTTTATTGATTCGCAACTGATTTAAAGAACATTTTGCTAGTTTTTGTGCGTGTCAGCATAACTGCCTGTATTTGAATCCATATAAAAAAAAGAAAAGAAAAAAACACTGTCCAACAATTTGTCCACATATAATAAGTTCAGATTGCTTTTGTAAGTTTCTTCCTGGGGATAAAATGATGTCAACTGCCCAGAAAAGAATGCGACAAGCATGACATGAAATTTGCATCAAAATATAATCCTCCTGGGTAACACCTTTAGAAAATGGAATAAAAAAAAAAAATGCAGGATTAAAAAACTAAATAAATCTTTACCTTTTGTAAATCTGTGGATTAAAGCACGGATCAGTACAGATAGCTTTTAGGTTTTATGTTCCCCACTAGGGATGCCACTAACTACTAGCTATTTATTTTATTCATAGTTTTGCTAGTTATTTACCTATATTAGTATGTTTTGTCTTTAAACAAATACATTTCTACAGAAATAAATTAGGTTTCAGTTTATTATTTCTTTCAATAAACTTCTGCAATGATTCAACTCATCAGATTAAACTATAGTCAGAGATGTGTTTTCAACTACACATGTTTTAACTACATCTTCTAGCATTACAAAAATAAACAAATTAAGCCCTCACTACTTAATTCTTTGTAAATTAAAAAAAACAAACAACGGAATATTTAAAATTAATAAATATGATAAGACTGAGCTGGAAACAAACAAAAGTAGAACCTAATTTCTTCATGTATGCAAGTCTGAAGGAAAAAAAATGGAGGCCGTAACATTTAAACTCTAAACTCTATGGAAACATTCAAATTTTATATACTAAACACTTAACATATGAGACGAGTATATGTCAAATTTGTGAAGCTCATTTGGCAGCCAAGGAAAAGCTAAGGTGGCTTTGTTTCTGTTGTCAGCTCTTCAGTAGCCTATGGGTGTTGTCTTTTCAATGGCTCACCATGAATGCTGCTCTTGGTGCTATTGTTTGGAACAAAACCGCAGAGAAATCTCTGATCGAACTTTTGTGGCCTGGCTTATTCAAAAGTGTAGATGCTTTATCTCACAGTGACCAGAGCTGAAGATCGCTGATACTCAACCTGTTTAGTAGTCATGTTCAGCACTAGAACTGCTGCATGCTGCAGTCATTGGTTTCTCTGCATACACAGTAATCTGGAGGGCAAAACTTGCAATATTTGTTGAAATCTTAGGAAAACAAAATAAGGCAAAATTAGAGAACTACAAAAACATGTATTGTCTTAAAATACACTGTACTACAGGAATGTTATAGCCTACCCTTCTACTTATTTAATTTGTGTTTCAGGTGTAACTTTGGTTGCAAAAAGTAATCAAAACAATGGAAATAAAGAGAAAATAGACAAAAAAAGATATTGGGTCAAATTCTACTAATTTGTTCTTTAAATACACTCACTGAAGAATAGTTTGAATAAAATAATTTAACTGCTGTGGTTTCAATATTGACCAAAATTAATGATTATTAGCTTTCTTTTTTTCCAAGTAACAAACTGTTTTTTAATTATAAAATCTCAAAGCATTTTCATGTGTTTCATTTACTGCCCTGTATGTTTGTTCCCAGAACTACAAAATGCTCTTCAGAAGAAACCCAAAAGGACATGCATCGTGAAAATGGCTGGTACGAGGAACCTGTGGAAGAACATCGTCGTCCTGTGCGTCAACTCGTAAGTGTCAAATTCGTGCAGATGCTGGAGAAACGTGCATGTCTCCGAGTTCTAATGCATGCGAGGATTCGAGAACAATGGCAGGAGGAGCTCCTGCTTCACATAAATAAATGGGTGGGGGTAATGCCAGTCAGCGCCGCCATTTGGTGCACTCAAAATGCCAATATAAACCTGGGAGTTCAATACAACATTGATCTTCAGCTCTATCTTCTGCTTTGCTGCTTCTCTCTGTTTTTATCCCTGATGGGATTTCCCCTCTTCTCATCTCTCCATCTGAGGTCTCATCTGTAGCTGTATCCATACTTCAGTGTGCGGTGCCCCTGACTCCCTCAGTTAGCATAAATTTTACATGAGTTCTGCCTGTGGGAAACATTAGACAGCCAGAAGAGAGAATGGGGATGTTTGGTTTTAATGTGTGTGCCTATGAGCTCTGCTCTTTTGTGCCAGTAAGCCAATGTTTACATTTGTGAGTTTTCATTTCTTCTTTTTTTTCTGTATCATAAGCTGAAAAGAGAGTCAACAGGACGATATTAAATGCGTTATTCCCACTGTATTCTCCTAACAGCCTGATTTTCTGTTTACTTTTTAATCAGGTTAACAGGCTATGGGATCCACCACTGCTTTGCCCGGAGCATGGTGAGTCCAGAGAATGAGGAAAAAACCATATTCCGTGACTTCTATGCAGAATATTACACCAAGGCTGGTATAGCAGTGGCATCGTGCATTGCGTTGTGCCCAGCAGTGGGCCTGATGGGCCGGCGTGGTGGACTTCTGATGTTCATGATCATCACTGCTCTGGCATCGCTACTGCAGCTGGGCTTGCTGAATTGTGAGTAGTTCATGAAAAAAGGGGAAAATTCCTCAGTTTTTTTAGAATAAGACACCTTTTCCAGTGTGGTTTCTTGAATTAGACCATATATAAGAAGCTCTTTTTTTGCCAACATGCAAAGGGCTATGTGTGATAGAAAACTCCCTGCACAGCATCCTGAACATCATTACAGTGACATATGGAGGTGTTGCTATAGGGATGTTATTTTTTTGTTTTTTTTGTTTTTTTTATTTTTTTTATTTTAAAAGTTACAGAAAGGATAGTCAATGTTGAGGAGAATATGGATGAAGCAACACACAGCGCTGTCCTGGAGAGAAGAACCTGTTTGAGATAAACTGTGGTTTGCTTTATTTTTAAACTGGATCATTCAGACCTCTGGATTGGAACAAAAAAATATAGATGAGTTAACCTTGAATAAACACAAAAAAATCAACTCTGGCTCTGTTTATTTAAAAAAAAATAAAAACTGTCAATTAATGAATGAAATGCAGTTTTGTGTTATGTTTGTTCAGAAAAATTAAGAAACTTAGAAGTAAGTAAAATGCAGACATTTTTAAATGATCGTTTATTTACATTTTAGACATTTATTTTGTAGTTCACAAATAAATTCGGGCAGACAATTATCCGTTGTAGCTTTCAATCATGCCGTTATTATGAGTTGGAATGCTTTGCAGGGCATGAAACTTAAATGATTCTAAACACATGCTTTCGAAATGTACATAATGTTCTGCCAAAATATTTGCGTCACAAGTGTAGATAAAGTGTTTGCAGTTGAATGTGAAACATTACACCATTTGGTAGTTTTTATATTCTTATCTCCACCTTATAATCCTATTTTCTGCTAGTAGTTGGTGGCAGGTTTGGACCTGAGCAACATAACTGTCCAGTGGGATGTTCTGGAGGGGTTGTTGTTCTGCTTCTTGTTTTTCTGTGCACTCACTTGGGAGCAGCAGCACCCCCCACTGTTTTGTGCTGTATGAGCACTGTAAAACAATATGGCAGCACAACACAGCTTCCCAAAAAATCTGAACCACAAATTGATCATATCTCTGGTTCTAATTCCAAAATACATGAGGTGTTCAAAGCTGAACTGAATCGTTAGTACACGGCTCAGAAATTCATTATGCATAGTTTAGGATTCGTGAAACCTTTAATCTAAGTGTTAAAACACAAAAGAACCGATAATAGTTACTCTTTGCTGTTCTTAGAGTAATAACCCGACAAATTGCATGTTTTAGTCACTTTATGTCTAATGTCCTCCAGATGGTCCAAAATGCACAGCACTGTTTGTTCAGTAACAAACTACACCTACTGTTTGACCAGGTTTTAATTTCTTGTTTGAGTGCTTGTGATGATTGTTCCCACTTTCTCACTAATCCATATCCATTCATCTCTTTGTCATTTCAGTGCTTTGGAAGTACAGCAATCATTTAAATATAGGTAGGTCCAGCTGGCTATTCCTTATATTGTCACTAATTGCATTTGCTGATATAGTTTTGATAAAATGTTAATCACTAAATAACTGCCTCTGCTTTGATAACTTTTTTTTTTACCTAATTTGTTGATACGATATCATATTGAACCATTTTGACACTGTAATAGAAAATTTCGTTGTCAGTCTTATTTCATTTTTGATGGAACTGATGATACTTTGTCTCATTTATTTACTGATTATATCTGCTTTGTTTTTGTATTTCTGCAAGATGTGTTTGTCCATTAAATAAGTTTGCAGATAATGTTTAGATGTTTCGACAGTTGTGATAGCAGAAGAGACCTGAAGACATCTTGGGTAAAATGCTTGATCTGGTGATTGTCTTAAAGGACTGACGGGTGTAGAATGTAGCTTGTACCCTTATTTGACCTGAACCCATGGCAAAGAAGAATTAGAAGTTTCTCCTGAAATCCTTATCAGCTCTCTTTCCTGCTATAAAATCCTCCTCTCCATGAGGTGAGGGATAGTTCATGAGGTGGGGGTCAGGATTGTCTCTGTGGTCCATTTCGTAGTAGAGATAAGATCAGACTTTGGGTGGGTCTTTATCTTACTGTGACTATATAACGATGTGATGTGTGTTGTTCAGGGCTCTTCTCCTGACTGCGCTCAGTGAGAAGGGTCTTCGAACGCTTTTGCCTTCGAATAAAGAAACTTCAAGACAAAGATTAATCTTTCTCTAATTATGGAAACAAATTCTCATTCCTTGATGATGAAATTTCCATAACAACACATCATCACATTTAAAACATATCACACGGGTTAATGCATTTTCTTGACAAGGTTTTGAAAGTTACTTGTGTGGCATTTTCTTAGCTGCCAGTGCTGCAGAAAGGAGATCGTAATAAAGATTTGGATGCAGTTATGGTCATCTTACGACTTATTTGTTTTGGTTTCTTTTTTGAACCTCAATGGGAAACTAGAAGATCTCAAATTTCCCAGTTATAACACTGCAGTGTGTAGTTGTGTAGATAGATTGTTGTGCAGTCAGTTTAATGTTTACCCAAACGATTTAAAAGTTTATGTGATTTTTACCACTTTGTGCAACATAAAATGCCATAAAATGCTGAATTATGACCTTCAATTTCAGTCTCTGAAACTTCAGATTCTTCTGTCCTCATGTAATAAAACACATTTATTGGATTTAAGCTGTCCACATTACAACTATGTTAAACAGCCTGATCCATCTGGTTATGTCCCTGCTGTTATCATGGCTGCGGTGGGGAAGATAAGTTGTGTTAAGTAACTGCGGTCTTTATTCATATCATAATCTTCTTTTTGCTTAGCTCTTTTCTTTTTATATTCAGCTGGTTAAATGTTGAATATTTAACCAGTAAAATATGTCACTGCCACACATTCCACAACACAATATAGTGCTTAAAAATGTATAAGTAATAATGTATTGTATAACTTCAGATCATGTCTTGTATCCCTCACACAAAAGCTTATACTTTTTCTTACAAGCCTCTATTTTGTGCCTCTCTTTATGTAGACTGTAACGACTGTAATTTGTTTCTTGACAGAATTACACTTCTAACAAATAAAAACAAAATTACGTTTCTAAAAAATGCATTGAAACGTTACACAAAGTACTATAATGCATTTACCTTTTGATATAAGGTGCTGAGTTAAATTGTTTCGTGTGTCTGCTGCTTCTTCAGAACAGAAAAAATCTACGCTGAATAGGAATTTCTCCATTGCCTTCTCCATCATCGGTATGTTCTCCTCCCACGCAGTCAGCAACCTAAGCATCTTCTTCTGTGCTGAAATCACTCCCACTGTAATCAGGTAATCTACACCATTGTCAACATCCATCAGAGTTTTGGAGAATGTGTAAAAGTAGAGAGGGTTGTTTTGTTCCCATTTTATGTCATTTCATTTGGTATTTAACGTTTAAGGTTTTTTTATTGTTTATTTATTTGCATTCTAAACACTGCTGACTTGATGTTTACCGTTTCTAAAGTTATGTTACTGGCTCTACCTCCTGGTGAATCTTTGAATTACAAAATTGAACTGCTTTCAGGAAAAAAAAATCTGTTCTTCTGCAGATATCTCTGCTAAGTATGGTCATTTAAAAGGAACTCCAAAGAAAATGCCTCACGAGCACCATCTGGTGCTGCATTTCAGTAATGCCATAGGAGGCAAAAGACTACTTAGAGTTGAGAGTCAGGTGCTGCTGTTTGAAAATATAACAGATCATAAGAATACATATTTAACAGCAATGATTTGGAGGTATACCCAGGGTAAGGCTTGGTTTTATTTCTGGTAGGTGTCAATGTTTGTATCTTGTTTTAAGATATGCATATGAGCATTCTTTAAATAACATTGTTAATATCTTTCTTTGCAGGGGTGGTGGTGTGGGCCTGGTGCTGGCCAGTGCCGGCTTTGGCATGCTTACTGCACCAATCATGGACCTCCACAATCAAAAAGGCTACTTCCTTCACCACATCATTTTTGCCTGCTGCACTCTCATTTGCATTATTTGCATTCTTCTCTTGCCTGAGACCCGTAGCCAGTCGCTCCCTGAGACCATCGACGATGGTGAGAACTACACTCGTCAGCCACTTCTCCTCCAGAGGAAACCGGGAGAACAGCACCTCTTGCTCCATCAACTAGAGCCCAATAGGGATTACTCCAGAGTGCAAGACACACCACTGCATGAGACAGCCAACGTTGCATTGTCAACCATGGTCTCCACTGCCTCTTCGGCAATTGATTTGACTGTTTTGGCAACTGGAGATTTGTCTGTAACCAATAATTTGAAGGAAGGACCAGACCTGCTTGAGCCACAGGACCCAAGCGGTCACTCCTCTCCATTTCCACTATCAGTCTCTGCAATGACCCGAGGTAAAGACCTCATCATACAAGCTAACAAAGAATGCCTGCTATCTTCCAGTCCTTTACACAAAGCCCCATGCGCCACAGATCCACTTTTAGCAGATGCAGAAGAACTTTTGGCAGTTCAGGAACCTGCAGACCTACTAAAAGAGAATATCCGTCTTGAAGTAAATGACACGGCTCCTTCTCCTAAAAATAAGGATGGCACTGGGACTGCTGCTTTGCATGGCTCTTCACCTCCAATTGTCCCCCAAACATTGCCGGCCTCCTTGTTGATTTGCACAACCCCTGTCATTGAGCCCCGACCCAGTTCAACACTAGAGTCCCCGAGCCCACTGGAAAATGACATTGATGAGGTCATTACAACATCCAAGCCGCCGGTATTTGAGGACGCTCCTGGTATTTTAGAAGACCTCCCTCCAACATCAGACCTGGACCGACCTGCCCAACCTTCACCCCCCATTGCCTCACAGTTTGATATTCCCCTTGAGGTAGAAAAGATATTTGATTCTGCATGTACTCCTTACATTAGAAACTCACAGCCACCTCATTTAGATCTGGCGTCCTCCAATGGTAAAGATATCTCTTCTCATTCCTCTACTCCTCCAAGTTTAGTAGCTGTGTCACCAAGACACACGTGTGCTCCACCTACTGACTCAGATCCCACACCCTTTGCTGACTTTTCCTCCGTCAGCACCCCAGCAAGAAGTCCAACTGTCCTCCCTGTCACAGACATTGTGAATACCTTACATCTAGAATCATCCACAGACATTGTACAAGATTCTGTCGTTTCTCTAGATTTAGATTCTGTACAGTCAAATTCCAATGTGGATGTAGTTCCTGCTGAGGCAGCTCCCATCTCTCTAATGGACAGCACTGTGTCCTCCCCCATAGACTCTGGTGTCATAGCTACCACGGACAGGGAGACTTCCAGCACAGAAAACAACACTGTCAACAGCACAGCGTCGACATGATTATGTGTTGCAGCCAAAAAAAAATAAAAAATGTGAAGCTTTATGTGTCGCACCAAGAGGCAGCCACCTACATCTATAAAACAGCATGGAGCTTGGGGGCCTGAGGGGGGAACAAGAACTGCCAAGCCCAGACTTCAGGTACTTCATGAAGACTGTTCCAAACTGGATCTGAGCAGACTTGTCATACACAAGCTGCTTTATGTTCTTCAGTGCTTCTCCAACCTTCCTTATGTCATCTTGGATTTCGCCAATAACTGAAGACCACACAAGTGAGAGACTGCCGCACTGGCTGGTTTGTAACGATGTAATGTCAACATCTGCTCTTCAGGAACATGACTGGAAATCACCAGCGTATAAAGTACTTTCTTTTTTATTTTATTTTTATTTTTTTTGAAAATAAATAAATAAATTAATTAAACAACTTTGGGTGAGAGAGGGAAAAACCACTGTCATTTTGAATGCCCATGATTACAGAGATGTCATCAGCTCTGATGAAGAAATGAAAAAGCCAACGATAACAATGGATGCCACCAATGCTTTTGCTTAAATAAAATGTTTTTAATTTGCGTCTATGAAAAAGGCCTTACATATGGACAAAGAAAATTGGAATGTTACAAAGTACTTTTGCTGTTGTAAATGTAAATGATTTAAATTTGACACCTTGTTTTATTTTTTTTATTTTTTTTCACCAAATACAAATACCAAATACTGCCCTAACCAAAATGAACATTGATGTAGTGCCAAAACATAAATAGCAGTACAGTGTTTTTCCTGTCCAGGGAAATTTATGGGAGACTTATAAAGAGAATGTGAAGTTGATCTTGTACTATGTTGAATTTTGGATGACTGGGTTTGTTTATGTGCCAATTTCTCTAGAGTTCCCATCTCTTAGGCTGTTTTCCCTTTGGGAACCCAACACATTTCTCTCTAACTTCATAATTTTAGATTTCTAATGAGGTTCTTGACCCTAATATTATGTCTCAGCACATTTAATCTCAGCATAGAAAAGGACAAATATGCCTGTCCACTGCTGTCTAAAAATGACCTTGTTTTTAACCATATGCTGCACCATGAAATCAACAGACAACTATATTCACTTGAAATAATTCCAGTTGATTTTCTTTCTTTAATGAGATGTTCGAGAGAATTGGGTCTTGAAGGCAACGGGATTTCAGTGGGACACTGGCTTCTTTCTTGAGGCATCCCTTATGAGATTTGCAAATTCATTGGATTTCATATCATTTTATGAACATTTATAGCATCGATTGCAATTGTGTTTGATAGTCATTTTGTTTTTGTTTTTTTTTTGTTTTTGTTTGGTTATGAAATGTATTTTTCTGAGGGAAAAAAATAACTGCTCTCCCCTTCTCTGCCAACACTTGACAACCAGCCTCTTAGATAAAGCAATCAGAGAAAGGCACAGTTAAAAATAGATGGCACTCCCATCTGAATATGCAAATCCAAATGTGGCGTAACATCAGTCTTTGTTTCCAAACTCTTCTCAGACTAAATAATGAATACCACTATATGTGTTGCTTTTTTTTTGTTAAAGTGAGCAAGAAATAGTTAAACAGCTATTTTTTTTTTAGCACATGGTGATTTTTGTGGATAAGGAGCAACTTTTGTTTGAGAGTTGTTTCAGCCAGTGAAACTAATTGTATGCAAATCCTCTTTTTTTCTAGATATGACCAAGTATGTTAATTAACTCTCGAGCTTGATTCAGTTTTGTTTTTGTTTTATTTTTATCTCCAAAGTATTATTTTTCATAATTCTCCCTGGTGTGCCCTTAATGTACAGAGCTAATCATCCTTATTACAGTATTTGTGGCACCTTATTATGGTGGCACTTTATTTTTGTGCAGTGGGGATAAAGCATGAAATCTATTGTGAAAGTGTAAACAAAACTGTTAAATCTTTGAGGAAAAAAAAAACAAAAAAAAAAAATGAGTTGTCCAAAATGTTTGATGCGATTGCCAATCGTTGCTGCATTGATAACCTATGGTGTGTGTGTGTGTATGTGTGTTTTCTAAATCATGTTATGACATTAACATAGTACGTCATTATTTCCTTACATACATATTCGCACATACACATGCACAACTTACTCTTAAAAACATGCAATACACTACACAAAATGACATGTTCCAAATTGACATATTGATTTTGACAAAATGAAATGCTTTTTCTCATGGAAGTACATTTGCTTCCAAAAGTCCACCTCCAGACTGCAACCTACTTGACTTAGTCACTTGTGTAACAGTTGTAGTACTTTCGTACTTCTTACTTTTGAAGTTCTAATACTTGTGTACAGGAGGATGTGTGACTGTGGATGTGCTACTGTTTACAACAAGCCTCACAATGACCATTAGTAATAATAACAATAATAGTGCCGTACTGTATACCTTGAAAGACAGACAATGTCTTGTGATCTGAAATGTGATAAAACTCTGTAGATTATTTATCCAGGGATGTTAAGGTGTTGTCAGGATTCAATCCATCACTAGACCTATAAAATTCTCTGTTATCATGTGAAAGACCTGTGAAGAGCCTTACACTTTGCTAATTGTTGAAAATGCTACATATCTTTGATTGCTTGAATGATCGATCAAACTCTTAAATCTTTCGAATATGTACGTTTGATACGAGGGAAAAAAAGCTGATTGATTAGGGGTGGTCTTTGATTGTTTCATTATTGGTGTAACTAAGATGTTCATGTGGTTTTCTTATTTCAGATGCAAATAGTGTATGCCACGTTCAATGCTACTACACGTCAAAGCACAAGGAACTGCAACCATTTAAAATAGACTGGCATACTTAAGAGTGAAAGGGAATTTGGATTTGGAAAGCAATGTAGGGACTACTAGTCACACATTAACTTTTGCATTACATTTCCATGTTTGTGAGTGGGTGGATGCCTCAGTTGGCTGAGTCTTCAATGTGTGTGTTAGTATTTATCTGGGTGTGCAGCCAAATTAAAGTTTGAATACTTGAAATCTAAATGCAAATCTGAAGTTAAAAAAAAAACAAAAAACTATATTGATCTTCAACACAGCACAACACTGGTACTGTCTCCTCTTACATCTGTTACTTCACTTTCTTCCATGCAGCTATTTCAGTGCAAAGAGGAGAGATTACGTTGCTTTTTTTTTTTTTTTTTCGCATTTGCATCCAATCCAACTTTTTATTATTATTAGGTTTTTGGTTCACGTGTAACTCCAAGTGAAATGAAGGCAATGTAGAGCAACGACAGCACCAGCGACTGAGGCTATAGGGCTGACATTTATTGTTGGAAAGATAAGATGAATGATCACAAATCAAAGGAGTGGTAAATTAATGTTGAATCCAGCCGATTATTGTCCAGGAGGATGAAGTACCCAATGCACACATTTCAGGTTTTGCTTCTCTTAGTCGAGCGACTCAAAATCTCTTTGTTGGGAGATTCAAATGAATGTAAAAAAAAAAACAACAAAAAAAACAACAACCTTGGATTGTACATTTCTAAGCATCACTTGTCTGATTTCATTTTATTTTAACAGACCTAATGCACTTGTACATAAGCCATACATGTTGAATTAAACCACTATTTATTGATGAAATCTGAGCATTTGTTTCATGTTTTTTCTTTTCTTTTTTTTTTAAGATAAGAACACTAGATCATTTTGTTTTTAAGTAATCCATGTCTTCTTTTCACTGAGCTAGAATTATTACATGACCTATTTTTCCTCAACCACTCATCAAAATGTGCAAGACACAAAAACATTCAAGTAAAGCAGAAATGTTTTGATCTCCATAATTAAATGATGTCATGAAACCAGGTTCTTGCCGAATCGTTTTCATACAGTGACATTTATCCTGCACAATTACTGACATACAAAAAAAAAAAAAAAAAAAAAACAGTTGGAAGAGGAGGTGAGGTGGTGGTGGTGATAACCTAGTCACATAAGTGTGTAACACCCTTAACATAAGATAATATTTTCCCAAACTAGTTCATTTATTCTATGAACTAATTATTTGTAGTTTATAGAATAAAAGAACAATGTTCATTTTTCTCAAGCATACACCTATAAAGAGTCAAATCAGAGAAACTGATCATTTTGCAGTGGTCTCTCAATTATTTCCAGAACTGTACATGATGCCATTATCTGGAATTAATTGCAGTAAAAAGCTGGAGGTGGTATTCTAAAGAAGCGGTGTATGCACATGTAACAACTTCAGCTTTCATGAACAACATGTCATTTAAGAGGAAATCTAATTTCTTTGTCAAGAAATTCGATTTTAAACTAATTGCTTATTGTACATTTATGTTAGAAGATTACAAACCAATTATTCCAGCCAACACTGAAGCAGCTGTGAAGCTGGAGTTTTGCAGTAAAGATGCGCAATGCACACAGCAAAGCAGTGTGTACGACACTGACTCCTCAGCCCCTTCTTTAAACTGAAACCCTTTTATTTTACAATATTTACTTTGCCATGTGAATCTTAAATGTCCACCATTTAACATCCTTGGTGGACATTAAATGGAAAATTCTTTGTCTTGGTATTGCTGTTCCCTTTTTTTAACAAGCTTAACTTTTTTTTTTACCAACATCACAGGTGACTCATGCATTGATAATAGCTAAATAACACACCTCCACACCCACACAGCCTGACAGAGAACTAGTAACTAACTGAGCTTGCACAGAACAGCCTAAATCCAGCAATAAGAAGCAAAAAATTTTCCATGCACGGGACAGGGTGATGTCAGGGAGGGATGATGCAGCAGCATCCCCTAGTGCACTGCATCAAGCCGGGGCACTCCTATTGGCTGAGAGAGATGCTGCGCCGCGCCTAACGTCATCCGGGCAGCAGCGTGTCCATCTATCTCGCCGGATCGACGCACAGTATAGAAATAAGGGTGATTTTGAGAAAGACGCCAGACAGGACAGTGGACGAAGCCTGAGTCGAGAAAGCTCTGCTCCCCCCGCATCCGCAGCTCACCATGAGGGAAATCGTTCACATCCAGGCTGGACAGTGTGGAAATCAGATTGGGGCGAAGGTATTACATTTTTCAACTATTAGGACTTTTTTTTTTTTTTTTTGAAAAGAAGTTCAAGAACGCCACGCTTCTCGTCGTATCAAAATAGACGCATTTGTTTTTATAGCCAAGTATTTAAAACAGAATCTCTATTGAATTTTGGAAAGATAGATACCTAAAATTGACAACTATCAATGACATTTGGACCTGTGGGGTGGGGTTCGGTGGCTGCAGCAAAGTACCTCCACCAGCTGAGTGTCAATCTGCTACCCTGCAGATGCGCAGCGCTAAAAGAAGGCCTGACGCACGCGCTTTAAAGTATGTTTCGCGGTATGTTGACTCTCCAAATCCCTAACGGAAAAAAGTATTTGTCTTCATTAGTTTTGGGAGGTGATCAGCGATGAGCACGGCATCGACGCTACCGGCAGTTACCAAGGTGACAGTGACCTGCAGCTGGAGAGGATAAACGTCTACTACAATGAGGCCTCAGGTAACAGAGGAACGTCTGTTGTTAGTCAAATGCTTCTGAATACTTTACCGCCACATCAGTCTGTTTCTCATCATCACCATCACTGCATGGCCTGACGCTGCACAGATCTCATCTGAATGCCACAACACATTATGTCCACATCACAAGTTTAGCTGCAGGGGAAAATAGGTTGGACCATGGGTGCAGGGAAAAAAAAAAAAAATAGGACAGTGATCTTGCTAAAATGTCTCTCTGTGTCCCTCCCTCTCCCCCACCCATCCTTTCTTTTTCTCTCTGCAGGGAAAACAGGTGCCTGCAGTGTCTGTATAGCTGACCTCAACACTCTGGCTTGTTTCAGATTTTCTCAAGTAGCTGTTGTGGCATGTTGAACTTCATCCCAGTCACACTCTATCTGCTGCTTGTTGCACGCTTCTGTCTGTTTAGCAGAACAACATCAGCGCTTGGGATTTCATTAGTCACCAGCATGTCTTTTCCAGGTGTATTAAGATCAAACTGTGGTCTCGTCTGCTACGGCTGAAAGAAGCTTGAGCAACTCTGCTATTCCACTTTCTATTAGTGTGACATTATCGATCCTTTTGTTCCAGTGTAGCCTGCTGTCGGTAGCCTCACTGACTACTGCCTTTGAACATCTGCATAACAGTATTCTCATGGCTTTTTGATTAGTCAAACAACATAAGAACTTGAGTATTGAGCATAAAAAGAAGGAAAAAATGCATAGGGTATTGCTGATTAGTTTTTTTTTTATCCAAGTGGAGTCTGCAGAAATTCAGTTGGTAAGCAGTGCAGCATGCTGCAGTACTTTGCTCTCTAGAACGGCCCCAGACAAAGAGAGGGCTGGACAAAAAAAAAGCACTTCAAAAATAGTTCTGATATGCTTGTGGCTTTAGCAAATGACACTTCAGCAGTTTAATAGATTTTAATTAAATGTGCACTGTTTTGTGAAAAGTGTATTTGCACCCTTAACGATTGCTTGTGTGTTTGCTGTGGTGTCACACCCAAAACACCCTTTCACTGTAAAAGGTATACACGCAGAGCATGTGCTCTGTTCTCTTGCCCTGCTAGATCCAATCTTTTCTGCAATGTTGTGTTACTGGTTGCAGCATACCTGTGTTTACAACAGTTTTACCTATTGCAACATTTCTGTAGATAACTTCTAAATAAGATTATTGTTCTTGCTCAGACTGATCTGAAATAACAGTGTGACAAAAAAAAAAACATCTTCAAAGGGGTTAAATCACCCTGTGTTATTTTAAACTTTGCCAACATGCAAAATCTTACTAAAGCCTTTTTTTTACTCTTTCTTCTCTCACCTACCATGTGTTCAAAGGCAGCAAATTTGTGCCACGTGCCATCTTGGTGGACCTGGAACCTGGAACCATGGATTCTGTTCGCTCCGGTCCGTTTGGACAGCTCTTCAGACCTGACAACTTTGTCTTTGGTGAGTGAATGTTGAATTCAAACCTTAATCTGGGCAAACTGGAAATAGAAACACATCAAAAACTGCTTCCTTATTCTGTAAAATCTGTGCTGAGTTTCACGAGAGAACACTGCACAGGTGTGTTATTAACCGCACCGCAAGCACAATATGTCCGCAGCCTCTCTCTGTGGTGCGGAAAATATTGGTGATTGTCAGAGTCAGACATCTCTTCTGGTAACTTAGCAGAACACAGGATGCAGTGTGTTGGTTACAAATGAGGCTACAGGAGCTGAAACAATGCATCACAGATGGGCTTTTCATTTCCCCCTTTCTTGGAACTAGACATTCATTACTAACATTCACAAAAGGATGGATGGAGAACTGCTTATGTACTAAGTACTTTATTAGTCACAATATCAATACACTGCTGGGATTGGTGTGTTTAGGGGGGAGTTAAATCACTTTGATCAGGAATATGCCTGAGTTACCAAAAATGATCAGAATGATACTTTTTGACACTCACTGGCCACTTTATTAGACACACATTGCAAGCAGTAGATTCGATGGATGTCAAGTGTAGATTCAAAAAGTTGTAAAATTTTGCTTCAGTTTAACATTATAGCAGTTTCTCTAGATTTGTCAGCTTCCCAGCCATGATTTGCTTCACCACATTCCCATAATGTGGTCCAACTTAGCGTGATCTGGTGACTGTGAAGGCCATCGGAGCATTGTGAACTCTCTGTCAGGAAATCAGTTTTGATTGTATAAACTTTGTGACACGATGCATTATCGTGCTAGAAGTAACCATGGGAAGATGTGTAAATTGCTGCACAGAGACAGACATGTTCATAAACAATGTTCGAGTAGGCTGTAGCATTTAGACAATGGTCCAACGTGTCCAGAGGAAACAAATTCCCACACCATTTCATCACCCCAACCAGCCTGAACCACTATTGCAAGGGAGGATTTGTTTTTGTATCCTTTTTAATGTTGCTTATGCTAAATTCTGATCCTACAATCTGAATGTCACAGCTGATTGAAGACCTATTAGACCAAGCAATGTTTTTTTTTCCCAATCTGTTACTGTCTCACACAGGCATGGTAAGCCTTTGTGAAATGTAGACTCAGTTTCATGCTCTTTGCTGATAGGAGTGGACGTTGGTATGGTCCTCGGCTTTTGTAGCCAACCTGCTTCAAGGTATGACAAATGTATTCAGAGATTATATTTTCCATACCTTTGCTGAACTTCAGCAAGGCATGTTCACCAAGTCTCGATGCCTAAATGCATTTGCTGCTATGGTACTAGCTTATTTACTATTCCTACTGACATGCAATTGAACATGCGTACCTAATAAAGAGGACACATGTCAGGGAGAAAAAGCAAACTAAGAAGAAACTATCATCCTCTTTGATAAATGCGTCAAAGAAACAAAACACAAAAATATGTTTTTTGCAGTAACCATAAACCAAAAACAAGCAAACAGCTTTTTCAGTATAATCACCTTTCACAGGTTAACCATCCATCAATTGTGGGGGGAAGGTGCTATCTCTCCAGCCTTATATGGGTTTAGGGGCAGGACACACCCTGGTAAGGTCACCCATCCATCAAAGGGCAACACAAAGATACACAGAAAAAAACAACCTTGCACAAATACACACTTCTAAGGCCAATTAAGAGAGACCAATTATTCAAAGTCATGTTTTTTGACATGTTTTTGAAACCAGAGTAGCTGGAGAAAACCCACACATGCACAAGTGGAGAACATACAAACTCTATGTAGAAAACTCCAGATTCAAGCCTTGAACCTTCTTGTTGCAAGGCAGTTTTGCTTCCACAGCTGCCACAGTTTAAATCGATTAAATAAAGTCAAAGCAAAATTTGTAAGTCTAAATATTACAGGCTTTTATAAACTAAGATACTGTAATGTTTTATGTATCTTATCTTTAGAGATTGTAATTTGATTTTTGCAATTTTAAATTGCAAAAATCAGGTGTAAAAATGTGGTACTACCAAGTGAAACTAATGCAGCCATTGTGCCAATGTCTCGAACACAGTTCTGCTGCAAATAGTAAAACAACATTGCAGGAAAGTTTCTATGAATGAGCTGCATGAGAACAGGGCCAAAAGATTTTGTTTTACATTTTACAGTGAAATCCAAACTTCATTTGCCTTTCTATGCAATGTGTTTATCAGCTGTGTTAGGATTCTAAGGTTGACATTTGCAGTTTGCGTTTAATTCTGTGTCTCTATAATCCACAGTGTAAATGGATTGAAAATGGTCTTTTTTTGTATTGGTAATTTGATCATCCAGAGAATGACATTTTTTTATTCAGTCAGATTGACTCTACAGCTTTTGTTGACTGCGATTTTCAAACCTTGCCGCAGATTGTCAGTTGGATTTATGATCTGGGTTTTGACTGGGCCAATCTAACAAACCATTCCATTGTAGCATTAGCTGTATGTTTAGTAGTATTGTTTAATTGGAAAGTGAACCTCCCCCTGAGTCACAGGTATTTTCCCGCCTCAGACAGGTTTTTCCACTGGACTAAATTGTATTTAGCACCATAAATCTTCCTGTCGACTTTAACCATTTCCCCTGTTTGCACAGAAAAACTTTTATTAGGAGAAGGAATAAATCGAGAGCCTGCAAAACTATTTGAGAGCATCAGTGTGGAGAGAGCCCTCTGTGGATCATGCTCATTTGTTCAAAATAGTTTGTTGTTAAATTTTGTTTCAACAAGAACTCTCTTTAAACTTTTCTACCATGCAGGTCAAAGTGGAGCTGGAAATAACTGGGCCAAAGGTCACTACACGGAGGGAGCTGAGCTGGTGGACTCGGTTCTGGATGTGGTGAGAAAAGAGTCTGAAAACTGTGACTGCCTTCAGGGCTTTCAGCTTACACACTCCTTGGGTGGAGGCACAGGTTCAGGGATGGGCACACTGCTCATCAGCAAAATCCGTGAGGAGTACCCTGACCGGATCATGAACACCTTCAGCGTCATGCCTTCCCCTAAAGTGTCTGACACCGTGGTGGAACCTTACAACGCCACCCTTTCTGTCCACCAGCTTGTGGAAAACACAGACGAAACATTCAGCATTGACAACGAGGCCCTGTATGACATTTGCTTCCGCACCTTGAAGCTGACCACACCAACCTATGGAGACCTAAACCACCTGGTGTCCGCCACCATGAGTGGGGTGACCACCTGCCTCCGCTTCCCTGGCCAACTCAATGCCGACCTCCGCAAGCTGGCAGTCAACATGGTGCCCTTTCCTCGCTTGCATTTCTTCATGCCAGGCTTCGCACCCCTCACGAGCCGTGGCAGCCAGCAGTACCGTGCCCTTTCTGTGCCAGAGCTCACTCAGCAAATGTTTGATGCCAAGAACATGATGGCAGCGTGCGACCCCCGCCACGGGCGCTACCTTACCGTGGCAGCCATATTTCGCGGGCGGATGTCTATGAAGGAAGTGGATGAGCAGATGCTCAGCGTCCAGAACAAGAACAGCAGCTACTTTGTGGAATGGATCCCCAACAATGTCAAGACGGCCGTTTGCGACATTCCCCCTCGTGGCCTCAAGATGTCCGCCACCTTTATCGGGAACAGCACTGCCATCCAGGAGCTCTTCAGGAGAATCTCGGAGCAGTTCACTGCCATGTTCCGTCGCAAGGCCTTCCTTCACTGGTACACTGGAGAGGGAATGGATGAGATGGAGTTCACTGAGGCTGAGAGCAACATGAACGACTTAGTGTCAGAGTATCAGCAGTACCAGGATGCCACCGCTGATGAAATGGGCGAATACGAGGAAGACGAAATAGAAGATGAGGAAGATGTGCGGCACTGATGAGACACTGGCATTGAACTTGTTGTAGAACACGTGTAGTGTGCTTGAGACACAGATGTTTAATTTAATGTTGCAGAGTGCAGATTAAAACTAAACGCTTATTCTAAATAATGCTGCTGAAAAACATTGCTATTGCCAAAGCTAATTAGTGGTGTTAGGACCTGACAAAACTAAGGGATGATGTATTTTGTTTCCATGATAATGCTTTGCCAATGTAAGAACAAGCACAGACATTTGCTTAACACAGTTTTGTAACAAACACTTCATCAAGCATCTATGGTCTACAGTGTACAATAAATGATTCAAATTAAACTTCATGTCATGTTTTCTTTTTCTTTATGAATAAAATGTGTGTGCAAAGGTTTGAACATATAAATCGAAGCACATTTTTAAAGTTTTTTTTTCCGTACTTTGTTACTGTTATAGCTGACAACTGGGGGCATGAAGCCTAAACTGAGGATTTTGAGAAAGAAACTGGATTTTGCAGGTTTGTCCATAGTGTTTTGCTGTTTTCACACATTGTTTTGAGAAATACACCTACTGTTTCACAAATGGCGGAAATGATTCAAGAAATGCATCAGAGCTGCTGAGAAAAACTGTAGCAAGGATACATTATTGGTATAAATAATGGAAACAAGTCAAACAGACGGAGGCATTGTAATGATTTGTGTTATCCTTACAAACTTGTTTTCCTGTCATCCATGTGAATATTGCCACCCATTTAAGCATACCCTAAACAACATGCAATGGTAGAAAGTAAGATTATAAAAAATAACAAGAAGTTGACGTAAAATTTGTACTTTTGTCTTTTGTTTGTACAAAATACAAGTAATGCTTGCCAAAACCAGGGCCATCCTTTGATTTCCTGAGAAATGATGAACCATAATTTTTTTTTTCCTGTCACACCTATACACACCTTTTAGATTGTGTACAAGCTTGTCATCTCTAGGTAATTTATTACAACCTTTCTGAGAAACACTTGAAACATTCATGAGCCATTGGAACACTACAGAAGTCTGTAGCTCAAACAAAGACACCTGTTGTGACATCCTGTTGTGTTGCATTACTTTGCAATAAGGTATCAAACTGCCTCGTTTGAGCAACCAGGAAGGAACACAACCATCTCTAACTGTGTTTACTGAACACATTTAGAGAGTAACAGTGTGAAGAAAGTGAAATAACCCATGCAAAACTGAATGTGATGATGGATAAAACTGATATGATCAGTCTGTCCTAGGACGGGAACACAGTAACAAGAGCATGCATAGAGAAACGGAAAAACAGGCTCCAGGACTGTTTTTGTGCGTCAGGTCACACCCATAGACTGTGGGGAAACTAAGAATTTTCTTTCATTTCACTGCTGACGGAAACCAAGTGCTTCAAGATGAATGATGGCCTGAGGAAATAACTTATGGGAAGGTAGAAACCTAGATGTGAGGCAGTGCTTACTTACAATAGGCCAGGATACTAAATGCAAAACAACTTTTCGTTTTGGTGTTTCCCTGTGAAAACCAAAACGAAAATACAGCTGTTAAATAAATACCAGCTGTCTATTCACTAATACTCTCTAACAAACCTGTGAGGCCTTGACAGAATATCTGTAGACAAGTAAGATTTAATTACACGCAGACAGGACAGGTCTGTTAAGAACCGTGTGACTCCAGAAAGCAGTTGTTTGACTGGATTTGAATTTAGGATTAACTGATTAAAAAATACATACACAAGCTGGACGCGCAAAGCTTTTAACAGGTAAAAAAGTTTTCTTTCAGGCTTTACCTAGATCATCTGGCACTATCTCGTCTTTTTGTGAAATCTACTCTGAGAACCTTTTTGTATGAGCTGTCTCACAAGGCAACCTGTTGTTCCACACAAGCATGCTACTGTCTGCTTGGCTGAATGTGAAATATGAGCTCTGCTTAATGGAGGAGGGTTCAGCCAGCTCCTCCCTAGAGTCTGACTGTATTTGTCAAACAAAAAAACATTGTAATTACATTCTTTGAGCACACAGAGCAAAAAAGTATTTCCAAAACTGAAAAGAGATGCAAATATTTAAAAGCTTCTTATTTTCAATTTAATTGAAAAATGTAACTGAAATAAAAAAAATAAATCCTGGAAGATGTTCAATAAAAGTTTAGGAAAATATTCTGTAAGAGAGATTACAAGCATTGTTCTCGAACTGCATAACTCCTCTAAATGTTGCATTTTGATCGCAGTGCATCAAAATCAAATTTATAAAAAAAAGACACAGAGAAAACCTTATTGACAAAAATTACTTTATTAAAAACAAGATTTTTAAAAGTGTAAGATTCTGTCAGATGTGATCCATACCCACCGATCTAGTAAAATTCAAAAAATTAACTTACACCTTTACAATTAAAATAACTGATGAAAGATAAGCTAAATATACACAAACGCGTATTCGTATCTATGACAAAGTAAAAATGTTGTTGTAGTCTAAACACGTATTGTTTTATTGTTTGATTTTATACTGACATCAGGTGCAAATAACAGAAACAAATCTTCATTTTCAGGCCAGTTTAGCTCCAAGGCTACATTCCATCAGCATACGACAAAACAAGACAAAAATACAAGCAGCAACAGCAGCAAGAAACCGTATCACCCTGGCATAAGTTATTATTTTGCAATGTAATTCTATATTATTCTAGGAAACCCAAATTACTTGGTGACATACACAAAAAAAAAACCTAACAAAATGCGAGATACTTAATTAAAAAGCACAACACCTTGGGAAAAAACAGGACGACACGATGAACAGTTTGGCACTTATCAGTTTCCATGTACAAATAATTGCAAAAATACCAACATGTGATACAAAGGAACGACAATAAAACAGTGATTATTAATAAAAAATATATATGTTTTTGGTAAGCTGCATTTATTCCATTTTAATAATATAGAAAATATGTTTTTGTTTTTTTTCCAGAAAAATTACACCTTCAGACAAAATAGGAAGTGATGCAACTCTGCCTGTTATAACAGACATTAAGTCACAAATGTAAACCTTTTTAAAAATGTTTTTTTTTCTTGACTTGTTTTTAACCTAAAATAAACATAGGCTTCTCAGTGCTATTGTATGGCATGTATATTATCATACTTTCACTCAGTAGGGGGTGAAGAAAATTATGCATCAAAGAAGTCAGTTAATGCATTCATGGAACTCTTAACACTTATGTGTTTTCATGTGTAAAAGCAGTCAGTATTTGAATAAAGCCAAAGGCCAAGCAGTTTAAAAGTCTGACCCAAATCTCTCTCTGCTGTAGTGCATTTCTTAACAAGCATATACATGTGTGACCTCAGCGGATAAGCAAAACAAGGCAGTAATTTATGTGTTTGACTCGATATTTCTCTCAGTCACAGAGACCTTTTTATGCTGAACAACAACCCTCTGGCCTCCTTGGAGCCTGGGTGTGGTTGCGAGTGTAAAGTCTTCCCTTGATCCTGCAGAACCACGTGAGCCCGCAGAAAATGACTTCACCTGAACTCCTTTTCCTCCCACCTCAAATCCTGCCTGTGAAGACCTCTGTGGTACACGAGGAGAGCTCTGCAAGTATTGTGTGCTGTGCTTTCCACCAGAAGATCCATTCTCAACTACAAACATCTGAGTGTTTGTAGTTGAGACGGCTCCCTGTGAGGAGCCCTGTGCCACCTGCCCAGACACTCCATTCATTCCCACTTGCCCTTCAACCAGCACCACACCCTGAGAACTTGGGAAGCCTCCAACTTGTATTAATCCTTGACTGAGCCCAGGTTGACTCACCTGACCAACCACCTGCTGAGTTCCCCCTGACACAAGCACCATCTGGGGATTTGACTCAACTACATACATGGGGGCAGCTGCTGCGTAGTACATAGCAGGCTGCTGTATAAGAAGTGTTTGGTTAGGGATGACAACTGTCTCTTTGACTTTAGGAAGAGTTGCCGAAGCCTTGGCGCGCTCAGTAATTCGCTCCTCTTGGATGAGGGTAGAAGACCCAGATGCTTTGCTGAAGGTATTGAGGGTGTTGACATTGACAGGCTCTCTGTCTCTAATCGTCTCCGTGTGGGTATGGACCTGCGTGTGAGTCGAGGTGGATGGCCTAGCAGTGAACGTGGTTTCCTTCGAGAGATTAGAAAGTCCCACATCCACCGAAGTGCTCTCCAGGGACTTTCCATTGCAGATTTCAGCCAGAGTTTTGAATTTTGGCCCCAGGTCATTAAGGAAGGCAAGATCATTTTCATTTTCAAGGAGGCTGCAGCATCCCACAGAAGCTCCCTGAGAGTCTTCTTCCTCGTATTGATAGATCACTTCTTTGTCCTTCTCCACATATTGCTGTGGAGCTTGTCTTGATTTCTGCAAACAAATGAGAGTAAATTAGATCAATTACACGGCTGAGTGAAATGCAGTTTCACAATGCTCTCTGAGAAAAATTTGAGATGAAAAAATATGATTGACATGTAATCATGAATATAGACTTCAGGGAACAGGCTGAAATCCAGTCTGGTGTACAAATCTGATGTACAAAGCCAAGGCAAGTCTCAGCTCTACCAGATACAAATTCAAGTGAAGTTTCAAGTTTTTGAGGTGCAACTCTAGGTCAAATATCAGTTATTTAAGGTGCAATGATTCTCCTTAAGCTTAAATTCATGGACAATTAATTATAATAAAAAAAACATTAATTGGAACAACCACAGCCACAGTTATAACATTTATAAATGGTTTAATGAATATGGCTTAATGTTTACCTCGATTAAATCGCAGTTGTATCTTCAAAGAACATTATTAGAATGGATATTTTACTTTACTTTGAATTGGAGATTTAGCTAGATTAATTGGAAACTACATTTGCATTTCTTGTCTAATCTAAGCAGTAAACAAGTTCCAAAGGAAGGAAGGAATGGTTCAAAAATGAGTGAGGCATAAAGTAACAAATGAGAATGAACATTGGATTTTTAAATAAACATTAGAAGTTCTTCTAACCTGACGTGTGGTTTTTTATTGATGCTAAATAAAAATAAGATATAAGAGTAAAGTTTTTTTTTTTAGAAATTACCCAAAGAGGGATATCTGTAGGAGATAGGATGTTGCCACACCAAAATAATAGATGGCCATTAACCATTATTACAATATTACTCAACTTTTAAACCCTCTCTGGATAATAATTTAATAATATTTACATCCATCTCAGAATCATATCGCTGTGCTCTTGTGGTGAGAACATTTTATCGGACGCTAACAGCTTTTGATTCACGTTATGTCATTATTCCACTGTTTATAAAACTTTACACAATGAAATTGTCTGAGCCAGCACACTGAAGGCTTTTTCCTAGAGTAATAACCTTCAGTGCTTCTGCAGCTGCAAAGTGTTTATGGTTTTATTTACCTTTCCTATAAAGCTGAAGTAGACTGAGCTTTACGCTGACCTGTTCAAGAGTGTCTGATTTTGTAAGCTCTCATATTCAGCGCAGGATATTTATAAAAATTAATGAGCAATGACTTAGCAGTGCTTGGATAATTCTTTTTTCTTTCTACACCAGGTCTTTACTTATTGTAAATACTAGTTAAATGCTAGCAATTATTTAAAAGAAGACAAACCTGGAAACTACTTTTTTTCTTTTCTTTTTACTGGCAAGTATTTTGAATTATTGAAATTATATACACTTAAAACCTTACTTTTACTTTACTGATGGTTTTACATTAAATAAACATTGCTCATGAAAATTGAGCTCTAGAGCTCGTGCTCAAGTCAAGTCTGAGGGTAAGTCAAGTCTTAAATCTATGTTTGTGCTAGTTAAGTTTGACTTGGGTCTAGATCACGGGCTTGTGTCCCAATACCTAGTTGACAAACTTACAACTGAATAGTATTGCCCCAGATAATGCTCTGGCAGGGCCATTCCGTCGAAGGCTGTCAGTCTTTGCTTGGAGAAGCTCATCTCTTGGCCCGTCATTGTCCCTGCGCCCATGAAACCCATCTCTTGACCCCTCATAGTCCCTGCGCCCATGAAACCCATCTGATCTCGGTTTGCATGGTAGTAGTTGTATTTGTTGTCCATCCACATCTCCTCTCCTGTCAAGGTTCCACCTCCACCCATTCCAGCACCAGCTAAATTATCAAGGTACGCAGCTCCGCCAGACATGTTGATGTTCTTTGTATTTATGGTGCTGCCATCAACATGCACTGGAACAAGAGGAACGTCCTGCGAATTAGAAAACAAAAGAACCTTCTGTCAGTGACAACGCGTTCTACAATTCAAAAAATCCTCGCATTGCCTTTGGGTGGTGAAATCTCTTTGCACCTTGTCTTCCCCCTGTCCCTCGGTGTGATACGAGATGAGATGTTCGTTCGCCTCGAAGGGAATAGCCTTAAAATCTCTTGCGGCATTTCCACACAGGCAGAAGAGCAGCAGAAGGGGAATCACTACAAAATAAATTGACAACGATGTTTAAACAGTGATCATACTTAGTAAACAATTTTGATTAAGACACTTCCTTTCTTCAATGAACAGGTTTAATTAATCAAAAATATAGCAACTTATTGAGTCATAGTTGTGCAATGTAGGCATAAATCACATTTCTTCATAAGCCACCAAAGACCCACCCTTTTTTGTTTTGTTTTAATCTTTCTGTTCATGCAACAACTTGTTCTGATAGTTGTGTTGTGACTTAAAGATTCTTATCAGAATTTCCCAAAAGCGTAAAAATCCCAAAGTCTTTACTCACACAGAAGGAGCAAGAGTCCCAGCAGCAAGAGCAAGATACCGCCAGGTCCAAATTTTACGTTGCTTTTTCTGCGTAAATTGCAGGCCTTGGTGTTTCCATCACATGTGCACACAGTTATATCGAGTTTCTGGAGATCATCGCACGACTTTCCTTGCTGGTCCTTGACATTCAGGGTCACTTTGTAGTTGCCATGCCACAGCTTTCCCTGGCTTCGAAGAATGACCGTGGTTTCTAAGGAAAGACGACACCTGATTGTTAGATTTCTAACCCGATGGGGAAGCTTATTTTCTGCTGCCTTAGTTTAACAAAATCAAACCGAAAAGGCTCTATTTTGTTTCAGCAGAACATTTATTTGAAAGATAGCTACTTTTTTTCTGTTTTATTCCTGTTACTGCAACATTTCACTAGTAATCTTACAAAAATACATTGGGTGACATTAGCTGTAAAAACATTGAGTTTGAGTTTTATTTAATCTAAATTGCTACTATGGGATAATCAAACCTGAAAAGGAATTATGTTATACTGTAAAAACTAAGGAGACCATTCAACAAAAACAGACAAGGGAAAAAAATACCATTAAAGGGCTCTAAACTCCACTTGTGTTTGCTGTCCGCTTGAATCAAATCAAATGTAAATGGTGGTCCATTGGGGTACATATCTCCATCCTTTGCCGTGACATAAATAACATTTTCACCAAAGCACATGGTTTGAGCTGTTGAGGTCAGATGTGGACAATGGTCGTTGTGGTCCTCCACCTGAATGGCAATGGTTCCTGTTGCAGTTTTAGCAGGGATGTCTAGGAAACAGTTAAATCAGAGAAAAGTCATGCTTTTCTGTGCAACACATTGATTTCAGGCAAGAATTTAACCAATGTCACATCTTGAACAACTTACCGTCAGTTATGCAAATAATTTGGGCATAGTATGTTCCATTGATCAAATAAATTGACTCTCGGTCGGGATATTTGTTCAACCTGATTTCTGCAGTTTTTTCATCAATTGAAAACCAGTTGTCTTTATCAAACAACTTTGCATATCTGCAAGTAAAAGAGCAAACAATTCAGTTTAGATTACTTTGGTTTATTTATGCAGCTCCAATTAATTTCAAGAAACTTTACAAGACCAACATTCAGTTAAATAAAATCAAAATGGGTCTGAATTAAATTCATATCAATCCAATACATAATATTCATATTATGTGCTTTTGGATTCAGATCCATTATCTCAACAGTCAATAACTATGACATTATCTTATAATATTAATACATTACTGTCAAATTCAATTGATCTTATAATGTTATTTGAGAGGAAGTAACTTAAAAACCTATTTCATAAAAGGTTCTACATTTTATAACCTTTTTTGTCACATAAACGGTAAATGCTGCAGAGTTTATCATTGTCTTAAAAATTTTGTACTTCCAGCATTTTAAATGAGGGAACATGGGGATCTATGTGTTTTCCACTCAAATATATTCAAAAAACAATGCAATGTGATATAATACTTTAAATAATTCTCTATGTCAAGATGTGTTCACAATACTGAAATATTAGTAAAAGGCAGGAGAGCAAGTGACTGTTTAGGATTTTCTTAGAATAAAATAATGAATAAATGAATGTCTGCAGTTTAATCAAGCATATGTGAACTGAGGAAGACTCAATCAAATAAAAAAAAATACAGCACTTCAAAGTCAGATCTTTGTCTAAGTAGTTTGAAAAATAATTAACCTTTTCAATGTTGCTACTGCATGAACAAGCAGGTTGGTTTGAAAAGCAAAGAGAGTAAAACAGGAACATCTGCTACGTGATAGACATTACCTCACGTTTGTGGCAGTCTTCAGCGTGTCACTGTCAATAGCAGCGTATGTTGCTATTACTTTTGTCAGGGATATAGAAGTTTTTTCCTCAGAGACGGTCACCACTTTTACATTGGGCTGGAATCGAGCCCCCTCTTTCTGATTGACAACATTGATTTTGACGGGATACGACTTGGATGACGAAGCGCCTGAAATCACCGTGCTGCTGCCGAAGTTGTACTCTGCTACATTTCTGACCTTGATTCCGAGACTTAACGTTTTTATTTCCTCGTAGTCCACGGCCTATTGATAATAAGCACATGATTAGCAAGAGAATCAAGCTTTCAATATTTAGCAACAAAATGTTGTGCTGAAAGATTCCAGGATTCCATTTTTTTCATTTAAACAGACCTTAATAATTCTGACGACTCCCTCGTTGGTCTGTCTGTCAGTTGTGATTTCAAAGTAACCTCCCTCATTCCCGGAAACAATTTCATACAAAGCAAACCAGTTGTCTGTTTGGATCAGATCCAGGTCAATCGCTTGTATCCTTAGAACTTCAACACCAATTGTGTTCTCCTCCACTCGTCCTTCATACTTAAAAAAACAAAAAACAAAAGAGAACATTCAGATTGGGACATTATCAATACAGTGTTTAACCGAATAATTGCATGCTTGTTGCGTCAAATATACCGTTTCTTGTCCCAGTGTTGGTATATTGTCATTTATGTCTGTGAGTCTAATCTCAATTTCACCAGTCGCTGTGTGTCCTCCTGCTCTGCCTCCCATGTCAGAAGCCAGAATGGTCAACTTATATACGCTTTTGGTCTGAAAGAAAAAAGACATTGAACATAATGAAACTGAGTTTTAACTCAATCATGAATCTGTGCTTACTTGTAAAGCTCAAATGAGAACTGCACGGTGACTCACCTCTCTATCTAGAGTGGTCTTTGCAACCATGACCTCTCCTGTTCGTTGGTTGATGGTGAACATCCCGTCAGCATTAGTGCTCTCATCTATTCTGTAGAAGATCCTGGCATTGTCAGTGGTCGGATCATCATCATCTGTTGCTATCACTTTCATGACAACAGTACCTAACAAAATAAACATAACATAGTTACGATACTGCAGCTAACACATTTTTTGTAACCTAGATCAAAGATTTTTTGCAGATCTTTAATACCGAATTTGCTGTGTTCGCTGACTTCTCCAACTTGCTCCATCTTTATGACAGGAGTGCAGTCATTAATGTCCACGACATTAATAACGAGAGTGATGTCGTTCTCAGCACGAGTCCCATCATGGTATTTTGCCACACCAAGAAGCTAAAAAAAGAATCAGAACGTATTTTGACATTTCATTCATTTTCACTATATTTACAAAAACAACAAAACGATTTTTAGTTGCTCTTACATGATACTGTGCCTTTTCCTCTCGGTCCAGAATGGAGTGGACCTTAACAAAGCCAGTCTTCCGGTCAACAGAAAATCTGCCCTGTGGGTATTCATTTACACCAGGACCAGTTAAAGAGTATATTATCTCCTGAGATGTCTCCTTGTCTGAGCGAATCTGGAACACAGATGCATAGACGAAGATGAAAACCACATGGAAACATAGCTTCTTCGAACAGCAGGAATCAGCATGTCTCAATTTAAGCATTCGTAACTGGAATGCGCTTCACCTTTATTTTTCAACATCATTATAAAATACTTCTAATATAATTGAAAAGGCATTGGTACCTCAATTTGTAATTTAGAATATTTTTTGGGGAGTAAATTCACTTGCAATCCTGTAAAACAATTAAAGTGATAGCTTGGATTTTTTTAACTGAAGATATTAATAACACTTTACTCACCTTTAGTTTCTATATATCATGTTTTTAGTTTACAGTGAAGAAGAAAGAGGTACTTGGACAGACCTCCTATTTTAGCCTAGTTCATCTATTTAAACAATCTTATATTAAAAAATGTTCATATGAATGAAATACAATATGAGCGGCTATTAAACCCCCACCCTTTCACACGATGCTGTTGTTAAATTTGTTGTCGCTTCTGGGCTTCAGAACCATAAAGTATTATGCTAAAATTATCTTTATTGAGGCTCTCAAAGTTACAGTTGAAAAATTTTGAATTTTAGACGCAGTTTAAGATCTACAGGCCAAATTCAACTTGTGTGTTTATAATAGGTCTGTCAATAGATAAAAAACTTCAGATTAATTACACTCTGGCACTGTGATTAATCGTGATTAATCACTACGCCTAACTTTGTCAGCTTGAAATATAAATATGCACGCAGAGATGTGTTTCTAGTAGGTATGGTACTGTGGGAAAGTCCCTCCTTCTCCCACACTCCAAACAATTAAAATACAAGTATCTATTTTGTTTTGTGTATAGGTAATGTAATTTCCCAGCACTCAACGACAAGTAGGGAAACTACACGTATACAAGTAGTAGAAAACTTGTTCAGTTTGCTATTAGGTGGGTATCAAACTGGCTGCCTCACCCATTTCTGATGCTGCCCTGGTTAATTGCCCATATAACCTATATCAAACAATGCAAATTTTCCCAAAAAATGTTTAAGAGAATCTTTTACTGTCGCCAACCGAACACATCTGAAGATTGTCAGTGTTTCAGGTATGCATTTGTGTGTTCTGTGTTGATTTCAAAGTGTGGCTTACGGGATAGCATTTTGAACAAGACTTTGAAAAGGGAGGACAAATAGGTGCACACCTTAGCAACGAAGTCGTAAGTGGTGTAGTCAAATCCCTCGGTAAGGTTTCTGGGAGCTAGGATCCATTCTCTTTTCTGCCTCCTGAGTACTTTACCATGTCCTTCCACCGTCACAGGAACAAGCTTCAGGAGAACAAAAAAATAAATAAAAAATCAGCATAAAAACAAGAGATCCAGATGTAATAATTACAAAGTTATAGAAAACCCCACTGCTGCTGTTTTACATCCATTTGTAAACATACAGCTCTGGAAAAAATTAGTACTGCAAAATACTGCAATTCCATTCCATTTCAGCGTCTATCAAATTCCAGCTCAAGCACACATTATTCTACGTTATGAGTTACTGATTGGGTGATTGCTGTAACCCAGCAGCATTGTGAAAGACATTGTGAAAACAAATATGGGCTCTTCCACCAGATATAAACCATAAAAAAATATATTGTAGCATTAAAGGAGCTTTGAAACCACGACGTTCACGTTATTTTAATCCCTTGTCATTTTGCACAAATACGTTCTCAATATAAAATAGGCATTACATTTAAATTTGTTTTCAGCATTTTGTACAGTGAAACAAAACTGTTATTTTTTGCGTACTTTGAAAACAGTGCAGAGAAATAGCACAATGACAAGAAATTCAATGGACTTTTTGTATGGAACCGTCTTTTGTTTGTTTCCGTTTATTTAGCCAAGGCTTCCTATAACAATTGGATTACATTTAAACTCCAAATTTAAATGTACCTTTCTGTAAGAAAACAGCGGTAGCTTGATAAAATCCCCACTCATCCATTTTTTTTTTCTTTCTTAAGAAAGAAAGGAACTTCTTCATTTACCTTCCCTTCTTTCTTTCTTTTTTTATTTACTTATTTACTTATTGATGTTATTGCTGAAATATGACACCAGAACGTAATGAAACTTTGCGCAGCTCTAGGTTTTCAACATTCAATATGTATGAGCAATGGCTGGATTAGAAAGAAACGAAAAAAAAAAACAACAAAAAAAGACTAGTTCCCCTTCCAAAAAGGCAGGGAAGGGAAAGTGAGATTCTTTGTAAACACAGACACTTCGCGTTCTAAAGATTTTACCGAAGCGTATCCGCTGTCATTACCCTTCGCATTAAGAAGAGCCACACCTGTTGAAAGCCCGTCTCTCCATTACTTTTTTAAGACCTATTTGAGGAAGGAAAAGAAAACAGAGCAAATGCCGTTACTTACAGTGAGGAAGTATATTAGCAGAAAGAAAAGGCTGCATCTGAGCAGGGAATCCATCTGTTAGCAAAATACGAAGTTTAGTTTTTTTGTTTTTTTGTTTTGGTCCTCGTTTCCAAGTGAGATCGCTGGAGTTGAGATCCGGTGTAAGTCTTTTGTTAGCTGCTGTAGACTTTGACCCGGTGGAAGAGGAGTGAGCTGTATATCAGCTCTGGGCGTGTCTTCTCCTTCTTTAGAACACTCTGGATAAGAAGTGATACCAGAATGTTGTGTAAAGCTTGATAGCACTTTTCTTTTCTACAGTAATGGAAAAATCAAGGTGGGGAAGAGAGGGAGGAAACCATTTTAGGCGAGGTAACAAAATGAGTCAAGACTTGTCTGACCCATCTATATGGATATAAAGAGTTAATGTTTGAAACATCCCCGCATTTGCTTTGGTACTTCATTCTACTACCTCCGGTAAAACGCTACAGAAAACTGCTTTCGAACTCCCGATAAGTATCCCGTAATGTTGCTACATCAGTACGTATTAAACACCGTAGAAATTGACAGCCCTAAAATAAAATGTCAGTTTCTGTGGTTTTCAATGGTTTTAAAATGTCCTGGCTGTTCTCAGTTTGTCAGTATTTATTTAGCTCATGTCTGTAAGTAGACTTCACTCAATAGCTTTAAAGGGTTTGAACTTTCATTTCTACGTTGTAAGGCTTTAAAGTTTGCTACAAATAACAAAATTCATGTTACAAAATAAAAAGAAGTGACTTCAAAATAAAATGTTGTAAAATAAAACCTAAAACCCAAAGTTAAATGACCTCCCTTGGTTAACACCAGGTCAAAATTTTAGTTGATTTAGTCACTGGGTCAAAATGTAATAGTTGTACTTTTTAAAAATGTTTTGTCATTTCTACTTTGACATTTAGAACACTCAACCATATTTTTATTTTTATTTTTTATTTTTTTGCTTTTTGCTTCTGACAACTGCAACCTTGCAAGGATAAGCGGTGTTTACAATGCATAGATGGACTGATGAACGGATGAGTGTTTTTAATATGGTATATTTCATTTTTTAGTAGTTCCTTGTCATTTTGACCTTTTGTCTTTGCATACCTTTTGACTTTCTTTATATTTACATTTTCTGAGTATAGAGCAGTGTCACCCAGGCATGAATTTGCATCCATGTTTTACTCAGTTTGACAATTTAAAATAATTTCCTGGATTCTTATGGATTACTGCCTAGAAACTATATTTAACTCTAGCTAGTCTTATCTATTAGACAGGAGTCACTTAGATTAATTTAGATTTAGTCCAGAGTCATATTTTGTAAGATTTTTCAAAAAAATGTACAAATTTTTTTACTTATGTATTTTAGCACTGGGTACGAATGAAATGATCTGAGATTTGATCATTTGTATGACCATTTATCGCCATCATTTTTGAAAATGCCTAAATAAAATTGTGTTTATTATTTGCATGTTTAACTATAGCCTAAAAATAGCTGTTAAAAAAGAACATTCTACTGAAACTCATCAGTCTGTTCTTGTCCTGAGTAATGAAGGCTATTACAAGAGATAAATACTAAAAATCTCATACAACAGTGTGCACTCCTCCCTTTAAAGAACAGTGGAAACTGGCTCTTACCAGAGTGGGAGAAGTGATAGGTGCTAGTACACAACTGAGCAGTAGGATAAGCACATTAGACCCACTAACTTGTGCAAGGTGTTTCAGGAAGCATGGAGGTGAAATTACCTCAAATTTTTTCAACAAACTGACAGCTAGAATTCCAAAGGTCTCCAAGGCTGTTATGGCTGCAAATGAAGGATTCTTTCGTGAAAGCAAAGTTTGAAAGACAAAATCATTATTTCAAGTACAAATCATATATTTTTTAACCTAGTCACCTTGTAATCTTGCCAATATTTTTCGTTCTCATTTTGCAACTCATCTGACTAATAAAATATATTTTCTCGGAAGAACAGAGCATTTCTTTGGTGACAAACTGTTATGTGGTAGTCTATATTACTAATTTCTTGTTCCGTAAATTCACGTTTTCAAAACCCTTGATACCAAAAACTGTCCGTAAAGCTGATTGTCCAATCATTTATGAATACCTTCAGTCTTCTCTTTTACGAAAATATTTGCTCCTGGAGGCCTAGACCGGAAATGAGAATGGCGGGGCAAAGGGACAGAATAAAAAAGGAATACAAAAATAAAATTTGCACCCCTTCAAAACATGTCATTTCTTTTTTTTTCTCTGAAATGCCTTCACAAAAATATCCATGTAATAATGTCTGGAGGAGCAAATTTATAGGGGTGGTTGTTGCCCCCCGTTGTCCACCCTTTAGTTGCGCCAATGACATCTGGTTAAGCCAAAAGGAACTTTAAGAAATTGTCCATGCTTGATCCTTTACACAACTTGATTTAACCTTTCTTAAAGTGGATACAGATTTTGGTAAATTTGAGAAGTGGTAAAATGAATTATTTTTATATTGTAACTCTATCAACATATCTTTCAAACAGTGAAGGTTTTCTTAGCATCTGTGTAACTAATTTATTTCGCAAACTTGCCAGCAGAGGGACTTGGGTTACTTTAGGTCGTTCCTGGAATCCTTTGTTGATAAAATGCATTACACAGTTTTTTTGTATTGTGGAATATTTAACTAGCTCTGCTTTGACAATGGAGCATTAATTTAATATTGTCTTCTAGAATCTGAAGGGATTCATAACTTCTCTAGAAAATCTTTTTAAAGCACATGATTAAAATTGGTCTCATTACTCAAATGGTGTAACATTTCATTTAGAGATAATGAAAGTTGAATTGCATCCTTTCAGTTTTTACTTAATATGAGATCATGGTTAGACTAAAAAGAAAAAAAAGAAAAAAAGAAAAGAGAACAGAGTTTGTTTGACCAACATTTTCACACTAGTCTGTTAAATGTCACCAGAGTTCATGAAATTCTAAATCTGAGATTCACAGATTGTTGAGTCATGAACTTTGGCAGCACTGGGCCAAACTATATGCACGTTTTAGCTTGTGCAGCTGTGCTGTTCTTGAATTTAGTGTAAAACATGAGATTTATAAAAAGAAGAGGGAAACTACTCACCAAGCATGGTCATAGTGCTTAAAAACACACCCGCCCATGATAAAAGGTATGCTATGGGAACTACAATATCGGTTTCATCTTGCTTAATTAAGCATGTGGCTTCACTGTAATCCTCAGACATTAATCATTTTAGTCACTAAGAAAATGTTGCTTTTCATTGTACTTCTTAATCTCTAGTTGAATGGTGATTTTGGTGGAGTCATAGTGTGTGACAAAGTTACAAAAAAAGTGTGAAACAGAAAGGTATTAGATAGTAATGAGGTATATCTTTTAGAACAGGTTAATTAGACGGTATTTAACATTGCTATGAGCTGAGCAAGTCTATTATGTGCAATAGGTGTGTTTCAAGGCATTCAAATTAAAGGAAGGAACCAAACCACTTCTTTTATTTTATTTTTTGCAATGTTAAAAGCTTTGAACAAAGCTAAATGCATTCCAAAGGCATATTCAGTAACTGTTACTAGTTTGCCTTAAAATCCCACTTTATTTTGTGGTTGAGATGGATCCATCATTCTCCACTTTGGTTTGTGGATGCAGATTTTACTGAGGCCTTAGCTCCAGTTAACTGACATGAAAACAAGGTGGGGCAACTGTACAACACGCAACGCAAATTTAGGTATGGCATGTGCTGGCATGGCATGTGCTCCATGTACTGAGCAATAACAGATTGCAAAAGTTGACGAATGTCATTATGATTGTAGCAAAACATTCGTTAAGTGGTACATAAACAGTTGATGAAGATTTGAATGCCGTAGCTCCTTCAAGAAGTAATCATACTTAATGGACATTTTTATATTTCGCCATGTCACGACCACAAACTTTAATACATGTTTTTGAAAGTTTATAGAGCAACTCATAACTGTGAAGTGACAGAAAAAAGATCCCTGTTTTTTTTTTTTCTTTTTTTGTTGCAAATGAAATTTGGAAAGTGTGGTGTGTGTCACCTTTCAATCCAATTGCAGCAGCAAAATGTGTATTAGAAAGAGGAAAAAGTTTAATAAAACTTACAGAGCATGTCCTACTGTAAGACAACATTTCCACTATTTGCTTTTGTTCATGTTTGTGCAGACATGTACACAATGCCTTTGTGTATTTAGTCACTTATTGTACTTCACACTGTACACAGTGTGTATACAAATCTTGGATCTAAATTCCATTGGGCTTCACTTTACATTGACAATAAATACAGTTGATTCAACTTAATTTATCTGGTTTCTAGTTTGTCTCTACAGATTTGTAAACTGAACTTCATGGCTTTCCCTCTTTACAAAATGGCTCCAACTGATTCAGATCGAAGGGGGCATCTGTAGAGATAGTCGTTCTTGAATTGCCATACTTTCTCAGCTGGATATGGGTCTAAATGTTGACTAGCCCTTTCTTACCATGAATATGCTTTGATCAAAAATGATTACAATTTGGCACTGACGTGTTCAGAGTTTTTACCCTGCTGAAAAGGAAACCTCTTTCACTTTTGCAGTCGCTGAAATATTTTCTGCCGGTATTGTATTTGACTCTCTTCATCTTCACATTAGTTACAACCACATCATAAACACATCATAATTCTTCCATCATAGTGACAGTAGTATGTTCAGGGCTATGCAAAGAGTTGACTTTCCCTTCACTGTTATCATATCAGCATGTATCCCAACAAGTTCTGCTTTTGCCTCATCTGACAAGATGTTTTTTTTTTTTGTTTTTTTTTCTTGACACTCATCTGTAAAGGATAGATTTGTAATAGATAGCCATATATTTGTACGTTTGCAGTTGAGCAATACTCTCTTAATTTTCAGATAAAGGAATAAACAGTACTCTTTTCATTTTCAAAATTTGGAATACTGTTTTATAGCCCAATAAAACAGTAAACATCGACACACCTTCAACCCAGACCTGTCTACTCTGTTACTTGGTTTATGCAATCTTGCTTACTCCCTAATATTCTCTGGCAAACCTCAGCTCACGTGACACAAAAGCCTCACGGCAAATAACTCAGAACAAGGTGTATAGGGTGGTGTTCTTTTCTGGGCGTATGTGCAGGAAAAAGGTACATGTCAGATGTCCTTGTCAGAGACGGTGTCATCATATTAATTATTGTTCATAACGGAGGGAGTCGAGAACAGTCTGCCTTCAAGCTTTTCGTGTCACACTGTCTGCTGTCATATCAACGTGTGATTGAAAATAGTGTGACGCAAGCGCTGACACACACACACCGAAACAGCAAGAACAATTCCTGGCCAGGTGTGTTACCATTTAGTCATGCTGTGTGATTCTGAGTCTGTCCAGACAACTGACTCACTGTTCACTTTCTTCAAAGTCAACAAAAGTTGGGATACCTAAACGATTTAAAAGAAACATGCTTTAACTTTTCTTTTGTTGGTATTTTTTTTATTTATTTTTATTCCTCCATGAGTGGTTCAGCTGCAAGAAAAAGAACTGAAAGACACATCAACAGAACAGTGCTCACTTTCTAAACACGAAGAAAACTGAGAACAGTAAAAACTTTCACTTTAGCCTGCGGCAAACTACAGAAAGGATCATTTGCTCAGTGTTTTTTTGCGTTTTCACCAGACTCGCAGCTACGTCTCCTTTCATTATGTCCACACCCATGACGCACAGAAGGCTGTCTTCCTGACATTTTTCTCACCTTTCCTGTTCCAGCCCCCCACCTCCTCAACTGCCCAAGCATTTCTAAACAAGCACTACCCCATATGCTGAATTCCCTGGGGATTTTCTCTCCATATAATTGCCTCTGGCCCCTTAGTTTTATCAGTAGTTTACAGAGATAGTGAGCGTTTCGTGGTGGGAAAACATCCTCCCTCATGACAGACTCCATTCAACCTCACATTCCTGTGGTGTTAAATAAGGAGCCCAGCACTGATCCCTCTTGCCAGAAAGTTTGAGTGAGGCTGCAGAAGGGGAGGAGTCAGCAGGGGTCAAGCTGTGTACATACCAGGGAGAGGTCTTCTAAAGTTGAATAGCCTTGCATTTTCTGTGGTTTGTGAGAGGAGCACAGCTATTTACACTTTTTATATACCCTCGTGTGAAAGTGAATTAATCAAATATCAAAATTCTTTAGTGTAAGCTATCTGACTTCAACAATCACCTGCTCGACTTCATTATTACCTTGAGAGTTTTAGTTGCAGAAAGGGGGGGATGGGGGCTTCAGTCCATTCAAAACTTGGACAATGTTTCCCCCTACTGGCAAGAAATAAATGCAAGAAATGCCAGGATATAAGTTAGTTGCAAAAAGGAGCTATGCCCTACCCTGGACTCAACAATACGCCGCCCTAAGGTGATCCTCTGAGATATCGTTCCGTTCAGGGCGTGTCCCGCTAGGTGTGACTGGTTGAGTGTGTGCCATTAGTGGCTGGAACGGAGCAGAACATAACAGTCCGCCCACGCACGTTGTAACAAATCGGAGAAAGGGACGGGTGACAAATCAACTAATAGCGAGATCTTAGAACGTCTGTCATTATTTGAGCTGGAGAGCAACTCCAGGTGGACTTTTCTTGAGTCGCTCCGGGACAAAGTCCGACTGCCTTTACTCTAAAATGACAAAGGTTCTCATTTATCCTGTCTTGTCGCTGCTGGTAAGTCTTTTTTAAAGAGTATTTTATTCGGGCCGATACTTAATTTAAGTGCTTGTCAACATTGTTTTCTGAAAAGCGACGCATGGATAAGTGCGGATAACCCGCCTCAGTTTAAGGCGACTTCTGTAACTTAAAAGGTCGACTTGCTTTCCTCCTCAGATCCTTTCCTTTGTGGAGTCATGTTATATTCCTGCCTCTCTAAACGTCGTTTCGCCACAAACCATTCCAGTTGGATACCAGATCACAAAAGGTACCTCTATACAGTCTGTCTATAATAACTACGTATTATGCTTTAAATAATGCATTGATCTGGCTTAGTTTTTGAAAAGAAAAAGGGAGAGCGAGAGAGAGAGAGAGAGAGAGAGACTTTCTTCTCTTTCGACATCTTATATATTTATTTATTTTTTTTTAGTTGAAGCTGTTGACTGTGACCCCAAGACTCTTCGTTTAACTGTGGAGGACCCTAGCTTTACGATACAAAGCAATGGGGTGATAGTAGCACTAAGTCCTGTCTCTGTGGCAACCAGAGGGCGGACATTTTCTGTGAGGGCTCAGGACAATAGTGGGCCGGGAAGTGAGATGGAAGTTCACCTTGTCTGCAGTACAAAGCAGGAAACAAATGTAAGAAAGTAGCAAATGCTTTTTAAAAATAAAATAACAAAAATCTAAATAATAATAATAATAATTTATTTACATTACAGGAAAATGGTCAAGTAATTTTGAAGCGCACAAAAAGACGCTGGAGTCCTCCCCCCATCAACATACTGGAGAATTACGCAGGGCCTTTCCCGAAATTCTTGGAAACGGTATGGTTAATGTATATATATATTTTTTCATTATTACTACTCATGATAAATTGGAAAACATCCCATTTATGTTTTCCCATAAATGGTATGTTATATATATATATATATATCACCTAAGATAATCACCTGTATAATCTTACCCTCACCTAAGAAGATGAGTGAGGGTACATACATTCAAAGTTTACAGGGAGGGACAGAGGGAGATAAGTAAAGGGGAATACAGGAGAGGACGAAAGATACAAAAAATTAAAAACACAACACAACACCTTAGGACAATTACTGTTATTCTTTTGCTGCTTTTCAATGACCACTCAACATAATTCCAGGGGGTAAAAACGTATCTCACTGGGAAACAAATGTGGACGGTTTTCCTCCATATTGACTTATAATGCAATAACGTTTTTTTTTAAAAAGACATTTAGACAATTAGCACAAGATTTTTGTATGTAAATTTGTAATAGCAAACAGTTCAACAAATAATATTTTAAATATAAAATGCAGCTATTAGGAAACAAGCTTCAGCTTGCATTCAGAAATGTAGCTTTACTGCTAAACAGTGCACAATGATTACATTTGGTCAGATTTTGAAACAGGTTCAGAATTTATTGACATTGCCATCAAATCCACTGCAAAAACCAGTCGCCCCCAACCCCCAAAAATAATCATATTGACATTGTATTCTATAATTCTAATATTTTTCTAAGGATATGTGAAACAGAAAGATGGAGCAGAAAAATGTGGGTCAATCATTATAAAATCTTTTTTTTCTAATATTGTGCAGTTCTTGTTGTATGCAATCCTATTTTTACAATCAAGTGCAATGCTAGCTGTTTGAACACAGGCAAGTTAGATATAATACACGTTCTTGTAAAGTTGTTGTTGTTATTTTAAGATATTTAATTTCTTTTCTCTGTTATAGATTGTTTCAGATTCACAAGCCACACACGATGTGTACTACACCATCGAAGGACGTGGTGTGAACCTGGACCCAGCTGGCATTTTTAGTCTTAACAGTAAAGATGGGGCTCTGTACGTGCACAAGACAGTGGATCGAGAAACGATTGCACAGTATACAGTAGGTTTTAGAGATAGTCCACTTCTCACCTTTATCATTTGATCTCAACCTGCCTTATTTACTTGATTTTATATTCTATCTCTGAAATGCATTTTTTTTTACTAAAACTAGTAGTTCCATTTCTTTATCATTTCAATGATTAATTTATTAGTTTATTTTAAATTAAATACATTTGTACAATGCAACATAAAAAAATCTAATTAGCTTGTTTTTCTGATTTCTGAAAAAGGATAATGTAACAGTTGTTGTACTGTTTATTTAAATTGTTTTTGCCAAGTGAAACTTCTAAGTGCAAGAAAATGCGCTTAGAAGTTTCATAGACACTTAAAAGTCTCAAATTGGAGTAGTCTTATATATTTCTAATGTTATATGAGAAAACATATTCTCTATTAAACCATAAACAGATGTACAGTAAAAATGCAGTATCTTAAATCTCAGCCTTTATTATTTTTTGTGACAACAGAACCTTGTTTTGCTTAAGGCATTTTTGTTTACTATTCTGATGGTAAATATTAGTTGAACTATCAGTTCTTTTTGGCATATTAATATTTGATCATGCTGAAATATGTGTATGTTTACAGCTAACGATTAATGCTTTGGACAAAATATCCCATGTGCCAAGAGATTTACCTTTGGACATTGTAGTAAAAGTGGACGATGTAAATGATAATGCGCCAGAGTTCCAAGGCAAGCTTGAGTTTACTGTGCTTGAGCAAAGCTTAGGTAAGGAGAAGCAAACACCCAATGGTCATGGCATATGAAACATGCTCTGTCAACATCCTCTGACTAAACATCTTGTCCACCATAGCTGAGCTGGTGGGGAAAGTGAATGCCACAGACAAAGATGATCCCAATACAGACCATGTGAGGATCAGATACAAGCTCCTTGATGGGTTGGATTTTTTTGCCATCAATGCCGAAACCGGTGTCATCTCCACAATCTCTAAGAAGCTGGACCGGGAGGTGAGTCCTGCTATCTCATTGAAGTTGTTTGATTTTGTTTCTTTAAATTCAACATGCTAGTGTAAATTTATCTCCCATTTCACCACTTGACCTTTTTTTATGTTTTATTTTAAGACAAAAGAAAAGCATATGGTTACTATAGAGATCAGAGATTTGAAGGGTGCACCAGCGGGTCTTTCCAGCACTGCTACCGCAACAATCACCTTGAAAGACATCAACGACAACCCACCGACTTTCAACCAAAGTTCAGTAAGTGCTTAGAACCTAAATAAACATAATAATAGTAATAGATAAATCGTTGAACGAATAAATGTATGAAAGAATCAGTCCAGCAGTAGACTTCTATTATTTTCATAGCATGTTAATGTTGAGTGAAAACATCACAATTTAATGTTGCACAAAAAAACAAGCTACAACAAAAAAGACCTTTAAGACAAACATCTGCTGCTGGATTGTATTTGAAACAGAAAAAAATTACTACTACTAAAATATAAACAAATTGCAATTATGTTTGATGCTTTGATATATAGAATTCTAACAAAAATATATTGGATGAACCCCTGCTGAACAGCCGTATTTATCAGTTTTGTATGCAAGGACAAAGTATCCAGTCCTTACTATTGCCCCCTGCCACGCAGTGTGCATGGCAGAAAATAGTTGTTTTGGTAGCCTTGTTTATTTTTTGAAAACTTTGCTTTACCTGACTACTAGTAGCCAACTCATGTCTAATTCAAATAAAACATATGTTTTTTTTTTTCTTTCTGCAGTATAAAGCTACAGTTCCAGAGAACGAGGGTGACAAACTAATCCTGAGAATTCCCGTGAATGACAAAGATTTAATAAACACACCCAACTGGATTGCCAAATTTGTCATCACGAAAGGAAATGAAAATGGAAATTTCAGAATTGACACTGATCCCAAAACAAATGAGGGGCTTCTTTATGTTGCAAAGGTGGGTTTGATGTCAAACTCATGAATGTCTTAGTACTAGTACAATTTATTCATGTTTTTCACAGGAAATCAATTTTTATTTCTAGCTTTGTATTTTCTTCTTATGCCTCTCTCCATTTTCCAGCCCTTAGATTATGAGACGAACAAGAAAGTAATGCTTGAGATTTCGGCCCAGAATCAAGAAAAGCTGGTTGGAGCCAGTTCCAGCTGGATGTCCGTCCCTGTGGAGGTTGCTGTCACCGACATTGACGAAGGCCCGGAATTCCTTCCTCCTACTGTTCGCTACAATGTCCAAGAAAACATACCAAATGGCACAGTGATTGGGACGTACAAAGCTATTGATCCAGAGACCAAGAGCAGTGCTGGCATATTGTAATCATTTTTTATTAATTATTTTAAATAAGGTTTAAGTGAATTGACATGATTACAGCAAATTTATAAAGGTTCCCTAAAATGTTGGTCTCTTGAACAAGAAAGTTCAGACCTCGACAGGTGATGTGGACCAGTGATGCATGCTCTGTATTATTTTCCAGGTATTACAAGGTGTCTGATCCAGGATCATGGGTTGGAGTGAACACCAATACTGGAGAGCTGACGGTTACGAACACCATTGACAGAGAGTCCCCTCTTGTCCAGGATGGGATTTACAACATCACCGTCAAGGCTGTTGATGCCAGTAAGTTGTTGTTCACCATGCAGAAAGCAGTGTGAGAAACAAAAAACGTATGGTATACGGAAACAATGCAAAAGCTGTTTGATTGTATGCCACTTATTTGAACTCTAGTGTGCTACTCCAGCCATTATCCATAGAATATCCAGAGGATGATGGCTGGATAATGACTAACAGAGAAGATCTGAAAAGTCAGGAGCAAGTATGACCAGAGAAAGGGCCAAAAAGTCAGAATTTGTGTGTTTATTTATTTATTTATTTTTTAAAATTCTGTACCTGATAGTTACAAAATGTGAAGCCTCTTTTTATTTTTAAAGTATATATTTGAACTCCAGTGCCCACCAAAAAACAAAAACAAACAAAAACATTTTATTCCTTAAAACAGCTTAGAAAAGAATCCCTACTGAAGTTATTATTATAGATAGTGTGCGAAAGAATTAATGATGGATGTTTGCCAAAACCCAAACGGATTTGGTGGTTTTGAAGATTGCTTGTTATACTCACGTTGTACAGGTTGTTCTTCCTTCTTCCTTCGGACTCCGTTTTGATGATTGATCCGCATCAGACAAATACTGCTTAGGATTAAAGCCACACCTTTCTACTTGTCTGAACATACCGTCTTTGTTTTACCTGAAAACATCTGTTGAATATACAATCTCTCTATTCCTGGTGAATGACTCAGATGATCTTGCCTGATCTGACTGGTACTTCTTTACCGGTGAAAGTTGTCATCGGTTTCATTGGAGTCATAAAGATAGGGGGTAAAAAAAAGAAATCTCGTGTATGACGTAAGGGTTTTTGTGCAGACATGTTCATGTTTTTTTTTTTCCATCTGATAACTAATGGAATACTTTGGAATTTCAGCCTCTAAATCAGGAATAGGAACCGTAATCCTTGTGATAGGGGATGAAAATGACAACAAGCCAACAATCCCAAAGGAACTGACGATGTGTAAAAAACCTGATGGCAGCCTGAATTCCCTGGTGGTTGTTGCTGAAGACAATGACGCCACTCCATTTTCCAGCCCCTTCAGCTATTCCATGCCAGCAAAACATGACGGAAATTGGGATGTGTCTTCATACAATGGTTGGTACTAAAGTTGTGTGTTTCAATAGAGTCAGAACAGCAGATGTTTGGGCTGTATACATGCTCATCAATATAGCACTGATATGGACATTAGCTAAGGTTTCATGATTCTTCATGCTGTAATAGACAGTTTCATCAGGTTAAAAACTAATTTTAAGGAAGTCTGGTAATTAGTTAAAAACTATTACTACTCCCAAGTTAGACATTGAAGCTAGAGACGGCTCGTACATTGCTTCACATGGGTTAAATTCATAACCCATGAGGAGGTACGAGGGGTTGTTTTTACATTTATGGCAATATAAAAGCTTCTAAAAAAGTTTCTGTTTTTAATTTTGTTTCCTCTCAAGGAACGGCGGCTATGCTGAATCAAAAGACAGAACTTCCTATAGGGCTTCACAAGGTCTCCTTCATCGTCACAGACATGCAGGGATTTGGTGATACTCAGACTACGACAGTGAGGATCTGCCAGTGCACAAACGGAGCATGCATAAAAAAAGGTCGCTCTATCGAATTGGGACCACTGGGAATCCTGACCTTGTTGCTGCCCCTGTTCCTCCTTCTGCTGCTCTGTGAGTCCTTTACTATTATGTTACTAGTAGATCCTCTGCGGTGATGATAAACAATCCAAAGAATGATGTAGTTGAATGGCTCATTAAAATTTAGCGTAGGATTCCGCAAAGTTTACATCTGTAAGAGATCAATGACCTGATATTGCGAAGTACAGATCTGTGGGAGGTTAGCAGCTAGTCAGTTTAACTAGCAACTAGTGGTTTAACTTGATATAGTTATGTTAAACATATTCATTTAAAATAAATTGTTCAGTAAACTGTGCCCTTGTAGAGATCACATAAAAGTAAAAAAAAAAAAAATGGGGGAACAGCATCTCTGCTTACTCTCTCGTTGAGGCACCTATAAAAGATTTTAGTTACTGGCTGTCTCGAGGTGCATAATATTTGAAAATGTTCCAATAGTAATAATATTGCAACAATATCAGCTGCGATATATGCATATTTTTTTTCTTCTTCTTTTTTTCTCATTTACACTTTGCGACCTTTACCACATAGAGAAAAGCAGATGAACTAACCTTCTCTGATGCCATTTCACAAATTGCAAAGCTGTCACCAGATCCAAAATAAGTGTCCTTTCTCTGTGGTTTTAAAACAATCTGTCATAGTTAAAGTTGAATTGCTTCAGCTCCAGCTAATGCTGTGTGATTTATGTATATTTTTGGTATTATTACAATTCTTTTCAGTTTGGAACTTGTATTATTGAGTACTTCCCTCAATTTGCAATAACACTTTCCTAAAAAAGCCCAGAACGATATAGGTGGATGTGTAGTCTATGATAAACCACCTACAAAACAACATTGAACCTACTTTGCCTTCTGTTAGTAATGTTAGTTTAACATGAGGTCACAAACTAATTGCTGTTGCCATGGCATATAGAAAATATACATGTATTGCAGTGTATTATTTTATTTATTTATTTTATGTCAAACACCCCTAGTGTTAACTAATGTACTTTTAGCATGGTTCCATGAATGTTTGACTGAGAAAAGAGCACGTTTAAATATTTGCAGATCAGATATTTTCTTATCTAGACTAGTTTTTCCTGCTACCATAGAAGTGAATGTGAATAAACCACTCAGCCACTGTTTGATAAAAGCAAAAACTACTACTGTATATAGCTTTTGTGCACATATCTTTCATCATACTTATATTTCTATGATTAATAATAGTGCACAAACCTTCTGATAAATCAACCTTTTATGCTGATATCACCATGCTGAGCTGCTAACTCCATTTTGCCACTCCTTGTCGAGATAAGGAGTGGCAAAATGGACTTCAGAACGTACCAGTAGTTTCAAAAGCGCTGCCAATGTCAATCCTGTAAATATTTGAAAATGGTTAGAGATGTACAACAAAATCCCACTGTAGCTATTTAATTTAGCATGTTTTGGTAATTCGTAAATTATGAGCAGAGCCTACAAAATGTGTGTTTTTGACAAACTTAAAATTCTCGTCAACAGCTTAATATAGGAAAGGTTTACACGATGAAACAATGTTAAAAACAAAGCATGGGGACATTTTAATAACTTGTATTAGCAGCACTGTTAGCACATTGCTAACTGTAGCCGTAGCCTCTCTAGTTCTAATTTGTAAACATTCCAACTGTGTCTGGGCCGTCCAACGGCATGTCACAGTTTCCAGGACCTGCCTTTTTAAAAACAGATTGAGTGCAAAAGCAAAAAATAACAATAGCAATGATCTGTTCCGGGTGTAATTTTAGCAGTTTTTCTGTAACACTTCAGATAACTTGAACTATTTCAAGTTTTTGCTAAGTCGAATGCTTAAGCTTAAAAGAGCTAAAGTTGACATGTCTGGCAAATGCTAAGCCTTCCAGCATTCTAAAGATTTATTCTGTTTTCTGTAACATTACAGGTTTACTGTTGCTCTTCACTTGCACTACAAAGCCAGAGAAGGTTACACTTGAAGACGAAGGATACAGTAGAGGAATCCTCATTCCATCGAACACAGAGGCCCCCGGCGATGAAGTGGTAAGCCTTTTGCCACCATGTTGGGAATTAGAAAACCCACTGCTACCTTAATTTACTCATTTAGCTTTGCATGATTTATTAACTCACGGTTTGCTATGCTTTGCTTTTCAGGATTCCATGGCTTTTCCGAGCACTTCATTAGAGCAGGGAGTAAAAGATTCAATGAAGGGCTCTGTAGTGAACACTGGATGGCTGGGAAACAAAAGCACAAGCACAATTGGAGGCCATAGCGTGCATGAAAATGGATTTCAACAGTCCATCGGCCTTAATACAATGAATAAAATGTCCTCTAGGAGGTTTGATAATTACGGTCAGCATTTTGACACCATGGGGAGTCAACGTCTCAACATGAATGCCATGGATTATGATCAATACATTATGGACAATAATCTATCTCGTACTTGGAAGACACATGACCTTTATCTGAAACAGGTAAGACTTGGGGGGGAAAAGAAAAACAAAAAAACATGCAGTCATTTTTTGATGTTTTTTTAAATTGATGTAGGAGTGTAAATTAGCAAAAAAATGTTCAAGAGTTAAACTGAAGGTGAACATAAAGCTTTTACTCTGTAAAATATAATGAATCTAGCGTTAACTGCATGAGCTAAAGAAACTCCCATTTGTAATATAATTTTGTTCTGTAAGCTGTGGTGGTCTCCTCTGTGAACTTTAATATTTTTTTCTGTGAAAAAATAATGTTTCTGCAGCTTGTTGGCTGTAATATCAGACTGCCAGTCATATCCTGAGGGCTGTCTTGTTTTATCACTTTGTGTAATGTGGTACCTCTTATCATCCAGGCTTAGTCTGCACACAGTAACACACTACCTCTCTCCCTACTACTCTGATCTTACAGAAACTGGCCATGATGGGAGGAGAGAGGGACGAACGCTACGCAGGTGATATCATGCACTCCTATGACTACGAGGGGAATGAGTCTGTCCACGGCTCCGTGGGATGCTGCAGTGAGCACGGCGACAAAGAAAATCTTGACTTTTTGAACACACTTGGGCCAAAGTTCAAAACTCTTGGAGAAGTCTGTACAAAGAGATGAAAAAAAGATAATGAAGTGGTTTAGGTTTACTTTCCATTGTACAAGATATAGATGCCTGGGTTATGAATGCTTGGTATGGTGCTGAATGTTTATTATTTTAGTGTTTCATTATGACATTTTGGATTTTTTTTTTCTTCTTTTTTTTTGTAGAAGCCTTTTGCACTGAAAACAAAGCAGTTATCAGTTTCACACAAGTCATGTGATGCTTTCTTTTGTGGTAATTTCTTCCTATAGACTTGGTCATGTTCAAATTAAGATGTATATGAAGATAATTTAAAGCTTAAAATCTGTTTATAATGACTTGATTGTTTAGCTTTTATTAATCTTGTGTTCACAGAGAACAAAATGCATTTTTATCGTCAGCTTTGTCTGTATAGTTTCTGAGGTATTGTATTCTATTTTTGGCTGACATTTCATACAGTGTTCTATGTATAAAACCATGTTTTTTTTGTTTTTTTTTAAACACGTGCCGACTTTGGGATTCTGTTGTTTGTCTTTTGGTGATTTTCCACTGCAAGCTTTTCCATTTTTTTGTTGTTTTTTTTTGTTTTATGCACTAATTATGTGTGCAGGCACATTCCACCCGCAAAGGAATGTGTTTACAGTTGACTGGGTGTAGTTTCTGCAGAGTGTCAGTGGGATTATTGCAACATTCTGAGACAACAGAGTTTGCGAAAATCAACGCAAGGGCGTGAACACGAGGGGTGGGGTGTGACACTGCCGTCAACTGAATCCCACTGTTCAGACACATGCAAGGTCAGACCCTTCAGTAAGATATCCATAAAGCTGCTTGCTTGAAGAGGATCAAATATTTATTGTCGAGCATTTTTTTTTTTTTTTTTTAGTTTTGTTGTCTGGTTTAGTTTTAAATGAGCTGAAAAGAATAAATTCAAGTAAGATCTGAAGCAGAGATAATCATTGTGGTTTCTGTAAAGTTCAGTGGGGGAAAAAAAACACAAAAAAAACCCAAAGCACTCAAAAGCCCCATGTTCTAACTTGTAATTCTTATTCTGCCAGAGTCTGTTGTGGAACAGAATCTCTGTGCTGAAACTGGTGCTCGCTTTGCTCAGGTTTTGTGTGCTTTGGTAAATGATTCACAGGGTGTGGCTCTGTGAGCGAGGCAATGTTCCAACGCAGCCAAATCCCATGACAACAAGCCAATATTTACATAGTTTCTTGCAAATCAAGTTTGTGCACTAGAATTATTAAAACTTATATGTGTACTTTTGCCACTAGGTTCCTCACTACAGCCTCAAAAACGGGAACAATATTAGCAACAGTCATGTCTTTTGTTGCTTCTATGATCAGTAGCAGGTGCTCCACTTTAAGAAGACATGGTAAAATACTGCTGCTAGTTAATGATTACTCCACGGTTCTGGAATTAGATATGTAATTCTTATTGATTTGTAAATCCTTCGTTTACAAACCCAAAAAAAGATCGTCGGGGCATCACTGGTGACTTTATCTTTATCAATGCATTTCAGCTGAAGCTCAAACGAAGCATCAAGACTGAAAAAGGAGGCGATATAAATGCTTCCAACGTCACAAGGTTATTTATGCCAGATGGGCCCCTTCAAGTACTTCAGAGACAGCTGGTCTAAGGGTATGTAATAGCACAGTAGAACCATTTCTAAGGGTGTACGAGGAGCAGCTACCCCAGGGCAACGTTCATGCAAGCGCAGCCAACCTAGTGTTGAAATTTAATTGAGGAAGATTGCAGGTTACTGACTGCTTCATGCTTGATGTCGTGCAAGATATGTCCATGTAATGAATCACAAAGTGAAGCTGAGAATGTCGTTTAAAAAGATCACTAATCATGTAATGGTGTAAAGATGGACAAAGCTGACAAGAAACTAGAAGAAAAAAGTGGGACATTCATTAATCTCGAAATAAAACCTTCTCTTGAGTTGATTAAACACAGAAACCTTGTTTAAATGCAGAAACATACGCACATAAAAATATAACTACTTCTCGATTATGTAAGGGTGTAAATGAGATGTAATCATCAAGAGTTTTTTGTTAACCATCCCACAGGGGCTAATTAGGAAAATCTTGGAAACTCACTTAACTAGAAAATGTTAAAAAGGAGCAGTTGACCCAAATATCTTGACAAAGCCCTTTTGATTCAGATGCACATAATATTATTTCTGTTTCACTGATAAATCCGGGAGTTTAAGCTATTACTCATTTTGTTAGCTGCAATGATTCACACCCTTACATTTAACTTTTGTGCAAGAATCAGAAATGTTAAGCTGTTAGTGGCGTTCACCTCTGATGAACCCTTGACTCACGGGGATGACGGGAATGACAGCATTGAGACATGAGAACGAAGAATTCATTTGGCGCAATTTATTTATGTGTTCTTCCTGACAGAGTGTGAAATTTTTCACTTTCGTTCAAACTGAGAATGACGGAGGAAAGACTTTCGCACAACGGCGGCAGTTCACACCATCAAAGCTCTCTTTTGTATTTTTACACACACAAAGCAAAAAAAAAAACAAAACAACTGAGCATAAACACTGTAAGGCTTTCAAAAAGTTCTTAGTAATTAAAATTAAAACATACCTGAACTATGGTTTATTTATGGGTTATCAAAATCCATTTCCACTTTATACACAGTAAAGCAATAACACTGATAAGCCACATAATTCAATATACCACTTTGCATGTCCATTCTTATCGGGACTGCTTGAGCCATCACTTTGCCTTGCTTCTGTAAAGATGCAATTAATTCCAAGGCAGGAGCGTGAAATTAATTTATTGCTTGTAATTAGTTTTCTTCATACTGTGAAAACAATCTCTCTGCATAGGGTGTGTTCAGTCTTCACCAGAGAGTCTGAAGACACTCAGCTCCATGGGAGTTCAATATGAGGCGCTGCTTTTAGCTGACAACAACAACAAAAAAACACTTGATGGAGCAGAGAAACTTCTCAACAACCCCTGATGACTCTGACTTCAAGATTTATCATTTTAAGTGGCATGTGTGTGGGGATATTTTAGTCCCTAACAGCGAATGTGACCGTCATTTTTTTTCAAAGTATGCCAATGGGGAGATTAAAGCAGGTCATGTATGTATGGAATTTAGACTAATGTGTGAATAATTAAATCACGTACTGTGAGTCTGATTACAAGGCAACTTATTCAAATTACTGCACAGAGCTCCTGAAAAAGGACTAGAACGGCTTGAACGTCCTACATGTATGATTTATCTGCACTTTCCTCAAACATCACTGCCATGCTGCAATTTCTGCAATAGGCACTAGGTGGCACTCTTACCCTCTCACCTGAGTGTCCTATATGCCTGTGGCTGTGAGGAATATTTTTAGAAGGTAGCTGGCTTCAGTGAATATGTTTTTTTCTGTCTGTCGCATGTGTAATCAAACACCTGAAACAGCTTCAGTTAAAGTGTGAAAATCACAACAGCACATCTAAAGGGAGAGGATGTGACAAGATGCTTCAGCATACTTTAAAGTTGCACATGTTTAGCTGATTATCATATGCTAAAAGTTTAATTTAGTAATGTTTCCTTGTGTAACTGGCTCAAGCTTGCTACTATGTATGTGCTTCACATGGGAATTCATCATGACTGTAGTGGAGGTGGAAATAATTAAATTTATATTTTCTAAGATCAAAAAATGCATACAGAAATAGTATGTACAAAATATAATTACCTATAAAACCATGGGGAAGACTGTTAAAAGGGAGTGTAATACACAAAACAGGGCCATTTGTAGAACGTTGTATGAACAATAAAGCAAAATTGAGTGGAAGGAAAAGGTATGGTAAGAAATACAGTTATAAGCAATAAGGATAATTCCAACTTTGAGGCGAGTGTGAAAGAAAGTCTGTTAAAAGTTAAAAGCCTGTGAGAAAAAGTCACAATATGTGGATTATAGCTGTAGTAATTGTTTAAAGCTACAGTATGTAACTGCAGCTTTAAACAGTTACACACCAAGGCTACCTGACATATTTGTGTAATGAAAGTTGCATAGACCAACTGCAACTTTAAGGAGCCACCAATACAACAGGTGACTCCATTGTTTAAAGGGACTCCTGAACTGTTTTACTAGGCTAAGTGGGAAAAATGTAGACTTATTGCAGACGTGTCCAAAGTTCTTTTTTCATTAAAAATAAACATAACATTTTATTTGAAAGTCAATAAGACAGTGTCTGGAGTAAGTGTGGAAAGCAACTTGAGGTCCACTGTGATAGTCAGACATGATTTGCCAACTGCTGTTGTTGATCCAGTGTGTTTTTAAAAACCCAAAGTCGGTATTTTGGCCTAAAGCTTCCTTCAATTGATGAAACTAATCATAATAGTGTGTGCGGAGTGAACTATATATATAAATAAACTAACACTGTCATTTAAACCGTTGTTCTGGTGCTGAGCTTTATAGAGATGGGAGGTTGTTTGTAGCAGGATTTGGCACCTGACTCGGCTGCCCAAGCACCAATATCAAGTTTAATAACCAAGGCGTTAATTTGGTTTATGGACACATTTCATGTCCTTTTAAATGAAAAAGCAATTTAATGACATTATCTTGAACATGATATGAGTATTTCCGGTGAAACTATTTTTTGCGTTACATCTCTGGTGGCTAATTTTGTGCATTAGTCTTTGTGCATTACTTTCAGAGTATACGTCTCCTTGAATCAATTATTTCTTTCTCACATTTATCTCAACCTGTTTTAACAACTTCTTCCTCAAATTTGACAACTTCATACATTTTTTTTATGTATATGCATGCAGCACTGTTTACTGTTGTTCATGTCTGACTTAAAGGGCCATTATTCTATTCACAACTACAGTATTATATAAGTAAAAGACTTTAAGAAAAGAGAAATGGTAGGTTTAATAAAAAACCAAAATCTTACATATTAGCACTTCGCTTTCTGATAGCTTCTCCTGAGGAATCATTTGGCAGTATGCTTTGCTCATTCAAACTTTTCTCAAATTAGCAATTCAAGAACTTACCTGTTACTTTGCTGATTATTATTCACACTCAATAGAAGAGTGCATACTTGCATTTTAATTAGAAAAGTCTGTTAGGCACAAACCCTCAAGCATTTATGTACATACTAACTCAAAAGGAATCAACTTCTAAATGGCATACAATGTATTTAATTAATTCATGTTTCTGGTTAAATCAATATTTGCTAACTGCAGAATACCTACTCATCAACTAAATATGATTTTCATATTGAGACATAAGCACAGTTTTTATTCAATGAAGGGAAATTAATACATTTCTTTAAATTTAAAGGCCTAATTATATAATAAACATCAAAATATAACCGTGCAGTCGTACATCTGATGAAAAGGTGTACAGCTTTGTAAAGATTTGTAAAATGTCTTTGCCAGATTTCATCAAACTAATACCTTTCTTACAGCAATGCATGAGAGAGGTAGCGTCATGCTATGAGGAAACATCATGGTAAGTAACATCAATACTCTGCAGAAGCCGTAATTGAACTGTAGGAGTCAAATACATAGAGAGGTTTTTGTACCATAATATTTGTAAACCAGAGCATGCGCATTTTGGTTTGGGGAATATTTGTGACTCTTGGGAAAGAGTCACAAATATTCTCACTGCCTTATCCAAAAGCTCAGATTTAAAATCCCACATAGCATCAGAGCAGCGACCTGAGGATGACATTTCATAGATGCTTCACTTATAATCTGATGAAACTTGACAGGACCTGCCAGAAAGAATTGGATGAATTGTAATAAATATCAGGTGTGCAAAGCCTGCAGAGACGTACCATGAAACCGAAGCTGCAATAACTGACAATCCTGTGAAAATTTTTTTTTTTTTTTCTAAGCTAATGCTTATAATTGATTTAAGTGTGTCTCTCTGTGTGTGTGTTCATATTAAATAAGGAATCATGGTCAAGTGATGTGTTCACGTAAGACAAAAACAATACATATAAAGACTGCATCAGAAATTACAATATATATGGCTTTCTTCTTTTTCTTGAAGTCAAAAATATTCCATTGAAGGACCGAGCGGATGGATTTATCACACTCGTGCCTCCTCATCAAGTGTTCACCACAGTAACAGTCGGGTGAAGGACAAAGCGCTGACACTCATTACTGTGTCAAATGAATGGCTGAAGGTTCCTGCTCCTGATGCCATTCAGCTGCGCAGTTCCACCTCTGACCTACATCAAAAGCCTGTTAAGGTGTGTGGTAGAGATATCCGTTTGTGTTTGTCTTTATTGAACAGAGGTAGTGAAGTGCAATAAACTGGAGGTCAGAGAGCAATGGCAAGACATCGAAAAATATATATATGAATTTGCAGTTCCTGTTCATCCAGCTGGCGCTTACATTCCTCACTATAAGTTCAGCAGTTTGTCTGTGAGTGCCAGGAGAAAAATCTTTATATTTTCTAGTTTCTTGATGTTTTCGGCTGCGGCGGCTTGACATTTTTTTTCAAATCTTTTCATGCTGCAGGCAAGTACAAGTATTCCTATAAGTACGCCATACACATAAACTTGATTGATTGATTGATTGATTGATTGATTGATTGATTGATTGATTGATTGATTGATTGATTGATTGATTGATTGATTGATTGATTGATTGATTGATTGATTGACTTGAGAGATCGGAGGAAAACAATGCATGGTTTCAAAAGATTTTTAAAAGTAAAAATCTGAAAAGTGTGGCACACACTTGTTTTCATGCCTGCAGCCATAGCCAGCAGTCTTTGGGGGGAAGTTTTTACTTGCTTTACACATGTGGGGGTTAAGATATGTGAATAGCCACAACAAAACCAGGTACAAGTCTTAGGGGTCTTGAGCTATTTACAGATTCTGTCTTTTTCCAATGACAAAGCAAAATCAAACAACCACTAAAATCTGATGCTACTCCGCTTGTAACAATTGGCTACATTTGCTATATATTTTCAACTGGTGTAGTTCGCTTTCACATTGCACTATGTCAAATGAAACAAACCTTTTGAAAAAACATCCTTACCTGTGATGGCACGGCACGAGAAAGCACTGACAGAAACAACACAATAACCTCTGAAGAAGACGCTGATGTCAACTTCCTTCTTGTTGGAGTTCTCGTTGTCGTTGGATAAAGATCACATTCCATTTCTCCTGCTTGGATCAGGACTTGTGCATTTGTTTTCTTTGTTTGTCTCCGGTCCACTTGGCATTAAATACGCACATCTAACTGGACTTTTTAGGTAAACAATCTGGAGTTTGATCAAAGCGGACTAAACAGTACTGGTGTGAATGCAGCCAAAGTGTGTTGGGCTTCTCCTTGGCACTTCGACAACCATTCTAAGTGATACACTGCTGGACCTGGAAAAAGATGAAATGAAATAAGATGAAAAGCTGGCTATTTTAGTGTTCAGCATGTCTATGAAAGTGCAATGCAAGTTCAGGCCATTTACAAATTCTAACAAGACCTAAACAATTTCATCGTAGCTCAGGGTGTATGTTAACACCCATCGTACTGATGACATTTTAACCTCTGTCTAAACGTTAAGTCTAACTCTGACTCGGTTTCCTGTCCCTGTTGAAAAAGACCATCCCTTCAGCATGATGCTGCCACCACCAGGTGTTTATGATGGGCATGGAGAGTTTTTTTTATCTGTGAACAACATCTCTACTTAATACTGACTGGACTCTTAATACTGATTATTCAACTTCTGTTGGCAATGGATTTCACTTAGGGGTGTGTGAGTAGTGGTGGATGAATACTTATAATTACAGCTTTTTTGAAAACAATGTGTCATTTTCTTTTCACTTTGCAGCAATGGACTTAATTTCTGTATGTTAGTCTTTCACATAAAATCCCAATAAAGCAGATTGTAGTTTGTTTTTCTGAATGTGGCATAATATGAAAAAGCTTGAATGCAATTCATATTTTTGCAAGTTGCTGGTTATGAGTTGCACAGTTCACAATCCTCTTTCTTAAATAAAAAAAACATACTAGAAAATAATAAAAAGTTTTGTGGAAAATAGCAACAATTTCACCACTAGTGAAAAAATAAACTCCAAGCAGAAAGAGAATTGAGATGTTGTTCCCCATCACCAGCCCATTTGCCTGAATATATTTACAGTATTTGATAAAAAACTGAAAATGGGGAACATGGAGAGATGTTTTCTCCCAAATGTTATTATAATCAAAGTGAGCCCTCTGCAAAGCCTCACTGTCATGTCTTACTAACTCCTAGAATTTAACAGCACAACTGCGGGGATTTAGCAAGTGAACATGCAGAGATCAGCTGAATGTCAGTTGCTTTAGTTGAAAGATAAGATAGAAATGGTTAGGCAGACTGAGCAGGTGAGGATAAACAGATAGATTAGGAGTATAAAGAAGAGAGGCAGAGTGCCTGACATGAACACAAAAAGATGTGATGCCATTCAGACGTAGGTGTTTGGAAGTTGATTTTGGGGGTCTGTTAAGCATTAAGCCAGCGCGCAGATGGAGGCAAAGCCAACTCTTAGTGTGTAACCCCCTGAGGTGAAGATCTATAAGACTGATCAGACCACCGTCTGTGTGAGCGGCTGCCTTCGCCTCATTGCCCGTTTCTTGGCTGGTTGCAGAAGGAGACTTCAGCTGACTACAAAACATATTCTCACTCAGGGGTTATGCCCTGATAACCACACAGTCTTAGCGTGGAATTTAATTGGCCCACAGCACATTTTACTTCTGGGAATGTTTTGACACCTACAGTGTCAAAACAACACCAGCTAAAGGTTGAAGCTTGTGATATATCCACTGTGCAGCCAAATCTCAGCCCCCTTAAACCTCTGAGCTCAATGGCCATAACAAGAAAATTTGCATGTTGATACGGATGCTTAAAAGTTTTTAAGCCTTGAGAAACCATTGGAATTTCAAAAATAAAAAATAAAAAAATACAACACAGAACAGCAAACACTGCATGGTATAAGATGACATATAGGGATATAACTTTATTATTGTTGAGTAAATATATCCCCACTACTGTCAGAAAATTCAATACTGCACTGGAAAAAAAAAAAGAAAAAAATGTCTGCTAAGCTCTGTGACCACTTTCTTGTGCTTCTACACAAAAGCCTGGAGATGAAAACTAAACCAAGACCCCATACATGGCAATTCCTTTTCATGTTCTGAAGCTGAGTTCAAAAGATTTCTTTTATATTGGGTAACACTGACGCTAAGGGTGTATAATTTATTGATTTGCTGTCAGGCTTGGATCAACTGCCTCCAATCAAATGCCTCTGTGCGTACCAAAACAGTCATCTGACATCAAGCAGAGCCCAAAACCCCCAGCAAATATCGCTGTGTGTTGTGAAAACCACATGGGGTGACCACATATTTCATGCAGCTGGCTCAGTTTAAGTGGAATCTGACAAATCTGCTCTGCTCCGTTGAGTTCACTTGGCACACATCTTCTCTCAATTGGCAGCCAAGTGACCAGAATATGCAAAGATCTGACGCAACTGAGTTTGTTAATCAGATAATCAACAGAAAGAAATAATAAATCACAGCACTGAGCAACACTTTCCTACCTGGGCTCTGCTCCGGTTTTAAGGAATTGGTAATCAGTCGGTATGCAAAGTTTTAGTATTTAAGCTTGAAAACACAAGCACAGCTCAGTCTTCTCGCACATTAGTTAAGTGGAGCTTTTATGACCACTGTAAAAACTGCATTTCAAACCCAAAGTAAAAATTTAAAAGTGTGTTGCATGAACAAATGAAAGAGCGCTTTGAAAGTAAAGTCATTAGGATTTACTGTGCTCGCCTTTGGGACAATAATGGTCTTGCGTTCTGTGAAAGTGGTTAGGTTGCTCTGACTCAAAAAGTGTGGAAAACACCTATTGCATATTTTTCACTCACATGGCTGGATTTCGGAAGAGATATTATAAGCCCTCAATGAAGCCATTCTAAAATGTGTTTAACACCTTACACCATGATGACATTACCATAATAAAAACACGATGGTGGCAGCATAAGACTGTGGGGATACTTTCTTTAGCAGGGACAGAGAAGCTGTACAAACTAAGCTGCAAGATGGATGGAGTAAATACATGGCAATGCCAAAAGAAATCATTTTGGAAGCTGGAAGAAATGTGAAGGAGGAGCACAAATCTGACTGAGCTTAAGCTATTTTGCAAAGAACAAGCAAATTCCACCCCCCCCAACCTCATCTCCCTCCCCAAAATGTGTAAAAGAGACAAGCCTCAGAAGAGCTTCTGCTTTAACTGCAGCAAGAGGTAGTTTTGCTAATTACTGACTCAGGGTGCCTGTATGCATTTACACTCAAACCTCAGATTTTGCTTTATCTGTGGGAAAATAAAAGTAAATAAAGAAAGTAAACAAGTATGATCTTATTCCCTTTCCAGTTCTGTTTGTTTGCAATAATAAGTTTGGTTTTGCTACATATAGCTATCAACACCACATGACTTATTTACAGGAACACCATCAGTTTGTTAGGAATTAATAGTCAAACAGCACTCCTCCTCTCTCACCTATTGTTTTTTGAATACCTGCCTGATGAGGTGTTGTATAATCACACATGTATAATCACACATGTACCTTTGATACAAATAGTGTGCCGTGTTTATTAAAGTGCTCCGCATTAACTCTGGTCCAGGCAGCCATTTTGAATCCACGGTTTCTTCAAAGATGGGTTTTTTTTTTCTCGGCTATCGACAACAAGACATTCACTCCCAAATACACATAAAATATATGTAAAGTAACACAAAAAAAAAAAATAGGATTATGTGCTTATTGTAAAGAACTATCGTTTTAGCAAAGATTTGGACAAAGAAATAACTTGAAATAATAACTGTTACAAAGTTACTTTTTGGGAGTGTTAGCGCTATAATTCAAAGTAAGGCTCAATCTAATTGTCTTTCTTAAAATTTCCAAGTTTTTGTCTAATTTGTAACAAAAAAAAATTTCACATCAGTCTTTATTTTAAGATTTTTATTACATGAATATGTTTTCAGTTTTCTTTTGTTGTTTAGCAAGAATGTAATAGTTCCAGAAATCCTTTTAGTCTGATCTGTTAAGACCAACATGTCAACCAGATGGTTTGTTAACTGTACCTGCTTGCTTCTACAAACATTTAATGAAAAACTGTACAGATGGTTCAGTTGGGCATGTGGTAATAAGGGTGGTAGTAGCTATTCCTGCTCTGTCTAAAGTGTGCGTACAGTAAATGAAAGCACCACAGACACAAACATTTGGGAATATACAGGCCTTTCAAATACAGTCCTAGCTTTTTTTTGATGTCCATTTAAATCTCTCCCACACAGTGAAAAAAAAACCCTTATCTCCGTCTCTCGTTGAATGTCAGGCCAACATCCCAAAAAACAACCTGTCAAATGTTAGTGGCAGCTAGAGGAATAATAAAGGAGGAAAAATCGATGCGTGTACACTTGGCAGTCAGTCCTTTCCTTTAACCTTTCCTCCTTTCTACCAAGAAGTCAAATCAAAGCCATCAACAATTAGTTGCATTAATTCAATTGAATAAAGTAAAATGTGGTACTTAAATATGCAAGACCTCTGTTTCCTTCTTAGTACCAGAAAACTATATTTGGACAAAGCATTTATTGCAAACACAAAATGTTTTTTAATTTTTTAAATTAAAACAACCAAGACATATGCAGTAGAGCACAATAACAAACAGCAAAATCAATAATTTTGACAAAACTAGCCTCTTAATGTGAAGATTTTGGGATATTCTTTAGAAATAAGGTAAAAAAATTTTTTTAAAGACCTTACAATTCTGTCCACGCAGAGACTTTTTCTATTATGTGCACTACAACTAATTGGTGCTGGCTGAGGATACTCACCATGCATCTTGCGAATACAGGCTACCTGAAGAGACTGACCTTAGAAGGGTCACTGTCCAGTATGATTAATGTCTCTTTTATGGATTAAATGCAATAACCAGGTGCCTTTGATTAATTACTAACATGGCCAACAGCAAATTGCTTCTAAAATGGCGCAGGTAGTGAAATAGTTTTCCCTGAACTTTATGTCCTCCTCCTCCATTACAAAACAAAGCATTTTATGTTGTCTTGGACCTTCATTTTTGTATTTTTTTCTCTTATTTGTTAGGAAAATTCCTGTGTCAGTTTTTATTTTTAATTATTATTATTATTATTATTATTATTATTATTATTATTATTATTATTATTATTATTATTATTATTATTATTATTATTATTATTATTATTATTATTAATTTATTATATGATAAATAAATAAATAATTTATTTATTTATTTATATTTTTTTAAATCTTTAGGGCTGCACAGTGGTGTAGTTGGTAGCACTGTTGCTGTGCAGCAAGAATGTACTGAGTTCAAATTCTGCCCTGGGGTCATCCTGTATGGAGTCTGTATGTTCTCTCTGTGCATGTGTGGGTTCTCTCCGGGTACTCCAACTTGCTCCCACTGTCTAAAAACATTACTGTTATGTTAAGTGGTATGTCAAAATTTTTCTTAGGTATAAGTGTGTGTGAGCTTTGAGTGGTTAAAATGATTGGAAAACAGCTGCATGAGTTCAGTCCATTTTCTATTTTTGTTTTAGAAAAATCTGTCATATTTTGACTATTAAATACTTTCAGGATCATTTTCAAAATGCTGGACAACATGAAATTAAAAATAAGAATGTTTCATCAAGAAGATGAAGAAAAAACAAAAACATTTAGATTTGTCTGTTTCTGAACTCCATCCATCTTCTTGACACCCTTGTCCCTTAGTGGGGTCGGGAGGGTTGCTGGTGCCTATCTCCAGCTAACGTTCCGGGTGAGAGGCGGGGTACACCCAGGACAGGTCGCCAGTCTGTCGCAGGGCAACACAGAGACACAGGACAAACAACCATGCATACACACACTCACAGCTATGGGCAATTTAGACAGACCAATTAACCTAACAGTCATGTTTTTGGACTGTGGGAGGAAACCGGAGTACCCGGAGAAAACCCACGCATGCACAGGGAGAACATCCAAACTCCATGCAGAAAGACCGGGGCCGGGAATCGAACCCAGAACCTTCTTGCTGCAAGGCAACAGCTCTACCAACTGCGCCACTGTGCAGCCCTGTTTCTGAACTCATTACCATAAAAATACTGAGATTTATTAAAGGAAACACAACTCTTACCCACTATCCCTTATATGATACCTTTATATAATTTGAGTAACTAGATTTTCTGTACACACACAGAAAATCCATATTTTAATTATCACTAACTGGCTCAGTATCATATACAATTTCCTTAGTGTTACCTAAACAGAGTAATTACAGAAAAGTCCTTCTAAGTATGAAATAGAATTCAGCCATTTACATTATTTAAAAGTTGAACATTACCTTGTGGAGATAAAATAGCAGTCAGACTAAATAATCAGTCAGAGCAACAACATTTTTTTACACAAACTCAAATTCTCAGACTACAATATTGAAACAAATGACAGTGTGTTGTGAATACCCCAACTGATATTCTGAAATGTACACACCTCCCTCCAAAATCAATGGAGGGAGGTGTGTACCTCCCTCCATTGATGTGTGATTTCTCAACCACGCTTTGAGAAATCACACATTCATTTATCAAACCGTACTTTGTTTAACACATGGTTTTAATATTATGGAGCAGTGTGTGAATGAAAACCGTGGCATAAATTCTGATCTGCACGCAAATGAAAAGAAAAATATTCTCTGGACACGAAAGGGAATTGTTTCCTCAAAAATGGCTTCTCTCAATTTTTTTCACAAATGAAAACACAAAGGTTTTAGGTACCACAGTGCTTATATTTGGATTTCCAATTAATCTGTTTACTTTTATCTGTATTTTGCCCTAAACCGGCCTTTCTTCGAAGTGAGGGTCATAGAAATAAACTAAGTGGAAATGTATTCAGCTAGATAAGGGACTCACCTGTTAACACATACCAATTAAACATTATAAAACCGCTACTCAATAATTTCTTATCTTTATTTTTATTTTTTTTAATAAAAATCCACAAAGTATCAAAATTAATTTTGGCCACAGAGTAATTTAGCTCAATATATCATTTTAAATGAATATAAATGATAACTCAGTTTCTCTAAAGTCTCAGGCGTACAGCAGTGGCAACATGAGGTGAGTTGCTTCATAGGCTGAAAGTAGTCGTAACAATAGAGAGCAGGGCAAATGAAGGTTGCTTGTAATTACACCCACCCTCAGGCCTAATTAGGTCAGCCCTTACTGTAAGTGAGTACTGTGTGATAATGTGCATGTTTAAGTTGTTTGTTTGAGTTCTCTCCCCTCACAGAGCAGACGGTCAAGATCAAGAATCACAAGAGCCAAATTAATCTACAGTATATTGCCTCTTCTGACAGATCATCTGAGAGCCAATTTGGAACAGTATGTTTGTATTATTGCATGCAATTAGTGTGTTGTCATGAAAAAAAAAAAAAAAAAAAACTTGTTGGCAATCAAATGTGTGCTAAAACACAAGCTGCACCTACTTTTAAACCAGCATGTGTCCAACATAAAGACCGGCAATTACACCAAGTGCTTAGCAACAGACTACTTGGCAGTAGTTGACAATTTTCTTCTTATTACAAAAGATGGGAGTTATGTGTGAGCAAGACAGTGGTAAAGTAAAGGAATAAAAAAACATGTAACACAGACATATAAATGCTAAAACATGCAGAAAAAAAGGTATTGTTGTCACTGTTACATTTTATTTAATTCAGTTGTGCTTTCAGAATTCAGAAATGTTTTTGGAAATGCATGAATTCACCCAAACATTAACCGAGTTCTTCTTCACAGTGCTGGGTGGAGTTTTCATATCACTCAAACACGAAACGGTCAGTCAGCCATGGACTGAGTGTGGTTTTTGATCTGCTCCATTCCAGGGTTTGTTGCTGCCTAATTTTCTGATTATTTTCTCTTTAGTTCTTGACTTTTCACTTACCCCAGCATTCCTTTCTCTTCTAAGCAGTGTCCTCTCAACCGGCGGTAAGAGGACAGGATGGCCATCTATCAGCCTCTGACATCAGTCTAATCAAAGTTTCACACACTCCTCACTTTCAGCTGCAAGATGTTTGAGGGGGTTTCTTGCTTCGACAGCCCATTCCAAGTCACCCCCCAGCATAGCAATGAGATCAAGATCTGGGTTTGATAAAGTCCATGGCTTTCCATTTCTCAGTTTTCAGACGGTCCTTGGTGGATTTGCTAATATGTTTTGGGTCACTGCCAATTTGCAGGGTTGACTTCTGCTCAATGTTTTTTTTTTTTTTACAGGTAGTGTCAAATTGTTTTCAAGAAGCCTCTGAAAACAACTCAGAGGCTACTTGAATTGTAGCCATAGTAATAGTGACAGTAGCACACAACCGTCAGCCGTGGACGATTCAGGCCCTGCAAAGAATCTCCAAACCACCACATTTATCCCTCCATGCTCCACAACAGTTAGTTTGGTTTTAGTTTTTCCTCTTGAAATGCTATATTAGGTGTAGATCAAACATGTTCTCTGTTCTCTGCCACTTACCATGGTGTTTAATCTCACTTTAACGTATACATTTGAGAGTATAGACTCCAAAATGCTGAGCAACGACATTTTAATCATGTGTCCCTTATGTGATACGCTTCTGTGTAATTTTAGTCATTTTATTCCATGTGTGTGACATATTTTGTTTTTCTAATACCATAAATGTGTAGTGAAAATACACAGGTTAGGGAGAAAAATACCATGCCACCACCGATAGGGGGCAGTGCTGAGCTCCATAGGTACAATACGGAAGAGGTGCATATTACTGTGTACCCTTTTTTTTCTTGCCTAGAAAGGACTGACTTTTAAAATTGAAGGCAAACAATTTTTACAACATGTGACAAAGATATATATTTGGAAAAGCACAACTAAAAGACTCTAAAAAAGTTTTGGATTTGTTTGTATGTACAGACCTCCAGAGCGGTCAGTCCCTCCTCGGTCAGGAACTTCACCACACATCACAGCAGTAAACAGACACTGTCATCACTGAAAAATTGTTTAAGTTACTCATTAAATCATGCTGAAATTATTCCAAGGTGACATTCATGTCCACAGTCCACATGTTTTGCTGTTTTTTTCCTTACCGCTTCCATTATTCATTGTCATTTTAAACCGTCAACCTTTTGTCCTGTGCTCTCCGACTCTGTGCCCTTGTACTCGCCGTTTCTGTCTCCATTATTGCCATGCATGGCTGTTTGCTGCGTAAAAAAAGAAGAGAGAAACGCTAATGATGTTGGCTTGAGCTCAAAGCTAATTAAAATTCTATAAATATGGTAGAGGTAGGTGGGGGTGATGGATGCAGTGTGTCAGGAGTCTGGTGAGCAGGGAGGTGCACAGAGATGTCCGGACAATCAATACCAGCACACCGAATGCATGACACTGCATATGCATTTAATGAACCAACAGGTTTATCTGTTAATTACACGCCAGGACACACCTTCGCATTCTTCACACTGTGCTAAATCTCTCTGTGCTGCCCAGATAATGGCTAGCTATTTCACACAACAAATCTGCAAATGGTGAGCACATTTCTCTATTTTTACCTGCTCACTTTATCTCATCCCCTCCCGACTGTGCTTTCATTTATTGCAGGTAATTCTCCTTGCCCACTCGACTCTATATCGCCTAATGCAATACATTTATTATCCTTTTTTTCCCCTTTGACAAAATAGTTTAGAGGAACATCTGCTTACTCTTCGCAAGCAATATGTCTTGGAGTATTCCAGCAGTTTAGAGTTTGCCAGGACGATTGTGCGGATCGGTCGGGTGTGGGTCAACTGTTTCAACACACAACATTGCAAAATCAACAAACAAGGCTCTCATGTTAAAGCAAAGCTGGAATTCCATTTCAACAACTGACATGTATTTTTGTTATTTTACTCCCCACTGTCCAAACTCTATTAAAAGGTGGTACTTATAAAATAAATAACGCCTATGTAGTTATTTTTACCCACCTCAACACTGACAGTGAGAAGGAATGAAATCCATCAGTGTTTACATGGCAACCTGCTGTTTCTTCTGTTCAGGAATGTGTTATTACAGTTAACGCCTTTATAATCTGCATAGCTATACTTTAACATCCTAACAAACAACGTAAGCAGAAAATTATTTTGAGAAATAAGCTTTGAATATCACGTTGTGCAAGTAATCTGTTGTGGGGTGACATGTTATTAAGCAAACACAGTGTAATAAAGCAAGGGGAAATAGAAGCCTAATGCAATGTTGAAGTACTCTCTTCTGTTTTTACTTGGTGTAGTGAACCTTTATACGTAATCTTTTCGGTATTACAAGTGAAAGTCCTAAGTATGAACGCATAGTATGAAACACTATTATGTTTCTAATAGGTAACAATAGTTGCAGTTTTTAGATGCATCAGTCAGGGTTGGGTACACTTTTCTTTACGTTGTCAGACTTTGCTCCATCCTGTCATCAATTATTGATAGAAACCTGAAAAGCTATGGGTTCTTCTCCACGACATTGGTCCAGCCAGTATTGTGATCTACATGAATGCAACTTGCCACTGCTTTTGAGTTACACTAACATTTTGAATGTAAGTTTCCTTATAATGGAAACTTGTATTGTTTAAACAAATATACATTAAGCCGTTTTGAATATAGATGTCCAGGTCTGTAAAAGTATTGTAGACTTGCACCTAGATCTAATACAAGCACTGGCTTAGTAATGTCCAAGAACCACTCTTCCTTTAGGAAATATGACCTTAACAGAGACTAACTTATCACATAATTATACAAGCAGCCGCAGACGTAATGTAGAGTCAATTCACGTAAACCATCCTGTGCTATTTTATGAGAACCAAATTGTCTGGGTCCCTATAATTCCTCCATTTGCTCATCCTTACTTCATGACTATTAAATGATAAAACGCTTCATCCCATTTCTTTGTTTCAAAAAGACCATTTTGAGTCAAAAAAAAAAGCCTCTGTGGTGTCATTCCAGTAGTAATGATTTGTTATCGCTCTCTATTGTATGGCCTCCAGAGTTCCACACAGAAAGTTAGCAGACATACATATATATGAAATCTCAGCTTTGTGGCCATCAGCTATGGAATTTTGCTGACATTTCTAAAAACTCTGTAGTAACCTTGCTTGGTTGGAGATCAAATTGTGAATTCTACAGTAACAGATGCATTACTAACACAACTCAATAGTTTATTAGTTTGATTGGTGCGTTACTCTGAAAATGCAGAGAACCAACAAAGGTGCATTGACCCATTTTGAATATGTCTGACAAATAAAATGTAAAAAAGCAGAATGTCTTGTGAGTGGTTGGAATGAAGTTAAAAGTTTAAAACTCAAACCTTTAACAACAGTGTTTGAATTGACAAGCAGAACAGATCATAGTACAGCCTGACTGTAGATTCTGTTTCAAAAAGTGGAAGTTGTAAAGTGGAAAGCATAAAAACTGAGACTTTCTGCAGACAAAGACCAGGGATTTGGTGCTCTCGATAAGTTGCAATCGTTAGAGCAAGTCTTTCAACATATCTTTCCCTGCTTGCCTGGCTAACATTACCCAGGGAGTGGCTTGACAGCTGCCAGAACTCCCTCATGAATGATATGAAAATTTTATTTTACTTCATTTCGGTTTTCATATCAACACATGGATGGCTGAAACAGAATCCTAATGAGATGAGATAAAGACAATTTTCGTTTATCGTCGAGGTTGAATTTTTCCTTTTTTATGCTGAAACCGGTCTCCTTTACATGAAGCTGTAGATAAAATTAATGAATAAATGAATCACTCTATTGATAGTGTTTTCTGGAATCAGTGAAGCAATGGGATTGTGTAAAAGTGAAACGAGTTAAGCTCACATGCTTTAGTGTTTTGTAGTTTTAACTGTGGAGACTTTATAAAAATGTACATTTATTAGTAACAAAGCACAAACCTTGCTGGTGAACTTCAATCTGTATAATGCAGATCACTCCAAAAGGGTTTGAAGGGCTGCTTACCTGGTAATCACATTATTGTGTTTGCTTCTGGGTCAAATGCATTGTCAGGTAAGAGAGGAGCATCATTTTTCTATGGCATCAAGTTTTCATATGCCAATTAAAGAAAGAGCACACAGTGTGATGAAAATCCTCATCTTTTTCTTGCTTTGTTTAAAAAAACCTCAATAAACTCCTGATGATTCTTCAGTTTTAATAGCTACGGTTTGACTATTTACTGGTCATTAATTACATGTTTGATAAAATAAGGATTTATTGATAGTCATTTAGAATTGTTTTGTGTTTTGTCTTTCATTTTACTTCGGGTCACTCCGGCTCTTGTCAACATTTATTATATTTTTTTATTGAACTGCTAATTTTGATTTTAAATACAAAGTGCCATTTCATCTAACGATCAAGTAACTATGTTACTTTCAATTGTTAGAAAAAACTGCTCTATATATCAAGTGTCACTTAACAGAAATTAGACTTTAATTTAAGGCCTTGAAATTGAGCCTCTTGTCTTTGAAAAAAACTCCTGCTCTTTTGGAAGGACACGGAGTCACGCCTCTTTGACAACGTTTTGCTATTGTTTCGCTTAGAAGTGCTTATAATAAGCTCAGCTAAAATGCAGTTCCTCCAGGTGTTTGCTAATTGCTGCTGGCTAGTCTAAAGGGCCATGAGGGAGGGCTGTTCTGTGAGGTGAAAGCTTGGAAATTTCAGCTCTGAGGAGGATCTGCGCCTGGAAGGCAGCCCTCGGCCCACCCGGGAGTTTTGCACAACTGAATGGCCGCCACAGGAGATTAAAGGAGTTCTCAAACATGCGTGAAAGAATCAAGGCAACGCTCCAGGTATGTTTTTGATGCATGCATAACCCTATAACAAGATTCAAAGCTTAAAAAAAAGTCAACTTTACATAACACAACCCCTTAAAGGTAACTCCTTGAGAAGAAGCTTTAGATTGACACTGAGGCTGATTTACATAGGATCATCAAAATCATTGCATGTAGGCTAACTTTCTTGTGAAAAGTTTGCTCATGCCTAGGAGAACTCATAAAGACAGTCTAAGCTGGTTCTCCCACGCATGTCCTCTGCATGCACACATGCTCAAACACACAGGCCGACCTTTGGCCCCAGAGGCCAGCCTCTTGGAGCTGCCTCTAAGCTCTTTCCTGTAAGTGCCGTTTCTGTTTATTTTTAACTCCGACAGATGAATCCAGTCTTTTCCTTCACTTTCTTTTGGACTCAGACATGTTTTCAGAAGGGGGCTTAGATGTAGGAGGCAAAGCAAACACTCCTCTTCTTGCTCATTTTTCTCACTCGCTCATCCATCTCCTCCCCTAAAATGAAAGAAAAAAAAATTACCAGCCTTATGTCTGTGTGGCGCTTTTAGTAATGCTACAGGCATTTACAAGTGAATCATCAGACTACTAATGATTTGTATGGGTCATTGCCTTCTGCTTGCAACCAGCATACAGCAAAGCACACAAAGTATGGCTTTGTGCAAAACAGATAATACATTATTAAGCGTGGCTACAAGTCAACATTCTCACTTACAGTAACACCTACAGCCTTAGGATGTCTGTCTACCGCATTATGATCAAGCTGCAAACACAAAAGTAAAGCAGACTGCCTGAATCCAAGTGACCATCATTTTTTTCACTTCTTCGCAGGCAACCTTTTTGTAAATAACTGTGAACATGATGCGGGTCTTGCGAAAGCTTAAACATACAAAGCAGGAATGCTGCACTTGCAGTGGAGAAACAACATATGGAGGCGAGAGAGCAGAAATGTGAAAAAGGGTTGCCTGATGGTGTAGTCAGAGCTGAGATGATATTACTTCAGCTGGCATTGCACTATAGAGCGGGCAGGGGCATATTTCTACCATGCTGGAGGGGTTCTGCTTGGCTGGCAAGTTGACTGAGAAATATTTCTTTCTTGCACAGGAACTACACTTGGTCAGCAGATTTTTCTTTTTCTTTGCGTACTGTAATTTATTATTTTTTTGTCTTCAACCATTGTTCCATTTGTTAAAAGAAGAAAGCTTCCTGAACCTGACTCACAAGGAGGCTCACTTAAAATAGAAGTCATTGGAGTTGATAATCTGTAAGAGAGTAAAACTTCCGAAATAAGGAAGCCACAGGCAATTAGGAGCGGTGCCAAGGAAAGCTTACGGCACCCCATTATGTGTGAGTGTGGTCCAAATGAAAATCTAATTTAAGGTGGCACCAAGATAAAAAAAAAGAAAAGTGTGTTTCATTTTTTTTTAATCTACACAACTATTCCATTCCATTAGACGTGCAATTTCTGCTCATCAGACACCCGGTGAAATTAGTGCCCTAAAGGAAAGCTCTCTATTTATTTATTTATTTTTTTTTTCACAGAAAGTAATTAGTCCTTGAGAAGATGTACAAGTATGGACGTAGGCATTTTTATAACTATAGGGAGCAAAAAGGACAGAGAGAAGGGAGAGTGAAGGAAATGAGCAGGTGAGATTGTGGAAAGAAGGTTGTTGTCATTCAATGACTCGGTTTTGATCTGTTGAGTCAGTGCACAACCTTTTAAAAACTGTAGTCAAGAAAAAAAAAAAAAAAAAGTCTCCTGATGATTGCCTTAACGGTTTTCCCCAGACAAATGGCTCTGCACCTCCAGACTGCTTTCATTGATTGGCATTATAATCTTTCATAGGTGACAGTAGCAAAGTCTTCATCTGACGCCTTACAATCTGTATTCCCATCAAGACACATGGATAAAGGGCTGCATTCTGGAGCCGAAGATGAAATATCTTCAGACTCTACTGCAAATATATATATATATATATATATATATATATATATATATATATATATATATATATATATATATATATATATATATATATATATATATATATATATATATATATAAATATATGTTGGGCCCTGATAAGATAACCCTACTGCTGCCTTTGCACTTACGAAGCTTATTAAACTGACTCACCGTGTGGATGACCAAACTCACACCCATTTACAAGTATCCAGAGGCTATTCAGGCAGGCTGAGCATGGTAGGTGGTTGCAAACCCACTTTCTCCTTTGTACTCAGCCTACAAGCCTTGACTCTGATTGGAACAATTGTGCTGGACTCTGCGTGAGGGTTCATTCATGAGGTCTTCTGACTCACCATCTTGATAGCATGAAAAAAAAAAAAAAACTTAAACAAGCTTAAAGCTCATAGGAAAACTGGTGGTTTGGCCAAAGACATCTTCAGAGAAAGGAAGAAAACGCTTAAAACATAAATTTAGGGAAAAGCTCATTAGAATCCTGAAAATGCTAGTGCAACTAAAAAAAATATAAAAATAATATAAAAACTGCCTTGAAGACTGTAGGTGTTTCAAGCATGGAAATATGTGCCTCAGCTGCGAACACTTCATTTCATGGCAAACAAATAATTGGTTTGAAACGTCGCTATTTACAATTTTCCAAAAAACCTTGGATACCCGGCACAGGCACTCACTGTTTTCATGGTAAAATTGTACGATTTATAGAAGCGCTGATAGGTATTTGCAATCTTTTGAAACAGATTTGCTTAAGCATGTACAGTGCCATTACAACGTGTTTTACATTTCTTCACTTTTTCCACATTCTAAAAAAGAATCTACACAGAACAGCCATTTTCAGATATTTTTGTACATTTTATGAAAGAATGTAGACATTCAAGCATAATTGGTAAAGAATATTCAAACCCTTTGCTGTGTAACTCAAAGCTTACCTCAGGATTTCAACTGATTATAGAGAAGTGGATTGACGCAACACCTCAAAGGCCACATTTAGAGTTCTAAAGAAGGAAAACTAAAACAGTGGTTAAGATATTAAATATCTGTGAGGATAAGTACCCAAGTTATCTAACCATCAGATTGGTGCAAAGGGCTATTTTACCTACTCAGCTTTCAAGAGGTTCTGTTGGCATCGGACCAAATTGTTTCAGAGTGGAATGGTTTTATTAACAGACAAAAAATTTACCAAAAAATGCAAAAATATTTTGACCTCTTGGAGCTTACGAGATTCTTTTCTCTTTTCTTTAGGAGTTTCAAATGAGTGGTTATGGACAAAAGGCCTTGGTCACCCAGCCTTGGTTTGCTATTACTATATACTTTAGAGGCCTAAGTGTAGAGACAAGAAGTTGAGCTGGAGCAGACAGAGCTGAAGTTTTATTCAGATTTTCTTTATGTATGACCAAAATAGAATTAGAAATATGTGTATTAGAAAGACAGCTCAGGTTGAGACAGGCCAGGCAGAGAGGAGCGATAGTGGGAAGGAAATTGGTTTCAGTTGTCAAGTAAAGGCTTGGATTATATATATTTTGTGGATTTTCGAAATGTAAATGACAAAACAATGCCCTGCTGCTGACTGCTCTCTGTAAGATGTTTTATTATTTTGTGTTTTTAGAAAAAAAAAAACTAGAAAAAACAAATGAAAACATTGTTCTTTGAAACTCACAAACTTCTTATAGCAGATATTTATCAAAAATTATAAGTTGGAATTTCAAAGATTCACATAACATTTGTGGCATCAAACAAGCTTTAAGCAGGTCGACTGAGGGTGAAGTGGCTCTTTGTAATATAAACACTGCAGACCCCTGCTCTAAGTTAAGAAAGGTTGAACCTGATCAAGTTCATGGCTGTCAGTGTTGGGTATAGTTTATTAACTCACAAATGTCAGGTTCTTAACTCTGTAGACAAATTATAGTCAAGCAGAAAACTCTAACTTGGAAATATTTAGTTCCTCAGATTCGTGCTGCTCTCTGATCAAAGTGCTGTTTCTTGTTTTAGTAGGTAAGGAATTTCTAATCAAAAAAACACGGCACAGGAGGGTGGTGACTTTATCGTGATGCTGCTGGTGAATATTAACAGCAACTAATAAAATAACTCACATTAGGTTTTACTGATGATGTCATGCAGAAGCAGAGCAGCAAGCAAACTCCACGCTGGCGACAGACTTTTGCCAGCAGCTTTCTTTCACCTGCCAGCAGTAAGCTTTACCAGAAGGTTGTAACACATAAGAGGTTATCGCTGTGTCCCACAGCTCTGGTCCTCGCTGCAGCACAACAAGGACATCCACTTGTAAATATGGTCAAATGTTTCTGTCTGAATGCTCAGGTCGCCATGGGCGCTGCCAGCAGGAATCGTGTCATTCTAAATTAAAGTTCTTGGCCACAGAAATATTTCCACTTAGTGCCGCAAGACAAAATGCCGCTAACGACTTAAGAGTTTTTGCATTTTTCCTGCACATGATCAACTGCATGTCTGGCATTTTGAAAAAAGAAACATGATGAACAAGGACAAATCATCAAGTAATGAACAGATAATCAATTAATTCAAAATCAACAGCGCCTTTGGAGAGTGCTCTCGATTATGTGAGCGTGGGAGTTGCTGATGCACAGCAAAACAAGCAATGTGGTCTGACACTGTAGCTCTGATCGCTGATCCACATTTTATAGGGAAAGGGGACGTAGGGGGAGAGAGTGTGGGGCAGCAGCTGCAGAGTGTGATGTGCTCAAATAACGCACCCCGTCAGCACAGGCCATCCTGCCAGTTTGATTAAAGCATGTACGTCAAATAGGCCGTACCCCAGAGGTCCTGGCTAACGCAAGGGCAGGCCTTGGCAGAGTGGGTCAACAGAGCACGCTGCCGCCTCTTACCATCACTTTTCACCACGGGTTGGAGACAGGAAGAAGAAATGCAGTCGCAGGTAAGGAGAAGCGGTGATATTTCAAGTGCAATTCTGTGCCATCAGTAGCTGTGAGAACACACCAGCTGGACTGTGAACGGCTTCAGCCCACAGGGCCGCCGCTGAATCTCCGCTTGGCTGTCTCGCCAGGAAATATTTTATCTGCTATACCACACCTGCAGAACGCAATGCCTCTAAAATCCATCTCCTTCTTAGCATCTCCTCCTGTTAAAAAAAAAAAAAAAAAAGAGAGAGCTCCCATGTGGGGCTGCACATGATGCCCCAACCGCGCTGTAAAAGCGTGACCCAAATATGGCAGCCCCGATGTCACTCGCAGCAACCAGGAACACCAGTGAAGCCTGACATCTCTCTCACACTCGCACACGGCCTCTTGTCTTGCGTCTTTCTCCTGCCACTTATTGTTTTAGACAAAGATAGGTTAAGAATGTGCAAAAGTTTAGCAAGAGTCTTTGGGGAGAAATGTGGAAGAACAAATGAACGCGTAAAGTAGCATGCAAAAGGATTCATTTTGCAGCAACTTCACAGTTTTTCACGTGAAGTTTTTTCACGTGAAAAACTTCATGTTGTTTTATAAAAACAATGTTTTAAATAAAAACATTGTTTTTGCTACAATTCAATCCCCTTTTTTGTGATCCTCTTACATACAAATCCAATGTACTATCTTCAGAAGCCATGCAACTCACAAATTCAGTCCAGTGGCGCAACTACACATTATTCAGGTGGATGCGAAAACATAGATCGGCGCCCCCCCTCCCCCCGACCGAGGGAAGGAAGTCAGGGTGAAGGAGCGACGCTCACTCAGCCCCCCCCCCCCCCCAGGCGACGATACGTGAAGGGTAAAACTAGCTACATTTACCTCGTTATGTGCGCGAGGTGAAGGAGCGTAAGGCGCGCAAAAGTGTACGGGAAAACATCATCGGCGCGCCGACCCCTACAGACGGGGTTTTGGCGCCCCCTCTGGTGCTGCGCCCCTATGCGTTGCATACCCTGCATACCCACTTTTTGCGCCACTGATTCAGTCCAACCATGTAAGTTTTATTCTCGGAATAAATATGGCTGTTTTGCAAAGACCTCAGACATTTGCAAGAGAAGATTAGAGAACAAGCAGCATCATAAAGAAACACAGCAGATAATTAGGGATGAAGCTGTGGAGCAGGTTTGGGTTATTGAGAAAAAAAACAAATGAAACAGTTAGGCATGGCTGTTCATCGAAGCCAATAAGACAGGCATGGAGGCCATCAAAATAGCAGTCCAGAGGCCCACGGTAACTGTGGAGGAGCTGCAGAGACTAACACCGCTCACTGCAATCAAATGGACAAAAAATCGTTGGTAAATTCAAACCAAATTTCACTTTTTATATCATATCATCCTAACCATGAGACATAGTTTCAATAGCATCATTTACATTAAGGTCACCTGAAGCTAGAAAGGAATGGTTCAGATATATTCACATGTTGGAATGGTCCAGTCAAAGCGCAGACCTAAATCCAATAAATAATCTGAGGTAGTACATGAAAATTGCTGCTCACAGACGATCTCTCTCTGATCTGACAGGAGCTTGGCTATTGTACGAAAACAAATTGGCAAACATGTCAGCGTCTGGAGGATGGAGACATACATCAAAAGATTTGCAGCTCTAATTGCAGCAAAATTTTGTTCCATATAAAGTAAAATGTGTTTGGAGGGCATCGTTTAACAACAAAGTAGGCTTGATACAACTACTGTTAATTATTTTTCTACTGAAATAATTATGGGAAGGAAAATTGTGTTCTTTCACATCTTTGGCAATGATTTAAAGACTCATATGTCTCAAAGGTAAAAATTAGCAGCTTGAGTGCAGTAATAGTTTTAAATGGAAAAACATCTCCGGTGTTTTTTTTTGTTTTTTTTTTTTTTACAATGGATCCCCCCCCACACACACAATGTGGGGTGAAGCAACACCACACATGAGTAAAAAACAAAAAGATTACAAAATGTTTATTATCACTTGATTTGAGGAACTAATAGCTCCAACTTCAAGTGCGGAAACAGAAATGACCCACTCTTAAAAATATATATATAATTTGGTGAATGTCCTTGAAGAGAATTACAGAAAAAGCATGTGTCTTTTGATGTCCTTGTAACTAATCCTATAACTAAAGAAGGGCAAAAGATGCTGTGGTTTAAATCTAACTGAGCTGATCAAGATGAGAAATGGATGAGAATCAGCTCATTTATCAGCATTAAGTCAAATAAGAAAAAGATGGGGAAAAAAACAAGGAAAAGAGGAAGACTGAAGCGAGTGGGGGAGATCGTATAGACTGACTACGCATCAGCAAAGCTACAGTATTTTAAAAAGTCATCAGTATATAATTCATCATTCACCAATCCCCCTGCCTCCCTACCATTTGTGAAGCAGCCTGAGATTCTTCATCGGCTGCCATGGATTTTCTTTTTCTCTCTCCCCTTTGGGCTGGTGGTATTTTGGTCTTAGCTCCTGCCGGTGAGTCTGACACCATCGAAGCACGGTTTGTTCTCCTGCTCAATAGGACAATCACCTCTAAAATCAGCAGTGCAAGTGTACAGAAATAAATCACTGTTTCCAAGCCTGGGGACACACACAGGAAGGCTCCTGTCAATTTCAAATGGGGATCTAGGAGCTTCACAAAGTTGATAAATATCTATTCCAAACAAAGACAGAGCAACAAATGTATAATTGTTAATATTTAATTCAATATAATAGGGAAGAGGAAGTTCAGTTCAAATTAAAGGAAGGAACTTGTAAACAAAATCTCTAGCAGGGAAAGCAAACAGACTCTATTGGCCACAGCTGGAAAAACACGTCTAACCAACATGAAGAAAGTTACAACTGGATTTCAACCGAGGATCTGGCTGAGTACAAAGAAACCCAAGTATGTATGTACAGTATGCACTGGGAGGGGCAACTGAGTCAGGGAATAAGAAACAGAGAACATATGATAATGTGAAAGTTTGGTTAACTGAGGACATCTAGGGGTAAATGACATGCAAAATGTAACATTTCTAGTATTTTAGTGAAAGTTCACTAGTCTTGTAAAGGAATGCTCAAACAATAAAGAATCTGACAAGTCAAACAAACCTTGATTGAACATAAAACAAGAATCAACTTACCTTAAGGTGTAAGGAATGAATTCTGCATACACAGATCAGTTTCAAACATGAGATTAGTTCCAAAACAACAGCTTTATTAGATGTTGTTTTGGAGTTATTTTGGAGTTAGTTGTTCCAAAATAACTATTAAGGCAAAACCTTTAAAGTAGGTGATCATTCTTTTGGTGGATTTTGAGTAAAATGTGTTAAAGGGAGCTAAAGATTAGGATGATAGCAGGGAGACCTATCAATCTTGAAGCTTCAAAATACTAATGGAGACATGCAAAACGCTGGTCAGCATGAAATAATAATTTGTGTTTGTTTAACTCTCCTGTTATATTGTATCTTCATCATTTGGAAGACACTAGTAGTTCCTTTATTCATCAGAAAAAAATTCGGATAAAAAGCAAGCAAGATGAAAAACCATAAAAGATTGAAGAACACAAAAAAAAGAAACAATCCTACCATTTGGAACTACCTGAAATAAAAGATAAAGTCAACAAATGAGGAACAAGAGCAGTGAAGTTCTTATCAATAATAGGTCCCCTTGTAGCCCAGTGTCATGATACTATGAGTTTGTAGAAAAATAAGTATATCCACAGAGCAGCAGAAGGCTGTCAACTCGATATTGATACCATTTTAATATTTTTTCGGGCAACTTAAAACAAACAGAAAATGTTCACATCCATGCGATGATATAACACTATATTTACATTTTTAACATTTTCGCTTTCACAAGATGCTGTTGCTAAATGTGTTGTGATATTACCTGGACGCCTTCTGTGGTATTACTCTAATCAGTGAATCATTGGTTTACCTGATTGCTGGTTCTGAAATAACTGAGAAGCAGCGAAATCACAGGAACACATCTTTAAGACACCTGAAAGGTGATTGTCCCCCACAAAAATTATTATTATTTTTTTTAAATGCACACATGGTGCCTTTGGCAAAGCACCATATTAAAAATATCAAAACCTCCTACTGAATGCAGACTTGACAGAACCACCAGTACATGTTTATACTAATCATTAGGGTGAATTTAAAGTTAACAGGAACAACTGGTTACTGATAATGCAGTTTTATAAAAAAAAAAAAACTGTTATTCCACTTCCATTTGCCCATAACAATCAGCTGTTATGAAGTGGCTAAAAAGCGTTTACAGATAGAAGCACATTTTTCCAGATACTGCATTGATAGCAACTATTACTGCTAGTACATATGAAAAAGATTTGTGCTGCCTGCAAGCAGTTGGAACGTTTTAACACTTTGTAGTTTCAGTGCAAATTCCACCCCACTGTTTTGTTAGAAAAGCAGGAGGGAAAGATTTAAGAAAACTTATTGTCCCCTTCTCGTTGTAGCCAAAGCAGTTATTTATCACAATGGAAAGTGCTTGAAAACTAATTTTCATTCTGCATGCATCTCCTATCTCGTCTAATACCCAGATAAACATTTTTAAGACATTGCATTTTTTTTTTCCTTATCAGCATAAAACAGTAAGACAGTCAGAGATAATTGCATGCCACAGCACTTGATTCTCTGCACAACAAACTTCTTAAGCTACTTCAGTTAGCATCAGTTAGGATTAAAGTGATGATCAGTTTCCCTGTTTAAAACTAATGACAGCTTTGTTCTTTTCTACACAGAAAGAGGCATAACTATTTTTCAGACATGGGAAATAAAACAGTCACATGAACTAATGTGTTTTTTTTTATATATACTTTTGGTTTTGAAGGTTTTTGAACAAAACTATGCTGCAATGTAACACGCTAACTAGTTATATTTTGGTATGATTACTTACTTTTATTTTGTTAGGCATGTGTAACTCTAAGTCGAAAGTCCAATTTTGTGATCCAAAGAAAATTTTAAACATCTTTGTGGTTCATGGTACTCGCCTCCGTAAAAACTTCTGGATCAGAATCAAACTATAAGTAGCAGAGAACAAATAGATTTTTTTTTCTTTCCTCTGGCTTAAGAATTTGTGTTGAAAGATTTCTTTTTAAACAGCTTAAGTGCCTTCCAGTGTTCATAGGAGTTTATTTATTGTTTTCTCATAATTAATGCAAGTAAATTGGCAACGTTCATATCACAGTCAGCACAGAAAACATACATATTTATAGATGTAGTCTGCACTCTGACATAGTTGAAAGTGTGAGACATTTTCTAGCTTTAAAGACAAAACATTGACAATAATGGTTCCAGCTATTTTTTCATTCAAAATCTTTTTCCAACACTCATTCTCATTATTTTATTATTTTTTTAAATTGAGTCATTAATGTCTATTACTTTGCTTTCCTGTTGTATTTAGCACCAAAGTTATGCATTTTATCATCTCAGTAATGTTAGTAGACTGCATAGACTCTAGGGACATTTATATGCCTAAGCCTTTGAAGACAAAGGATGTGGAAGAGCTGCCAGATACTTGAGCAGATCTCACATAGGTTCTCATTTGATGCTGCAGGAAAAGGCCTCTTACTTTGAGAAAAAAAGAAAATATGCTTGAATTTAAAGGAAATCAACTCGAGAGATAATTAAACATATAAAGTGGTGTTTTTGGAAGAAAATGTGAAAACTGCCCAAACTTTGACACATTTTTTTAAGGGAACATGTGCAATGCTTCCCAGTTTGTAGATATACTTGAGTACTGCCAGTAGATTAACAGCTGAACTTCGGCTCAACTCATCTATAAATATCTCAACATGTACACAAGTAATTACTGCTGACACTTTGGCCCTATGTTTCAAGTAGAATTGAACCAAGAATAAAGGGGAAAAAAAAACAAAAACAAACATGTCTGGACTTTTTCCTTTTCAAGCTACGACCTCTTGACCCATTATTTCTCAGGTAGTCAATCTTCCGACTCAACAGCCTTTACTAACTCCTCTGATTCTAAACAAATGTTGTCTAAATACCTCTAACACAGTCTGACACAAGGATTGGGCGATTTCATTAGCAATGCGACCTTATTAATTCATGATCAATTTGTTATCTCGTAGTGTGACTGAACCTGCCAAGCCTACTCAATACCACCTTACTCAGAAGGCAAAGATGTGACTGTGGCTTAGAACATTCGTTTTAAGTGGGCAACGCTCACAATCTCGACTTAACATGATCACTTAATCAATATTGATACAAGCAATACATTTTTGATGTCTTGTCAATTTTTTTCTGACAAGAAGAAGACATATTTTCTGACATCCAAGATGTATAGAAGAATCGTGGTCCTTCACTTGATTTCATTTGTAGATTATTCATTAAATATCAATACTGACATTTAGCTGAAATGGTAATCACCATTGAGGAATGGAAGAATTCAATGTGACACACTGCCAATACCCTGCATCTTGTTCGATAACCACTGACCGTCCCGTATTGCGGGTAAGCATGTTTAGATAAATGATGAAAACAACACACATTAATCCACAGTGCAGTTAAACGTTCTATGTGTACAGAGTGTTTTATCAATATCACCAGAGAAAAAACTCAGTTGGTTGTTCAGCATGATTTGTTATTTCCAAACAGAACATCACTCTGATACAAAGCTGACCAAGTTCAATGTACATTTATGTGTTTTTTTTTCACTAAATATATACTGTCAGATAGCTAAAAACTCCTGGATGCAATTTGTAATGTCATTGTTCATGGAGGAGGGTGTCTGCAGAAGGGTGTGGACAATTTTAGTTTATGTTGGTTTTGAAATGGAAATTTCTAACATTTAACACAATTAGGTATGTGTATTTCACAGAAAAAAACAAAACACCCATTTGAAGTCTGCAAATGGAATTATTATTGGATCTATTAGCATCGGCTGACCTCTCTGAGGACCAGAAAGCACAGCGCATGCATACCTTGTGAAATTTGAGGTGATTTGAGTTCGGCCACTAGAGGATGCAACCCATTTTATACAAAGGAGATGGCCTAATGAGCAGACTACAGTACAATGTTTTTTTTTTCTTCTTTTTGTGGAAAAGTCTGCAAGTGATTTTGGCTCATTTTCATAATAAGTGCTCCTTAGGTTACCAAAAAGATCCTGAGGACAAGGTTTTTTACCGTAATGGGAAAAAAAAAATGGGTGAAAGAACTGATGCTTTTGAAACCAAACACTGATGAAGAAAACATGAAAATGAAGCCATGAATTAGGAATAATGAAAGTAACATGACTGATCTGCCTCCATGATAATTGCGAAAACATACTCCCGAATAACACCATTCCATTTGTGGTCCATTATTTCTCATTTTTGGGACCTAAGATGTATTTTTACATTGTGTTGTGATTACTCATGGTTCAACATCTGTTTTTTTGCTGCACAAACATATTTAGACAAGAATAAGAAATACGGATCAAAAGAAAAGGAAATAGAAGTGAGATTACATCCGCCTAAAAAAAATTTAAATAATAATTTTGAGTGCAGATCCCTGAATCACAGCCTTCATCTCTATATTTCTGCGTGATTCAAAAATGCTTTGTGTTCATGTGGTACACACAAAATGCAGACAAGAAATAAAATTGATGTTTTTACATGGATGGCATATGTTGAGTTACAAGTCAGCAAACAGCATTGGTACACTATTTGCATTTGCACAAAAGGCATTCTGGCATATTATTAAGATTTAGTGAGTGTCACCCACGTGTTAAAAGCCCTCTGAGCTTTATATTCTGTAATTGCAATTGATGCTAGATTAAATAAAAAAAAAATAATAATCCACGCATGTTACTGGAAATAATAGTCAACAGCAAGACTTGACAAGAAGCTTAAACCATATTTGCAAAACCAGCTGGAAAGCTATTATTGCGACAATTAGATAAATATTAAGGAGGCCTACAAGTTGTTGCCTGCTTTGTACCAGAGCTACATTGAAAAAGACCTGACTGGACAAATGGCAGAGTCATTTCGAGACATTTTCATTGCTCGAGACATCAAATTACCCTCTCACACACAGACAGGCAAATTTTCAATCTGACATCATGATGAATAGCATTTCACGTCTTGTCCTTGGATATGCTTATTTTCTAAACTGGATAAATGATATTCTAAATTTGCATTGATGCTGAATGCGACAGCGAAATGTGATCAAACTGCAATCAGGTACAAACCCTTTTTGGGGAGCAGTGAGTGATGAGAAAGGTGGTGTGATGCATCTTTAGTCCTTTCAAATTATTTAATGAGATATTTTTCAGGAGTCAAAAAAGAGAGCGTGTTATCAAATAAATAAATATGTATATTTAAAAAAATAGTTCAAAAGCAGCATAAAAAAAAAAGTATTTATTGGATTTAAAAACCTTTCTGCAAAGCTTAAGGGGGGTTTGAAAGCCATCACAACGCAAAACACTAGGAGGGTAAAGATTAATTTGCTATACTAGAGTTCTGAAAATCCAAGTACCTCTGCACCCATGACCATAAAATTGAAAGCAGCAAATGCAGCATCTTTTGGTTCAAGACACACACATTCAGTTTTGCTTTGGAAAAGCTATTAATCTAAACACTGATAATAGCTTCTTGCTGATGAACAGGGGCCCACAACATGCTTTTCTACAATAACTACACCATCCAATTACCTACAGATGTTAGCTTCACAGAATCGCGGCCCACCACATCTGTTTGGTTGTGGGAGATCTCATTATAGCGCGCCTGTTTTAAAACACGGCTTCAAGGGCCACTTGGCACATCTTACCACAGTGTGTTGAGGATTATCAACAAACATTCTTGACTGCTGTGAAAGTTTGCATGTTAGACCTGATGACTTTCAACTGTTTCTCATTACTGCAAAGTCAACTGATTCCACCTTTATTTTATGTTATATATTTCACAATACTGGTGCGCAATAAGATAATAAAAAAAACAACATTTTGAATGGGTAACATGTGAACCATCTGCTGTCGCATTAACAGTGGCCGATGCCTCACATTGCCAGTTCACAGTAGGATCGATGCATTGAAACTGAAGATCATGCATAGTCATCCTCACTGTCTTGGCCAGTTTAAAATCACTAATTTATTTAACGTATCTTTCAGAGATGTGGGAAGAAGCTTGAGTGCTTGGAGAAAACCAGTGCTTTCAAATTTAAGTCAGCCAAACTCAATAAAGAAAAGCACATTCTTTGATGTGAGATGAAAGCGCCCACCAAAACACCACTGAGATTACAGTAAATCTGTCTGATTTTTATTTTTTTATTTTATTTTCAGCAAATTAAAAAAACATGTCTAACCTGTTCAAGATCTCTAACTGATGCTTCATAATCACCCCTTTCATCTGCGTCTGCTTGACTTAAATGCACTGGCTTATAAGAGGACTTGGACTTTTATTCAAATGATCATAATAGAATAACAAATTCCAATGTGCTTTGCTGGGATTTTTGTGTGACAGACAAAAATAATTTCTTTTCACTGGATTTGTAGTTTTTTGGTTTTTTTCTATGTTATGCCTTAGTTATCATCTTCGTTATAATAACTAATGATTATAAGGAAGATTTTAATCTTTCTTATAATAATGATTTTTAATAACGAAGATATTAAACGTGTGAACCATCTGTTATCAAGAATAATTTGACTAGAATAATCTAGAACAAGTTGTTTAAAATGAAACAGAAACAAAACGGTTTTTTTTGTTGTTTCAAACGTTTTGTTTGAAACAGAAGCATTCATTTTAAACAACTTGTTCTAGTCCATGTTAATTATTTTGATGGTCCTTCTTGCTCCTCTGGCATCTTTCTCCTCCTCAGTCTGCTTGTCTGGCCCGCTCTCTCGATCGTGCCTCGTTAGAGATGGAGGGCAAGACTCGAGCTAAGGAGAGAAAGACGGAGATAGAGAGAACGAGAGACATCTCTTCTTTGTGAACTGTCTGAAAAGAGTCAAACTTCACATCACTACCAATCAGCAACCTGTTCCTTGTCAGTAATCAAGCTCCTGTGTCTAAAAGCTCCCTTCACTCACTTGTGACTGGATTCTCATATTTTACTCTGTTTGGGTCATGTTAGTTGGCTCCCTGTGTGCTTGTAAGTTGTTTTGCATTTTTTATTAAAGACTTTCATCAGATCCATCTAGTCTCCTGCTTGCTCTTTGGTCCACCTTCTATTCACACACCATGACACATTTATCAAAATGCGTCACTGTGGTCTTCTGGTTATAATATAAATGAAGACAGGCCATGTTCCAGCATCTTCTTGGCTTCGTGTCAACTTCTACCAGGATTTCTTATGGTTTTCCTAGAGCTACTTTTGTAAAGTGCTTATATAATAAACATAATGTCTATTATAACCAGCCACCTGAGCTGAGGATCCCTTCAGCTTCCCATGAGTTATTATGGGCCACTGGGCTGCTTCTCTGATTATTACTCTCCTTGCCTTTAACTCTAGCAATATCTTGGTAAGTTTGAGCCGCACCTTACTCTTTCCATTCTCGACTGATGGATCGAAAAGTGCTCTGAGAAATGTTGAAAGCTTGTGAAATAGTTTTATATTTAAGACTTGCACATTTGTATCCTTGACATGTTTAATTTATTCCTGGTCTTTATGATAGAACAGAACAGTTGTATTAATGCAGATATTTAAATCACACACACTAAAAGACCTCCTAAACAAATAAAGAAGCATTTAGTTTCAAACTTTGACTCAAAGAATTATCTAACACTAAGAAAAAAAAAGGTTTGTGATGTTTTTTGTTTTTTTTAACTAATTAAGGGTGTTAGTTATTATGGACGTTTTTCTATTCACGACTATTTCTGTATGTTTCCAATTTATCTGTAGATGTTTTATTATATTGGATTACTGTTGTAGCATTTTTCAAGCTTCTGTGAAGTGATTTCTGAATTTAAGATCGACCCATACCCTGTACGGTCACCGATTTGCAGACGTGCTAACCTTAAAAACCGCAAGGTTCACAAAAAAGTCACAAATGGCTGGTATTAATTATGGTTTATTACACATTTTTGCTTAACAGCACATGCCAATGCATTGTTCACAGTTCCGGGGAAATTCTGAAACAGCACTTAAAATAAAATGTTCTGGCTAAAACATGTGTGGCATGTTGTAAAAAAGAATCCCTGTATGCTCACTGCGTGTTCATATAAACAGCATGGGTGGTCAGAGCTCAACCAGGAAGCTGGTTTCAGAATGATGGTGGATATTTACGGTGCGGGACTACAATGGTCTTCCTTTGTTTTCACAAGAGCCATGGCTGACATTAGTTTATTCTAGGCAATCATCTTCTCTCATTGTTGTGGGTCAAACATCTTTTATATAGAGCGTTTCCAGATGCCATAATTTCACCAGGGGGTTTCATAGATAAGATTAACAACAGAGGTAATGAGCAAAAACCTTTGCTTGTAAAGAACCTGTAGTAATGCTTTCATTATTTCAGGGAACAGCAGTGCAAGACTTCATATAATGAAAGTAATTATTTATGTCTTTGCAATAAAATAGAGCACTAATAAATTAACACTAGTACCCAGAGAGAACCGCCATCTGGAGATTTAAGGATTTTAGGCCAATTTTGCCAAACGTGCCAAAAAGAGCCTTCCTTCCTGGACGGAGTCGCCCCTTGAAATGGAGGATGGGGGCTTCCAAATCCCCCGTGGAGAACGTTCAGCCCTGTGGCATGTTTGGAAATCCAACTCCCATCCAAATTTCAGAAACTGCAAAGTAGACATTTCCAACCGTCAAGGACACAGTGGGAGAAATGTGTGTGAAACCTCTTTTATTTCATTACACCACGAGGACACGCGATGTCAAGCCGAGGTCCCACGCTGATAATATAATTGGCTCCTTGTATGGCAGAAGCGAAAGCATGACACCGTGTGTCCCGTGAGGAGACGAGCATATTGAGAAAGGAGTGGGAAATCCTCGCTGCGCGCATATGAATGCGTTTGTGACAAGTTAGCAAATAATTACTTTGTGTGTACAAGAAAAATAAGGCATGTTTATGCAGTGAAAATGCCATTCTGGAGAATTCAGTAATTTTATTAGGAGAAAAAAAGGAAACTGACATACTTATAATGTTGGCGTAGATGCTTGTCAGAGCACAGACGGCACAAACAGGGCCTTGGAGATGCAATTCTCACATTGTGCAACTCTCCAACTGAACACCAAGACCTCTTACGGTAGCCTGCCATCATACATCACTGTTCGGTTGGAAGCTTGTGATGGATTTGCATACTCAGTTCGCAAACAGTGCCCTCCATTAGGATCTTGCAGGAATGGCTGCAACCAAAACATGACCTTTAAAAGCTGCTTTGTTGAGCAATTCATTCTTGCACACACTGCAGTAACAGAGCCTCCTGGTCCCCCTGTAGAATTAAGTTGATTGAGCATGGCCTAAATTGGATCAACCATATCTCGCATGTAAGGAGCCCTGGGCCTGTTAAATCGCCTGGAATATGATGCAGCCAAATACTTGGCTCTTTAGTTGGCAAGACAGTTTCCGATTCAATGCCTGAGAGAGTTATAGACCCACAGGTCTCCTCAGCGGACTGTGGCCATGCCGTGCTTCTAATTCCCTTCTGTTTGCTCCCCATCAATACCAAAAGGCCCTAAAATTTGCAACGCAACATCATTTACGTGAAATTAACGACGACATTAAATCGCAACACAACAGTTTAAGCATTTCCTTTGCTGCTGCAAACACAGAACACCAACTAATAAAGCTCACCATACAGGCAAAAATTAGCCACATTTTATGCCTGTTTCTGCAATTTAAGAAATTGAAGATCTCATTAGTTTTGGACATCCAGAGGGGATGTGTAGATGGAGTGCAGTGGCTTATCAAAAGCTCTCAGCCTAACAACCCTCTAGAGTAACATTTTATGAAAAAGCCAAATTTACTGTCTTGGTGGTGCCTTGCTAATAACTGTCTACACCAATAAAACAAACAAAAAACAAAAGCTATTAGTATCAATCAGATATCAGTGTAGAAAGTCATTTGACAGAAAAATGAAACTCAAATCAGCGCTGCTAAACAAAACTGATGTGAAATATTAAGATTTATTTCTCATCCTAGACTTCAGAATCTCCTTTGTGCGGTTTTCTCGTTGTTTTCTCCTTCCTTTTTACTTCTTTCCCCAGTGAGCCCCCGCTAAGCGTGCCACAGGCCTGGTTTGGACCGATGTACTGCACAGCTGGGGGGCTAATGCAGAGAGAGGGATGGCTGCTGATGCCGCCTGCAGATGGAGATGTGCCATGGGAGATTTATTCCCAGCACAGTGATAGAAAGGGCTCCTGAGATATTAATTATGCCCCCAAAAAGAGAGCAGAAACAATGAAATATAAGAAACAGAGTGGCATTAATAATTTATATTCAGCAACACACCAAAGGCTTTTTTAGAAATCTTTATTTCTGCTGAGGGACTGTCATTTCCCTATTCCACTGGACTTCTTTTAAACCTGTCTTCTCTGTGGTAGATGACTGGTGGAAGGTAATGATTAATCGTAGCATTCAGAATGTTCGGTGTGAACGCAAAAGTTCAGCAGAAACACACCTGTGTGATTTATTGTGGGGCAGGGGGCAAAAGCTGAAAATGTCAGCCTTCACCGTTAAAGAGTGGCGTCACTTATTTAAATGGCCTCCACTTCAAATCACTTGAAATTCTGCTGACAACAGGCACCTATAAAAGTTGACATGCTGATGTTATTTTGATCAAATATCTTCTGAAGACCAGTTCTAGTGTCTTTCACTTACCCTGAGGAGGGGGAAAGGCTTTTTTTTTGGTTTGCACATCATATACAGTGCCTCTCAAAAACATTTGCAAGTTCACATTTTGCTACGGTAAAACCCCAAGTTTTAATGTGCAATTTATTAAGATGATGCATCTTTGCATTTCTTAAATAAAGAACATTAACCCTCCCTCCACTTTTACTCTGACCATGTTATGTACTTCAGGCACATTATGATTTTTGTGTATTTCTTTTCTTTTCTTATAGACTTTAGTTGAATGACCTTTTGTTAATATATTTTGGAGTTTGGATAATTTCTTTTTGGATATTTAATTACGTTAATTTGTGGCGCTGTTGGTCCGCCTATAAATAGGCTGGGTTTCGGCATATTGAGGTATCCGCCTTTCCACTCTCTTCCGCTCGCTCCACCACCACCGGGGACGCGTCTTGACGCGGTGCGCGCACGTCCAGTCGCTGTGGGCCGCAGCTGACGTTTCTAGCCTGCCATGCAGTATTTCTGTTAGCCTTTGTTTGTTTGCTTTTTCGTTGTGATTTTGGCCTGGTGGGACCGGTTGTCCTTCGATCTTTCTTTTGTATTAGGATCTTTTTGCTTTAGTCCAGTACGAGTAGGGGTTTCGATGGCCCTGTATAGGGTTGGCCCCTTGCTGTACCGTTTTGTTCTGTTTAATAGGCTCACCAGGTCCAATTTTCTTTTACAATTTTGGGGTTTTGTTTTTCTTTTTTTTTGGGACATGGGAAACTGAGGGCCTTCAACTCTCTTTTTCTTCACAGAAAGTCAGAAGCAGCCAAACCAAGAAAACCAAAGTTTCAAGAGAGTTTAAGAATAAAATATTTTATTGAACCCTCATTCTTGTCTCGTGTCCTCAAATATGTTGTGCCTTTAGTGGACGTAACAACCACCAAAATGAAATTTTGTGAAACCAAATGGTAGGCAGTAGGGCAAAAGAAGGAAGAAAACTAACATGGCATCTGACCCTGAACAGCAGCATCATGCTTTTGGGAAGCTTTTCTCCATATGGGACAGGGAAACTGCTGAGTTGATGTGCTGGAAGAAAACATGTCAGTGGCTGCAAAAGACTGGGGTGGAGTTTCTCCTTCCATTAGGACTAAAGTCTTAAGCATACAGCTTAGTTTTAGATCAAAGCACATTCATATGATAGAATGGTCCTGCCTAAAGCCAACAAAGAATCTGTGACAAAATAAAAAAAAATGCTGTTAAAAAATTTGAAAGCCACAGCAGTGACCCTTATATACTTTTTCCACCTCTGTTTTAGGGGCTAATTATTGCTGGTAGATTGCATTAAAAAAAACTGAGAAAACATGTAAAAGTTTGTGTGAGCTAACAATTTGAAAAAGTTCACAGAGGGATGAAAACCTTTGCAATGTACTGTATAACAGATTCCCCAGAGGAATATATGATCAGGTTTTGGTTTGTGTTCCATCAGGACTGATGATAAAATGTTAACTGAAATTAACTTTGTTCAAAGTGCTTTCAGTTCCTTACGAAAAAAAAAACACTAACAGTTAGGAGTATGCAATAAAGTACAACAAAAAAAAGTCATCTGTGAAGGAATGGTCCATGCTTGCAAAGCGTAATGTTGCTTTATACTTCAATGCAAAATGGTCATTCTATTTATACTCACTATTTCTAAAGGCATGAATTTTTTATAAAATGGGTAATTAAACTTAAAATAGCTTGTGTAAATGTGTATGTGGTTTAAAAAAAATGTTTGTACAACTCTTCTGTATCTCTCTGTAAGGCATAACTGCATAAAATGCTATTTTTACTCCAGTGATTTCTGTTATTGGAAAGAGGCTTTAAAGTACAAATGAGCTCATTTGGGTTTCCGTTGAAAAAGTCTAAATCTGCTGCTCACAAAAACAAGTCTCTGATCTACAAGGCTATTTGAGCCTATTTAGCTGCATCTTTGCGGTCAATTACTGATAACAATTATCCTCATTGTGGCATTAAACCATCACAATTTAGTCAATATGTAACGGATGGATACATGCCTCGCCATACAGTGTGTGATTTGGCTGCCTAAAAGATTTCTGCATGATTTATTCCAAGAGTGCAATCATGGCAATAATGCGGTAATGGACTGAAGACAAACAGACAAATAATGAGACACAGAAATCAATAAATAAGAAATGGGCATGAAAAGGATGCATTTGCACACAATTACACACACACACACACACGCACACACGCACACACGCACACACACACACACACACGCACACGCGCACGCGCACCCCCACACACACATTCACAGACGAAGAAGGGGAGCAAAAATAAATTTGGTTCTTTGCAGGCAGATTGGTATTTCCTGTAATCAGTAGAGTGATGCACATTCTAACAAAGAACGATAAAATTAAGCCTCTAGTGTATGTATGTGACTCATTCGATTACGCATTTCTGCCTAATAGGAGGTCACCATCAACCTGAATGGAATGAAGTGTGAGACATAAAGAATGCTTTTCTGTGTGCTGAGCAAGTCACGCCCGTAGTCATTCACTGAGCAAAGGACACAGTGTTCATCAGATTCATCAGACAATCCTGAGGAAATTTGTTATATATTGCAGGAATTTAAACAAAGGGCTCTTTAATTTAGAATATGAAACTGATTTTTATTTTAAATACTTATTTAATATATATTTTTATATTTAGTATTTTTATATTTACATATTAGGTAGAATGCTGCGAAAAGTATACCGATTTTATCTTTTTTTTTGTTAATTAAACAGGCTTTTTTTTCTATTCATAGATAATTATAGTAAATTCAAAAAATTGTTTTGAAATGATGATAATTTCACTAATTGATGGAAAATAGTTTTTTTTTTTTTTTTTTTTTTTACCATGCCCTTTGACTTCCCTTGTCATGAATTGTGTCATTAACCAACCTTAATTTTTTTGTTGTTGTTTCTCCAGCATCCCTGAACTGATTACTGCCAAACCTGTAGAAACGGAAAATCTCTATTAGAATCAGTACGGTAAGCTAAAAGGAACCACATCATATGTTTCTGGAACAGATGAAAAACAACCTCATTAACATCGAGAGTCTGACAAAGGCTGCAGTGCCATTTCCTATGCTTCTCTGACTCAGCTGATCCGTTTTCTAAAAATGAAGAACAAAGCAGGGGGAATAATCAGAGGAGCACCAGCAAGCCCACGTCTGAATGTCTCACAAAAGAAACACAAATTTAGAGGCACCTGGACAAACGCTGGTCTAAAATCCTATTGAAATGCCATTGCATGAACTCACTGGAGTGTCACACTTCAGTCCTCGAGTGCCAGTGTCCTACAACTTTTAAATGTGTCCCTGGTCCAACACACCTGAATGGAATGGCTTAATTGCCATGCAGTCAAGTTCTTCACAGTCCTGCTAATAGCCTAATAATTTGATTCAGGTACGCTGAAGCAGAGAAGCATCTCAAAGCAGTAGGACACTGGCCTTCAAAGATTGGATTTTGACACCTTGATAATTACTTTTTTAACACAGGGCCAGTTTGTTTTAGAGAACTTTAACTGGTTAAAAATGAACAAATTCATGAACGATTTGCACTCTGTTTTATTCAATTCAAATATATATCTATAGTTATATATCTGTATAAAATGATAAATTAGAATGAGACTCATTTTTCAAATTAAAAGTGGATTTCGAAAAGGTTAGCTTTTAAAGAAGTTTCAAGTACACACTTCTGCATTAAAAATGTTTGTAAGATGTGATGAAATGTTCTTCTAATCTTAAATGTTGTGTTGTTTTATGAGCCGTGAGCAGAAAACCATCTTAACTGACAGCAAAAAACATCCGTATGTATGTACCAGCATGATAAATGTCTTTTTTTAATTTTTTTTTTTAGTTTTGACACTTCAAATATCAAAAACTTAAGTGATCTGAGGAGTTTTCAGAAGAAAATCAAAGCCAAACAGCAGGGAGTGTGTCTTTGTCCCTCTTGCCGCGCAGATCCTGTGATGTTACAAGAAAAGGTAGCTGCAATTAATTTGACCAGCTGCTACGATAAAAGGGGCAGAGGACGCTGACTGGTTAAAGTCAGGCTCCAGAATTTAAATTGGCTGAGGGGATGGATCAAGAGTGAGCGGATTGGTTGCAGAGATAAGGTAAGGACCACTAGATTGAATAGTATAAGAAGTCTGCGGTGGAGGCTGACAGAGGTGATGGAGTGCTGTGCTGCCGTATGATAGGGGTGGATATGTCACCTGCCCCAGCTTCACTCTCCGCCGGGAAAAACCATTACGATGATCGATTTGTCCTTGGTATCAGTTCTCTTGTTTTCCTGTCTCCTGAGGAAGGGTGCTGATAGGCTGGCAGGTGGTAAACAAAGACGCAGTTGTTTCTTAAACATTGCCATCTGAGAGTTTGGCACTCTATTGTGTAAAGTGTGCATTGCCATAAGGACAGCAGTGGGATCATTATAGCATCTGCGTTTAATCTTTATTGGCATCAGTGCTGTCATGAGTACAATAATTACCCTATTTATCATTGCATTCAATGTTGTCTTGAGCACAGTTTGAAATACTGTCATTGAAGTCTTCCCATGCCTTCAACATAGAACTCCTCACATTTGTACTTCAGAATGACTTGGAATCACAGTGACATTAAATGCTCCTGTGCTATGTAATGGGTATATATATTTTTTTCTATTCTATTTTTTTTAAGTTAAGTGTTTCGGAATTGCATGTGCCACCCTTGGCAAATAATAAGATAATTTAAGTGTGGACTTTGCATAGGCCACTCTACCACTTTCATTTGAATTATTTTTTGAGCCATTCAGAATTACACTTGCTGATATGCTCAGGCTAGCTGTTCTGCTCCAAACTCCAGAGTTTTTAAGCTCATGGTCATGAACTGATGACCAAATATTATTTCCTTTTGGAAAATTATGACATCTATAACTTGATGAAGAAAACAGTCCCAGATCATCACACTATCACCACCACTGACTGTGCATATCTTCAGTCCACATTATTAGTCTTGGGAATCATGAGGATGTACTTTTTTTTTTAAGTGTTTTAATGTGAGCTCAATCTTTGTGGTCTCTTTGGTCAGCAGTTTGGTCTTAGAACTCTCTCAATAATGCAGTTTGTGCTTGTTTATTTAGTTAAATGTAAAGTTGAGGTAGATGTTTCCCTCAGCTTCCTCACAGACAAGCGTCTACAGACATAAAACTGGAAAGGACAACCAAGAATGAGACTGTTTCTCTGACTCTGTGGAGACTGCCTCTGCAGCTTTAGCAGGACTTTGATTGACATGACGGTTCTCACCCACCTTCGAAGTCGTACGCTGATCAATGCAAAACAACCAGGGCCATAGTACCAATAGAACTGGGTTGAAGGGTTTATGCCCACTTTATTGAATTTTATGTGTTTGCCAGAGTACATTTTTGACCTTCTGAATGGACTGTCGATGCTCTCTTTGAGTAATTTTACGGGCTGGCCATTCCTAGGTCACTCTTTCACAGGTCCATGTTTTCTCTATTTGTGGAGAAAACCTGTTTTCTCCATTTGTGAAGGCCAAAAACTTTAAGAATAGCTTGCAAATTGAGAGCTGTCATTGACTTTTTTTGTGATCTTTCCTGAGATTTTTAGGTTTATTTATTTATTTTCACAAATAATGTATTATTTTTACCTACTTGTGTTTTTATGCAGGTACAATTTAAGATACAATTTTACATGTGTGGTTAGTAAAACTGACCTTTCCAAAAAATGTGTTAATCAGACTTAATTTATGACTTAACTAGGGGACACTTATAAAGGACTAGGTTATTTTGGACAAATTATTTCCTTGAGAAAAGAAGTTATAATTTTCAAGCAACATTTTGTATTAACTCATGTTCCCAATAGAGGAAAAATACTTTTTTCACTGTATCTTAATATCCTTCATTATAAAAGATGCGACATATGTTTGGTATGCGTCATGGATAACAATGCATCTATAGTCCCCATGCAGTCAACCTGTGAAAACCTTACAGGCAAAATAGTGTGATTTAGTATTAGTCAAGGCCAGAGCATTCTTCAGCTGAAAGGAGCAGGGAAACAAAGCATTCCTGGAACTAGGTCAGTCAGACTATTCCTGTCATTGAGTATAAATCACTGCCAGGACTGACAAAAAGAAACAATATAATACAAGCTACTGAGAGGCACAATCTAGGTGGAAATTTAGAAAATTATTTCCATCACCTCATTGACATGAATGGTGTTACCTACTTGTAGGTCTCTTTAGAAAAAGATTACCCTCAATTTTTCCTGCTGCTGCCTCTTTTTTCTGCCATCTAAAAGAAAAAGGAGAAACACTGTGTTTCTATTCAAACTCTAGATCCCCTCAGTTCTACACCATAGTGTTCTGTACCATGTTTGACTAAGCCTTGGTGGTTTACACTCTACGAACAGACAGACAAATCCCTTATATACTTTGCTGCATTTCTCTTGCGCATGATGATACTTTCCCTGGGCCAACACCATCACCAGCTTGCCTGCAAGGAATGTTGAAGGCAATCTGCAGAGGTCGGAAAGACCCGGGGAGATGAATCGGAACAATGCCTCGCTGGCCTTCGCTCTCACTGAGAGCCAGAGAGCTTTGGGTGCAGACAGACAGTACTTTTCTCGTTTTGCAATAGCCCCTCAGCAGTTCTTTTGAACTGTCAGTATGTACACCAATACACTGGTGAATTTGTCTCTTTATAGTTTTAGGTAACATCTGAATCACCATTCACAAGATGTTGTAAGATTATTAGCAGATATTGGAAGATGACATGTTAAACTGTGGAATCCTTGTCACATTTCTATATTGTATTTCATTATTTTCCCCCAAAAATGTAAAACAGCAAAACAAAGTAGTGCTAACTTGTGAAAAAAGCATATTATTTTATCCTGATACCGTATTAGTAGAACATGTTCTGGTAAAAATGTTTTAGAGAAAAAGAATTAAAAAATGCGTGATTCTATTAGTATTGACTAAACACAAGGGTACTCCACAGATTTCAGATTTTTGTTTGTGTGTGTCCTTTCCTTAGATTTTTTTATGTTGGTCTTACATAAAAACTCAATAAAATACATTGAAGTTTGTGGATCTAATTTGGGGGGGGGAAATGCGAAAACGTTCAAGGGGCTTTAAAAGGGCAAATACTTTTACAAGTCATAGTCTCTGTTAAAGACATGAACTGACGGCTTGATATTTTCCAAATCATCATGTCCTACTTTAAAACTAATCCATTCGTGTTTGTCGACGAGATCTTTTCTCTGCATATATTTATCGTTGTTTTTCTATTCCATTCTCACAGCACGAAGTTTCCCGCAGCTCTCTCGGCTTTATTTTTTCTTCTCTGGATAAAAACACAGGTTTGCTGTTTATCTGAGCTATCAGCATCTGGCATTTATTACAGAGGGATGGGAGCGCAAGCTTGGTGGATTATTAGGATTACGAGTGGATTGGTGGAAGAACGGGAGTCATAGGAAGGTTAATAATAGCAAAAACTCCTCTTACCCACATAACAGCAGATAGACACGCCTGCAGGCTTTTTCCTACATTAGCAACGTCTGAGACTTCCCCCTAACTTTTGAACATGGAGTCTTGAGGAGGAAAAAAAAAATCCCAGAACAACCTTCTCTGAAGCTGCTTTAAACCTAACACGTGTGCAAAGGTTCAAACAAAGCAAACACAGTGATTGTGTTGCCACAAAAGTGTGGACCTATTTCTATTATGATTCCTATTCTTTTCACGTATGATAATTCTCATGAGATGTAATGTTTACTTGCAATTTGTTAAGCACATTTAAGGCTTTAAAGCCCCATCTTGCTATCCTGTCTGCAGGCAACGTTGGCCTCAGAACGTTTCTGACAGTGTTCATGTAAACTGTGTGCGCACTGTACATGCTATTTCTCATGGCAGATATAAAAGCACCACTAATCCAGAGCGACAGAGGAATAAACACAATCCTTAATCTCATTGATCCCAGCACAAAATCATTCAATTATCCCCCACCAGCTAGTATGGAAGCATGCATAGAGGGAGATACAGAAGAGGTAACAATCTTTTCTTCCTGCCATAGCACAAAAAGAAAGAAAAAAAAATCAGAGCTCATCAAAACATGATAATAAAATACCACATGCTAGCAAACAGATACTACTCTCAATAGCTTCTTAGTAACTGTGAAAAGATGACAGGTTGACAATGTGCTGTTTTACCAAAGGCTGTTATTCTTGAAGTCTAAAAACTACTGACGCTAAAACAGCCCACTTCGACTTATTTTACTAACCCACCAGTAGGTGACATATGAACCTGTCTCTGTGGTAGTGTGTGAAAGAATATAAGCAACACTCCAGGTGTGCTTTTGATGAGAGAATAAAATTTTAACACCATATGGAGCTAAAAAAAAAAAGTAATCCAACTTCAGAAAACAACAGACTAAATGAACGGCTTTTTTCGCTTCCTCCGCTGCCACGTTGCCAAACTACGACTGCAGGCAGTCTACAATTCAAAATCGGATGTCATCATTCACAACACCTTCTTCTATTTGATGATTCAGTTGAAGAAATTGAGCTGAATGGGAGAAAACCCAGACAGAACACTGAAGGGAGATGAGAATAAAAAAAATAAAAAAAACTGCGTTTGAAGCCAATGGCCGGGCTAGCATAAATCCAGCATTGGGGTTGGATCTGTGTCTTTGCATTGGTATCACAGGTCCAAAATATACTTAGTCTCATAGAGGGTGACATACTGCTGGTGGAAGGGCAACACATTTACAAAAGGTCTAGAGTGAGAAATCAGAATTAAGTAAAAGGAGACAAAGGTGAGGAGTGCTTCACTGATACATGCAGTACTAAGTGACCCATTTTAACAGCCTAAAGCCTGCTACCTATTATCAGAGATTTTTTTTTCCTTTTTTTTTTTTCCCTGAAGCTTCACCATGGAGCGCAGACCTGCTCTGATATCAGCGTGACAGCTACAGGCTTGCTGCTGCCTGCTCACTGATTTAGGGCTTGTGTTTTCTATTCTGTTCATTAGAGCTTTCTAAGCAGTTGGAGCTCTTGTAGGTTCGTGACATTTCAGCTAGTCACATCAAAGGATTTGGCAAGAGGGGGGTGCGTGGAGCAGCTGCAGGGGGTATAAAGCCTAAGGTTCAAATAGGCTACATACACTTCCACGTACACTCAGAAAAAAAAAAAAAAGATGGCTGAACAAACATTCCTGCGAATGCATTTTTTCTCTCGTATTTAACATTTCCTCTCTAGCCGAAAATAAGTATATAGTCGTGCTTCTTGGACTGGCAGTGACCTTTTCAAAGCAGCTACAAAAACTTGTTCTGCCTCTGGAACCTTGCAGACTTCACATTTCCACCCCTGTAAAGCAAATGTTAGTTTTAGAAGTTAGTTTGATCAGGCCAACACAGAGTTGTGGGGCGTGGACGGTGGAGGACTGAGTTTGATGTATGGCACCAGATGCCAGCTGCCAGATGTTGTACAGGCTTACATGCAGGTCTGGCATGAGGTATTCAGGGCTGGCCGTGAACTAATTAATCTGCTCCCGCCCTGATTTCACGGAAGGTCACTGTGAAAATATGTATGCTTGTGAATATCTAAGTAAACGACTGCGTGAAAGAGACTGAATCTTGTACTAGTATATATATATTTTTTATGTCTGACAGTACCAATTCCCTTACAAAGGTGAAAATCAACCCATGACTGTCTGAACATGGCCTGAGTATCATCTTTGTGGGAGTATATTATGACCAAAGAGCATGTTCTGCCAGTGAGAAGCTAAATTGAAACAAGATGTGCAGGCCCCTTGCTCCTTTGAAGGTGTTCCACATCATACCTCTGATTCTGAAGAGACTCAGAGTACTGCCATAAAAGGACACTCTGTTTACCTTAACCTGCCTTCATCTGTTCGCCAGATGTTTGAAAGTTTTTCTTTCATCTCGTCGTGCAAGCCTTATTTTCCTTCGAATAGCAAGTTTGTTACTCTACATTATGCACGGATGGGAAAGGAAGAAAAGTCAACTTTCTCCTGCTGGAGGGAGAAGGGGCTAAATTTGAACATTGTTTAATTTGCCTTTACAAAGCCTGCTGAGATTTAAGGATTTTCTGTGGAAAGGATTTCCAACCTCCCTGCCTCGCCTGATGAAGACATTGATACCACAGAGAAGAGAGGCTGAGACCTGTAAACATGGCCTCTATTAAGTCCTCAGCTCAAGCAAACTTGCCTACACATGTCAGACTCTGTGTTATTCTAACGGAAGTGTTTCCTTTGCATTACTTTCTTGATTATTCCTGATGAAGGTTAATAGTTGTGTAAAGTAGCTCTCCTTTCACTGAACACAAGGACACACAACATGAAAAGATAAGTGAGAAATCAAATCTTATGATTTTCAAACATCTAAATGTTAAAAATTTTACAGCTGTCGTAATTTTGTTGGTCTACATTCTCAAGATGGAAATGGTAAGTTATTGTAGTTCAGTTTTTTTTTGATTGCTTTTATAACTGAAAGAACATCTGTTTTGAGGTAAGGTACATGTGAAGTCTGTTTCCTTTTTATTAGACATAAACATTGCCCCAACTGAGTAGCAACATTCTGTCTACTGTCTTTGTTTTTGTCTTTGTGAAGATTCAAAGGCAAAGGCAGAAAGCAAAATAAAAAAAGCCAAAATAAAAAAGGGAAATTACAACATTTGCCATAATGTAGTTAGGTTTATGAAATTTCCAGGATCCAAACATGGTTAACCTCAAATGTATTCATGTTCCTGTGAAATTTATGTTCAAAATTTTCTTTAGTTGCCACTGTCATGTTCTAAAAGTAAAATTGATGTTTGAACTGGTTATTGAGAAGCTTGGCTGGTAAAAATAGTCTTCAAAGAAGTAATAAATTAGTCCATTTAAATAAGACAAGTGATGGTCATCCTGCTTCTTTGCCATTTCCAAAAATATTATTGACTTCTGATTAAGCGAAGACTTTTTGAAACTTAGTTTTATTATTTTTTTTTTTTTAATGGATGTCTGAACACATACCGATTAGTTTTAATACTTATTTGGCCTCATTCTCATGACACCTTGGTTTCTGAAAAAGGCATGCCATGGCACTTATTAATAGTTATTCATAGCCAAACCACTCTATTATTGCACAACACCATTATTCACTGGATTAGTTAATTAACAGAAGAAATGAACTGATATAAGATGATTAAGTACACGAAGATAAAATGTTTTGTTCATGGGAGGAGGTTCAGAGGAAATACCGCCGTATGGGTCTGAAGTAAGAATTGGTAAAATGGTGCAGAGAGCGGAAACCAGTACAAGCAAATGGAATTTCAGTAACAAGATTGTCCTTTTTATTCTTGCTATCTAACTTAAGTACTTTAACTCAGCATTAGCATGAACTCAAGCAATAACACAAGGAGATTTTGTTTTGGTCATGTGGATTAGAATAAATTAGATTAGGCCAAAGCAAAATTATTGAATCAACACCATTGTTAAGACAACCACAACTTAACAATGCAATTTAATGTATGTATACCGTATTGTCTGTGTTGTTCACTTCCGTCAATCTTCCAAGCGCAAAAAGGTTTCTAATGTTACTGGAAATCCCCTCCCTTTTAATCAGCAAACACTTCCTACAGGTTCAAATTCATTATCTAGAATGAATGATTAACCTTAAACGTTGAGCTATTTTGATTTGAATAAGCACCACTGCTATGCTGTGGCTGTAAGAGCTAGTAATTACAAGTCCCTTGACTAGATTGTGAGAAAGAATAACACAGAAGAAATTATATATATAGACACAAAAAAATTTATTAAATACCTTGTGGAAAAACCTTTCTCTCATACTGGAAAAGTCGGGCATCTCCTGTATCTGTAAAGAGAATGTAGTCCTGCTATGATTATAACCCGTTCTATTCTTCCCCCAAAGTGTCAACACCCGTCTTATGCCTCCTATGCAGTCTGATCATTGATTCTTTCCATAGATTTTCAACTGGATACAAGTCTGGTTATTGAGTGAGTGGTCCATTCATCCCTCCATCTATCCTTCAATTATATAAGGGCTGCCAGTATCATATGCTGGAAGCCCTATGTTGGGCCACCTGCAAACTTCCTTTCTGTGTTTTGTTTGTGGGGATTGATGTGAAAACCATGCTTCCTTCAAACATAATTTGTACAATTGTATCGAACAAGTTCAGCTTTGACCTCATCTGACCAGATTTTATTCTTCTAGTATTTCATTAGTGTGTCCAAATCTTTCACACCAAACATCAAAGGCGCTTCTACCAGCTTATTCTCCAGCAAGGGTGTCTTGTGCAGAAAGTATATGTAGAGGCCACTGCAGTTAAATGCATTATTTTTTCATGGGAGGACTTGTGTCTGCTGTTTTCAGGTCTTTTTGAAGCTCTCTTTGAATGCTCCGTGGCTCTTATAATTATTCTATCATCTTCTCTGTCAGAAGTCTTATGGGGAGCATCAGGTCTTCCTTGGTTTTTGGTGTTTGTTCTACCTCTGGATTGTGGCTCCCCGTTCACTCACAGGAACATTCAGGAGCTTAGAAATGCACCTGTAACCATTAACGTTATTATGCTTTTCAACTACAGGACTTTTTGAGAAGGTGCTTTTGCTGTTACTATTCATCCCGTTCTTATGATTATGGCTTACTGAAGGCCCAAAATTCAGTGTCTTGGAAATGTAGAATACTATGAAAAAATGTAATATTGGTGTTACACCCTAATCAGATAATTAACCCAAACCACGTGTAAAGGTTTCCTGAGCCTTTTAACAGTATTTCACTTTGAGGCATAGTGACTCAGTAGGCTACACAATCATGGGGAAACTGCTGACTTGACCAATCTCCAGACAACTATAGATACCCTTCACAAGGAGGGAAAGTCACAAAAATTCATTGCTGAAGAAGACTGTTTACGGCTGTTTGCGGAGTTTTATATCCTAGCATAGTAACAGATAATTGAGAGGGAGGAAAAGTAGAGACCCACAGCTCCGAGAGGATTGTCAAGCAAAATCCATTTCAGAATTTGGGTGAGCTTCACAAGGAGTGGACTGAGACTGGAGTTGGTGCATCAAGAGCTACCACACTAAAACAAACACTAGACACGGATATCACAGATACTGTTTCAAGCAACTCTTGTTTGTTCAGTTGTCAAAATTCTATTGCAAACATGCAAGACTAAGCTAAAAAGGAAAATCATTTAATAATTTAGTGGTCTTAGTTATGTGAGAACCCCAGAGTTTCTCACATTAGCAGAGAGATTATTTCATGGACTGGAATGTCTGGGAGTTTGGCTTTGATCTAAAGGATAACACTTTGAGGCTATTGTTTGGAGAGCACAAAGACACAAAAGGTTTTGCAGGGCACATGGCCACCCAGGTTTAGATTTTTTTTTCATACAGAACTTGATTCAGAATGTTTTATGGCAGGTTCAGGACTCTAAGTCGCAGCTAAAAGATGCAATAAAATTTTTCTAACCTTGGTCAGGCAGACACTCGTAATAGCTTTCCATACATATCTACATTCGGATAAAATAATGAAGGAGCCTAAGACAGTGTTCACCTTGAATCCTTCACTCCTTTGTGGAGGCTCACAGCAACGAGACAAGTCAATTATCCTGCAAAGAAAGCCTTCACCTCATAGCTTTAGGTCCCTTTTCTGCTTTCTTCTTATGGCGTAGTCTTAACGCAGAAACATTCAAAGTGTGGCTGCTCACAGTAAAATAAAGCTAAACATTCCCTTAGTCCTTTCGTCTTTGTTCTGGATTTGATAGCACCTGAAACCTTATGCTGACATCAAGCCGGGATAACAGTGACGGCGTTTTCAAAAGACTGCTTGATTAGGCAGAGAGCTGCATTCGCTGGGTCCTGCGGCAGTTGTCAGCCTTGTCACTGCACCACTGCCTCTGCTGGTGAGATTTATCCTGTTTGTTTTGGTACAGTAGCAACTTGTTTCCCTCTTTGAGCTGTTACGCACCTTCACTCCTTCGAAAGGAAAACAACCTTTTCATGGAGCGAGGAGAAGAAAGGTTTCGAGGGAGGAACATATTCAGCTCCCAGGAAGGATTTTTCTCTTGCAGATCCAGCACACAGCATATTTGGTTTTCCTTTATCTGCGCCGCTCTGAAGGCTTTTTTCACACCTTCATTTTATGTAAACATTGCTTTCTACACTGACATCTGGCAGCACAAGAACGAAATTCTGCTGCAGCTTATGTTTAGTGAGCTCCGGTAATTCCACCGTGCTAGATGCCACAGCAAGGATGCGAGCCAGTGCATATCAAGGATATTTGCACAAACATTAACAGTTAAATAACTTTGCTGTAAACGCATAAAGGTGAAAACTCATATTCGTGATTGTTTTGCAATGTAGTAGTTAATATTGTTCATTTAGAATTTGATTCCATTATGCACTCGTCAAGCAATTTAAGTCGTATTTAGCTTACAGGCCTTTGCTCTCAGCGTATGTGAAAGTCTACTGTGTATTTAAATTCGACATTTAATACACAGCTCATCTAATTATTATGAAAATCATTGCACAAATTTGTTTGGGCAATAATTTACCCAAGTAAATTATTGCTTCTAAATTTAAATAAGATATTATGAGTTGCAATCTGTTTTATAGGTAAATAGCTTAAAAGCATCTTAAATAAATCACATAAGTGGCATTATTACAGAAAGTCATGGCAAGAACATAAAAATATACCTCTTAATTGTTAATTGATGTTGTCAATTGTATATATATATATATATATATATATATATATTTCATTTTGGAAGCTACAGTAGGTAAATTAAAAATAATGGGGGTTTTTTTGTTTGTTTTTACATAATTGTTAAAGCTGTCACTATATCCTGACAGTAGAACATGAAACAGGTCATCTGTGAAAAAATCTGCTCAGTGGCGAGTCAGGAGTTGGAAAAGTGAATGTAGCTGTGGTGAGCGTTGATCGATAGTATTACTCAGATTTACAAGTGTGTGATTTATTTGCAATGTGGACACGAAGTGGATTGGGTCTCCTCTGCTCTTATTGGCCACTGCGGGTCAGGAAGCAGGAGGGGCTCGCTGCTTGCTCAGGACAGAGCAGGGCTGCAGCTGAGCAGCAGTGATGTCACCATAAAAGTCTCTATTAACAGAAAAATGTTGCTACACTTGTTAATTTTTCATATAGATAAAGTTACTAGAGGGATCTGGAAATTTGCCGAATATAGCAACAAAGTTTGTAAGTTAACAACAATGCTGCTGTGCAAAATGCACAGCGTCACTACAGTCCCACTCACCAACTTAGCAGGAAGTTTTCAAAATTTGCGCTGTCCAGAGTTACCAGGGTTTTGCTTTCACAGGTGGGGTTAGCTACACTTTAAGATAGTATAGAAGGACTGGCTGCTAGTTTGTATGTTTTATATTTTTGTATTTTAAACTAGACCCTGTAGGAGGCGGTATATTTACTGGTAAATGAAAGTATACAGAAATGGCTGAAAGAAAAACTTGAAAGTGTTTTAAGCTAACATCAGGTGAAAGACAATCATAAAATATGCCTCTTGTAAAAAAAAAGAAAAGAAAACTCCTCGAAAAAATGCTTTGGCATTTATTGACAAAAACACTAGAAACGTGTTATTTCAGAGAAACGGATCATGGAATGTTTTGTAGAAGTCTTTCACTAAATGATATTCAACATTTTGAGGTTTGATTTCAGTTTTCCTTTAACATCGGCAGACACGCATAAAAGACGACAGAAATCGAGAAGTGTCTTTAAAATCATGTTTCTTTTTGCAATTTTTGCACAGATGGAACACTTTCAAACCCAAAAGTGCAAATGTTTACCATGATCTATCTGTTCTAATGATGTTTTTTTTTTGCATATACAGCAGGGGAGATAATTCAGGGTAACTTGTTTCACATGTGACAGGTGCTCCTAACAGAAAATGCCTCAAGAGGAACCATCTGTCCAGGCCTTCCCAGACTTTCCTAATATTCATTAAAACGCTGTGCGCCTTGCACAGCAGGAACCCTCCAGCCCCCTCTATGATTCACATCACACACCACTACTGTCTCCCACTAATGGCGCCACCACCACTATTGATGTTGCGCTGTCCAGTGTTACCTATGGGCCTATGCCTGTCTCCTCTCTGCAGGGGATCAACAGGCAGTTGAAGCTGAAGGACCGCTTCCATCCAAAGATGCACTGATGAAAATGAATGAAAGTCACTTTAATGTCCTCTTTGCTGCAGGAGGAAAACTGGTACTTAGTATTCAGCATGAAACGAGGCAGAAGCCGCCTTGAATGTGCTCATAAATCCAGGATGGAGGAGCCGAAACTGGAAGGACGGGCTCGCTGCCGTTTGCGGCTGATCTCGCAGAGCTGACAGTGTGTGTCCACAGAGTGTGAACTGTTATGGCACAGAAAGCTCAGCAGCTGCTCAGTGCTAATTGTGGGCCTCAGGTGAGTTGGCAGCTGATTTCCACCCGACACCTGAACAACACAAGTCAGAGTGGAATCATCATCAGAGTGTTGGTGTGGAAGTTCTTAGCAAATATGCAGATGCCTCCAAACATGCTGCTCTGAAAAAGAATCATATTAAGCAATTTTGTTTTATGTTTTTTTTTTTTTAAATGCCGCAGAATAAATGGAATCCAACATAGCAGTATTTGTGAGCAGGAGACAAAATACATAACTGCTTATTTATTGTCAAATGATTTAGATTGAAATAAATTGCATATGCAGAGCACTCTAATTACATTTCTAATTGACTGTGACTCTACCAGTGTGCCTGAGCAGAGTGAGGGGGAGAAAAGGTAATATGGTTTAATGTCTGCTACCCTGTTGCCCTGTGGCAATGACAAGGTCTGTAGGAGTTTCTCCATTAGTGCACGCTGACCTAATGCAGTAAACATCCAGGACTGATTCTTCCCAGGCCATGGGTACTTTATCACAGATGATAAAAACTGTTCTGGTAAGGCCGGAGGGGAGCGGGGGGTTGGTACAGGAGTGAGAGATGCTATTTAAAGGGTGAGCTTTGGCAGTCATAAAGGCCAGAGATGGGCTGTCATGCTTTTGCATCAGCCTGAAACCTCGTTTTCTTTCTTTCAGCCAGCACTTGGCTTCAATTGTCAAGAAAATTGGCAGACTGAAGAAATAAAAAAAAATAAAAAAATGTTCTTCAGGAGGTCTAACTTAGAAGCCATGCGCCGACATAAAAAAAAAGCAAATGTTTTTCCCAATTTCATGACTGGAAAAGGAAAAGATTTGAAAATAATCACAGTTGTAATGCATATTGTAAAGCGTAAAAAAACAACTTGTGAGTACCTCAGTGACTTGAAAAAGTGCTCATGGCTCTGGACATGTTTACATTTAACTACAATGCAACTACAATATTTGATATACATTTGAATACGCACAGGCTCAGTTATCAGATAAAAAAAAAATATTTTAGAAAATAACATTTAATCACATATTAAGCATAATTTTTATTAAGATTATGGTGGTCGTTTTGCATCTGACTCAGATATGGAACCAGTGCACAGGGAGAGAAGATTCTCTGATTGGTCTTTTTGGAAATACATTCAAGATGATATGTGTGGTTTTGGGAAAAGAAATGACCACCTGCTTATGTAGCTAAAAGCTGCATAAGACTTGAGAGTGAGGTAGAGGATTTCTTTCCAGTAGGGAAACAAACCCTAAACAGAACTGCAGTGGGAATGTTGAGCACAAAAAATAAGCATTCTTTATTAACAGAATAAAGAATGGATAAACATTTTACTACATAGCTGCCAAAGCAAGTAGAGTCACATTCCAAAAAAACAACAGTCATATAATTGAAGCAAAAGACTACTTAAGTATTTAGTCAGGGAGATGAATGCAGATGCATGATACACTTCTGAATATTTTATGTGTATCAAATGCTGAAAATCATGTCCCCTCACAATCATGCACTACTTCATGCTGGTCTGTCACACAAAAGTTTAAAAAAAATAAATAAATTAAGTGTGGTGTAAATATATCGGCAACAAACTTTGAACCAAACGATGAAGTTACATTAAAATGCTCACAGGTGTCTTCCTGTATTGTGTTAAGATCATTCTAACATAGCGCCACCTCCAGCTGAACTCTGTTTAAATATAAAAGTACATGTCCTGTAGTGGTAGGTGGCATTTTGTCCTCTCTGAAGCAGCTAAGCCTAAAAGTAAACTGTCCTTTATATGAATACTAAATGAGCTGTAAAACATTATCACACAGCTCATCTCTCTTCTCGCTTTAGGAACTCCGGGTGTGATACAAAAGTGTGGTATCTGTCAGGAAAAGAAGGTGTTTATCTTACTTGAGAATTTGCCAGTTTTGCCACAAGAAGGAACAAGTTTAAACTCCAGAGTCTTGAACTTTCCACACACACACGCAGAGACACATGCTTGCCTACGCTCATCCCCTCAGCACAGTAAATAAAAATACTCGGCCTTGTGTTACAAAAGATTGACCCTTGGTTCTATAAAAACTAACCAGGTGGGCTGAGTGAGGATTTTGTGTCTCGGTGTTGAGCTTTAGTGATTAATATACCTCCCACAGTGTGCTCTCATTTATTAGACAGCTGTTGAGAACTGTGGGAACCTCCTCTATTCAGGAAAATATTGAGCTGTTGCCAGGGTCTCTCCGGTCTTACTGCGTTAATGTAGCTTAAATGAACTCTCTGACATGAGCTACATATAGTGCTTTGGCTGTGTCAGTTGGTAATTGTCAATATGGTGGCATTTCTGGCAGCTAGCGAATCTTACACAATAGCATATTAAATGGTTTCTTAAAAATCTATGACCTTGTGGAGTCAGGTAATGTGATCAAATTACACGTGAGGACCATAGACGATTTTTTTCCGCAAGCGAATTATCTTACCAAGAAGATGATTCCAACACTGGCTGGGATTTAACCTTTTTTTTATGGATGTTCATGGTATCTCAGTGGGTAGCATTAGCAAGTTTTTTTGTTTTTTTTTTTCAGTTTGTTGTATTTCACTCTTGACCACATAAAATGGTCAAGAACATAAAAAAAATCTGATTTTTTCCCCCTCATTTTAAGCTAAATCCATTAAATCTAAAAACTCCCACAATTTTAAGTTTCCAAAACATCAACCAACAGCATGAGCATTGATGTGATTTGTTTTTAGTGCAATAAAAACAAATGCACACAGAGGTTTAAAAATATATGCTTATAAGTATGCTGTAATTCTTTATTTTCTGTGCAAAACTGCTACAAAGGAACATTCAGCTATTTCCCCCCATTCCCGGCTTTTTTATGTTATTGTTCAATGAGCAAAGAAATCAGAATCGCTCAAATAGAAGATACATTGATATTACCCCTTGAAAAGCCTGATTTGTACATCTCTAGTGTTAATGCTAAGGATACTCTAAATTGACCAATTGTCTTTTTATTGTTAGACTGCAATAGAAGAAGGCACTTAAATAGTAAATGGTACTTGTATAGCGCTTTAGTTCAGAATACACCAAAGCCATCCACACTGCATTCAGTCACTCAACCATTCAGACATACATTCTAAAAAGCTACTGGATTGTAGCCACAGCTGCCCTGGTGCGGCTGGACAAAAGCAACTCATCTCATTTGTACGACTGAGAAGTACACAATGAACAATAAAAAACTGAAATAATTCAGAAAGGCTTGAAACTGCTCAAGATGTCAGAAGATTTTATTTTTTTTCTTTATAAACAATTAGCATCTCCACTCCTGCCATGCAGCGACACCACCGAGCCCTGTGACCGTCACCAGCAGGCAAAGCAAGTGAAGAGTCTTGTCCAAAGACACAACACAACAGAGATGCACAGAGCTGGGGCTCAAACTCTCAACTCACTGTTTACAAGAGGAACTCGCCACGATCATTACTTACATATGACTGTAAAATAAATGAAACTTTTTGGTAAATCTTTGACATTATCTTGAGTTTGAAAATGCATATGCCGTATGATGTTCATCCTTAAGGTTATTTTTATCACACAAATCCCGTCTTAGGTCTCTATCCTTCTATATTTCAGAATCCGCAGAGATGCAACAACTTATCTTTGCCCCCAATCCTCTTGTAATTAATATTTTAGACCACTTTTCAAGCTATAATTTGTTAAAGTTTAATTTCTGCACATTACATGTCACCAAGACATTAATGTGTTGTGAAAAGGTCATGATAATTTTACATATAAATCAGATGGAGCTGCAGAGACCATCGCCTGGGAGGTTGTTTGTGTCAGAAGACCTTATAGGTGGGGTGGGGGGATATTTGTACTAATGAGAAATAAACAATAAACAATAAAAAACTGAAATAATTCATAATGTTTGAAACTGGTCAGGCTGTCAGAGAAGGATTTGTTTTTCTTTTATAAAATGAGTAGCATCTACACTCCTGCTGTGCATGGCAGAAGTTGCAAAAAAAAAAAAAAAAACAGAAATCACTTGCGGAGGTCTGCTTGGCAGTGATCCAGCGGACATCTGCTGACAAGGAGACTGGAGCTGACAGTGGACTTCCACACATTAACACAGCAACACTCACTGATGACACCTTACAGCACCTGATAAAAGCCCCACAGTCCAGCCCTCCCCTCACAACCTAAGCTGTCCAAAGGAAAGACATGTGGGTGTGTGTGTGTGTGTGTGTGTGTGCGTCCATGTGTGCTGTAAAAGCTCTGCAGCCAAAGGCTAGTCGTGAACTTTAGATCTTTCAGACACAGCAAAAGCTTACAAGGGGATATTATGAAGAGAAATAGAGTTGCTACAGAAAGTACAGTATCAACACAAGCTCAATATTGATTATGTATTTGGCTCAATTTGTGTGTGGATGGATGTACCAAAGTATATCACATAGTAAGTGTGCCTGCACGATTTTAGAACGGCAGGAAAACACGTCAGTATAATGTATGACTTGCTTCAGACGAAAAATTGCTTTAGATAAACATTAGTTATGGATTTGTTCCTCAGTTGATTCTGTTGCTGCAATGTTGGAAATATAATTTTTTCTTCATGCACCACAGATTTATGTAGCTGCTAAAATTAGGGTTGGGCAGCAACTTGTTATAACAGTAATTTTCCAGGAAATTAAAGAATATCCGTATCGCAGTTTTAGCAACAACCATAAGGACATACTAGGCATCTGACACATGACTCTATGTTGCGTTATTGTGTATTTATATGTGTAAAAGGAGGGAATTACAGTCCCTGGCAGCAATAACAGATCCTGTGATTACATTCTTTTCTTGAGAAGTTAGTTTTTCCCTTGAAATTGAAAAGCAAACCACTCTTTTAATTCACAAACAAAAGTTAGTTTTTTTCACAATTCTCCTCCTAACCTGACGATTACAGAGAAGGTGCTAGGAGGCCACAGATATTTTTGGATAAGGCAGCACTTATCTCCTCTTTTTCAAAACACATTTATCACTCATGAATATTAGTTAACAAAGAATAGGCATAATAGATAGTAAAAGTGTGATAAATAAGACAGATACAGCACTCTCCACAACAGTTGGCGTGCGTGGTACAGATAAAGCCTTAAGATAGACTCAAATATTGTTGCAGTGGCATAACCTCAGATTTTTTTTAAAAATGACTGAATTCTCTGAGATGTTTATGTACTCTTGTCATTCTCATCACTTTGTTTATCAGAATCCAACTGTTATAAATAGTTTTAACAATTATACTGATTTTTAGCCTGGTAAAAACCAGCAACCCCTTGTTCTAAACTTGACTTCTTCCTCTGGTCTGGAACCTATAGGCTTACTATTGCTTTCTAGAGGTTTGGACTCGGTTGACGTTTTAAATGTTACCCAATCACTAACATTTGCCTGTGATGTGTATGTAATCTGCCAATTCCATGCAATGAAGCATACCATAAGCAGCCTTCACTGCAAAGATCCAGATGAGATAGCTGTTAATGTTAATATTTGGAAGTGTGGAAAACACAGACTGAATGAAGCCATTCACTTAACCACTGACATTAATAAAGCTGCAGGCAGACTGCAATTCCAAAATAGTGCAGAAAATTGACATCATCATTCACAACTTCTCCTTCTGTTTCTTGACTGGCCTGGCAGAAAGTCTACTGGAGAAATCCTTATCAATGGGAGAAAGTCCAGACAGAGCAGTGAAGGGAGATTTGCATAGGAGGGAGATACCCAGTCTAGCTCATTGAAGATATGGGCAAATTTCGGAAAGTTCCTATTTCTTGGAGATATGAAGATCAGCAAACATCTGCCTTACCTGAATGCCATGTTCTCTTGTATTTCTCATTATGAAGAGTGGCTAAGAGAAATTGGACTCCATCTCAGTTTTACACCGCAGAGACAGATGATCACATGTTAGTTTCCTTCTGTTTTTTGACTGGCCTGGTAGAAAGTCTCAAGAACTACAACTAATTCGAGAAAACAAATCCCCTTTTACACAATGCTCAAATGACGCATGGTAACGCTTCAATTCTAAGACCACCTAAAATTTTGCAGAAAAGTCCAAGCTTCAAGTGTAATTCTATTTAATCTCTCATCACTCCGAGAGAGCTGAGTGCACCTTTTGCTGATGTATTTGCATTTTCATACATCTTCTGACAAGTCCCGCGGGATACAGGCCATTAAGAACCTTGGCTAAAGGTACTATGCATGAATGCTAAATGAGCTGTTAAATAAAACCAGTCTTCTCATATTTCCTGTCTGAGAAGCTTGGCAAGACCTGTCCTACTCACCCTGACACACTGCTACAAATTTGAGTGAGTGAAACATATGTCCTACTTTGCGAAGCACAAAGATTTTGCTCATTGCTTATGTTGTCAAAGTCAAAGTTAAAGCAACAAAAATGAAGAAACCAACTGAACATTTTTGGTAATGAAAATACAACACAGCACTGCTATAATTAACACTGTTATTTAATTGTGTATTATTAAAACAACAACAGTGTGGGGATTTGCACCTGCCTTGTCTTGCTGCAGTTGCACTGTGAGAGAAAAGCAAGGATAAGAGAGAATGAAATCATATTATAATTTACATGCAAATGATAAAGATAAAAAAAATTATTTGGACTTTTTACAGTAGTGATCAAAACACACTTAATAGAATCCAGTAGAGGTCTCAGAATGAATCCAGTGGCTCTCAGAGACATTGTGTAAAAACTAATTTCCAGTCTTTTTAAAGTCCTCTTCTGAATGTTTGTAACCTTTTTTAACTATTCAAAGCAGCTAAAGCCTGAGTTTGACACCTTATATGTCCATTTTGGCCTGCCTCCACCTTAGAGACACCAACATTAATTTAAATTTGCATGCAATGATTGATGCACCAAGTTGCATTGTGCTACTTAAGAAGAGAACAGTGTGGCACCCTGCATTGCATCAAGGTTAAATCCCTCGCATTACTACTACTACACAATTACAGGTATAGTAATAGTACACTCATAATCAATACATTATATATTTTTGGCTTTTAAATAGGCCAAAATTAAATGCTTGATGGCTGGGTAGGGCCAGACTCTTGCTTCTGTGGCAATTCTAATGAGCCAACCATGCATACAGTGTAGAGAAAACTAAACAAGGATACACAATGTGATGTTGTGTTAAATAGTCAAGTACAAGAATTAGGAAAGAAAGAGAGTGAAGTGCAGAAGCTAGACTGTAACAACAGCATCTCACTGCATTAATACTGCATACATGGTCACGCCCTGCTCCACTCCTATCAATCACACATCCCTAGAGATTTGCACTCGACTCACCCCATGGGTTACAGTAAGTGACCAAATGGAGCCATAAGATATTAAACAAAAGCTAAAAACAAGAGAAGTTAAACTTTTAAGCCAGCAGAATGCAAAGTCAGAGATCTGTAAGTATTTTAAAATTTGCTGCAATTTAAAATAATATGTTGGGTTTAAATCAGACTCGGCCCTCTAATTAGATTTAAAATATTTGAGTTGGACTAGGCTTGGACACAATGTCTCTGACAGGGGTCTTCAAATCCACTCCTTGAGTGTCCAGTAAGTTTTAGATGTGTCCCTGGTTCAACACATCTGATTCAAATGTGTGTGAATTAAAAAGAAAAAAAATAAATAAATCCTGGGCAACTGTCCTCATAGCCCTTGTAAATTCATGCGTTGGAAATTTTGAGCTCGTACATGTAGATCTGTACACGTGGGCTAGAAACGCAACACAAGGAAGCTGAAAATGTTGAACTTTTGTTGCTGTCTGCTGTCACAGAAAACGTTGATCTCTCGCTCGCTGTTGTTCGTTGCTCCCAGAGTCCATAACGTGCTGCTGTGAACTGGGTAACTCTGCACAGGAGAAAGGCTTTTAGATCAAAGCAGTAGTGAGATTAATCTGCGTTATGTAATTTTAATGCGTTAAAATTGTCAGATGAATCGCATGCATTAACACGATAACACTGACAGTCAAGCAATATATTATGTAAACTAGGTATAAAACAGAGAACAACGTCGCTGTTTCATTTTCTTTGTTGGTTCTTGTTGCTGAACATCTACTGAAAATAACCTTTACTGTGATTAGTCTATCTTAATTATAGCAAGATCTCCAGTGACTTTTTTTTCTGGGTTGTTCTTCACTTTGAACGGCTGTTATCCAGCTTGAAAGTGTAAAATCAAACTAACTTGGCCTTGAACCTAATACTTGTTCTTTCCCTCTCTGCATTACTCCCTCCCTTCATGTCTGCGGATCTAACTACACATCAAAGCTTGAGCTCTTAAAGCCCTGTGGTAAGTGCTTGCACAACCCAGTAGGGTATACATCATGCCGAGGTGTCTGCATGTACAGCGAATTTAAAGAATCAATGGGACTTTCAGCAACTTACAGCCTTGTCAAAGTGAGATTACAATTTATGATTGTCTTTTTTATCTTTGAGTCTAATGGTGAGATTGGCCTAATACCAGTCAAAGCAACCAATTGTTGAATTAATAACTTTTTTTCTCAGAGACAGACTGCTAGAAAACTCAATTTGGCAGAATGACGTCTCTATAAAGCTTTTCAAAGCAGTTGCCAGCAAGTGCAGGTCAGTCGTAGTTGGTCGTACAGGCGATTAGAACATCCCATTTGTCAGAGAAGTTAATAGAATATTTTTTCCAGCACTTAACCTTTGTAGCATCTCTTTCTGTTGATTATCTGCGCACATTTTGCTTTGACTTGTTCAGGGCACTGATGGGTTTGAAAATGCTGAATGGCATGCATTTGCTGAAACTGGGAAACAGCAAACCATCAGGGGAACCTCAGAAAGGGGCTGCATTCATTGTAAGAATCAAATGTCAATATCACACCAATATGCACACCGATGTTATGCAAAAAAATAATTCTGTAATATTTTGTGTAGTTTTTGACAATATCTTGGCGTTGGAGTTACAGGAACATTAATGAGTAAAGCCAGTGAGATTTAAAAGCCTATCTAGTCGCCTTAAGGCTTGCATAATTTCCATGTTTGAATACATCTTAGTAATTAAGTTTTCCAAGCACTTTGCTTCAACAACACACTGGCAACAGACTAGAAACAATATGTTGTGTCCCTATCACGCACTCTGGTTAATGACACATGTGATGGATTTATCGTTGGACCATATGGAGACATAATTTCACCTGCAGCTATATTTATGCTGCTGTTCTGTATTCCATGTTATCTGTGGCAGATTGCGGATGTCACAGTGTTGTTATCCATATAACAGTCTATGGGGGATTTGTCAGAGTACAAAAGTGTACAGATTTTAAAATACTTTGAAAACACTTGATTGGCATAATGAATAATTCATTGAGTATGAATATACAACACACAATAAAATGTGTGCTTGGTAACCTATACATTGAGGCTGTTTTGCTACTTTTGTGAGAGAAAGTATCTGTTGACTGAATTTGCATGTCTTCTACAACAGATAAAATAGGCATAAACAGTTCTCAAAGTATAAAATGTGACAGACGTTTCTGCCTGAAAATTCAATTCCGTTTAATTCATCTTATTTACATGAAACCATTTCACAGCAAAAGTCACCTCAAAACAATTCATAGATACAAATAAATTATATACCTTGAAAGGGGAATCCATTTATAAAATAATGTAGTCAAATTCTCAATTTCCCATTTAATAAAAAAAAATGATTGCAATGGGCTATAATTTACATCTTTCCCATTTTAAAATGGTGTTACGTCTTAGAAAATTCCATTAATATTTGCTTTCCTTAGGAAATATTTAAATTCTTAAACTTTTCTAGGTACAACCAACGATTTCATAATAATAATTGAAGTCAGAGCATGAATGATAACTGTAAAATAACACACTGAAGATCTATAATTGGGCAGAGTGCATTTTTTAATCAATGGCTGTCAACTTTGTAACACATTGCAAACTCTACTTAAACTGATATCTGGAATGAAAGTGCTTGTGTAAAATAGTGAAGTTCTGCACCCATGAATCTGTCGTGTTTTGATGCCGATCACATTTATGGAAGTGAATTGTTTTTTGTTTGTTTGTTTTTGCTTTTTTGGGGGTGGTGGAGTTGAATACATATGAGCAGAACAGTAATTAACAAAACCTATAAATTCTCTATCATCTCTACAACAATTGATTGTTAGCAAGTTGGCAGCTTTGCAGCTATGCCTCATTCAAAGCAAGCATACGGTGAAGGTGCAGAGGAACAACTCCTTTTTAGCAAGAAGGAACCACAAGCACAGCACGTACTGGTCCAAAGGCACTTCCACTTTTAGAAAAAAACATAAGCAGCGTTAATGTTTACAGACTCTTTCTTACTGACTTCTTTAGTGGTAAGAAAAAGATGTGCAGTAGTAAAATATCCTGGAGAAAAATATTACGTATAAGTTAGCAGCACTTGCTCCTTTAATGGCTCAGTCCAGGTGAGAATAAACACAGAACACCAGGACAAAATGTACTATCTGCAGAGAGAGTACAGGGATGAAATGTACTCTTGTAAGTCAGCAGAACACTTATCCATATTCTGTCAACATGTTTAGCTGTTGTGAATCTTCAGTGTTAAGTTTTTTTTTTTCCCCGGCAACTGCTGGAAGTGAGCTAAAGGAAACTGTATTTTTTGTACATTTCAAAACAAATGTTTACCTTGGATTAAAAATTATAGAAAGGCAAATACAGAAATTAATGACAGCAACAAATCGACTAAATAACAGAACACTTATTGCTTAATATTATAGAATAAAAATTAAAACTGAAGTTGGTGGCAAACTGATGAGTTAGCTTCACTAAAACAACTCATTCAAATGCAAAATAAAGTGTTTAGATTTAGAAAGTTAAAGATTTTGCTCTCTCACGTGCCGATCAAAAAAGAAGCCCAACGTATCGTTTGGTATGTTATCAATAGTCGATGTGTTACAGGCTATTGCAGCCATATTACCTGTGTCTGACAGTGAATATCACATTGTTGTTATCCGTAAGGAACGCCCAGGGGTTCAACTGAGAAGAAAAGTGTACAGATTTTAAAACACTTCAAATACACTTGATTGGCAGAATAAATAATTCATTAGATCTAAAATATCCAAGAGCAAAAGCTGTGTAAGTTGTGCTTTTTGACCCACTATGGCTGTTTGCTTGTTTGTCAATGAAATCATCAGTCATTTGGTTGAATTTGCAGGTATTTTAAGACGGATAAAAATAGGCAAAATGTTCCAAAAATTCTCAGAAGGCCCTCCAGACCACATGAGGCCCCGAAGGGGGATTATATTTAGTTGTGTGAAATAAGATTTCTCTCTTGGGGAGCGTTGAGATGTGACAGAAGGTGCTGCTTAAAAGAAAGAAACAAGTAATAATTTTCTTGGTTTAAAGGCCAGCACATTGTCTCCTGACGGCTTTGGTGAATCTTCAGTTTTATTGATGATTGTTGAAATAATAAAGGCAAATTATTTTATATATATATTTTTTTTTTTTTTTATTATGGACTCAACAACAAAACGATAATAATCTCTGACAACAAACATGCTGATTAAAGTCAAAATCAATTTATTTGCATAGTACATTTCTTAGGTTTTTGTTAATATATTTTTTGTGTAATTTTGTGACACCTCCTGTGAGCCTATTTACATGATTAAGATACCAGTGCTGCTTTGCATAGAACACCAAGAAAAAAAAAACCCTTGTCTAAACAGTTGTTTCCATTTCTAGCTAATTTGTCATTGTTGTATGACTTGTATAGCAAGCTTAAATGCCCAACTATTAAGAGAGAGTATTAACTTTGATAAAATAAAATCAAGTTATGGTTTGAGTTAGTCGCTATTGTGCTAAGAATTTGTAAAAAGATGGTATCTCTTCAGATGTAAATAAGAAAATATTTAAAAATTAATGTACATACAGTCTGGATGTTTATCATACCATTGATATATTTGTCTACATGTTTCATTGTTTGTAGGTCTGGACCATAACGTCTGTCCATGTTGTGTGTCACTTTACAATGACCGATTATAATTGTCCTTTTACCTACAATTTCTCCAATACTTCATTAGTCATTCATCAACCAACAGATACTTTATTTTTTAGTCTTATGTCTGTTTTCTGCAACTATTTACTCTAAGATATTTTTGGCTCTAGTGGCCTCTATTGAACAGTACAAACAGAAAATAGACAAAGAGAAAAGGGGAAGACGTGCAGTGAATCGAACCCAGGGCAGCGGCATTGATGACTGCAGGTTCTGCACATGATGTAAATGCTCTACCACCTGCGCTCTGATCTGCCACTGTGGGGATCTGCTGCCATATGGACATGGAGATTGATGATGTGCTCCACACTCAGTGTTTAATGCGTGTCAGTTTGAGACTACATCCGACTTGTTTAGACGCCGCATGTACATTTCCAACAATGTCTGTTAATCCTATGTTACAAGAGAAAGAAACTTTGAATATTCATTATTATTGTTTTTAAATAAACACGCTCAAAGATGCAATTAGTATGCTTTATTAATTATCTTTTGTACTTGTGGGTGTAGTAAAATAATTCTCCTCTGTACATATTATTTTATTCTAAAATGATAAGTATATAATAAAGAATAATGCACCATAACAGAAAACAAACACCAAAAAGAAATTAACTAAGTTCAATAGTAGAATTGCGAGTTGAGATTTGTAAGACGGGTAGATTTATTATTGATGTTTTTAATTATTATTAAGAAGATATCCAGTTTAATGTAATTACTAATGGCAGATTAACTCCTCTATAGTAGCTGTATTGCAAGCAGTGTCTGAATGTGTCAGTATTAAACATACTGCAAAGAATTTTGTTGCATCTAGCAGAGGTTAAGTGCAAACCATTTGATCTACGTAAGTTCTCTGAGAGGCAGTCCTGTCTCTCAGGCCACTGCAGCCTATTTTATGACTGTTTCAAAAATGCTGTGAGACAATATTTCATCAAAATGTTAATGTAGCCAAGTGGATTCTGCTATAGAAACTGCAACTGCTGCAGCTATTGTCACAATATGCCCAGCAACAAGGACTGTTAAGCTCAATCGAACCAGTGTTTCCTTGTATTTTTGTGTGACCATTGTTTAGACCAAGTTTCTGAAATTCTGTGTTTGGCTTTGTAAATATTTTTGACATTTTGATTTTTTTGGGTCATTAAAGTTTGGAAATCATTTATTGGGGATTTAAAACCGATATCATTCTCTTTGCTATCTTTGGTTTTTTTTTTGTTGGTCTGTTGTTAAATTCTAAACATAAGGAAATAAAGTCTTTTGTTTTGTCCTGTCACCTCTTGCTGCTGGTGCTGCTTTTAAAGTACCCCTGGTCTGAATAGTGCATGAGTGTTTTGATTAAGGCTGTGGGAATCAAGAGTCCAACAGCATCAGGGAAGGCTGCATTACTTTTGCTGTGATATGAGCATCTCTTTAAGGATCATCTGTAAACCCAGAAATTAAATTTCTAATCTTCTATGAGTGACCCATGAGGTCAGATCATTTTTTGCTGAATTGAGTTGAAAGTAGGTCAGTTTTGTTTCATCTTTAAGCATCTGTCATTGCGTGGATCTTTATGAAGCCAGATTAATCATTTCCATTGTGTTGCATGGAATTATGAAACGATAATAATAGATGTAATGCTTTTTTTTTTCATTTTCAAAATCTCAATGTGCAAAGCAATCATAAAAAGCAATAGTGATGTCATCATTTTGTCATTTCTGCAATATTTGAGTGGAGATATTGTAAATGAGGCAGCACTGGTGTTCGCATGAGAGTTACAGCACTTATTTACTTATTTTTCATCCTGATGTTTTCATTTTAAATTTGAAGCGGTAAACTGATGTGATGTCTTCTACTGGAATCATATTTGTGTTGAATCACAAAGATAAATCGTTCAACATTGTTTATGAAAAGAAAAACACAGAATTTATCTTCTGCTGTAAAAAACGCAGCAACTTTTTCCTTAAATAATTGATACCAGTGTACCAGTTCACCTATGCACAGTTTTGGTTTAATCTCTTAACAAACTGTGGATTAACAAAGCAAAAAAAAATTATAGGAAAGTCATAATTTATGAAAAAAGTGCAGTGCAATTCATAATTCACCATTGTTTACAAAAACACAAAGTGAAACTCTGCATTATTCAGATTTTTGTACTAATTATGAATATGTTGAGTTATAAAAAAAATGAAACCATTTGCAGATTTAACTGGGACAAGAAGGTGGTTCTGGAGGATTCTTTGCCTGGAGTTTGCACACTCTTCCTGTGCGAGTACACTGACTTCAACAAGGTGCATGATTTGTGAAATGGAAATGATTTGATTGTAGGAGTGGTTGAGTTTTAACATGTTGTGGTGTTTATGTCTGCAGCAACCCTGTGATGAAGAGAGTATTAAAAATTAACCCAGAATATACCTGGAGTGGCAGCTAGAATAAATCCTACCTCATGTGACTCTGACCAGGACAGAATCGGTCTGGAAAATGAATGAAATCGTGGCTTTGGTAAATGGGTAACATTGGCTTTAGCTAGGGAGGACAACAGGGACTTCAATCCCCTTTTTTGTTTGCTCGTTTTCCTATTTTGCTCCTTTTACTGCAAATCTAACCAGCACCAGAAGACACAATGAAAATCAGGTAGTGAAGGCTAGTGCCCATCCTTTCCCAGAGTGATAATTCTTCACTTCATCCACATCAGAGCACTGCCTCGAGGGACGTGGATGGGTAATACAGATAGAGCCTGTGTAGTTCTTTTAGCGATGGCTAGAGAGAATCTGAAACTGGCACATCAATCACGACTTTTTTTTTCCACTCGTTTTTTTTTTCCTTTCTTTCTTTCTTTTTGAGTGTGCCACTATAAAGCAGTAAATCACATTTGTCACATAACAGGATTGGGGGAAAAAAAAAAAAACGTAACAGCATACAAATGATAAAATTCCTTCAATATGGAGATGAATAACTGTAATATCTCTCAGATATATAAAGACTTCTCAGTCCAATCACCACAGATTTAGCAGCACACAACAGACCCAATGAAAAAATGTCATTTTGTGGTTAAATGGTATGATAAATACGGAAGCGTACGGAAGCGCATTGCTATCACGCAGGAAAAAAAAAATTCGAATGCTATCACGTTATAACGTGATACGTATCTTGTTAAAACGTGATACATATCACGTTATAACGTGATACTATCTTGTTAAAACGTGATACATATCTTGTTAAAACGTGATATGTATCTTGTTAAAACGTGATACGTATCTTGTTAAAACGTGATACGTATCTTGTTAAAACGTGATAGTTATCTTGTTAAAACGTGATACGTATCTTGTTAAAACGTGATAATTCTATGTCCAGGAAGTGGCGGTATTATGCTAGGCTAGTACAGTGGCTGACATGAATTGGTCAGGTTTCCCTTCATGTTTGGTCTACACGGATACGGATGCTGCTTTGCACTGTGGTTAAAACCATTAATAGCATGCTACTCTGAGCAGGATCCTAAATAGAACGGGGCTGCACAGAAGGAAACGTCAATTCGGTTCTCTAGCTGTGGCGGCGTTCCTGACTGTCTGGATCGAAGCTGAAGTTGGCTTTCGATTGTAGCTTCTGATTCGGGAAATGGCTAAAGAGCGATTAGAACGTAGGCTCAGATGTATTTGCTGAACATTTTCTGTAAAACATTTTTATTGAACAGTACAATAGGTGCATAACGGCAACGGCTGTTCGTAACCAAGCAACCAAAATAAACAGAAGGCTACATAGTGGCAAAAGACAAAAAATTAGATCCTGTTAAGCATTCTTCAAAATAAAAGACTTCCTCTCTCTTCCCTTTGGTCAAAATAAATCATAAATAAAGCTTTGAATTTAATTATTTTTCACATCACCTTTTGTAATTATGTAATTATGTACAACCAAGTTACATTCAGTAAATAATAATGAGCATTTAAATTATACGTAACATATGACTGTAATTAAGTAACTCCGTCCATTTTCAGAAAGGGTGTTAGTGGGCTCGGGAGGGGTGTTGGTGCCTGTCTCCAGCTGACATTCTGGGCGAGAGACGAGGTACACCCTGGACAGGTCGCCAGTCTGTCGCAGGGCAACAAAGAGATACACAACAGCACACACACACACACACACACACACACATCTAGGGACAATTTGGAGAGGCCATTTAACCTGACAGTCATGTTTTTGGACTGTGGGAGGAAACTGGAGTACCCGGAGAAAACCCACGCATGCACAGGGAGAACATGCAAACTCCATACAGAAAGGCCCGTGCCAGGAATCGAACCCAGAACCTTCTTGCTGCAAGGCATCAGCTCTACCAACTACACCACTGTGCAGCCCTGTAAATAAGTAACTAATCATGGAATTAGATTTAACATGCAAGTGTTAAGAAATCACCTGATATGCTTTGTGAAAAATGATTTGTGAAACCTTTATCTGAATTGTGAAACTTCAAATATGAGAGATTTAAAAACCTTTTTGTATCTGGAATGCATTATAAATGAACTATCACATTTACAATATTTGCTATTATTTTAGCTTTCTGTTTTCTTTCATTTTTTTGTCCTAGAGCACCTGCCTTTCTGTTTGGCTGTTGTGGCTTACAGGAATGCATTTTAACTTGAGAAGAAGTCTTTTATTTTGAAGAATGCTTAACAGGATCTAGTTTTGTCTTTTGCCACTATCTAGCCTTCTGTTGATTTCGGTTGCTTGGTTACGAACAGCCGTTGCCGTTCTTCAGCAAGTGTACTGTTAAAAAAAATAAATCTGAACAGAAAATGTTCAGCAAATACATCTGAGCCTCCGTTATAATCGCTCTTTAACCATTTCCCGAATCAGAAGCTACAATCGAAAGCCAACTCCAGCTTCGATCCAGACAGTCAGGAACGCCGCCACAGCTAGAGAACCGAATTGACATTTCCTTCTGTGCAGCCCCGTTCTGTGTAGGATCCTGCTCAGAGTAGCTATTAATGGTTTTAACCACAGTGCAAAGCAGCATCCGTATCCGTGTAGACCAAACATGAAGGGAAACCTGACCAATTCATGTTAGCCACTGTAAAAGCCTAGCATAATATCGCCACTTCCTGGACATAAAATTATCACGTTTATACAAGATACGTATCACGTTTTAACAAGATACGTATCACGTTTTAACAAGATAGCTATCACGTTTTAACAAGATACATATCACGTTTTAACAAGATAACTATCACGTTTTAACAAGATATGTATCACGTTTTAACAAGATAACTATCACGTTTTAACAAGATAACTATCACGTTTTAACAAGATAACTATCACGTTTTAACAAGATATGTATCACGTTTTAACAAGATACGTATCACGTTTTAACAAGATAGTATCACGTTTTAACAAGATACGTATCACGTTATAACGTGATATGTATCACGTTTCAACAAGATACGTATCACGTTATAACGTGATAGCACTCGAATTTTTTTTTTCCTGCGTGATAGCAATGCGCTTCCGTAGATTACGGAAGGATAAATACAAACCAGGCTAAACTAAAAATAATTTGAAGCTGCTATCACTTCTTAAGTAAAAGCAAAAAATGTAAAAAGTCAACAAACATTTGTTTTTTTTTTCATCTAAAAATTCCGCCCTATATCCAGGATTGCTATTTTTAAGGTAAGATACCTATATTGTAAAGCCAAGCTGAAAATAATTTGTTCGAAAGGTTTTTATTTCTTTAAAGTCGTCTGTTTTTCATTTGTCTGTGGGCATTTCAGTCCTTGATGAATCCTTTGTAACCAATTTTCTAAAGAGAACCAAAGGTAAAATAGATGTCATGAACAACGTCAGATGATAATAAAGTAACCTTTACCATTAACTGGAATGTAAAATGTATTCTTTATATAAGAAGTGTACTTTGGCCAACTGCATATGCTTTAATAAGCCACTGCATATCATACACAATTGTATGACTGAGAAAGTTACTGATTTTAGGATGTCTTATAAATGGACACAGAATTAAAAACACACTAGTCATGGCAACGCGCTCTCAGTACATTAGGCAGGTCCTAAGATGCATATTGTGCAAGACTGTCCCTGAAAGAGTCATTTTAGCACAAAATAGTTGGGTGAAAGATGTTGACAGCTAGGGCTAGACTGAGTATCATATCACAGTGGTAGTATTGTATGGAATAGTGTATAAGAATAGCTGTGCTGAGAACCAGCTGTACCAGACGGGTCGGTGATGATTAAAGAATGGAAACACAAAGAAGAGACAGTGAATTCAAAGCAAAAGTAACTTAGTCTCATTTGAAGCAGTAGCAGATTACATTTACAACTTTGATATTAATACTGGCACGCAATGCTAAAGAAAGGGTGCAGCACAGCCGCTTAAGGTTCCAGACTGGTAGATTAACCTTACATGCATGCTTTTGGACTGTGAGTGATAAGAAAAAAAAGAATTAAATAAACTCAATTCCTAAAAACTTTTACACTGTTTAAAAATGTCAACTTTCATCGTTGTCATTATTTTTCATTCTTAGACTCAGATTTATCTAGGTCAGTTCAGTCGTAGCAGTACTAAATACATAAAAGTCTGTTTAAAAAGGAACATGTGGATAAAACTAAATCAAAGAAATAGAATCAATGCAAGAAAATATTTGTTTTTTTTGTTGTTGTTGTTTTGGCTTGTTTTACTCGATTATGTTGCTATGCACGTTCAAAGTAAAAGCTAAGACCTCCCTAGCACAGATTCAGGGGTAATTGCTCAGTATACATAGTATTTGCCACCTGTGGTTTAATATAAAATCATCATGAATGAATAATGAGCTTTCCTCAGCTGCAATAGAAATACAGACTTTGCCCACTATTTTTTTATTAATTAACCCTACTGGAGAGCTCTCTCAGATGTCACCATGATTAACTCCGGGTAATAGAATGAAAAGACTTCACATGGGCTGATTTTGAAATCATTTTAGAAAGTGAATGTCTTTGGCCAGATGAGAGCAGTTTGTACGACTTATCAAGTGATTAAGGCAGTCTCTTTATTCTATTCCAGTTTCCATGGAGACGTGACTCGACTTGGTAAGCACAATGTGTATATGCAAGTGTGTACATGAGAGGATGGGTTTTGTGAATGTAGTGCAAGTCTGGAGAATTGAGTTACAGTTGAATGCAAACCCTTAAACCTTTCATGGGGGTGAAAATGTAACTCTACAAAAAGTATTATCCTTGATTGGAACTATGCTTGGACCAAGTTGCACTGTGTAACTTGACTAGCTCGATGCTTAAAAGGAGAAGTTATAAAGAATAGAGATCTTTTCCTATTGTACAAACAAAAATGTTTCGGAAAACTGGAGGGTGCAGGATTTTGCCATAGGCTTCTTGACTGATGAATAATGCAACTAAGTATAAAAAGAAAAAAAAAAAAAAAAAACAGAAATCTTTACAGCACACACATCTGCATATATATTTCTCATGCACGGAATAAATATACACAGGCTTTCAGAGTGCAAAAAATGTTTACGGATATTTTCCAGACATAGGAAAACAAAACATCAAAAACGTATCAGTTCAACACAGAATGCCCTGCAGAGTGAGAGGAGAGAGAGAGATGAGGCAATATTGTTGCATGTTGAGGCAAACTTGAGTGTTTCGGTGTGATTAGCTCGTCATCAGAGGTCTCACAGTTTAAATGAGTTATTTATTACTTTTCTTCGGTCAGAAACCAAAGAACTACATTTAAAAATGTTATGCAACACTAAAGCAGTTGTAAATCATGAATGATCCAAACTTTTTGAATGATTGCCTCTCTGCTATGATGCAGTGGACGGAACCATTTTGGTTTTGCTTTGAGCACAAAGCTTTTAGTATTTTATGAATCAGTCTTAGGATTAAGAAGAGCTACTTTTCTCACATGCTGATTAAAAATGGTTACATATAAGATATAAATAATCCTGTCTATATATAGGAGAGTGCAAAACTAGTTAACATTTCTAAATTTTGCCAACCACAAATGTCAATATGTTTTCTTATGCTTGACTAACACAAAGTAGATAAAAAAAGGGAGTGGGTCTTGAATTTTTCTTTAGAATCAAAAATCTGAAAAGTGACATTTATATTTAGCCTCCTGTGTTGATTCCATGCTGCAGTTAGATACAAATTTGTTGTATGTCATATTTCTCTACTAAGTTTGCACATTTATTTTTGGCCATTCTTGTTCTTATTTGATTTTCAACTACAAGATCTATTAGCACACTAGCTAGTATGCTAGTATGGTGCTAGTACGCTAGTAGCATACTTGCTAGTATGGTATGTATTTGCTCTTTGTTTAGCTCCATCTAGTTTCCCATCAAATCTCATCATTTTCCCAGCTAAAAAAAGCATTCCCACAGCATGATGCTGCCACTGACATGCTTCACCTTTTGGATGCTGCATTCAGGGTAATACAGAATGTTGATGTTCCGATCTAACCAATTTATATAAAGATCAATAGTTAAATTTTTTAATTTTACATAGCAAGATTAGGTGCACCGTATTTTATTTTGGGGACATCAGAGTAAAGGGACTAAGTACAAATATATTCTACACTTCAAGTTATTGTTTGTTTGTTTGTTTGTTTTTTTTTGTTTTTTTTTTTCAAAATGATGCTTCGTTTTCCTACCACTGTACAATTATCCACTGAGTGTTGGAATATCACATAAGATCCCAAATAACGTCATTCAGATGTGTATTTAAGGGGAATGAATACACTTGGCAGGCGTTGAATGTTTTTGCAATAAAGTAAGCTTTTTTTTTTACTACCACTAAGACACCCCCGTGCACCCTCTTACATCCATCTTAAATTACCTAAAATACCTAATCCTCATCCTCATACTCAACCCAAGATCAAAGTTCTAACCCCTAAATAGACATTCAGATTTACATGTTTTAGTTCTCAAAAACTTGTCAGACACTATTTAAATGTAGTACAATCTGGCCTTTGACTGAAGTAAAAAAAATCTGCTTGCCTAAAGCGCAGCCACCGAAGGAGAGTTTGCGGACTGCCTGAGGAGAAACTGAATTCCCTTGATCCTAACTGCACTGTCCTGCTGGGGGAAAAATGTACATCAATACAGCCATTAGTTATAATCATAGCCGATTAAGGCCAGCGCGTGTGGGAACATGTGCCAGCTTGTATCAACCACAAAAGACTTGTACACTTGGAGTTGCAGCGATTCAGCTGATGCGCAGAGCAGCAGCTGGCCGTCCACTTTGGCCGCTTTGATTTTGCATGCTTCCTCCTCGTTTTTGATCCAGTGTGGCATTTCTCTGTGAGGTTTGCAGGATTGTTTAATAAGACAGGGTGATTGATGACCGAAGGAAGACAAGTACTACATGGCTGCCGTGTGTCACAGGTTAATGACCACATGTGATGGATGGCAGCAAAGCTAAGTCAAATTTCCAGATCTCAGAAATCTTTTGAGGAACAAGGCATGGTGGTGTTGAAATAACTCCAATAGATCCATCTTTGAAGTATGCAATTTTTTTTTTGTTTGTTTTTTTAAATATTTTAAAATTGTTTTGGTCTGGCATTGTCTTCAAGGATCTCATACCAGCTTTGGTTTTATTCAAGAGAGAGCAAGCTAATCCTCTGAGAACGCCCTGTGTGGCATAACAGCAATGCTCTTTCTCGGGGCGTGAGCGACTCATCCGAGGCCATGTGCAGTTCACTCTGCAATTAACTCCACACAGTTAATTGCAGATTTCAAGAGGACACATTGTTCTGAAAAAAAAAAAAAGGCACTCTGAAATTTTGAAGGCCATGCTTTGATTGGTTTTCATGGAGACTTAGCTTGACACGGCTCTTACATAATGGCTAACACTGTGAATTAGGCTTCCATTACGTTCCCTCCTCTTTGTATATATGGGAACCAGTACACATTTTGTAGAAATATATTATAAAATAGGCCTTGTGTGTGTAAATTACTGAGGACTAGAAGGGCTCTTATTGTGTTCTCTCCATGCTGCCCATTAGTTATCCTTGAATTTCATAGAAATTAATTTACCTTTCAGTGCCTAGAGGAAGATTTGGTTATTCAGCGTGCATTTCCTTCCGGATTATAAATGTGAGGTTTGTGTAGGTGCAGGTCAATTAAAGACTGCAGCGGTTGAATTTCAGAAGCCCTCGAGGTAGTAAGGTTTGATCTTAAGAGACACGAGGAAGGCAGAGAAAGGTAGAAACTGTTTGGGGTCATGATCCAATCAAAAGAATACAGACTTTATGTCTATTTGGAGGGAAGAGAGACAGAAACAGAGTCATTATTCTTTTAGAATCAGCTTAAAGTCAAATCTTTTTTTTCTCTTCCTTTTCAAAAAAAGACAGAAAAGGAGGCACTGTTGATTAATTAAAAAAAAAAGAGAGAGAGAGAGAAGGTTTCCGGTCTATACACCATTGTAAAAGTGACATGGAAAAAACTATTCTCTGAAAAGCCAGCGAGCTCAAAGATGAGAAAATGGAGATGACAGCGTAATTAGTTTGAATGCAGCCTGGTTCTGGGAGAGAATGTACTGATGCTGTGCAGTGAACCAGGGTGTAATGATGAGAGAGCTGGAGTGTGATTGCCAGTGTGCCCCTGAGACCCAGAAGTTTGCAGAAGGCGTGGGAGGAGAGACAGCTAAGTTCTCCCCCCATGACGTGACAGTGTTTCTTTCACTTTCTGATATTTGACATAATGAGCAAAAAAATATGTCCGCGAACACATGTGTGTATGTGTGTAAAGTGCTCATTTGTACTTGTGTGTGGTGGGGCTACAGTTAAGTGCAGATTGGGGTGGTGGTAATAAATGGGGGAGGAGGGGGGAGAAACAGAGCGCCCCATCTGGCGCTTGGCACTAACACATCTACTGTCAACAATCCCTAATCACTGGAGACAGGCCCTATTAAAGGACACAGACTGAGATGTCCGGCCCTCACCGGAGCACCCTCTGAGTGCGAATCATTACTCTCCGTGTATATCTGTCTCTTGTCAGCCCAGGTCATTAGTCAGTGTAAATATGTAATGCCCTGACATTGAGGGTGCGGGAGGAGGACAAAGTGTACAAGCAAACTTAGATTTAGCTAATTAGGAAAATCGGAAATGCTAAAAACATTGAAGAACAAGATCAAAGAAACTCGTTACTTGCTGTTCAATAGGCAGAAAGGAACCAAACTTAATTTAGAAGTGACCTTTAACAGTAACAAAATTGTGCTAAGGAGCCCCTTTGTGTAATCAGATTCACATATTGTCAAATAGAATCTGTGGTGTGTAATTTCTCGCCCTAATGGAGCTGTGGTCATTTGTTACGACTTACGGCACGTTCTTTTTGTTATTTCTCACATCTTTCTGTATAATTTAATCATTAAAGCTGATGGTTCATTTGGAAAGGGATGTCTGTGTGCGGTTCCTGGCAAATTACTGTGGAGCTTTCTCAAGCTTATGTACAAAAGCGCACACATCCTGTTTTATAATGAAATGTTGCGATTTAAAAAAATAGAGATTTCAATGAAAATCTTTAAAACTTTTTCCAAACATAACGTGGCGCTTATCCTGTACCATCCAAGTGAAAACCCTTTTCCTTAAATGAAAAGACACAATAACCTGGTGGCATAAATGCTCACACTCTTAAACTACTGATTTGTTAATCAGAGCAGTAGTTTAAGATTTGGTTACAGTATTCATTCATTTATATCTGATAACCCTTAAGTCCTACTGATCTAGTAACATTTTTCTAAGAGTTTTCTTATTTGCATCATTTATCTAAAGTTAGAGTTTGCTAAGGCATTAAAATGATTAAAATTATATATTTGTCAAAAACTGGGGTATACATACTCTGACCCACTTCTCAGAGTACGCATACAAACCTTGGAAAGGTCATCCGCAGTCCAAGGCTCAATGGTTAGGGAAGCTGTCCCGATCAGGTCAGGCAGAGGAGGCAGAGCAGATCCAGAATCTGTGAATAGACTAATACTAGTAAAGAAGTGCTGAAATTTAATTAAAAGATGATTCAACAAAAGTTTAGTTTAAAGGGGTGTTTACCAATGCAACCAAGTTATAAAAAAAAAAACACCTTGAAAAAGTACTTCATTTGGATAAAATGAATTACTTAGATAAATAATCTCTATGTCCCCTGCGAACCATCCAAAATGCAGAAACTTTTTGATGGATTCTGTGCTGAGAAACGTGAACACACATCTCCAGTTTTAGATTTTCTTCCTGATTGTTTTAGGATTGATTTCAAGATTTTCTGGCTTACTTTGAAACATTTTAAAAGGCTTAGACCCATCATTTCTCAGCGATCTTCTTAACCACGTTACATAAAAACCCAGCAAAGCACATTGAGATTTGTGGCTGTTGCATGTAAAATATTGAAAAGTTCAGTGGCTGCAAATACACTTAGGGACACTGTTGCTATGACCATGTTTAAAGTGCACTTAATACTGGAATGGGTTAAGAACCGAGCAATCAGATATTCAGACTTACTAATGCATGTCTTTTACTATGTGAAGGCAATTTTGAAAATGTCATTCAGCACTTCAAGAAGAAATGCTAAAAGCAAGGTTGTTTATTTATCAACCAATTATACAGAGTTCACTCACTGCTGGCAATGCCACAGCGGGATCAGTAATGCAGTATGTTTTATGTTCAGGTAAATATAATTCACGGGAGAAGATTAACTTTGCGTTGTTGTTGTTTTGTTTTTTTTTGTAGATTGTTATATTTCTTTGTGTGCATGTATTGTGTTTGCAGAGTCAAAGGAGAGTCACTCTCATACTGTACATCAGAAAAAGATTATAAGCTGTATGAAATTTACCTGTACTACATATGACATGCTATAAGCTCTGGTACATTCAGAGAGCGAAAAACAGTGATCAGACAAAATCTACTCTGCTCTCAGAACTGTCATATGACAGAAATGTTTAAATTTCTCTATTCCTTTTACTTTGGATCATGCCAGGCCTCTGTTATGTTATCCTGTTATCCATTTCTTAGTATGAAGATTTTGGTCTCATTTCTACAAATGTGTTCCATGTAACATTATACACAGTGCTAACTAGTCAATGTTCAGTTATGACTAAGTAGCTCACCAATTGTTTGTTTGCATGAATGGGAGTAATGGCCATCACAAAATGTCCATCTGGATCAATAAAATATCTATCTGTGTGTGTGTGTGTGTGTGTGTGGAGTTTATGATATTACTTCAAAAACAAAAAAACAAAAACAAATGATCTTCTGCAAATGTTCAATTATCAGCAAATGTTTTTGATGTGAGATCGTGTAAGGTTATGATGGATAAGTGTTCCCTTGCTGATGGCAGAAAGTAGTTACATACACCCTTCCGCTGTTAGCAGATTTTTTCCAACTTTGAATAATTGAAACATTTTTTATGCAATACTAAAATATATTTCCCTTCTACACTTTTTCAACTGACCACTGCCAAGTTTGTTGCTGTTTTTAGATATTTTGGTATGATCATAAAACAGGCTGTTTATGGTCCAAAACCTCCACTGAGGTCAAATTAAAACAATTCTATAAAGTAGAGTTGGCCAAAATTCATATGCACCGATGCCAGTTGTTGCTGGCCTGGGTACTACAACCAATTATTTTGATTTTTGGGGACAGTTACTCTTTCACATAGGAACAGTTTGGTTTGTATTACGGTCTTCCTTTAATAATAAAAATCTTTATTTGAAAATGTTTGTATTCACTCAGGCTGTCTTTGTATGGTCTGCTATTAAAATGTGACAAAAAAAAATACATCAGAAGAGATCTGTCACTGAAATTTGTCTTTGAAGACAATATGACCTCAATAATTTGAATTTACAGAATTGTATGTATGAATAATAATTTATGTGCCTGATATCAGAAGATATTTCTGTTAATTGAAGTCAAAACCTGAACGCTGTTAAGTGGTATCTGTTCTTTAACATCAAATACCAATCCAAAAAATGAAATATTTTATATATTTGAGTCAGTATACTCAGTAAAAAAAAAAAAAAAAGTGTTTTCAGAGGATCAAGATGGATTTGTGTTTGTCAATACCTCATGGAGTCAGTTTTCTCCTTTCTCAGCTAAGCCTTCTAATCTAAAGGGCTTCTACTTCAGGTTAATGTCTGTTGTTGAATGTGAGGGTTTACAGAGGTCTGTTTGAGCAGCTTTACCTCAGATGATGACCAAAGCTCAGCTCCAAAGACCTGTAGGACGACTTCTTTAAAACATGAGAATGCCAGCTCTGACCACCTGTCAACTAAACCCATTAAAACAAACAGCACGGCGAGAGACGCAGGTGGAATATTGACTGGTTCTTTACCCAGGAGAAGGCAGAGCTGGAGGAAATAAAGAAATGTCAAAGAATCCTAAGCAGTGAAGGAAGAGTATTTTTCTTCCATCTTTGGGCTAGGCTTTTGAGGAGAAAAAAAAATGTGATTTTTTTTTTTATTATTACTATTTCTGAGAAAAGCGCCAGCAAAAAGGAAGGTTTTGACTTATTGCAGCTTATGGAAACAAAGGCTCTCATGAATTATATTGTAGCTCAGGGGGTAAAGTCTGCTTCACTGCTGAAACTCAGTCACGTCACACATCATGTTTGCTCTAGTCACTCACTCCATCCATCTTATCTTTCAAGTTGGCTCCGCAGAATAAAATGTTTTCAAGGTCAAAAAGGGGCAGTGTGTTATAAATTTGTACAGTCCAAAAATGTCCAATTAGGGTGTGCAAGGAAGCAACCAAAATGTCAACAACTGATTGTAAAACAATAAGAGGGTAATCATTACGGCCATAAAACTAATTATCAGTGTCTAACAGAAGATAGTTTGAGGGTGGGAAGGTATTTTCTCATCAGAAGATAAAAATGTTTTCCATAAAGAACAGTCGATTCCGAGCCGAGCCTTGTTTGTCAATATCCCGGTCCAGCGACTTTATCAGAGCAGGAATTAGTTTGGAGAGAAATAAAAAGGGAAATGAATGACAGTTTTTTATTGGACTGAATTAAAAAGTGATGTGCAGTAGCTTCAGATAAGAAAGCTTAGTCCTATTATTTTGATAAGAGAGGCACGGAGCTGACGGAACTCCCCCCCGCCACAAACTTCAGATTGTCAGGGAACATTTATAATCATTTAAGATGCTCTGAAACTGCCAGCAATGCGGGTTCAGAAGGAGGCAAAGAGTTCTAAAAGGTCATCTTATCGGTTGTTTAAAGAGGACGTAATCAGGCTGAGCTGTATAACAAACATCCTGGGAGTGTTTTAGAGCTGACATAAAACAGTCTCAAGTTTAAGTACAGTGTGCCAAACCGCTAGGCCCCGTCCTGGAGGTGCCTGCAGCCCCTCTTTAATGGAGAAACATGTCAGTGTATGTCAGACTAACAGAACACTCAAAACCAATTTTTAAAAGCTTGTGTTGCATACAACTCTGCTATTCAGACTGTATCCATCTGTCTTCTTTTTCTTTTTTTTTTAACACAGCCATGTGTCGCCTGTCGGGTGTACTGCTTATTGAATCTCAGGAGTTATCTATCAGGCTCATTTAAAAGGCTCAACCTGGAACATGTTGAGGACACCACTTTATATTTTTGAAAGCATCGTGGCTGTATTCCAAAAGCAGCAGAATAAATGCAATTAACAATTACAGTCTGCCCCGTTTGACATCTCATTATTTGAGTTTTCTCGATGTCCTTGCCTTCTGTACTCATCTCTCCTCCTATGGCTGTCTCTCAGTCACGGAAGTGTTTTAGCCACTCAAAGAAAGCAGTGACAGCTCTGGCGTGGGGGGCAGGGGAGATGACGGGAGTCTAAGGGAATGCTTGTGTTTAAGTACATTTTTGGCTTGGGCTTCAAAACCCAGGCTTGAAAGAAGTTCCAGCAAACAACTGGATTAGGAAATCCATTTGCGAGCCCTGACACTGTGCTGCTTGCTGATATTCTGACATAAAAAAGAGTAGGTGGGCATGTGGTATGTGCACATCAAACACACAGGCAAACATGACTTGTCTGCAGTGAGACATTAGACACAGGTGAAGTGGCTGATGGATGCTATCTCTGTCTGCCTTGAAGAGTGTGACCGGATGAGGTCTTGTAAAACCTCTCAAAGTCACATGGGGTGCTGGCTGTCTCAACTGCCTGTGCATGGGGACAGAAGCGAACCTTTTCTCTGCCTGGTGCTGAACACGTTTCAGGTTTCTGCTCGACATAACAATGAGAAGATATTTCATGAAGAATTGGAAAAGTACGTGTTCAACACGTTACAATTTTTCTCAGTAAATGTATTTCTAACGAGGATCTTGACATAAAATTTACAACAGAGGCTTGTGAAAAATATAGCTAATTGAGAGGTGCAAATAAGTTAAGACTAACAAGTCAATGTACTGACTTGCAAATAAAAATACAGAAGGCCACAGGGAATGAGCACTGATCACATGAAGAAAAGAAACTGCAAAAAGGCAACAGAAGGCAACCCTGCCCTGCTTTCAGTACAATTTAAAATACCTTAAAATACCTCATTACCAAATTATTACACAAGCAACCAAAGTTACTGCCTAAGAAGCATCCAATAGACCTTTGAAATCTTATTGTAACAAAACGTACTCATGACATTGGTTACAAATCAATTTCTAAACTTCTAAAGAAATAAACAAGGGAAAAGAACATTATTTCAAAATAAACCTGCCACTGCCAGGCCGCCTATCAAGATTTATTGTATTTGTATTTGTACAACAACTCAAATGCAAAAGGGCCACTTTTAAATTTTTTTTTTTTTTAGTCAAAGGTCAATTGTCGGTTTAACCAAATGCCGTAAAACAACTATAAAGTAACGTACTTATCTCAGAAATGAAGAAGAAACAGCATATGTCCTAAAATATGTGACTTTTTATGTGACTTTCAGTTCAAGAAGAATCAGCCCTTCCAAAGAAGTATCTGATGAAAATATGTAGATATCAAGATCAAAGTATTGAAAGGGCAATATAAATATAGTTTACATTCCATGTCATGCTGAGTGAGCAATCTATTGTGTTTTGTTGTGTCATTGATGTAACAAAAATCCTGCTTGCAGTTTGATAAGATGATTTCAGCATATTTAGTTTAGGTGTTTTTATCCTAAAATATTTGTGAAATGTCATATCACCATGCCGATGCTTGCGCTCATAAAGATGTTTCAAATTGGAAACCTTTCATAGCTGTAGTCTCTTAGCAAATTAAGCACATCAATCTTGTGATGTCCAGAGGAACAATGAATGCAAATTGTTCTGTGAATCCATCTATGAAATGTTGATTTTCACTGTCCACCTTTCCTTTTACTGCAAATTCATAGCGCACCTTTTTTTTTCCCAAACTAAGTTCCTATTGCTGAGAAACTTTACATTAGTAAACCAGCTCCAAAATAAACAAACTGTAAAAACATGCCATTTGCATTGCAGTAGTCTGAGTGACACAGTTTTAGCCTGATGTCACTCATGGCATCAACATGGAGGTCAAAGTCCACGTTGGTAACATATGGTAACATATGGGCATCTGCCGATCTTCCCATTATTGTGGAAACATAACGTATAGAATACCACGCTGTGGCATGGATATAGTGACAGAATTACAATTCAGGGCTACAGATATGCAGCTTGCCTATTAAGGGCCACTGACCTATTATTTTAATTCACTGTTAGTTGTTATTTTTCAAGAAAAGTAATCATCAAAACACTCAACTCGAATGGCCGAAAGGCTCACTGTTTGATTTATCTTTTTGTTTTGATGGAAATACATGGTCTACATGAGCTTTAAAGAGCATTTATCAGAAGAAGAAATTGCTCTCCACTTACAACTTGTGATGGTTTAAGATGAATTGGTTTAAAAGAAGAATAAAAAAACATCTGCCATTTTATTAATTTATTTGCCAAAAGTGGAAATAAATAAAATCTGGCACATCTACACAATGAGCCGGATGAATAATTGTGCATTGTCTCCTCCTAAATAGACATAAATACTCGTGACATTCCTTTGTATACCTAGTCTTGAAAAGCATGGGTTTAATCAGGTGTTTAACTGTCAGTAAATTTTACCCAAACTCACACGCACCAGCACAATGGCTTGCTGCATGCAGAGAATCTGCTGGACTAAGATTTGTTTTTCAATTTTATTAGCTAAAATGAACATGTTTGTGGGATTAATGCTGACACATTAATACTTAGAGCTATTTGCCAGATGCTCAACGAAAATATTAAATATTAAAAGACGTTCCACTTTTTCACAGGGGCTGTAAATTGACCTTTTATTTAACCTGATTTCAGATACACCAATGTCCCTACAGCCATTATTTTGTGAAATTGCCAAAATTATGGTTTTAGGGGATTTTGTGCACACTTGTTTGGAAGACTTTTTTGGGGGGAGTGGAAAGGCGATGTGATGATGATACAGATTAGGAGGAATCTTAAACAGCTGTGAAAATGTCCTGGATTCAGAATTTTCAGTCCACCCAGTTTATGAAAGGAAAGGGTTGAGGTATAGGAGGCTTAGAAACAGTCAGTTGATGACTTATTGTGTTTCATGGGTCACAAAAGATTACGGCAAAGGTCTTGGATGCCTCTACACTAAAACATGATTTGTTTTGGAGGGACTTCACCTTTTATTCAGCAGTGAGCAGTGCACAAGAATGTTGAAGAACAGCACTAAAAACAGGACAAAATAGAGGAAAACTGTCACAAATTCTATAAGAACACTGATGTAGTGAAGGTAATATAAGTCCATCAAATGAAGACCTATCAGAAAATTAAACAGCTTGAGCCTTTAGACAGCAAGACTGCAAATTATCTCTAACACTCATCAGAACAAGAAAAACAAAGGGTCTTATATATAAAAGGTTTGCATGTACAAATGTGGTTGCAAACTTTATACCACATGCAAACCTCATCTGTGATCTGTGACTAGGCCAGCTGGTTACATAGATCATCAGCAATCATAACATCACACCTTTGAGCAGAGAAGCCAGCTAGCCTTAACAGAAGTGTTAGCGTGCGTGCGTGTGTGTGTGTGCGTGTGTGGGTGGGTTAACATTTACCTCCCCATCCCGTTAAGGCCCATTTAAAATAAATCTAATTCATGGATTTAAGTGTTTTATCAACAAGAAAAAGTCTGTCTTTCCAATTTGTTAATGTGTAAATGTTAATGTTTACTTTGTATGTAAATAATATAATGATAGTTATGTCTTTTTATTTTAAGTATAATAACACACAAACAAACAAAAAGAATGTTAAATAGATGTAATGTTTTCACTTTTTTTTTAAATAGTCCATACTGGGCAAAGTGTGAGCAGCTCATGCTGAACAGGCAATCTTAACATACAGTAAACTCTTGGCACTGCTTTGCACACAGTATGAATGTGTGTCCAGATCCTCATCACTGCTGCGGAGATGTTGTTTTTATGCCCTCAGGTTAGTATTCTCCCTACACATTCAATGTTCTGCAGGTTTTCAATATATCATTTCAGTACAACTCCACCAACTTGAAACTTTGGCAGTGTGCAAACTTGAAGTTTCTGTTCTATCTAAACAAGGCCAGCAATTGGTCAGGAAATTTCAGCTGCAACTCGCTTATAGACAGTCGGGAGAACGATGGACTGGAAATAACTTCTCAAGTCTAAGTAGTCAAAACTAAGTTGGGCTTACACACAGTACTACATTATGATCAAGCATTTTCTTATTCTCCTTATGCATCTGGTACCCATTGTACCAGAAGATGCATAAGGTCTTCTGGTACAATGGGTACCAGAACAGATTATCTCTTTGATCTATAGTTTTTTAAGCGTTATTTAACCAGAAAAAAAAAAAATCTTCGAAATAAGGTATCCAGGTGAAGACTGACATTAGGTCAAGTGAAAGACAAATCTCAACAATCAAAGCACATGCTTGTTTTTCATTTGAACAGTATGTGGAAAAATTTTGAAATTGTTCATCATGGTCTAATTTCTTCTCTAAAATCTCTTCTCATTTGTGAATCTTGATCGTTCATTTGTGAATTATGAGACTATTTTAGCTCCATATATGTGACACTTCATTGACATTGCTTGACATCCATATTGTAATTTTAACCTGATAATTGCAACAGTAGTTGCAAGTGTGGAAAAGGTAAAGGCCATTCTATGCAATTCTCTCAGGCTGTCTTAGTTTGACAATGTGCAAATTACACATATTCCATTTCTGTTCGTAGATTCACCTTTTGCAGTGATTTATCAAGCAAAACTACACATTTTTCTAATGAGACATTCTATAATGCATATTTTGTCTCTTTTGGCAGCAATAAAAAGAACATTGTTTTCCATTTGCATTCCAATTGCATCAGTAGTGCTTAAATTACCATCCGCATTTTAAACAATTACCTATTTTGTAATAACTGGTGCTTTCTAATATTTTTGTACAATTTCAAAGTAAAACATTACCGCACTTTATTTGCAAATGTTGGTGTCATTTCACTGTGACTTAATTCACCTGCAGATCATTGACATTTTGTCACTGTGCAGCACAGCAGTACGTTTGTGGCTTTTCTGGATTTACAGCGGTGTGATGAGAGTGTGGTGGATAATAAAGAGAGGAGTATTTTCTCACACTGCCACAGAAAGCCCGACTAAGAGAGAAAAAGAAGCAACACTTAGGAAAGATCAATACAGGCTCTGACCAAAGTAAAATGGATGGCACGTCTGACCTGCTGAACTTGTTGGAACAAAAAGTCATCAGGCCATTATCAGTGCATCCGTGCAAGACTCCTACAACAGCACAGTGAACAAGGGCGGCTTGTTCCAGGCGCAGTGTTTGAACCCAGTGAAGGACATTAAGCTTTCCTCATCAGCAGCAGCAGTCGTCGTGCAAGTCATTGAATTAGAAGGCAGTTGTATTGAAAAAGTGATGACAATAACATTGACAATCGAGGTGAATTATGCAGATCCGCAAAACTCTGGAGAGAATATCTGCAACCATATGTTATTATGTCCTAATTGATTCGACTGGGGCTCTTCGTGTAGCTTTTATTAAACATCCACATTGTATTGATCAGATGAAACCATGCAATTGCCCTAGAGTGCTCACTGGAAACTATGCCATAATTAAGAACCTGCCAAAACCATTAAACTTCTAAGGAGCTCAGTCCTCTTTGGTTTGGCGTGCAGAGCCTCCACTACTCCATTACTTTGATCTACGGGTCAGGGAGAAACAAAACTCAATACCGAGATGCTGTTATGAGTAACCTCTAGTTCACTCCAGTTTTAGGTTGAAATCCATGGCTTTTTCCCAACAGTTCATCAGCTGTAATCTCTCAATACATTGGGGAAAGGAGATAAAGATAGCTTAGTACTGTCACAGAGCATCACTTCAATAATACAGCTGAGCAGCTTGGTGGTGCCAAAAAAAAAACAAAAGAAAAAAACAAATGAATGGAAAGCCCTAACTCTAAAAAGCCCTATTTATATCCTCATGAAAAGATAACTGCATTTCACCACATTTGAATTTCTGCAAGCTATCTGCTGATGGCATGGCAAGCTTCAAACATTTAACGCCAGTCTTTTAACATTGACGTTAAAGCAGAGCTCCCCTCGCAGCATAAAAATTTCATCACAGGCTTTGATTGTACAGTAAACATTTCAGCATCCACTGCTGAGCACAGATCTGATTTCAGGTTTTAAGTGAATAAAATATGAACAAATAGCTACAATGGTGATGTCACATATTCTAATCAAAACCCCAGCAACAGAAAGTTTGGGGAACACTTTCTGCCGCGCCGTTTCTTTGATCTACAGGTCAGGGAGGAACAAGGCAGTACACATGTAGATGAATTCCACATCACGTCTACATCTTAAGTTTGTCAAAGTCAAGCAAGAATAATTGAAATGCTTTGCTCTCCCTTGCTATTTTTTTTCTTTTAATTAAAAGCTTTTCCTGACCTTGTTATCTAGCTGTCGTAGTGTTGACAATTAGTAGAAAACCACTGTATCCATTTTATATATATATATATATATATATATATATATATATATATATATATATATATATATATATATATATATATATATATATATATATCAAGCGTACATTTAAGATTTAGCACATTATATTGATAATTTAGTAGCTGAAACCAATGGTTGTCATTGCCGATGAGCAGCTTTGTGTTCTCCATTGGGGAGACGAGGGCAGGATCTTGCGCATGTGACGATACATTTCAAGGGGCCCATAATCAAAGCTAAAGGTAGTCTTACACACCAGCAGTGCTGAATACATATGCATACCACACTTTTCTGATATTTGTGAAACATGTTGAAAAGCATGCACCCTTTTGTCTTTTGCTTCACAGTTTTGTGTTGATCTAGCACATGAAGTCTTGATAAAGTACTGCAAAAGTTAAGGCTGTTATGTGACAAAATTTGAAAAGTTCAAGGAACAATAATTATTTTTGCGAGGTACCTTATCCTCATTTTTCAGAGTACCTTAGAACCTTCTTTTCACATTCCATAAAGACAAAAATGCTGAGCCGCCATATTGTTTTTGTATAAATCTTCCAAAGAGAAAAAGTCAAAGCCCTGTAAGCTAATTTTCACCCTGCAGCTTGCTAATGTTATATGTGTACTGCCTTGCTTTGTAAGCACTTTTACTAATGTGTTTAACCTGCCCCGTGCAACAAAACTGACATGTACGTTTTCCAGGCATTGCAGCTTTCCTGTCTGCTAAATTTGTTTGTCAGTAAAATGTATATCCCTGTGGTAGCGCATCTGAGATACAGCTATAATTGACTTTTGGTAAATATGTGCTATGAGAGTCCACATCCGCTTAACATAGACTGAAAACCATAACTGGGAAATTGAGGGCTGAGAACTTTCTCCAAACTTGTGTCAGGATTACTTTAGTATCAAATGCCAACAGAGACAGTGATAGAAACATATGGCTCTGTGCCATGTCTCCTTTTTCAATTCGCTGCTTCAATACTCTCAGTTCTGTTGTTGGCTGTTAGTGAATTCAGCCACAAGGCTTTGGACTTGACTGACAGAGCGAGGAGTCAGGTTGAGCAGATGCTCCACAGTGTTGGGAACTCAACTTGTCTGTAAATGGGTCACAAACTTTTATAAATGTGATTGCTCTGTTTGGTTCAGCACTTTGCACTCTAACTGCAGAGTTTAACAGCAAAAAAGTCAGGAAAAGTACAGATGAATCATGAGAAAACTGCCACAGGACAACTGTGGAAAAATATATGCACATTTTTTTTTTATTCTGAACAGCAAAACATTTCACATCATAAAATGTGCCACTATGTTAGCAGCCTGCTTCTGTGCTAACACTGCATTAGTCTCTCCCATAGAATATTGTTTGCTTAAACAGCCATTTTAAAAACATGTCATTCAGAGTGCACTCTTTGCCATTCTATCGCTTTAGACTTGCCTATTTTTGAATGTGTTTGAAAGAAAAAGAACCGATATAGTAAAACAAAGTGTTGCCACATGGGGTTACCTACATCAGGCCAAGCAAATTAGATAATTACACTATAAACTCTGACTTTAAACGCCATCCTAAGCTGCATAATGTACAAAACTCATTGTTTTTTTATGTTAAGAAATCAGTTGTAAAGAACACATACTAATATGCATTGAAGTGTGCATTTAAAGACATGTTGAATGTTTACTTTTTCTTATTTATGGTCTTATATGTCGATCAATGGGTTTTCTATATCTGACTTGTCAGGGTCTGTCAGGGTCACACAAAGGCTGAATATTATCATAGTTGTCAGGCTGCAAGAGATGGGGTGAAGCCGGTTTCTCACCCGGTCAATGCAGACACACACAACTATGCCCAGTCAGCAAACATTTTACCTTGTATGACCTCACAATTTGGTGCTGACCCACATGAATTACTCATTTGTGAAACAAGCAAATGATTCTATTCTATTCTATTCTATTCTATTCTATTCTATTCATTGTTCATTATGCAACCATTGTTTTGTTTTTTTCTGACAAGTTTTTAACTATAAAGACTTGCCAAAGCAAAACTTACAACTGTTTAGCAGTATGTTTATTTTTAAAATAAATTTTACCAAAGCATGCTGGCTGTGATGTGTTGTGTTTCATGGTTAATTGATCAGTTCCTCATGTCTTTTTTTGCTGCTTGATATAATTTTTTTGCTCTTAATTTGTGCTTCGACTGTTGATAGAGGTATGAATCTTTCTTCTAAAATTAACCATGTGTAAAACAGCATGAATAATATGTCAATACTTTTCACCCATGTGGAAAATATTGACAATAAAATCTCAACTGCTCATTAATTGAAGATTTCTATGGATCCTTTAACAGGCTTCTCAAAATTGGTGAGTTATCTAGTTAGTCAGACTGAAGACGCATGAAACATTGCGTCATTCCTTTGACTCAGAAGAGAAAAAAAAATCTGTTATAGACAGGAAGGGTCATTTGGAGATATTGGATTTTTATTGGCAAAGAGCAGAAATAAGAAAGACTGTAGACATCAACTTCTGCAGTAGTGCTAAGACATTTCCACTGTGGGCCTTAATGCATAAGGTGTATTGGTTGTTTGAAGTATTCAAATAGGCAAGTACAGGAGTTTTTAGAAGGTGTCTGCCATATTTACCTATCCTAATCCACACAAATACCTGGGACCTACTGTAAAAGAAAGTATTTTTATTTTTTGGTGTATGGAACAAGGCATATTCGGCCAAGGCTGCTGATTCCAAATGATACAATGACGTACACTACGTCATCATCTACACAAAGCCATATTTTCTGTCAGAAGAGTCTGTGCAGGGTTTCCCCCAGTGTATTATAAGCCTGGCGGGCCATCAGGCTTTATTTGGCCCCACACCAGGTTAAGAATTGTTTGGATTTTTTATTTTAGGTTTTTTTAAGGTGTGCCTTTTTTAAGACTATATAGTTGGTGTTTAGATATTGTTAATTAGCAGGTGATATTTTAAAAAATTCTGACAACTTTAAAAAATGTTAAACTCAAAACATGGTGGGCCACTGGATGACTGCCCTAGCACTGCTAACACCAGGCTTTCAAGGAGAGGGTTTAAATGATCTAAAACTGTCATAGTGTGTTGTTGGTTGATTTTGGGCCCAAATGCAGAACAGTGGAGTAGATTATGAAAAGATATTAAATGAAAATGACAAGCAGCCAAAAACTTACAAAAAGTTCATAGGGAGTCAGAGCAGAATACAAACATAACCCAAGGAACCGATAACTAGATAACATAGGATGATACGGAGAGAAACGGAAAGTAACAGAGGAAACCAGCAAGGAGTTACTGAGAAAGAGGTGTATAAGTACTGGGAGGTTGAATGCTGAAAAAAGACCTGAGATAATGAGCTAACAGGTTGGAGGTGTGAGAGGAGAAAGCAGAAGGCAGGATGAGGAGTGAAGAAAAGAAAAAAAAACAGAACTAGAATCGTTAAGACGGAACTGATGTAAAAATAGAAACAATGCAGATCTAATGGAAAGTAGCAAGAAACACAAATAATGACAAAAACCAAAACTTAAACGACTCAAGATTTTGACAAAAATATTTTTTATCAAATAATTTAATGTAGCTGTCCTTTGGTTTGTTTTTTTTTCCTAACATTAACCAAATGCTGCTTAATGGATGAACACTTGTAATGACATTGAAAAAGAAAGAAAGAAAAAAGACAAAATATTTTGGCTGTAATGTGTTTTTTCAGAGAACCCATCTTGTAACAAACTGTGGCATAGGCAAGAAGTACTTCTGATGTGATCAAGTAAACATTTTCAAGTATACGCAAAACATTACAATATCCAACAACAATGACTGAAAGGGATTCAGAAATTGGTAACATGCTCAAGGTTGCACATTCATGAAGAAAAATATTCTAATAATTGAACATTCCAAGCACATCATTGAGTGTGCGTTATTTCCAGATGTACAGCAATTAAAATCAAAGAACATGCACTTAATACAGTCTGTCCTTGGTGAATGAAATGGGAAAAGATTAAGAAGAAAATACAGACTGAATTCATAGATTTTGCAAATCTATAACCCTACCAGGTGACAAAAGGTAAGCACTCTGTGGTACAGTTTGTACAAATGCTCTTTCAACTGTTTGAGAAGAACGTGGTATTGTTGCAGGATACCAAGAATCTTTAGTGCAGACAGCTCCTGGTTCATGCTGACCTGCTTTCTGATTACAGTTGATTTTAGTGTTTTCACAGCAAACTTACCATGAACAGCGTAATCAAGCAGCTAGCGCTAAACCCAACACCGTCTGCATTTTTGCATGCCAATGAGAATGCTGTAATGTTCTACTCAGCTCTGAGCACTTCCTTTCTGTCGATAAACGTGTTGACTGTCAAAGCTGTGCTTTGAACTTCAGCTTGAGAAAGATGTCTGTGCTAATAAAGCTGTAGTGGGAAAAAAAACAAAATTAAATCTGATAGAAATCTACTGACATTTAGATATTATCATGCAAGGTGTATATTTCACCTTTTCTTATATGTTTAGAATGTAGTTAATCTTGTTTCCTGCATTTTGAATGAGTTCAAGGGCTTGAACTGTAATTACCACTCTAGTTCTGTACATCCATCTGAACAAGACTCTTTGATTTTCTTCAAAGCTGGGCCATTATGACATCTGGTTTCACAGCTCCTAACACAGGTTCAGTAGGTGGAACATGATTTAGATTTGGCTTTCCATTCCAAGAGAAAAGCCTTCAGTATAGCTTTGAGTTTTGCTAAAACCAAAAGCCAAGTGAGATAATAATCTTATAATTTAGCTTGAATAGATCAAGTCCATCAGCACAAGGCAATAATTTGTAATTGCTGCTTTTGTTTTCTGTTCCATAAAAAAAAACACACAGTATCTGTCATTATTTTAGTATGATTTCATTTTATGTGCAGAGTAATGCTAATTTATCTGTCTAAATGTTACATATCTTGAAAATGCAACCTTCTTTTACAAGCTGTAACTCTGCTCAAGTGTCTGTTCTCTTGTAGAGGTCGGGAACTTTTATTTTCAGAATATGCGCCATTAGATTGCATGCACCTTGGAAAAACTGGTAAGTACATTTTCCATGTGAGGTGAGAAACAATATTGTTTTATATTGTTACTTTCATCTGAATCACACTGTCAGTTGTGTGTCAGCATCTGCATTTTAATTTAGAAATATTTCCTTAGAACTTAATCACTGTTGTGCTGTGACAGTTTGACACCAAAAGAAGCTTTGTTTGTCTTATCAAAAAGTAATTTTCTACAGTCGGCCTGTTGTTTTTGTTTCCATTACTAGAGCAGCTTTGATGATAATCTAGCTCTAAATTTAGGCTTCAGAATGGTTTACCATGCTTTTGAAAAGGACCACATACAGTATACTGCACAAAACAAAGACAGTGTTTCACATCGTTTATACACACAGTGAATGCTAAGCTGTTCATTGTGCATATAACTGTGTGTTGTTCTGTTGAATTGAGAGGATTGTTTTTAGTAAGAAATATTCAACTTAATCTTTACTCTGAGAAATTATAAATCTCAATATCCACCACAACATAAGAATTCCCAGTGAGGCTCATCAGATGAGTAACCAGTTTAACATGTTGTGGTCAAATTATTTTCAGTCTTTTCTAGAGGTGTCATCTTTTTTGTCCAGGCCTGTGGATGGCTACATCAATCAGAACTTATTGAGGGACTTCACATGAAGTAAGTCAGGCCTTTAGTGTGAAGAACCTTAGTATGACCATTCCTTGCTGGTGCATAATATGGATGGTCTGTGTTACTGTTACCAAGCTCCTCAATGTGACACCCAGGACACAAATGGTCCACCACCATGATTATGAACCACTATCATTAAAACAATGCTAGAACCTTTTGAGTACATCGTCTGACAACAGAGCCTGTGTTCTAAATGGATTCCAAAAAACTTTGCAAAGATTCTGCAAAGACTTTCTATCCTCAGGCTGTTTGTTTAATGTTGACGTGTGGTCTTAAACTGGCATGAGGAGGGCAATTATTTTAGGTTATACTATTGGGCAGTTGACTAAACAAGTTAGGTTTTAAACCCCATACAGTAAATAGTTGAACAGTTGATCTAATTTTGGCTTGCTTTTTTTTCTAAACCCATCAGATCAGTGTAAGTAATAGTAAAACAAAACCTGAAAATATGTAAAAAAAAAAAATAAATAAAATAAAAATAAATAAGTAATACATGGTCTTTGACTTAGATCTTTTCTCCTAAAACGTGTAACATTATTTACCGAGACTGAATGCTTCACTAACTAAGAGTGAAGTGGCGCTACTGCAATTCAGTGTGACAGCGCTGAAAATACTCAGCATTATAGTCTATAGTGTAGAACAGAGTAGACTGCATGTTCTCTCACATGACAGTGAGTAAGAGCCTTTTATGAGATGTGGAGGTTTAATGATGTGATGCCTAGCCCTATTAGGATGACATACACAACCAAAGCTGTTCAAGTAGTGTCTAAACTGTTCCCATGCACAACCTAACACATTTTGATAGTGCACAAATAGCAAAGTTAACAGGTTTGCCTCAGAGTAACATGATGATCTCCTGGCACATTATATGTTTAAGTTAAAGCTACTGATGATGGGAAGACTGTGAATGCATTACAAGCTAGTAAGTCTGACCATGACAAATTTGCTGTGTCATTGAGGTTATACTAAAGGGCAACTTGTTTGACATTTAGAAAAGTTACTTTAATAAACATACCAAGTACCTGCCTAAAACTGCTATCTCCTAGTTTTGTCTCATTTTAAACAAATTTATGAAAGAATACTAATGAATGTTACAGTGGGAGAAAATAGTTTCTATAAGAACTCAATATGGAGGCGGTGTTACAGATTACTTAAAGCTGCAGCATTTAACTTTTTATTTTATTTTATTTTTTACATATTTGTTAAAACTGTCACTGTGTTCTGACAATATAATATGAGAACTATAACTGTGAGCTCCTCCACCTTCTCCCCATGCTACTATTGCTGCCTGAGGACATGCACTGCTCCCAGTCAAAAACAACCAATCAGAGTCAAGATTTTTGTACCGTCAATCAGACTTGTACGTGGACTGCTCAATGTCCTAATAGCTGAAACACAACTTAGCAGGAAAACTGATTGCTCTCAGTGGCCATGCTAACCTGGCATATTCTGCTATCAGTAAGAAGCTGTAGCGACACAGAGAACAAGGGAAAGGGGATGATGAATGGTGCGTACTCAAGCATGATTGACGGTGCTAAATACCCTCCTCCTGGCTTTGATTGGTTGTTTCTAGTTAGTACTGGGGGAAGGAAGAGGAGCTAATTTCCCTCTTTTTTTTTTTTTTTTTACAGATAACCTGTGTCATACCATACTGTCACAAAATAGTGATAGTTTCAACAAATGTGTAAAAAAAAAAAATTATATATATATATATATATATATATATATATATATATATATATATATATATATATGACTGAGCCCGACAGCACCAAACTATTTTTTATATACTACAATTCATTTAATTTCACACAATTATCGCGGTAGAATCCATTTGTTTGTTAAATACTTAATGAAACATATTTACCGTGTTTGATGTTTGTTAGTCACAAAGAACGAGGTAATTAGTCCAAGTTTGTCGTTTATTGAATATTCAGAAATTACAGCGGCTGTGATGCGCCAAGACAAAGGTAAAACAACCGAACAGATGATCAACTCTAAACCACTCGCACATTTTTACTCTCCGTCTCTCTGTCATTTTAGCACACCCGTTGCCATGGCAACCTCCTGCCCTCAACAAGCCGGCCAGAGATTATGTTAAAAACATAACATTCAGTCCGTTACGATATTAGGTTTGCAGGCTTGATATTTATTTTTGCGATTATTAATAAGCGCTCCCTGAACACAGCGGTGGTTGATTAGTTAATTTTAAACTCCTGATCTGATAGTTATTTTTGGTAATGGAACCGAAACGCACAAATTGCGTAACACCTTGTTGAAACAATAATCATTGAGATTATTATTGTTTTTGGGTCATTAATTTGAACACGTTTTGTTGATTTTTTTTTATTGTTGCTCTTTAATAAAGTTACGAACGTTTTGATGGGTAGTCAGAGAAGGGTGTGCTGGTCTCAGCGTCCTTGCGACGTTCAGTTTGTCACCTAATGCCGAGATCGACCCAAAACCTCCCGCGATATACACATATATCGCGGGATACATACACTTATATATATATATATATATATATATATATATATATATATATAGATAGATAGATATATATATATATATATAGATAGATAGATAGATAGATAAATAGAGAGATAGATAGATAGATAGAGATAGATAGATAGATAGATAGATAGATAGATAGATAGATATATATTTTTTTTATAAAAATAATTGTTTTTATGAAAGTTACATACTGCACCTGTAAAGTGCATGCAGATATTGAAATAAAAAATGTTTCCAGTACAAATAATGATATATTCAAGTATATTCTTCACTTTAGTAAAAACATCAGCAAAGTTCAATAAGTGAAATCCTGTAATCATGAGCAGTTATCTACATCAGGAAATTAATGTCACTAATGATGTGTGGCAAGAAAACCACACTTTTTTACACAGGCACCCCGTAGCCCATGAATTCAAATGTTTACTTTTTGATTGACAGCTATCAGAGTCACCTCCCAGTGTTCATTAAATCTCTGAGGGCCATGACCCACCACACTGTCGCTGCAGCAACAAACAAGTATGCAGCTGTTTCAGAATACTTTGTGCAGCAGGTAAAAACACCTCCACATCACTGCTGTTAGTTAGACTTGCAGTTACTCATCTAAAGTCTGGTCAGGCCTTTTATTTACATTACAAAAACATCATTGTATGCATGGGAATGTGTCCTATTTGACACATTCCCATTCGAAATATACACTGAAAGGAATTAAATATTTAAACCATGATTTCACTACTCCTCAGAATGGAAATAGTATCTAGAAATGTACAATTATAAAAGTCATATGAACAGGAACCTTAGACCTTTTTCACTTGTAGCTGTCTGTCTTATGAACCGATTAGATTTTTATGCGATTTTTCCTTTCATTCACATGTAACTTTCGTTTAGCAGCACTAAAAACAATTGAAAATGAAAACTCTGCCCAAAGTGAAGATGTACGAATTCTCCTTTTTTGCGTTTGCGTGTAGACATCAGAAGCACAGGACAGTCTGCAACGAATAGTGCGGCACTGACGTCACATATGTGACCATTGTTATTGTTTGGTTTTGCAACCGAGGAAAGATGACTGCTATCAGAGAGATGTGTTGATGTTTGCGTTTGTTCATGTACTTTTTACTGCTTTGTTGAGTTGCAAAGGAGAAAGTGCATACACAGTATGTAAAAGTAGTTCAACCTCTCTGTCCACATAACTGAATCTACTGGTGCCATGTTTAATTCCTAACAGGAAGTGGTAGTTGCTTTGAAGGATTGTGATTGGCTGACATGGGCTTTGTCTTTGCTCTCCACTAGCCTGTATAGGTTTGACATGTTTAAAATGTCAGCTCAGCTGGATCGTCTGATCAGGTGAGGATAGTATTATTTTATTGAAATGAATAAAAAGACCTAGCAATGTGTGGACTAGGCGTTAGTTAAAATCTGCTAGTGTAGTTGCTAAAATCATGGTGAAGCAGTTACTAAATAAAAATAAATTATTAATTTTATCAAGCCCTTTCTTACATTAAGACATTTGGTAGCAAACAAACGAACACTTTGTCCACCTCTGAAAATAAATGTCAGTGAAGAATGTAAACATTGAAGACTGTCAAAAATGCACAGTGGAGTAGCCGGAGGATTGTTACTGGAGTGGCCAAGACTGGGAGACTCTTCTTGCTCCATAACCCTGAACAGGAATGAATAGATATAGACAATGGCTGAGTCATTAATACACATGTACATATAATAAAATCTTAAAATCAAATGTCTTGTTCTAGCAAAGGGGCACTTTGCATATAACAGGTATTATGCAGAAAATATGCACATCCAAATGTGACCTAAACCAATGCAAAAAGAACATTCATCTTGCAGTAGCTCCGTTACAAATGTGCGCAGATCTTTGTTAATACTATGCTACATGATCTAAATAAAACGAAGGCTTGTTGATTTAATTTTGTAAAATTCTCATTGCAAAAGTCTTGTTTTATGTAAATACACATTTCACTAAATACATTTCAACAGCAGTGTCCCATAAACCTGATATTCTGGAGCTGAGTTTTAGCGTAAGAAAATGTGCATCTCTCCTGAAAAGAAAGCTGTAACTGGCAGCATGTTGTGTGTGCGTGCGCGTGTGTGTGTGCTTTTTCTTCTCTGTAGCTCTTATTGTCAGTTATGTCCAGATGTGTACGTGTTCAAATTAGGTCTGCAAAAAGTGACAGCATTGCAGTGCTGTATCTTTTTGTACAGTTCTCCTGCATGAAAAGACCTGGAGCGGGCAGCAATTTACACAGTTAGTTTTCTTTGTTTCTTTTGTTTCTGTTGTTGTCAGAAGAAACGAAGAATCACCTCTCTCCAAGAAACAACAGTGTGTCACAGAAACTTCACAAACAGCACAACAAAGACAGTGTTCGTTAACAAGGTGGAGGCGTGTGGAGCACTGGCAGGCCTGCATCCTTCCAGAATAACTGCCATTTTCAGCTAAAATTAAAGCCTCAACATGACATCAAATATTAACCAAAAGTCCCAATTATTTTGGATGATTTGTTTTGCACTTTGAGTGACTAATGTTTGCCAGATTTTAGACCTATATAAGGAATACGTTTCTGTAGACCTTATAGTTTAAGGTATTCTCATATGTTAAGTCTTTTTTTCATGATAGTAATGTTTTACAATTGTTTTATTGACAGTTTATAATACTTACAATTCTACATTTAAAATACAATATTCAAATGTTCATATGCATGAATGTCATACAAACTTGGGCTTTTAATGGCTTATTTGATATTTTTCCTAAGGGTGAAATGATGACCCAAGCTACCATTTTGTTGATTTTGAAAACCAGAATTTATATAGGGTCAAACTAATGCATTCAAGCTCAAAAGAAATGCTGCATTCCTCTTGGACAACCACTCGGCAGCCATTCGAGTTGCCTAAACGCAGCCGTCCACTCAGCTATTCCCAATTAATGGCAGCAGAAATTAGCAAACACCTGGTGGAACTGCACATCTGTGGAGCTTATTAAATGAAATATTTCTCAGTCCAATGCTCCAGAGAACATCTGTAAATGCTTTAGGTGAAAAATGTTGTTGTGATAACAGAATGTAAGACAGAGAAGTAGCTTCTTAAAGAAGATTTCAGTGAAGGCCTGTAAGAGATACTCATGACTGAAACTGAAGGATTTACACATTCCTTGTTGACTGCACTACCTGTGTCTGAAAAGTACAATGCTTTTAGGAAAAACATAACTAAAACTAGCAACATTTCAGCTTGTTAGTTGTCGAAACTAGAAGATTTAAAAATTTAGAAAAACATATTACGCAAACCAACTTGGCTCTGTGAAACCTGTGTGGAAAATTCACTTGCTCCCCTGGTCAAACCCTGAATGCATTGTGTTTAACCTGATTTCTAGGTTGAATTTCACTTGGTACACCTAGCCCAGATTAATTATACTGGCAAACCTGTAGAATTAAGAAATCAATTAATTTGAACTTGTCTGATAATTTGAAGTAAGCATTGCATCTAAAGCTCTGCAGTGTTCACTTGGACCATTTAAGATCAGTGTTCATTTTACTACAGGAAATAAATTGGACATGAATAGCATCCATGGAAGAGTTCTATGACCAAAATGATAGCTGTCTCAAAGAAAAAAAAAAAAAAACATAAAGATCGGCCTTGTATTTCCCCCAAAAAAACATTATGATGATTACCAAGTATTTAGAAAAATATTCTGTGGACTGGAAAAAGACAAAAGGGGGACTTTTTGGAAGCTATGCTGAAAGTTGGTAGATTTTTTTCATTAATTTGATAATGAATCATTTGAAAATCACTTTTTCTATTGATTCTAGTTATTTTGGTCAGGTCTTAACATTTATTTGAAGACCTAAAACATTTAAGTGTAAAAAAAGTAATAAAGAATAGTAGAAATCTATAAGGTGGAAAATACTTTTTCAGTGCATTTTTTTGATACAAAGAAATGTGCTTACAGTTTCTGTTTCTAAATTCCCCTACTCCTACTCCTTTGCAGTGCCAATAATCGTTGATGTTTTCCATTAAGAAAAGTAATAGTGAATGCAGAAACACACTCTATTGATTCAGTGTTGAAGTCTTTGATTTAATCGGCCTGTAGTCTGACTCTAGCAGTTATTATTCTAAAGCTCTGAAATAATAACCTGGAGGGTAGCTGTGCAGTTAATAGCAGTGCTTTATCTTGGGGCAGTCATATGGGCTAAAACAAGACCAGCATTAGCCTTTTTCTTTCTCTTTCAGATATATTCTACTGAGAGTTTCCAGAAACTACTCAGCATGCCCAGCTTCACCCCACTGAGATCAAACACATTTGAAGAACTATAGAAAGATACAGTGTAGCTAATCTTCTGATAACTGTGATTAACTCAAAGCTACAAAATTGTCACAGCATATATACGCAGGTGTGAAAAAGGTGCATGCCCCCTTATAAGGGATCCATGATTAGTTGGATATGTTGAGCACATTAAATATGTTGCAGTTTTACTATTAACTAAAAATTGCTATTTGTGATATGTAAAAACTCGTAATTACTTCAAAAATCTTATGTTTTTCATTATAGTTTTCGCCCATGGAGCTCACCATTTTTTCACTTAGTCAATGGATGCTGTGTTGATGACACGGTAAGGTCCATTCTGTACTGGAATCTACAGAGTAAACACAGGAAGGCTAACTTTATCCACGTTGTTGTTTATTATGTTGACACATGAAAAAAAACACAAAAAAAACACAAGAATACAGTGGGAAGGAGCTGACCAAACCAATGGCCAGGACCTCATTATCAACAAACAAAATTAATGTTGAAAATAAGCTTTGTTGTCATTTTAGGGGTATATGGAACTTACCACTTTGCTGAGTCTCTCGTTTCCATTAGAGACAAAGAACTGACTCCTTAATCATACAAAGTATTTCGGAAAATCCCTTGATACTGGCGGAGGTTGCTGAAGCACTCATCCATAAGTGCTCCGCAAACAGACTTTCCCCACTGATGTGGGAACATTTCTGAGAAAAATTTAATTTAACCACACTTCGGAGGCTCTGATGCCGGAGGAACGATGAAAGGAACCCTGTGGTTTAATACACCCTAGCACTGAACATTTTTGACTTGTCTGCTTGAAACTTCGGCAAAACAGAACTTGGACTACAAAATCACTGCAAGAAAAGAAAATGGCGGATTTACAAAACGGATTAGTCAGAAATCTATGACCTTGTTTAGCAGTTCCACAGCATTTGCTGTGGAAATGCACTTCCACAGCAAATGCATTTGGGAAAAGAGAAAAATTAGCAGACTGAAAATTCTAACCCTAAAAGAATTGAAAGCACCAGAAGAGAACATTTCTTTTTTCCACTCCTAGATGCTCAAAGTACACCAAAAATATATATTCGATGACTAAAAAGGTTGATTTAGCATGAAATGTCCCCTGTAAGGCCCACTGACATAAAAAAGCATGCATACAAACAATTACTCAAATAAATTACAAACCACCAAATGGTCAAATTGATGAAGTCATTAATCGGGCCAGCAAGATGTTGATCACATTCCAGCTAGATTTCAGCTAACATGGACACATTGATTTGTTTATAAGAGTGTGGAAGCTCAGTTATTCTAGCTGTATCTTGCTTCAGAACATTCCAGTTGTAAATTAAGAGGAAACGCATTCCAGAGTTGGGCATGGGTCGATGACTTCAAAGTTGTTGACAAATCAATACTGCTGACAGCTAATTTTTCAACTTCTCATCAAGCACTTCCCATCATCCTGTGGCCAATGTGCCACTGCTGAAGTTGTGGGTTTATTGTTTTGGTGACATCCTTGTTACTTTACAACAATAATACAGTATTTATTTCTGTTTTTGTTTTCCATCTTTAATGAAGAAAGTTGTTTAATTACAGGTAAAGAAGAAAGAAAAGACACTACACCCCACCCCACAGCAAACAAATAAGGTTTTTTAAAGAACTTTATTTGTTCTTTAAAAAAAACTTCTCTAACAAAGTTATATTCCATTTTAATACAGTAAAATACATTTGATTTCAAAAATTCTTGTTAGTGAGTGTCTGACATTTGATACAAAATATGTTCTTTTATAATCTTGTCAATTAGGCTTAAGCAAGATTTTTTTTCCTTGCTCAAAGTGAAGTCAGCGTCAAAAGGTTAACACAGCAAATCATTTTTCTGTGGCGGTCTATTACAATACACAAACATCACGTTGTTTCCACTCTGCTAGCAGGATTAATGGTAATCATAAACATTAGTTTGTCCCATGAAGGACACTGGTAGAGGAAGCCTGTTTGAGATGTCAGTGTTCGCATAAGAAATCTAATTAGCTCATATAAGATAGCACATTTTTTTTCCCTACTTGGCATTCAAGGAGACGCCTCATTGTCCTTTCCAACTGTAAATTGTGAATACAAATTAAATTATCATGATAATATTGCAAGGGCAATTTTCAGCATTCCATTCATAGCATTCGTTACCAGCAGCATCAGCAGCAAGGATGAGCAGATCTCAGTCGTCTTTTGTGTCTGCGATACAGGAAATAGAGATGCCGAGGCGTGACTTGGCACAGAGTCGGTTTTTACAACAGATTTAACAAATCTGAAGTTACCGTTTTGTCTCCCTTCCCCCCCTTTTTTTTTTGCAGGAAACGCTGTAATAAGGTGTTTAGGTTTTTAACACATGGTTTTCATAAGAAGTCAGGTAAAAATAAATGAGAGGTGTGTTTCTGTGGTGGTCTGACAAACTGCCATCATTATCTGAGTCATAACCAAATAGAGCTCTCGGAATTTGTAATCTCTGATTAAACTTTAGAAATAACACATCCCAAAGATCAATCATTCTAATCCTATTAGTACTTAGTGATTGCAAAAAGGTGACTTTCTGATTATAGGCTACTGAAAATGTGCTACTAACAAAATCTAATTGATTGTAGGAGAATTGCATGAGATCAAAAATGTTTCAATTTTGTTGTGAGTAAGGAAGCTAAAGGCACCTTGATAGAGAAATGTCATTAGTTTTAAGGTTTTTGATAATTGCTTTGCAAAGATATTAATAGCTTTTGTGACAGACCAAGCCAAAGCACTGCATTACTCTGCATCAGTGGCGCAACTACACATTATTCAAGTGGATGCAAAAACATAGATCCCCCCCCCCCCAGGGAAGGAACGTCAGGGTAAAGGAGCAACGCTACTCCCCCCCTCCCCGAGGCGACGACATGTGAACGGTAAAACTCGCTACATTTACCTCGTTATGGGCGCGAGGTGAAGGAGCGTAAGGCACGCTGAAGTGTAAGGGAAAACATCATCGGCGCGCCGTCCCCTCCAGACGGGGTTTTGGCGCCCCCTCTGGTGCTGCGCCCCTATGCGTTGCATACCCTGCATACCCACTTTTTGCGCCACTGCTCTGCATTGTACTGATATGTACATAGTTTTCAACTATTTATTATCTGGAAACTGTTTAATCAAAAGTGTGTAGTTCCCTTAACTCGGATACCTCTAAACAAAAACCAGCTTCTAAAACCAGTGTGTTTAGAAGCTTCTATTTAGTAAACAAAGAGCACTCATGTTTAATTTAATCTTAGTGCAAATACATCTGTTTTGTGAAGACCTCCAAGGTTCGTTAGAAAATCATGAACAAACAGCAATAGCCTATTGATGACCAAGTAATGCTGTGAACAGGACAGCAATAATATTTTGGAAATTATACTGTATGGAAACCTACAACAACATTCCCATCTACTAAAGTGATTAACTACTAAACTGAACAAGGAGAGCAAAAGATCTCTGTGGGAAAACTCTTGTTGGAAGAAATTCACACAAAGTCCTGCTTGCATTTTACTAGTAGTGTAGAGGAGATGGAAAACATGTGAAACAAAGTGATCTGGTTAGAGACCCAAATTAGCCATTTGCTATGTAGGCACATTCGACTATGTGTGAAGGAAAGTTAACACTCAAACCATGCAGTGGCTATGCTTTTCCTAAGTTGATGGGTAAATGGCGAGGCCGAGGTACACCAAAATATTTGAGATTGGACTTGAGGTTCACTTCCATCAGAAACTTGGCTTTAAATCTACATTGCAAGCAAAAATTTAATTGTTTAAATTGAAACACATGTACACGTTTGAATGGCCATGACAGAAGTCTAATAATTGCGACACGGCAGTGTCCACAGACAGGTGGAGAAGTTCAAACCTCAAAGGAACTCTACGCAGGTTAGATTATAAAGCTGCAGTGTGGTAAATGACATAAAAGCCAAATCTAGAATTGCCAACAGTAAAGCGCATGTGACAGAAAAATGTAAATCTCAGCTGGAAACCTTCTTCACTCTTGTAACATACTTTAATATTCAAATATGACAACGCACAGAAGAGATGTTATACATGTTCGAACTTTTTGACTTTGAATAGGAGGTTTGATAAATACAAGAACTTTTAAATTTCATCTCACTGTCACTCCATGACATATTTCGTATTTCTCCTTTTTTTTTTTTTTCTTTTTTTCAAAACCATATACCTTTCTCTGCGTTTTCGTCTCCACAACTAAAAGAGATCGAACAACTAAAAATGGCACTGTTGAATCTTGTAGTTCAGAGTCAGAAGCGAAACAGGCAAAAACTTAAAAAGAAAAAAAAAAAAATATCTCGGCTCCACAGGCTCTTCCAGAGCGTGAGCAGCGTAAGCTTGTCAGGAGTGAAGCGACTCATCTGCTCACTGCCTCTCTCCACCTCACTGCCACCTTGTTTAGCCTGATCCGCCAATCTTCAGCAAACTAATGCAAGATGACACTTTGTCACCAGAATCCTAAACTCTACCCACAATACAATTTGTCATCGCATTCAGGGGCCCATGACATTCATGAGAGCCTCTCTGTCAGTATCAATTTCAGTCTTACTTTAAGGGGTCTGAGCCCTGGCATTCTCACTAACAGATGCTTAAATAGTATCCCTAAGGTTCATTATCAATGTAAGCCAAAACTCCGTATTGCTCTGTCTTAGAGCTTATTTACATAACGTCTACATTGTACTGCAATTTTTGTTTTCACTACTAAAGTGAAAAGTATAATCGTAAGCAAAATAAAAATTAAATATTGATGTAATTTATAGCTGAACTATGAGAACTAAAATTTTAAACAGAAACCACCACTTAATGAGATGCCTGGTTCTGTTTGTCACTAAAGGCAAAAGTGAAAAACAGGCATAATGATGTGTTTCTGGGAGATAATTTCTGACCCTTAAGAAGCTGGTGTAAATTGAATATGGTGACATGCCCAGTTCAGATTTTGACCTTGTAGCTTTGGTGCAAACATTTACACAACTTGTTCACTGTATAATTAAAAAAGAAAAACCGAGAGAGTTTAAACTGAAGGTTGATGTAACCTTTTCATGTGCAAGACCTGGCAATCAGTCTTAATCTATGGGGGTGTAATGCTAAGTTAATCTACTCAGATTGCATCACATTTAATACTGCTATATCTACTGTTTGCAATTTAGCGGCACTTCAAGGCAAAGTAATGAAACGAACATGAACCTTAATTTAAAGTTGACTGTGGGACTCTGCATGTTGAAAGGCCAGCAGTCTGTATGAGTGTACTTTGGACCTTGCTAAATTAACCTTGTCAACTTGGATTTGGGAAATTATATCTGGGACAAGTATGGGGACACCAACTCATTGAAATCAATATTAGTTAAAAAGTGAAGCCCAAAAAAATCCCCCTGTGTAAGTTACACTTTTCACTGCAAGACAATTTACAATACTTTTAATTTTTAGAAAGTTTCTCAACTTATTTATATTCTCGATTTTTTTAAATATATATAACAGTCAGAAAGCAGCTCTGCCAAAAGAAATACTTTGTCAGCAACTTGATTGCAGTTATATGCAAGAGTGACACCAAAGCTGGAGCAAATTAGTGAGCTCAGCCATGAGCTATACTGAAATAATAAGCGCTCTATAAAAAATACCATGTGGAAAATGAACGCTTCAGGAATGACAGTTTTTCTACACATTTATTAAAATTTCTTTGCTTGCTTATTTCATTCAGTGTCTCTCAGATGGCCTCTCGTTTGATTCGTTCATTTGTACACAATTGTATTTTAAAAGAAAAAAAAAACAAAGCTGAGAAAAAAGCCAAACCATTATAATTGTATCTGAATAAGGCAGCTGATGGTCATTATTGTCACATTTGACTTAAAGGGGCATTCCGCGGATCCATATGCATCACTTCTAAAAATATAAATAAACTAAACCAAAATTAAACTGTTTACAGTATCTCAAAAGAGCTTGTTAATTTCAGTCAAATGACCAGCCAGCCAATTATAACTTGGTCATCAAAGCAGTTAGGCTTTAAAAGAACACGTCCTTGCTTGAAGATTTAAAAGTGTTTATAACTGTTAAGTATCTGATGTTTTCAGTGAAGGGGCTCTTCAGCTGTAGATTTCCACCACTGGCAGATCTGAAAAAAAAAAAAAATCTCAAGGTGACTTCACTTCACATAGTTTATAGCTGGGCCATTTGGTAGCAATTTGGTAGCAATAATACATCACCAGGCAACAGACCTAGAAAAGCATTGTACAGTCTGAGCCCAGCGAAGGTTGGGCTATGTGGAAAAAAAAAAAAAAGTTATTTATTCAATTGAAAATAAGTAATATGCTGCAACCATCACCCTGACATCCTGTCTCCCTCTGCACATCTCAACAAAAAAAAAGGTTCCTTCAAGCATAATTGCAATCATTGTTGCTAAAAGCAACCCGATTTGTATTACTTTGCTTATTGTCCTGGGTTGCACATAGACCACTCCAGTGCTGGAGTTTACCACAAAAGACTGGCTTATTGATGGAAATGAGTGTGCTGTGTTTTGTTTGTAACATAAATGTTAAGGCTACCACAAAATAGGACACAAATATGAACTCTACAAAACTAAAAGAAAATGGTTAGGACATTCTAGACCTGACTGCTCTCATTGCAAATGCCCACCCAAAAAACTGGTTCACAATTTGTGATTCAGCCTCTGCCCCAGCAATGTGTAAGAAAACCTTTCATTTTATCTTTTGTTCATTCACAGTTGTTCCCCCAAACATATCTAGGCTACATATAGAAGGGCTGAAAAAGAGAATGCAAATGTCTCTATCACTGCACATGATGAGATTTTTAGTGCTTCAGTTCCCCAGTGTTCTGTCTGTGCAGTGTTGGACTTAAGCCCATCTATATCTATCGTCAGCAAATGCCCAGATAATGTGTAGTAGGCGGTCTCCAAGTAACACTTCCAAAATGAAACCAGTCCAAGCTCAATCCAAGGCTATGAGATTTTTCGAAAACAAGTAAATAATACAAGCTCGGTTTAAATTGTGAGTTTGGATCAAAGCATCGTGGATGTAAGTTGTGTACGACTGATTCATGTAATATCCCCTATCTCTGGTTCCAGAATCCCGCTGACACAGCAGCTGTGAGCAATACGTTGTTCTCGGGTGTTTGTGTGTGTTTGTGTGCCTGTGCAGGTGGTAAGAGAGAGGGGGATAGGAATGCCTGTGAGCTGAATAACAAATCTAGCATACTGCACACCTGAGGAGCTGTCATGGTCATAATCAGCCGTTTATAATGCATGGCAAAAGGAGGACAGGACTTCAAGAGAGGAAATGAGGACATCGTTGGTTTCAAAGCTCTATCTGTATTATATCCTTTTCTTCCTAAGCCTTCCATTGCCACATACAGAATTGAGTAGGCAAATTCTTTCTATTTAATTTTTCCTCTCTATTTAAACTCTCTTTATTACTGCTTTGCTTTTTCAAACCCAGATGTCGCATGCAGAAAACTGGATGCTGAGTTTCTGCCTCTAAACCCTTCAACCTGTCTCCTTTTTCACACTCCGTCTGGCCCAGCAGGTTTGCGTCCGGACACCTCCGCTAGAGTGCCCAAGGTGACACATGGCTACTCGGGCTCAGAAGATCTCCTGCATCCCTGGACCTGTGTCAACTGGAAGTGGATCCCGTCTTTTTATTTATTTATTTATTTTTTTACGATCTCACTTGAGCCCCTGTGTAATGGGTACAAACACTCTCTTGTACCTCCTTCACAGCCTGTATGTTGTTTCAGTGTGGCACTAATCTACAGTTCTGCTGTGAGGGCCACAGCAGCAGATTGACTGACTCCCAGCTCACTGACATAATCATTCATTGCTTGTACTGGGAGTTCTGTGTGTGTGTGTGTGTGTGTGTGTGTGCGTGCGTGCATGAGTGCGTGTGCGCGGGCATGCGTGTGTGTGTGTGTGTGCGTGCGTATGTGTGTATAGCCGGAACAGTGCCTGTTAGTCAGCCTGGCTGACATTTTTCTGCAGGATCAGCAGAGACATGGCCAAGCTAGCATCATGGGGAAATAAATCAATGAAGCCCAATTAGACACCATGGAATGTGGGAGAGGAACTGTGTTGCTGAAAAATAATACACATTATACAAAATATTATTATTTTAATATTTTTTATGTAAATACTTAAAGGGTATGCATGCTAACATGAACTGCTTTTCATTTTCTTTGGTGTGCAGGTTTGTAGCTCACAATAGTTCTAATTACTGTTTTTCATGAATAAATGAAAATATGTACAAATAAAGTGTAAAAGAAAAAAGTTGAGGAAGCCAAAAACTGACAACAAAAAAATAGCTATGACAATGCTTCAAATCAAATATAAGTTCATGACGTGAGGATTTAAGGTTGTTTATCCAGTGAGGAGAAATCCCATCAACTGTTTGAACCACATTGTCTATTATATTCTAGTCAGCCATTCAGTGATTATGCAAGTCTCCAGCTTTTCCATGTAAGCAGTCCGTGTTTTATTCTAGTGTGCTTATGTCACTGTCACAATGTTATTTTAAGGACTTAGTCTTTTGTGCTGCTCAAAATAAAAATAAAAATCTCCAGACAAAAGCAAAGTATTTCTATTGACATAGGACATATAAAGTTCACCTGATATACTTTTTGCTCACAAACAATGATTGTGGTCCCATTGTTAGTCTGGATGTTCTTTTCTTTTTTGTTCACAACAAGTGGCAACATTCAATGTCCATCCATTTTCTTACACCCTTGTCCCTCGGTGTGGTTGGGAGGGGTGCTGGTGCCTATCTCCAGCTAGCGTGCCGGGCGAGAGGCGGGCTACACCCTGGACAGGTCGCCAGTCTGTCGCAGGGCAACACAGAGACACACGGGACAAACAACCATGCACACACCCACTCACACCTAGGGGCAATTTGGAGAGGCCAATCAACCTGACAGTCATGTTTTTGGACTGTAGGAGGAAACTGGAGTACCCAGAGAAAACCCACGCATGCACAAGGAGAACATGCAAACTCCATGCAGAAAGACCGAGACTGGGAATTGAACCCAGAACCTTCTTGCTGCAAGGCAACAGCTCTACCAACTGCTCCACTGTGCAGCCCCAACATTCAATGTACTCCCACAAAAAATATATATACTTTTTTTACGGAAAAAAAAATATCTGTCCAGTTAATAGTTAATTCTCTTTGTGAATCCATGTGTCATGTCATTATCCAAGCTACTCATGACTTGTTATATTACTTATCTGCTAAATTTAATTAAATATAAATTGATCGCAAGGCTCTAAGATATGACTTAAATTGCTTTTTAAGGGTGCGCCGTTTATCTTTGCTTATTAGATATGCAGTCATATTCAATAAATAACACTATTATCGAGAATTTCATTAAATTCAGAAACTCAATTCCACTAGGTCAAACATTAAAAAAAAATACATTTCAGAGTGATGTTTTCAAGCATTTATTTCCTCTTAATTATGGCGGTTTTCTAATCAGCTAATGAAAACAATGTTTTTGATTAGAATAATACATCAGAACAATAAAGACAAACGAAAAGTATTTTGGATACCTACTTGAAGGCTGTTATTTTAAAAAGGTACTTTTAATCTGACAAATGAGCCTCATTGGAATACATATGCTGATTTATTGAATATGAGTGTCCAAAAATCATGCTGTATGTTTGATATATCCCAAATTTAGCTTAAAAAAAGAAACATATATAGAAATCTTTAACTGAGTCACACTACTCAATCATTCCTCTGCTCTGACTGAGAAAACCGTTTTGACAGTACATTTTTCACAAAGTAGCACTGTCTGTGCAGGCCTCAGCATCGAACTCACCCATGTCCATTTCCTATGTTGGTGAGGAGAGCAGTCACATGTCTGTATTGAGGGCAGGAATAAAGGCAATATGTCTCATGATCACCTCCTGAGTGAGCCAAATGAAGCTCTCTTTGCTCTGAGCAACCTGCCACTAACATCTGCTGCTTTGGCCACAAATGACACTTTTTATACATCACCATTTTCTTGTTGCTTTGAACTCTTGCCTTTCAGTCCATGAAAACTAAAGAGCAATGAATGTTACTTTCAAATAATAGGGTTGTTTTTAGCATTTCATTCATTTGTACTCAAAAGGTATGATCTTAGTTTATGGCACATAAAAGCAACAGCAGAGATGATGGTGCTGGCAGACAGGAGCAAGGGCAATGTATGGTGTCTGTGTAGTTGGTATTCATGAGTTTCCATTTTTCATCCTTTTTTAGACTCATGAAAATATTTTTTTTTTCTAAGTTAATATAAGAAAAAAATATCTAATGTTTTGTGTAGATAGCTTAACATACCAGATGATAATCTCTTTCACACTAGGATATAATATAGAAGGCATACTGTACCGATAGGAGTGTGGGAAAAAGTATTATTAATTTCCAGAATTTACAATCGTCTATTTTACGTCTCATTAAAAGGCTGTATTGCATGTCTAATCAATAATACTATCAATTGTAAAATTCATAATGACCCTCAGTTAGCTTATGTCACAGCTAAAGTCTGCATTCTTACTATCAGCATTATTTAGATTTCTTGCATGTGCTTTCTTTCACATTATAAGGGATCCTAATCTTCAATGTGTCATTTGCTCCTGGATCATTGTACAGTCATGGTTTTCTTACCATGCTTTTCATCACAAGCTTAATCATTTTTATGAGCAGACTGTATCTCTTTAAACAGTCTGGCATACTTGGAGACCTGGTGAGCCTTTTGCCACCCTCTTAAGCCCACAGCAATTACTGACACATTCTCGCAATCAGGCTACTTCGCCAATGGCATTAAAACAATGTGGCAAATGTGAAAACTAAATTTTCTCAACTACAAACAATAAGATCATGAGAAAAAAATAACTAATATGCTAAGGTAACCTCCAATCTCCTCACTCTTGTCATTACAAACTATGCTGCATTCCCTGACTGCTTGCAAAATGAAACCTTTTATACGAATGACTGATGTTATTAAAAAGTGACCTTAAGTTTTATCACCAGCAAAATCAGCCCACATAGAGACGCTTCCAAGCTCTCAGCTACAGGGAGCTGTTTGGTCTTTCAGCTCTAAAATCTGACAAACAGTTCTATCAAAAATCATAGTTCTTCTTTCTCCTGTAAATTACTAATGATAGAGTGAAAATGTTGATGACTCCAATTGAGATGCTCAAATTTCAAAGAGCCTCGAATACTGTACTGTAGGGATGCATCACACTAAAATCTGGTGTGTTTGGAGTGATCTGTGCTGTAAAATATTTTCCCAGCAGGAAATACAGTGTGATGTATCACTTTGAAAATAATGATCACTCACCATGAGGTTGTCACTAAGGTGATGTTTTGCTATGCACACTCATATGCATGTACTTGCATGCTGTTATGTTTGATACAAGCGAATGCTTACACAAAACACATCACTGATGGCAAAATTGTCATTCTGAATAATTAAACAATACATTTTCACGTCAAGGCTGCACAGTCTGTAATGTTTTGCATTCACTTAAAAGACTAATCTGTACAGAATAACGCCATCCTTTTAAAGGGACTTTATTTGAGAAATATTTATTTTAGATGTAAAAATAATACAGTAATAATACACTTAGTATTGACAATATTTTAATAAAGTATTGACATCTCCATGTTATTTACGCTACAATGCATTCTGGGGAAAATTACATATGCTTGGTCTGATTGCTTAAAATCAGTCCAGACAAAACAGTGATGAGTTATGTTAAGCCTTTTTCTATTTGAACCGCAGCGAGTTGAAATTGATGGGAATGTAGAATCACAAGAGGTAATGAAGCTGAGGACCAAACAGAGGAAGATGAAAGAGTTGGCTGAAGAAACTGGTGTTTGTGCTGCTGCTGCTGCTACCTTCAGCTTCATAAATAAAACAATGAATGGTACTTATCTCTGGTTGGACGGTGTGATCCAGTGAGTAGTTCTGTGAGTAGCTCTATGTCCAGTCCAGTTACACCTGTTTAGAGTCTGATCTTCAGTCTGGTGTTGAGTCACATTTCACATTCCATAACGGCAGCAGCAGCAATAGCTCCGTTATCATTTAAAAGAGCTTCCAGCACTGCCTGTCTAATGTCCCTCCCCGCATCTTTCACTCACTAGCCGCTGGTGGTGGGTCTTAGGCGATTTGTAGATAAAAACTGTCTGCACGGAATTTGGTTTTAGCTTTTGAAGGTAACGATCACCTTTTAGAGCCTTTATCAGCTCAGACAAATGACTCAAAGTCTTCTGGAGAGAAATGTTGATGGCACAAATGTCTGTCCTTTGGGAATTGTGTTTGACTCTCTCCTGCTCTCTTTTTATTGTTATGTGGAAAATGATCCAGACTCACCTCACTTTTTTTTATTACAGCAAACAATGATGTAGCGTGGCATTGTCTAAATTTACACCAGTCAAATGCAATATAAACAACTAAAGTAAAGTTAATCTCACTGCATTTACTCTGTATATTCCAGTGAAGAACAGACCCAACTGCATCATCAACCCAGCATCTATTGTGCAGGTGAAAAAATGGCGACCTTCATTGATGAAAAATGTAACAAAAGATATAGATTTTTTGAAGAAATTATGGGCTTTCACATATCACAATTTTTTTTTAGTTAACAGGAAAAGTACAACATATTTAGGCCAACATTTTTAACTAATCGTGAATTCCTTTAAAACCAAGCCCTTTAACTTTACATAGTAGCCTCAGATGGCTAAAAACGTGCATCGTAAAAACATGACAAAATATGACAAGGAACCACCCAGAAAATATAAATGGACACATTGAACAGCACAAGAGAAACACACTATAAATGTTGTCCAAGTCATGTGTAATAGGTGGCAAAATGATTCTATGGTAAGCGTAGTTGTACAGGAAATTTTACAGAAAGTATGTGCTTTAAGGGACTGCCGGATCGCCGGCTATCTGAGTTGCATGTAAATATTTTTCAAATGCCGGTAGAATTCGAACCACATAAGGTAGAGCAATTTTTTATTTTTTATTTTTGCATATAAAACCGTAAGAATTTTACTTACTTTTCCGATAATCCTCATGTCCCAGAAGCGCTGCATGGCCGCATTTACGACTTCACAGATTTATAGTAAACGGATGAACCAGACACACACGAGGCATATCCATTCGCGATATCTATGTATATGGTTTTTAGATCTGCGCAATCACTTCCTGGTTTGGATCTCCCATTCTCACGTCGACAGCATAAGATAATGAAGTCCTATTTTCACAGGACTTCATTTCCCGTCGAACTTTATTTTCGGGTACAAAAGGCTGTACCATACACATTGTGCCACGTATACAGCGTACGTGCACCACCTCTGAGGCAGTGGTGTACAAAACTAAGCCACGTGTGCTGGACACCTTTTTTTTTATATATAGATCTTTATTGAGAAACAGTAACGGTACAAACAGGACATAAATAGCATACATTGTCGTCAAATGTCCGACACAATATACAAAGTCTATATGACACGCACATTTCTATTCTGGCTTTGGATAGATGTTAAAAACTTGGCAGTATGTGAAAAACTAACTTCTGCAAAAAATCTAAATACAAGTTCTATGGTTCAGAAGGCCTCTGTGCAGCTTTTTTGTATTGACAAGTTTGGTAAATAAGATTAGGAGATTGTTATATTTGCAATATATTGGAAAAAAAATATGAACCAAATTACGTTTTGGGGATTTTTCTTTGCAGTTTTTAGCACTTTATTTAGTTGGTATGGATTAATAACATATACATTGTGAAAGACCTGGATATAAGGATTGTATTGATGTATTGGTTATTGAAATGCTCCAAATAATGGCTGTGCAGCATCCAAAAATGTAAAAAATAAGCTCATGCGAACCCTTATAATCTAGTCCGAAAAGGGTTTTAAAAGAAGGGAGTTATTGTGAAAGTATAAAATTAACATACTCCTGCATTTGCAAATCTTCCATAGGTAACATGGGTTGTGATATCTTCTATTTCTTACGTCAGCAACTTTGCATAGCCAGTTAGTTTTGAGTTTCTTGTCTGACGACCTGTGAACTCCCCCGAGATAGAGTTAACCAGACACTGAAACTGGACTTTAGCAGCTTTCTGGCAAAGTTAAGACACAGCTGAGCGCGTCTCTCTGCTAGAGTGCACAATCCAAGAGTGCAGAGAGCCTCTGGGCACTCTGAGCAGCTGTGGCCAAGTATGATTTTATAAGCCTCTGACTATGGTGCTTTCCAACCTTTTAGCCTAGTCTGCTCATGAAGAACTTGTGCCAGATGGAGATAGCATTCTCCAGTCACGGGACGCATGTGGACTGTGAGGATGAAGACCATTTCTTCATCCTCAAAGTGCTAAAATTTGTTCTCAAATCTACATGCAAACAAATAATGTATAGTCTACATTTTATTGACAGAGCAACAATTATTCAGTTTGTTATACAATTTGAACACAAAAATAGTTATTTCCTTTTAGATTAGTTCATTTTTGGTGGTGTGAAGAGGTTTAATCCATATATGAACTGGTGGAGAGTGCATGGTAGAACACCACTTGATGTTCTCACCGGAATTATCACAGCTGGAATTTATTAACAAGATTTTCCATTCAAGGAGTCACCATTAATCATTGCAATGAAGATCATGGGACTTAGTACATTTCCATCTGCTAATTCTCATGCAAAGTATTTCCAGTCAGAGAAAGGTTCCCGGTAGAAATCTAAATTGGAAATACTTCCTGGTGGGCAAAATGACATGGCTCCGTGCAGCCTTCTGATTGTCCAGGCCATTACCATGGTCCCTATTTAAATATTAGTTAGAGCTAAAACATTTTACTCAACATCTACCTCAAGCATTTTCTTTTCTTTTTTTTTCCTTTAACTTTATGACAAATTGATTCAGACTGAACATGTACGGTTTTAGGTCAGTTAAGATTACCAAAGGAAAAATAAGTAGCTGTGAAAGAGAATACTTCTCGGAAAGAATTTTCAGCGAGAGCTACAAACAAGGGATTGGAATAGATACCACAGTGGAGACAACTGTCTGTTTTCACACAAGCATCTCTACAAATCAATAACCACACTTTTATTGGGGCAATAATTAAATATATTTTCTTCTCTTCTTGAGTTGCTTGGGAGTTCAACACAATTTCCTTTAATCAGGCAATCAATCACTATTAGATCTGTGAGTCACACCAGTGCACAGCAGGCAGATGTGGCCCCCAGCAAAAGCTACAGTCTACAAATTGGGGCAGACACACACATGTTAAAGCCCCGTGACTTAGTAGATGTTGCCAAAGCTGCTTGCGAAGCAGCATTTTGCCTTCATTTGTCGACAAAGGGGCGGCACCAAGCTGGTTTACTGACATGTCTTTTCACAAGAAATTACAGAGAAACACTCAGCAGAAATGTTTTCTCTTTTCAGTTTTTTTTTAGCGTTCACCGACATTGTTTGTCACTTCATTTTTAGAACAATACAATCACAAATTCCCAGAGATTTCTAGCAAGAATCCAATTCCCACCCCCCCCCCCCTACATGGCATGGACTGTACTCGGTGTGTGTAAGACGGCATGAGGTAACCTTTTAAATTCTTATGAAAGATGAAAGGTAATAAGGAAACATGGATTTACCCATACCTGCTCCCTCATACACATTACAACTCTGTTTGGCCTTCTTGTTTAGATGGCGCAGAAGGCAGAATGAGCCGATTTGGCTTGAGAGGAGAATAATCAGAGCAACACAGTGGTCCTCTGAGATCTTTTATTGAATGCATAACAATGAAGCTTGATTGAAATTGATAAAGGCTTTGAAGACTGGGTTGCTCCTTTCCACGCACTAATTTGTTCCAAAGCGACCTTTGACTTGGATGGAATTGTCTGTGACAAGGTAATTAGCCAGCTTTCGAAGAGGGTCAAAATTTTTGTAATTAAATAAAAAGAAAAAACATATTCTTCCTATTTTTGAGAGCCATTTCAAAACACAGCATCTAGGTCTCAATAGACTCACAAAAAAAAAAAAAAAGAAGGCTCATGCAGGAATTTCACTGCATATTGTCTAGCTTTGAAAAGAAATGACTGAGCACTACTTTGGAGAAGTGTGTGGGAGCCAAGGGTGTTCTGTGTCATATTCCTGTATCAACACGAAGTCAGCAGATGTGAAAGTGCTGCTGACCTCGTTCATTTTTCTTCCAGTGCCATCAAGGCCACCGTGCCGCAGCGCTTCACACCACATCCAATTGTGCAGACTAAAAGGTTTGCAATCGAGGGCTCCCGTGCAGGCCACAAGCTTTCGGACACCTGTGCTTATGAGAGTCAAGTGCAGTGTCAGCATGCCAACCGGCATGCATCATGCGGTGGCCTCACACATGCCTGCAGAACAACATTATCTGTCTGTGCACAGACAGCCCAGAGAATATATTATCATCAGTCTGCATAGCGACCTTGATGGTAAATTCCCCTCTGATTGCACAATGCCAAATTAAGGTACATGCTGTATGCAAGGTTGTACAGGGGTCTCTGATTGGTATTATGAATCATGCAGCATGATATTGTTTGACTGAATGCACCCAGTCCAAATTGGATTCCCACAAACGCCTCCATCCCACCCCGCCTAGACAAGTACTGATGAAAGATAACCGCCTCTGCATTAATCAAAGAGATAGAGCATTTTGATCCCACTCTCAATTAGATTAGATTAAATTAATTTAACAATTTGTACAAAATGCTATATCAATTATCATCAGGTCAGTCATCTTGATCTCTTGCCCAAATCTGTGTCAGCAAACAAAAGAGGTGTACACTGAATATGACTGCCTTAGGATAGAGAAAAAAGAAAAATGGAAAAAAAAGCAGGATTTTGTCAAGTTTCAATATGCAATGGAAACAACATCAGCCTGAGAATTATGCCTTGATTTAAGTAATTTGTTTTTTTCTTTCTTTTTTCATTTGCATTCATTTTCATATAAAAATTTAGGTACACTAAAATATAAAATGAGGGAAAAGTTTCTACTCGAATGGGAAATTAGTCACTCCTTTGCATGCATGCAGTGGCAGCCTGAGCCTTAAGCAAACTTTGTATTTAGGGGGACTACCTTGGGTAGTAGACATAATTTCAACACTACATGCAGACCCAGGTTAGAGATTAGTCAATCTCAGACCTTATAGAAGTCACTGGATTTTAGACCGCATGTAGACACAGCAGTTTAATCATTATAAATTAGATCAATAACAATTTAACAATTAATTCCATAAAGAAGACAAAAAAATCTGTAAATGATGCACAGAAATCTTACATTTAAAGACAACTTAATTTAATTCAGAATAAATCAACAAATGTCAGCGTTTCAACAAATGTCAGCGTTTTTGTTGAAATTCTGGATTTGTATTTAATATACATCTCAAACATAAGAGAATACTGGCAAAAGTCAGCAATTATTTCGCAAAGACACTAAAACCTTGACAAGAATGCATAACTTGTCCTGGACTTGTACATTATTTGCACACGTACGGCCGTGTAGCTCATCTGATTACCCAACAATGTTGTGGTAAGTCAGAGATTCTGAGTTTGAGCTCAGCACATTAAGCCTGTTTCTTTTATGCTTACATTTTCAATGAAAAATGTTCACCTTGCAGTAGATATACCAAGAAAGACCTTCACAGTCTGGAAGTTATGTTACCAGAGTGATAACCTAAAACACATTTAAAGATAAGTGCAGCTTGGATTGTTAAGAGATCAGAGTAATAGCTGTTTCCCATGGTTGCTTGTGAATTCAAAATTAAACATGGTTCCCCTTCCATAACTCTACTTAGGCTGTTAAGTGCAAAGTGTAAAATACAAAAAATGCTAATAAATACAAGGTCTTGCATGGAAAATATAAAAGGGGTCAGTAGCACTGTGGTGCCTGGCAGAATTAACTGGATATGGGGGCCACCAAATGAATTTCTGCTTAGGGGTCCCATAAAATCTTGGGCTGGCTCAGTGAGTATACATGTGGATGGTTACTGCAAATTTAAGAGGGATGCCTTACAGTATGCTTGGGGTTGTAAGAGGGTTTCAGGGGCGGAAAGTTTGATTTGTTGTAGGAGTGGGGCAGAACTGCTCTCATCACACTTGCTTGCACCTCAAAATGCCAATAACTGAAAACAATGGATTTACCCAGAATTCAATGCGAACATGAGCTTTTGGTTGTGTTTGTCTTATTTGCGTAACAGAATTTTTTTGTGTGTGTCACAGATGCAATTTATCCCATAGAGTCATCTCATAATGGGTAGGTGTCAGAAGTACAGGCCTGGTAATTTAACCTTCATTAAGCTGTATCACATTAAAAGACAATATTAGGAAACTATTCATTAAATATTTTAGCTAAACATGACAAAGGAGGGCTTACTTACAAATTCTGAGCTTAAGTAAGCAGAAATTAATACAATGCAAATTTTAAAACTCCAGTGATGGATTTGTTTCTTAAACAGACAGCTTGCCAGGCAGAACACTGTGCCTGTAGTAGGACACAGACAAAAAAGGAGGGTTAGCATACAAACGATTAAGCTCCAAATCATTGATAATTAATAATCCTTGAGATCAAACATGCGGTAAACAGCAATTACCTAAGGGAGGTTGTGATCAGAATCGTATACTTGATGATCAATAGGGTCTGAGCTGCTCTTTATGCGGGCTGGCAGACAACTGACTGAATCCTGAATTACTGATGCTTGTGACATTCAAAACACATTTTTCCTCAGAGGAGCCAGGAGCTGATGGATGGAATCTTAATGAAAAACAATACAGGCTAAAATGTAGCACAATTGGAAGCAATAATTTCAAAATGATGTGTTTAAAATGTGAATATATCCAAATACAGGAGAAAGAGAGAGAGAGAGAAAAAAAAACGAATCACATATAAGCGTTGTAAAGAGATTTGGGCTTTTTTGTTTGTTTTGCTCTTCTCTTTGTATTCCTACATGAGTCTGGCACTCTTATTAAAAAATAATGCATGTTAGGGAAGCTAAATAAAATATGCAAAAAGAGGCCAGCCCTCAGACTGACACTAAAATAAAGACTGCATGTTGATTACGTGATGTTCTATGCGAGTCAGCTGCAGACATTTAATTTCTACCTCACAGATGGTATCATACTTGATTTCAATAGATGGAATAGGGGCGCTAAATTCTTAGCAGGTTTGCTCTTATTTACCCTTTATTTTGACTTATTTACCAAAGAATGCCCAAAGCTCAGGGAAAAAAAACAAGTTAAATGAAACAACAGAAACAAAACAAAACAAAATAATTGTTGAGAAGACTCCCCTCTCAATCTATCCCATACAATTCGCCTCTCCATAGAAATTGGCTGTGTCACCAGCAGGGAGAGACAGTGAGATGGACGTCTTAAAAGCCTAGTGGCCGGGACTCGTTTTGTTTTTGTGTCGGTCGAGCTGGATGGGAGGGAGGGATCAGCAGCAGCTTCAGTACCAGGCAGTGCTCTGCCTCAGTACGGACCGGGTAGACAGATAGAGGAGGAGGCTCCTACATGCTGCCGACACCGTTTCTCCTCCTGCTGCTGCCTTTCTTTCACAGGGAGCGTTTCCGAGGCCACTCTTGAACCAAAAGGATATTCTTTTATTTTTTATTTATTTTTATTTATCCACATCTTCCCCCCTCCCTCCCCCAATATTTCCCACGGATTCCGAAGCGGGGAAATAAAAGGAGTGACGGGCGTACAAATGTTCTCGTTACACGAGGGTAGCGGGCTGCTTCTGCTCTTGCTCTTAGCAGGACTGCAGGTAATGTAATTGCAGAGTGGTTTTCGAGCGGAGTTATACACCGGACAGTTTAGTCGCTTTTATTTCCCCCTCTGTACCTTTCCATTGCTGCTTCTTGAGTTATACGAACCGGGACGGGTTTGTAGCTCCTCGGAAGCCACTTTATATTGCGTGTAGTTGGAAAGCACCGCGGGGTCGGATACCGAAATTGACAATAAAGTCGCCGGAGTCTTAGCTTGGGCGGCAATTACTCGCTAGCGGCTCCGGCTTTATTGATTGCTTGCAAGAAGCCGAAACGAGGAGTACGTTTGAATTAATTATTTCTGCTAAACGACTTAAAAATTACAGCCTAATTTCGGAGTTTCTCTGGTTGAATCTTGCCTTTTACGTTGACACAGACCCACGATAACCTAGATACCGTTCGATTATATTTGGTTTAGATTTGATTTCCGCTTAGCTTGATACATTGTGAGCACGCTCTCCCTCTGGTGTGGAAGTCCTTATCATTAACAATGTTAAACTGAACAATTCAGCGGATGTACAACCTGGCAACTTAATGACCCCACAGTATGGTTTGTGAAAATGACTGATTTTCGACTCCCAATTGGGTTAAGCATTTATGTACCTTGAATAAAACGAGAACAGCTCTGTTAATTTCTGCCATCCTTGTAACCTAAATTGCCTTCTCTCAAAGGTCTGACTATTGTATTAACATTTAGATCCAGAAATATGCAACCTGCTGCCATGGCTGTTAGATAGGGAGCCAGGCTCTGCTCCCCCTCCCTTTCTTTAGGCTTTTTTTTTCCATTTAAATTCCTCTGATTAAGAATGGCAAGTGGCACAATGCCCCTTTTAAAAAAAAATCTTTCAATTCTCTTTTCATGTCACATTCTTTTGAAAGTACATTTCAAAACAAGAGGAAAATGGCAAGACCTGTGTGTCAACGACCTGGAATTAATGCTTACTATGGATGCACTGATCTTAAGGCCAGAGATCGGAATTGGCTAATTTTCCCCTGATGACGCTAATGAATCAAATGGGTAACAACATAAAGCCCATTGCTCTCTAATGCATTTAATTTGTCTAAATCTCTATTTTTTGTTGTTGAAATCTTTGCATTACAGTTTTGGTGAAATTTTACTTTGAGTATTAGAAGAACATCTACACTGGTTTTCCAATGTATTCATTTTTACACAGCAAATGTGCTTTCCAATTGGTGAGAGTAGACCAAATTTTCCTTTTATTGTCATTTATTGGCTAATCAAATTCTGAACAATTTTGACTTTCTTTTCCTCATGCATCAAAATTAAGAACTCCCAGTATTTTGGCCAGTGAACATATCAAACCAACTTCATTAATTGAAGTTTTGTAACAGTCAGATAAGGTTTGTGATATTTGCTTTTATGCATAAATGCATCCTTCATTTTCTTGGATTTGATACTGCTAACTCTAATTAAAAACCTGCAACCACTTTTACCATTTTTCACATGTTCTATTTGCTGGGGAAAAAATATAAGGATCCACAGTTTGATTCAAAAATAAAATCGTAAAAGGGTAACGGCCAAAAAAAAAAAAAAAACCCTGATCATTCCTTCTCTAATGTTGAAGTTACGTAAACATCAAAGCATGTTCCTCAGTCATGCTCTGTTAGCTTGCGCTGAGTTTTTGCTTCACAAAATATGTACTTTGACTATTTCTGTGCTTTCATTTCCAGCTGCAGTTCTAAATATTTTGTTAAAACGATGTGAAGACAAAGTTAAAAAAAGAAAAAAGTAAAACACAAAGGAGTGTATTGATCAGTCATTATCTGGTAGTTTCTTTGAAATGAAAAATACTGTGATTTTCTTGTGCTTGCTCAGACATTTGCACATAGATGTTTATTCCCCTACTCTGTGTATTGCTGCTGTTTGCTTTTATTCCTCCGTTCCTGTACTTCAAAGCAAAGAGTGTTTGTCCAGAGGTAGTGTGTTGATCACAGGGGCTGACGGACCACTACCCTGTTCCTGGGCCCCTGCATTATGGGACAAATGGGGCTTGTTCTTGCCTAGCCATGCTCTTTGGCTAATGCTTAACCCTTTTGGCCTCATTATCCTAATTGCGGCCCCCGCTATAAAAACAACAGATGCTTTTGTACAAGCATGAGAAGTTCAGAATGTGACTAGGAGTTTTTTTTGTTTTTTTTCCAGAGAGAGTGCATTTTTTTTTTTGTTCGTAAAGGTTGATTTATGACTCATTTTTGCACCCACTTTACCCCTCTGTCTTTTCCCACATTGCAGATTGCAGCAGAGGCCAGGGGTGTCCCACCATGCAGTCCGGGCTTCTCTGAAGATCTGTACACGGTTGTGGTGCCAGATATCACAGAGAAAGGATGGCCTCTTTTCAACGGTGAGTGGTGAAATATTCCTAGTTTTGTTTCACGCTGGATGCCTATTACGTTTGCGCTTGAGCGTGTATTTGTCTTGGCATTCGCGTCAACAGTGCCTGCCTCTATGTGTTACATTTCAGGGGGAGGATCTGAACAAGGCTGACATATTTAAACAATTAGCCTCAGTGTAGTTGTGTGGCACTGCAAGTCATGTTGTTTGCCTTGTAAAGCAGCTCGATTGGGGCTGAACTTCACAACACGCCGGCCCTTTTTGCTTGCTTCCTTTTGCTTCACAGTGGGGTGAAACATATGCAGACTGTTAAGTGCTCGGCTAAACTTTATGGTTGCTCCTTTTTTTTTTTTCCACCATTGTGAGCATTGTGGTATTAACCTCTGGCTTTGATTAAAAGGAGAAAACTTTCCTGATTGCTTTGGGGAGATTTACCTTTTTCCAAAGGATGGAAATAAACAATTTCTGCAATTTTAATTAAGCAAATACTCTTAAGCTTTTTGTAGCAGATGCTGGCACATTGGTTTACTTTTATCAACTTATGCAATTGCTTAGCAATTTTCTTGTCCTAATTAAACGTAGTCTTTTTGCAGATTTTAAATATCAAGCATCATTTTCTGTTCTTTTTTCTTCCAAATGTTGACACTGTTTTGCCTTAAGGGTTTGTTTGAATCATTTGGTGCCCAATTGCATTTTACACTGCTAAGCCTAACATTAAAATTGTGCTCCGGATGTATGTTACAATAAAACTGTTAGCTAAACAGCAAAATCATTACCTTTTTTTTTTTCTGTTGTTAGAAGCGTTTGGATAAATGAAATGCAACAAAGCAGATATGACCTTCTTATTCTTCTTGGCCTAATATTTGCCATATAGGGATGCAGCTGGGTAAAATGGCATGCAGGTCTCTGGACGGTAATAAAAACTAGAATATATCACCCGTGTGCTATTAGAGTGGTTAGGGCCTTGAGGTCATTTGGACCAGAAAGCATTCCCGCTTGCGTTGGATTTCACAGTGTGAGCCTAAAACTTGCACGCTGCCGTCATTGTGAGTCAGAGAGGTGGGGGGTGGATGTGACACAGACTAGAGAATAAAGGAGAGAGAGGATAGATTGTGGTTTGAATGGGTGGATACTGCTTTCACTGAGCTCTACCTAGTGCATAAGTTTGTGTTTGATCCTTCAGGTGATGGATTTCCCTGTGTTGGCTCGTGGATGAGCCGTGACCAGAGGTAATCAGGTTCCCTTTTGTTTGCCACCCCTTCGCTCGTTTTCTCTCCCTGCCCTTCCCCCAGCGAGTTGTTGCTGTGAGGAGATTTCCTTGACAGTGAGGGGCACTCCTGTATCTTTGTAATGCAGCAGGGCAAAGCAGCGTGGGCTGATGTTAATGAAACTCTATTCTCTAATGAGGATCTCCTGTAGCATGTTTTGAAAGACAAAAGCCCCCACAGTGTGCGGAGTATTCTTAAAGTTTCCCCACTTTGATTCCACCACGCTGTTTTCTGGTATTGTTTTTGACGAGTTGCTGGAGGCTTTTTTTAAATTGATTATTTAATTTTTTTTAAAAACACAGCTTCTTTAGCAACACACAGCCGCATATGGTCCGTTTTTCATTAGCTTTGCCATTTCTTAAATAGTAAACGATGAGTCAACTACAAAATAAAAGACGTCTTCAAGTCTAAATATATCTGAGTAAAGCGTTGAGCTTTTATCATGCTATAAATAACACTCCCAGCTAATTTCAGCATGCATACATGTCTTCTTGAGTTATTGATGAGAAGTCATCAATTGCCTGCTGGTTCAGTTGGCTTCTTTTGAAATGGGATCCGCCCGCGCAGCTGTGTAATACTATCACAAGGTTGTGTAAGATGTCAGAAACATGATTCCTGGCTCATATTATTATATTGCATTTCATCCCAAGTATATGGTAGACATGGTAGTGGTAAAATGTTAGAAATCTTCCCTACATCTAATTGTAGCCATTCTTTCCCCAGCTGATTAAGGGAATACACATCCTGTGGCCTGCGAGGCCTGGAAATTGTTGCAGTTAGCATGTAAACAGAAGACATTGTATGTGCTAAATTGAAGACATCCTGTAGATTAGATAATGGTAATTGTGGGCAGCCAGTTAGTGGAGGTAATCAAATTATGGTGGTTGGAAACTAAGTTTTTACTTTTGGCTGGGTACATGGTGGCCTTCCTGGTTTTTATTTAGTAGTTTGAAAGTTTTTAGACTAAGAAAAACCCAAATACTGCAGCAATTCTGCCTTAAAAACAATTTCTACCACTGAATAGTGAATTAAAATTTACGTTGCCCATCCATAGTAAGAATCTCCTTTGTTTTTCTTTTTATAAAAAAAAAGAAAAACAGTTTTTTATTTGACCACTCTCCTAATGAGTGACGAGATCTGACCAAATATCAGTATTTTGTAGCTGCATTAAAAGAAGCTTAACTGTTCACACATCAGCACATTTTCTTTTATTGAGTTTAGCTGTTTGATGAAAGTGACTTGTTTTACTAGATTTCATTTAATTTAAGGTATGCTGTAGCTGCGGGTGGTTTGCCCCTGGGTGTCTAATGAAATTCTTGGTGGCTTTAGAGAGCTGACACACAATGTGCCTCTTTCTTTTTTTTTTTTTTTTTCTCGGTCTTGATGAAGCTCACAAAGCAGAGCAAGTCAGAGTCGCACATTATTCAGCGGGGGTTTCCCCCTCCCTAAATCTAGGTTAATGAAAAGCCCAAAAGCTTAATTGAGCCTAATATGCCCTCTTATTCTGCCGTTCTGCCATCTCTACCCCCAATCTTCTATTATGATTTCATTTTTCCCTCCCTCCACCCCTCATAACCTGGCTTTTACTTGTATCACTGACAATTACACAAGCTCTTACCATGACGGAAGTATGCTTGTAGTCAGCTTTGGCCTTGATTCAAGTGTTTTAAAAATGACAGTGGCAAGAGAGTCCAGTTATGTAGCTCCTAAAATTGGTGTTATTTGGGGCGGTGCTGGGGGAGGGGAATGTACAGTTGACCAGTTCAATAATGGAGATTTCTGTACAGGTAAATGTATCCAGCAATTTGTCCTCATTTGGAATATATTTTCGTTGTGTAAACATTTTCAATAATCAAAATTTCTCTTTTATAAGACAATCATTGGTGATTCATAAACATGGTTAAGTTAATTAATATTTTTCACTTTTTCCAGTTTTTTTTAATTTTTTTTATCTGTTCTGTCAAGATTTCAGTGATCCTGTCCAAAACTGGGGCCCTCCTCACGTTTTATTTATTCATTTTTTTAAGAGGCCCCAGTATTTGGTGAGACATGACCTGGTTTGACCCAATCTTGTAAACTGAGACAAGTTCTGGTGAAGTATGGTTGAACGAGAGGCCAGTAATGGAGGTTCTGACATATGAACAGACAGGCCACATAAGCATGACCTTATGTCACCTAAAGTTATTGTGACCTACAGGCTCGACCATATATCACCTACAGAAAGAAGGGGAGGCCAAAAATAAAGGGAGAGCAGAGAAGGCTTTAGATGTGGCGTAGCAAGTTTATTCTCATTTGGACCTTAAGATTTTTTGGGGGGGGGAGTTTGTAGCAGATTTGAGGAAAAACATGTCTTGCTTTCAATACCTTGTTTTGGAATTGCACTGGTGCACCAGAGTTAAATAATTTAATTTCAAGCTGACCTTTGTAATGTTCGCATTCCCTTTTAGAGGATATCCTTGGATCACTGGTGCTACACATGAAAAAGATTTACGGGGGATGTGAGTCACTGTGAGACTCACGCAGCTGCTGCATGTCTCACATATTTCCTTTGTCACCATGGGACATTTTGAGCAACCCCTGTGGTCATTCTTATTTTTTTTGTTTTGTTGTACTTCATACTAAAGCTCTTATTGTTTTTCTAGGCAGCACTTTGAGCAAAATTTTGTTTCCAAGACCAGCCCAGCACCCTCATCCTTCTCCCCACCCCCCCTTTTTTTTCCTTGAAAGGGGATCAATGAATCCAGGGTCTTTGTTTGCTCAGATCAATATGTTGTAATGAATGCTGTGAACCAATTCCCAGCTAAGGCATCACTGCATGGTGGGGTAAAATTTGTTTTATATTTTACTGTAACCAGATTACATAAATTAGATTTTTATCTCGCCGTCACTCAGCCTTTTTGCTTTCCTTTGGAACACAGTGGCCTGGATAAATAGCACATATTGTGATGACAAATTGAATCTTGGCACTGTACAAACTCAAACTCAGAAAGTAACCTTATATGCGTCGCCTACAGTATCCCAAGGAAGCAGAGATGCTTCACAGGTTAAATTTCCTTTTTTTTTTTTTTTTTTTGGTCGTTACCATTGCTTTCCCATAATGCAAGCATGTTTGCATAATAAATGCATTGATCTTTGGCTAGAGTGTGTATCCTTTGTAAACCCATTCAGGAGCTTAACCTGTATACTGTAATTATCTGACATTTGGCAGCCTGTTCCTTGGTCTAGCAATTATCACATCATATTTGGAGGCAGGCAAGTTTTGGTAGAATGCCAAAGTGTCAATAATAAAGTATTTTGTGGTGGGCAGATATTAACATTTCAGCTTGTCATCACTTCTGCTCTTATCACTCTTATTACCTCTAGGCTGTGACCTTTGCCATTGGTGCCTGACCATATGCTACTGACATTGCACAGTAGTTGAGGTGTTCCTCCTTGTGTGTTGTGTATTTGTCCTTGACGTATAATTAGCTCTATTTAGAAAGCTTAAGAGATGCTACAGACAAATATTTTGGTAACAGATTTTTGGCAGCTGTTTACCTCTTTTAACTCTAGGTTTAACTGAAAAAAAAATCTTTATTGTTTTTAGAGATATCATGAATTAAAATTACAGAATGTGTCTGGTCAAAATGATATCACTCCTGTATATTCTTGACAGTTGCTAAGTGGATGTGACTTTGGCTGAGGAAGTGAAAGATGGACATAAAAGTGTCTTTTGAGGTTGACAGCATTGATCTTTTTAAGAATTTTCTTTTGAAAAACGGACGGACGCAGTTGTTGATCACATAAAGATTGGAAAGCTCCTTTTCTGGCTTGTTGACGGTGCAGCAGAGCACAGCTGTTGATCAGTCATGTTCTTTGTTCCATTGTAACAATACTAAAAGAAAATCAATGCATTATCAGTAAAATATTTATTCAGATTTCCAGTTTCTGCTTTCTGATGATAAACTATTTTTTTGTGGTTTTGAATTATTGTCGTTTTTTATGCAAGAATTGGAAATGGCACTCATTATAACCTTTGACAAAACATGGCTAAAGCTCTTTCTGTAAAGAATTGGTTTGAACTCTTCTGCATCCATTATCTAACATACTTATTCTTGCGTTGTTACGAGGGGGACTGGTGCCTGTCTCCAGGAGTCAACTATGCTTCAGTGTAATTCAAATGATATTGGTTCACTGTGTTAACTGATCCAACATGCAGACTGTAGATTTCATGTTTTATAGTTGTGGACAGAATCATTGGTCCTAATGTTGAGAGATCAGCGGTCAGCCGATACTTACAAGAAAGACCACTTATTTTGTTCGCCAACCTTTTCTACCACCACAAAGATATATGGAAATCTGTTTCTGTCCCCTTTTGCTCTGCTGTAATGTTTTATATAGTTTGACAAATTCAAGGAAGTGACCTAAATGTATACATGCAGATTCTGTATGTAGACCGTTTTGGCCAGTTGGATAGATTTTCACTTCCCTCAATGCCTGCACTTAATGTATATAGTTATTTGTTGGGGGATGACCGTCCATCGGAAAACTGTAACCGTCCATTTAAGCTACATTTGTTGTAAATGTCTAGATTTCCACATTGTAAACATAGTTCAACTTGGTTGTGAAACAAATCTATACAACCAGTTGCACCTCCGCCATTATGAAGAAATGATGGTAAGAAATGAAAGCCCTGTTGCGTCAGTACTGAAAAAAGTTTCCAAAACTGTTTATGCTGTGACGTTTAGTAGAAAAATAAATCCTAACTGAAAGATAACTGTTACTGGGTAACCATTTAGTATCTAACAATGCTAATATTAGCTTGTGCTACTTCCTAAAGTGAAGGTCTAAGCAGGATGTTGTTCAAAATCTAAAATATGAAGTTTAGTGGATCTGTATTTAAATTTATTTTTTTAAGTATTGTAAAATTCATAAAATCTTTAGTTAAAAATTGACATTGAAGGGAAATGTATACTCTTCCTTGCAAAAAATATTGCTCGAGCCTTAGACTCTTGTTTCAGGTTGGGTGTATAAATATAACTTGACTTTTGACTTTGACCTTTTTTTAGCTTGCAAAGTGAATGGTTCCTCTTTTCTCTCTCAGATTTTTGTCCCTACCAAGTAAGCTTTGCCTATGTCTTTTACTGTTTGGTGCAGTAACACTTCGATTTTTGCCCACGGTTTTCTCTCTTAGTGGTACTTGTTTTGCTCATTATGTTAAGCCATGGGTGTGAAGAGAGCGGTATCCTCAAGAGTTAAATTGGCAGCCACTTTAAAAAGTCAGCCACTCCCATCCCTTCGGCCCCACTGATTTTCTCTTTCATTTACATGTTTTGTTCATATGGCAGTGCATTTAACATCTAAACAGACAAGCAAGCTTTTTTTTTTTTACTTGACAGTTGTGGATTGAACAGCAGTACCTGTTCCATAGCTGTGAACGACAGTTAGCAGGCAGACAACAGTGTCTTTGTGTTTTGTGTCAGACAAGCTAATACTCCAATGAACATATTAATGAGGGTTTCTGTGCCAATGGAGAAAATGGAGACAGCACTGGCCTTGTGTGTTTAACCTTTTTCTGTATGCAAGTGACAAACAGTCGCGATTTTCTAAACGCTATTCTGTGTTCAAAAGTCTGCATAAATTTGAACGGCATTATTCTGCTGACTATAAAAGAGAAATTTGATGCAGGGACATGTTAATTGACCCAGATACTGTAGCCATGTTCACAAAGGCCAATATCCTGCCTGGAAAGCGACGTCTGCCTCCTGCGGGCCACACCAACTATTGTGTTCCCGCACAGGCTTCAATTTCAGTGCTACAGCATTTTTCCTCTTTTCTTTCTCTGGACAGTAGCCTCTGATGTCACTAATCTTTAGCCATTCTCAATCCACCCTGTCTTTGATTCACTCCTCTATCACCTCCTCTACTTATTTCCTTGTTGTCCCTTTTCTCTCTTTTTTTCATGTGGGCTTGCAGATGGGTGGTGGAGGGGGGTGCTCCCCCTTGGCACTATACAAAGATTGATGTGCTGTAATTGGGTAATTCAAGGACAATACTGTAGCATTTTTCCCTTTTCTCCCACAACTGAATTTGTTTCCTGTAGTGACCTTGGTTGCTTCATGACTTCAGTCATGCATGAAATGTTAAATTTTACTTGTGTGGATAATTTTTCTGATGCATGGCTGGCTTTGAAGAACTCATGGATTTTGATGGCCCTTGGCAAAGCAAGTTTATTTGTAAAGTAGCCTCCATATGTAACGTAATCCAATGTATTTTATTGGTAAAGAACAAAGATAAAAAAAAAATGTAAGAATTGCAAATAAAGGGAGCAACAGTGAAATGCTCATTTATTCAAAGTTAATAGTTAAGGCATGAGAAAATTGCTAAAATATTTGCCCTTCATTGGTAGACTGTGATAAATGTATATATTTTTCAGTCCTGATTTAAAGGAGCCCAGAGTTCACAACTGTCTATTTTATGGGAGTCTATTCTAGACCTGATCACTAAAACAAATACTGCCCTCTCTTGCATAGTTCAAGTCTTGGGAACTCTTAGTGACAATGTCTCTGATCTTTGGGACTTAGATTTCCCAATCATTGATTTTTATTTTTATTAGAGAACATGGTTGTATTATTATTTGAGGGGGTTGAGAGGGCAAAGACATCATTGTAATAATTAGAGATGTGCTGATCAGGTTTTTTCCTGCCGATTCCGATCCCCCATTAGGGCCGATCACAGATACCGATCACATAATAATTATTTTTTTTAATCATAAGCACTACCGGTTACATTATATGGAAAAAGGAACCATGAATTCACCTTAATTTAGATAAAAGCTTTTAAATAGCTTTTTCCAAGAACAAAACAAAACGGGCATTGTACAAATTGTACTGCTATCAATAATACTATCTTTAACAGACTGAAAACATATGAAGGCTCTGAAGAGGCTAAATAATGCAAAGACTCAAAATAAAACCTCTCAACATTGCCAAAAGATTCAAGTATAAAACTTAACATTCAAAGGCAAATACAGGATCCATTACAATAAACAATCCAGAGTTACTGAATGAAAACTTCCTGATAGCATGGTAGTTAGCTGATTACTGCTAGTTCTGATTGGCTGTTTCTGACTGAGCGAAGTAATTATGCAGAACAGGGAGGAGATCGATTATTTTTTCAGAGATTATCTGTCTCGCGTTAGGACACCGAAAGTTTTAATGCGTATGTAAAATGTATTTTTTAAGTTAGATGCTGCAGCTTTAAGCAGAGGTTTGGTGTGAGAGTCACTACCAGGTGGAGCAGAAGCGGCGCTCTGTCTGTGAAATATTACTACCTGTAGCGCGTAGCAGCAGTTCAACAGCGAGAACAGAACTAGCATCTTACATCGCAGCTCGAAGACTTAAATTATTTTGCGCGTTGTTTAGATTTCTGACCGTCATGCTAATCCGGGTGAGTGTTTGTAGCTGTGCGCTGCTTTACCTGCTTTCTGATCCTCCATATGACATTTTTACTGCAGTGAGCCTCGATGTAGCCAAACTCCGTCAAGTATGCCATTGTTTTTATGCTATGTTAAATTTGTTGTGTTGATGCATTTTGACGTGCTTCACCCCATGTGCTTCAATTTTCCGCTGCAACACGCAACCGACAACAAGAGACTGTGATCGGCGATCACCGATCACACACTTTCACGGAAATCGGCCGATTATGATCGGTGGCCGATTGATCGGCACACCTCTAGTAATAATGTAGCCAGTTTTTTTCTGTGAATGACATTAGGTGGACTTGGTGTGACTTTTTTTTGTACAATAGCTGTTTGATCTCCGTTGCATTCTTTGGGGGAAAGGAACTTACCATTTTTGCAACAATCATTGATATTGCACAAATATATAAAGCTTTATTATGGGTGTGTAATACTTCATAATCAGATGTATAGTCATATAGATATTGAATAAAAGTGAATTGAGCATTGTGAAACTCGACATTAGATGGTATTTTTTTTCCCACAAATTTATAATTGCCAGAGAACACAAAGTAGTCCTTTTTTAAAACAAGAAAATTAAATGGCTTTTTCTCTTTAGTAATTATTGAAAGCTCTAAGACGCCAAGTAAGGAGAATTTCATTGATTTCAATTTACTTCAAACTAATCTAGGTTCAGTCTTGATGCAGATTGGTTGCTGGTAACAATGATTTCTTGTTCCTTTCAATCTGATAGCTCTTCAAATAAGCTTATGTAGCCTTCCTGATTGCTTGTCTCAAGTGATGTACAGCTACCAGGTTGTGCTGACACTGTTGTATGCCATCACTAGATATTATGGTTGACCTGAAGCAGTTTCAATTCTCCATTTTCCTCTACACTTTATGGGAGGGAGCTACATATCGCTTTGTGTTCAGCATTGTCTGCGTTTATATTATCTCTTCTTCTGTCGATATTTAGTGGAACATTAAAGGCCGTGCAACAAATCGGCAATTTATTTCCGAGAGCAAAGCTACCTAAGGAGGACAGTGACTGGAGGGGAGACATTCTAACTGAAGGATCTGCCTGCTGCAGACTGTTTATCTACTGATTTCCAAAACATCTTTATTTTATACACCAAAACATCCACGAGTAAGGTGAAAAAATATAGGGGCAGGTGGCATAATGTTTGTTCCACTGGAGTTTCTCTTGTGACTACAGTCAAATTGTTCTACTTTCTGACGAGTTACTAAGAGCTTACATTAATACTCAATTCCTTATGATATTAAGATTTTCATAAATTGAATATCTCTAGTGACTTTTTTTATATTTTAATAAATGAAGGACTAATAAAAAGTGATTTGTTGTGTTGTACTTTAAATGCAATAATTTATCCTTGAAACTTAAGTCAAAGCCTTGAATTAATTGGAACACATTGACTGTTTATAAGGAAGCAATGTTGATAATCCTTATATTTTATGTAGGTCTAACTTAATACTTGCTGTGCTTTTTTTTAATTTAGCATAGGAGAAATGTAGTATTTCAGATATTTAAAACAAAAAAGCAGTAATTTATCGACCGATGAAACCCTTGTATTGTGATACATTTTAAATTCATATTGCCCAGCCCCACTGTGCATTATGTTTTCTGGTTCACTTGTACTGTTTGTAACAAGAACAAATTCAGTGGTTATCCTATCTATATTTTAGGTTTATTTGTCTTGACTCCAATGTAATGCTCTACAAAATTACATGTTTATGTCATTGAATTTCAATACTGTCAGTTGATCTTTGTATTTCCTTTGATTAGACCATTCACAGCTTTATACCCACAATTTGTAGCTGCTTACCAACATCCTCATCCTCCCCCACACACATTGTGTTTGATTACTCACAATAATACTTCTCTCAATCTTGTATATGTCCTATGTCAGCTCTTCACTTTTACACTAAGTGATCTAAGCACTGTGACCTTTGGAGACGATAAGATTCCTTCAGCTGACTTGAAAACTTTGGAATAACTGCCTGAACCAGTAATTCATGGCATTGCTAACCATATGAGGGCTATGAGGAAAGGTTATTGACCTTTCACGCCTGCCACTAGTGATGGAGAGAGCCAGACCCTGGAGGAAAATGAATTGTGCTTATTAAGGAACTGGACTTTTTGAATCAAACCCAGGGGGCAACTTTACTCTTGGCATCTCTTCTTTAGTTAAGTAATTACTTTTTAGCAGTGTTTGACCAACTTTCCGAGAGACAGACTCTTAAGATAGAGTTGCATTCAGTCATAAAGGGTTTTGGGAGAAATTATAGTACAAATTGCAGAATGCCTGAAGGAGGAATGTAGATGTTAAGATGAGGTTTCATTCAAAATGCTTCAAGAAATAAGCCAACTTAAAATGTATACAGAGACTCAATTTGTACGGTCAGCTTAACAGCAGAGCAAAAGATTTGGGGGATGCAATGAAGCGGTGACCGAAGAGATTAATTTAAGAAGTGAGTGCAAGTGTCGTAGTCGATTGAAAACGTCCCGGTTTTTTTTTTTTTTTTTTGTTGGGGCAAATTCTTTGAAGTGGAATATGATTGAACACTGCAGAAATACATTTTTGTCCTTTGCCACAATGAATAGAGAAACTGCCCTGGAGAAGTTATTCAATACTTTAATGTTATTGATCCAGATGGCATATATTCATTAACATTCAGCTGTAGTACCAGCTTCAAAAGCACTGTACCTAAAACTGTCTGGAAATTTTATTGTTCAAACATCTTTTAATATTATCTGGTACAAAGAAAACAAAATGTCCACAAATGGATTGACAATAAAGAATGAGAAAAGGTTTAACTAGTCAACACCACAGAGGAAATGAAAGGTCTTGTCTAATATACAAATTGCATATCAGTTGGGGTAGATCCTTTTTGTTTTTGCAATACATGAACTGTGGTGTAAGGTCTTTTTTTTAGCTGTTGTGTTGGAACTAGAACTGTCAGTGTTTCTAGCTCAACACTCAAACAAAACGGAAAACTTTTTTTTTTTTTTTTGTATAGCCTTCCTGTTACCCACTTTATGTCTTGTTTTCACTTGGTCTTTCCCAGCCTGAATGAACCTCTGAAATGTCTTGACATGTTGGCAATAAAAATAACTCTGGTCCCTGAGAGCCGAATTGCCCACCTCCGCTTTAGACATTAACTGATGATGGACTGACAAAATCCTTTGAACATTTAAAACTGTTGTTTCCATCAGTCCTCTGCAAAGCAAACAAGTTGGTTTCCACTAATCAGCAATTGTTGTTTCAGCTCAAAGGAATAAGAAATGTCAGAAAATCAACAGTGTGTGTCTACGTAAATTTAAAAGATATTGCTTGGCACTGCCTGCTGTGTATCTCCTCACCTACAGAACTACAGCTGATGGAAGTTGGAGGTAATTATCAGTTGTCGTCGTTGGCCAAGATGTGCTCTTTTCTTAGCTCCTGTGGTGTAAATATTGTCGCAGGTGTTATAAGGTGTTGACTCTTTATTTCCTCTTAAGCACTCCATAAAAATCTTTTCAATTCCTTCTGTCGCGATTACACTCAACACATCAACAAACTGATTCATTGCTTCAGTTTGTGACTGCTGTGATTTCTGGTGAATATTTAAATATTTACAGCAACTGTCTCCTAGCATTTATAGTAATGTAAAGTTTCTATTGGGTTTTTGAAATGTTGACAAAATGGATGTAGTTCTCGTTGGACACCTTTTAGCCTTCTGGTTTTCATAAACCCAATAAACCTCTTTAAAACATTTTCTTCAAGAAGATTGCCAGAATGTGTGTTCTTGTTACATAGAAGGGGTCTGTAACCTGAGGCACAGATGGCTCTTTAGTGGGTTTTCATAACTCAGGATAATAGGCAAGGTTTCTTTAGACTAGTTTCAGAAGTTGCTCAATTTCATTTTGTGTTTTTATATTTATGTATGTACATGTGTATATATATAATCTCCTGTAGTCTGACTTTTAGAATTGTCAATTAAAATCCTTGAAATAACATTTGTTTTAATCACATGTAGTTGGGTAAATGTTGGTTTTTGAGGTGTATTTGTACTTTTACTTGGAAGCTAGGAAAATTAATGGGCAAGGGTGCATTTGAATTAAACAAAGCATGTAAAGAATGTGGTGAGGACTGCGGAGAAACGGAGTCATAGACGGAGAAGATTGAGCACCATGTTATTTCAGCTCTGTCCTCCCCCAGAGCTCCAAGCCTGTAAATCCTGGTGGGAGGCATGCATTTATATTGGATCAACATACTATGATGATATTTTTCCTGCTGTCTTATTTTTTATAATCATACCCGGTCCCTTATGGGTTACAACTAAAACCATTTTTATTGACTCTGGAGAAGGTTATCTCTAGCTCATGTAGTGGGAACAAAAAAAAAAGTGGTTCTACATTTGTACACAGTATCACTGTCCCCTCTCAATGGGAATAAGCAATAGATGAGAACTAAAGGCTTCCAACATAAATTAATGTTATAATTAGCAATGCCCCTTTTCCATTTTGGTTGTAAGGTAAGCATGAGTATTGCCTCTTTTTCTTTCTTTTAATACATGTACCTCATATTGGAAGTAGTTTCTTTTAATACTTTGGAAAGCAGAAAAATAATTACTAACTCCTTCAGCCGCTCTTTAGTAATATTTCAAAAGAGCTTTTAGAATTTTTTTTGAAGTGTTCATTTGTGGCAAGAAAAGCTAGAAGATGTAAGGTGGGCTAATTTTCAAAAATTGTATTCCTGGCTGGGTTATTTGTTATTGGAGTTCATTTATTTGTCAGGGTTAGTTTACTTGTGCCATGAAACGGGTTTCTTATTAAAATGTAAAGTCTGTACCAAAATTAAAAATGTATATTTATATGTGTGAGGTTGTTGTAATAAGGCAGGATATGAGTAGGAGTGCATACTAAAAAGCCCCATTTTGAAAAAGCTTATACATTATACATTTGGCCATTGAAACAAACTACCAGTACCTTGAGTTGTAGGGACAAGTCTGAATTTCAACTAGAAAATGTAATAAATTTCTGTAAGCAACATTATTTTAATTTACTCCACTCTATTTAATTCCCTGTCTTCAGGCATCAACTAAAACTAAAGTTTCAAGGTTTAAGTTTCAAAATTATGCAATTTTTTTTTCCATTATACCGTTTAAGACAATTTAACTTGATTTTAATGCCAGAGAAGTTGAGGGGTTGGATTTTTCCAGCTGTATGTAACAGAGCAACATGGTGCTGGGCACTGCCGTTCAGGTGTCTCAAAGCAGGCTACTATACTTTTCTCTTTTCAATCAAGACAAGCTTGTGAGTTTTTAGAAATATTTTTAGTCACAAGGAATCTTATGATTAGGAACAAAAAGGGGTGCTGTTTTAAAACTGCCTTTAAGCTGTAAGAGCTTAAGAGTGTCTGTATTGAAGGTCAGTAAAAAGGTTAAACTTAAACTAATATAGTGTCTAATTTTTCAGTTGATCTAAATACAACAAACGTGTTGGCAAAGAAATACAAATTTTAATTAAGTATCAATACATTAGCCATAATTGCAATAATCTCTGAATTATTGCAAATATGTTGACTTATAATTTTTAGCTTTTGTCTGTAGCTTAAATTCTGTGACACCAAGAAAATTACGCATTTTTACTCGGTTACCATACCATGAGGGTGTCAAACAGAGCTGTGTGTTTAATTTTTTTTAACTTTTTGCCCTATGGTCAAAAAGGCAGCAGTGAAAATAAGTCTTACATTTTCTATCCAGGCACCAACTTTCCTCTTGTGCTCTTTACAGCTGGGTCATTTTGTGATCTGAAATCAAATGCTGCACTTCACGTGGCAGCACTTCCCTTGAAGGTCCAACATTTGTCAGAAGTGAAAAAGGACAGGAAATCACTTGGAGAAACTCACATTTCGGTTGTTTGGAAAAAATATTTTGTGTAAAACACAGCTTCAGGCTATTCTTTTTTTTCTCCTAGCCAACAGTGTGGTGGTTATGGGTGTTAGTAATGGATTGAGACATTAGTTCCATTAACCTGTTCACTCTCCAAATGCTCTGCTTGATGTACTATGTAATTTAAAATGTCTGTCAGTGGCTGATAGAACTGTCAATCAGCAATGTGCAGTGAGCACTCTCGTCGGCCACCGTAATCCATTAGTCATTAGGATTTCAGGAAAGTGAAGAGATTTTGGTCTCTTTATGCAAAATTCATCTTTCTAACTCAAGAAATTAATGTATTCCTTTTTAAAAAGAGGGACACTTGCATAACATTTAAAGTAATTGTATACCAAAAGTCTGATGGTATAAGTTTTAGTATTTGTATCCTCCACATATGGATGCATCATGTCTTTGATGTTGTTTGATAAATAGGTGGAAAGAGAAGAAAATAAACTGGTTAGCCTGTTTGAATGTTTCCCCTCTGTCTTACGAAGAATGCGTTGTCAAGGAAATCTGAGGTCAAAAGACACAAATACTGTTTTGTTCGTCCTATACCAGGCTTTATTTTGTGCACAGTGACTGTAATGGGGCAACAGTGGCACCCATTGTTCTGCTCCACATCTGTTGAGAGATTGGCGATTTGATTGAGGGAGAGCATTTATTCATGAGCTGTCATGCTGTGTATTAGCTTTATTTAATTTTGACTGCCAAAACACTTGCACACATCCTTGTAATTAGAATATATTGCAGTTCTGCATCTGGAAGGTTTTTTTTTTTTTTTTTTTTTTACAGTCATAAACGCAATCTAAGTGGAGCAGATCCACACTAGAGATTTATGGCTTCTTAGTGGTGGATATTTAATGGTATAAGCAGAAGAACAATAAAAACTACTTTTGTTTCTTTTAGGATCTGTTCTGATTATGCATACAGTCCAAACACGCATTCAACACTGTCACAGTTTTGCTGTTTGGACCAATTATTTATAGCATTCACTTATGCAGCCATGAAGTAGAATTATGCAAATGAATTTCCTGAGTCAACTATGTCCTCAAGTCAAGTAAGTGTGTTATGAGGATTATTCATCAACATTTTGTGCCTCTTACAACTTTAACAAGTTCTGTCTCACAATTTATATTGTTGATGTTGTATGTTTTTATTGTTAAAAGATTGAAGAAGTGAGGCCCTGCATATGTACGGATTATAATATTTTTTTTTTTTTTTTTTGAAATACCTTTTTTTTTAATCCAAATCTTTAAGGCATTGCATATTTTAGGTTCAAATGTATTTGCCTCCTGCTAAGAGTAGTGTGAGAAAATATGTGTGTGAGAGAGGGATATTTCATTGAATTAAACTAACCAAAATTATTAGTGGAGATTTGAAATGTATAAATGATACGGAAAATGCAAAACTCGGGATATTCTTCAAACCTCAACACCAGGATGTGTTGCGGTTTGAGCAACCTGGTAGCTCTTGGGCTTGTTTTGTTCCTATTGGTGGATCAAATTTTAATGTTTCTGATCACCTATTTTGGTCAACAGCCTGTTTCTTTATGCATCTCTAGACATGTGTGTCTACATACTTGTACAGCAGCAGGTGTTTAGTTGTAACAGTTGGAAACGAATTTTATACAAAAAAAAAAACTTTCCATGAACACTGCAGTGTGTATCCTCTCCTCAGCGTATCCTGTGATCTCTGACTTTTATTTATTGTTCTGTCCACAGAGTGCTCGGAAAATGCAATTCCACCGCCATTGATTCATGTCTGTTTGAAATAAGGAGGTTCAGACTCGGGGCATGAATAAACACTGCTTGTGTGTTTTTTACTTTTGACCTCTCATTCTCTCTCCCATCCACTTCTCGCAATCCCATTTTCAACATGCCTCTTAGCCACAGTGATGATTTCTCAGTTGCTTATTATGCCTTCCACCAAACTACCAAGGGGGTATAAGCATGTGTACACAGGCAGCTGTGTGCCACTGTGTAACTCCGCTCAGTGCAGGATAAGTGGGGATTGGCATGTCCTGTGCCCGTTTCATCTGTTTAAAAAAATGTGACAGCTGGGCAACACTTTTTCCACTCCTCCTATATGAGGATGACGCATCCAAATGAGACATAGCGAAACAGTCGGAGGAGTGACAAAGAGACAGTGGAAGCCACCAACTGGCATGGCACAAAGCAAATGTTGGCACATGTGTTATGAGTTAGTGTTCACATAACTGTTTTATGGCTGCCCTAACACATTAAGGTTGTTTGCCTAATTCCTATTTTTTTTCCTTCTCTCTTTATGCTGTAAACACTGTGCAGTAATGGTAGGAAGGGCATAAGAAGTGTAATTTATGTGTGGGGGAGAAGCCTGGGATGAGGCCTCCCTCTGGGATTAATGGGAGTCTCTGTGTCTGTTCACAGGAAATATGAAAGGCCCTTTGTTGGTAAAGGACTTGCTGCTGCCAGCAAATAACTACCCCCTGTCATATCAAAAATCCCCAACCTCTAAATTCATTGCCTCCTCTGCCGCTCATCCGTCACCCCCCCCCCCCCCCCTTTTTTTTTTTCTCCCCCCCCTCTATAAGCCTGTGTGTTTTCTGTCAGGGTCGCTCATTTATGATTCCACACTGCGCCGGCAGATCCAGAGCCCAGGAGACACAAGCTCGTATTGTTAGTATTCACTGTCACTTCTGGAGTCTAGGCCGCTGGGCGCAAAAGCGGAAGAGTGGGAGAAACGGTGCTGTTCTAGTGGTGATTCATATTTTTTACCTGTGATGCTATGCGCTGCCTTCTCCGGTTTCCTTCCTGCATTCAGTTCGGAGACTTGCTATCAAGTCAGGTGGGGGAAAGTCTGGATTTCTGTGGTTAATGTGGACTGTGTTGGTGGTCTGGTTTATTTTTGGGGTTTCTGCGTGTGTGTGTGTGTGTGTGTGGGTTTGCACAGTGGTTGAGCATACCTCCTTAGGCTACGCTAAATAAAGAAAGGCCTATCAGTGTGGGGAAATGACTGTTAGGCAGCGTAATGGCAGTGTGTCTTTCATCAGGTCACACGTTGGTCTCTTCACACCTGCAGCTCAGAACAGGGGAGTGAGAGGTTGTTGGCAAGTGTTAATTGCTATCATAAAAAAAGACTGGAGAAGCGAGAAGATGAGGTAGGTGTGTGTGCACTTGGCAACATCTTTTTCTATCTACCTAAAATTTTCTCCTTTAGTTCAGAAGTGAATAAATTTGTAAAAAAAAAAGAAAAAAAAAAAGTTAGAGGGGTCTGATCTAGTATCTGCATATTATGTTTATGCCACTAGTGCAGACAACTGTAGGTCATGTATAATTTGATATGGGATTTGTCAGCCCAAAACCTTTGCACACTAATATATGCATATGATCTCCTAAATTGTAAATCAAAAAACATTTAAGTATTTTTTTTTCTATAGATTTAGTCGATTACTTGAAGTTTTAAACAATGTGTCGAGGCTGTTGCAGAAGCCTGCTCTCAGTGAAGTCGGCTGCTGTAGAGTGAGCACTTTGCCGTTCTGCATCACCATCTTCAGAGATATCTGAGAGTTGAAAATGAGAAAACACAAAATAAATATTTGTGCTTTATGCACACTTGGAGCACTTATATCAACCTTTTAAAGTAGTAACTCGGGAAAATGCACAGGAGCAGTAAGCAGGAGAGCTAACTGGAATATAAAAGTTTATTTAGGTTTTTATTAAACTAGAGCTGCACAGTCATTCATAACAGTCATTTGCAAGTTCAGTTTGTGTAATATTCCAGTTGGAATGGACAGCTTGAATGCAGAGTTTAGTTGGTTAAAATATTTCAAGGGCTTTGCCAGTTGGACACACTTTGGCTTTTTTTCAAGCTTACACCTGATGAAAATAATCAAGTTCTAAAGCACAAAAAGAGCAGGAAGAAAAATGTGATCTAATCGATAACAATACTACAGCATAATGTAATCCTAACATCAATTATCCTTTTTCTGTCATGAGGCATTAATATTTAGGAAACTGTTTATAGCCTGTTAGGTTTCAACTTCCGATTAGAATGTATTCAGTCTTGTATCCAATTATATGGAGCAGCTCTTGTTAGTAAACAAGGCTAATAGTCCTAAGTTTCTTTTTTACTAATAGGTTTACGTGTTCCTATTTAAATTTTTTTAATGCATTTTTTTTAATCTAAAATTGGACACTTGTGTCCTGAGTTGGGTGCTCTGTGGGGGGCAGGAGCTTGACTGAGAACTGAAGCTCCAAGGCGGAGCTTTGGGTGAAGAGGCGGTGCATTGTTTGAGCAAGTGTTAACATTATCCCCCCCAGAACCTTTTTAAGATGCTGTTTAAAAACTACTGCCCCCACCTCCCTTCAGGTTTCCTTATACAGATTTAGCAGCTTTGTAGCATAATGTTAGTATTGGCATAAAAGAGCCATTCTGAAGGTTATCATGCAATTATCAAAATTTAAAAACAGGAATACAACTAAAGGTAGGGGTAGGGTTGTGTCATATACATTATATTTATGTAATATATTTTTTTCTTATTTCTTTCAACACCAAGACTCTTCAGTAAAAGTGTGATAGATCCAAAAACGTAAGTACCAACAAACATTTTCTATATTAAGATCGACTCGGAATCCAAAAATCTCACATTGAACCATTGAAACACATTTTTTACTAAGTTTTAATACAGGCTAAAAACATTTGATTTTATCTGTATGAGCAGCCCTTTTTTGCCTTTTCTCTTATATTTCCCCTTCATTCTTCAATTGTTCAAGCCATTTCCGCCTGTGAACTCTGCAGAAGAAGTGGAAGATCTAATGGCTCCATATTGACTCCCTCGGGCTGTCGCCAATGGATTTGACATAGATAACATGGTTGTGTTTGAAACCCAAAGGGGGAGGGGAGTACATAAAAGAATAAAATCCAGGACCCCCAACTGCAAACAAAAGAGAGGGAAGAGTGAAATGAACTTAAATAAAATGGGTTCAACTTGACGAAAGCTTTAGGTTGTCTGGGGCAACTCAAATAGCCCTGTCAAACAAAGAAAGCTCCTTCATACCGTCAGACTGTACTTATGGCTTTCGTTTTGAAAGGGTGAAACAAAACAGACACATTAGTTGTCTGCCTTATAAATCATTTATAATTCAGTTTTCCATTGCCGAGGGAGTTTAGCTTTAACGAGCTTGAGTATTCATGTTATTCTAAGCTTTAATTGTAATACTGAAGATGACAGTCATTTGTTTAATTTCCTAGACTGGGAGCTGATGGCTAAGCTTCCATGGAAGGAGGAAGTGGAATGGCCATTCTCTTCAAAGGATAAGGCTTATTAGGTCTGAGTGGCCTCCTGTCTCATATAACCTAATGTGCCTTTGATAGACAGGGGATTCCAGGTTCTGATACATTGGAACTATAAATCCAAGCATATTCCTTGCCTCTGGACTTTGTAATTGCCTATTAAGAGCCATGTTTGTAGATGGAGAGGCCAGATGTGCCTAATGTGGCAGAGGGTCCAATGTGTGCTCTAAGTCAGCATGCAGTAAAAGATGAGGAGGAGCAAGGGCTGGACATTGCCTCTCATTAAACTGACCTACTCTCTGCCTGCGGAGCCATAAAAAATACTTTAATGTTCTTACCAGAGAAGCTGGACAATTTTTTCCACAATTCTGCTGCCATAAAAAGGGAATTGAGTTCCATACGAGTTTGCTGCTGTCACACCTCAGGAGGCCAGCTGTGTGTCCTTGTTTTAAATCCAGACCTTGGGCGCCGCCATTTCTCAGTTTGGTGTTTTCCATATGTTACATTAATGTAAAATATTCAGCTCTCACTGGGCCACTTTAACAGGAAAATGAGCATAATTGGATTTGACATAAGCAATGACAGCAAAACGTTCCAGCAGCTGACATGAGGTAATGATTCAACTGGTGAAGCGAAGTCATTATTTTGTGTTGGTCTTCACTGTATTTTGCATCCAGACTGAATGTGGGCACAAAATTCTAGCAACTTTTTGTTCCCAAAACTCATGTTTAGGAAAGGTGGGTTGGTGTGTGGACTTACTTCAAAAAACCAACCCACTATGTTTGAGTGGTGTTTTCAATCTATCAGTTTTATGGTTTGTAAAAGGAAGGATGGGTGGATTTACAAAAAATCTAGATGAACTTGCATTTCTAAGCACTTGGATTTCCTCTGCTCACTAATACTAAAGTTGGCATCTACATCTTCCTATCATAAAACATGAAGGGTTTTAGTTGTTCTAATGAATCAGAATTAAAATGTATCCAAAATATATAGGCTGGTCAAAAATAAAGTGGATATCTTTTCACTAACAGATTTTAAGAAAGAAAAAGTGCATTAACATTTAAACAGATATTGATTTTCTAATAATTGGAAATATTTTTCTGCAATAGAACCACTTGTCTGATTTGTGAAACATTTTCTTATTTTGGATCAAAATAAATATAATTTTTAAGTTTTCTTGTTTTTCCTGTTGAGCTTCATTCATTAATCCCAGGCGAGGTTTTTTTTTTTTTTCCCTTGTCATATTTAGTTATTATTAAACCTTTGTTTGAGCTTAAAGGTCTCTGAGATGCAGTTGATGTAGTTCACGGTTAATAAGAAATGCCGCTTTTTCCACACAAACACTTCCATCACTGCTTCCAGCTGATGAGGTTTGAGTGGTCTGCAGGGACCTTTTATTATGAATGGATAAATATTTTTGCAGTTTCCACCTGAGCAGTGGGATACTGTGCAAAGTTTTCTCTTCTGTCCAGCTTGATTTGTGACCAGCATGAGAAATGCCACACATTTATAAGTTTTATAACACCCAATTTATGTTTGGTTCCTTATCGTTTCCCCCCCATGGCTGTGTGACTGAGATTCCAAGCAGACTGTAGTCCACTGAATTAGTTGCGCTGAATAAATTCAAATGTTGGTAAAATTAGAATCTTTAAGTTTTTCTAAGTTACAATGAGAATAACACATTTGTTACATGTTTCGCATTGAATATAATGAAACATTTTCAAAAGAAAAACTAAAAAAGGAAAAATATATATATTTTTCTATGTTTGCTCCGTACTCAACACTGCCCACAGGTGTTCTCGGTATCCATGGTTTCAACAGCTGACATATTATCCCCTTCCTGCACATAACACAAAGTAGAAGCGTCACCATTAGATCATCCTGCTGCTTTTCCATCTGCATAAGCCATGCATATCTATTCCAACTTAAAAAAAACTACAAAAAAACTACAAACCAGCATATTGAACATTTGAGGGACAGCTGGAGTTTCTGGCCTCTGACTTCCATGCTTTGCATACAACACCCCCTTGGCTAACAATTAACCCGAATGCTTGTGTTGGCCGATACTCTTTAAACAAGTCAAAGCAAAATGTTCCTTCTTTACAACTTTGCAAGAACAGGACATGGTTTCTTTTTTTTTTTTTTAATGGATGAGCTTTTTCAGTATGACACCTGAAAAGAACCCCACAGTTTCCACCATAGACCAGAACACAATAAAGCGACTACAAGCCGAGCTCAGCTTTTATCCCTTTGTCTTTGTTTCAGAACGTTTTTTTTTTCCCCTCCTCTTTCGATTTCTCCATCTCTCCTTATGCGGTGAAAACCTGATACGCGGCAGACCGCTTCAGGTTACAGTGCACACTGTGAGATTCTTTTCAAGTGGTAACCACTGTGAATAACAGGATGTTGTGGAGGTGCAGGGAATTGGGATCTAGTAACGCCACTCTCCCCTTTGCCGATAGGCTAAAAGCATCCAGCTCTTGCCCATTGTGAGCTTGAACTCAAAGGGATTTGTGATGTGGATGATCTTTGACCTCTTTACGCCCACATCATGTAAATTAGTGCACAAAAAACAGACATGATTTAATTTTTTGTTTCATACCAAGACTGCAGATTTTTGCTTTTTGGTTTCTGTTAAACATATTTTTTTATTTTTTTTATTCCAAATATGATAAAGTGGAATTTTATACTTTGACTTTTTTGTATGTTTTTCTATTTGCATCTAAGCTGGCAGTACATTGAGGTATTTATGTAACTGAGACATCAAGAAAATAAACCTGTTTGCATACAACTATAAGTTGCTACAGCAGAGGTTGAGAAGGTAACCAGAGCCATCCATTCAGGCATGCAACACCCCCCTTGAAACCCCCAGATGATGTTATTGTCCCTGTGCACAAAGGATGGGGGATGTGTGTTGTAAGATGAAGCAACACACTGAGGTTCATGGACAACACCCATTCCCGTATTTTATCCAACTGTATAAGTTAACATTTTCTGGTTTTATATACTTTATATTTTCCACCAGAATTTTAATGTTATATGGTCACATTCGGACAACTACTCTGTCGTTATAAATGGTATGAACACTACTTTACATATTGGTTTAGTTAACTGCATTCCCATTCATCATTTAAGACTGGGAATGGTTAGCATTATTTGTATAACCCGCTAGCTGCATTACCTTGACTGCTGGCATCTCTGGAGAAAAATGAAGAAAATGGTCACAACAGGTTGCCTACTATATATGGAGTTTATATGTTTTTTGTGTGTATTTTAAAGGCACAAGTAGTTCAACACTGACTTAAACATGGCCTATATTAAGGATTTAGAGCAAACATATTTGTAAATGTGTAAGGGAAACCAGGATTCCTTCCTCTCAGAGACCAACAAAAAGACTTTGAAGTATGAGATTCATTTGCTTTAATCAGCTGACCTCCTGTCTTTTTACGTGTAGTGTTAATGAACATAACAGAACCCTCTGTGACACTTCAGTAATGGAGGTTGGACAGCTGAACATAATGGCTTTCACCTTTTGAGTAGTTCAACACCTCTTTCCTGCACACGTGTTGCTTTTTGCTCTGTGCAAAGCATTAACAGAATAATGCTCTTTAAAGTAAGAATGGCCTTCATGCTCAATAAGTGAAGCTTTTATCTCCATGATTGGCAGCTGCCGGGTAAATGTTTTAGCTTGTTGGCTGATGTTGTAAATTTATACACAGAGTAATTTTTTATGCTTATCTGTGGCTGTCGTTTAAATATTGTGTGCATATATAGAGAAATGTTTCACTCTTGTATAAGCACCCTGTTAACTTTGAGTCTCTGCAAGGAGTTTTGAACTGTTGTTCTTGTACCAGTAAATATATGTACTCTAGATATGGTTAAAGGTGTCTTGCCACATAAAAACTGGGGTCGGATGACTAATCTAAAGGTAACTAGATGCTTTGTTCTTGTGGTACTTGTTTCAGATATTATACATGGATGGATATCCTAAAGCTGCTGCTGTACTTTTCTGGCATCTTGTGGAATCAATCTAAGCCACAAGAATGATGCATAAGTTGTAAAATCAAGCAAACAACTCAATATTAATAGGACTTTACGGCTAGTGGCACTCATTGTAATATTTTGTGCTTTTTTTTTATGTCAAAACAGTTGCTTGGTTTCATGACATCTTTTCTTTATTCCACTAACTAAAACTATGTGGTTGCACAAGTAAATCAGCCTTTTTTTTCATGTCAAAATAGATTTCAAGATGGATTTTTCACTGTTTTAATGAACAGGGCATTACATGAGACTTTTGTTTTCTAAACTCAAAGTCTCAGATTTGCTTGATTCAAACCATATGCTGAATAGGCTTGAGCAGTTCACCCCCCGCATCAACAGACACAGCTGGCCAGCAGCCTGTGATCTCATAGCATGACATATTTGCCATATTTTACTGCTTTCATCACCCTTGTCAAAACCTCAACTCTTCTAACAATTATTATTGCTGATGAATAACCTTCAAAATTGGTTACAGTCATGCTTTGCTTCAAAAAAAAAAAAGGAAAAAAAACGTATTTGTGGGAAGGATTTGAGATTTGCAAATTCTGTGCTGGCATTGTGGCAATGAGCATGGCTGTAAAAGTGTCAACTGAATGTTATTTATTGTTGCTGTGTCAGCCATTTTTAGACCCTCATGTGAAGTTAGCATGTGAATTACAGCGCACAACCACAGAGAGGTAGACACAGTGAGTTACGACCTTAAATGCTCTCCGTTCTCATCCTCAACAGTTTTAACACACTGGGATATTAAAGTTTGTTTTACTCCCCTCATCTGCAGAAAAGCAGCCCAATAGACACATGCTATTGAATTCGTATAACCTGAGATATTAGGTCATACATCTTGATTGTCTGTTTATATTGGCACATAAGTCCTCTTTGGTCCAAGAGAAAATGAAGTTGAAACTAGGATAATATCTGTTCATGGGCACCTGTGTCCTCACCATTGAAGATATGAAACGGAGGAATAAACGAATGTTTATATTATCACCCCTGGTCAGCTTTCCTAATTTGCTAGATTCATCTGAGCATGCTCACACATCTGCTGTGCGCACACACATCCTTTGAAGACAATAGATGACAACCTTCCTGTCTGTACAGAGTTTTCTCAGCCGATGAAAATAATGTGATTAAGTTCATGGGGAATGGACTGGTAAGATAACTTAATTCATGCACCGACTCCACTGAGTCAGAGGAAGGCGGATAAGTGAAGAGAACAGCCTCACATAAGAAGCAATGCACATAATAATAAAAAAACTAAACAAAACTGCAGACCAGGAGATGCGGGCACCATCACTCCTCTTGTGCTGTTCATGCTCTTGGAAAAAATAAGATCAATTTCAAGTCTCGACAATTTATATACTTCTATCTGCAGGCCGAGCGATGTAGTTTTACAGAATGCAGGAACTCGCCTGGAAAAATTAAATTATTTCTAACGAAGAACTGGAAATGACTAGTAAAATATTGTTCCTGTTTGTTGAGTGCCTTGCAAAAAATATCCATACATCCTTGAATGTTTTCACTTTATCACACATTCCAACCATGAACCTTACTCTATTCTATTGGGATTTGGTGTGAAAGACCAACACAATGTAGCTTATGAAATGGGTAAAAGAAGGGAAAAAAAACTTCAGTTTTAAAAACAAATTTAAAAAATTGGAATAGTTTTGTATATTTGTATTGACTGTTTTACCCTGACGCCCCTACATGAAATCCAGTGCTACCAAATGCCTTCAACAATAGACCATGGCAAAACTGCCAGTTTCCAGACCATTGAACACACCTGAATGTAAGCCGCACTCGCTAATCTTGAAAAAAGAAAAAAAAAAAAATTACATGCAGGCTACGCTGGTCTATAAGCTGCAGATGTCAGCGCTGTAACATATTTTCAGATTTTTATTTTATTTTATATTTTTTAAACTTTGAAATGCACACCTGTAACATGGGTGCTTTAAAAAAATCCAATAACCCTCCAAGAAAGTTGATGATTGCATCATCCTCCTGCACACTAAAACTACCAAAGGAATCTTCTTCAGTGGTTGCCTCAATACAGATATTTTATGGAATGCTCTCGTCAACTACCACATCAAAGTGTTGGTCCACTGTAACCTACCTGCATCATTGACCCAGCATACATTGCACATGAGGAAAAAAAAAAGGTCACCTCTCTAGGTGAAAAATATGATGTACAAGTTTTTATGCATCACAAAAAAGTTTTATGTTAATTGATAACACATATAGGCTAAGATATTCAACTAAATGTGGATTCCTGTTGGACAGCTGAGACTATGACAGAAGATAATCTTCCAGCAGATTAATGACCCTAAAACCTTCTGTGATGGAATCAAAGTCCAGAGTTAAATCTACCTGAAGACTTTAAATTTGATGATCATCAATGCGCTTCTTCTAGTGATTGGGTTTGATCTATTTTACAAAACAAGTAGATGGAAACCTTTTAATCTCCAGATTTGTAGAAACAATTTACCAAAGTTCTTGCAGCGATAATTGCAGCAAAATAAACTTTTGCATAAAATTGTCTTGACAGGGCTGAAAAAAAATGTGCATCCCACATTTTTTCAGACTTATTCAAAAAAGGCGGAAACACTTGAAACCACAGAGAATCTGTAGGGTATTATCAAGACAAAGATGAAACACCAGACCCAACAATAAAGATGACCTAAAGGCAAGTATCAAAGCAGCCTAGGCTTCCATTATACCTCAGCAGAACCACACGTTGATTGCCTCCACGCCACGTCGCATTGATACATTAAGGGATTCTCAACCAATTATTGAATGCATAGAAATGGAACATTCTTTTTGAGAAAATAAGGCTGCCCAAAGAACTGGTCGGTGGATTTGGGTGATTGAATGTAGTTCACTGTTTAATCACTTACTTTCTGTGGGGAATACAAAGTCCTTTGAATGACTCCCAGCATTAGTGGGATGTTTTCCTGGCGAATCTCTGCTCTGTTTGCATAACACTCTGTGAACCTGCATGTTGTTTGTTAGTCTGAAAGGTTTCACTGAAGCAGAATGATGGGACGCCACAAAGCAAACCTTACACCTCCCTTCCCTCCAGATAGTCTCCTATTATCTTTGAATTGGTTGGTAAGGATGACAAGTGGAGGCAACATGATCGCTTGCACACTGAAAGTTCGAAAACCCAATTCACAGCCTGAAACGCGTACAAAAGGGAAGATTTGAAAGAGAGCTGCATATTTGGACAAGAATATTCTTGCTTTGTAATGAATCACGGTGTTGTTTTGACATTTTAAGCCATTAAAACTGGATGGCACCACATATTTCTGTTGCATCTTACAACACTGAACCTGATTCATGGTAGCATGGGAAGCTGCCTCCCTTGATTCACATGTTGCGCCACCTGCTTCTTTGTGCCACCACTGTCAATGTTAGTGTGACCCTGACTAACAGTGCTATCACTGAGAGGCGACAGAGTATTCCCACGAGCCCTCGTGTTAAAAAGCCACAGTCTGGAAACATTTCTGCAGGCGGCCTTTCCAAGCAGAGACAGATTTGTACATGGGCCTACTTGTGGTTTTGTTATAGCTGCATACAAACTGAGGACAGATGTGCTTGGATTCCCCTCCCCTCACCACCACCAACTCCTTCCATCCCTGTGATCGTTTATTCTCTTCCTCTCTCCTTCCAGTTTCCTTAATCTGGGAGTCATTGTGTCTAGAATAAAGCACAGCTGCACAGATCCCCTCTCTAAAGCCGTTCAGTTCAGCTGATTACATTGAAGTAAGAGGCCTCTCAGCTCACATAGTCCACTCGCACAGCTTCACTCCACACATGGTAATGCTCATGCAACACAACATGCATGCGAGACAGACTATTCTCGTGCTGGACTGATTCCAAGATTAATCGCTGCCATCTGATGTTTTTGGTCTGAGAAGCGTCATGATGCAAAGACTGCAAATATCAGTTGTTTACAGATTTTCAAAAATCCTTCATGTTCTTTAACACATGAAAGTGCTACTGCAGCACAGAGGCTGTGTTTCAGATGGATATGTGAAACGCTCAAAAATTTCTTCTTTTCCTTTAGGATCTAAAAATGCTAAATATATTAATGCTGCTTAAACCAGTTTATAAGAGTGTGAGGCTTTGCAGCTATGTATAGGCTGGTTTGTTCTAATGGTGAATTTCACAGTATATAAACATTTAAATTAAGAAATATCACCACAGATGTCAAAATCTATTTCAATTTAATCGATTCTTAAAAAATCTATTGTAAAGTAATTTATGCCAAAACCCTTTAAGTTATCCGTTTTCACCTTCCTGAATTGGCACACAACTTTGCACTGCAGCGTTGCCGATCCTTCTCTCCGCCCTGGTTGGCGGCTTAGCTGATCAGAAAAGTGGATAAACATCAGCTGGTGCTGCATGTTTAAAACTACTGTCCATCTGGAGAGAACCCTCTAGATGGAAAAACAAAAACATGGTTTCGAGGTATTTTGACTGAGGCAGATGTATAGAAAAGTACCAGCACACATCCACAGGTCCTTAGGCAAGCTATCCTACAGAGAGAGAGCCGAAAAGTCAGGCAATGCACTGCAAACTTGCTGAAGCATCTGAAGCTATCCTTCTGTTTGAGGAATTTCAAAAGGTCAAATAAGTTTCAGATTCTACAGAAGTGTAGTATTAAATCCCCCTGGGTGAGACAGAATAATTTTGTCTGTTTAAATATGAGCCACTTACTGATAACTCCCATGCGTCTCCGTTCAGTGGTAGAGCAGCTGGGGTGTTGTTCTTTTATATAAGGACTGTACCTTTAAAGATTGCTTGGAAGATGATCATTCTTGATCATTTAGGGCTGTGGGCCAAGCTCTGAATGTTGTACAGAGACAACCCCATACCTAAGTATTGGCAGATCTCATTTTAAAAGCCGTTTCCCCCTCTCCCCCCGTTTTTGTGGTTTCATGTTCAGCCTTGGAACACAGATTTGCTTTGCCAAAGATCAATATAACTCTCGCAGTCAGGTAAAGATTAAACCATGTTTTTAGTCTACTTAGCTTATCTATTTAAGCACAAACTACATGTGCGGGGAGGGTCACTCAGGTCAAAGTGAGTTGGCGGTCAGAAGCATCAAATACTGGCTTTATCTTTTCAGAAATTAACCAAGTAAAAAGATGGGAGAAAAAAATCAGCTTGCTTAACAAATTAAGACAATGATTGTATCAATATACAATAATTGAATACTCCTGTTTGCTTACTTCCTTTAGTAACAAGCTGTCGCATATTTGAAAACCCATGTGGGTGCTGATGTGAAAGCTTCTGCTTGAAGTATTGGACCCAGCATTTTTGTCTTTAAGTATTGGATAATTGCATGCCAAACTGAATCTGGCACATATTGATTCAAAAGTGGAATTACAGATGATTCTCTGTATATTGGCAGCCTAACCCTTCTGTGTAATGTTTTTCCTTCTCATCAATGTTCCGATGATAGATTTTTCTTGACTTTTTTTGCAACTCCTTTCAATTACAAAAAAACAAAAACGGGGCAAAAAAAAGCTGATAGTTTGCTTTTATAAAGGTGCTTCTGACAGATTGATGTGCTTTGTGATGAGTAGTGTAGGGCATGCGAGTAAAAAGAAAAATATAGGTAAGCATTTGTCACACTGGTTCACACCTCCAAAAAATTTACCTAGATGTATTAATGTTTTGTCTTTAAAATGTAGAAGGTAAACCAGTTTCCAAATCATTATACATCTGAACAATTCAGTTCGGTGTAAAGGAAGAAAAAAAAAAAACTGAATTCAGTATGTTTTCTTTGTTGTGTGCAACTCAAAACATTTTTCTTTAGCTTGAGAGACACAAAAGCAGCATAGATCTTGCATTTTAGTCTTCTCCAGAGACTGCCAGCCTCATCTTCCTTTGTCTGCCGTTTTTGTTTCCTGGCCAAGCAGGATTCACATTCCTCCCCTTTGTTTTCTTTCCATACTCTGACTTCTTGAAAGGAGAAGGCAGAGAAGGGATTTCATGGGCTATCCATACTAAATGCAGTAACGCAGTATGTTAGCTGGCTGCATGAATGAATTACAAATATATGTTCAAATCCATATTTATTTTCAAGAAAAAGTCGAAATTAAAGATGGTAAAATGTTTGTGTGTGTGTGTGTGGTTACGTTTGTGATTGGATGCAGTGAACTGTGTCAGTTTTTACCTGAGCTCGTAATTTGCATTTGTGCTTGATTGACAGAGCTATGCAAAACAGGCAGACTTCTCTTTCCTATTAAGGCAGAGAGCATACATCAGGTCTTTTTCATCAGCAGTCGCTTGCATGTACTTTAGTATTGAGTCATCATTGACTGGAATATGGTTGCAATTTATTTTGCCTAAGGACATGTTAATCATATTCATCCGGGATGCATATGGTAAAGTGCGGAAGTTTTTGTATGTAGCAGATCTCAGCTGTTGAATGAGTGAACTTCTAAATTTGTCGTAATACATTTTCTGAATGCCATTCAAGATGGACTAAAAATGATAATGGCATCATCAAACAGCTCATTAAAGACCAGAATGTCTTCAAAAAGTTTTATATATGTGTATATATGTATATATCTATATGTATATACGTATGTATATGTGTGTATGTGTTTGTGTATATACAGGTCCTTCTCAAAAAATTAACATATTGTGATAAAGTTCATTATTTTCCATAATGTAATGATAAAAATGTAACTGTCATATATTTTAGATTCAATGCACACCAACTGATATATTTCAGGTATTTTATTGTTTTAATACTGATGATTTTGGCAAACAGCTCATGAAAACCCCAAATCCCTGTCTCAAAAAATTTGCATATCATGAAAAGGTTCTCTGAACGAGCAGTTAACCTCATCATTTGAATCAACAAAGTAACTCTAAACACCTGCAAAAGATTCCTGAGGCTTTTAAAAACTCCCAGCCTGGTTCATTACTGAAAACCGCAATCATGGATAAGACTGCTGACCTGACTGCTGTCCAGGAGGCCATCATTGATGCCCTCAAACAAGAGGGTGAGTCGCAGAAAAAAATTTCTGAACGAATAGGCTGTTCGCAGAGTGCTGTATCAAGGCACCTCTGTGGGAAGGAAAAAGTGTGGCAGAAAACGCTGCACAACGAGAAGAGGTGACCGGAGCCTGAGGAAGATTGTAGAGAAAAGCCGATTCCAGACCTTGGGGGACCTGCGGTAGCAGTGGACTGAGTCTGGAGTAGAAACATCCAGAGCCACAGTGCACAGGCGTGTGCAGGAAAGGGGCTACAGGTGCTGCATTCCCCAGGTCAAGACACTGTTGAACCAGAAACAGCGGCAGAAGCGTCTGACCTGGGCTACAGAGAAGCAGCACTGGACTGTTGCTCAGTGGTACAAACTACTTTTTTCGGATGAAAGCAAATTTTGCATGTCATTCGGAAATCTAGGTGCCAGAGTCTGGAGGAAGACTGGGGAGCAGGAAATGCCAAAAGGCCAGAAGTCCAGTGTCAAGTACCCACAGTCAGTGATGGTCTGGGTAACCATGTCAGCTGCTGGTGTTGGTCCACTGTGTTTTATCAAGGGCACGGTCAATGCAGCAGCTATCAGGAGATTTTGGAGCACTTCATGCTTCCATCTGCTGAAAAGCTTTATGGAGATGAAGATTTCATTTTTCAACACTACCTGGCACCTGCTCACAGTGACAAAACCACTGGTTTACTGACCATGGTGTTGCTGTGCTCAGTTGGCCTGCCAACTCTGCTGACCTGAACCCCATAGAGAATCTGTGGGATATTGTGAAGCGAAAGTTGAGAGATGCAAGACCCAAAACTCTGGATGAGCTTAAGGCCATTGAAGCATCCTGGGCCTCCATAACACCTCAGCAGTGCCACAGGCTGATTGCTTCCATGCCACGCCGCATTGAAGGCTGCAAAAGGATTCCTGACCAAGTATTGAGTGCATAACTGAACATGATTATTTGAATGTTGACTTTTTTGATATTAAAACACATTTGTTTTATTGGTCGGATGAAACATGCAAATTTTTTGAGATGGGGATTTTGGGTTTTCAAGAGCTGTATGCCAAAATCATCAGTATTAAAACGACAAAAGACCTGAAATATTTCAGTTGGTGTGCAATGAATCTAAAATATGAGTTAAATTGTTCTCATTACATTATGGAAAATAATGAACTTTAACACAGATAAAATATGTATATAATATATATATTAGAGACGTGCCGATCAGGTTTTTTCCTCCCGATACCGATTCTGATCACCCATGAGGGCCGATCACCGATACCGATCACATAATATTTTTTTTAATCAAAAGCACTACCGATTACATTATGTGGAAAAAGGAACCATGAATTCACCTTAATTTAGACAAAAATGTGTTTTTAATAACTTTTTCCAAGAAAAAAACGGGCATTGTACAAATTGTATTGCTATCGGTAATACTATCTTTAACAGACTGAAAACATATGAAGGCTCTGAAGAGGCTAAATAATGCAAAGAGTCAAAATAAAACCTCTCAACATTGCCAAAAAATTCAAGTATAAAACTTAACATTCAAAGGCAAATACAGGATCCATTACAATAAACAATCCTGAGTTACTGAATGAAAACTTCCTGATAGCACTGCGGCTAGCTGATTACTGCTAGTTCTGATTGGCTGTTTCTAACTGAGCGGAGTAATTATGCAGAAAAGGGAGGAGGCAAAAGAGATTTTTTTTTTTTTTTTTTTTTTTTTTTTTTTTTTTTTAAAGAGATTATTTGTTTCATGTTAGGACAGCGAAAGTTTTAAAACGTATGTAAAATGTATTTTTTTAAGTTAGATGCTGCAGCTTTAAGCAGAGCAGAAGCGGCGCTCCGTCTGTAGCGCGTAGCAGCGGTTCAACAGCGAGAGCAGAACCAGCATCTTACATCGCGGTTCGAAGACATAAATCATTTTGCAGGTTATTTGTTTAGATTTCTGACCGTCCGGGTGACTGTTTGTAGCTGTGTGCTGCTTTACCTGCTGTCTGATCTTCCATATGTCTTTTTTTTTACTGCAGTGAGCCTCGATATAGCCAAACTCCTCAAGTATGGCATTGTTTTTATGCCATGTTAGATTTGCCGTGTTGATGCATTTTGACGTGCTTCAGCCCACGTACTTCAATTTTCCGCCACAACACGCAAACTTCCCCATTTACTCAGTGTGTTATAGTTCCACATCGCTTAGGATTTGTTGCTGCGCGCTTGCGCAGTGTGAAGGAAAGAGGAGACCAGCTGCACAGGCAGGCTGCGAAATGAGATGCAGGGGATCGGTTTGTGTGATCGGCAACAAGAGACCGTGATCGGCGATCACCGATCATATACTTTTTCACGGAAATCGGCCGATTATGATTGGTGGCTGATCGATCGGCACAGCTCTAATACATATACATATATATATATATGCGTGTATGTATGCCATTTTATCGTTTTAGAAATTAGAATACAAATCTATGGAAATTGGGTGGAAGAGAACTCCATCAAGAAATGTTATACAAAAGTTTATCTCCATAATTACTGTAAAATAGCCAACTATTTTACAAATTAACACATTTGGAGTACAAAATGATTAAACAAACATGAAATGTAAGCAGGTGAAGATGAACAATCAAGATATCTAAAATGGTAGGTTGTCTACCAAGTAGATCATTCTTTTGCTTTCAAGACCCAAAATGACAACTGAAAAATAGTCCTATGGTTTTTGAGGTTAACTGTCAAAAATAACAAAAACGATGCAATACTAGACAAGGTAAGCAAATACATGTTTTGTCAGGCAAGAGGTAGTCAACCACTTTTAATTGGTTGCATGGATGGGCACCACTTCTCAGTTATGTTGTGGAGCAACCTTCGTCTTAAGAACTAAAGAAACATAGAGAGAACTTCAAGAAAATTGAGACAAACAATTCAACGGCAATGATGACCCCCCACAACCAGCCTGACATTTGGCAATATAGAAATGTACATAAAAACCTGCTCATTCTTATTGGGGGTGAATCAAAAGAGAATCAAGCAAACTAGATCTCTGTATAAAGTCTGTATACAGTGTTGAAAAGCCAGAAAAGGTATTGAATTAGATTTTTAACACTTTTAAAATCTAGTCAGAAAAAATAGCTTTGAGCTTCTATCTAAGACTTAAGATTTCTAGAAAATATTTTTATGAACATGTTCACGTGATGAAATGTACATTTAGATACAGTTTTATTTATTTATTAAGTGCTGTGGCTGGGGGCCATAAGCTGCCCCTGGACAGATTTTTATGCCAACAGGAGATTAAGAATGATACAAATATGGTCAACAGCACAGGTGTTTGATGCATATGGAGGCTTTTCTGAAATTGCTAAATTATTACAGACAAATTGATTGGCAGCCCACCAAGGATTTGTATTTTAATCACCATGCTTTAATTTTACAGTAAATAGGACCACATGTTCCTTGTGGGATTTACTCGACAGCAAACTTTGATGCATCTATGTTGTTTTTTTATTTATTTATTTATTTAAACTTGGCTAAATACAGCAAATGTTTTTCAAAGAGTGTGTGACCCAAATCCTGCTATTACTGAGTATATGATTTCCCCCCCCCCCCCTTCCTTTTTGTTTCCTGTGAGTGAAGCCTAAAATAATAAGCAAAGCGTGGCTGCTTTCCTTTTAATGAGGCAAACAAGAAAATCCCTTCTTTTTCAGTAACCTGCATGTGGAACAGTATAGAATCTTAAAATGGAGACTGTGTCAGTATTAAAATTCAAACTTAACAGCAACCACCCATTTTGTTGCATGTGTGGCTACTTTCTTGTTTCAGGACATCTATAAGGGGCTAGTTTTGTGTGACTCGCTCTTAAGCCATTGTGGGTACATTAGAAAGTGGTCTGTAACAGTGAATAACAACTGCTTCCCAGTGTGTCCTGTTGTCTTGAGATATTCTAGCGTGAATCTCTCCATCAAAAGTTAACATTGCAAATTGTCAAATGAAAATAGAGACTTTGGAATAGAAAGTCTTCTGTACTCTATATATAAACAAAATTCAACTTCCTCTCATGCCTCGTTGTTCTAGTTTTCGTATGTCTAGCTGGATTCATTTATTTTTTTGTGCCTATTTATGCAGGCCATCTTAACTTCCACTCACGTGTGAATGTGTAGACACAACTCATTACAGAGGCTGCGGGAAGTGGTGCATATAAAACTGAATATTATTCTTGTCCTGTTACACCGCATTGACTTTTGCCTATCCACCATCATGTTTATTCTGGCTGGTTACTCTTGTTGTAATGAATGCGTAAAGGTGTGGGGACAGAGTGACATGGTACGGAAGGGTGTGTCTCATTCGAAGAGAGGCCACCGGCACCCATCATGCCCTGTGGTCATTACTCGCATTGGTTAAATCCGCTTCCTTTCAGCATTAAATGAACTCCTTGTCAAGTGCTGACACAAGAGGTTAGGCAATTTGTCAGAATTTAATCACATTCTAATAAACAACTGTGCTAATCTTATCAAAACTGATAACGTACAAATGGGTTGCTCTGTGGTCAATCTCCTGGGAAATAGCTTTGTCTTCTTGAACATTCATTTGTGGAAACCTTTGTCCAGTGCAAATCAAAGTTTTAATTAAGTGTGTGGCTTGTTGTCTCCCAGTAAAGGTCTTGTCTGTCTGTTAATTGTCTTGGAACGTGTGCGGCGTATTTTATTTAATATGTGCATATACAGAGATGCAACACAGTCTGACGTTATTCAATGTCAGTCTTATTTAGGCCATTTCTCTCTTTCTTATGGACAAATGGTTCAGACTGATTTACTTTGAAGACATGGAATTGACTCCCCACCCTCAAACATTTTAATAGCTTTACTTTTTGTTTGGGAAATTTTGCGTCTTTGCAGCCACAGTTATAACAGCTTGGTAAGATTCTTCTTCACATATAATAGTGGTATGAGGTTTTCCACGTTCTCTTAAGCCACTCCTGTAGAATAATTTATCATCAGCTGTTCATGCTGCCTAATCCCAAAATGAGGCCATTTGTTAATTCTTTGCTGCATGCACAGCCAATATGTTAGTGGTCAGGATTTGATTGATACAATATGTTCCAAGCTTCAGCTAAACCCCATAATGCTTTTGCACACACATCTGTCTTGCAACCCACCACATTATGACCACACGCTTACTTTTCTTGTGTGTGTGTGTGTGTGTGTGTGTGTGTGTGTGTGTGTGTGTGTGTGTGTGTGTGTGTGTGTGTGTATATATATATATATATATATGTGTGTGTGTGTATGTATATACACACGTTGCAAGCAGTAAATGCAACATCATGCACTTTTATTGTTTTTGCTTTCTGAGAAGCAATAATTGGTACAGTTCTAAGCGCAAACATGCAGCCCATCCCTACATTTCCACTCCATAATAACTTGAAAAACATCTTCTACTGCCATTAAAAAGTCTTGCAAGACACGGTGAAAATGCCAGTAGAGGTTATCTCATCCCTGGTCAGCGAATGTTTTTCTGCCTCTTTGATTTTCGTGATGGTATTTTGACACAAATGATCAAGGGGAGGCACTAAATAGCTTTGAGTCTATGCTTTGGAGATCAAAAGAGCCCAATAATGTGACATTACAGGTTGCATTGAGGCACTTTTAGAGCCTGGCCCTCATGATCAGCCTCCTCTGAAAACATCAGCTCAGCTTGAAACCACAGGCATGGGGGCTCATGGTGACAAGCTAATAAACCTGCTGGCTGCTTTCCTTGAAGACTTGTCTTTAGCCTTTTTAGTATTAACCTCCAAATAAAAGATCAAGTAATGTAACACCTACTTTGTCATCTAATTTAGGCAAAGCATTTATTTTAATGTCTTCCACACTTCACCCTATCAAAATGGAACGGTCTGTGCTCTTGCAGATTATTTTAAGATTCTGAATAATTTGAAAGTAAAGGCTTTTCCTCTTATTTAAACAGTCCTAAGTTTTTGTTGGAGGAAAGTGAATGATTTATGGTTACATATTCCTCCCCTCAGGACTTCAGGAATGAGGTTTAACTTTTTGTCCTGCTGAAAATGCCTGAGATGGCACAGTGACAACCCCATGGCACTGCAGTGATGGATGTACAGAGCACAGGAGCATTTTCTAAAATTAGCATTATCACCTCTGTTGGACTTTGGCCAGAGCCTCGAGGTTTTACGGGCCTTAAAATGTTTTACTTATTCTATATAAGCTGCTGTGGAGTCAATTTTCATTTATTCCTGAGATTAAACGTCACATAATGCTGACCTGGAATAGTTGACATTACATTTCGTGTCTTGTTTTTGTATTTTTGTCTGAATAAGAAAATTTGTAGATACATCTTGGATAAATGTTGATTGAAGTAATGTAATTTAGATGAGTGAAGGGAAACTAACAGAACTAAACTAACAGAACACTAAACGTGTTTTTACTCAGTCAAGTCTGTTCAACGTACGTTTTAAGTGTCTTGGAAAAATAGAGATGTAGCCACATATTGGCTGGCGACTACATTTTTAGTTTGATTGGCCTAGAGTTGTGACTTACTAGTTAGAAACTAACGGCCCTTTTGCACTGCTGATCCGAGCCCGGGTTCAAATCCGGGTCAAGAATTTTTGCTTTAGTTCTTAGTCTTATCCCACCCAGCAGATGACATACATCCTGAAACTGTGATGCTAGTTGCATGAATGACCCATTTAACATACTAAAGACTGTTCATAGGACACTATGATTTCTGTGATGCAGACAACGCAGATGAAATGGTGCAATTTAAACAAAATGCACGATGGAGTCCACAATAAAAAGTGGAATTTCACAGAATTTGCTGATATTTCAGAACAGGTAAAGCTTTACAGCATCTACCAGTCGTTACTTAATTAGCGGACATTTGGGTGTACTTGGCTCTCCTCTCCACACAGAGAGAAAAAACGGTAAGCCATGGCAAAAGAAAAAAGAACATGAGCTTTACACCGAAAGACTGACAGTGATTACTTCAGTGGAGATATCTTTGACCGATGTAAGAAATATAAATGAACAATGTCCCGATTAATATGGAAGTGCACGGTTTACACTTTGCACAATTTTTTTTGTATGACATATATTTGTGTCTTGAGTTCAACTGTTTAAAAATGTTGATCTTCAGATTTGCTCATGATTTTTCAGTTCTTTAAAACAGTGACAGTCAAATGATCGTGAACAACTTGTAAAACCATTTAAAGTTTCTCCTGATTCATAGCAGCTTGAATAATGGAAAACATAGACCTCTGCCTATTGATTTGTTACACTGTTTTAATTCATGCCAATAAATGTGGTTAGAATGGGGGGGGAAGTGAAATTCAGAAAAATAAAAATGGAGAAAGGGAATTGTGGGGCGGAATAAAAGATTTCATAGGGCTCAAAGTATAGGAGACTTTAACGGGCACTAGACCAGGAGCCAACATCTTCCTGAATCCCACCGTGGACGTGACTAAACACTGGTCTACAGATACTACTCTTGAAATACAGAAACAATTTAAAATGTATGCACTTATTATACCTAATAAGTTCTAGTTTTGTTTTCTTTTTGTTGTTTTTTTTTAAGATTTTTTGGCTCTAGTGGCCTTTATTTGATAGCTAGTTAGTTGACAGGAAAGTGGGTAATGAGAGAAGGGGGAAGACATGCAGCAAAGGTCGCCAGGGCCGGGAATCGAACCTGCGACAACTGTGTCGAGGACTAAGGCCTTCATATGTGGGTTGTGCTTAACCCCTGTGCCACCACAGCACACCAAGTTCTAGTTTTTAATCCTAAATCATCTCTGGCCGTTGACCTCTCATATAAGTCTTGTTTATACCATCCATTTTATGTTGACAAATTCAAATTTAAAAACTAGAACTATTTTTGGTTGAATGAATAAAGAAGGTTGAAATATTAAAAAGCATAACGGATTGTGGAAATAAAATAGAACCATGTGAATTTTGATTATGCTGTGTAGTACTGTATTAGAAGGCTATTCTAAACTCGTATGCTGTATAATAGATTTTTACCTAGTTAGTGCAGTTAGGTAACGGTATAAATATGTACGCGCATGTGCATTCATGACTTAAAGAAGTAAAAATGACTATCATAGTTGTTAAGCGGTTGACATCTTGGCATTGTGATCATTATGCTTCTCTAAAGCCTCTCCATCAAGTCGCTGGTCTCAATAACCCGCAGAACAAATTCCTGGTAGCTATGCACTGATAACTGCAGAAGGATGTAGCTTAGCCTTATCAGTTCTTGGCTCCAGTGGCATGTTAATCCACACAATGCCCGACTGTCTGCGTGATGGAAAACACAGAATCATTTTGTTTACTCAACAAAGCCCTTAAATGATTGTTTCTCCTAGTGTTTATATACACTATAAACCAAAAGAGGCTGCTAATTTTCAAATGACAAATGCTGCTTATTAAAAAAATAAAAAATCACAGTTTCTGTTAAGCGAGCCCTGTTTTACAACAGGAATGAAATGTACTTGGAAACTACTTGTATGGGAAGATTATAGTGGTCAAATTTAAAAGGATAGCTTTTTCTAGCATTTAGGATGGCCTAGTAAAGATGTGTAGCAAATGTAAGGAACGATTTGAGAAAAAGCATTTGGTAAAATTAGACGATTTTAACTCAGAACAACTGTGTACTTTTTTAGATGTCATTTGAAAAAAGTATCAGTCAAGCAAATTAGGAATGTTTGTTTATCCTGAGAGTCAGTTTGTTGTACTATTAAAGCATAAAAATCTGTACTTGGTATAAAACATACATTTCTTATTCATGGCCTTATTCTCCCTGGTTTGGATAATCATATGTGTTTTGTGATAAAGCAGTATAGTACCAATATGTTTCTAAAAGCCTTTCCAGAATTCACCAGATCTTTCAGCATTAGGAGGGAAACGACGTGCTTGAAGATTGGTCACTACAATCAAGCTAGGAAAATGAACTTCCTGCTTGTTATATTTTTTTAAGCACTGCTATTCTGCTTCAGCTATCTTAATTGGTAGCAGCATTGCACAAAGAAAAATTTTTTTTTCATGCAAATTCCCCTGAATATTGAATATCATTCTATGAATGCATGCACTTGAAGGGCCCTGCCTTCAAGTGTTTAGACTGGCAAAATTAACTATCATCTTTCTCGTAGTAAAGCTTGGACTACAAACTGTTTACTGGCTCTGAAGAATGTTATTTATTGAAAACGCGACCATACCTTCATCATAGCTTTTAATGCCAGAATTCTTCATAAGAGAGGCATATTCAGTCACTCCAGTATTTTTCTGATGGAATGATCTTACAAACAAAGCATACTTGAAGCGCTTTTAGAAAAACGTCTCTAATTAAGAGGAATAGGAAAAATTATGTTACACAATGGTCTTATTTACCAGCCCTAAAGCTGTAAAATATGGTTTCATAATGATAGCTTTAAAAAAAAACAAAAAAAACACCAGGCTGAAAAAAGAACATATGCATGAGCAATTACGCATAGCAAGCAGCAATCTTGCTTTGTGTTCCATTAGCACATTGTGCTTTTAGCAGTTCAAGCAATAATTGGCCGATTACAGAATATGCTGTTGGGGATATTTTTTTGTGGTTTGCACTAAAAGTCTGTGCATAGCTAGAGAATGCTGACCTTAATTTGCTGTGTTCTCCCCAGTTCAGGACCAGCTTAGAATTTCATATCACAGCAGTATGAATTGAGATAGCACAGAGCAAGCTCCATTGGGGCTCAACAGGATTGAATAAACAGTGGTGCTTTCTTTGGATGTCATTCAGTGTGAGCCTTTGCTTCATATTTCGTTGTATCACTGCCAGGTTCAGACTGGCTCTACTAACCCTGGTCAAATTCATTTGTGAATTATGCATTCGGTCCAGGAGTGTAGAGCGATTTGCTAGGGTTAGGTCAGGAGATTGACACTGGAGTATTTGCACTGGTACACGTATATCTGCAGCTGCTGATGAAACACCTAGGCTGGGTATTTCTCAACTGTCAGTGACCTCACTTCTCAGATGAAATGATGGCATACTGGGATGATCTCACATGAGAGGTTTCAGTCTTGTCGCATTAACAGCACATTAGTGGAAGTTCAGTATGCTGGCTTCCAGCGAGTGCAGTTGGCAGGCAGGAATTAAAGATGAGATTCTGGAACATTTTCTTTGCCTCTGTGGAGCCGAAGAGTTCACATTCTGTGCCCCAAATTAAATGTCTTGCCCTCTCCTTTTCTCTGCAAACTATTTGTGTCTGTCTGAGTTAGAGTTATCACGTGATGTGCGGACAATAGAGAGGCACTCTTGGACCATGGAGAGGTTACAGGGGGTTTTTGTGTTGTCCAGCAAGGGAGGGCTTTGGAGGGGGGTGCGTCCAAGCTGTGAATGGGATCATTGAGTTGGAGGTAATTTTGGGCTCTGGTTCAGGGCATTAGTTGGACAGTCCTTTCTGCTGACGTGCTCGTTTCCCCCTCTTGCTCCCCCCCTTTTTTTTTTCTACACCCAACCCCCAGCTCTTCTCTGTGCTGCATCGGCATTTCTGCCCAAATCGACCCTTTATCGTTCTGCCCATGGTGACATGTGTAACAGGGTGTGGCAACCAAGATCCCTTCTCACATTTTACCTTAGTGAGCCTATTTATCTGGAGATGGATAACCTGCAGCTGAATCATTCATTTGGCATTGGTGTGGCTTTTTAAGCCACCAGAGCCCAAGGGATGAGTAATTGCATGCGGGACATTTCTATACATTATCATTGTAGCTTTTGCTGTTAATGTTGGCTATAGAACAGCCTCTTAAAAGCAAGTAAACTGAACACACTGTCAAAATCTAGTTAAAACTACAAGAACAGAATGAGGCCATTTTTTTTGGTTGACCTATTTAAGACCGATGGACATATGTTGTTGTTTAAATATTTAGCTTTTGATCACCATGGCAACAGAAAATTAAAATTTATGTTCTTCCTTATAGAAATGCATTGTGATATTGACTGATGAGTGAAATTAGCTAATTCGGCCCATGTCTGGTAAGCCGGAAAACTAAAGAGTTTTATTTTCCAATCAGTTAATGCACAGTACTTAAAATAGTACTGTTTGCAGTAACTGCAACACTCCTCAGTGGAAGGTGGCGGTGAAGGAACATGGAGTGTTGGAAATCTTTGAGTTTAATTATCTATATTTCCATTGGAAGATGGATGAATACCATTTTCAGAATGCTATCTATGCAGATTTCTTTCTGTTTGTTTTGTTTTAGAAAAAACTTCTGTCACACAAAGTGATTTTTTTTCCTTTGCTCCTCTTATAAAAAATTAATTACCAGTCAAAGCAAGTAGGCTAGAACAAACAAGTTATATTCTGTTCTGTATTTTCTTGTATTAAAAATGAATCAATTAAAATCCAAGGAGGCAGTTCAATGTTTTTTGCCATTTGTAACTATTTGATTTCAATGCGTTTCATTATTTTTTGGGGGATGTTAATGTATAATTGCCAGCCTCACTTTTTTTTTTTTTTTTTGCAGTAAACTCTTTTCTTAAAGACTCAGTCAAAATTGTCTAAGACTCTGCCCACTTTGAGAATTGTGAAGTTTTCTAAATTTTCTGACAGCCTTCTGCTGCATTGTGAGTTATTTTGACAGTCCCTTACTCTGTATTCTACTTCCGTCTGAGTATCTGCTGCTGACTTGAGATGGCTGGTGATTGCCTGAGGGCTTTGAGCTTTCAGGCACCTGGTTTAAAAGCCAAACCATCGGAAAGAGAGAGTCATTTATCTGATGTCAGCATTGCCGAGTTCAAAGGGGAGAGGGAAAAAAAAGCTAATTGGTCAAGGGTAATTGAACTGAAATAGGCAGTAAGGAGACGCCCGGTATTATAGACTAAAATAAAAATGCTGCCACCCTGCATTTCCATTGTCAAAAGTTTAGCTTTATTAAATTTATTCTGTGTGCAGTAAGGCAATGTTTTGGCTGAATGGCAGTTTTGTGTAACCTGCAGGTTGTTATTCAGCAAATACTTTAAGATTACCCACATCATTGAAAAATGTAATACTTCCAGGATGTGGTGTACTTGTGGTTTTCTTCTGACTCCAAACTGGTCAGCTGTATCTTTTCCTGGAGCTCAGAGAAACTTTATGCTCTCAAAGCGCAGATGATTCTCTGTAGACATCACTGGGTCCCGAAGGTATTGGCCCTAAGAAGATTATGCGCCCACATTCACCGCTGTTTTTCTTTTTTGGTTTTGTTTTGTTAAGTAGTTTCACATCTGTTTAATAATTCATGACAGCTTCAGTGTAGTCTTGATATAAATGATATATGGTCATGTTATAATCTTTCTAAGCAACGCAACAAAACATTTCCGTACATGTAAATGAAGCTCTTTGCTGCTGAGGTGTTTGTGTGTGTTGGATGCTGTGTGTGTATGTACATGGCGTGTGTTGCACTGTCACTCAGTCGTAACATGAAACAACGTTGTACCCCTGTTGCCGTGGCACCTGTGGGACACGAGCCCCCCATGAGCCACCTGTCTTCTATTATTGGATGTGTGCTCCCCAAGCTTTGGATTTTTGTGTGCTCTTTATGAAATAAACATCAAACTCCAATCTTGTATCTCGAAGAGTTGAGGATCGTAGTCGTCCCTGTATGTCACAGGGGACAAAACTAGCATCCGATGGCCTTTGCTGAAGCAAAAAAGAAAAAAAAAAAGAAAACCTGAAACCTTTTCAGCATTTCATATGTTAAAATATTCAAATTTGTTTTTTGTTTTTTTTTACAAAGCTTAAGACTGCAAGGCTTTCAGCGTTGTCCACATCATGTTTTAAATGTACTGTTTTGAGGGGGGGTTTGTATACATTTAATAGACCTTAAACAGCACACTCCCTGTTTTACCTTAACTTTGTTCTCCTCTGTTTTTCCTCCACTTCACCTGTTTGGATCTGTACCTTTGGGCAACAGCTTGAAGTGAATAATGTATAAGCAAGAAGAAGAATCAGAAAACCTTTGTGGGCTTTCTGTCTCACTGACTCTCTTTCAGTCCTTTTGTCTATATTCCCAGCTTCTCCCTCTGTTTGTCTAATTTTAAACCAAAATCCTTGTGCTGCTTTCTCTTGCAGTGAAGTTTGTCAGCTGTGGCAGAGGTGGTCTGGTGCGGTTTGAATGCAGCAATCCATCTGACTTTCGGATAGAGGACAACGGAGTAGTTTACGCTGCAAGGACTCTTCAGCGCACTCCAGCCCCTGCTTCGCCCTTGCTGATCAAGGCTGTAGACACCACCACTCAGCAACAATGGGTGACACAAGTCAAAATGATGCCTCCCACACAGGTGAATAATCTTAGCTTCTCTGTAATGCTCTGTCACTTGTTTTCTGTGCCTGATATTAAAGACCTGGAAATGCAAAACGATCATTTCTGCTCTTACAGCAAATAAATAATGCATTTTACGCCTCCTGTACATTCACAGATGACTGCTTCCCTGAATTGCAGCAGGTGTTCCATGAGACAGGATAGATGCTTGCTTAATTAGAATTGAATGTGTCAATTTACCAGAAGCACAAATGTTATATCAGCATGGTCAGTGAAGGGTAAGATCAGATGCAGAAAAGCTTTAAGTAAAGTTTAACTCTGAGGTCACAGCTTTGTATTCCAGAGGAGGGCACGCCTCTTTTTAAGCAGCGCAATATGGGAAGCATCTGTGTGAGCTGGAGAAAGCTGCTCATCTGTTAGTTTCTGTGACCATGTGTTCCGCATGTCAGCATTGTATTTGGCAGAGGATGAGTGGAATTTGACAAGGAAAAAAAAATAAAAGCCCAGCACATGTCATGTCTGTCTGCGCTGAAGCTTGGAAGGAAAGCTGCAGCTGAAGGCCGGCTCCGTTCCAGACATTTAACCTCTCTTAAAGATGGTGGATATCTGAATATGCCTATTTAACAATCTCTGCTGCTTATAGAAGCAATGATGGACATAAAAGTACAGCCATAATGTTTTCATTTGTGTGTTACTGTATTCGTACTCCTAAGAGTTAGCATTAAGTTGCATAAGGAAGTAATTATTGCTGTAAGATTTCAGACTGCACCGATTACAATTTTCTGGCCAACTGCCGATTACCAATCTTTTAAAAAGCCTGACCTGCCAATTCAGATTTTGGCTGATGCCAATTTCTTTTGGTTGTTAAATATAGCAAGAAAGTCGCTGAGTTGGTAACAGTGGAGTTATTATTGTTAATTACAGACCTGCAGACACGACCTAGCGGGCAGGTCTGTCAGTCAAACCTCTAAGGGGAGAGCAGAAGAGGACAGTGGTTGATTTTTAAACCTTTATTGAAGTAGATAAGATCCGCGGTTAATATCTGCTTCACATGTAAGTATCAGTTGATCACTGATCTCCCAAAATTAAGAAAATCTGCGCCAATAAATCATCTGGACAATAAATCAGTGCACCTCTAATTAGGTTCTAAATTATTGGCCATGTGGTGTCTTAACAATCTTGCTTGCTTTTAAAACTTCCAATATGCTTTTCCTTAAAGCACATCAAAAGTTGTGCTTAAAGGAACAACTTATACACATTTCTATAAGCTAAGCTGCTTATAAAAATGTGTATGTTTGAACTGTAATAAAATCGTCTCCAAAAATGGGTGTCAAATTTACATTGATTTAAAAAATTAAAGAAAACACTGATAGTTTGTTTTAGTGTTGTAGACACAAGTCTGCTGGATGAAAAATGAAACTGGTTCAGGTTGGGATTTTATCCCATTAGTTATGAAAAGGATTTACTTTATGCATTCCTATTGGTAAGTGTCATGTTAGTGAAATGTGAATTTCTGCCTCAGTAAAGCCATCACTGGCTGATGCAAATTTGTGGTTTTCTTTGAAGTCCGACTGCTGATGCCGATTTCAGACAGATTTGATTTGTATATACACTTTTTTTTCCCCTAATGACTGCGAAATGGAAAATATGCTCCATCTTCTTTTAATAGAGGTTGTATGTAGCTTTGAGTGAAACTTGAAATTACGGAGCTCTAAGATAATTTCAAATGTTCTATCTGAATTCATTTAACTCACAAAGGCATGGTGGTATGGGTATGAGCTTTTAGCTGGTGAATTTTTCAGAGTTCGTAGTTTTTAATACATAAATGAAAAGGAAATTCTGATGTTTCATTATTTCATCCACCAGACTGCAACTGGGACCAATTAAGGGACATTTGACCATTTCTTTATTTTCATCTAGTCCCGTCTCTACATTAATTAATTGTTTTATGCCAGAGACAAGTTCTGAATTTTGCCTACAATTTAAAATGTCACTGTTGTTGCATGTGGTAACTGACTTTGTGGTAGTCTATATCTTTGAATATACCCTGATTAATAATGAAATTGGGGTCTAACTTTTCCCTCTCTCCCATTTTTCATTCCATTCATTCCATTTTTGAGGTCATAAGCAGTTATTCTCCTCAATAATCACCCCACACACTTCCAAACTCTATTATTGTCATAAATCATCACATCTTTTAATCATATCGGCAATTGCATTTTTTTTAATAACGCAATTAATGTGCCAGCCTTGGGAAACATTTTAATCAATGGCAACCAAACAATATCCTCATTAATATGAGTGCATACCTCCTTGCCCTCTATCTCATCGCTATTTAAACTTTAGTTCTACCACACTGAGAAAACGGGCTGGGTTAGGAAATGGAAGACAATTTTTTTTCCCCTCCCTTTTCTTAAAGGGCAAAAACACACGCACACACACATAATCCTTCCTACACACTCACAAACATTCAGGCCATCACTCAGCCCAACACTCTCTGGGAGTCTGAAGTAGACTTTTAATCTGAAGATGGAGAATGCGGGCTAAGTGTGGATGGGTGCAGACCTCCAGTGCGCCAGAGATGGATCTGTTGTGCGTTGGGCCGAACACATCCTCCACGCCATTCATCATTCCAGATGCAAGTTCCAAATAATTACTGGTCTCACTTGCAGCCATTTTAATAGGGTAATAGATATTTCGGAGGCATGCTCCTTCGCTATCTGTCCGCATGCCTTCTCTGCATTTTCAGCGTGTGAAAGCAGCATAATCGGATTTCAAACATGATTAGTGGAAGCTCTGTGACATCTCCCCAGATGTTAGAGGAGGGGGAGTGTGGGACGTGACTCATGTTATAAGGTGAAAAAGTGGTAATTAATTTCCGTGTTTGCACAAGGCGCTTCGTTGGAGTTTGGAATACTTGACTACCTAACAAGCTGTCAGTGTTCAGATATTAAGATGATGCAGAGGAAGGTTGCTCAAAGGGAGTGACAGTTTGTCAATGTTAATAGATAAGATGTTGTTTTTCAGACTTTATGTATTGACTTTGTTTTTTAATGTTAATAGATTGCTCTTTTTCAGACTTTATACATTAACTTTCTTGTTTTTGTTTTCTGTCCCATCTTATTCAATTCAAGGGTATTAAAACTTTTTTGTTGTTGTTCTGGCAGTGTTAGTCCCTGGAGCAGCATAGGCAATTTGAGCTATGTGCGTGCATAGTGTCTGGCTTTCAAGTACCACCCTCCTTTGTTTCAAATCTTTTTCATTACTGCTGAGGGAGGATGGCAGATCCATTATGGAAGCTGGTATATCTGTGTGGGTGTGTTTTATCAGCACATAAGAAGAGATCTTAACAATCCAGTGTCAGGCTACAGAAGCAATTTCAATGTATACCCTCACATGTGTGCCGTTTTTAATTTAAGACTTCAAAGAAAACCAGAACAGATGGTCTTATTTGATTAAATGAGGATTAATAATAACTACCGAATAACTCTTAAAACAAGCCTGTTTGTTGCCAAGATGCTTACTTTAGTTATTAGCTTTTCCAGAACGGATCAATATCTTTGAGGTCAAGATGTTTTTTTCAGAAAAATTTGAATTTGTAGTTTTAATCTTCAAGTGGCATGTTGACATTTTGCTCTGTAATTTTTTGTTGTTGTTTTTTACCTGTATGGAGTTAGCATTTAAGTTTTGCTATCAACCTAAAACGCCAAAAAAAACAACAATAAAAAAACTGGATGATAAATGTTACAATGGCATCATTAGCTATATTAATCAGGGTTTTGTGGTCAAGAGAGGAGGCTGCCAAAACACCATGTGTGGAAGAAAGCAGTATGGAGAGATGCATTTGAAACTGTTGTGCATCTTATATTTCTAACTGCAAATATGTGTATTTGCAATTATGGTACATTGGGCTACATATAAGAGTACCCAAAACACATTTTGGTGCAGGTTTTCGCAAGGCAATCTTATTTGGAAGAATTTGGAGCTAGTAAATATCTAGAGCCAGGACTTAAGGCACACTGAGTTTAGCTTTATCTGCAACTTCTCAAAACAGAGAAGGACAGAAAATTCCCAATGAAAACGAACGTGGACTAGAGTTAACCAGCTGCCAAGATAGTGGCTATTTGATCCATTTACCTCTAAGGTCAAATTAAAGAATGGCTTTGTAGCCTACTTAATCCTTTTCCAAGTTTGAAAGGAAGTGTGATTTGCTTACAAGTTCGCCAATAATAGTTAAGCCAACTACTATTAGAATATATAAGCTAATGATTTTTTGTGCGTTTTAAGTTCAAACACAACATTCAAAATGATTGTGCATGTGAAAGATTTAAAAAGATCACAATCATCAAGACTGCTAATGTTCTGGATTTACTGTGGTTTTAAGGTAATGGTTGGTGATTCCAACTTCAGGGGACATTTCTATAAATTTTACCATCATTATTTAAGTAAAAACTCAGCTTTCAAATAAAATGAGATTCATAGTCTTCCAACCACTCATTCAGGGCTTGTGAACAAGAACATTTTGTATCCTTTTTTTTTTCTTGTTTTTTCTTTTTTTTTTTTTTTTTACAACCATCACCTCACCGTGAAAAGGTTATGGTGTTGTTGTGCTACAGTTTTAAAATGTCTTTTAGTCTGGTGGTACGTGGAACTTAAATTGCATTGCAATTCTAGTTTGAGAACAACGGCTCCCTTAAATCACTTCTAAGCTTTCAAAAGATGTGCAGCTACATGTTCTACACCCCAAAAAGGCAATACAGATGGTTCTTTCTAGTATCTGCTGTCTGTCTCCCTGTTCAGAAGTGGCAATCCAGATGAGCAGACGGCATGTCCTCTACAAAGTAATGTCCTTAATCAGCTTCTTACTTTTTGTTCTGCTTCTAACTTTATTTAAATGCCTCACTGATTGTGAAAGTGGTTGACTTTCTCCAATAACACTGAAAGGTGTGTTCACTGCTCTTCAAAAAGAATACAGGATGTTTGAGTTTGTATGTGGAAAGTTAAGCTGAAAACCTGAAAACCTATTCCGTTTTTCAACTGATTCCTTGTTGCATTAATTTTCTTTTGCCAACTTTTTCTCAGATCTAAAGCATAAAAATTACTGTTTGTTGTGATTGGAACATGAATGTGTATATCTTATAATGTTTTATCAGACCACAAATGTCATATTGGTATTAGAAGTGGCATTAGTCACTGGATTACCAAAGTCTTTAGGAATTCCTTGGTCAGCTGTGAAAATGTTGTTGAACTATTTTTGTCTGTTGCCACAACCCACAGATCGGCACTGCCAGCCTCATAGCTTTTCCTCCTGGCTGTTTAAAATGTCTGTACTCACACTCCACTGCATATGTATGATCACTAAATCATTTCCTTTTGACAGGTCCAGGAACTCGCCGTCCCTCCAGTCATGTCCAAAAATTTCGAGGAAATAGTTTTTCCACCACAAAATGCGGACAGCACTCTGAAACGCATAAAGAGAGACTGGGTCATCCCTCCAATCAATGTTCCTGAGAACTCCAGAGGCCCATTCCCGCAGGACCTTGTCATGGTAATGTATTTGACTCAACCAGATGCATGCACACAGACACCAGTCTCTCAGCTGTAATTTTTTGATACGTCAACTTTGCAGGTTGCATAGACTCTTTCTTACAGGACATTTCTGAAGTTTGTCATCTTTTTGTTTGTATCATCTTTTGGTGCACAGAGCAGTCTGCACTGGTGAAGTATTGCATTATTTAGAAGCATTTATAATCTGAAGAGCTCAAAATGATAATTGTTGTTGGCTGACTGTTGTGATCTTGAAGTTCTCTTTTCCACATCTCAAGGACAGGTTCAGGCCAATTTCTTATCAACCATTCAGTCCTCCGTGTTAGCTGTTGCACAAACAACTCTGACAGCTTAGGAGCAGAGTCCTTTTTCTAGCAGTGTACTTTGTACACAGTGCAAAAATCCTGAGATTGCCATATGTAAGTTTTTATTTTTAATCCGGCTGTATGTGAAGGAGGTTTCTGGGCTGGAGTTGCTGATAACAGGAAGAGGAAAGGGTTTGCTCAGCTTGGCTCAAGAGGGTGGGCACACAAGGTCTCAGCTTACATGGAAAACAGGGTAGAAAGTCCAATCATGACAGAACTTCAATACTATGTAGGAACTCATTTCAGAGAAATAAAAATATGAATTTCCTTTGTCCCAAAGTGGGAACAGTCTGATGAAAGAACAGCAAAGTGACAGCTGTGTAGAATAATTGTAAAAAAAAAAGAAATTACACTTATATTTTTAAATGTGTATTTGTGCATAAAAAAGACTATTTACAGCATTTGACAAAAAAAATTGCAAATACCAGCAGGGATGCAAACACTTCAGTTTTTTGTTTTTTTTGGGGAGTGGTGAACTATTTTTGTTAGTCCAACAGCTGCTGGGAACAAGGATCTCCAGTAACACTCTCTCGTGCACTTAGGATTCAGCAGTCCGTTATTGGAGGAACTCTCCAGTTCATGCATGTTTGTTCTCAAACAGCAATTAGCTTTAGACTGACCTAGTATGGAAACTATTTCTCTAAAAGGGATTTTATTTGGGATTTAATGCAATGTTAACAAGGGTTCTAATGCATCCCAGATACTTCTGTAATTATCAGTTTCCAGGTCTGAGAAAGTATGGGGGGAGAAAAAAAAAGAGTAGAAACATATCTCAGCTTCAGTTTTTTTTTTCTTTCCTATTTTAAAACTTGATACAATTTGTTGATGCTCAACAAATTCAGCTGATTTTGATTTATATTGAAATACCATGGTTCATCTTGATTTGATACATCACAACTATTTGACCCTGGCAAAATTCAGTCACACACACACACACACACACAAAACTGATGAAGACTGTTTCTCAAGGTTTTTATTGTGCTTTATGCTATTCAGCTTGGGGTGAATAAGGACGAACCTGGGATTTTAAACTGGGTCTGGTTCAAACAAACAAATCGCTAAAACAGTTGTTACCCTAAAGGCTGTTGGCAAAAGGCGCTTTTCCACTGGCACGTCGTGCACTAACCGGTTGGTGTGCTTTTTAGTTTCACCCCAGGTAGCGAGCTTTTCCATTATAATGTCTGTTCCTCATTATTGTGGGCGGGACATGAGCAGTAGCAGCGTCAGCAATTGAGAACCTCGAGGTTGTGGTTCTGTTGAACTTGAATAAAACCAGATACTTCATTTTGTATTGGAGAAATGTATCGCTGGCTCAAACATAATGATAAAGACTCAGATCAGCAGATTATTTTGCTACACATATAAATACAATCACATTCTTGTACTTATTTGATGTTTTTTTTTTTTTTTTAATGTGCAACATTTTGGATCTACACAATGCAGTCAAAGATGTAAACCAGTAGCCATGCCTGAACTGTGATTTATTTTTTTATTTTATTAAATTTTTTTTTTATCCAAATGAAAAATAAAATTAACATCACAAGCTAATATTATGTAGTTCCGGTGTTTCACGTTGTTGGCGGGAAAGCTGCCCACTGCTGCACCGTTTGTTTCTCCTTCATCACTATCCGTTCTTCAAAGCAAAGTGCTATTAGCAGCGCTGCTACATCATGGTCATTCTGCTGCAAAACTTAGCGCATGTGTTCCTGCTGCTGCTCCTTATTAAGCTCATAATTACTCCTCCGTACTGAGCAGCTCTCTGTTGGCAGACGGCATGGCCCAGTTCACAGCTAAACTCTTAAATGCTGTTTGCAGTTTTCAGTGACGTAAATCATGAGCCAATCAATAAATGTGGTCAGCTGTCAATCATATTGTTTCGATGCTGAAAATCCAAGAACAGCCGGGCAGGATTTGCTAATGGAAAATGAATCTTACTGGGGCAGACCGGTACCGAACCGGTTTCAGGTTGTCTAAACTATGCTTTAAAAGTATTTGGTGTGGGATACTCTGTTATATAACGCCAGTTACTTTTAATAACATTTTTTTGTTTGCTTTTAAGGACAATATGTTAAACATGTCAGCTGAAAGTTAAGCTGCTCTGAAAAGTCAAGAACCTTATTAAAGATACTGAGTTTGGAATAGTTTGGAATTTAGAAATTTAAAATGTCAGAACAATATGTTGAAGAGTTTGAATGTATGTTGAATGGTTCTCAAGTAATGAATCTCAAACTGTGTCCTTGTGCCAACAGATTCGCTCAGATCATGATAAAAACCGGCCCCTAAGATACAGTGTGACGGGTCCAGGTGCTGACCAGCCCCCAACTGGAATCTTTACCATCGATCCCATTTCTGGAGCGCTATCTGTCAACAAGCCACTTGATCGAGAACACATCCCTAGCTTTCATGTAAGTCAGACAAGGCATTATTAAAAATAAAAACGAAAAAAACTTGGAGAAGTTCAATATGATTTACCAATGTTTTTTTGCAAACTGCTTTATCAAGAGAAATGTGAGCTCTTTCTTTGTCTTGCTCTCTCTCCTTAGCATGCTGTACATTCCAACCAGTTGGCATGTGCTCAAGGGTCATGTGTAGCCTAAACAATCTCCTCAGACTCAATAAAAACCAGATTCTCTCAGGAAAATCTTTCTTATCCGTCTGAGAATTTGAAGGATTTTGAAGAGAAAAAAAAACGTTAGTCAGATACTTGAACATGACCTGTAATTCTCAAACTGCTTTTTTTATTGGGATTTTTTTTTCCATGTTGTCAGAATGTTCAAAAATTGCCCTTCAGCACAAAGTGGTGGACATGATTCTTGGTTTTGATTTAACTGAATCTATAGTTGCCGGCATGTTCATCCATCTTGCAGTAAACTGGTGTATTGAATTTTCATGTTTTTCATTACATTATTCACTACTAGCTTATGAGAAAGTGTATTATTTAGTGAGGTTTGGCTTTATACTAGGAATTTTCATGGTCGGCCAAAACCTGTTACAGATGACCTTCAAGACATTAAAGATAGATAAATGTAGGTGTGATAACTTTGTATTTAATTGCCAAAATCTAAAAATGGCAACTTAAAATGACATGTGGCAAGGTAAAAATCAAAGTGGCTTACACAGCTCAAGCAGTTGTATTTAGATTATATTTTGTAATTCATGTAGATCTAAAAAAAGGTTTAAAATCTCTTGAGCTTAAGTAAGACACAATGCTGTTGATTGCTGTAAAATGTTGGTGTTTCCACGGCTCTCCCAGTGGAAACCAGGATATATGAATGCTGCACACAAAATGGGTCACATGACGGAATGGGAGCTGCAACACCTAATTCAGTCTCTTTTACTGTAAATTGTTCTCAAAGGAATTGTTTGGGAAAACCTGTTTTATCAACAATATTAAAATAATCTGCATGTCCTGAATTACAACTTTGCAAGCTGTGCACAGTAAAATTGTATAGGTTTTAAAAAGGTTTACTTTGACAAACACTGTAGGTGACAACAAAATAAGAGATTACAACACATCCAGATTTGCGGGTTAAGATTCAAATGCTTGTATTGTTTTTGTTTAGCAACATATAATGCAGTTTTTTTTCCCCAATCAGTAGATTTACACCTGGAAAATGCTTGTTTAAAGCGTTCTACAATCCATATGTTTTTTTTATTTTTTATTCTCCTTCAGCTGAGAGCTCATGCGGTAGACCTGAATGGCAACCAGGTGGAAAACCCCATAGATATTGTGATCAACGTAATTGACATGAATGACAACCGACCAGAGTTCACTCACCAAATCTGGAACGGAACTGTTCCAGAGGGCTCCAAACCAGGTAAGGCTTTTGCACATCTTTTTTTTTTCTTTTTTTTTTCTCCGTGCATGTGCCTCCAGCTCTAATGTTGCTGTAGTATTATCAGAACAGCTATTATTCATTTGGTACTTTAAAGTTTGAAAGATGAACACTGGGCTTTCACTAGCAATTAATACATTAGAAGTTGACATGGAATATATATATATATATATATATAATTTTTTTTATTTATTTATTTATTTTATTTTTTTCTGTCTCAAAGGAACATTTGTTATGACTGTGACATCTATCGACAAAGACGACCCCAAAACGGCGAATGGCATGCTTCGATACAAGATCTTGTCTCAGAATCCAGAGAGTCCATCTTCAAATATGTTCACCATCAACAACAAAACTGGAGGCATCATTACAGTGGCCGCAGGCCTGGACAGAGAGGTATTTAACACTTTTTTTGTTGCTAAATCATTTAGTGATAAAATCCATATCTTTTATATTGCCCACAGTGATCATGGATAGTATTTTCTCCAATTGCCTCTCGCTCTTTATCACTGAAACGTGTGCATATGTCTGCATGAATGGGCTGTGTTTTTAAACAGGCAGTTAGAGTTTAGCTGTTAATATTGAAACTGCCTAGGAACTAATGAGCCACAGCAAATTTTGCTTATTACCATCAAAATGAGAAGTAAAAGTTGGCTTGGCTGTTTCACACTTATTACTCTTACAAGGAGGCACTGTGCATCACTAAGCAACTAACAGTTTTTCTATCCACCTATCTTGTTTTACTTGTATCTATTTTTTCTCTCCCCCAAATTTTTTTTTTTTTTGCATTTTATTCTCTCCATTACCCCTGTTGCAAAGGTTACTGCTCTCTCTATAAATTGGAATTGCACGCCTGTTTGAGGAAAATAAATAAAATGATGTATACAGCTGGAGCTTTGTAGCCGCAGCCTTATGAGGGCAATCTGGCTGAGGTGGCTGCTCAATCACTCCCACCCCGGGGCCACCGTTTTATGTCCGCAAGTCGCCACCATGAAAGTAATTTGCCTGGCTCTCATTACCTAGCAACTGGTCCATCACCTGAGTGGTTTTTAATGTGAAGAGAGTCATTTGTCCCCTTTACGGTACTGTTCATTGTGCGTCTCACGCGCACGCACACAAAAACGCTCATTAGCCCCAGAGGATGAAGTCAAATTCGTGCGAAAAACTTGTCATTTATCATCATAATTAAGATGTTGGACTAGTCACATTTGCTTCATCTTTGTAGAAATAATTTAACACGGTGCAAATGTACATTGCTAGTACTATCTTATTAGGGATAGTTGTGAAGTAGAATAAAATATAGAGAAGTAATATGGAAATTATATCTTTGTAAAGTTATAAATACAGTTTAATTTAAAATCGTTTTGTGCCAACTGCCCAATTATTTCCTTATTTCTCCCTTTTCTTCTTTTCTAGAAAGTGCCTCAGTATACTTTGATCATCCAGGCAACTGACATGGAGGGTAACCCCATGTATGGCCTGTCCAACACAGCCACTGCTGTCATCAGAGTCACTGACGTCAATGACAATCCGCCAGAGTTTACTGCTGAGACGGTAAGAAACAAGCTCTTATCTGAGATTCCACTAGAATAGACTTAAGGTCCCCCGTTTCATCCGAGCGTTGGGTGAATGCACTCAGCCGTCAGTTCTGCTCACTTACCTGGTTTTGCTTGCCTTGCACTTCTGCAACCATACACATACGCAAGTCGCCAGCCATGTGTAAAGCGTTATATCCTACTCCAAATGTTGACACGTACAACTGCGGGGATGTCTGCCTCAGTGAAAGAGGCACTTACTGGGCTCGCAAATCACAGAAATTTGTAATGCTGCTGTTATGCTATCAGGGAAGCACAGGGAATGAGAACACCGTGACCGGATGATAAGTTACCTTAGATGTCTGTTTACCCTTGATTGGTCCTGCTGTGCTTCGTGAGCCAGGGCACAGCATAGTATCGCTAACAGCTCTCTCTTCCTTACATTTATGGTTTATTCATGCAGTTTTTTGGGGAGGTGCCTGAGAATGCCGTGAATGTTATAGTGGCCAATCTGACGGTGACTGACAAGGACCAGCCCAACACACCTGCCTGGAATGCGGTGTATAAAATCACCGGGGGCGACCCCACCGGCAGGTTCTCTGTGCCCACCGATCCAACTACTAATGAGGGTCTGGTAACAGTTGTTAAGGTGAGCGACATCTTCATATTTCTACCCTTTCAGCCTATCGATGCACTGAATATTTTGCTGCAAGAATGTTGATGGTTAAATAATTGCAGTGAAGCATCTTTTCATGTGTGTGTTTTACATATGTGGAGGGATTTGCAGTTAATGCTAAAAGTGTCCCTACCCCTGACAGATTTTAATTTAAAATTTATTTAATTGAACCCAGAAGTTGTGTCTTATGGTTGGACATTAAGACTTGCTTGAATAGTAAAAATATGAATATAAATTGAGAAAAAAAAATGTGTTTTACGCATGTCATGTCAAATTATTTATAATCAGTGGAGAAGTCTGACGTTACAGGAACCAGTCCCTCTTACACTGCTAATCACATTTTTGCATGTTCCCACTGGTATTTTGAGGATTTCTGTTTAGAAATAGGTTCTGTGTCTTTGTTGTCAAAAGATCTCCTTGCCAATACCGTAATGTATAGCTCCCCCTACAGATTCTCCATAATATTCAAGTCAAAACTTTGGCTATGTCCCTCCAAAAAGTTGTCCAGTTAGAACAGTGTTTCTCGACCTTTTTTGGGCCAGCGCCCCCCTAGCCTTTATCCAGGTCCCTCACCGCCCCCCACCAAAGAATTTGCAGGCTACTTTGCACTGACCATTATTTTATCATTAATATTACTATCACTATTGTAGATGTTTTGATTTTTATGCTTGTTTCTGTATTTATCATCAAAAATAATACATATAATATAATATAAAAATAATACAGGCGTCTACAAAAAATGCAATGAACATTCAAGTTAAAATTGGTAGGCCTAACAGCATCCAGTCAGTGGAAAAAAATATTCTTATTTTGTGCCATTTTCTAGTTGTTAAATCTTGCACAAAATGACCAGATAAAAGATGTTCAGCAATGCCAGTTTAAACTTTGAACTATTTGCAAACGACTGAGCTCTGCAACATTAAAACATGGATAGAACTGTAACTACATTAATCATAGCTCTTCTTCTCTTCAGTGTTTGTTTCTGGTGGTGCAGCTCTGTGCTGCCTTCATGAGAATGGGACATCAGAGTATCATCCATAAAATTTCACCCACATGGCATTTATTGTGCAAACCAGAGCTTTCAGAGGAAAAACAAAAGTTCCTGATCCTTTTAATGCCATACAAATATGAGACAGAAACATGGATTATATCTTTATATAGACCTGTCTATTTATTTATAAATTAATAGTTTTACTGGACAGAAATTACCAAGAACAAATCTGGTTCTTAATCAAATCCTAATGAGTCAAATTGAAAGTGTCATGGAGTCATCAGCCTCATGATATTAACAATGACATGAAAAATAATATTGAAGAAATAAATGTATCAAATCTAATTAAAAACATAAATAAGTGATCAGTTCTTTACTGTTGTGGTCTGTAACATATATTTATTCTCAGTATTCTTGCATTTTGTTCTTCATTCATTTCGATTTAGTTTCATTTGATTAGTATTATCCTCTCTTGGTTTATTGCTATGTCCACTTTAGTTTCTTTCCTGTTGCTAGATTTATTTTATCGTTTATTGATGCTCACCATCAGTAACTTTCACCCCTCACCTGCTGCGCCGCCTAATCAACACATGATGTTTCGCATCATGTGTTGATTTTTCACTGTTCAGCGTCGGATTCTCTGTTTTTATGCCATAATTCACATCTAGTTCGTCGCTCCGTTTTATGTCCCGCTTCTCCTGTTTCAGAGTTTTGCACAATGTGCGCGTGTTTTGTTTTTTTTTACCGCGTATGGTGCAGGGCGGTCGGGAAGCGTATCGATGGGGAAAATGCAGACTGGCATAAACCTTTTAAAACAACGGAAACAATTTCTGCATTCTGGGTATTGAAATTTAAAAGTGCTGTGTTGTTCTATCACCCCCGTTTCATACTGGACCACTTACAGCACCGGTGTTAACGCTATAAAATGAACGCTCTCTATCGTGGTATCACCCATGGAGGGATTTCTTTATTTAAATGGGTTAATCTTTCAGAGGGATACACAGTGAGGGTGTCGTGATTTTAGCTACCAGTAGGAGGAGAACGGAGCTGCGCTAAGAAGCTAACAGAAGCTAACAACTGAATAGAAGAAGAGCTGCCATCGATACAGTTGCAGCCAAGCATGATTTAATGTTACACAATACAGTTTTACCAAGTTGCTCAAAGTCTAAACTGGTATTGTTGTGCATATAAGGTGTAAAGTTTACTTTCGACCAAACGCCCCCCAAAGGCATCCCAGCGCCCCCCTTTTGTAAAAATGTCCACCAGCGCCCCCTGCCGTCCTCTGAACGCCCCCTGGGGGGCGGTACCGCCCACGTTGAGAACCGCTAAGTTAGAAGAAACATGCTGGTATAATTAAAAGATAAAAAAATATCTGACCTTTATAAGGGTATGAATAGTTTTAGACTTGCCTGTAAATACATAAAATTCAACTCTTAATGGTTTATCCTTGTTTTTTGTTTAAATTTTTCAGTCGGCTCTAATTGCCAGTTTCAAGGCAAAGAAAGAATTAAAACATTACAGTTTTAAAGCCTTAAACATGTATCATGTAAAGCACATTGAAGGTCAGGTCACATTTCAAGCTGACATGGTTGAACTCATATCAGCTTTGTTTCTTTGAACTGATTATAACAGGATATAGCACCTCTTTTCACATTTCTTGGCTATCCTAATATTTTTCAGGCTTGATGAAAATGTTCTTTTGTAGGTTGCTCTGTACTTCACATCACACAAATGCAACTCTAATGTGATAACTTTTCTCTTCAGTCCAAGTCTTTATTCTCCTCCTCACTGTTTTCCAGCCCATTGACTATGAAATCAGCAGAACGTATGTGCTGACAGTGGAAGCGAGAAATGAGGTTTCCCTGGCCAGAGGCATTCACCCTCCCAAGCAGTCCACTGCCACCGTCTCCATCAGAGTAACGGATGTCAATGAGAGTCCTTACTTTGATCCCAACCCCAAGCTGATCAGGCTGGAAGAGGGAATGTTGCCCGAGTCGACGCTGACCATGTTCACTGCACAAGATCCAGATCGATACATGCAGCAAACCATTAGGTAGGCAGTATGCAGATAAAGTATAGCCTCCACAGACGTTGAATTCCAAAAAAAAAATAAAAATCAGCTTTAAATGCTTAAGACCACTTTTTATATTATTAACAGGGTTTCTCAAAGGTTCTTGTGTTTGGGCTTCTGTATAATTCAGGAGCTAAATTGACTTAAATGCTGTCTCCTTTAACCAACTTTGCACCATTTATTATAAATTAATATTTTCTTCTGAGAAAGGGAGGCTTTAGAAAGTAAATCTAGTTCTTTCTCCTAATTCAACCTTAAAAATACAACCACTCTTTTGTTCTGTACTAAGCATTAATCAGTTATGCAATTAAAATGGAATTAATATTGGCTTTTTCTGGCTTATGTTGGAATCCTTTCTTTTTTTCTTATAAAATCTGCTGTGCAATTAAAGTTCTGTCTTTTTCTAAGCTTTTTTATGCTAAGCAGTTTAGTTAAATTAAAGTCTTAGCCTTTAATTGATGTAGAACTAGAAGTTTATTGGTGGAAAACAAGCTTATTACATATTGCGTATTTTTTTAGATTGATAACAATTCTCTTTCTCAGTTAAAACTGTTAATTCAAGTATTCAAGCTTTTTTTTTTTTTTTTTTTTTTTTTTTTTTTGTTGAAAAAAAGCATGGTTGGATGTACTAAAATGATTTAATAATTCCTCCCTTAGAAATGAGGTTTATGTGTCACTGAGTAATGTCAGCTCTGAGCAAGCTTGACATTGAGCTGACATCATTTTCTAATGTTGTTACAGTGAAATTGGTTGAAATCTGCACAAAGTTGTTATATCATGTATTTAATGATTTTTGTCCCAATTTTAAACTGAGATGAAGTGTTAAGACCACTTTATTTTTGTGATGGCAAAGAATAAGGCTTTGTAAAAAAAAGTCTGTATGTAGGAAGCAGACCATATATGTACCTTTATATGGTCTTCTGAAGCGAAGTTAATTTATATGATTAAAATAAATTGACATTTTTAATTTTTTAAGTAAAAAAAAAGGAAATAAATTTTTAGCTATTGTAGCGTACATAAAATGCATTTCATGTCATCTGATTTTCTGCCCAACATTTATTTACTCCTAATGTATATTTTTGATTTGTGTAATATGTTTACTTTGCTTAGCTTCTTTGTTTAAGCCATTCCACAAAGTCATTCCGCAGATTTATATGCACATGCTTTTAAGAGTGCTGCTAACATATGGTTGCTTTAAATTACATTTCCCTCTCATTTCATACCTACCGTTCCTATTTTTAAATAATTGTGAACATCGCTTGGGGAAAAATATTGTTTCTTGCTTTGAAGATCACTGCATGGTTTAAAATAGTACTAGATCTATATATTTCATAAGTTGTAATTTGGAAAAGAAAAAAAAATAGTAGATTTGTGACCAATACTAAATTTTTTAGTATTGGTCATGTTTTTGTAAAAAAAAAAAAAAAAATATATATATATATATATATATATATATATATAAAATAACATCTGTGTATTTTCCTGTTCTTGCTTCAGATATTCCAAGCTCTCAGATCTGGCCAACTGGCTGAGGATCGACCCCAGCACTGGTCGGATTTCAACAATTGCCATTTTGGACAGAGAGTCGCCCTATGTGAAGAACAGTTTATACAACGCAACATTCCTGGCCACAGACAACGGTATGTAAGCATTCAAGTGCTTCTGCAGTTGCCAAAAATACCTTGTTGAGCTTATGTGATGCACAGGTTTTATGGTCTGGATGTTTTACTTAGACTGTTACACAAGGACCTTTTTTTCTTTCTTTTTTTTTTTCTTAAGGCCATTACTGCCAGTGTGTTCAAGGGAAGCTAATGTCTCCTTTTTTCAGACAGAAGCCCAGTGGATGTCTAATGTAGCCCAGCTCTCAAGGGTCAGTCTTCCACCCAGCATTCCTTTGACTGCTTTTTGTAATGTTTTTCACCTGGAGCAGCTGCCTTGTTTACAAGCCCCAAATATGTCCTCCAAGCTTGAAGCACTATCATGAACGTGGCACTTGGCGTATCAGCAGCACAGACCGCTTTAGCTGGAGGTTAATATGTTAGCAATCCCCAGAATCATCCACCATGTGGATGTTTTCACCTTCTATTTGCACTGGCAGGATTTACCTCTGTTCAGGTTTACCCTGTTCTATGGGGCATAGCTTAGGCCAATAGGCTTAAAAACTCTACCAATAAAGAGGTTTCTCAGCATTAATGGGTCAGGATTGGATGACTAGCTCCTTTGAGCGTGGCCTGAATGGCAAAAAAGCCTCTTAGCTGGGTGACTACATAGAGGAGCCTGAGAGGAGCGACAGTGGGCTCTGTTTGAATGCTTTAGTATTCCTATCCGAGTCCTTCGTCAGGAAGACGTTTTCAGGAACACAAACGCACACAGCAAACGTTCTGATATCCACCTCTGTCTCGGCACCTCCTCACTTGAGATTAAACTCCGAGATCAGGTCGCAGTTTGTATGGGGCTACGGGAGTAAACCGTGATTTAATGTGCCAATGAAGAAACTATACTTTAGTTTCCATTGCTGATAGAGAAACAAAAGATGCCAGTTTGTTTACCAATATATCTGAAAATGGGCAACGTTTTAGGTATTTTTTCAGAAATCCTTCCTGTATTTGATTAAAGATGTGTTTGTCCATCCAGGCAAAACCCCAGCAAGCGGCACAGGCACCCTTCAGATCTACTTGGTGGATATCAACGACAATGCGCCAAAGGTGTACCCCCATGAAGCAGAGGTATGTGAAAAACCTGAGCCAAACGCCATCAACATCACTGCGCTGGATGGAGACCTGAACCCCAATGCAGGCCCTTTCGCCTTCGAGTTGCCCCACAGGCCCCAGGACGTCAAGAGGAACTGGACCCTAACGAGACTAAACGGTGAGATACGGAACAATCTCAAATTCTGGCCAGATTCATATAGTGGCCATTTGTGCTAGTTTAAACCCCCCTGGGATAATGAGATTAAATTAATCTTCAAATTGCAATTCCCAGAATGTCAGACACGATGAGTCAGCTTTTTTTTTCATTTCCTCTTTGAAGTCGTTACAATAAAGCAGAAAAGAATGTGGTGTTTTTCTTCTTTCTGTTTTTTCAATAAGTGCCATGTGTGTGTCATAAAAGTCTAAAACAAAAAAAACAAGGTTGATCGCTCAGCAGTTTGTCATTAAAGCTTTAAGATTTTAATCTTCAATTAGCCTGAGCGAAACTTGGGAAACATGTTTAACCGTTTGTAAAAGCATACCTTGGAGGTGTCAGACCTATTTAGTAATTTATTAATCTTACCAAATAGGCTTTAATTATTTATGCTAATTTAAAACAAAACCATGAGCATGCAAACTCATTTGTTATGTGTTCAGCTATTAGATAGTGGGAGATGAAACGCAGTGAATAAATCTTAATAGGATAATGGCATTTGGATTATCGCAGCTGGGAATTTAGCCTAAGCAGCATTATCAAAAGGTATTCAGAAGATTTATAAGCTTCAAATCCAAATCCTGACCATGTTTTGGATTAGATATGCTGATGCAACTTCCAGGTAGGAATTTATGCTGCATGTTTATGATAAAAGGAGTGTAATCATGGTGTGAACAGCATCTAGACAAACAACTGAGTTTAGGAGTAAATCCCCTGTGAAAAACCTGATCTCCGAAACAAATATATTAGTTTATATTAAAACGCACTGAGCTGCTTAATCTTAGATGTCACCTTTCCATATGTTTTTCCTTTAAGGATACATTTAGAATCGTATAACAGTCTTTTTTTTTTTCTCTGTTCCTCCTTTTTTAGGTGACTATGCTCAGATGAGCCTTAAGATTGGCTTCCTGGAAAGTGGGATCTATGAGGTCCCCATCATAATCACAGACTCAGGCAACCTGCCCATGTCTAATACCTCCTACCTGCGGATTAAAGTGTGTCAGTGCGACATGAACGGAGACTGCACTGACCAGCAGCACATCATGGCCGCTGGTCTGGGCACGGGAGCCATTATATCCATCCTCCTCTGCATCATCATCCTTCTCAGTGCGTATCCCTGCATCTTCCTCCCAAACTGCACATCACATCAGCAAACACAGGGATTATGAGGGAAGATATCCACAGTATCTCTAGATTACTGTTGATTATCAAATAGATAACGTTGATCAGGCCCATGTCCAAGGTCCTAAAATATTGGATCTGATTTTAAATTTTTACAATAATTTGCAAATTGTTTATTTCCTTTCTGTAACATGAGACCTCTCTCTGTTGCTGTATCATTCAGTTCTCGTGCTAATGTTTGTGGTGTGGATGAAGCGCCGTGACAAAGAGCGTCAGGCCAAACAGCTGCTCATCGACCCCGAAGACGATGTGAGAGACAATATACTCAAGTATGACGAAGAAGGTGGTGGAGAAGAGGATCAAGTAAGGACTACTATTCTATTTTATTCTTAGTCTCTTAGTAGTTGATTCTTAGATCAGTTTTATTCAACTCCGTAGTAAACGAAATAAAATTCATTATTGATACAGAAACATTTGCTGCATGGTCTTCAATCGGTAAGTTATAAAAAAAAATTTAAAAAAACATTTAGCAAAAACTGAATGAAAGTAGAGTCTGCTTATGATGAGACTTGTATTAAATTGTCTGATTTATTCTTTTTTTTCTCCATAAAATGTATGGCCAAACATGCTGTGGTTATTGATAAGCTTGTGATTTGTTTTTAATGACCTTTTCCATATGCATTTTATCTACATAATTCACTTGAGAATTACAGAAAGGCACCAACACATATTGTATATAACTTGTATTGCAAAAATAGAGGTGGCAACATTTATTGGCAACACTGTTAAAGATTTTAAAGGAGTTTAGACTAAATGCATTGTGATAAAAATATCGTATTTTCCAGACTACACACGTCTACATATTGCTGCATCGGTCAAAAAATGAAGAAATGCATATACTTTGAGTTTGAAGTTTGCTGCCGGTTTCTGGTGAAATCATTGGGTAAAAATGTTGTCAAAGGGTTAATAGAAAAACACTTTTGACACTCCTCCGAAGGCGGGGTGTCAGAGCAGGAGCTTCTTAAAAAAATTTGGCACCTTGAAATTGGCTCGTTTAAGTCATTTTTGGTATAAATGTCATTTTTTTAACAACTGACGGCAACGTAGTTGCTTGCATTGTGCCATTTTACAGCAATGCCCCTTTACGATGAAGGTCTGGGGACTAAGATGGCCACAGAAGAATGATGATCAGTGTTGATGTGGCTAAAGACTTTGCACAGCTATCTTCCTACCTATTGATGACTCGTTTTCAATTTAGTGGCAGAGTCCAGCAGGTCATTTAAAATATCATAGTAATTTAATTTATGATGTCATGCACGCTTGACATCATCACTTATGTGAGAAAAACACACTTCCACTTAAAGTTTTAGTACCACTAAGCTTTTCTGGAGTCGCTCCTAAACAAGACTTAAGATTAACATATATCCATGATAGTCCTAGCCCTAGATTGATTTTAATTTGAAATTGGCATTAGAAAGCTTGTAAGGTTATTTTAGCAGTCTTATTTCAATGTTTTCTTGGAACATACCATTCCAAGCAAAGCTTCAAACCGCTATTGAAAAGATGATACAAGGCAAATGTTCTCTTGTTGTTGAGGAGAATGATTCAAGATCCATCTCTGACACACACATGCAGTCAGGCTGAATCAGCACGGGAACAAAAAGCACCTCTTGGAAACTTTCTGCAAGCACATTTACCGTTTTTCTTGTAATATTTCTGCCTTTTTCTTTCTCCAAGATACACTTCTGAATCACTCACATTGAAGAACATTTTTCTATTGTACAGTACTTCTTTATTGAAAATGGAAGACTTTTTTTTTTTTCTTCCCTCTCAAAGGAAGCTGGGAATCAAAGGCTGGAATCAATAAGGCAAATACATTTTGATCCAATTGGTTCTGGAAGTATTGGAAATGTTTTGTCAACTGGAACAGCTTCCCGCTTCACAGCCCTAATGCACACACAAACAATAGAAATGCAGTGCCACAGGCATCAATAATGTCCCATCTCTGTATCCTCCTGCGCTGATCGGACACGCACAGAATTCAATTGTCCTAATAACCCCTTGTTAGCCTAACGGAATCATTTCATAAAAAAAAAAAGGCAGGATTTTACCAAATGGGCTATTTTCCTGCTGCTGGCTGAAGTGCTTTGGTGGCTTAGGTATAACAGAAATGTGCGGGAGACCCCAGCCTGACCCGTCGCAGTGCCAAATTAGCTTCAGAGACGTGTAATTGGTGAGCTGATGTCATTTAGAGACAGACATCTGCTGGGGTGCAATAATGAAGCCACGTCTAAGGTAACAATATGACTGGAAAGCCATTACACATCTGCCGGTGATTAGGCAGGAGGGAGAACACCCATTTGTCTATTAACATTCTCAGTCTCACTCATAAAATGCACAAACCTGTGGACCAGAACATGTTGAAAAGGGAAACTGTGGCACATAACACCCCTCAAAGGCAAATGAGTGGGTGCAGCGATTTATTGAGGGAAAACAAGCTTCCCGTTTGGCAGAGAGGGGCCAGGGCGTCAGGAGAAAATGGTCTTGTCTGTGGAATGGGAAGCGGAGTCAGTGTTGGGTAAAAAATGGGTCCGACTTTCCCAGCGATGTAGTCTTTATAATGCCCACCTCTGTTCTCCCTATCTCCCACTGGGGGAGGAAATTGAAGTGTCAGACCATTGGGTGCTCTCACAGAATGTGATTTTAGTTGCCTCTGTCATCGTCCCGGTTTGTACGGCTTTGTATAGACCTCATTTCATCAAAGGCAGACAGGTGATCAGCTTTCGCTCCCAGGAAATGGTAAAAAAGAATAAATAAATAAAAAACAGAAATAATAGCAAAATGAGAAGTGGTTGTGCACAGTTTCCCTTTAGAGAAAGGAGAAGAAAAAAAAACAAACCAAAAAAACAGGTGATTCATCTCCTTAAAATGACCTCAGATTGATTTGATTCATATTTACCTTTGATAGGGTTGTGGGAGACATGCTGTGAAAAAAGGCAGGGTTTTCTCTCTTCCCCTTTTCTGTTGCAACAAGTGAATCAAATCAAAATCTTCTCTGAAAGCGTTTTCTCCCTTCAAGGAAAAGAAGGCCATGTCATTGCATTTGTAATATTTTAAAAGAAATCGTGCTTACTTTGCTTTAACACAAGATTTGCTTTTTGCAGTCGTCGTGACTTAATTCTAATAGCACGGAACCAAAGGAAGTAATTACCTCGTCCACATCCAAATGTTATTACTGAAACTTAAACGAGAAAGGTGGTACTGTGTATTTAAGCTACTTAACCCCAGAATGAGAAGGGGGGGCAATTTGCCTAAAGACACACTATCTGGTGACCGGCACATATGTTTCCATTTGTCATTCTACGCAAAAAGTGTGCCTTGCTGGATGCTCAAATAATGTATAACACCAAAATCTATTTTACCTAGACATGCAAATACTCTGAATGGTATAATGAAATAGTTTAATGTAGATAGTTGGCAGAGGCTGGTATGATTTTCTTTATTTTTTGGGTTTCTTCAGCTTTTGAAGGCATAAGCAGTATTCATGTATTGCAACGTTGGTAAAGTGATGAAATTACTTGGCTGGCAGATTAAACAGGATGTGAGTCCACAGTTGTCTGCTGAAAGATAGTCCTTGCAGTTTGTTGTTTTACCGATAATGGTGTCCGTTCAGCCTCTCCATTGTCCTACAAGCTCACAGCCGTTTCCTCTCAGGCTTCTTTCTATTGCCAGGCAAACGACAACGTATAGCTCCAGTAATTTTGATAAACCTGTAAAAGACAAAAATATGTTCAAAACATTTGTGAAATGTATTTATTTACTCCCTTAAATATCAGTAAATGAATTTTAATGATGCTATTTACAACAGTACTATCACTATTTTTACATATAGTGATAGTTATTTTTGGATATTACTACCCAACACTGGAATAACTAATTAATTTCATCTCAAAACAACGAACAATTATTCTTACTCTTGGTAAGAATGTTACAAGAGTAATATGTATGATTTTATTTTACATAAATGTAGGCAAAAATACCCATGATGTTAAGTAGTTTTGAAGTGGTTATAACTTTTGGTGGATTTGTTCTTTAAAGAGAAATAAAATGGTGTTGGTGAGGTTTTTTTTTTTTCAGGTTGCTTGCCTACAATGGGTTGGATAACACTCAGTGTGTTAATTGGAAATTTTTCCAAACAGCCAAAGTACCTTATCTAAAAAACAAGGAAAATGTTTAGCATTGTTCATTCAGCAAAGCTTAGTGCCTATAGGCAGTAACAAGGAATCTTTTGGTCTTGTATGGGCTTCATACACCAGGAGATGGCTTTGGTCGCACCAGTTCTTTCTTTGGCCTCTTTTTAGAGGTTCTTAAAACTGTAGAAATGGTGGTGCTTGTTGAGGTTTTGATGCCATAACTGAGTTTTAGCGTTAAACAGTGCATGTTTAATGAATGAATAAAAGGTTGTGCTGCATTAATGTATCAAATTCTACTCTTGGTAGAATTTGCTTTGCTTCTCCTCAAATTGTTATAATATTACCACTACAAATGGCATCCAAAGTTGGATACATCCAAAATTATTTTGTAAGGTTTATGTTGGATCTGAAAGTGCAGTTTGGCCTCCTCTGTCGGTATAGAAGTTGTTTTCCTCTCATAATGATCACTAAGCCTTTTGTATGCACTTAATCTAAGATGACAGCAATCAATATGGCTAATTACTCATAAATGTTTTTTTGGGCACACATTGAAATTAAACTAACAAATGCTAACTTCTTTCTGCAGCTTGCTTTAATTGCATTTCAGTAAACTTCTATTGAAATTAACCTCACGCTGCTATAACAGCCCATAACACTTAACTTGATCCCATTTTTAAATACGTCTCGCCACAAATGATGTTTATGGAATGTTGATGTTTAGATACTTATGTTTCTGTGTGGTTTATGAGTGCCATGGGCAACCATTTCAGCAGAACAAAATGTTTGAGACGCCACTTCCCCACAGAGAGTTACTATGTCATTATGTCATTTTTGGTTTGGTGGATTGAGCACCGCTGACAACCAGCTTTTTACTGCGGCTTAGACAAACGGATTTCCCAACTTATCTTCACCCATTTTCCTTTCCAATGAAAACTAAATCCCATGTGTTATTGATTTTGATAACATTTGGAATTATTTTGTAATGGATGCAGATCTTTATGGAACTTGGATATTAGAAATTAGCACCTTCAAATGTACAGTTATGATGTTTACTTCAGTTGCTGTAAAATAGCATAAGAAAGATGCAGAAGATGGCAGTAATTCAAATTGGTTGGTTAAAATAATGTTACCGTTTCATAGAAATATCATAAGGACTTTGAAAACTGGAACGCAACTATTAAAAACATGATTATGAAATGAAATTACAGTATGACTGGACAGTCACTGTTTTGTACTAAAACAAGTTATAGTTTCTTGTAGTATGTCTACTCAGTTTTCCATCATCATTACATAGATAAATGTTTATGATTGATGTAAGAAATATGATGCAGAGTTTATTGTTGTGTCCAATTTTTGGAATTGCTTTTCCTTGTAGACTTATTGAATGTCTATTTTTTAAAATTACAAACCAGAGCAGTAAGCAGTTTTCTTATTTAAAAAAAGGAATCAACACTTCAGTTCAGATGATAATTTCTGAACCACATTCCAAATTTAGTGTTGGCAGCTAATGGTTGGTCAGTCCCTGTTTCCTTGCAGTCTGCTTGGACTGTGTGACATTGATCTATCCACACAATGGGGGCAAAGCTGTAACTACTCTCTCTTACTTTGAAATAACTTGAGCTCATGATAATTACTTACTTAATTCACCAGAGGAAGTTACATGCTGACACCAAGTAAATGGAGCTTTGCAGTAAAACCCATGTCATATTGTGAGATCTTGTGCCAAAAGATCTCGTCACACCCATAGTAACTGCCTAATTTCTGTCTGCGGGGCATTACTCACCACTCATCAATAGTATTGAGGTTGTTTTTGCAAGCAGGGAATTATAATTTGAACACATTTGACAACTGCCCTATATTAAATGTCACAGAACAATTGCATTAATTCAGTTTTTTATGAGTGAATAAAATGCTGAAGCTATGGTACTTCAGATCTAACATATGTATGCTTCTTATAGAGCAGCGTTAATGCTGTGCAGCAAAGGATCAAGTCTAGCTATTAGAAAGTAATGCATGTCTATTGGCCTGTGGGTGACATTCTGAACAGACCCGACATCTATAGGTAGATTAATTGAGGTTTGAACTCAAGGACTTTTTAAAAATAGACAACACAGCAGGGATATACACGTTATAACTACTTCTTTAAAAAGCAGAAGAGAATGTAGAGCAACAAAGACTAACTACATTTTCTTTTACAAGATGTACACAAATGATCAGCTCAGTGAGAACCTGTGGGGGCATAAGGGTGTGTGTGAAACAGGATTTTTCCAAATGTGTCTCATATCCATGTGACCACCCTAGTTTTCTCACAACATGGCAGCTGCAGCTGAAACAAAGGATGTATTACAAGATGGCGGAGAGGGTATGTCATGTTGCACCTGAGATCATGTGTTATTTATTGGTTGGCGTTTAACCTATGGGGTACAATGGTCTTTTTGAAAGAAAGATCATGATATTTCAATCTCTGAGGTCTAGGGTTCGTTCACAAGAAGTGTCCATTTCATGTTCCAGGTTAAAAGAGCAGGGTTGTTGGCATGCAAAACCCCATCTTAACAGAACTATTACATCATCCAATAAGACAACTCGCCAAACATTTAAACATATCCGAGCAGAAATGTGCAGAAGTGCTTAAACTGTACCATTGCTGACTTGTTTACCATCATACTCATGAGGATATGTCGCTACAGGTTCTATCTCAATTTCTCATAAAAGAGAATCGTTTATAAGCTTTAGGTTCTTAAGAGGGTTAGAAGGATGCTGTCCCTGTTTATCTACCAAACTGATAGTTCTGAATAAACAGACACCTATTAAAATGCTTCAGGCATAAATCCCAGTTTTATTTTGGCTGAGTATATGCTAACCTTTGTCTACAAGTTAAGTAATCCACAAATCTGTCACGCTGGTAACACATCCAAGAGACAAACCAAACAGTATTAACAATCACTTTTTTTTCTTTTTTTTTATAAAGGGAATAGCTTTTCGTCCAATAATTTAGTGAACCTCATGTATGAATATAACGGTCAATGTGCATACTTACTTCGCAATGTTTGTTTCCTCTGCATAAGGTTTATCAGCACTCATGTTTATTTTAACATCCCTGTTTCCGTTGGGAGTGACTGAGAATGTACATCTGCAACTGAGCAAAGATCATTTTGAAGTGGGATATTAGAGATGGATGGATTACTGAAAATCTCTTAAAGAGGGACAATCCATCATGCACGCCTATTAGGCACACACTGCCTCTCAAATGGTATTATCTTTATCATATCTGCCGTCACCCTCATACCATCCAGCCGTCATTCAGCTCAGTCGCTCTGCTCTCCTTCACAGCTTCTTTCTCCAACTCCCCCCACCCCCCACCTCCCTCTGTTCTCATCCTGTCTTGCTGCCCATGACTTTGCACAAACTGCGAGCCATTCAGGTTGCCTTGGTAATGTTAATAGGATTAGCAGTGGCTTATGCATATCCACCATCCCGTGTCTGGGCATTGATTAGAGCGAAATAGTTGCCTGCACATCCTTCCTGCTGCACCGCGCACGAGTACAGAGAGTTTGCGGCGTATGATGTGCTCCTCAGCTTGAACCCCTTCAGTGCTGGCTGCTCTTATGTGTCAAGTCGTTCCTTGGCGTGTTCCTTTACAGAAAAGAAGATTAAAGTCCCCCCTCATGTTCTCTCAACTCTCCATGCTGCAATTTAACTTTAAAATCTTTCCTCCCCCGAGTTGAACTTCTTCACGCTCTTTGCAGCACAGGATGTGTTTATCTGTTTAAATAATCTCACTCAGTTCAGGGTCTTGTCGCACAGCTCAGCTAAGCTCCATCTGTTTGCGTGTTCCCCAGGATTATGACCTGAGTCAGCTCCAGCAGCCAGACACGTTAGAGCCCGATGCCATCAAGCCGGTGGGAATCCGCCGTCTAGACGAGAGACCCCTCCACCCCGAGCCGCAGTATCCAATGAGGTCAGCAGCACCCCATCCAGGAGACATCGGAGACTTCATCAATGAGGTAAAAACACATTAGCTGAATACAGTTACTAACTGGTCTCTCTGAGGTGGAATTAAATCCGAGGAAGAGACCAAAGATGGCAATGTAGTCGAAAAGCTTGAATTTCATTTTCGAGTTGAATGAGTTTCCTATGACATTTCTTCCTAGGTAAACAGTCAGACTTTTTTTTTTTATGAGTGAGCATAAATGGCTGCCTTTTAGCTGGAAAGCAGATATTTTGAATTCAGTTATTAGAGCTGGGTTTTTTTTTTGTTTGTTTTCCCAGCAGAGACCAAAAAACCTTTCTAATTTTGTCACCGCTGCTCCGCTTATAAACCCCAAAATGTATATGATACTAACACACTTGGATATAATTGTTTTCCTCCTTCTGAAAAGTGGAGATAGAGATGTATCAGCATAGTAATGGAAGATGAGAGCAGCAGTGCATCGGCTTTCTATCGGCGTGCACAGCTCAGAGTGCCCTCGTTTGCCTGAGGCCATCATTGACTCCGGCATGAAGGGAGAATGTAAAATGAAAAGAGGAGTTATATATTTTTCACAAGCTCCAACAGACAAGAGTTTCACTGCATTACAAATGAAGTTCGCTCCTAGTTTTTGGATGGCACCCATGTTTTTAGATTAGAGCTCGTTCTTTTCGGCTCTGCTGCCTAACCATTTATCTCTCGGTTCCCTTTAACCGGGCGCCATTCGCCCTCCCCCCCAATCCGGTTGTGAGTCATGAAAACAAGCTATAAACTTGTCCTAACAGCTCATATAAAGAGAAAAGCAATTTTTACTTGGCCCAAAGATCTAATTTATCAACAGGAAACTTTTCGGTATTGTATAATGTGATGGGTCAACACAAAGTTGTGAATCCTTGTGAAGGGAGAGGTAAATGTTGGTTTTATTTTTTTTTACAAATAAAAATCAGAAGTGCAGAAAGCTTATATATTCTGCCCCCTATTTCCTCTAAATCCAGAATGACATTTTTTTTTATATTCACTCAATTAGTAAAAACTGTAGAGTCCACCCTTAGATAACTTTAAACCAGGCTTAGATTATAAGACGACATCCTACACTTTGAGTATTTCACAGAGCACTGTTTTATTCATCACCTGAAAATAGAAGGTGTATGGCACAGCTGCAAAACTACAAGTCTAATCAGAACAAGTTGACTCTGGAGGAGCTGCAAAGATCTCATGTAAAGATGATCTCTTTACAGGTCAAGCATTATTTGTGACCCTTTATGAAAACTGTTGATGCCAAAATACAGTGCCCACCGTAACGTATGGTAGTGGCATCATCATACTGTGGAGTTGTAGTTCTTTAGCAGGGAAAGGGAAGGTGATTGGAGCTGATGCAAGATGATTGATGGCACTAAATGCATATCAATGCTGGAAAAGCCCGAGACTGGGGAATGTTTACCTCATGGGGTGGACAGCAGCCCAAAGCACACAGCCAGAGCAATAATGAGCCAGTTTAGATCACAGCATATTCAGGTGTACGAAGCGTTCACTTGAACCAGCCAGCGTTGGTCGATTTAGAGTCTCAAAATTGACAGCTCCTAAAGCTAAGTCATGGTAGCTGCGGTACACTCATTGAGCTGGAATGACCTAACTGATGGGGCCGCCTGCCAAGAGAAAGGGGAGAAGAAGAGGAGTCAGGAAGGGAGGGAGTAAGAGAGGGAAGGGGAGAGTGTCTCATCTCAATCCTGAATTGTGCACATTCCCTCAGAGCTCGGGCCTCTTAATTAAATTAGAAGGACAGGGAAAAACATAAAGCATATGTTTACCATAAGGATGTTAACTCCTTAGCTGGACAAACGGTAAACAGTACTCCATTAGTCAACTTTTGGCCTGGTCTCACAGAGGAGAGCAAAATTAAAAACATTAAGCGCAAACTTGCTCACATCTTTGTACACAGGTGTACACAGGCAGAGAAGTTGAAGTGATTGCACTCAGTTTTTTGTTCTTCTTTTTTTTTCTTTTTTTTTTTTTACACAGTGGCTCATTTCAGCCCTCACAAGGTTTTCTGTGGCAGAAGTGGGTTTGATTGCACTTCTCTTTATCTGCAGGACGGAGCTGCTCCAAAATGTGAGGGCAGTTCATGATTTCACACTTACGGGCTGTGATTGTTTCTACAACAGGGAATAACTCTGTTATAATGAAATCTTTTATTAGAATGCTGAGTTCAGTTATTGACTAACTTTATGAAACTGCCACTTTTAGATGGAGAGGGCTATATCCCGCAGAGCTATTACGGTTGTAATTGAAATGAACTATCCATCTGTCATATTTTTTCACAAAATGATAAGCATCGCAGCCCTGAGCAAATACTTAACCAAAGCTAACAAGTGGAAAATAATGGCTAAGTGCCCAGGCACTTTAATACACTCCATCTTTTTATTTGAGGGCATTTCAGCACTATAGTGGCTGTATAGCGGAAACCATAAATCTTTGACAAGGCCCAATGAGCTGAGGCCTCGTTTCTCTGTTATGTTCATGTACTTCTTTTAATTCACATATTATTTGTCGAGTGTCCTCGGTTCCAGTGGTAAGAGGGAGAAACCAGGCTTGCATCCAAAAGTGATTCATGGCCAAAGCACATCTCAACTCCTAGATTAGCAATCCATCAAGTCTCCAGAGTCCTGTTAGTGAATGAGGCTGGAAATCAATAACAATCCATAAGGACCTCTGGTGCTGCTATGAGGATTTCTGGGAATGTCAAGTACAATCTTCAAAACGGAGACCACTCCCAACTAGCACCGAAAGCCTCGAGATGACACTGGATATGCGCATGCGTGTGCAAACAACCCACTTGCCCTCGTCTCTGCTTGGGTCTATGGTTTATAGAGCTGGGTATCTATAAAATATTAAAGATGTTTTGAGCTAGACGGCAGATGACATCCTATCAGAGCTGTACTGACATGGCAGAGGAGGGCAAGGGGCTCAGTCACATGGGTTATTGAGAGAGAGAAAAATTCTACCAGGCATCTGACGCTGCCAGTCATGCTTTTGATCAAGAAGCAGATTTTTCTACATCCTAGAAACATCAGGATGATCTGAGTAAAAGCAGAGGGCTCTCAAAGGAGCAGGCAAGTCTGATGAATCTTGGCAAGAACCTCATTTCCTAAACAAGTGGAGGGAGACCCGCTGAAAGGTTTTACGGTAAATTGGCTTGTTTGTGAGAAGTAGCACTTGAGAGAGAGAGAGAGCAATGTTTACGTGGCCTCAATCCTTGGTGCAGGCGGTTCTGTGGTCTTATCTTCACATCCAGCAGCTGGAGATGTCCACAAGGCCAACTTAAGGCGCATGTGATTCAAATAAGCATTTTTGAAAATCAAATCCAAGCTATCTAGTCTGCCTCTAAAACTGTATTACTGTACGTTAGAAGTTAAAATGCCCTACTGATCAGAATTTAACAAATGCCTGATTTCCAGATGCCTAAAGATGGCACAGTTTTATGCAAAAATAAAAACCCAGGGGAGAATTCTCCAGCAATTATAGTGCTGGGATGAATGGTTTAGTGTTGCACAAATCAAAAGCTGAGCAGCAAGAACACTGTTGTCATCTACAGTGAAATGATTTCCACACCAATATGAGCTTCAAGGCCACTCTAAGAGGAAGAATCCATTAATTGAAGTAAATGAGACATGTCTCGTGGTATGACGAAAGGAAATTGGAAGTGTTGAATTGTAATGATTTTCATAACATTTGGAAGAAAAATGTGACAAGGTTGAAGACTAAGAACAGCATAATAATTGATCTGTTGATGTATTTACATTATGTCGTGTGTGTGTGTGTTTGTTTGTGCTGGATGGACTAGTGCTGTGATAATATGACAGGAAAGATGTGTGGAAATACAGGTCCTTCTCAAAAAATTACAGCATATTGTGATAAAGTTCATTATTTTCCATAATGTAATGATAAAAATTAAACTGTCATATATTTTAGATTCATTGCACACCAACTGAAATATTTCAGGTCTTTTATTGTTTTAATACTGATGATTTTGGCAAACAGCTCATGAAAACCCAAAATCCTTGTCTCAAAAAATTAGCATATTTCATCCGACCAATAAAAGAAATGTGTTTTAATACCAAAAAACTCGACCTTCAAATAATCATGTTCAGTTATGCACTCAATACTTGGTCAGGAATCCTTTTGCAGCCTTCAATGTGGCGTGGCATGGAAGCAATCAGCCTGTGGCACTGCTGAGGTGTTATGGAGGCCCAGGATGCTTCAATGGCCTTAAGCTCATCCAGAGTTTTGGGTCTTGCATCTCTCAACTTTCTCTTCACAATATCCCACAGATTCTCTATGGGGTTCAGGTCAGGAGAGTTGGCAGGCCAACTGAGCACAGTAACACCATGGTCAGTAATACCAGTGGTTTTGTCACTGTGAGCAGGTGCCAGGTTGAGCTGAAAAATAAAATCTTCATCTCCATAAAGCTTTTCAGCAGATGGAAGCATGAAGTTCTCCAAAATCTCCTGATAGCTGCTGCATTGACCGTGCCCTTGATAAAACACAGTGGACCAACACCAGCAGCTGACATGGTTACCCAGACCATCACTGACTGTGGGTACTTGACACTGGACTTCTGGCCTTTTGGCATTTCCTGCTCCCCAGTCTTCCTCCAGACTCTGGCACCTTGATTTCCGAATGACATGCAAAATTTGCTTTCATCCGAAAAAAGTAGTTTGTACCACTGAGCAACAGTCCAGTGCTGCTTCTCTGTAGCCCAGGTCAGACGCTTCTGCCGCTGTTTCTGGTTCAACAGTGTCTTGACCTGGGGAATGGAGCACCTGTAGCCCATTTCCTGCACACGCCTGTGCACGGTGGCTCTGGATGTTTCTACTCCAGACTCAGTCCACTGCTACCACAGGTCCCCCAAGGTCTGGAATCGGCTTTTCTCTACTATCTTCCTCAGGGTCCGGTCACCTCTTCTCGTTGTGCAGCGTTTTCTGCCACACTTTTTTCTTCCCACAGAGGTGCCTTGATACAGCACTCTGCGAACAGCCTATTCGTTCAGAAATGTCTTTCTGTGTCTCACCCTCTTGCTTGAGGGTGTCAATGATGGCCTTCTGGACAGCAGTCAGGTCAGCAGTCTTACCCATGATTGCGGTTTTGAGTAATGAACCAGGCTGGGAGTTTTTAAAAGCCTCGGGAATCTTTTGCAGGTGTTTAGAGTTACTTTGTTGATTCAAATGATGAGGTTAACTGCTCGTTCAGAGAACCTTTTCATGATATGCTAATTTTTTGAGACAGGGATTTTGGGTTTTCATGAGCTGTTTGCCAAAATCATCAGTATTAAAACAATAAAAGACCTGAAATATTTCAGCTGGTGTGCAATGAATCTAAAATATATGACAGTTTAATTTTTATCATTACATTGTGGAAAATAATGAACTTTATCACAATATGCTAATTTTCTGAGAAGGACCTGTATTTAAGAAACATTTGAAATTGCTTTTGGAGACATAACCAAACAATTTAACCCAAGTCATACAGTTTTAAAGCAGATGTATCAAATATTACGGAAATGTACATAAGCTTGTGAGTGTACTGGAATAAAATGCCTCAGCGATTTTGTCTTGACATTTAGCAAATAAAAATAATTTTGGCTATGTTAACAGGAATTATTTAGTTGCGATATCAGGCTGTGATAAGGAAAGTCTTTTTCATACATTGTATGTTAAATATAAATCTTGATGGGTTTTTTTTTTTTGTTTTTTCCGCAAAGGGACTGAAGGCAGCTGACAACGACCCCACTGCTCCTCCCTACGACTCCCTGCTAGTGTTCGACTACGAGGGCAGCGGCTCCACGGCCGGCTCCCTAAGCTCGCTCAACTCCTCCAGCAGCGGGGGCGACCAGGACTACGATTATCTGAACGACTGGGGCCCTCGCTTCAGAAAACTGGCAGACATGTACGGCGGAAGCGACGATTAGGAGACGCAGGCTCACCTTGTCGGATAAAAAGTTACAATTTTTTTTTTTTTTTTTAACGAAGAGAAGGAAAGATTTCTCATTGAAGGACACATACAGCTTCTAATATTTCCATGAGTGATAGAGAACTGTGACTGAAAAGATACAAATAATAAACATTGATTCAGAATTTTTTTCTAAAAACGAAACACACACACACACACACAAAAAACAAACAAAAAAAAAACAACCTAGGCTTATTGTTGTAGTCTACGCATACATATGCTTGTCGAAAGCTTAGGCATAGCCTGTGCTCCAAGTGTGAAGGATGCGAGGAGATAACGCTCGGTGGACTGTCGCCACTCGGATTGTCGGTATTGAATGCGCTCAGTTAAACTTGAATTTCACAGTACAGAAGCACTGGGATATAATGTGCCTTTTTGTACATTTTTTTGGATCTAAATGATTAGTTTTATGTTCAAGGCTTTAATGGTACTGACTTTTGGAGTGATTTCAGACAAAGTATGTTACACTCTGGTATGCTTCTACGTGCTTTTTTTCTTTTTTGATTACCCAATGCTCCTGTTTTGAAGAATATTTAAATAAATCTCAGTTGGAAGGAAAATGATTGAGCAGCACTGTACAGTATGCTAGACCTTTAGAGTTTCTCACTAAAAAATTTAAATCATGCAGCTGGTTGCAAATAAAGGGAGTTATAAATCACACTATTTGTAGCATTTTTTTTCCTTTTCAAGTTTTTTTCTTTTCTTTTCTTTTTGAGGTGATGTAGTACTTTACAAATGCAACAAAAACTGTTTTGGTCTGATCAATGTACACTTAATTTGCCTTAGTCATGATCTGATATTTTCAACATTTACTTCACTGTAAAAAGTTGTGTGTGTGTGTACATACCGTTTTGTTTTACTTTCTTTTTTTTTCTTTTTTTTTTCCTTTGGATGTAGTATTATGAAGCGGTGCAAAAGTTCCAAACTTGTAAATGTATAATTTGATAACAAATTAAGGTTTTTTGCATGTTTTTATCTTTTCATGACAACACAAATTTGAGAAAAAAAAAATGTTTCCCAAATTTATTTAAAAGTGGAAAAAAAAAATGCAATTCTGGGTGACATTACATGTGTAGAAGTTAACGTTTTTTGTTGTATCTTTTTTTTTGTATAAAAAAAGAAATAAAAAAAAAATAAAATGACAAAAAAAAAAAAAAAATCAAAGTAGTGATCTTGTCAGCACAACATTTGAATTTGTACCAAAAAAGGGAGAGTGGGCTGGGTAACATGCTAATGAGCACTGACTAATGATTCAGCTTTAAGACTGGAAAAGGTTTTGGACTTGAGCCTTGTGGATAGTGGTGTGTACTGGAACACAAATTATACATCTCTGACCCCCAATCATCCAAATAAAATGCTGATTTTGGAGCCAAGAGCCCCTGTTTCTTTATTTCTTGTACACAGCTTTCAGAGGCTTAATTACTTTTTGAGTTGTGTCTGAGAACAATAGCCTTTCCATAAAAATGGCTCTCCGCAAGACATTTTGCCAAAGGCGCCGATAAATCATACCTTTTTTTTCTTGTTTGCAGAGATTATACAAAACTGAAAAAAATAAAACTTTTGCATGGAAGTTTTGTTGCTTTGGGGCTATAAACTAAGCGGTAAATTCAAGATGTAACAGCGTGTCCCCCAGTCAAGGGCAGAAACTTGAGGAAAACAAACTCACCCTGAACCTATCTGCTATATGGGATTTGTTCTGTTGGGCACTGTCAGATTAAACTTGACCTCGAGATGAAGATTGTCTGATAATCCCAACGCCACTTCTTAAGACTTCCATTTATATTTTCTTTCGGTAGAAAACAATCACTTGGAGAAATTGTTTCAGTTGGATGATGAAAATCCCCTGCTTCCTCTTTCCTTTTCGGGCTTTAGGTTCTCTTACATTTAGTCATGTTCAATTGTGAAAGACTAAGTAAAATGAGACTGAGCAAATGCTGCTGTTTTTTTGTTAAAGATCCTCATCCGACTCCTTCGAGAGCCACTGAACCCTTGTTTCCAAGTGACCTTGTGGTGTGCAGAGCTTATCTCTTGAGTGTGCACAGCTCTGCACTCCATTTCCTATAGTTGACACAAAATGTTACACTGCAGAGCGAGATTTAATGTTGAAAAAACAAACTGTCTGACCTGCAGGTTCTGTTTCAACTGCAGCTGATTCACATTTGCTCAATCGAGCCACTTCCATTTTACCTTGAGGTTTTCAAACAGAAGCAATTCCCTTCGTCTTTCCTTTTGCCTCCACTCACTTAATGGAAGGGGTTAACTTTTGACTAACCTCTTTTGCTGGCTTTGATCTTGAGCCAGCAGACATGTGTTTAGTGATTCAACATTTTAATGAAGTTTCCAACGTGTGCACTGAAGCAGCACATACTTTGAGTAGATTGTGCACCATTAAAGAAGTAGTTTGACATTTTTAGACATCTGCTTGTTTGCTTTGTGAGGCCTAGATGGGGCCTATTAAATTACACACATCTGTCCATTGTAGAACAATAGGCAGCAGCTGGAGAACACACAAAACGTGGAAATGGAAAAGAAAATAAATGTGGATCACATTTCTAACACCCTGAAGTCATATCTAAAATTATTTAACCTGGAGTTATTAGTTTACCAGTATCTTCTCATGGTACATTCTTGTTCACAGCAGCCTCTTTTGCTCCGGAAATAAAACGTTGCATTTATTGCATTTTAAAGGGGATTTATTCTATCTTGAAGTGGAGGTTAGGAGGACCTTTACTAATATGTGGAAAATGATACAGGATGATATCAAGAAGAAACGTCTGAGATCATGCTCAGCTGACTTCAGGAGGACACTGGATGTAGACAGTTTTCAATGCTGATGTTAGTCCCTTGGTCAATAAAATTGATTACTTACACATCCGACACATAGTATGTCAAGATAGACATTGTTTTTGACTGAGTTCACTGCAGCTTTTTCTGAATGCAGGTGGACATACTGGCAGTATTAGCAATTACCATCCTTCCTTACATCCCCTTACAGCCAACATGTAAGGGGGTAGGACCTATCGCCATGAACTAGCCAGCATAGCTGTCCACTACCACTAAGATTGATAGAGACAATGCTGACCAAGGAGTCAATTTTATAGCTAATCCGATACACCCTACTCATTGGGCATCAAAGGCAGTGGCAGGTACTTCTACTCTCTGACCCTTTGCATGTGACGCCTCACTCTTCAGAACTCTGCCCACTTCGCCATGACATACGTCAAAACAACATATGCACTCCTGTAAAGCCTGTCAAAAGACAGACATCTGGTAGCCTAATGTCGCTTTTATTTAGTTGATTTCCCTTTTTAAAATGGTCATAGTTTGCTGTGCCATTGGCTCCTCAAATAGATAAGGATCCAAACCAAACTTGTCATTTTGTTGTATAACTTTTAATGAGGAAAGAGATGGGGGTGATAGATAGCAGTAGTCAATCATAATGGCTGACAGCTCTCAGTGTAATCGAGGGTTTGCAGTGAACACTTTACAATGTATGAAGATTAATGTTCGCCTACTTTATAAGTAAGTGTACAAAGATATCAAATACTGCATTATGGAGAAGGTACATGCCTAACCATTAGTAACCATAGAGAAAATGCCCTTCATGTACAAAACAAAAAACTGGTTATCGTGTCATCTTAGCACTGTTTATGACATAGTGACATAAATCATGGTGTGAATTCAGACAAAGTTGGCAATTTGATTAACATATCAGGAGGGAGGAGGTATGAGTCCTTTTCTAAGCTAGCAATCTCAAACTTTTGTAAATTCCACCATCTATGGGCCCTAACTAGGAGCGTTACGTTCACAGACAAATTAGCTTGACTTCAACAAGTAGACACCAAGGCTACCAACAACTTGGGGAAAACAATCTCAGTTGTTCTGTTCAATACTCACTTCCAATGTCAGTCATGATTGCTCGAGTGATTAAATGATGTAATTGCAAAGTGTCAATACCTGTAGTTTGATCCCCCATCCATCCATCCATCCATCCATCCATCCATCCATCCATCCATCCATCCATCCATCCATTTTCTTTCACCCTTGTCCCTCAGTGGGGTCGGGAGGGTTGCTGGTGCCTATCTCCAGCTAGCGTGCCGGGCGAGAGGTGGAGTCCAGGGGGACCCTGGACAGGTCGCCAGTCTGTCACAGGGCAACACAGAGACACACAGGACACACAACCATGCACACACACACACTCACACCTAGGGGCAATTTAGACAGACCAATCAACCTGACAGTCATGTTTTTGGACTGTGGGAGGAAACCGGAGTACCCGGAGAAAACCCACGCATGCACAGGGAGAACATGCAAACTCCATGCAGAAAGACCGGGACCGGGAATCGAGCCCAGAACCTTCTTGCTGCAAGGCAACAGCTCTACCAACTGCACCACTGTGCAGCCCCGTTGATCACCCAATATATACTTAATATCCTCCAGAGAAGAGGCATGCCATTATATTTGAACATATAGACACCTGCCTCCTGTTTAATTGCTTGATAACTCAAATAGCAGATCAGCCTATCCAATGCAGCAACCTAATGCACTTCCAAATCCAGGTCTGGAAAGGAAAACTTGCTGACGTTTAAAGCAACTCTCAGACATGGGGCGCAATGACTTTTAACAATAAGTGGTTGCTGCTGCCAGACAGGCTTTCCCGAGTATTTCAGAAACTGTTGATCTTCTGCAATATTCATGAACAGGAGATAAACAACAGCAACAGAACATTGAAGTACAGCTAAGAGTTGGAAACTGGGCCTTTGATTCACACAAGCTCACCAAAACTGCAAAATATTTGAGTACAAAGGCATGACTCGAACACTCACTGTGACTTTCAGATTGCATAGTTAGAATTTGATGTAAACGTAATGATCCATCAGTATTGATCCATCCTGCCTTGTATCATGCAGGATGTTATTAGGTTGTAGCTGGGGTTTCAGTGCAGTAGGGATATTTTCTTGCCACATATTGGGTCCCAGTACTGATCTAACATCTATAAATGCACAGCCTTCCGAGGTATTGAGGCTTGCCAGTTTCATACCTTTATGGTGTCAGTGTATCCGTTTTCTGATGGTTACCTGCAGAAGGATAATGCACCTGGTCACGAAGCCCATCCCCTGCGTTATTTTTCCTGCAGAGAACATTACTCAGTGACTTTCTACAACAGAATGGCGGTAAAGATATGCCCCTCTTTTACAAGCCAATTACTTGCATCACCCACATGCCCCAAATGTTCGTGTTTACACAAATGACATCAACACTGCTGTCTGTGGATATAACGTGGCACCAAACTCACCACTTCTAAATTCCCTGTTGGCTTACAGTGGGAGCTACCTTCAGCTCCTCATGCTGCCTTGGAGGACGAGGAGATCCATCCTGCCTAACTTGGAGGAGGACAAGAAAAATTGCAGGCCTGTGTTGAAAAGGATTTGATAGGATTTGATAGGCTTCGGTTTCTGAAGAAAACATTTGTCAAATTGCTGCTCATTTTAAAATGGCATCGAGCTTGTGCAAAGTCCGCTTTGTGACTGTTCCTATCGCTGTCACTTTCTTCGGGTTACAGAGAGGTTTGTGATTATTATCCAGCAGTCCCATACCAAATAGGTTCAATGCGAAATGTGTTACAGCCCAGAACATGATAACTGAAAAGATAATCTCACAAAAGGTGTTACACCGGCTGAAAAAACAGTTTACACCTAAAAAAAAAAAAAAAAAAACTGGAAACAAACGCTGACCAATGAGATGGTTTAATGAAAAAAAAAAATTGCATGTGAGAATCTTTTTTTGTTGATGTCAGTGTTAAACGCTCAACTTTTTTGTGGAAATGCAAAGAAATGCAGCTTGGTTGAAACTCCATCTGCTGTAACTCGCCTCTAAGATCTCCTGCCCTGCTGTATTGTCATCATGATGTTGAGATTGCCCCAACTGGTTCAAATCCACCAGGCAGTCAGGTCTGGTTTCTTTCTTCTTCTTTTTCTCCACCTGCTGAGGGTGGAGAAAAAGAAGAAAAAGAATTGATATTCCTGCACCCCACTTCAATTTCACAACATGGATTATCCCCGAAGGTACGCTGGCAATCTAAGAGAGTCCAGGACATAAAGGCGAATACTGCACACCTCCCCCGATATCCGCACTGAAAACATACAGCTCTCTACCTTTTACAGATATGTGCTGGGAGAGTCTGTAATAATGCAAGAGTGGAAACTGCTTCAGTCAGGAGTGCTGCTTGAAAGCATTACATAGGAAATTAAGGAACAATGTGGAATGTTTTGAGGATAATAATCATTGAAATTGACAGCCTGAGCCATAATTAATGACCATTGTGTGAGAGGCATGTTTTCGTTGTGTATTTGCAAGATGGTGCAGTGAGGTCGGGTGATATAATTGCACAAAACGGTGTCTCATTTGCACATTTCAGCTCGCTGAAGAATGGATAAAAATAGTAAACGGCAAGCATGTTTAAATAGGCAGAAAATTATTTGCCAAGCTAATTAAGTCGGGTAGGAATGACACCATTTTGCTCTGCCAAAATCTGTGAATACCTTCTACATACAAACTGCACAATAATAAAAAAGGGGAAAAAAAAAAGAAGAAGAAAGCGAACACCTCAGTAATACAAAACGATGAATAAATAATAAATGTGTTATCAGCTGCTGGCTCTCTCTCTGTGCTTTGTTGTCTCTCCTAGAGTGAAACTTGGCTCTGGTGCTCACTCCTCTATCTTTTCATTAGATGCTGCAATATGTGCTGGTAGATATTTCTTTTTTATTATTTTTCCAGGTTTTATTCAAAATATTAACTTCAAATGCGAGGAAAAAGTGGGCTCGTAATGCTCGGAGCACTCCGGGGATGTTCTCCAGGGGAAAATGGCTGCAGATTGCCTGTTCTTACAAGCACCCCAGGGCTGCTTTTATTGACTGTGAAACAATGCTTCCACCGGCGACTCCTCACCGCAGCAGATTTACAAGACAGCCATCCTCGGCTCCCCGGCCTGCGTGTCTGTGAGGAAGTGTGAGTGCGTGGAAGGCTGAGCAAGTACAACAGAGAGAGCCACCCAGCCTCGGTGGGTGAGGGGGGGTGGGGGAGGTGTCGGTAAACATGCAGAATACAAACCAGAGTCCAATGCAAACCAGCTTCTGAGTTATGCTGCCTGTGACCTTTGGTGGACTTTGAAAAGATGGATGCCGCCCAGGCCATCGATAGAAATTTCTGGCCCTGAGCAGTGAGAACATATTTCATATGAATTCTCAGCCCCTGCATGCTACCTTTGAATGAATAAGTAAGTAGTCTGGATGACAGCGAGTGCTTACCAGGGCACATGCACTCTTTAATGCATTTGTGCATGGACCCAGTCACTTGTGTAAAATCAATCAATTTGATTTCTACACAGCTGTCCTCCAAGTGTAATATTAGATCAGAGTGTTTGCATTTCCTCTGCACAAGGAGTGAAAGGAGGCCTATTCTTCAATCAAGCTTTTAACCGTCCAGCCTTGATCGACTATGCTGTCAATAAGCATTTTGGTCCTTAAAGATATTTATATATTTTTTGTCACACTAAAATGTTTCAGTATTAATACCACACAAAAATTGTCTGAGTTCAAATGAGGATTTTACTTATTGAGGGGAAAAAATCTATGTAAAGCAGCTTGTCTGTAGGTGAAGCCACTTTTGAAGACTTAAATGTATCTAAAAATTCAGGAACTGATGACAAAGTCACTGAGATTATCAGTCTAGAAGGCCATTTTTAAAGGGGCCATATTATTATACATTTTTCATGCGGATAGTGCCATTTATTGCACAATAAAATAACTATGTTAAATTTCAGTTGTTATAAAATGATATCAGAAGTGACTTAAAAAAATTTTGACCTTGAAATTTGACGCCGTGATATTGGGCCTCCATCTCTTTAAGAAGTGCCAACTCTTTGAGACACCCCACCTTTCAGCGTGTCATCACAACAATGCTTCTCATTAAACCGTCTTTAGGAGCATTGGACCGAGAAGTAGTTTGTATGCTGAGCTCAGCAAGCACAGTTCCACCAGGTGTTTCTTAATTGCTGCTGCCACTGGTGGATCTGAGTGCAGATCAGGGGAGGGGTGTCGTGTGGAGTGGGAGCTCGACTGGAGGATGCAGCTCCAAGGAGGAGCCTTGTAGAAAAAGGTGCTTTGTATGAGCAAATGCTTAGGCACCTCTGAATGTCTGACATGGGAGACTCAAGGATTCTTCAAACATGCATGAAAGAATCAAAGCAACAATTCTTTGATGATGCCTTTGATGAGGGATTGATGAGTCCAGATGACTTTGGGGTCCTCTGGACTTGATAATTGTTTTTTTTTTTTTGCAAGTACAGAGAACTACAGCGTGAGACATTATCTACAAATGTAGAAAACACGGGACAGAGGAAAAGCTTTTAATGAGTGGATGGTCTACAAACAACTGTATATCAGCAACTCATCCAGGAAGTCAGTGGCATCCATGGATTGTCCAAACATAAGCTGAACATTTGTGGAAGAAATGCTTCTTTTTACATCTGCCGCAATGCTAAGATAGATAAGATAGATCACAATATGATGGTGGTGTGGTATGATGGTTTGAGGCTGCATTTCTATGTCAGAACCTGGGCAAAATGTCATAATTGATGAAACCATGAATTCTGATCTCTGCATAAAAATTCCACCGGAAAGCATCCAGCAATTTTATCACATAACCAGATATATGGTATACGGGCAAATCATTTTTTAGGCGGACCAAGACGGCTTGGGCAGCTTTATTTACTGTGTAAATGAAATCATCATTTGAAAACTACTTTGTGGATTTAATCCTATTATCTTTGTTTGATCACCTGGAACATTTAAGAGTAACTAAAAAAGGAAAAAAACATAAATCATTGGAGCACAAATGCTTTTTCAGGGCATTGTGCTGCCTCCCGTCGCCTTGTTTTGTTGTAGGTTTCAGCCGTGTATCTCCCCAGCAGCTCACCCTCCGTTCCAGCTGATATTGTTCTCTCTCTGATTCATCAGCTCTCGTTTATCAGGGCCCACCCATTCCCGCTATTACTCTCCGTGCATACACAGCCCCTGTCGGTGTGGTCACACAGCTAGCAGAGAGGGCACAGGTTGATGGTGCGAGAAACTCTGAGACAAAAAAAAAAAAAAAGAAAAGAAGAAAAAAATGATCGCCTTTTCTCTCAAAAGATGCATATCAGCGAGGCGGGGGATTTTCAGCTTGTACGCCAATGTTCAATGTCATTTTCTGCCGCCTGTGAGTGCTCACGAGGCATTTCTCATCTCGCTGTGGTTTCTCTTGCATGAATGGCTGAGCTGCTCCACAAAAGGATGTGTAATCATAAACCATGGAAACGCATTAAAAGACACCCAGACCATCTATTTTCCTCATTTAATTTTACTCGCACACAAACTCACCAACTTTTCTTTATCACAGCTGAAAACGGCTAAGCAAAGCATTCGCATTTAGCAGCTGCTCGCTCCTAAGAAATACTTTTGATATCTCTATTCTCCTGTGAAATTGAATATGCAAAAAGGCAAGTCAAAGCAGGGAGGCCACAGTGGGGAAACAAGTGAGAGCCTCGAGATTTATTCATGCTTTTAAACACTTGACATCCCATCACCCTGCTGTCGTTATGGCTTTGAGTCCCTCCTGGCCAAATTCTCACAATAGCCGGATCATTTTTCGCAACCGGTAACAAATTGGCTACGGTGTCTTGTGCCGACTGCAGTGCAAGGACTTCCGTGATCGGTGGTTTATAAATGCGCTGATGGGGAGATGGTTCTCAGATCAATGTGCAGCTGATTACACAGGGTGTTGGCGACATAACTGTCTGTACGGAGGAGAAAAGAGGGCACTAGGTTGTCCTGACTTTCCCGTCTGCTGACTCCATTGTAGTCAGCCATTTATGCGGATGGCTCAGAGCCGGAGTGACGAGCCATCAGCCAAGTGGGGAACAAAACTCTAGAGCTTAGTCAGTTCAAAGAACATCAGTTTTCACTTTCAGATTGTCATAAATACTGCAGGGTATGCATCAATTTTACTGGGCATTAATCACCCTATTATTAGTTTGACATCTGTAAAATGTCTGTCATTGAGTGAATAACAGCTCTTTACTGTAAAGCAGCAACTACGAATCATCAGTCAGCTCTGACAAATGTCAGCTGGTAACAGTAAGCAGTCATAAACTGGTAATTAAAAGATTCCTTTTGTCTGCTTGACTTTAAAATTTAATTCGACAAATTCCTTAATTTATAAATAGCTTTAACTGTTTTTTTTTCTCCCTCTGCTGAAGTTGACTCCAAGGCTCTCAGAAGGTGTAAGGCAGATTTGTACCGTGACTGGATGATGTTAAATTAGTTTTTACCCTGTACGGGCTAATTCCTCCTCAGATCAACATTTTCACAAATGCCTGCTTCTTTTTGATTTCACTCTTTGCCCTCGGTGCCTAGTAGAGACAAGCTTCAAAAGCAGGGCGGCTTACAGTGGGGCTAGTTTTACTCCTGGTTTAGTGTCCTTTTGAACTCCTTCATCAAAGCACACGAGCATACGGAGATCCACAGTAGCCCCTGACTGCTGAACTGACTACATTTCTATTAATGACCCATATTATTTCAAGTATAGTTGTTCCACTAAAAGATGCTTATACAATGCTAATTTCCAGCTTTTTTCTTGTAAGAAATGTTACTGGAAGCTTATTATTATTATACTTAAAATCTTTTAAAGTTAAAAGTCAAACACACTTTTTGTTTTTTTTAAAGCTATAATAAATATTCAATAACTTTTCCATACAACATTCATGTCTTTTACCAGAATAATTTTAATGCCTGTTTTTTTTTTTTTTCTTTTTCCTTCCCCGTTTTTGTCCAAGCAAGTATTTTTAGCCCAAAGAACAAAGAGTAAAAGTGGCTTACAGCACAAAGGAGAATGTTCTCCTGAAACAGTGAGAGGACTCTCTGCTCAACTTGTTTATTCCATGGAAAAATGTTATTATGGGCAAACAAATACTCACAGGGAGACACAGAGACCAGCTGGTGCTCCGTACGACAGGGCTGGCTGATGCAGGTTTGTTGCATGTTGCTGCAGCTGAATTTATGCAAACCCCCAAAAATGCATGACGTTAAAGAAATTTATTCATAGGAAAAAATAAAAACAATATACACAGACAATGGAAATTACAGGACACATTTTACAGTTGGGTCCTTTCTATTAACTGCAGCAATTTGGTTTCTTAAACAAATCAAGCTTGTAGTTAGTCCAAAAAAATAAAATAAAATATTCTGCTTAATTTATTGGACATGCTACAAAGCAGTGAATAACAATTTGCCAATTGAAGTTTACAAAACTTTTAGGTTTCTGGATGACTTTAAGGTTTTTGACAAATCTATGTCCAATATACATTTGCTGGAAGATAAAACTTTACATAAAAATAAAAAAAATCAATAACAGCTCTGAAGTACTCTACAACAGACAACAGAATAACTTCAGCTTTCAATAAAAAGAAAAAAAGGTAAAAAACTTGAAAAACATGCTGGCTTATTATTTTCCAATTCATCTCCATTGCATCGTGAAGGTTAGCTGAACCAGGGAGTTTCTGTAGCTGTAAATGGAATAAAAATGAAACGGGTGAAGTTTACCTCAGGTTTATTTCAGGAATATTATGAATTAAAGCATTCTCCAATTAAAGCAGAATTAGTTAAGGAAACATAAGCTGAGAGAGCAGGGGATTTAAATAAAGTTTCAGCAGGTCAAAATTGCAGCTAAGCTGCGGTTAAAACTGTCAACACACCTGCCCTTGAAGGAACTTCAGGAATGATGCTGCTTGCTCATCGACAACACAAATACATTTGAAATAGCTGCCATTTCACAAAGCTGGGAGACAGGACTGCTGCTCAGCATTGAATAGTATTAGTACCAAACCTAAAAAAAAAACAGTCTTTCAGAGCTTCTGAGTGCTGTAAACACGTAACTATATTTAATATTGTAAACATGTTTTACTACATATTTGCAATAGATAAAGTTCTTTGTGAAGATTGGAATGTACGTGTAACTGAATTGAAATGGCATGAAATTGCATTCAGAGGGTGTTTCCAAAAATTACTACACTGCATCAGTGTGCTTGAGCTTAAGGTCACAAACTGGTGACTGGGCATTCTCTGACAGAATTGTGTGGAAGAGAGCAGCATTCATTGTTACATTCCCACACACTGCTCAAGTCCTAAAGCACCAAAGCACCCAATGGCCAGTTCTATGACATCTGCATGTTGACCACCAAGTTGGTCTGATAAAATGGGAAATGAGAGGCAAAACTTTTCCACTTTTGTCCTCAGAATATTTTTTTTCAGGATCATCTAGATGTCTTTCTTTTTTTTCATCAAATATGAATCAAACCTTTGTTCTCTTTGGTCAGCAGTGGTTTTCATCTTGGAAATCTGAGATGAATGCCACTTTTTGAAAAGTTTATTTTACGTTGTTCAACCATGAACACTGAGCTTAACTGAGGGAAGTGAAGCCTGCAGTGCTTTGGGTGTTTTTCTGGGATCTTTTACGACCTCACCTGGGAGGGTTCACTGCTGTTCCATGTTTTCTCTATTTGTGGATAAAACCTTTCACTGTGGTTCACTGGAGTCCCAAACTCATAGAAACAGGTTTGTGAAATTTTCCCGATTGGGAGATGTCAGGGTTGTCATCTGTTTTTGCATTTCATTAGATCAACGCATGATGTGTTCCTTTCCAAAATCTTTTAGCCTGCTTCATGTTGCCATGCAGGTACTATTGAAGTGATTTCTTGATTCTGCATATCTATCAGTAATCATAGTTGGCAGTGTATAATTTAACTAAGCTTTCCAGTGATGAGTTAATTCATGGCTTAACAAGAATTGTATTTTTAGATGAAATCAGGTTGTTGTGGATCCCTTTTATTATCAATAAATGAAACCATGTCATGAAAACTTTGTTTTGTTTTTACTATAGCTATCTTTGCCTGACCATAATGTTTTCCTACTGGTCATCTGAAACATTTTAGTTTCTATAGCTTTCTCCCCCATAAACAAATACACAAAAAAATGAGAAAATAATATAGTTAATGTAGCAGAACTTTATTGTGTCTACTATTCAGTTGAGAATTAGGAACCACAATTGTCTTAACAAGTTCAAAGAAGTCCAAACTAGTAGATACATATAAATGTATTAATACTTCACTTATTCTATTTAGCTGTAAAATTAAAGCAACCAGACTTGCTGCATGGGTTTAGATTATGAAAGTTGGTGTATGAACATTAAAATTCTATTAATTTAATAAAAACAGTGACATGACGACATAATACAAATACTGAATTAAGTTCCTATGTATCTTGATGTCTAGAATGGAAAAAATAAAGTCTAAGAATGAAAAGCTAATTTTTTGCTAACCCATATGTGGATGAGACATTTGGGTCAGTATTCCAACAGCATCTTTGCTGGATCAATTCTTTCAGCCAGAATGGATGCAGGACATCTTCAGTCTCAGGTCCTTTTTTTCAAAGCGCAACCAGAAATTTGAATTTGAATTGGAGTCGGGGCTTTAAAATGTCACATTCAGTAACTTGACCATGGTATCTTCAGCTTTTGTTGCAACAACTTTGACAGTGTACAAGGAGTCATTATACTGTATGTTAAAGCCACTTTCATGAGTGCCAACTTGTGGGGTGGTGTCTCAAGAACTTACATCTATGCATAACTAATAATTATTCCTGCAATAATTGACCTTAGAGGTGTGAATATTTTCTGTTTTGACTTAGGAAAAAAAGACCTTTGTGCTCACAGAAAGAGGAAGTGAAAACAGACAGGTTTTTTTCTGTATAAGTTGCTGCAGAAATTGGTTCAAACTGGTTCTGCAGGTAGGTCTGAGATGTATATTACCCTCTTGGGCATCCTCTGTGAGAGTCTTCAAAACGCTGTTTTAGCCTTTTGAATAAATACAATGACAAAATGCATTTTATTTCACTGATTTGATTTAGTGTTTCATCTTTTAACCCTCTGATGCGTGAGTGACTGACGATACAGTCTTCCGTGAGTGGATCCTTTTTGACCCGGGTTACACAATGTGTTTTTATGCTACTTTTGTCATTTTGATTCAAAATAATGTTTTGTATAATACTTTCTACTGTGTTTTATTTCACACAAGAATTATTTCATGTTTGAAATACTTTCATTTTTCACTTTTTTAAACGTTTTTGGAACAATTTGTAGAACATTTCTGACAATTTGTAGAACATTTTTAAAACAAAATGACAGCAGCAGCAATTTTACAACAGCAATATTGGAATGTCAATGTCAACATCCATTATATGTGTGTGGGTGTGTGTGTTTTCCAACAAATCTGCAAAACTCACTCAAGGTTCACACAAAATCACCTATACATGACTAATATGTATAGATGATTTTAATATGTGGGTATGGGGGAGGCTGCAAAAGAGCACGTTTCTTGAAACTAGCTAGCTAACCAAGCTAGCTAACATTACTGTCTCTATTCTATTATGCTATATGTATCACGCATGTGAGTTTGTGTATGTGTGTGATCCATCCATCCATCCATCCATCCATCCATCCATCCATCCATCCATCCATCCATCCATCCATCCATCCATCCATCCATCCATCCATCCATCCATCCATCCATCCATCCATCCATCCATCCATCCATCCATCCATCCATCCATCCATCCATCCATCTTCCGTTTATCCGGGGTCGGGTCGTGGGGTCAGCAGCCTAAGTAAGGAGGCTCAGAGTTCTCTCTCTCCAGCCACTTGTTCCAGCTCCTCTGGGGGAACCCATGCCATTCCCAGACCAGCTGGGAAACATAGTCCCTCCAACGTGTGTCCTGGGTCTTCCCCCAGGGCCTCCTGCGGGTGGGACGTGCCAGGAACACCAAGGAGGCGTCCAGGAGGCATCCTAACCAGATGCAGAGCCACCTCAACGGGCTCCTCTCGACATGAAGGAGCAGCGGCTCTACTCTGAGTTCCTCCAGGATATCTTACCTTCTCACCCTATCTCTAAGGGAGAGCCCAGACACCCTACAGGGTATCTGTGACCTTGTTCTTTCGGACATGGCCCAAAGCTCATGACCATAGATGAGGATAGGAACTTTGTTCAACTGGTAAATCAAGAGCTTCACTTTTTGGCTCAGCTCTCTCTTCACCATGACAGACCGGTACAGAGCCCTCTTCACTGCAGACGCTGCACCAATCTGCTCGTCGATCTCCTGCTCCATTTTTCCCTCATTGGTGAACAAGATCCTGAGATACAAGATCCACATGGAGCAGGACATCCTCCCCGACCCAGAGAAGGCACTCTATACTTTTCTGGCTCAGTTATTTATGCATTTTTTTTATAGCTATGAATTTTTATTTTATTTATTGAGATGATAAAAGAAAGAACCTTGAACACATTGATAAACAGGTTTTGTATGTCATTCAACACACTCTCTCTCTTGGTTTTCTCATCCAGGGTGTCAGACACACACAGAGACACACAGACACACACACAAATAATACACAAGCACAATAAAGTATAGGTGGTAATGTTAGCTAGTTGGTTAGATAACTAGTGTTGGCTAACTTTGAAGAAGGCTAATATGTTGATTCGTGACAATAATGTTGTCACAGTACTCATGATTGACACACACAGACACATTTGTGAGATGAAAAATAAAGATAATACTTATATGTAAGAGTTCTTACTGTGTAAAATAATATTATTCAAGGGTGACACTTAGGTCTTAGTGTGTTTGGTTCACAAAAAAATGTTTTCCTGACAGTAACAATTGGTAAGAAACAAAGATTTCCATTAAATTCCATAGGAAATGAATGCGGGTCATTTTGGACCCACCCACGGAAGAATGGGGTAGTAACATAAAACATGCTATTTCTTAAAATGTATAAAAGGTAAATAAAAAATTTTAATCGCATGATATCAATAACATGTATCTTGAGGAATACCTGGAATATGAAGTGATGAAAACTTTTCATTACAAAGATATGGGTGGGTTCTTTTTGACCTCACCGGGTCAAAAAGAACCCACTTACGCATCAGAGGGTTAACAGGAAAATGTCTAAGACAAATACCAAAACAATTAGACAAGGGTGTCACACTCACTTTATTTTTGGGCCATATCAATAATCAGAATATTCTTAAAGGGCCGGTTGTGTTATTTTTATATTTGTATGATCTTAAACGTGACTTTTTATTAATTGCTGTATGAATCACAGACTATAACTTGACATCAAGGAAGGCTGAGGCAACAGTCACGTAAACCCAATGTTCTTAGCCAATTTTGAGAAAAGATTGTGGTAAAAATCAGAAAGAAAATGTGGGAATCTGTAGATTTTGTGTGAACTTTGAGTGAATTTTGCAGATTTGTTGAAAAACTGAAGGGACTTATTCATGTAATTTGGAGTCTAAATGGTAACATTAAAAGCTACGGTGGGCCACATTTGGCCCACAGACCTTGAGTTTGACACAAGTGAATTAGATTATTTTGCAATCATTGGCAACGATGTATACAAATGTAGATTTTTATTTTATTTTTTTAACTGCAGAGCTCCAGTATATTGTTTAACTGCTTTTGGGTTTGAGCAGACATACAATCCATTCAAATACTCCTTTATAGTATTTGTGATTTATTCACATATTTCATCAAGATGTGTTTGAAATTGACAGTTCTGTGGTACGCGCAAAGATAAACGTAGTACCCCGAGACATTTGTAAACTGTTTTCAAAGTTGAACCAGACTTATGTAGGTCAAGTTAGGTTGACTCAAATGATGCTGATGAGCCTGTCAGAAGCTTCTAAAGCCGCGGCGTTGTTTTCACATATTTTTCAAGACATTTAAAGGCCAACTTGTTCTCATTCCCAAGGGCATAAATACTGCTGTTCTCTCACAGCTGGTACCGTCTCTGAGGTATGTACAAGGTGTCCTTCGGTGCAAAAACTGTGATTCACTGACTACAGCAACATTTGATGCCAGAGCAAATGGTGTCTTGTGAGCAACTAACAACATCCATAAGAGGCAGGAGGCATGACAGCAAAATATGTCACGAGAGCTTTGTTTTGCAGACCTGTCTACGACTCCTATGTCACACTAGTGTGCTTCTGTGCACAGAGATTTGCAGCTGAAAGCATATTTTCCATTGCCTAAAAGTCATATATTCTTTTTGTCTTGCTCTATGTTGCTTGGTTAGGACCAGACAGAAAAACTGGTTTCACCTGCTCTAAGATAAGGGCATACAAACATTTTCCCCTGAATACCCTGGCGTTATGTTATGATGTTTCCCTTCTAATAAGCATCACTTCGTCTGCGAAAAGAAAAGCAGAACAAAAAAAGACAGATGAGGATAGAGGTGCCGAAACTAAGAAACCTATAAACGCTTCAGTTTATAAGCAAGCAGAAATGCAGGCCTGCCAACAAGAATAATTCATCTTCATGCTTTCAAAGCCCCAAACACAGAGCTCAGACATCCAAAGCGACTTTATTATCGGTGTTCTCTGCATACGGGAAGCGGTCATGGACACAAACAAGAACAATAGAACACGTCAAAGAAGAGACCGTGCCTGCAGTGTGCCCAATCATTTTCAGTGCCTGTTGTCTCTATAGTGTGAACATGCACAGTGATGAAGTGCAGTGACTGCAGACGTGCCAACTGGGTCAGCTCCTGAGTGGGAAGCGAAAGCGTTAAATGAAAAGAGGTGGCTGTTTATTCAGGCAGTCATCAGTTTAATGCTAAACTACAAATGTCATGAGAAGCTGCTCGGCCTCATGAAGGCCTTCATGTCTACAATTTTTTTGTTCAATTATACAGACTAAACAACACATATATATTCTGATGAGGAGGAAAATATGGCATCCAGCTATGGAGTGCACAAGAATTTTAGTTCATGTTTTTACACCTATCAACACCAAGAGATGCTCAACATTGAATAAAAGATTTTGATTTAATTAATTTCAATTTTAGCCCTAATTATTTGAAAATGCTTGTCTGTTTTTGGATTTTTAGGCTACTTTTTAAGAGTGATATTTATTATTTTTTTCTGCAATTTCTCTGGTATTGAAATGATAAAATCAACATGCTAAGTTTGGGTTCTGTTGCTGTCCATTAGTACCTTAAGTAGAAAACTGTGAGACATCATTAGGACAAATTAATCAATAATTGGATGAGCAATGCCAATTAATTTCTTAGTGTACGGTGACAGTTAAACATGCATGTCTGCTTTATAACAGCATAAATTGGAAAGTGCAAATATTAACTGCATGACTGTGCACGTGTGTGAATGTGTGTGTGCGGGGGTGTGGGGGTGTGTGTGTGCGTGTATGCGTTTGTGATTGGAAATGATTTTGTAGTGGTGTGTGTTCTGTCTTGTTTTTACTGTACTGAGTATCCGTTTTCATGACTAGTCAGAAGACTGCAGATGTGAATTAGCTTTAGCTGTAATCTAGTAAAGTGTGTCAAATGGTGACATTCATGTTTGAGTTGTACATTGTCCCTGTTCAAGTAAAGTTCATTATCATTAAATTGGAAGCCAAGAAGTGGCTCAAATTTCTTAAAGGAATAAAGGTATCCAAGCCGACCCGGACAACATGGAGTAGGGTAAAACAATCTTCACAGCTCAGACCCTGTTTACTCAACAAAGCCAGGACGGTGAAAGAAAGAAACATTTCGTTATGTTTTGTCCTCTCATTTACATGGCAATGGCATTTTGACCCGGGTTTCAAGTGAAACCTTTTAGATTGCAATCATCTCCATATTAATACAAACCAGAAATATTTACAGACAGTGATGTCAGTCACACCGTCTTGCACTCTTGCAGTGGGGCCTGGTTTTCACCTGTGCACAGTACAACAAAAACAAGCATCTCTTCAGATTATTTTACAGTGGGCCTGAAGTGTGAACCACTTCAAGAGTTAACTAAACACAGCAGCAAATTTAAAAACACAGCAACTTATTTGAAAACATAACATTAACTAAGCACAATTACAAATTAAAAAAAACCACCACGTTAACACAACCACAAATTAATTACATTAACATGAACAAAATGTAAGGCTTTAGCGTGTTTGTTGAAAATATGAATGCTACCGGTGATGCAAATGTTATGTTTTCCTAATTTGTAATTGTGCTCATTTAGTGTTATGTTTTCTTAATATGTAATTTGCTTACTTAATGTTGTTGTGCTTTTAAGTCTGTAGTTCTGTTTAGTGAGTTGTTGAAGTGGTTCGCACCAAATTAATTGGTGTTTTAAATCTACTCATCATTAAATGTGTCTACCCGTCAGCACAGATGCATAGATTATGTAGAAACTACATTTAGAAACCAGAGTTCCATTTAAAGAAAGTGGCTGTCAGTCTATCTTAGCAGCGCTCTCAACCCAGGCTGCTATCCAGTGATCTCTCACCTTCCAGAGGGAGCTAATTGTAAATCCCTGAACAGACTATTGTTTTATATGAACATACCGGTTAACCCAGCGCACAGCAGTAAGCTGAGGGGCAAATACTTTTTCACACCGGGTTAGTTTAAAGTGTTTTCTCTTAAAAATAAATGAAATAGTCATTTAAAAACAACCTTTCGTAATTACACAGGTTATCCTCTTACAATTATTTTGATGACTAAAATTTAAAAGTGTGACAGAAAAGGAAAAAAGAAAAGAAGGCAATATTTCTTCTCGACGCTGTATGTCCCCAACTTGTCATGGAGCAGAGTCGCGTGGGAGTGCTGCAGAATGACCTTGTTTTGCTGGATTTCTAGATCTAAGCTCCAACATCGCAAATGGCACGGCATTGCGAACCAGCACAGCAGAGAACAAAACAACAAAAAAACAAAACTGGATGATTGGCTCTCCCTCTTTGAGACATCTCTGCTGTTTATCTGCCTGCTTTCCGACATGCACTACAACTCTTACAGTTGCTTTGTTTTACTCTACGTTTTTTTTTTTTTGCAAACAGTGCTTCTCCGCTGTAGCTGGTGTCATTTTGGAGACCCAGACCTGTCACTGTACAGCTTTTGAAGCCCAGTGTAGCTTCATAGCGGGTCCATTTTAAGTAAAAGCCTGAGGGAAAAGATGTCACTCAGCATTTTTATTTGGAAAAAAAAAAAAGCCAAGAAGATACACAAAGAACGAGAGAGAGGGAGAGAATCACTTCAGCTTTTTTATGAAGATTGCAAATATCACTGACAATAGCATGTAAGCAAGCAGTGTAATTCAAATTTAAGTTGCTAAGCCTAAAAAAAATTGAATCTGTTTGCTAATTTTTTTCAGCGCACAATGTATATTCTGTGGATCTTACAGAAGAGAGTCTGAAAAGGGATTACATGTATAATCTCTTTTGACAATATCTCTACTAGCTGTAAAATGAGCCATTGTACATCAGTAGGGATAATCTTATCGCCAACTGAATGCACACAAGGAAATTCCTTAAACTACACCAGATATGACTGCCATTTAATAAAACACATTGTTATGCATGAGTGAAGCTAAATTTTATACCAAACAATCACAAACAGGAAGCCATGTTAGGTTTGTCTTTATATATGTTTTTTGATTTACACAGAAACATAATGTCTGCTTCATTTCTGTGCAGGTTATGTCCTGTGCCTCTTCCTATTAAGTCATAAATGTTACAAACACAAAAAATGAATAATGGGAAAACTATAGTCGTCTATACAAACAGATCATATTTTATCCAATTTATGCTCCGCATCACCAGAAGGTAAAATCTGGCTGCTGTGGAACTGGGATGAATAATCCTAGGCCAGCTGACTGCTTTGTGGTCGAATGTCAGATTGACCCCCCACACCCACAGCATTCTGGAAGGATTAGAAAATTCATTAATATTTACCATTTAAAAACATGATTAATTTTCTCCCTTACCTTTCTCCTACCTGCTGTATACATTGTTTTTTTTGTTGTTTTTTTTTTCTTTAGATTTGAGTTACAAATCTTCCTATTATAGCTGAGGTTTTAAAACAGTATCTTTATGACTAAAAACAATATTCTTGACCATAATGTGGTACTGTGAGGGTCAAGTTCTGGACCCCCTCCATCTTGGGCTTTGGAACACAGACCCAGTTGTCTCCCCATCAGCAGCAGAGAATACCCCACTCACTGAAGCAGTCTACTGAGCAGCATCACCAAGGACGATATTCATATTTGCACATTGGTAATGACCTTCTCATAAGTATCTGCTTCTTTTTTTTGTTTTTTGTTTTTGTTTAATCAAAGTGGTGCTTCATTAGATCAAATAAACATAATATGATCACCTGCCTGACAGTGTGCTGGTATCCCTCTACTGCCAAACCGTCCTGACAGGTTGAGTAGATGCAGTGGCACAACTACACATTATTCAGGTGGATGCAAAAACATAGATCAGCGCCCCCAACCAATTTTTATTTCTTTAAAAATAAATGTCACTAGTGGCAAAAAAGAAAAGTGAAGTTCATGTTATGTTTGGACAGGAGACCAGATGTTTCCATCCCTGAAATTATGATGCATAGAATCACATATCTAAGTCTAAACTATGTTACAGAGAGTAAACACAACATGCTTTATCTGTGGGATTGTTCTTTAAAATGGGACATTTTTAATGTATTAAAATTAAATACGATCGGTACACTTAATGATAGGTAATCCATTCAGCAAGTGCTTTTACTTTTAATACTTAAGTATTTTTAAAAGCCAGTACTTTTTTTACTTTTACTTAAGTACAAATGTTAATGTGGTAGTTTTACTTTTACTTAAGTAAATTTTTTGAGTACTTTCTCCACCACTGGTTGAAGCAGAGAATACTTGAGCCAGAAGACTTGAGAGGTCTGGTGGAAAGTTGATGCAATCACAACAAATGTTTAATGTATTTTGGAGCTCAGCCATGCAGTGATTTATTGACTAAAAAAAAGGTATTTTAAGGTCCATTCTCTGAGTGACAGACAATCTGAAGACTCTGCAACTGGGGTAATTTGCTCTATTTCCTAGTTTTAGTGAGGACACAAGCAGCATTTTTCTGGATCAACTGATTAATATTTTAGGCAGAACTGTGAAGACAGTGTTACATTAATCAATTGAACTAAAGACAAATATATGGATGAGTTTCTCAAGATGTTGTTGAGACATTGATCCTTTAATATAGTCGTCTATACCAGACAGATCATATTTTGTCCAACGTATGCTCCGCATCACCAGAACTGGGGTGAATAACCCCAGGCCAGCTTTTCCTGCTTTTCCTTTCTTTTGCAAAGAAAATGTTCTTTGCAATTACAATTAAAAAAGTGAGACCCTAGGATGGAACCTTGAGATACTCTGATTGTGATTTTTGTAAGTTGCAATGGAATGTTTTCCACAAAAACACAAAATAAATCTCTCTTCAGGTAAAACTTGAACAGTAAAATACTTTACCATAGAGTTTAATCCAGCACTCCAGTCACTTCAATAATATGCCATCAATAGCATCAAATGTTGCACTGAAATCACACAGTAACAGCTTGTACTTATGCAAATGTCAATTAACTCTTTGACAAGACTGAACACAAGATTGAGCATCTTGTGTTCAGTCTGGAAAAACCAGGATGAAAGACATAGAAATGGTTGGTCATTGTTAAGAAGATATGGAATATTGCAGACTGGCTTGCAATTTTCAGTAGTGATGAGTCTAGATTGTTTTGTCTTTTAGCAGTGGTTTGATTACTCTTGTTTTTAGGTCATGGACACTGCTGTGATATCTGGCACCAAGATGTTAGCAGCAGATCATTTAGGTCCTGTTACTTGATAAGTGGGGCATCCATGTGTCAGTCTTTTTATCCTGCAAGTCCCGAAGATCCACCATTATATTCACTCCTAGGTAATTTGGAGGCCAAGCTGGGACCTCAAACTTGTTCTTGTGCTCCTCAAATAATTCCTAAACCAGTTTAGCTTTGCCATAGGGCAGATTATCATGCTAAAAGATGTGACAGTTATCAAAAAATACAGTTCCCATGAAAGCGTACGTGCTCTTCAACAATGCTTAAGTGTGTAGCACTACATATGGCCAATACAGAATTATCACACTGGCATTTATTGCGATGACAATAAAATTTGGAGCTTCATTAGTCTATTTCACTATTTGACCCTGGATAAAATCCCTATGGTAACCAGTAGACTGCTTTGAAAATTAGAATAGACTTCCATTCAAATAAACTACTTCAGTTCACCGGTTTGAAGTGTGCCCTGCTTAATCTGTTCAGTCTAGCACATATGTGTTACGTAAGAGCTTCATTGGAGACTGAGATGGGTTATTGGAAACTTGTGAGAAAGAAGCTAAAATCACAGTACCATGACAACTACAGCAGATAAAAGTATCTTTGTGGTCTTGTCTAAATGTGGGATTTTTCTACAACATCCAAAAATACCTGCAGTTTCCAGACAGTGGATTTGTAATTCAAATGAAACAAAACATATTATCATGTGTCTTTTTTTCTCTCTATTTTTTTAGGCAGGATTAAAAACTACATAAAATATCTCAGTAAAGTAATTAGGAAAAAAGACACAAAACAATGACTCAAAATGTAAAAAAAAATCCCAAAAAAACATCAAGATTTAAGAATGAAGAATCTGAACAAAAAAATGCTGCAAGATACTCCTGGAAATAAGAAAATACCACATAAAAGTTCTGCATGCATGGTGGTTATTGTTTGCCTCCATCTTGGTCAAGTGTATTGGGGGACAAGAGGCGGGGTCTTGTTTGTTTTTACATATTTGTGGCTTGAGGCTTACTGTTTCATAATTCATCCATTGCAATGCACAGCAGAAATTGCAACATGTTCTGACTCATCAAAAGGACTTGGGTTATAGAAAAGAAAGAAATAGCTCATTTTGAAAATGTCTTATAAAATTGCATGCAACACACAGTGTCACCCAGAATGATCTGTTGGTAAACTGCTTCTTGTTCTGCATCTACAAATTTCAAATTGAAGACTGATTTAAAACAGTGATAAAACATGCTTGTTGGAGCACATATGTTGGGAAGGAGATTCGGTTTGGTGACCACATTCCGTTAACCTGAATTTAGCATCAATACTTATAGAGTCCTGATCTTGTTCATTTGTTTATCACCGATCTCATTAGAGCTTTATTTAAACCATTCTTTGACATCAACCACCAAACATGATGAATTGTGTAACTGATGTGAGAAATTCACTGGGTGCTTCATCAATAACCCCGCAGTGTTTGGAAGCTAAAGAAGCCACTGACTTCCAAACACTTGACTCGAATCTTCCTCTGAGGCTTTATCAGTCACAATGTGAAAAAAGAGGAGGACAGGGACTTCTGCAGAGGCACTCTCCTCTTTTTGCCAATACCCGCTCTTCATCTCTGTGCACCCGGGGACAGTATTAAGGTAGAAACGTTTCTTTTGTGTATCAGACACTGTAATGACTGCCAGGATTTACAAGGAACCGATTGGAGATGAGAGGGGAGCGTTTTGATGTGTGTGGGTAGAAGGCAGTTGGAAGACCAATAGGAGCTCATTTCGCTTAAGAGGACACCCACAGACTCCAGTGGGAGATATGCTGACTGAGATGCCTACAAATCTGGAGGTAGAGAGCAGAAAGAAAGGCAAAGCCATAAAATGTAAATTATTGGCCTCAAACTGTTAGATAGCGGGTGTTAAGGAAAATCCATCCTGCTGATTTTCCTTAGAACAACTGAACTCAAACAATGATCTATTGCATGTAGAAATTAGCTATTCCCAGGGCCTTGTATGCAAATTAGTGGGACACTTTTATAAGCATGCCAAAGCATTCTGGAATACTGCTTAGCATTCAAAGAGCAGGAAAGCAAATCTAGCAAGGCAACTGTGTATGCCAATTTTACAAATGGTGGCTGTGGTTTTTGGCACAAGTCTTTTTAATTTGACAGAGCTTTAATAAAACATAATAGAAATAAAATAAAGCAAACTACTTTATTTTTCTTTTTAGCTCCACTTTCTTCTTCCTATCAACTCTGACCAGCTTTTCTCCCCACATGAGCTTCAGGCTTTCACTATCTTGTTTTACCACTGATGGTTTATTCAAGGCCATTTGCAGTGTTAGTTTTCTATCACATATTGCTTTTTTCCAAAAGTTACATTTTGGTTGTGATCAGAGCACATTCTCCCACATGTTATTCATATCCAATACATGACCTGTCAGACATTACAAAAAGTACTTTATTTGGTTTTCTTTCAAAGTGTTTTTCTTCTTACCACTCTTCATTGAAGACCACATTTGTGGAGTGCATGAGAAATAGTTGTCCTGTCAACCAATTTCCCCACCTGAGCTGTAAAGCTCCAGAGTTACAGAGAGCCTCTTGGCCTCTCTGATTAATGTTCACCTTACCCAGTCAGTCAGTTTTGGTGGAGGACCGTACTTTAGAAGGTTTTCAGTTGTGCAGTACTTTTTCCATTTTCAGATGATTGATGGGACAGTGCACAAAACAAGCTCAGGATATTGTTTTCTAACCTAACCTCGCTTTAAACTTTTTTGCAACTTTATCAATGACCTTTCTGATGTGTTTCTTGATGATGCTCTCTCCCTCTGAAGCCTTTACAGAACAGCTGAAATTGTATTGAGATTAAATTACACACAAGGGGAATATGTTTACTTATCAGATGACATATAAAGGGAATTAGGTTATCTCATTTTATTCGGGGTTATCAAATTAAAAGGGGCTGCATATGGAAGCATCAAATAAGATTCTGGTTGTCATGTGCAAAACATTCTGTACCATGTTCTACTTTATGGTACATCAAATTGCGACACTCTATTAAAATATGTGGAAAGCAAAGATAATGGAAATTTTGCAATAGTTCCCAACAGCCTTTCTTGTATTAATGTGTACATTAAGACTGTGTGGGCACTGGGACTGCCCAGCAGAACTGAAATCTAATTGACCTTCAAGCAGTACACACATGCTGAATGATTAGTATGGAGTCATTACTCTATGAACTTTGAAAAAAAAAAAGAGTGATGCTTTATGGACCCTGTCCCCTTCTGTGCCCCGAGTTCCCATCAACTACTTAATCCCCACCATCCCACCCAAGAAGTGGTAGCACTGATTAGACCACTCACAGTTGAACACAGGGGAGGTTCATCTCTGGTCTGCACCAGATTTATGATGGCTGGGGCCCATGCACCAGTGACCCCCTTCAGATTGGCCCTTTGTAAAGGTCTGCCACAGATACAGTTAATGGATGCACACAATGAGCCTCAATGGCCCTGCGATGATAGATCTGGGGCACTCTGAAAGGCTCTACAGATGAAGTATTCCGAAGGCCTGTCACCCAACTCTAGATGTTGAGTGGGAGCGAAGTACACACTGTTGAAATGCTTGAACATTAGGGAAAATGTAATTGGAGCACACCGCTCCTCAGTAGTGCTTTAATTGTACATTGAGGGAACAGATTCAAATTACAATTGACCCAGAAGTGTCCACCATTTGCTTGGGTGCATACATAGCAACTTTTACACACAGTTAAACTTTACAGGAATACCTATCAATTTATGATTGTTTTTTTCTTTTTTACATGCTGAGTTCGCAAACAGCCAGCAACATAAACATATTTAAAATAAATAAATCTTGTTTGTATATAATGTCATGTCAGAAGATGACTGTACAGATCCTTTGTAGCTCCTTTTTCAGTTTAAACTACACCTCATTGGAGTAATGTCACTCCCAATATCCTCTCAAGTTATAACAGGTCATCCAAATAAACACAATGTATAGCTTACTGTGATCTCTACAGCCTAATAGGGAGCAGTAATGCACTGGGTTAGACGCAATTTACTCAGAAGAGAAGAGTAAAAAAAAATAAAAAATGAAAGAATAGAAATTTCTCACTATACATTAAATTAGAGTTTGTATCTTTTTTGTTCTAAAGAGTTAACTTATCCACACAGGGAAAACAGCAGAGAGGTATTTCACAAAAACAAGATCCAATCAGTGCATCTTGACTTTATCCATTACCACTAAGGGTAATAAACAAGGATCAGGAGGTGTGACGATGTCCAGACAGGCTTAAGTAATTTAAGTAAGTGCTCGTCCAAATTAAAATCACTGCTTAATAGGTTTCACAAAAGAGAAATAGTACCTGGATTTCTTTAAAACAAGTTTTGTTTTCTTCTTATACCGTTCATCTGACACATCATTTTCTTTATCCACTTTGTTCGGCGACAACGCTACACTGGGGAGCATAATTATCCCTGTTAAGGTGCTAAGCTAGCTCGGCCACTGCCTTCCTGCACTATTCTGCTGCATTCAAATCTCACTGCACAGCACAGCTTGGTTTTTTTCTCATTCACTTGAATTCCTCGAGAATTTCTACCAGACCAATCAGTGAACAGAAGGAGAAGGATGACGTTGATTTCTACGCTGTTTTAGAATTGTTGTCTGCTGTAGTTTTAGTAATCATAGTGAAGAAAGTGAACAAAGTCGTTCCGTCCATGTTGGCCACACTTCTAAATGCTGAATTAACTTTAAGAGTCGCCTCATTCAGCAGGAGGATGGTTGTTTACAGAACAGGCAGTTTTTGGTAGCAAGACATATAAGAAAATGATCATTTAAAATATATTTCCTAGCTGATTTGATCAAAAGCTAATACTGGGTGACAGATAATGTTTTCAGCATTAAAATCAGTGGAAATTAGCTCCAACTTTGTGGAATTCAACAATCACTATCAATACTTTGCCGGTGCACTACATACAGTTATTTCACCAGACATTATATGCTGATCTTGGTGTGTAATTACAATGGTTGATATCACATGTTTAGATTCCCGCACAGAGATCAAGACCCTGCTTGTTGTAGTCCCTACAGGGAAAAAATGTGGCAAATATATTTAAATTGGGATGTTTTGAGCTTGATACAGAATAGAGTTTATTACTTTGCTAACATTAATATAATCTTTCACAGTTTTTTTTTCTATGACAACCTGTTGTCTGACTTCAGATAATGGTATTATGAGATAATAAATGAGAAGTGTATTTTTTTTTGTTGTAAAACAGTTAAAAATCTCAAAGCTGTATTATATTAGCCAATAAAAACACTAATACTAACACAAAGCTTTTTAGTTGCTATGATTAATGGGTTGTAGCTGTGCCCTCCCCCCAATTCCAGTCCATGAACTGCAGTGTCAGTGAAATCTTTCATACAGTACCCTCCTTTGGCCCCTCCCCATTTATCATACACAGTGTTGTCCTCCACTCAGCAGCTTTGATCTTGCTGTGAGTATTTGCCCAAGTCTGTCACAGCTCTCTTTTCGTCTTCCAATCATTTCCAACCCCACAGTGCTGTACTAAACAGACAAAAAGAAATGCCGAAGAGGGAGAACCATGAAGTGGGAGCTGCTAATAAGATGTTCCTTGGAGTGTGGTTTAACTAACTTTTGGCTCCACTGCTTTGAGTAATGTATTTCTTTTGGCTTCATATTCTAGAGTCTGTTTTCCAAAGCGCAAGTCTTCCCAAATCATAACGTAAACATTGATATGCTGGGCGTCTGGTTATCGTTTTATTGCTTTGGGTGTTAGACTATTTTGCTGCCAAGAAGAAAACTGAGAAAGGACAATCATCATTAGTGTGTCTGTCTGCTGGACAGTGAGATAACACAAAGACTGCCAAAACTGTCCAAAGTTCAACTGAACTAATTTGAAGCAACATTGGATGAAACCACAAAATATACCAAATTAACACTAAGAACAGGTTACTTTAGCTCTTTGGAATCATTGCTGATTTCTGATGATGATATCCAAAAGAAGTTAATCGCCTAAGATTAACTTTTGTGAGGTTTTTGTCATTTACATTTATGACTCACATGCTAACGCTAAGAAACACAAGAAGCCCCTTATATCAAACTAAATAAATAGATGTCTTTTTCTCTCTGAGACACAAATTTGCAAAGGCGTTGAGTGTATTTATCAGAGATATTGGTTCATATTTACTCAATGGAAGAAGATTAATTGGCATCTATGATGTAAACCTTCTGTTCCATCATCTCAAAAGTGCTCTAAGGGTCTGATATCTGGTGACTGTGGAGGGTACAGTTGAAACTGTCATGTTTAATAAACCATTACGTGATTACTTGTCATTCTTCTGGAAGTACCCATCAAGGTACACTTGGTTCATAAAGGAATGAGCATTATCACCAAAACCCCCAAAATACTGTACTGTTTAGATGACACTCAGTTGACAGTAAGGGCCCAGAAGTGTTACAAGAAGAATAATCCTGACACCATTACTGTAATACCAACCTTATCCAGCAAGACAAGATGGATACTGCTGTGATCAGCAGATCTGTGATTAGCATTTTCTTCCACAATCTGATGCTTGGTTTGAACAAGGCGTCATGTCCAAGTCAAGATATCTCAATGCAATGAGTTGTTAGCCTGTGATTGACTGATTTGTTGCTTCTGTTAGTAAGCAATTTAATAGATGCATTTAATAAAGTGGACAGTTGCTGAAGGTGTATTGGCATTTGCTAAAGTTTTTTTTAATTTTAGGTAAACATTAAGGGGAAAAAATGCTTTTAATTGAGCACCTTATTCAATTTTTTTTTCTCCGAATGTTAGCATTGAGGCACAATATCTTGCACAATGTAGATATGGCTAAATGTAAAAGTTCATGGTCACCCTGTGCAGACTGTGTGAAAAAAAAGAAAAAAAAAACAGAACAGATACCAACATAAACAGAGGAAAAACAGACAGAGATGTCACATTGACTCTGCTACTTATCTCCATCTCCTTTAGCCCATTACGCACAGTGACAGATGAGCTCCTCTCAGATACATTAACACCACAACTAAATCTGCCATTATGCATCCCATTTTGCTACTCTCATGCCACTAGTGTAACCTCGAACAACAGTATTTCTTTTTTGCATCCAAATGGAGAATCTCTCCATTAGTCCTGTGATTTGGAGGCAGCTGAGTTTATTATTGGTGGCTGTGACAAGAAGATCCCTCATTACCTACCTCACAAACTACTGATATGCACACAGCTGTGCACTTCAAAACGAGTTTCTGGGTGTCCTTTTGGCTGCACTCACTCACTTCATCATTCAGACACAATGGATCCATATGGCAGAAGAATTACAAGCCAAAGAGGATTCTCACTGTAAAAGTGTGTCTCATGAATTATTTTTTGAATATATTCAGCCCAAAGAGGACACACGGTGGCATTTACCAAGAAAAATAGTCCCTCTCATTTTATGAGAAAGGAAAATTGTCTACAAGAGGGTAGAAAACAGGAATGTAATTTAAAATGCCAACAATTATGTGTCTGGTGTTGAAATATGGATTTGAGGGGCTACCCATCTAAACAGAAAGGACCTAAATGACTTTGATATTGATATCATGCCATGATACAGGGACTGTGAGAAAGGGCCTACATCGTTTTTCAATCTATATGAACCCAGCAATTTGCTTGACATTAAAGCTTGAGGGCACGCAGCAGTAAAGGTCCAAAAAGCAGGAAATGAATCACATTTCCTCCTCAACGTTTGTGCATCTGTTTGTGTAGTCGCGAGTGTGGAAAAAAAGCAAAATCTGGCGCATGCCATATGGTCTGTCTGCCAGGCCTACTTTCACTGTTAAGTTAGTGCCAGAATCGTCAAACTGATTTCTGTCATGCCATGGGCTTGGATTGTTCTTAAAATACAGCTTTTGAAGGCATAAAAAAAAATGTAGAAGCACTTTGTCCTTCATCAAAGTTTCACTCAGACTTGCTAGGCTAAAATTGTTAAACTGAATGTTTGCTTTTGACATAATTCGACAGTCTAACTTACTCTGTGTCCTCATTTGGCCGTAGTATTTTGCTGACCTGATGTTCTGTTCTGCTCCACTGAGAGGAATAAATAAGAAACAGTTCTCTGAATCCACTTCTAAATTAAACATATTGTTTAAAAGAACTCAGTAGAGCTTATGCCCTGCAACGATCTTGAGACTCGACGTAACTTTTGTCAACATTATTGCCTTTTTCCAGGATTGATTTTTCGAGGCTACTGAGGAGATGTGGGAACTCTTCTCCCGGGTGTCATGCCCTCAATTTTCAGTTTGTGTGTGCATTTTTGATTCCATGATATATGCCCTTAAAACATTTTGAAATCTATACAATATTCAACACACAAACAGTACGAGATGTATCTCATCTCCGCACCTCCTCGGATTTATATAGACAAGAATGTGATTTATGGTAAACGTGATTCTGCTGGATTGCAGCTCCAAGTTAGTGTTATTATCATGACTATGCACACATACTGAACACAAATGGGTGGCTACAAATAACCTGACTGTTCACAAGACACAAAACATAGGCAGTTTCAGCTTGAAATGAATTTGATTGTTTCACATCCATTACATGTATCATTAGAGATTTTATTTTGCTCCGTCTCTTGCATATCACTAAATACCTCATCATCAACATATTATATGTCAACATGTCAGGACACCCGTATGTCAATTTCTTAATAATGCTGAAAATACTAAGACTAGCATTGTGTTTTACAAATTTCAGCTTTCATGGTTCTTTGCGCTATGAATAAACAAACACAAATGTTCATATACGTCTGATGAAGAACTTTGCCTGAAAGGGATTTTCTGCCTTCCAAATGCTGCTTTAGTGTTTTTTTTAATGCGTAAATGCTTTGTATCTTTAACTGTATCTTAAAGAAAACCTACCGAGTGCAGTACTTCAGCTTCAGGGTTGACCAGTCTAAATATTTTAGATAAACTAGATTGCAAAATGCTTCAAAGCAGTAATGCAACTTTGTGATGTTTATAGGAAGCTCTGAAGCAGATGACAACTTTAGTGTAATTAGTGGCTAATCGTAAATCAGTTACAGCATTCTCACAGTGGTTGTAGGCTGTTTTTAATCTTGTCTTACACGCTGTCACTGTTTCTCTCTTTTAATAATAAAAAAAACCCAGACAGAGCAAAGCTACTTCTTTTCCTCTCTAAGTAACATTTTAATTAAATGCTTAACCGTTAAAATGTTTAATTGCTTATATAAGTACAATCTAAATTATATTTAAAAAAATAGAATAATGGCTTGATGCTATTAGGAAACTCTAAGCAGATGGCAATTTTAGCTTGATTAGCATTAACATTTATCCCATCACAGTTTTCTCGCAGTGTTTGAAAACTGTAAGTATCTTCTTGACCACCATGTTACTGTTTCTTTTTTTGTTTTACATAGCATAGAAAATTCTGCCAGAAAAAACTATTTAAAGTTGACTGAGGCTCCTTTGCTGTGTAGGGTTGAGAAAAAGATGTCTGTTATTTTAGTGTCAGTCAATCCAACAAGCAATTTCATTTGTCATTTCCGACATACAACAAGAAAACAAGAAAAAAACTACCTCCTGTCTTACTTTAAAATGTGCGTCTCAAAGATAAATAATGGACTCACCTCCATAATTCAAACTTCAGAAGTGAGTTTGATGAAAAATATTGTTAAGGTCTTCTTATATTTCTATCTACCGATACAGGTATCTGATTATCATATTTGCAGGCCGACTTTTGAGCACATTTCATATTTTGTCTTTTACGTCAAGGTAGCATTTGAAATGACAGATATTCTGTTGTTTGGTCGAAATCTTTCATCGTAAGATTGTTTTCTTGTTCAAAGATATTGCCATCTACAATTGGCAAACACCCATGGACCCATGTTCTCAATGTGAATGGTTCAGTAAAAAAAAAAAAAAAGAATATCCCTTTGTGGACAAGCAGGCCTGCATCCATAGACTTTTAGTGGACTCAGAAATATAAGTCATAAGGCATCAGTTTGATTTATTGCTAAATGTAATGGTTATGTTTCCCTCACATGTTTACTGGACAGTAAAGGGAAGAAAAAAATGCTTCCGCTTCATTTTGTGGTCAACAAAGTAGGTACAAATCATGTTTTATTTATTATGATTTATTTTTTTCAATTTAAGTAGTCATTTCCATGTCCTGGTGATCACAGCATCAACAGAATCCTGCTGTTGATGGGGTGTGACCCCTCCAAGAACAAGCAAAAACAAAAAGAAGAAAAAACGAGCTGTAGCTTTTTAATGTTAAGTGGGGTCCTATCATCAGGTTAGATGGAAGCAGACCACAGACAGCCTCATAAAAATGCCAGAGGTTGAATCTACTCAATGCATGCAGCAAATGGTAAGCGAGGTCTTTAAAAATGCATAAATCTTGCTCCTCCTTTAACCTTAAAGTGTTTGCAAGGTTTTCTTTGCTTTCTGTACAAAACGCTATGGACACTACCATTTAATATTTTTAAACTGTTTAATTTGAAGAACTCAGTTAGATAATTTTGCATCATCAGTAGTTGCTTTTGCTACAGCATGTCTGTGTAAGACCCATGCAAAGAGACTGACAGCTCAGAGTTGCTGGGAAATACTGATGGACACTGTAAGACCACACATCAGCTATAGAGTGTCAGAACTTTTCTCGCTGGTACTGATATAGTGACAGCCCGATGAAGCTAGGTATTCTTGTCAGTTCATTCACACCGCGTTGACACCTTGGCCTGCAGCATCTGAATATAAGCCAGTTATACAATGCAAACAAAACAAAGTATATATTTTTTTAAGGAAAATAAGATATTGAAATCTTCTGCCACTTCTTGGAAAACAGTAACCAACATTATAATTAGCATCTGAAAAATCATTTGTCAGTATTTTAATTTCAAGCCCAATGTTTTGTCATTGGCAACGAAGAAAAACTAAAAGTTTTAAATTAGGTCATGAATAAATCGTTGGACCTATGTTGCTTAGAAATAATAATTAAAAAAAAGAACCATTGAGAGAGTGATGTGTTTTCAATTTGATTCAAATCCAAAAATCTGAGCACAGAGGGCCTTATACATCCAGCATGGCCATGGCTCTCAAGCCAGGTTAAAAGAGAGCCACCTTTGTGACACCGAAAGCTCTGGCTTTAGGCTCAACTTTCCTCACAAACCTATTAATCTTGCTTTGTAGTACGCCCCTCAGGCTGACGTTTTCCCTTGAAGTCTTTGCACTAATCCAAGATAAGTGGCTGCAGGCTACAGTTTCACAAAGTGTACGCACATCCCAGTGGTTTTGATGTTGTCACCTAAATCGCAGAGCGAAAGTTAAAAAGCAAAACTCCCCCAGAATGTCAAACCTTTCATTTATGATTTTATTTCCTCAGAGGAAGCATGACACTCAGTCAATTAATTTAATCATTGATCATTTGTCAAAAATAATGAAAAAAAAATAAAAAATTGTATATAACGAATAAACTGTGTTGTTTCGAGTTCAAGAAGTTTGGAAGTTTTCCAAAGACATCTGAAAGAAGTGCAGAGTGAAACAAGGTGATACTTTGGAAAATGCAGCTGAGACCAAGAGAACACTGACTGAACATGCTGAGGTGTAATTGTTGTTTTCTGCTAAAGGATGGCGTGTGAACAAACTGTGAATGCCCACAAACAGAAGTGCTGGCACAGCATACAGATTAAGTGTATGTATGAGCAGATTTCGTGCCTATACAACCTCCGGTGAAGGCACGGAAATGTGTGCAGAATGACTCTATATCCAGCGCTCCCTGTCCGGTCTGCGGAGATCAGCATTGTGTCACAGGGGAAATAAACAGCAGCAGCTCAGCAGCATGGGCCTAATTAAACACAGTGCCTCAGTAGCGCAGCCAATAGTCTACTATTCCAGCTTGGACTAGTCTAGACCTGAGCATCCCGCCAAAGACTAGCCGTTGCCATGATCACCGGCTGCCACTGAAACTAATGCCAGGAAGAAATAAGAAGTGGAACCCACTGGTACTTAAAGTGTGTCTTCTTTGTTCTCTGCAGCAGCTATGACCAATACATCACAGTTAGAATGTTTGGAATACAATTATTATTGTTTTTTAGTTTTTATTATTGGAAATTATTTAGTAAGCATTTTTCTCCCTTTTTCCTAAAATTTGCTCATTATTTATTTTATTTTATTTTTTTCTCATTTTTTGTTGGACTTCCGACAATAATACATGAGAGGAGAGGTCAAATTTGTGGTAAAGAAAACGTGAGCTATCCTTTTTTAGGACAATGTTTATACTAAGCCTGATTTAACTAACACATTACCCTGATGTGTTCAGTGTTACTGTCACATAATCACCAGAGTCTACAAGAGACAGTATAACAATATTTATGTAGGATAACTTATCTTATCGGTAAGGTAAAATGTTCTGAGTCCTTTATTGATCAATCTGCTGCCTCACTGTGTTTCCTTTGAGTCCGGAAACCTTTAAACTCTCATCTCTGAAGTGTTCCTGAAATATCATCTTGAGAATCTTTTATGGCTGAAACAATTAATCCATTTAATCATGACTAATTGATTGTGGAAATTATCATCAAGTAATTTAGCAATAGAATAACTATCTACTGAATTGTACAGAGTCTGAAACATGGCATTTACTGAAAGAACAACACTGGCGGAGCAGTAAAGTTAAAGCTGTATAAAAATATATACATTTTACGTTTATGATAATAAAAAAAAATCAGCCTTTGTTTGTGAATATGCTTTGCACAGAACTCCTCAACTGGCACAGTTTAACTTCTGCTGGTTCAAATTCTCGAAAAAGAACAATCCTCTTTGGTACCATTTGTTTTCTAATTGTTAGTTGGTTAATAATAATAATAAAAAAAAACATTGTCACCAGATTAGTCCTACACTGTATTCATGTTAAATCAAGCAGAAAGAGCAGAGCTGTTCACATATTGATGTTAGAAGAATTAGTTTTAGCTGCAAATGCATCTTTTTACATGGATTAAAGGAATGCTATGTTATTGCATGTTAGGCAGTTAGAGGAAATTAATTATTTATTTACCTACTTATGCATTTATATTTCATTTTATTTATTGTACAAAATAGGCCTAAGTGGTTAGATGCAAAATTTGCAGAATGTACTTTTTTTCGTCCAGCTATTCAGTTCATCTCCAGAATAGGTCATTTGAAGCAGGATTGGTTTTAAAAATTTGTCCTTCTGACCTTTTGTTTTTAACCAAACCTTTCTCTCTCATTCATATTTTTGCTTCTTGAATTCCAAACCATTTCCGAATACAACTTGAAAGGAGTCTTGGACATTGTCAATGCAGAGCTGAATTCTCCTAAACCGTAACAGTCTTAAAGTATGAAATGTAGAAAATATTTAATTGGTTGCATTTGTAATTTGCATAGTTTTTTTTTTTTTTGAAACAAGTCTATTTCACAGTGAAATCAATCTAAAAGAAGCTTTGCAATAATCATTGCCAGATCTCTTTTTAGGTTAGTGCTCTATTTTGAAATGAAAAAATGCTAAAAGCACTAAGCTGTTAAATCTGATAAATGTGTTTAATGCGTTTAATGAGTAAGAACAGTATTCTTACTCATTAAATAACAACTAACATTATTGAATATAACAGGCAGTCAAATCTATGCAGTTTGGAGTCAGAATATGCAGAGAAAGAATGATAAGCTTGGCACAGTCACACCTTATAATTGCATTTGCAGTGTGTGTGGTTTTGTCCCACGGAAAGGTAGGAGATAATGCTTTCAATATTGAAGCCATTTGAAGGGCAGATAGTGGGACTGTGAAAAATCTGCTTTACTGTAAAAAAAAAAAAGAAAAAATCTATTTTCTGCAATGGACCTTTTCAGAGCGTTTTATTAGATTGTTCTTCATTATGAGAGACTGTATTATTTGTGATGTAATGAGCACAGCATGGGTGACAATTTGAGAGGAAGGATTCTAGTGGACTGAAAGCACAATGCTTCCCTCTGACGTTAACCAGAAATATCCAAGCTATGTTGTTCAAATATTGAACTTTTTCGGAAGTTCTTCACACTATTGCCATAAACATTAGTGTAATTTATTAGTGTGTTTATATGTGGCAGACACATGCAAACACACGCACACACATGCACACACCCACACACACACGTACAAAGAAGGATATGGGTTTTAATTTTTATTTGCAAACAAAACAGTCTGGGAAGTGTGATGTGTTCATTTGCATTTAGCTCCCCCCCCCCCAGAGTAAAGAAAACACATTTTGCTGAAGTTACAGCTGCACATATTTCTCTGCCAACTATACACATCTAGAGACTAATTTCTTTGCTCAACCCTCTTTGCTAAATACCTCAGGCTCAGGATGGATAACCTTTGAACTCAGCTTCACTTTTCAAATCTTGCCACAGATTCTAAGTTAGATTTATATCTGGACTCTGACTCAACTATCCTTACACATGCATGCAATTGTATCAATACAATTCCACTGTGGCTTTGGTTGCATCTTTTGCTTGTTGTTTTGCTAGTAATCAACTATTTTGTATCCTTAAACAGGTTTTCTTGAATAGTTGAATAGCTCTTTGTTGTTCTTGTTTGAACAGAGAACCACATGACTGTTTCATTCTGGCCTGCTTTTCACTACCTTCTCTAAAATTTTGCAATTTTGCAATAATCTTTCCCAACATGGATCACTGATTATTTTCAGAATTCCAGCTGCGATTGCAATATGATTTTAGAACCTAAACCTGTATTCAATATTTTCACACTTTTATTCCTGATCCTTGGGACTTTTTTGATGATGTTTATTTACTAATTTTCTCTAACAAAATGTATATTCAAAAACATTTGTATTTGTACAAATATTTATTTTTACAGTTTAGAACTTTGTTGCTGTGATGTGAAAAAAAAAAAGTGACAAACTTGAAGGACTAGGGATACCATAATGTTTTCTCATTTCATGTTATCCTAACTGCAGATATTAAATATTGTGTTCTTTAACAAGTAAACTCCTCGATATCTCAGTCTGATCAGTAAGTCACACACTGCAGCACATAGTTTGTGCTACATGTCACAAAGAGCAAGAGATGTTTGCCAGACTACTCTCTGGCCGGTCGATGAGGAGAGAGATGCTCTGCAGGAATGAAATACCAGAGGTGCCTTTCCACGATTTACAAGGGCCAGAAACAGACCTGCTCCCAGCTGTGTTCCTAAGGTCCCAGAGGAAATTACAACGAGCTTTTCATGAATGTTTTTTTTTTTTTGTGAAGGTGTTATTTAGGAGGTTGAGAGCGGGCTAAGTCAGCGGAGCACTGAGATCAAACTCAGGTTTCAGTTATTTTTCTTCTTCCTACACTGTGTTCTGTAGCCCACAATAGAAGATGACAGCAGATGCAGTGGTGAAGCAGAATCACACACACGATACCGTTTGAATCGCAGTGCAACTGACAACATAACCTAACGTGCACCTCAGTCATCTAATCTACTGAGCGCCTTATTCTCCATCCCTAACCATGTATGTTTCATTTGACCTTTTGACTCTCATGGTGTCACTTAAAATAAGCTGCTCCATCTCTAGTGCTATTCTTAAACCACTTAAACTGCCAGAGAGAAAAAGAGAGAAAGAGGGAGGAAGCTCATTCCCAGTGTGATGTTTATCTGGCATTTTCCACTGGCCTGTGACTCAGTGTGCTGTGATTGCTAGCAGAACACATCAGGCTGGCAGGGGGGCTCTCTGTGCCGGCTACAGGGCACCATTTACTGGATGCTGCATTCCTGCATCGTCGCTCACACAAGAGCCAGTAATGACAAAATGGTCCACCAGGATTAGCGGAGGGTGTTTGGATCCATTCATGGTGCTTATTTCCAGTATCCGCACTTTGTGTGCATTTGCTTTGAGAGCAGTTGTGTGTATCTGTGCCTTTTATTTTTCCTGCTGAATGGCCTGCGAGTATGTGGCGAGTATGTGGACCAACTCCTGAGCAAAAACAGGTTTCTGTTCCATAATTCATTTGCATCATCAAATTAACTGGCCCTTCTTTATATATATATATATATATATATATATATATATATATATATATATATATATATATATATATATATATAAATAAAGAGGCTGGGAAATAAATTAGCTTCACAAACATTAGCACTGCACAACCTTTCCTAATGTGGGGGAATGTCTATGTTCCCCTGGCTGGGACCTAAATGATGATAATTGTTTTAAGATTGTTTCTAACTTTCTCATTTTTCACTTCTTGCCTGTTTAATATTGTGCATAGAGAATCTGCCCAACCTCTGGAGATAAGTCTTCATCAAAGTAAATGTACAGTAATCTATTTGGCTTTTTCACTCTGTGGCCTCTCTCTAAGTACATGCAGCACATTGTAGAAAACATTTTTGTTGTGTCACGACCATAAATTTCAATGTGTTTTGTTAAATTCTAAAAGTAGTTTTTTTGTTCCAGCCATTGTCCCATCAACTCTGACTAGCTTTCCTATCCCTGCTAAAAAAAAACCAAAAAACATCCTTTAGCATGATACTGCTACCACCACCATAATTCATAATGAGGGTGTTGTGTTTCAGGTGATGTGAGGGTTTAGTTTTCCCTCTCACAACAAGTTGTTTACAGGTCAGATTTGTGGGTTATACAACCAGTAGCTACTCCTGAGTTACCACCGGGCTTTTCGTTTCTTCTCCTAATAAAGCTCTCTGTGTAGTTGAAGGGGCCTGCGTTTTCTAATATGTAGTTTTTTTCACACTTTTTCCATTTTCAGATCACGGGTTGAACAATTTTCAGTGAGATATTGAAAGGTTGGAATATCATTTTATAACCTAACCTCGCTTTAAACCTCTCTCCAACTACAGCCAGTTCTGCTATGTTACTTTGTCTTCATGATGCTGATAGTTCAGTATGTTTTCTCCCAAATATCTAAGATATAACAGTTGTATAAATATCGAGGTAGATTTACATTTTGGTGTACTCTGGTATTTACTCATCGGGTGACAGGAATTTATATAGGGGTATCTGAATAACTGGGGCTGAATACATTTGCACCAATTTTTGCTTGCAATTTTATTATTATTATAGTTTTTTTTAATCTTGTTTTTCTACTTTACAAATGTGCTCTACTTTGTGTTGGTCTATCATGTAAAATTCCAATAAAACACTTTGTTGTTGCAATGTAAACATGTAAAGTAGGTTGAAGTGGCAATAATATCTTAAATCAAAATTTTTGAGCTTTATGTCATATTATAATGCTAGTCCCTCATCAACAACATACCTGGAGAGTTGCTTTGATCTTTTCATGCATGCTTAAAATATTCTTAAATCTCTCGTGGCTACCACTGCTGTGTCCAAGACACTTTGGGGGGAACTGAGCACCGACTTTGAAGTTGAAGTTCCTCCTCAGAGTTGCAGATTCCAAACTTCCGCATTACGGAGAAACCTCACCCCACCACTCCCACACTCAGCTCCTTCAGACTAACCTGCAGCAATTAGCAAACACCAGAAGTTGCTTGACAATACTGAGCGCCGACTTTGAAACAAAAAGCTGATGTGCAGTGTAACGGGAGTGTCGAGGTTAGCTATGCCGGATCTGTCTGGACAGAGAACAAATGGAATTAAACAAAATCAAATGATCAAAAACTTAAAACTAAAGCAATAAAGTAAAACCTTGATAAGGTTAATGAAAACCTAACACACAACCATAAAGCAATATATCAGATGAAACACTTGACATAAAACTAAAAAAAACAGAATAGAGGAAAGAAAACAACAAAATACAAGACTATGATAAATGACTAGAGAACAAAAGGAAATTGCATTTTTATCCTTTCAACAGTGAAAAACATCTTTTTCAACAAAAAGGGCATTACTGACATGCTGCAAACCAAAGCACCAAAAAAAAAAGGCTGGAAACTAAAATAATCATGATGCAATTTAAGAGTAATGTAATCAGAATCGTGTTCTTCAACACGCACACCAATGTGACAATAAAATGTAATGATTAGGGTGTTTGTCTTTCATAAAAAAAAAAACTTGTTTGTGACTTGAGAAAGATGCTGCTGCAAATGTCTTGATATTGCCATACCAGAATATTCCATATAAATATATATCAATCTCTTTTTCTCTCCCTCCCTCTCTTTCAAGTGGTTTGTCTACCTGTTCCATCATTTGTCAAATAAAAAAGAGAAAACATCAATGCTTCACGATCGTGTGACTATTTTGTCATCTGTCGTAACCTTGCGCCTTCAGTGATTCCTTTTTCATCCTTCCATCAGTTCTCAGATTTGATTTAAAATGAAGGTCATATATCTTGTCATCTGTGGCTTTTAATGACTTAGCTGCTCCACACGGGCACAGAAACAGAGACTGTGCAGTCTTCCCTTTGCATATCCACTGTGGTCACTGCCATCTGCAGAAAGTAAGCCAGAGGAAATGAAATGGGATGGTTGGGGAGGGGCTCCTCTGCTTATTGCTGTGAAAAATTGTCTGCGTACATTCTTCTGAAAGCAGACAAACAAAATTAGATCAAGCTGCTTGAAAAGGTGTCGAGGCCTTTGCTTCAGCTGGTTAACACGGCTGATTCTGGTGACCAGACTCTGCCCTCGGTTCACATGTGGTTTTGATTACACGAGGTCTTGCGGTTTTTGAAAAGCGGTGACCGTAAGTGCTTAAAAGCTGTTTTAAATCAAGGGTGAGGAAATATGCTTCCCCAAAGTGTTTATTTTTCCTGTTCTGTGGTGCTTAGCTCTGAAAAGTCTTAATGTGGTCATCACGGCACTCTGGAAACACACACAACATACACCGAATGCACAAGAGCACAGCGGCAGCAGCAGCTGGTTTCATTAAGTTTCACGTTCTTGGGAGAGTTTGGTGAAAGAGTCGTTAAGGTAACCAATGCGGGATAAAACTTCAAATAAACTGGCAGGTGGCTCTGACATGATATATATGCTAATCTCTCCTCCACAGTGAAACATGAATGGATATGAAATATGAATATGGAGTAGTGTCATTGCTGCCTCCTGTTTCAGGACACCTGGATATTACACTGACACATCACTGCTTCACATGAGGGTGTTTTTCAAGGTTGCTCTAAGCTGTAAATGCCCTTGCATGGTGCAGAGCTTTATTTTTTTCATTTCTCAGATTATCCCATAGATAATTGCACATCTAATCAGCTAAATGTTAATCACAACTAGTGGTTCATTTGATGCAACAGAATCATCAATAAGCACAAACAGAAAGGCTGCCTCAACATCAGCTTTCAAAAGACTTACACCTATATCTCTTAAAGAGGCAGTAGCACGTTTTCCAGCCATAAAAAGCCATTTTTTAGCAACTTCTGGTGTTTGAATGGGATTAGGAGATGTTACGCCTTGGGAAAATAACATTCCCACATCACCTTCCCACACAGTATACACTGTAGCATGCACAATTTGATCACAACATAAACCCACCAGCCACAGATTTTTTTTGGACACGTCAACGAGCTACATAACCACAGTACCTTTCGGAGGCCGTGCATACCGCATAATGTTCAACACTGTTGCAGAGAACCACAGCTGTGGTTTAAATATTGCAGCAATGACCCAATAATAACATCACTTAATGTAACACTATGCTTTGCAGATATTTTACTCACCGTAGGATGTTAGGGGTGAGACAGGCATGACTGAAATAAAGAAATTGGAAGTGAAAATAATGGGTTGACTTGCTGTCTGATAATCGAGGTTAATAGTTATTTGAAAACTCAGGAGCACTTCAAGAGCATCGGCGTTTTAAGATAAACATAAAAAAGTAAATAAAAATGACATGCCCAGTCACGGTACAGCAGAACACTGAATTCTAACCCATTGTTCTTTGTATGTAAAAATGTTTTTGGAGAGATTTGGCTTGAATTCAGATTGCTTACATCTGAAATGTTTCAGGATTTGGAGAAAACTCCCAGTTGATTGACTTGCCTGGCTTTGCTTGACTATTCGCACTGCTTTGTTATTGGTTTCGGCCAATAACAATGATGACACTCAGCATCTGTCAGTGAACATTTCACAAGACAGAATCTCACAGTCTTATTGGAAAATGGGATAAAAACTGAAAACTTCCAAAAATATATATGTTTAACTAGATAAGCGAGACAAAAGCTCACTTATTTGTTGAGGGTTACTACAAAGTAATGTGAATTAATAGCCTTTGTTAACACCCTCAGTTAGCTGATCAGGTAAGGGAATAAACTTTGAGGCCCTTTTACTTACAAATATTGTTTGTAAAATGCCAACTTTCAAATGGTCATTATTAAAAAGCTGAGAATCCACACTTTTACAATCTGTAAATAACTCAAAATGTACTGCAGGAGACTTGTTCTTTGTTTTTTTTAATGGTTTTATTGGCTCTAGTGGCCTTTATTTGATAGTTAATTGACAGGAAAGTGGGTATTGAGAGAAGGGGAAGACATGCGACAAAGGTTGCCAGGCCGGAAATCGAGCCGGCGACGGCCACGTCGAGGACTAGGGCCTCCATATGCGCCAGCACAGCACACCCCTTGTTCTTTGTTTTATCATGACATTTTCAAAATGGCAGCATACGTACCTGTAGATCAGCCTAGTGGAAGTGATGAGGTGAAATATATAAGTATCTTCTCGCCTATCAAAAACACTCCAGGAATTCCCAGAATTAGTAAACACACGAAGTATGGAATACAGTACTGCAGTGGTTTAGGCGGTAAAAAGATTATTTCTGTCACAGCATTTTTCACTTTCTTTTTCCCTGACAGTAAAATATCAAGTCAAGTTTATTTGTCTAGCTCCTTTCAGCAACATGTTTGGTGCTTTCACCATCCAAACATAGTACAGTAACTCATCATAAAAAAGTCATGAGCATTACATTCGTCAAATGCAGTCATCAAAGTTATCAAGCAAATAATACGTAAAATATACAATTCAATTTTCCAGTTATTATGAATCAAAGACAGCCATAAGTAGATGGGTTTCCAGTGTTTCAATTGTTTTGCAGTTTTTCCAGAAGTTTGTTCCAGATTACTAAAGCATAAAAACTTAATGTACTTCTCCAGGTTTGGTGGACGCAGAGCAGAATAGAACCAGAAGACCTGAGTGATCTGGAGGGTTGATACACCAACAACAGATCTATAATGGAGATAAGACATTCAGTTATTTATAAACTAACAGAAGTATGTTAAAGTCTACTCACTGAGAAAGCACCCCTTCTGTCTGCAGAACAAATCAGTAATGTGTTCTTGAACACATCTGTATGTTTTGTCATCAAAATTTGGTACAACGAGGAATATTTTTTTTTTGTGTGTGTGTGAACTACATTAAGGAGAGATGTTTGCCTGCAGCTTGGCTGTGTAGTTGTGTAACGGCATTTATACTTCATTTCATAAACCACATTGAAAACATTAACTTTTACAGCCAAACAACACATTGTGAGAAAACTTAGCTGGAGACAAACTGACAAGAGTTTGTGTCTCAGTACATATGGTGTCCTTGGAATTATGTTTATGTTCAGATACATTACTGTCGTGCCATTTTTACCCACTGAAAGAAACAGACTGATTATGTGGAGAAAAGAGAGCACTTTAATTAAAGTTAGTTTCTAATCTTCAGCTACTAAAAGGGAAGAAAATTAAGTATAATCAGTCTCGCTTTTCAGACATACAGGATCAATTCTGATAAGGTATCGCCCACAAAATGATCTGGTCAAAGTAAGGGGTAAAATGGTAGAGAGTAGAGGGGGAGAGTAAGACGTTGTCCTTATACTGCTATAATTTTCGTTTTATTATTTTATTTTTTAATATACTCTCAGAGCATTGATCGGTGCAAAATGGATGCATTTTTGGCCTTGATCTGTTATAGGAAGAAAAAAACCCTAGAGCAAGTTAGGTGCCTGATGCCATGATGACTTACCCATGTAGGAAATAAACCAGCATCATTATCATACTAAACATCTCAGAAAAAAAAGTTTTCTTTTTTGCCCTGCCTGTTCAGAGCCTTTTGGAATAAAGGTCAGTTTTACCCTTCTCTTTTTGTCTTTCCTGCATTTCAGCGTGACAAACATTGAAAATAGATACTTCGTTTGTACTAAATTTAATCTGAATGAGTGATACACCTTTTCCATCAGCTTTTCAAAGAGGTAACCTAAACATGTTCAGCACTCTAAAAGTTATCTAAGAGTTACAGTCCTAAATAATCATATAAAAAGAGCTAAAAGTATTACACTTCTTGCCAAGAGATGATAATAATAATTAGAGGAGAAATCCTGAATAAGTCATTTAATTGTGTGGATTAAATTCTGCATTAAGATTTGAATGTTCTGATTTAATTTCTACATCTTGCAGAACCTCTGCAGTTTTTTTAAGGGGAATGTGTCTTCCTGTGTTTCTCTGTTCTTTAAAATACATTTGCTTCAAAAACTCTGCAAGGTAAAATATTATATATTTAAAATACACTTTTGTCACTTTCAGTCATTTAAAAGGTTTAGTAGTCAGTGCAGCCAATAAAAGTTTGTTATATCAAACGTGAAGTGAATCTCATTCAACAGGAAGTTTTAAATGTTGATGCCAGTAACAGTCTGTCAGGTGTTTGGGAGGGTGTGGACACTCAGGTAGTTACTGGTGAAAATTTAATCTGGGTCCATCTGGTGGACAGCTGAAGAGTGACAAGTTGAAGGTGACAAGGTCAGTAAAACAAAGAAAATGCCATAATTTTAGATAGTGTCATGGAAAGTGACAGTGTAAAAAAACCTCTGTTGCAGAAATTTTCAATATCAGGTACATTTTTGTTGCTTGGAGATCCAGATTCAGCTGACTTTGTTTTACCTATCATTTCTATTTTAATTCTCAGATTTATCATATAAAAAAAAAATAAGTTAATTAATGTTAAACAGCCAAGCCAAAAGCTGGATGTCAAAACCTCAAGCAGATTTTATAATTCCTGACATCTTGACTGCTTGACCCATTTGATACAAAGTTAGATAAAAAAAAAACATTAGTGAGAAAGAATGGTAAAAGCAATATATTTATAAAATGTAACACATTGTATCTACCAAATGTTGTTAATAAAGTGAATACCATGTATATAAGAACAAAATAGCTATTCCTTCAACTTTTTCCCCATTTTATCATGTAACCAGTACAAAATTGAATTAATTTTTCTGGGTTTTTATCTTTTATAGACACAAAATAAATACTAAGCACTGCGGGAAGCACTAGAGGGAAATACATAGAGAGTTGCTTGAGTGTGGCATCCATATTTTGATAGAGTTTGGATTTCTTGCCCAATCGCTGCTCAATAGTTCACACTCAATCAGTTTGGATATTTCTGAAGTGTCTGTGGACATTAATTTGCTATTCTTGCCTCAACTCACAATTGTATACATGATTTTGTCTGGGATATTGTAACATCTAAATATGTTTGGATCTGAACCTTTGAATTGTTACTCTATGCATTTTCCCTTTACTTGTGTCAAACGTTTCCTGTCCCTGCTAAAGTAAATCCTTGCACAGTATAACGCTGCCACCACCATGTTTCACAATCCCAATGTGAACTTCTACATAACTCTACCCATAATGTGTCTGGTTAACAAAGAACAGTATCTTCTTCGGTTGTCAGAGGTTTCTCTAACGAACATCTAAGACCTCCACAGAGCAGCCATATTTATACAGTATTATTAACCTTATTACTATTGTCACCTTGATCGGAAGAAAACATATTTCCACTGCAAAAGTTGTACGTTTTGTGGTTTTTAAATGAACTTTTAAAGCAATTAATTCACTTTTTGTTAATTATCTGTCGAGATGCCTGCTAGCTGGTGCAGACAGACACACACTTCGGTTGTTGTGCTCCCACTTGGTTTCCTGCTAGCTAAAAAATAAAACAAAGCCTCCATTTTCCCAGCAGAGGCGGTTAGGGTAGTGTCAGGGTAACAGCGTCTCCGGCTGCAGGTTTTAGAGCTGCTCTGCTCGTTTGACGTGACACATGTTTCCTGTGTCGTTTGTTTTGCATCTAAAAATCACACAAGCAAGAATTCAAGCAAGACATTTTATTGTTGATTTGTAGAAGAGATATTTTGTGCCTTGTCAAAGAATAACAGCGTTTGCACCTTCTTGGTATTCGCATTGCTTAAACCTCTTGACTCCATTTGTTTGCGGTTGACTTCTCAACCTCAAGATGTCACAGCACAAGCAGAAGACAGTTTTCTGCTCAGTGATGTGTCAGTTTGAGATAAATGCAGTTACCAGATAGTTTTCTTTGGTTTTTTTTGCTGGAATTTGTCACTAGATTGGCTCTTTCTCTGTGTTCGTCCTCTTGCTTGGATCATTACTTTGTAAAACAACTGTAGGTTTGTTCCTGGGCAATGCATTGGCTGCTAATTTCAGCTTTAATTGAATTGCTCTCTGCTTCCTGCTCATCTAAAGCCAGGCTCTTTCCCCAGCATCCTTCATGCAGCTTTTATTTATTAGAGGTGCTTTCTAAAAACATGTTGCCTGTCATTTCTATGACAGATAGCTCACATCCCCTCTGCAGGGACACTCCATACCGTCTACCCATCCATTTATTGTCTGCATCAGCTCTATCTGGTAAGAATCCCAAAAGAACTTCATCTGCTCCGCTATGTATTGGGTAAGAGACAGTGTGGTGAGTATCCTCAGGCAAAATGTCTCTTACAAAACCCAAAACACATCCATTTGAAAACATGAACATGTTGTATTTTTACTAAACAACAACCAATGGGCTTTTTGACATGAGGATAATGTTGGAATCATGATAAACAGACTTTTCACACCAGGTGATAAATAACAGAATGTGTTTGCTTTGAATGCAGTGCAGGCCTGCCTCTGAAGTGTTTTTTGTAGTTTCACTGTAATGTGTTTTTTTTTTTTGTTTGTAATGTGATAGACCAGTCCATAGCAGTGCATGGTTGTGAAGTGGAAAGAAAATTCTACAGTTTTCAACATTTTCAAAACTGAGAAAAAGAAGTGGAGTACATTTGTATGTCGCTCTCCTGAGTCTATACTTTGTAGAATCAACTGTTGCTGTATTTACAGCGGCGGGTCTTTTGGGGTATGTCTGTCCAAGCTTTCCACATTAAATATTCTTTGAACCTTCTTTGCAAAATAGATCGAGCCAAGTCAGACCAAATCTTGCCACAAGTTCTCAGGACACAGGATCTAATTGAAATGGATTTAGTTTAGTTTTACCAGAGGAAAGGTGTTGCAAATAAAACTGGGCATAAAACTCCACATTAATATGACCTGTGCATCAGTTTCTGTATCCAGATGATATATTGTTTTATAAGACATTATGAGATAAGCATCAGTATATAAGGGGCTTGTCACTGCTGATAAATATGAGGTGCTGTGGGAAAAAAGAAGAAACAATGTTTTGATGGAGTGATTTATTTTTATTTCTGGGACTTCTCTCTTTCAATTTTTAATGAAATATTGTCTTATCGCTTCTCAAAATCAGCCGACAGACACATTATAGATATTTTTTTTAGATTCAAGAGGTCTCTAATTTGGTCAAATAGAAAGCAAAATATGTCATGTGATTAAAAGATAATATTGGAGTTAAACAGTTTGTAGAGCATCTCAAATCATTCCACAGTTACAAATTTGGAGTAAATGTTAGATGTTTCCACATTGCTGTACAGTTTTCACATATTAGGGCTTCACAAACTGAAAAGTGGCTGGAGGCGAAGTCTTACTGGATTGATGAGGAAATTTCCAGAAATAAAATGATAGAGGGATTTGAGGATTATAAAAACAACAAATGTTCTGAATTTTGAATTAACCATCATATTCTTTAATTCAAGAGAGATTTCTAAAAAAAATTTATAATGTTATTGACCATTGAGTTGACAAAGCTGAAGTGAAATAAGCCGGTTGTACTTGCACAGGAACTCATGCATTTGAGACATAATAGAGCACACAATTTGGCCTTATATTTTCACGAAACAGATGGATTCCCAAAGGCAAGCACAATCTTGGTACATTTTTTAATTTTAAGCTAAGTTTTAAATCCATTTCGGTATTTTCCACATCATTAAAAGCAGCATATGTTCCATCCCACCGTATGGGGATCTGATTGATCTCAACAGAGTTACATATCATCTTGTACAGGATGGAGGAGAAGGTATTAGGCTAATGAGGATAATTATAATCCTAATAGTCCCACCATTGTGCTTTGTTATGAAGGGTTCATAGTTCTAATGATTCTGACCTATGTCTTTCTGTCTTTCTTACTCCCTCGCTCTACATCATCTCCTTCTGTGGCTGCCCTCCTTGGTTCTCGGGCCTGCGGATTGTGTACACACACGCACATTCGACTGATGAGTTTGGATATGCATATGTGTAGGTGGGTGGTTGTTTCCTCGGTGACCCTTTTTACAAACAAGCTATAAAACTGAGTCACTGCAACCACATGCAAGGAATAAAAGAGTTCAAATGTGCAAAAATATGAATGAAAAACTGAATTCTCTTCAATGTAAAGAGAATATAAAGAAAACTGGAAGTGATGCTGTCAACACCAGTAAAAATATGCAAATTGGCACTGTGTAGTGAGGAAACGTTACTACTTCCAGCTGACATTATGGCCGATTTAAAGCTCCATAAAGTGAGAATTTGATTACACTCAGTTACATAATGTTTCTCCTGTGAGTTGAACAAATGGCTTGTAATGCTAACAATTGTAAAGGTAAAAGACCTGTAATCAATCCCCACATTTAATGTTTTTTATAGTTGAGTTATATTGAGCAAAAACAAAAAACAAAGACGCATCACGGGCATTTCCAGAGTAATTAAATCTCTGTTTAGTCATGTCTGTTGTGGGTGGAGCTGTTGGTGAAGTCTGCCATTGCCATAATAGATTTGGATTATCTTCTCATGAATCAGAGGAAGAAAAAATATGTGTGCCAAATATCCATTTCAAATTAACCTAACCTATGCCAGCTTTTCTATATTTTGCACATGTCCCTTTTGTTATTTTTAGAACTTTCAGTAAAGCTATGATGCGTTTGGTGCCGAGAAAATGTAAGCTGCAGTGTGTCAGTGACGCTAAATGACAGATTCTTTCTTTTTTCTTTTCTTTTTTTTTTTTTACATTTGCATTAAAAAGCTGCTTGTTGCAATAAAAAGCTGAAGTAAGCCAGAGCAGATCTGAGCAGGACATCCAAGATGTGGGCTGCTAAATGTGCTCTTTTATATGGTGTACAAAATTCCACCCACTTGTGCTGGTTTATGCAGGAATATTGATTTTCTCTGTATTGGCTCTGAAACAAAATCCCAGTAAAGTTTTTAATATAAAATCAGGCTCTCAGTTTGATTTATTCCAGGAGTTTATGATTACTTTTTTTGCCATATTATTTTAGAGGTTAATTTTGTGTATTTTGTAACACCACAAAATTCAATTAGAGTATATTGTAAAACAAATTAGAAGTTGAATCTTTTCGAGAGTTTTGCCCCTTAATTTGAAAGTTTGGAGTTATGGGAAGTATTGTCATATGGGATCCACTTAATTATGAAAATGAGTCATTTTGCAGTTTCAAACTGTTCACAAATCTTTACCAATAAACAGCTCTCCTTTACACTTATTGTAAACCTTTATCTTCATAAACTGCTTCTTCTCTTCATCTCTTAAACATGTTGGAGGGACTCTTTCTCTAGAGATAAAAAAATATATCAAAAATGTATGCAGAAAATCCTTTTTTAGGGTTACACAATTAAACATTAGACAGTCACTTTTACAGACTAAAGGAAAAACTTCATTTGTCCCTGAAATACACTAATTGTTTAGTTGCATTGAACATCTCTCAAACGGAACATAGTGAAAAAGTATTTAATTATTTTGCAGAATTGGAAGTATAAATATATTAATCAGTTTAGTTTCTAAACAATAAAGTGTCTTGCCATTCATTTCTTTTCAAAGCAGAACCTGTTTCAAGACTAAAGCATTACTAAGCTAGACGTAGAGAAAGTTTTGAAATTACTTATCAGGGTCTCTATTTTTCAAGGTCACATAACTCTGTCTTTTTCACTTGGGTGTCAGACGTATATCCACTGGATACAGGGAGATACCAGCAGCTATTCCCACACCTCTTTATCTAGAAAGTGCTGTACTCTAGTCTTCTGTTTGTAATACAGATATTGATTTCAGAGAATCTCTGAATTAGATGTAAAGTGTCATAAAGGCCCTAGATAAGCACAACAGACGCGTTATAATGGATTCATTTTCAGTGCAATATACGCCTTTTCCCCCCGCTCTGGGTCATGAATCAAGTGACTGCATGGATGAAATGTGACTTAATAACGGATTCACATTTGACAGGTGGAAAGAAAAAAAAACACTCCAGTGGGAAGTAGTTGTAGCAGAAGGGTGTGTTGGTTTTGTAAACAGTCGAATGTCAACAAATACTTTGGCTCTAAGCACTTGATAAGCTGACAGATATCTCAAGGCTTTGTGGTTGAAAATCTGTTTCGGACTCTCTTTTCCAGGTTCAGGAGACATTAGTAGTGCATTACAGTCCATCAGAGATCACTTCAAGTTATATTTCATTTGGACACTATAATTTTCTGTCTCTTAATTACTCTTTCTGTCACAAAACCAACATCCAAACACGAAAACATACCATGCTCCGCACAAAAATGCAACAGGAAAAAATTAAGGTCTCAACAAACGTGGGCCTTCATAAGGTGCAAAAAGCTTCACGTGTCAGAACACTTATGATTTATGAAGCCTTCAGTGTATTGGTCCAGTATAGTTCATGACAGCTGGCAAAGCCATTAATCATGCGATGTGTATCTTGCTCTTCCCATGGGGCTGATCCACTGTCATTGATCATATTCATGTCAGCACCATCAGACCCGAGACAGAGAGTTAAACTTTATATAAAAATGATGAGGAAGTTTTTTTGATCAGGCTCTGCAGGTTTAACGTCTATGACTTGCCACCAGGCTGTGAGTTCAGAGGCATGCAGAAACAGAGTGGGATTCCTAGTGATTTTATTTCACCAATGTGGGCACTCTCCGTGAGAGGAAATAATCCCCTTTTGGATTAACCTGAATGCTCACTGATGTAATAAATACAGAAAGGGTTTTGGCTTTCATCTTAATTAAAGATGGAGGTCAGATGTTTGTGCAGATCAAATTGAGGTGATTCTTTGGAACACAAGAATTTTGACGAGACCTTAAAGTCATTGAAGTGGGATGAGTCACTTAGCTTATATATATATATATATATATATATATATATATATATATATATATATATATATATATATATATATATATATATATATATATAAAAAATTCCCTTCTCACCCTCCGCGGGTGGTCTGTTTCATCCTCTGAGCTCGGGTCCTCTACCAGAGGCCTGGGAGCTTGAGGGTTCTGCGCAGTATCTTGGCTGTGCCTAGAACTGCACATTTCTGGACTGAGATGTCTGATGTTGTTCCTGGGATCTGTTTGAGCCACTGCTCCAGTTTGGGGGTGACTGCCCCGAGGGCCCCGATGACCACAGGCACCACTGTGGTCTTCACCTTCCAGGCCTTTTCCAGTTCCTCCCTGAGGCCCTGGTACTTCTCCAATTTCTCATGCTCCTTTTTCCTGATGTTGTAGTCACTTGGTATTGCTACATCCACCACAACGGCTTTCCTCTGTTCTTTATCCACCACCACAATGTCCGGTTGGTTCGCCATTACCATCTTGTCTGTCTGGATCTGGAAGTCCCACAGGATCTTAGCTCGGTCATTCTCCACCACTTTTGGGGGTGTTCCCCACTTTGATCTTGGGGCTTCCAGTCCATATTCTGCACAGATGTTCCTGTACACTATGCCCGCCACTTGGTTATGTCGTTCCATGTACGCTTTCCCTGCCAGCATCTTGCACCCTGCTATTATGTGCTGGACTGTCTCAGGGGCCTCCTTGCACAACCTACACCTTGGGTCTTGTCTGGTGTGGTAGATCTGAGCCTCTATTGCTCTGGTGTTTAGGGCCTGTTCCTGGGCGGCCAGGATGAGAGCCTCTGTGCTGTCCTTGAGTCCAGCTTTCTCCAGCCATTGGTAGGTTTTCCTGACATCAGCCACTTCAGTTATTTGTCGGTGGTACATCCCATGTAGGGGCTTGTCCTCCCATGATGGTACTTCCAGCACCTTGTCTTCTGTTCCCCATTGCCTGAGACATTCGCTGAGCACATCGTCTGTTGAGGCTTTGTCCTTGATGTATTTATAGATCTTGGATGTTTCATCCTGGACAGTGGCTCTCACACTCACTAGTCCTCTGCCTCCTTCCTTACGGTTCGTGTACAGTCTCAGGGTGCTGGATTTGGGGTGGAATCCCCCATGCATGGTTAGTAGCTTCCTAGTCTTAACATCCGTGGTCTTCATCTCTTCCATTGGCCAGCTAATTATTCCGGCAGGGTATCTGATTACTGGTAAGGCATAGCTGTTTATTGCACGGATCTTGTTCTTGCCATTGAGCTGGCTTCTCAGGACTTGCCTTATTCGTTGGAGGTATTTGGCTGTGGCTCCTTTCCTTGTGACCTCATCGAGGTTGCCATTTGCTTGTGGTATTCCCAGGCAAATGGCAACCAATGTTGCATATATATATATATATATATATATATATATATATATATATATATATATATATATATATATATATATATATATATACATGTCATTTATTTATTCTGAACTTTCAAAGAGGCATTTGAACCACACATTTTTAAGTGTGCTGAATGCTTGAACTTAAGAAAATGAAAAAAAATAAATCAGTGACTTTTAATAACTTGATTTCAATGCAAAAGTATAAATTCATTGTGAAGACAGAGTCCATATCACATATGAAAGCTCACATTTAAACATGCATTCCACTAATTTCCATAAGCAAGTTGCAGAGAAACCATACACTTTTCCTTTCGTAGCCATCAGTGCCTGGGATAACACAGTCATAGCATAGTCTATAAATTTATAGTAGGGTTGAGGTTGGAACCATTCCAGAAGCTTAATGTTAGTCAGCTTCCTCCATTCTCAAACCAATTTTCATGTGGCATGTGTGGAATCATTTCTCTGTTGGTGGAGTCCAACCAGGCCAGCATATCTAGGTGGGCCCCATATGGGGAAAAGGAGGGCAGACAAATTGGTCTCATATGGGTTTGTCCGCTGTTTCCATGGTGGCCCCACATGGGTTTGCCCAGATGGGCCCATGTAGGCCGTGCCCCTACATGGGCAAACTCATGTGGGGTCAATATGTAAATCACTGGGAAGTTTCAAACATCACATCACAGCCTAAGTTTTTCTGTCTGAGGAAAAAAAAATGGTTAGAATAATTAGGAAAAACCCAGGAACCAATAAGCCGCAAGCCTATCTGAAATTTAAAAAACATGTGGAACATCAGTGTCACTGTTCACAGCAAAGGCAGTTTAACATGAGCTGAGTGAGAGAGGTCATGACCAAAAAGACCCTGATTTAAAATAAATGGACTTTCGCAGCTGCTCACATATAATCGTAGGTTTTGTGTTATGACAAGAAAAAGAGTTAGATGGTAACACTTTATTTGACGGGGTGTGAATAAGACTACATGACACTGTCATAAACATAACATAACACCTGTCATGAACATGAACGAGTTTTTATGAGTCTATGACTGTTGTCATGAAGTGTCATTCGGTAAATAATGACACTTTTAATGCAAACTTCCTCTAAAAGTTGCATTGCAAGTCCATTAAAAGTTTCAACGTTGCATTAAATTGTCATTATCTACAAAATCATGCAAAGTTGGCACTTTTAATGGACTTTTAATGCAACTTTTAAAGCAACTTTGCATTGAAAATGTCATTATTTACCGAATGACACTTCATGACAACAGTCATAGACATTCATAAGGACTCATTCATGTTTATGACAGTGTTATGACACCCCTTCAAATAAAGTGTTACCAAGTTAGCTATTTGGGACCAGTGAATAAATATGTTTAATGGCGTCAAGGTGAGACAAATCTAAAAATCCATCACAGGGCTGTTACATAGTTGGTCAGTTTGGAGTTCATACAAATAATAAATAAGACCAACCAAAGTACTAAAATGCTTCGTACCAAACCAGGTTCATATACATCACATGCTTTTTAATCAGTTTAGTGATCGTCAGCCATTAATTGCAGTCGATGTCTTTCAAATGAACACCTAAAGTCTTGCATTCCACAAAGCACTACAGCTTATCTTTGTGTATGTGCTTCATCTAATTGTTCTTATCCCACTTATTTTATATACTATATTATCTTATAGTGTCATAGGAAGGCATAATGCTTTAGGAAAATAATGCTCCCACGTTGTCTTATTGCATATTTTGCACTGCAGCATCCACACGTTGACCAACATATGAGATAAGCTAACACAAAATTCTGCGTTATTTTCCCTTTGTTGTGAAGAACTATTCAGAATACTGCATAAAAACTGGAATACTCACTTAAAATACATGGTTTAGGAAGAGGCAGCATAAAGACAGCTTGACATCTGAAAATATATTGGTAGAGGCTCTTTTAAAAGCCTTATGAAGCTAAAAAATATGATAAATGGTTCATAATTAGTACTCTATGTAGTACAGTCAGCAAGACTTTTTTTGAAGAGATTGTAAGTAAGGCCTGCAGTATTTTAATCACTCTGTCACGCGTGCAGAGGTCAGCTTTAAGTTCGTGGTAAAAGATGATGAATGACGACTTCTGCAGAGCCACTGTAGTCTGCAGGACTGCTATGATGCTACAATGGAATAGGCTGATTAGTGGCATCTGGGGGGATGATTAATTGATACAAACACATTTCAATTTAATGGCTCTTTGATCAATTATTAATGAACACCTCCCCCACCCGTGCCACCGACCTCTTCTTTTATTATGTACAACTTCAATTACCAGGCTCCCTGCTTTGACCTAGAGTATCAAGAGGCCTCCCTTTGCAGAACTGAAAGGCCAAAACTGTGCAGGTAAACATGTATAAAAGGAAAAAAAAAGAAAAAGACAGGGGTGAGAAAATAACCCACTTAAATCTGTGCAGCTATCTAAAGGAGGTTGCTTTACTGTAATCTTTCGACCATGATCCTTGCTTGAAGCTGAGGATTTCTCCTCAAAAATTAATTAAGTACTTTGTTATTAACAAATTCTTCCTTCCCGGTGTGCCATGTCTCAAATTATTTTGGCAAATGGTCAACGGATTCTGCTTTGTTCACCCTAGAGATGGAGTTCTCATGAATTTACTGCAGGTAGGTTCGCAGTTATTCCCCAGAAAAATCTCTATCTCCACTTTCTGCTCAGCTCATGGACTGGTGAAAATAAGAAAACAGAAAATAAAAACACTGGAGGACTGTCAAGGGAGGCTTATAGTGAAAATGCTTCCAGTGCAGCAAACATTTTTATCGTTGTTCTTGATTGCCAATGTAATATTTGGTGTCCACTTAAAATTGGCAGGCACCAGAAAAGTGGAGAAGAGGTTTAATGACTGTGTTTGCTCTTTCTCCATGGAGGTCAAACAGCATCAGAAAATGAAATATTTAAGAGGATTTAATCAGTTCAGTTTATTCAGCAGAACGGATTATTACAGTTTACGGTGATTGTGCATTGCAAATTAATTCGTTTTTACGAGAATAAAAAAAGCCACCTGTGGTACGAATCTGGCTCCATGTTTCAGTCTTTTCACTTCCTGTGAAAGATTTACTAAATTGTTTGGCACTTGATGACATTTTAAATGGTGCATTGCCTGTAATACTTGAAAACCCATTTTAGTAAGGGGGCAAGTGATGCTTCCATATCATTTTATTGCAGTCATCACTCTTTTTATTAGTGTGTTTACTACATGGAAAGGGTTATCTACTCCTTCACTCTCTCCTATATAAATAATTCATTAAGTGAGGGGGGATAAAAGGGTGTAAAGAAACATATATATTTAATGCAGGGGATCTGGGAGAGAAGCCAGAGGATATGTCAGACACAGTTATGAGGAAAAAAGAGAATGATAATGCCTCCCATGTAATGCTTTGTCCGCGCTTGTCCATTTTGCTCTGTTTTCAGATTCACAAGCCAGTGTGGATGGGAACGGAAGGACGCAGGTGGACTGACAGGATTTGAAAGTGAGCCCCGATCTCATCTTAACATCGATGAAAAGCTGTGGAGCATCAGGCTAAGCCGCTCCAACTCTCTTAGCTTGCTTAATTGCTTGGTGAACCTGGCGGCTGCATTGAGTTCCCTGACTTACTGCGCCCCTGAGAGTGCATTACAAGTGCTCTGTTCAGCTAATTGCATCCTTTGTCCACCATCATTGGCATACAGTTTGTCCACACATATAGTGACACACCTGTGTTTACTTATGATGCTCCGTAGCATCTCTGATCTCCTGCTATCCGAGGCCGATTTTTGTTACATCTTCTAATTCACAAAGTCACAAAAATGTTTAGGACAAGTTTAAATTTAAAATAATATATATAGGAATAGAATCGAGAAGCAGAGGACCTGTCTCATAACATAAAGTAGGCAAACAATAAAATAAATTCAAGAACAAATGAGAAACAAAGTCATTGACATCTGTCAACCTGGAAAGTTTTACATTTTAAGGGTTGTTGGAAAGCAGCAAAATCCAGTTAGCATAATTTTATGAAAATAGAGAAAACATAGGACAGCGATGAACAGTCTCATGAGTGGCTGTCCAACTAAAAAAAACCGCAAAAATGAGTGATTGTCACAAAAGCATCCTCAAAAGTTCCAAAGCATTTCTGATATTAAGGTTTGATTCAGCAATAAAAACTCCACTGAGTATATCTCTGAATGACTGAAGATAAAAAAGCCTCTGTGGTGGCCTAGTCGAAGTCCAGAGTAAAATTGGTTTATGATGCACTGACACGATCTTATAAAGTGACTAAATTAAAAACAATTCTGACAATTAGAATGGACCAAAATGCATTCACAGCACATTAAAAGACTCACTGCCAGTTATCACAAGCACTGGATGGCGATTGCTAAAGCTGAAAAGAGCAGAACCAGTAATGAGGTTTTGAGAATAATTAGTTTGTTGAATAGGGCCTGGTTGGTTTGTCTAGTTTTCTTTAAGTTTTGATAAATGAAATCATAATTTGAAAACTTTGGTTTGTATTCAAGATATCTTTTCCTAATGCTAAAATTTACTTTATCATCTCTAACATTTAATTCTGATTAAAAAAAAAGCATAAACAGAAACAAATGATTTATAAGTGAGTATGTACTTTTACCCAGCAGTGTGGTCTCATATTCCAACATGTGTGTGCATCTGATGAAAGAAAATCATATTTTCTCTTTACTAACATAATAAAACATTTCTTTTACCAGCATGTACTTGCTGCAATGCAACACTCTCTGAATAAGCCACAATTCAAGGACACCGTCTAATTTAATTTATAAAGACCTGTTATAGTTCAAAGTGTACTGTTCCACTAGAAGGAACGCTCCAAATTATTTTCTTTCTGTGCCTACACAGAAATAAAAAAAAAAAAAAAAAAATAGTGGCAGAGTAGAGAATGCTTTTTGTAGTGCCTCTGTGAACTACAGAAAATGTACCACATTAAACAAACCGGAGGTATGAAGAGCCCAAAAACCACTAAAGGCATTTTAATATTGTATTTTCTGTCCCCAGCAAAAGATTTGTCATAGCATCATTTGTTAATTGTACCAAATTAATATTCATATGATCAAGTGTCAAAACCCCAGTTGGAAAAAATTAGGACTCAACCGAACATAACTGTAAATTATTCAGTGTGAGTCATCTGAGGTGAAAAGCTGCTCTGCAAAAACTTTAATCCAAACAAGACTGGGGGGAAATTTTTTAAGCTGTTTTATGGAATATTAGGCTAACTTGATGTAAAAGTTGAACTTTTACATCCACAAGTATGAGGAGAAATAAATGTATACCAATAAAATACAGATACACCATATAGTAGAACCTGTAAAGTCTGGGTTCTTTATCCTTCTTGAATAATTATTAAACTGGCTATAAGTCAGTGACAGGAATATAAAAATGTTAAAACAATTGTAAAGTTGAGCTCACCTCAAATTTTATTGGGTTCACGTTTTCTTCATCTGTAAATAACACTAATAACTCTCTATAGATTACAATACAATGACCATGTTAATTTTATGGTTCAAGTGCATTGTTCCTCACAATTATAGACACCCCCTAAAATTGTGGAAAAAATTGGGTGTCTTCATCTAATATCAGGTTTTACTCAAGGCAATTTTAAATGTCTGGTGTTGATCCGTCCATCTGTCCGCCCGTCCGTCCGACCATCCAAGGTTGGAGAATAAATATGACATGCCACAGATCCTCTTTTCACCTTGTCTTCGGGAAAGTACTACAACATGCATGTAAGGTACAAATTAAAATGTTTGAAACAACTCGAAATATGGTGATTGCGAAATAAACTCGAAACCTTGTTCAGAACATAGTTTCGAGTTTATTTTGCAACCGCGCAGTGTGAGAATGATGGTGAGGCAGACAGGGATAAAATCTCCAAAACTTGCTATTTGAGAACTCTCACATTTTGAGAGAACTGCACAAACGTGAGAACTGTCTTGTGAAGGCACAGTCTTCAGAAGAATACATTATTTAAAGCATTTCATCCACGTTTTTACCGAGAGTCCAGTAGTAGAGTGATGTATGTACTGTAAATATCTCTTTCACTAGCTCTCTTCTGCGGGCACACTGACCATAATCAAATTTTAAAATCATTTATATTAAAGATGAAAGGTAAAGAAACATTCCACAGCCAAAGTGTATCTTTAAGGACAAAACCATGGCTTCATTGTCTTTTGTTGAGGTTTAATGCAGGTAGACAGTATATGTTATAAAATGGTTTATTTCCCTGCATTAAAGCAGCACTGCGGTGGAATACGTATCTCTGAATTGCAAATTTACATCAGCAACAATGCTTTTCTCCAGGATATGCATAAAAAGAAAAAAATACAACCATTAAATATCTGACCAGAGGAGAACAAAGAATGAACAAAGTATTTTGCATGTCATAGATGAAAATGCACCTTGTGTGTGCTTCTGGAATCAGACCACAACCCAGAGCTTGAGGCTGATCCATAAAATAAATAAAAAATAAAATGTTTATCAGATAAGCTTCATGGATGGCTGGGAAAATCCAGATAAAAGAAACAGTGTTCGGATGGATATTACCCCATACAAATGACCTCTCATTCAAGAACATCTGCCCTTTTGCATGAGCTGTGAATCAGTATTTGGGACATGACCTTTAAAAACAATGAGATATTTACCCAAAGGAAGGTGCTTGCATATTAGGAGTGCTGAAAAGATGAACATATCTCTATGCAGTGTGAGATTGGCTGAAGGCATTATGAGGGGGATAATGACTATCTAAATAACCCATTTAATGAGTAAATCCTGCAATTATAACACAAAGACAGCGTCACATTTCTCATGCTGCACTCTCCTCTCCCCCACCCACCAACTTTCTTTTCATAACGTTCTTCGCTCCAAATGTTTCTATGTACATAATTTCTTCATCTATATTCATATTTCGATAGCGACTGTGTGCCGAAATTCACAAAAACGACTTTTGTTTGACATCAAGGAAAGGCAATGTTGTCAAATAGGAAACATTTTTTTTTTTTTTTTTTTTCATTGCACAATGCACGCTTGCTGCTTTTGATTCCAGCCTTCTCCATGTTTCTTGATAATGACTGCCGCAGAAAAGTGCTCTTTGTGCTCCGGCGCGATGCTGTGCTCTTTGGTAACAACAATGTTAATGACTCTTCCCCACACATTACGGCACATAAGTAATAGATGATTATGAGGGAATTGTCTTTCCCATTCCGGTGTGGGTTTTGTCTGTCTATGTCTGTGTATTTCTTTCTTTCATCTTTCTATCACCCCTGCACTCATCCCTCTCCCAACACATCTTTCCTCCTCCTCTTTCTCCTTCCCCTCCTCTCTCCATTGCCGGAATCAAAGAGGCGCATAACCTGAAATGAATACATGTGTTAATCACCGTCTCCAAAGAATTAAATCCGACCACTCTGATGATTCAAGCGCAGAGGAAAGCTCTCTGAATTTTGCGGCAATGTGCAGAGAATTTACATGTATAACTGTGACAAAACATTAAGTAGGAGGTTCTGAGAAAATGGTTATTCCAAGCGATTAAAAATCTCTCAGTGGCGCGCTTGGATTTGTATTTCTAATCTGTGGCTGTTGCATCCTGGCAGTGTTTTCACGTGATAGATGCATGTGCGGAAATGTTTTGCTCTCATGAGAATATTAGGGTTATCATTTTTTTTCAGTCCAACCACCTGCTGGGTTTAACAGAAAGATATGAAAGAAATAAGTTCATAACAAAATGGTCATTAGAAAAAAATACAGTTTCAGTGCCTTGTGAAAATATTAATATTTTAAAAAATTTTGCCCATCTATCCATTGTTTATGCCCATTTATCTTTGCTGTTTATCTCCAGCAGTCTGTGCAGCTTGAACAGGCCGCTGGACAGGTCACCATTTCATCATAAGGCAGAACATCGGACAATCAATCATACACATACACACTTAAGGGCAATTTGAAGAAACCAGTTAACTGAATAGTCAGGTTTTTGGATTGTGGAAGGAAACTACGTACCCAGAGAGGACACACGTATTCACAGGGAACATGAATACATTTTTTTGTCTAGTTAATGCAGGAGCAGGAGCAGGAGGAGCAGAGGCACAGATGACAGCAATGAGCTAAGGGAAGGGCTGTGAGCAGAGGAGGAGCGTGCATCATGGCAGGAAACAGAAAACATGGCAGTCATGAAAAAAGAGCATTAAGTTCTCCTTAAATTTTAAAATTGGATTCTATTTTGTGTTGTTCAATTAAAAAGTCTCAAGCAAAGATAGACGTTTTCTTTGCAATGTGACGAAGCAAAAAGAAAAAAAAAATTCCATGTGCTACAAACAGTTTTGCAAAATATTTTAAAACCCAGTAGACATGACTTTGGTAATAATTCTCAAAAGGCATCTGATGCTATAAAAATATTAACACAGCTGTAGGTTCACATCATGAACTAAACATTTAACATGTGGGCAGCTCTTTGCAAGTTCACATCTCAAAAGATGCTAATTTCGCTCACAAATATTAAAATGCATGACTGAACCTTCACTACAAGTATAAGCATTATTGATTAAAATAAGGAATCTGAGCAAAGTTCAATGTTTCACAAAAATAAATAAAAAAAATGTCTAATTCTTAACAGCTTTAATAACATGTATTTAAATCATAATACTTTATATATTTTAATAAAATCTCCAATCGTTGCTGGCTGATAAGATAAATACAATTACAATAGAGCATCAGAGATTCATATTGCTAAAAGGAACCAGTAACAGCAAGAGCAGAAAAAAAAATATGTGGGAAAGAATAATTAACTTTGCAGTAAACATTTTTGTTCATTATCTATAAATATGTGTTGAGTTTAATCTGTCTTGTTAGAAAGTGAGATTTATAGATTATATGTAAATATCTGGTTCTATGGTAACTACTGGCAGAATAACATTTATGATGACCTAGAGATCATTTTTATTGTGTTATGAATAATGTGACTTATAAAACAGATTTATGACTCTAACTCCAGAGATAAAGCTCCCAGAGGAATACAGTTTGTCCTTTAGTTAATAATTCAGAACACGCTGCATTTGAAAGTTCCAGTTTGTGATCACTGCTGCAAATCAGTAAACACCACTTCTGTCAAATAAAATGTGCTATATGGTTGTTTTTGCTTTTGGTTAAAATGGTTCGAGAGACACTTATCATTCAGTTGTAGCAGCGGTTGGTAAATGAGAACGAAGCTTTTCTGATTCATGGAAATGGCGTCGTTGAAATGGCAGATGTCACGGCGGTGGAAATGTTTGCAGTGTTTGCTTTCAAATGCTCAAAAATACTTTGAACTCGACCGACCCCAAAAACGATATCGGCTGCAGATGAATCATACACTGTGTCAGTTTTGCGATTTAATATCAAGCTGTCCTCTGCGTGGCTGAAGTGCCTCTTGTTTTGTCAACACGGGGATTTTTTTTTTTTTATATATTTTAGTTTTGGAACTACGGCATCAAGTAAAAACTTAAGTAAGTGTAAAGCAATCAAAAATCTTTTCAGAACTGAGTGGAGGCGCTGAAGTAGTGGTGGCAGAGAAAATGGGCTTGAAAGGCTGCTGTAAATTTGTTGGCAGATGGAGAGGGAAATCTATATTGTACAAGCAGACAGCTGCACAACTGGGGGAAGCAGTGGAAGCACTGAAAACAACAACTGTTTAGCTTGACAGTGTATTGGCCAACCTTCTTAGAATTACATCAATTATTTTTTAGCGATGTTGAAATAAGCCTGTTCGAACAATATGCACTTATGTTAGAACATGAGCATGAGCATTTTAGGGGGTCATCACAGATGTCTTCAGATCTTCAGATGTCTCTTTGAATGCCTTTCACAGGCAAATTTACAACACCATTTTAGGCATGAAAGCAAACAAATCAATATTTCTTAGTCTTAGAAAATCCAGATGAATCTGTTGGTCAGGGACTTTATTTGATCGTCATGTAGGACAAAACAGCACATTTCCTTAGGACATTTCAATCTGGAGAGACTTACACAGAGAGAAAACAGTAATTAGAGAATTTATTGACTGAAGGTTCTTTGGTGCTCAGACCCTGGCAGAAGACATGTATGCTGAGAATCACCACCAGCTTGAAAGGACAGCTTAGGGCGAGGATTAGGGTCTTATTCCCCCCGGGGGCCTGGACACTGGTGGAGTGGAGAACGGAAAGGAGGAGAGCCTGTAGAAGCCTGGGGGTGACGAGAGTGGAGACAGGGTGGAGGCAGGGCAGAGAATGGGCGGGAAGGAGGAAGATCCATGGATGACGAGCCCTTTAAGGGGATTCTTGAGCGATGATTGGCTGAGGGGGAGAGAAGACCTTGTGCTGGTTGGCTGCAGCGGAGATGTAGAAATTGGATAATGCAGGTGAGGCTGGAGAGTCTCCCAGTTTGAATTTTGACTTGGTTTTTAAATGTTTTTGCATTGTTTTTTTTTTAGTATTTTCTCCCTGTTCTGAAGCAATTGCATTAAAACACCAACAATGATTTTAGTCAGGTTTTACAGATGAAGTTATCTGAAAATGGAAGTCTGGCTGAGCAGCAATGCAGTGCATTGTGAAAGTATTCAGTAAGTCATCACCCTCCTTTACTTTGTTACCCCTAAAGAAAAGCATTAATTCACATTTTGATAATCAAAGGACTGAAAAGATGGACCAGGGGCAAAGCTGCTGACAAATTTAAGAGTCTGGTTATAAAGCCAAATTCTGGACATCTCATGCAGCTCTTTTCACTCCATCACCTGGGATGGAGTAAAAAGAGCACTGGAAGGGTGCAGTGTAACTCCAAATCTACCAGGAGATGGCAGTCTATTTAACCTACAGGCTGGGAGAGGAGAGCATTAGTCAGAGAAGCAGCCAAGAGGCTGAGGGTAACTCTGGAGGAGTTGGAGAGATCCACAGCTTAAGTGGTAGAAATTGTTAATTGGGGAACTTTTAGTTTTGAACTCCACAAATATGCCTGTCTTAAGAATGGAGTGAAGAAAGTACTGTTGAAAGAAAGCCATGAAAAGTCCTATTTGTAGTTTGCTTGAAGTCATGCAGGGGAAATGGCAAACATGGGGATATAAAGGGCCATGGTGAGATGAGAATAAAATTAAAGATTTTGATATGCTTGAGGAATGCTACCTATGGCAGAAGACAAGCATTACACATACCATTGCTCTGGAGAAGCTTTGGGAGTATCATGCTGTGGGAATACTTTTCTTAGAGGAAACTAGCACTGATGGGAAGACGGATGGGGCTAAATAAAGAGTAATTCTGGAAGAAAACTGCAAAAACTTGTATTCTGGGATAGATATTAACTTTCAAGATGGACATTGACAATGAGCATACCAACTGATCTACATTGGAGTGGTTTAAATAAGAAAAAAACTTGAATTTGTTTGCTCAGTGGGTCCAGACTTTAATCCAATTGATACTGTGTGGACAGTCTTGAAAATTGCTGTTGCCGGATGCTCTTCAGAAAATAATCTTAGGTTTGAGTTATTTTACAAAGAAAAATTGTTGATCTCTATTTGTACAAAACTTTCTGAAGCTACATTTGCAGAAAAATATGGTTGAACAAAGCCTTGAGTCATGGAGAGCTGAATACAAATGTACGCCACGATTTTTGCGTTTCATTTGGAGAAAAACATGTAAACCATGAGTCATTTTCTTTGTGCTTCACAATTATTCACTACTTTATTGTTCAGCCAGAATTGAATCTACCCACTTTTTACATCCTTGAGTCATGTTTCCAAAGATGGTGGAAGTAGGAAGATAATAATACAATGTTTTTTGTGTGTGTGTGTGTTTATAGCACATTTTAAATCAAGGTGACAGAGTGCTTCAATCAAGATAGAAACAAACAAAAATAAATAAAGCAGTATAAAGAGAGTCAAACAATTTACCCATAGAAAATATAAACAATACCAAAGTGCTTCAAAGATAATTATTTTGGTGGGAAAACATAAAAAATAAAAAGCTGCATCTTCCAAAACTAACAATTGTGCAGTTGATTTAATGTATGGTTTTGTTAGCCATCTAATCCGCCCTCTCACTCATTATGATTGTTAACTTCTTTGTATTTCTTAAACAGAAACAGCCAGAAGTAAAACTAATGATTTTTTTTTCTTAGAAAACTAGATATATCGTGCAGAGCTTTGTTTGTTGTTCTCATTTAGCTTTAAATAAAACCAAGAGAGTTCTACAACACAAGTTTTACATTATATCTTCCCCCAAGAAAGTTTCAAGCTGCGAAAACATGTCTCATGCAGGGAACCTCTCACTGTGAAGTGCATGTTTGAGTGGACAGCTGCAGAGAAAGTTCAGACCTAGATCTCTGCACATGATTCTTCGTGTGCATACTGCATGCGAAATCAAAAACACATTAGCAACAAGCACAGACAGAAGGAGTGAACACATTAAAGCGGTAAAATGACAAGGGAATTCTTTGGAAATTAGAAGCCAGGCATGGAAAGAACGGGTTTTTTTGGAATAATGTGACTCTTCAGTCACGAAAAAGGATCCAATCATTACTCAACTAGCCAAATTACTCAACAGAAATGTCTAAAATGATCTGGTGAAAGAGATTCAATTTCAAATCAATTTGGTATTTTGCTACAACTCTATGAACTTGGACAAATAGCCCTGATGATTGTGAAAAAGAGAAAATTCAATCAGCGTGCTAAATCTTCTGTCACTCAGCCACAATGCAATTACCAGAAATCCATACTGAATATGGAGATAATTAAGTCTTGATAAGAAACAGGACTTTTATTTGACACTCGCTTGTATTTAATGATACAGAATTCACATTAGAAGTTGCAGTACTAAATAGTTCCAAAATGGAATGAAAATGAAGTACAAGCAGTCAAACCCTTGAAACTAAAAGCTGCAGATTATGTTTTTTTTACAATTGAGAAGTTTCTGGTTGGTGATAGACACAGACAGAGGCAGAAAGAGGAACAATAAAGAGAACACCGAGTTCTGCATGATTTCTTGTACATATATTGCAAATACTGCTTTTAAATTCTATAAAACAATATGTACACCACCTTCCACAATTATTGACACAGTATTCTCATATTTTATTACAGTTACATAATACTACACTTTATTTTTCTACTTATGCATATTATAATGCAGAAATATTTTACAATGCCTGATTTCAGTGAAAGCAGAAACAAATAGCATTTCCATGTAAAGCATAGTATTTTCAGAACTTCTTTTAGAAATGTTCAACTTTGCTGAAAAATCTGTATTTCAGCTAAATTATAAACTATGTATGTATGTATGCATGTATGTATGCATGTATGCATGCATGCATGGATGGATGGATGGATGGATGGATGGATGGATGGATGGATGGATGGATGGATGGATGGATGGATGGATGGATGGATGGATGGATGGATGGATGGATGGATGGATGGATGGATGGATGGATGGATGGATGGATGGATGGATGGATGGCTGATAGAGTTAGAGAACCAGATGATTGACAGAGGCCTGCCAGCCTAGAGCAAGGCATTGTGTGATGTATTCTAAACTGTTCAAGTTTTTAAATAAACTGTACTAAAATCAATGGATTTTAGTACATATCTGGCAGTAAGACAAAATGCATATATCTCATTGCCATGCGGTGTTAGCACTGAAACCCCTGAAGTTATTTCTCCTCACGCCTGCTGAATAAAACACTCTCTGATATGTTTCACTTTGGTAAGACCGACTGTTTAGCCTTATCTCCAAAGTTTGCAGTATCTATCAAAGTTCCACAACATTAGTATGAATAATGGGCTGCTGAAGCTCATACAGTGTCAGGCTCCCAAGGCAGTGAGCAGGGTTATTTCCCAGAGTGCAGTTTGTAAAGGAAATTGGTTTATACTTATGAGCCATTGATCCACAGAGAACAGTATAGTTTGTCATTCAGTAGATCTCCAGGACAGAGGATGGAGAGATACCAGAGAGTCCAGGAAGAGAAGCATCTGTATCGGTTACTTCTACTGTTGCTATCAGTGTTGTCTTAAAGGACATCCAGTTGGAGAGACAATGTACAAGTCCTCCCTGCATGGATTTACTATTAGCGACAACTGCACTGCTTGTCTTATTTTTAATGCATAAAATAAGCTAATTTGCTATGCAATAAACAGTAAGCTATTAGTGATTCCAATACAGATCAGGAGAACTTTAAAACATATGTAGTTTTTAAAAGTTTTAAAACAAACATCACAAGCTGTTTGGGATGCTGCGTCTTCCTGACATGATGTGATAGTGACCTGCTAACATCCGCAAGAAGTGTTGGGCCTTCCACCAGTGACCCAACAAGGACTCTGTGTTAGAATTTATGCCATAAATTTCATGACACACAGACCCACAATATCTTAGATTAAACTTCTGCTGACAAACTTTGTTTATTTTTGCTTAGCCTGTACACTGAAGCTAAGGACTTTCATTGTGTGGGGGAGGATATATGGTGTTTCAGTGATTCTTGAGAATAATGACAAAACATGGATAAAGCACAACATTTGAATAAAACATGCACAAAATATAATTTTTTCAAATATCTAACTAAACTAACCTGGGTCATGTGAGCACAACAATGTATATTTTCCTGGTATTTGCTGAATATTTTTTTTTTAATTTTAAACATTGTAGTCGGTGGCTGGTGTCTTTAAAATCCCTTATCCTGGAGCAGAACTCAACACATTATAATAGTTTAAAACAATTAAAGAAATACTAAAATTATATATTATGACATTTAAGTATAAGTAGTCATATGAATAATTATAAAGGTATCAATAAATTGAATTAAAAATCATTTTTATATATTTTACAACTCCATTGAAATTTGTCCCTAGTTTTTGTCAACACTGTCATACATAAAAAGAATGTAAAAAAAATCAGTCATTATTGGGGGGCACCAGAACTTCTGAGGACCCCATGACCTCTTAATTTCTTTTAGCTCTGGCTAGTTAGCTCTGGTTAGCTTATGTTATTCTTTAGTTTTTTCTTCTGTTTTATTCCTAAGTTGCTCGTCACAACCATGATGTGTCAACTCCATAACTGACAATTTACAAAACTTTGATGAAATTTTGTGAAATAAAAGCTTAATTTTGGTATATTGTAAAGATTTCATGGACCTGATGAGCTACAATATGGCCTCCTTCAGAATAACATCATGTAAATTGAGGTAGTTTGGCATTTTGTCAACTCCATCAGAGTTTTTGTGAATCTTTCAGTGATATTGTTGATAAATCTCACTTAAATGTGCAATTAATTCATTTTAATGTATTTTACATAAATTGCATTACTTCACATGTATCAAGTTTTTCATTTTACTCACTAGTTTGTCACCACCTTCAGTTCTGTGTCAACTCCGTCATGCAGTGTCAGCTCCATCAGATGGACTTTTTGTTGTTTTTTGTTTTAAATAATATTTATTTTGTTTCTTGAGAAGCATTTGTCTCTAAAATGAGTAAAAATATCACTAATAGGGTATTTTAAAAATCATTTTATATTTATTTTTGTCAGATGGTGATGACAAAGTTCTGGGTCAGGTCGATTAAAAATATTTTTTTTTTAAAAATGTTGCAACTGGGAGCCTGTACCTTAGCATCTTTACATTTCCATAACATTATTTGTCATATTTGCATACATAAGGTTGAGAAATAATAACAAAAAAATTTGGGAAAATTAAAACCCATTTTGTCCCTATTCTCAAGAATCACTGGATCACATAGCGCTATATACCGTATCTTTTGTCCTTCCATAAGGTAACTGAGAAATTCTGCATTTCCCAATTACCATGCACTCCGGTGTGTTGTTTCTCCCTCTGCAGAGATCTTAAAAAACAATCAAGGATTGTAAAAGTTAACTCAGGCAATCGACTAGGGGCCAGTAATCTGTTTGGAACCATAAATTAAATCATTTGGTCAAGAATCAATTTTTTTGTTATTTTTATTACCCGAGAGGTCTTTGTGCTTGTAGCCCATTTTCTTTCAAGGTTTGACATCTTGCTGAGAGATGGGATCTGCTCTGATTATTTGAACAACATGATGTATTAAACCACTTAAATGTTCTGTTTTCCTCATTCTGATGCTCACTTTGAACGTCAGTGTCTTAGCTAGATGAGTGCACGATTAGTGCCTCTTACATATTCTGAGCCTTTAAACATAATTTTTTAAATCTTCACTTAGCTTACATGTTTTTTACAAACATTTGTTGATCTACAGTTTTACAGGACCTGATCGGCACTCTTAAAATAAAATGTGTATGCTGACTGTAGCATGCAATGAAAAGTTAAGTTTCATGTTTTAATGATAAAAGCAGAGCCAAGACCATTGATGTAAAGTAACAACTCCTTATTTTTGCACATGTCAATAGAGAACCCTCTGGATTCTGCCACCCGTCAGCCATCAAATCACTGAATATCCTATTTTCCACGGAGCTAGGAGAACTGTCTGACTTAAAGCCCTACTTCCCATATCTGCATTCACATTTTGTGTGCTATTACATACTCAAGCTTCTGAAGAGCATTTCATACTAATGGAAGCAATTATGCAGAAATTATAACCTGTCTGATTGAAAGACTATAAATGAGGTGGCAGGTGACAGTAATAGTTGCCTCTCATACAATCAACATGTCTGCCTGTGCATGATACTCTAAGCGTTGCACTACAGGTTCTTCTCGGCAACGGCGTTAAGACGAAGCCAGTAGACTGACATTTCCATAATCTCATATGAACACACAGCTTGACCTTGTGTTACTTAATAGGCAGCACAGCTCAACACTTGAAAGAAGTCTTATCTCCATTTTGATGAATTTCAGAAGGGGAAGTGGATTTATCCCTTTTCCCTGTGGAAATCCAGAAGGTTAAATTCTGCTCACTCGATATTTAATGTATGATACTAAATTTCATGTCAGTGATAACAAAGATATCCTTTTTTGTAGTATTACCATGTTAAAAAGACCATTGCCGGTGTATTTCAGAGCCTCAAAAAATATTCTTCCGCAGTCATATCATCGTGGGGCCATTCTAAATCTGACATGGTCATACATTGTATTGATTCTGTAAGCTGTGCAGGCAGTGAAATAGGAAAATGACTGATCAAAGTCACGCTTTGAAGAAAAAAAGTTTATCATGACTACTTTTACCATAGTCTGATTTACAGTTGAAATCGTTATGGAAAACACACAAATTTCGATTTGACCTTCCACCTACGAGAACTCCCTTTTTCCTTCAAAATGTCTTTCGCAAACCTTAGATTCTAATTATTTTAAAATAAATGAGATGCATATGACCTCATTAGAACTTCTGATTTTATTTTACGTTAAAATATCATATTTAACTAAATTATAACTTTAGTAATACATAGAATAATTAATGACTTTAAATATTATCAATGTGAACAATGTGAATGATATCTTCTTTTTAATAAAATGTTAATAGGCTTTAAATAGCTACAGTCATAATTTATGCTGCATTCTCGTTGTACTCTGAAGTTGGATTTTCCAAATCTGGAACACAAAAAAAGCTCTTTACTTGGAGTTCCAATTGATAAAATTAGATCTTTGGATCTTGCTCTAGTACCCAGTACAGCTGTCAGATGTATGGAATGCCGTGAAGGTGGTTAATATGAATTTATTATTTATTAACGCCTCTGACTGTACCTCTTCAAACCAGTTAAATAAAACTAGAGAGGAGAAACATTATGAGATGTCTTATTGTGAATCATGTCGAGTTTGAAGTGGATTTTATTGTGTAAAATCCACGGCAGATGAATCACCGTTATTGGTTTTACTTCATCCATCTGTAAAATAGCAATGTTTGCTGGGAGACAGCCAGGAAGTAAACGATAGGATGTGAAATTTGAACTAGTGAATGAGAGGCTCAATACAGACTTAGATCTTCATCTAGATATTATTAGTCTCACCCATTACTCTTCAAGTCGAATTATTGACAAGGTCGATTGATGCTAAGGTTGTGCAGTATATGGACTTTTTTGACCAAACCTGTTACATTCACTGTTGCGTTTTGTCATTTGCTGGAAGTTTTTACTTTACACCAGGTTGTGGTCAAGAATGAATAAATGAATATCTTCCTCTTTTTTCCTTTCTCCTCTCAAAAAGCGAGGCTGCTTTCTATAAACTGAGACAGACAATTGCTTAAAGGATTCTTAAATCTTTAATGAGTGTAGATACCATTATCTGCATTTATTCCCTCGTCTTTAAACCACACGTTAACAACAGTATTTAATAAACTTACTGTAGTACATTTTTTTTGTGTGTATATTAATGTTTTTTTGTTGTTGTTTTTTTAATCAATGAGCCGGAGATTATAGCAAATAAAAAAAAGAATCTTGATTAATTTCTCTAGTTCTTAATTCTTACTGATTCTTTCTATAAAAGTAATTTGAAGTGTTGATTTAGAATTGGTTGTGCATAAATCTCAATCCTGAAAAACATATTCAAGGCAATAGGTAAGGTAATTTTATTTATATAGCACATTTTCAGCTTCCTTCAGAGGTCATTTGATCAAAAAGTTAAGAATACATCCTACATATTTGTTTTGAGATGAAGAGACTGACTCATTTTTGTAAGCTTATAAGACCAAATAGATATAATGAGTATGAAGGCCATGCATTTATATGAAGGATCCATTCAAGCATGTAGTCTATAATATACAGATACAGATTGAGAACAATGCTGGATAGTGGTTAATTGAAGCTAAGGATGTTTTTACAGTCATTCGTTTGAACTGTAACCAAGACATTTTCAGAGAGAAAGAGTTTTGCAGAAACCAGAACCTTTTTTGATGGGGTTATGAAGTGTTTTAAAGAGCTTCATGATGAGTGATTGGGTATAAAAAGCTTGGGGACCGGGGTACCACTAAACCCCCAACCCTGACTGGTATAACACAGTTAAATTATTCATTTGAAGTAATAGTCTCGCTGATGAAATATTCATTGTACTGTAATGAGGGATGTATTGATTTAAATAGCAGCACTTTGTTGGGAGCCCCAGCATCAACCAGTGCTGGGGGAAAAAAATAGAGAACTTACAATATTCTGCAAAGCATCGTTTTCTATTTTATCACCACAGAACACTTGGCCTGATTACTAATCAGGCTCTTTTGTGTGGTAAGTATTTGCTGGAAATCACACTATCTTAATACTGTAGATTCAATATCAGCACTTTCTGATAATGGAAACATCGTTACTCTATATTGCATCATTTCAATGCGAACTTCATTTGCCTATGGCATGAAATCTCGCAGACTGCTCAATGACCACTTGTTGAAACATGCTGAGTTTCTATTTGCACATCAGAACAATACATTATCTCTGCAACACAGAACTAGAAGAGTTCTTGACTTTGAGAAGACATTTTTCAGAAAAAGAATTGAAAGGATGGTCACGTTTTTATGCACATATCTAAGGCATATACTTTTCTTCCTCGCTAATAGATGCATTTTTTACTATTCTGTGTGGACGACTTTCCTGTGGCAGTATGCATTACTGTTTGACATAACATAACATCAAGACATCAAAAATAGATAAAGTACACTCAAAGATACATTTTACAAGTTATTTATATGCATTTTTGGCAGTTGATGATTCTGGAAATGGTTACAATTTAAACAAAATGTTCTCGTCTGGTTAATGGTTCTCAGAATTATATCAACTATAACATCCCCCAAGTGCAATCTCTCTTGGCTTGTGATTTATTTTTTTATTTTTTTGCTATTATGAGACTGCTACTTCAGCAACAAACCTGGTGGAATAAGTGGTACAGACACGGGTGTCAACAGTAATTGAAGACCACATTCTTTGAAACAGTTTCAACTATTTTGAGCAACTGCACAGTAAAAGGCAAGACTAGTTTTTTTTATTTTTTTTATCTGTCTTATTTACTTACATTTCAATATCTCTTTAAGCAATACTTAGTTGGTAAAAAGGTACAACAAATATGTCAAAAACTAATCCACTCCATATTACACTACCACCATGTGCCTTAGCCGTTAAGGTAGGGTAGATCCATGCTTTCTTCTTTTTTTTTTTTTAAGTCAAATATTGACCCTTCAATCTGAATATCCCTGCTGAACCAAGAATTCATTGGGAAAAAAAACAAAACAAAAAAAACTTTCTTCAAATCTGTCTGGTGTGATCATCTGTTGTTCAAGCCCATCTGCTTCAGAATAAAATGTATTATGCTTTCAGAAATGATATTCAACATACTTTTATCATGACTCATCTGTTTTCTGTCTCCTGTGATGTCTTACGCGGCTCTCATGCTCACAGCCCATCCCATTCCTGTTAATTGCTCATTGCTCCTATGCCTCTGCCTATTTAAACACCTGCTCATCACTCACTCAGTGCGAGACTGTTGTCGTTTCTGTCACTGCCTTCTCGTGGTGCTGCTCCTTGTCATTGTTTCCAATTGTGTGCCTGGCTTGTTTTCTGTCTCCTGACCACAACTTCAGCCTGCTCTGTGTCTGTACAGTGAGTGACTCTGATGAAATGTTTTGCCTAATTTATTTCTCATGAAAATGTACATAAATGAAATTGAACATAAAACTGTGCTAAATATTTAGCTACATTTTGTCTTATGTTGCATTGTTACAAGCCAATTCTTCACGTTTGACTCTCCTGTCTCTCTACCAGTATCTCCGCATGGCTAGTTGACTCAGTCACCTGACAAAATCCAATAAATGGTGTATGAATTTTGAAAGCTGTGATTTCAAGGTCACATGGATACACAAATATTCTGCAGATTATCATCATCCTAACATTTGTCATAATACTCAAACTCGTGACTAATAGTTTAAGTTTATTTTTTCAGTTCTTTCTTCTTGCTTGTTTCTCTTTGGTTAATGTACAGGTTAGCTTAGCTTATTGTTAGTCTGTTGCCGTAATTGTTGTATTTAATGGTGCAGAAGAGGATTTCTGTTTCTGCCAAGCAACTCAAGTGTACTTTTTTCTCTTCTAGTTGTTTACATATGCTTTGATTTTGTTTCTATATTACATACAGTACTTAAATTATATTGATGCACACAACACTTTGGTAACACTTTATTTGAAGGGGTGTGCATAAGACTGACATGGCGCTGTCATAAACATGACATAACACCTGACATGAACATAAAGTAGTCTTTATGAATGTTTATGACAGTTGTCATGAAGTGTCATTTGGTAAATAATGACACTTTTAATGCAAGGTTGCTCTAAAAGTTGCATTGAAAGTCCATTAAAAATGCCAACTTTGCATTAAATTATCATAATTTACAAAATCATGCAAAGTTGGCACTTTTAATTGACTTTTAATGCAACTTTTAGAGCAACTTTGCATTCAAAGTTTTTTTTTATTATTCTCTTTGTCTTTCTAACTGTTTATTCACTGTCACATGCTGTTTTTATTTTAATTATGTAAAGCACTTTGAAATGCCTTGCTGCTGAAATGTGCTATACAAATAACATTTTATTGATTGAAAAGTGTACTGTGGATCTTTTGGTCCATTTTGAATAAAAATAATGATTTTACTTTATAGAGATTATTAACTTATTTGAGTCCCACCCAAACATACCAGGGTTCACTTCATTAATATAAACCTGTGTTAGGGATAAAATGGCTTGCTCTTACAAATATGTACATCTCCAAAAATTGATCAGAGATTCAGTTTCTATTAGCAACTTACAGACCCGTCTGCAAAGACTCCTGGCCCAAAACACTGGTGTGCAAGTCCACAAGAGACAATTGATGAGGGGAACAGGCTTTCACCTCGAGTGGCAATGTTCTGCTTGTTTATTGTGCTTGACATTTATCTATTTAATATAGTGTAACATTGTTTTTGGATAGTAAAAACTGCAGGGGACCAAAACCACCTTGTGAAAAAGGTTTTTGATGAGGGGGTTGACATGTCCACCCCAGATACGTTGTCCATACCTCTCACTATCACCAGCAGGAAAGGAGTGTGAAGTGTTTTCCCCAAGGACACAACGACAAAGGTGGATGAAATGTGGGTTCTAAATGGCAACCCACATTAGGTGTGGTAATTGGAGTCTGGTGCTGAGTGGCTTGGCAGAACTTGGTAAATCTGGAAAGAAACTCCCACCTGTCTGACTCTTCATGGATCTTTACTGTAACCTGTTTGTCAGTTATCTGTCAGTTTTAGTTTTATATTTTTGTACAGTATAGCTGTCTCCCACCTTTGGTGATTTCTCTTTTCTGAGTGCTGTTTCTTGTCCTGGTTGTGATATATTTTTTTTCTTTTCTTTTTTTTATTGGTATATTTTTTTATTTTCCTTCTTGTTGTAGTTATGGTTTGCCCTGTATAAAAATCCCATCAAAAATAAAGTATAAAAAATAAATAAATAAATAAATGGCAACCCACACTATACAGGAGGGACTCTAGAGCCAGTGCCATCCCCAATAATAAGCAAAGTCTTCTAATTTGCTTTGTCATAAATTGATCAGGAAAAAAAAATGTTGTGGAAAGCTCAAATAATGGTCTGTGAAATACAATCAACATTTTTTTTTTTTTTACAAAAGGGTAATATTCTGTGTTGTATTGCTAGGTGCATCTTTAAAATACAGAACATCTAGATGAACAGAGAAGATACAACTTTCCTGAAGTGTGAAGTGAAGCCTCAATCACAGCACCGGGAGCTGCCCCTCAGGGGAAATTTGTTTGTTATAGAAAAAAAAAAATAGCTATTGCTCTCATGACCACTGGCATGTTTCTTAAGGCTTAGCTTTTAACAAGGCGGGAGTTTAATCTAAAGGCACTGTCACAATTTCTTTTTTTCTTTCCCCTCCTATGATGGAAGAGCATTAAGTAGCTGTGTACGAAACAAGAAAAGGTTTTGTTTCATACTGTGAAGGGAGCATAAACAGTGTTATTGTGAACTTACATCCTGATAGCAGCTTTGATATTTAAGCCACATGGCTGTCATTATAAATGATTCCTGTCATGAAATTGCTGTTTGTGAGGAGCACAACGTTGGACAGATTGTCAGCCACTTTACAGCAGGGAACAATTGCCTTAGGATAGCTTTGTTTACACATCTGGAAAACCAGGATTGCATAGAAAGGCTGTATTGTGTGCCAGGATTAGAAATAAGTAGATAAAAAGAGGCATCATCTTTCTTAAAGAAGCACCGCCCTGTGACTTTTCTGTGCCATAAATTACTGATTAGACATGACGTACTGAGAGAGTTGAACAGGGCCTTTGAGATTCATGGTATAATCATAGAAAATGTGTCTCTGGTGGTTAGCATTGTTTAAAATACAATAAATTACATATTAATTGTACTTTTTTGGAAAAAAAAAATTAAGTACAATTTACTATCCAAATCTAACTAGTTTGGTTTCCCAGTAAATGAAATGAAAACCAGTTGATGTACCATAGCTGTGCTTTAAGACTCATATTAAGATGGGCTCTGATTTGAGTGCTAGCTTATGTTAGTCCTTCTGCACTTCTTTGTTGTACATTTTAAATCCCATGTAGATTTTTACATTTATACATTTTGAAGGTAAATTGACTGAATTCACAAAGTGCTGTTTTAATCATACCATCATGAGCACATTAGCATGTGGCAGACGAGGTAACTGGATTTGAACCAACAGCTTTTTCTAACTGCAGGACAAATACTATTCCTATTGTTCCACAATCACCCAAAATGTGATTGGACAGACACTCAAAACTTTGTCTTATTTAAGACAAATTCTTATCACTGGAATGCTTTGGCCTGATGATTGAGACAGATACAAATAGTGCATCTATTTTTCCTATCATTCACACTAGTCTTAATTCAAATCTGCCATGGGTATGAATAATATTGGTCTTAACTGTATCTTGACGAAACATACTCACAATAGAAATTGGACTGCAGTACATGTGCCACAAACTAATGAGCTACAAACTGTCAGAAGCACAAATTAACAGTTAATCCCTGGAACTTTCTCTATGATTTATTGACTTTGAGCTCCAGGTTACCCAGGGACGTCCTGGTGACATTTTTAGTTTTTTGAAATTTTCTGACTTAGAGTACAAACAGAACTCAATATTAAACCTCAACTTCTCTATGTAGTCATTTTCCTGACTGGTTTCAGCCATTTTCACTGAGCAAAGAAATCAGATCTCACTTTTGGTAACACCTTTAATTCACAGCAAGATATCAAATCAGATGAGGCCTACTGTTGATTGTTTTTTTCTGTGTTTATCAGCATTGCATATATTATCATGTATTGCAGTAACTTAGCTATTGGTAAACAAGTGAAAAATGTCATGTGTTGCACACTTCATCTTTCACTACGTAACAACAAACCAAGGAAACATTACAAAATAACACCATGCCTAAACTGGCATAAAATTCTCTTATTCTTATTATTTGATCTGAATATGCATGCTTCCCCTTATCTTGAAATATTTACCTGAATTTCCTTATTGCGGGACAATGAATAATAATTCTATTCTATTCTATTCTATTCTATTCTATTCTATTCTATTCTATTCTATTCTATTCTACAACTGTATGACCTTTAGGTTCAATTTGAAGTGCAGAGAAAAAAAGGAAACCACTCCACGATTGGGAAAGTATGTTCTATGTTAAGATCTCAATTTACGTTAATCCCTTTCCCTAATTATAAGTCAGATGATGAAAGAGGTTTTTTTTATACTGTTCTCTCACAAGGCGGAGGTTAAGGTGAACAGTGTATGATTTCAGAAACACTTACTTAGCATTAATAACATAATCAATTTACAAGTCAACTTGCAAAATATCAGTAATAATAATACGCAGGGAAATATTTTCTAACTTATCTGTTTCTTTTTTTTTTTCTTCTTCAAAAAGGCAACAATCATGACAGGTGGAATGTGACTACAATCATTCCGCTTGTCAGTAACCTTCACGCTATGTTGCAAACATACATATAAACACACTTTGACTCGGCAGAAAGGCAGTGCTGTCTCGGATGCTGCCCGCTGAGGCAGCACAGCAAAGCAGCAGGAAAAAAAATAGCATAATGGGTATTATGCAGGGGGCACCTCAAACAATCCTCACATGAGATTAAAAAGAATAGACATCAGAGTGCGCACAAAGCCTGGCATGGAGAATGTATCATTATACAGCCGCTCTGGTGTCTTTTGGACTTTTGGATTTTAGAAATAACACAATAAATAATAGGCAGGGGGTGCCACAAACAGTCCCCAAATGGGAATAAAGAAAAGATATCAGGGGACACACAAAGGCTGGCAGGGAGGAAGCACCATTCAGCAGTGCTGCTGGTTTTTAGAGTTTCCGATGGCGACACTTTTGACATTAATAGTTTGTCAGGATTTGTTTTGAAGGCTACTAATGTTGCTTTTTTTTATTTGCCCTGAATACGGTAGATGTTACATTCATGTAGTAGCAAGTGCTGCAGGTGAGAGAAAGCCTTTTGTATTTTAAAAGGACGCTAGCGGCTAGTTTGCTTGTAAATTCATTGATGTTTCAGCTGAAGAACAATCAGCTGATTGGTAGGGATGGGTTGAAGAGACCCAATGTGTACCACAACATGAATGATTTATATTTAGGTGTGTTTTTCAAAAGTGAATTGGAATGAAAAAAAGACCACACAAACCTTGGAAAAAATACATTTTGAAATAAGCGTGTTGAACACTGACAAAAGAATTGGCAGTGAGAGCTTCAGCTTTTTGCAGGCCTTTTAACAAAAACGCACAAATCAGTCGCACTAATTACTGTACAAGTCAAAAAAGAAATACTAACTTCGGTTCACTTAAGTCAGTGTTGTACAAAACCTGCAAGTGGTTTCTTATTAGGCTGTGGAAGCCTTTTCTCTAAAATTCTTTAATGTTATATTTTTATCATGGTGGTCTTTAAGAAAGAGCTCCAGGTCCTGACCTGACCTTGTAAGACCATATAATATATAAAGGGAAGATTGCAATGGTAGTCATAAAGCAAAGTGGAATCGTTTCAGGAAATTAAAAGAATCAATAAATAAAAATCAGATGGTGAAATTATTTCTTGCTTTGAATGCAAATACATCCTGAGAGTCCATATGATACAATTCGAATGGGGAAGAAACACTTTTGCTTGAATAACTTCTGTTAATTTTACTAAATAAATAGAAAAATAGTGTTTGGCCCTATCTGAATCCAGCAACATGGTTGATTACTATTTTCCAGTTTCAGTAGATTTTTTTTTTTTATGTGGAATGTGAATGTCACAGAGAGCTATGATTTGTACAAATATCCCATTTAATAATTAACGTTACCTTAGATGCATCCATATTGCTTAATTTAGGTGCACACTTTGCAGTGCAGAGACATATTATTTTCTAGGTGAAGCTGTTTGGATCAGGTCTGTCTTTGTGTTCCGTTTCAGCATTAGAAGTGCATTGATTGCAAAGATTTAGCAACCACAAATACGTCTTGATTTGGTGTGTGAAATTACACAATTATACCGTACATGGCACATTTTGTCTTTATTATTATGTTAAATAGCCTCATTTTAGCATGTTCAAAACAATGCAAATGGAGATCTATTTCTTCAATGAACATTTTCATCTTTAACCAACAAAAATCAAAATGTTGACTCACAAATTTGATCACTTATGTATGCAGTATCTGAGAAGAAGCTGCAGGCAAGGAGTGGTATTCAGCGGTTGCATGTGGGTGGCTGTCCCATGCCAATGCATTTAGTTTGACAGGCAAATACAGTTTTATTTTAAAAAAATTAAAAAAATAGGTGAAAATTATAATAAATAAAATTTCCTCTTAAAAAGCATGTAAAATATTATGTCTCCATCATGTTTTTTTTCCCCCTTCTGCAATAGCTCTGATTTGTAAGCATCACTGTGTGGGAAGTGAGCACTGCAAAGCACAAAATAGCATTTCATCTTTTTGACTACTTGTGAAAAGAGAGATGTTTTTTAATGAATTCTAATGAAAATGAGCCACACGTTTGGCCCTGCTAAGTCTGTGCCTGAAGAATGTCAGAACAACTGAGCTCTTGCCCCCACTGACGCCCCAGCTTCTTTCTTTTTGTAATGAATTTAACAAGCCTCCATAACGAGGCTATTATAGACTGCAGCCTCCCAGCTGAACAGAGAATTAGATAAGAGGGCACCTGGACACTTCAGCAGTCATCAAAATAGATGCCAATCAAATTAGCCAAGGTCTGTGTTTCTCCCTTGTTTTTCTCCCTAAAGACCGTAATCATCTCAAGTCGTTTTCTTCATCCTGATTTACGGGGTTCATCTTCTGTCTACAATATGCTGTCATTTAAAAGCTGATCCCATAAAATATTAACATCCAAATACAGAGGTTCACCTTTATTTATCTGTTTTAAATATATAATGAGAAATTTCCTGGAAAGCACAAGCATGAAAACAGACTGCCTCCAGAGATGTAGGCCTAATAAAAAAAAAAAAAAGAAAAGAGACAAAAGCTTCCAGGATTTGCATGGGAAGTTAGTCTTTTCTGTTGGGCCAAAAATAAATTAATACTCAACAGATGAGGAATGAATGCTTGCAGCCTGCAAAGCTGCAGGGTACATGCAAACAGCAACACTTTGAGCTAATTGTTGCACATTAGCGATGCTTAACGTGTTGAAATTACATGCCAGCACCACGTACGCAGTGTCAAAGCAAGGTCAGTTAGTGGCTTTAAGACAAATCAAAGCGCACCTTCTGAGGTGGGATGGGACGGCGGTGGAGCTTGACATTTGCACAGCGCACAATCAAGAGATCCTGATTCAAAACCTGATATTTTCATTTCCAGTCGTTTTTTGCCATTGCTTTACCAAACTGCTGGTTCTAGATGTATTTAAAATTACTAAGAAAAAGCTCCAGGAGCATCATAACAAATTTGATAAACAAAGCCAACCACAGCCAGAAGAAGACGAGGTTTAGATGACTAAATGACATGGTCAACCACATACTTCAAATATTTAGCTACATTTACAAACATCTGTGCAAAGTAAAAGATTAATCCGATAATGATACTCTGATCATACATCTATACATATTTTTTAAAAGTACACTTTAGCCAAACCGATTACATTGACATAACACTTTATCTGAACACTTAAAATTGAAAAAAAAAGGGAATCTGTGAACTTTATGCTACTAATTATTGTCATTCATTGTGAGCCAACTCACAGGTCAATACTTCCTTCAGGGAGATGTTTAAATGTTAGACAGCCACACATTTTAGAGATGGAGTGTAAAAGAGTGTCTTGTAGGGAATGCTGCCTAAAGATCCGAGTTGGAATGTAGCATTAAATCAGCCTTATCTAAAAGTCACTGCCTTACTGATTGTCGATTATGTTTTGATCTGGAGCCTTCTTTTGCCTTCCCCATTTGTCCTCACAGCCCCATACTCTGTTGTACTTTAACAGGTCCACCCATCTTTAGTGATTTTATCTATAAAAGCCACATAAGAGTGAACAACTCCAGGGGTTTGGGGGATACATGCAGCTCAAAGTATGACCTGAATGTAAATGGTGGTTGTATTGAATTTACTTAACTATGTAGTTATTAAATAAAATGCTAGAACTGAAGCAAATAAACATATTTTTGAATAATTCCAACAAATGCAAAGTCTAAGGAGGTATCATGAACACTGCCTGAAGTGGGACTTGTCACCCTGGAAACTAAAAGCATGAAATAGTTCATTTTGCCCCTGAACGTCCATGCATAATGCAGTATTCATGTTTTTTTTTTCTTTTTTTTTCTTTTTTTTAAGAGGCCACATGGTTTACATTTAATACAGCCTGTTTTAAGAATCTTAGATTTTGATCAAACCCACATGTTGGCAAAAGCTATGAGAGCATTAGGATGTAAGTACTGTTGCTATGGTTAAAGTTGTTCTCCTACTCAAACCAAAAACTGATTTAAAATGGAACATTTCTGTGGAGCTAGTTTATAGATTTCATGAATAAGGAAAAATGCTGAAAAGTGAATCACTGAGCATAAGATATTGCATTTGCAATTAATTTACATGGAGAGCAAACAGATCATTTTAAGCCCATCATTAGCCTGGTTGTGTTTTTCCTAACTCCATTTTATATATTTTAATATGTATAGTTTTAATCTAAACTATAAGTTAAATTATGGCATAACAGCTCAAGGCAAATGATGTTGTTAAGGGAAACGAAAAGCGGAAGACAGAGAAAAGATGAGAAAAGGTTAATTAGATTAGTGATAGAAATGTACCTCTTGACAACACTTGACACTGCATAATATTAAACACTGCCTAGATTCCCTCTGTAATTAGAAAAGGAAATGGACTGCATGGCAGCTCTGTGCTTGGAAATGTCACTGTTAAGCCTTCAACTTGCTTGAGAGTATCTTATAGGGAGTGCTGCTCAAAGATTTAAGTTGGGATGTAGCATTAAATCAGCCTTATCTAAATGTCACTACCTTACTGGTTGTCGATTATGTTTTGATCTCAAGTCTGCTTTTGTCTTCCCCATTTGTCCTCACAGCCCCTTACCCTCTATCGCCGCCGCCCACAGCTTAGTCAGAATCCGTGCAGCCTTTTCTTTTTTATGTGTCTTGATTTCCGTCCTTAATGCTTTTATAACCCTGCCACTGTCTCCAGGCAACTCAAAGGCTGTTGAGCTCGTTAAGTCTCTATCCCCCGAAGAGGCTGAGCGCCTTTAAGATTTTATTCACTTCTAGAACCTGTGAATGTTTCTGCTGAAGATCAGATCATATTCAAACAGCAAGCACTTTGAGAATAATTAGGGCAGTTATAGTGTTAGGCAGTCCGGGCCCTCATTAAACTCCTGTTAATGTGGGTATTTGAAGCAGTTGGTTTTGACACAGCTGGGCTTTCAAAATGTATAAACTGAGACTAATAATTTATATTAATAAATGTAAAGTGATGCAACTGTTACTTTCAGGTTTTCAGGCAAATGTACCTCAGTGGGTAAAGAAGTACTCTTGCAATCAGAAAGTTGTAGGTTCAATTCCAGCCTCCTCTTGTCTCAATCTACTTTTATGCAAGGCAATTAATTCAAAGTTGCCAATAAGAGTGCGAATGGGTGACCTGGACTCTCAAGTAAAGCACTTTAAGTGGTCAGTATAAACCAGGTTTAGAGTCATAAACCAGGTAGATGGAATACATTTACACATTGCATTTCTAATCAGTTACAATAAATAATTTCAATTAAAATTATTTATTGTAATTAAATTAGGATTTTATGTCCTAATTATGAAATCAATGATAAGAAAGTTATTGCTTAATTAAACAATTAAATCCACAACGTCTTCATGATATATATGACCCATGATATTTTAATAATAATCTAAGGGAATATTTATAGGTATTTAATAAGTGTAACTTTTAAAATCAAAGATGAATGACATCTTTTCTTCTATTGCGACGTGGTAATTATGCCATTTTCAATGAACAAATGGCACAGATTTCAGTTCACAATCTAGATACCATCTGCAAATAATACAAATAATAATCTGAGTTGAACAATCATATTAGCAGGTGGTGCTACAAGCAATTAACACTATTATTGAACGAAACAGCTGGAACACACACATACACACTCACACAAAGAGGGAGAAAGGGGAAGAGAAAAAAGACGAAAAAAAGAGAAGCAATGTTCTGGTCACTTTATCATGATTTTTTTTCAGCACTGTAGACCTCTAATTATTAACAAATGTTTTACAGCAGGACAGTTTGACAACATACAGAGGAATAACAAGAGATGAATTAATTAATTAAACATATGTGCCAGCAAAAAATATATATAGGGAAAGAGCAGAGGAAGTAATCAATATGACACTGGGAAGTGATTCATTATAAGAGAAAGAAAGCCGTGCACACTACAACGGAACTAAATGGGATCCTGGTTCTGAAAAACTACAGAAAATGGAAATAACCAGCATTCCAAAATTTGTATAAATGTTTTAATGAGATGACCGACGATGACCTGTTGCCGAAACACATTCATTTTTTTGCCCACTTTTATATACAGTGGATTTCTGAGTCAAAATAAAACATAAATTTTCTATGAAGGAAAGTACCAGTCAAATGTGGGATGAGCTTTCATTCAGTCATTTTCATCGGGGCTGGAACTGGTCCCAGCTCACTGAGCGGGCGCTGGAACTGCTAATCCATCCAACAGAGGAGATAAAACCAGTCCGCTCCCTCACTCCGAATATCAACTTATAACCAGCAGTATATCTAAGATACGTTTTTTAATGGGAGAGCAATGGAGCAGCCACAGTAAAGCCACATAAAGACATGAGAAAGAAAAACCTTCCAAACTGCAGCAGGAAATCTGTTCACAGCCAATATTCAACATTCCAACCAATAACGTGGATAAGACAACACTGTCAGTGCTACTTCTCCACCATGATGCTTTGGATGAGCATTTATTTATAAACACTATTTAAAAAATTAAGATACCATTGTGCATTTATAGCCATGCATTACAGCTGCCAACCATAGACTGACTGTCTGTTTCTGCCACCCAGTTTAAATTATCGAAGCAACTACCAGTGTGAACCGGAGCCTCAACCAAAAGAACAGTTGCTATTACACTCTTTTTTTTTTTTTTTTTTAATTCACACTGACATGAGGCAAGTCATGATTGATCTGTTAGGGGATGATTGCTAAACCAAAAATATCCACGTCAAACACCATGAATGTGGTGTTAATAAAATAAGCGACAATAACAACTTGTGAGATCTGCAGGGGATTTTTCTACAGACAGTCATCGGAAATAAGTGTGAGGAAGAAAAAATAAATAAAATCTAAATAAAACAATGAAATAAAGTTTACATCCTTGACACAGAAATGTATAATGTTTGTTTTTAATTTCACAATTATAAATGTGTAAAATGTACAATTTTATTCTACAACCCTAAAATTAAACTCTACAAAGAAAACAATACATCAGTGCTAAAAATTGCATAATGCAGATAAGCAAGAATGGTGCATGCGTTCAAAAGGAAGTTAAAAAGTATATATTTTTTTAGATTTCAGAGGCTTGAATGGGATTTGTTCTACATTAATTTATCTAAGTCACATTTAAAGCAGACAATAAAATCTTCTTTGACAAGCTTTGTAAGTTGCAAACAGCTGTCATTGTCAAAATGTTTAAAAATATATCTTACAGCTCAAAAACTCTTTGTAATAAAAGATTTGTTCATGACTGCAGGATTTTGCTGGGTATATGACATGTTTGATAAGTCAAAAATCTTGAATACTAAAAATATTTTTTTTTTCCAAAAGATCTATTTTTTCCTAAGAAAATGTTCCTCAGGCTTTGAATAGGTAAGCCAACTTCTATTTTGATGTGGAATGGCTAATGTGCAGCATTCATAACCATGGACAGTTTCTGTGACAATCTTGTCAGCAAAGGTTTTTTGCTTCTGCTGCCAGGAAGAAATTAAATGTTGTGCTAAAACCAGGCTTGGGTCTAAATGCTGGAGCCAGGAAAGTGTTCAATTTTAACATAAAAAAAAATCTCTTTCAAATAGATACTATGGATCACAAGATTGACCACATCTTAAATAATTTAAAGTTTGATAATGTGTGACTAGTTTTACTGTCAGTTTTGTACAATTCACTTCAATAATAGAAGATATGCTTCCTCCAGTGACAAAATCAATACATGTTTTTTTGTTTGTTTCTTTCATTTATTTTAACATGTATGACAAATTTCCAATGAATAAATTGGCCATGTCAGATTGTTTGCAAAAGTCACAAAAGAAAATCTGCATACACAATGATGTTGGTTTTGCATGCTAAATTGAATTTCCTTCAAACTTAGAGAGAAAGGAAAACAACAAACATGCTCCAATGTATAATGTGTACATTTCTATGCATAATATCTGTCCTCAAACCTCAGACTGTCTGATGCTTTCTCTCCTTTTTTTTTCTTTCAGACTGAAGCAAAATGAAACAATTGCTGTCACAGCCATTCCTTTAATCTCCCAGAGTGACATCAGGGACAACAACAAAGTACAGTGTATTGCAGAGGCACAGTATGTTTTCACAGTATGTTTTCCACAACTTTACCTGTTCTGTGAGTGTACTGCACTTCAGACACACTGTCAGACACCACAGCAACGATGTATGAGTGGTTTCAATTGCTTTCAACAATCAGACTGGACATCAGACTATTGTCTTCTGAGAACTCTGACAGTCGATGTCAATTGTAGATCAACGAAATCACTAATGCAGTTGCACTGGGTCAAAATAAATATGCTATTTCATATAATGTGTTGATCATGTGAAATAGTCTGAAAATTGCAAAGCATTTTTCAAGGTACAGCTTTACAATTTATGTCCTTTTCTTTAGTTTTTCTCATGATCACACAATAATTTAGCTTTCTTTGCGAGTTGTGGTGCTTATTTTGGCTGTTATGCTTCTAAAAACGTTCTAGGTTGTTTGTAGCTTCTGGGCTCATTGCGATGGAAGCACAAAGTTGAAAAGACTGCCAAAATTATATTATCCTATTTAAGCTAGAAAATTTGATATTTGTTCATGCTTTTATCAGTATTTGTTCTGCAAGAGATTTCTTACATGCAAGAACGGAGTAGTGGTTTAACGATCCAAAATTGCATAAATCACACACACATTGTACTACGGTTTTGTGCACAGGCGTGCCCAGAACGTCTTCTAATATTTTCACTTATAACAAATTCACCTCAGTTAAGCTCCCGTCCAACCCGTGTTTTAGCGAGCACATCAGAATGGCTGACTCTGGCTGCCCAGTCTCATTGGCGTTTCAGAATTACCAGCAAGTAATGCTAATGCACAGGGTGAAAGCATGGAGATATATAATAACATTGTCATTGAAACTGAGATCACATACAATCACTGTAGCTACATCACCAGGGGACTGTTGGCGAGCGTCTTCTGCGGCAGTGCAATTCAGTTTGATTACTTTCTACTCGAAGAAAGAAAATTCAGATTCCATTTGTGTCTCCGAACCTGAAGATGAAATGAATCTATATGGATGAAACTGAATATTTAGGCAATGACGAATGTTATGATTGCTAAATCTAATTAGATAATAAAATCTAAACTGCAAGATTGTCCCTGTGATTGTTATCTGTAAAGCTTCCACATTTTATCACCAACCCCTGCATCACACAACCCTCGTGTAGAATCCCGATGTGGTTTTTGGCTGTTAGGCTTCGCTGTGTCAAACATATTTCTTTATAAGAAGCTGTCTGTCCCCCACACCTTTCCCAGGGCTGTGCAGTCTGACACCCAAACGGAGCGTGTCCATCTGTCCTTTCCCATTTACGCTATGTTGTTCTCACCACTGCGGAGCCCCGTCAACGTAACGCAGAGACGGTTGACAGCTGTTTGTTGATTCGATGCCACGGCTTATTTCCTCTGCCTGTTTGTTTGGATGTCAGCATTCAGTAACGTCAGCAGGTGAGCTGGTGTGTTTCTGTTTTGAGACCCACTCCTGACATGAGGACATAGATACAAACACAGCTGGTCTTCATTTCAGACAGGTGTGACCAACTTAAGTCAAGCAGGGGAGTGTAAAAAGCTTTCAGAACTCTCTTGTGTGGTAATCAAAACAAACTTTATCATGCGTCTGTATACTCCATGTGTCACTAAGGCAGTGGATCTCAAAAGTTCTTAACCGACTGCCACTCACTGACGGCATGAGGGTCTGCAGTGGCACATCAATAAATATATCATTTTCCAGGCACCGCAACAGTGATAAATGGTTTGAAAACAAGAGTGCAGGGCTTTTTTTAATTTTAGTGAATTATGACAAAAACCAAGAAAAAAAAACAATATCCAATATGATTGCCAAGTATAATATGATTAGTGACTGTTGCAGTGCATTTTTAAGGATTTGTAACACATTAAATGTTTTTGCAACCTTCTTTGCAGAATATTTTGCTAAAAAGTTTGAAAGTAAAAAAAAAATGCAAGAAATTGTATATAACATAAAAATTTATATATTTATACAAATCCATCCATTCATTATCATGTGCTGGTGCCAACAGGCAAGAGGCATGGTACACCCTGGAGAGGTCACCAGTCCACCACAGGGCAAAAGAGACAAACAGGACAAACAATCATGCACACACCTAAAGAGAATTTAGAGAGATCAATTAACCTGACATGTCATGTTTTTGGACTGTAGGAAAAAACCAGAGTACCTGGAGAGAACCCATGCATGCACAGGGAGAACATGAAACCCCAGGACGGGATTATAATTTATATGGTTCATAATAATACCCCCAATTATCTTGTGTCAGTATTCTTAACTAGCAGAAAGATTTTCAGTTCATGCTTGTTGATTTTGTCAGTTTTTCTACCAAAATTAGCATTAAGTTCCATGCCATTTATGAACTGTACGTCGTGCCCTTTTGACATCTGCTCTCAGAGCAGCTAAGAAGATCTCATGTTTGTTGACTTTTAGGATGGTATTAAAAGAGATGATTTAAAACCTGCCTAAGTCTCACCAGACTAATCAAGCCCTGACAGGTGTCAGGAGTGTTCAGACCTCATTAGTCACCAAGGCATTTCAGATCTACATGAAGAGTTTATTGTGAAAAACTCTTATACTTTAAATTAAATACATGTTTGTCTGAGATTTAAGAAAAGGTTGGAGCCTGAATTTAAGATGTTCAATGAAAGCATCTGTAGCACACTGTTCATTTTATTTACCACAAATTCTCACATATGCACACAAATAGCTATTTTAACCAGGCAGCGAGTCACACTATAAATCATGCATGAGTGTGAAGCATGCAAACAGGATTGCAAGGTTCAATATCTGACTAAATGGTAGGAAAGGCAGAAAGTGATCTAAACCACTTTAAATGTGATCTGATGTTTGAATCCAAACAGGCTCATTCTAACATAAACACTATTTGGGAACATTTACTCACCACAGTGACTCCAGTTTAATCAGACAGGTGTCATAACCAAACGCATACGCACAATAGACACCTTGTTGCCAGGAGAGGTGACAAGAGAACGAAAAGATTTGTTCAAGATGACAGATTCCCAGCACACAGCAGCTCTGTAGTACTGTGATGTGCAGAGGAGCATGCGTCTTAAATCAAACAACTAGTCAAATTTCAAAAATGGATGGACCGCAGCAGCAAAACATTACGGCTTTCCACACTGTCAACTCAAAATCAATGAGAAAAGCTCCATAGCAGGGGGTGTCATCAACACAGCGCAGCAAGGACCTGTGGCAGATGGATAAAGGTTTGTGTTGCAGCGGTCATGGCAGGGGGACAGTTTAGCATAAATTGTATGAATCTGTCCTGTGTGTGTGCGTGTGTGTGTCGGGGTGTGTGTGTGTGTGCGTGTGTGTGTGCGCGTGTGTGTGGGTGTGCGTGTGTGTGTGTGTGTGTGTGTGTGTGTGTGTGTGTGTGTGTGTGTCCTAAAGTATATAGGGTGCTTAGTTGGAATATTTCCTTATTACCAGCTGAGCATTATGACACAGCAGACTAAAATATTCATATCACAAATTTATAAAATATACATTTCTTGAAATAAATGCTTTCAGGTAGACTAGCTATCATATCCTCTTAATATATTTCTTGAAACATCAAAGAGCAAAAACTCCCCAAATTCTTCCAAATAAATCACTGAGGTAAAGTCAAAGATAAAGCAAATGAAGTGTACAGACCAGCCCAGTGTGCGTTTTTTATGCGGCAACATAAAAACACATTCTGGGTGAAATGACAATAACAGGTCCTGAAGGATCTGCACAGCACTCCTGCAAAGCATCCGTTTTATTTTCCTCCTTTTAATCCAGCTTCATAAAGCAGCTTTTATGTAACAGGAGGGTACTTTACTCAAGGGCTGTTGAGGTTGTTGAACTTATAAATTAAAATATTTTTTGGAGTCAGGCAGAACTCTCTGACACCAAGTGTACATTAAGTCTTAAACACTTAAACACATTTACTGAATTGCATTTGTACTTGACACAATTGGCACAATTGTACAAGTTGAATAAAAAGGTGTTTTAAGGTGAATTTTTGGTCTATATAATCGTGTATATATTTTTTACAGCAATGGTTTTGCATGATGATGTAGCAAAAAATGACATTATTTTCCATCCATAAAAACACTAGATTCACAACATTATTTTTATAGGCATATTTAAAATTTCCAAACCATTTCAGTCACCATCATGATATAACAGTCCACCGGTCAGGTTCAGCTTTAAACTTATGGCCGTTTTAGAAAGTTCCAAAATTACCAAATAAACACAATGGTAAAACATGATTACAAAATTAACAAAGTTAGGCAAAAGTAAATCTTTCCCTATCTTTTTTTTTGTATTGAACCAATCCTTACGATTGGTGTATTGGAAATGTATAGAGAACTTCCTTTGTCAATATCTACTGTTTACTGTTCACTTCATCTCCAAATGTCTCAACAGGCTTAGCAGATACAAAATTATTTCAGGATAACAAAGCTCATGTAAAAAACAAGGAGTCTCACTTTAACATATATTAAAGACGTGTCTGTGTCTGGTACATATTTAGTTAAAACAATGTTTCACACAGAACTCTTGTTGACATTTCCAGTAACATATCATTAACCCATTTCTTAGAAGGAAATTTTGACAAGCATAACTATTCTTTATTAAACTGCATGTCAGCTCATGCAATTTATTATTAAATGCACTGAGCATTAATATCCCAGTGCTCACTGCTACACAAACTCACAAATATCAGCCATCTTGAGTTTTTGCTCAGCTTACTTATAAAGACATGTTTTGAGTTTTTGTTAAAGCTGATTTTCTGATTACCCTAGACTGAATTATTCCCTGTATTGTAAGGAGGGAAGTGAGCATAAAATAAAAAAAAATTCAAAAAAGTAACTGAATATTTTAAACAAACCCTTCGCATTTTGACAAAGGCTTGGGAAGATTAAAGTAAGCAGGGGTTGTCTCCTCTTATCAGCACAGCCAGTTAGTCTTACACCTTGATGTGTCTGTGCCTCATGCGAGACACAAAGTAGAACCCCTCCCTGAAGCTGCGTATCTGATTCGTTGGGACAGGCATCCGCTGAGTTCAGAGGAAAATTCCATCTATCAAGCGGTGAAGATGTAAAAATGTCTGCTTTCCTTTAATGATGCGTTGTTAGCGCAGCCTGTCGCTTCATTCATTTCACCATGCAGAGGAAGAAATTACATTCAGCAAGAACAACAAACCCGTGGGCTCCAAATGACTTCAGCTAAGTCGCTAATTTGATTTAAAGAGAGAAGACAATAAAACGCTTTTGGAATGTGTGTTGCTTCATAGTACCGCATAACGAGCAACACAGGCTACATCATTACAACTACCATTTACTAATGGTAGCTTAAGAAGCCTTTGAAGGGTAAATGCTTTTTTGGCCGTGCTGTAATTCTACCGTAGCCTGCTTACAACTTTTGCTTAGTTTATTCCATTTTCAAGAACTAAATTAGGTTGAAATGTTCATGCAGTCGAGGATGGATTTCCCACCATGTTTCTCTTCTCTTATGCAGTGCTGTCGATCCTGTCCTGATCTCATGCCCTGCTCCATTAGAGCTCAGCTGAAGTCTGCTCTGGCCTTTGCCATTTTGTCTGTAGGCTTTGCATTTTGATGAGTCTGCATAAAAACTTCTCTTCCTCTCATGCTGTTTTTTCTTATTCTTTTTGCACTTGTTGTTCATTGTGAAGCTTCCTCGGGTCTTGCGTTTTATTAATTGTATGTCCAAGTATAACTAGGAAGTGAATGTGATTCGCTTTTTTCACAGACTCATTGTTACCAAGAAATAGGGCTTGAGAACTGAGAATTGTACTATAAGACTGAGAATTGTACTATAAGACAGACTAACAAGAATGAATGTGGAAAAACTCATTGATTTTTGTTTTCAAATGCTAGGATTTTTTTCAACATACCTTTGGCCAGTCCATCAAAATAAGTATTGTCACAGAAGAAGCACATCGCTGTCATTGTCCAATGACTTCTCTTCAATCTCAAATAATGGTTAACTGAATCTTTAATACAAGAAACAAAATTTAAATAGTAAGAATGGAATAGAACTAACTCAATCCCTATCTGTCTTATAAGACAAACCATATTAAGCGTTTTAACAAATAGCCTGAGCTACAGTGAGCCAGAGTAAGGACATTAGACCTGGGATGATGTGATCCATTTTTCTAGATTTAGTGAGAAAACCAGGTCTTCCTAAAAACACATTTGACTAAGGACAGACTTATCTTTAGTCAAAATGAATTTGACTAAAGATAAACATATTCATGAGGTTTAATCGAGTATGCAAAAAAGTTTGAACACAATTTGATTAAAAGCTGTTAATTCGACACTATTCAGTAAACTACATATGATTTAGAAGGTTCTGTTGTCTGCACACAGAGTCAAAGACAGTTTAATAACATTAGGAAACCATGCTAAAAAATATACTTTCAAAACTTTTAACAAGTCTAATCAGTAAATATACTCCATGGTTTGCTACACATTATAATATGATGAGTGAGATGAAGTGTAGTGAGTAAATGGGAGAATGTCAAAATGTTCATTTTAATAAACTAGCATAACAACAATGGAAGTTCAAATGTAAACTAAGTTTTGCATTTCTCACTCATTACATTGTTTTAATCAAATGGGATATGAAACCCTCAATTATATTACTAAAAGCCCCAGAAAAATGGGGTTATTAGTTTTTTTTCCCCAAAACTTGTCAAAAGCATATAGCTACTTTTTCATTGTAGTGACAGCACCGTCGTGTTGACTTGCCTCAAGAGCTGGATGTATCGTTGCGGCCCAAATTACAAGTGGATGAGATCTGTAGGCAATTTCCTGTGATTTTTCACTGCTAATGAAATTGTCAGGAACTTTCTTTTAATATATGTGGCTGCAGCAGACAAATCAGTAACACTTTATTTGAAGGGGGGTGAATAAGACTGACATGACACTGTCATAAACATGACATAACACCTGTCATGAACATGAATAAGCCTTCATGAATATTTATGACTGTTGTCATAATTAACCAAGAAATCATTACTGATGTAAATTTGTTCTAAAAGTATTACTGATTGCACTTTAAAAATTAGGTAACTGTATGTTATTAAAGGTAAAGTTTAAACAGTAATGATTTATTGGTTAATGTCAAGTTGTCATAATAAAGACATTTTGATTATCTTTGTCAACTTTGTATTAAAAGTGTCATAATTTACCGAATGCCGCTTTATGACAACAGTCATAAATATTCATGAAGGCTTATTCATGTTCATGACAAGTGTTATGTCATTTTTATGAAAGTGTCATGTCAGTCTTATTCACCCCCCTTCAAATAAAGTGTTACCGACAAATCTACATTGTCACAGCAGGTACTTTGCTTAGATCTTGTGTTTCCAGTGCTCTAAATCAAGTAATGTGTGCGAGGGTAGGCCAATTAACTCAGAAGACCTCTCAAGAGCGGCCAAGAGGATTGCTTTGATTTCACTTCTCTTGCAGGTTTTCTTTTATGTTTCATCAACACTGCTGTAAAGAATTTACTCAAACAGTTGATTTTTTCCCCTCTTTTCAATCACAAACTGGAGCAAACTGAAGCCCTCAACCATTAAAAGAAAAAAAAAAATCAGAAATAAGACAAACGTTTCTCCCAGGATCTTAGAACACTTTTTTTAGACACAATATTTTATCACCGTTTTCAGAGTGGTGTGGATAACCTTTAAAGATTTTCTAAAAAATTAAGTTATTGAACATCTTTAATTTTTTATTTGTATTACTGACAGAAGATTAACACAAAACAGTTGTTTTTAGCATGCTGAAGTTGTTTGACTTTGTAAAATGTAGTCAAAGGGAAGTAAAACCACAGAGACTGTAGCAACAATAAAATTACATCTTCTTGTGCCAACATGTAGCCAGTGGCCACGTATAAATCTTGAAATTTTCACACTGGAGTTGCAAAGGAGGCACAAGAGATTCCGGCAGTCAAATGCTGGTGAAGTAAAGATTCACTATATTTAAATCAAGTAAAACAAAAATCCACTAAAGCAATTTGAAATGATTTATTGTATTCTTCTCAATTGACAAATACAATTCTACAAAAATCTACACAAATCTATTGCTTTGACATTTGCTCTACATGCTAAGGATAGTCACTGTTCTCCACAACTTGCCAAAGCTCTTATCATTGAAAGGCTCTTTTCTTTGCTGTAGTCTTGCAAAGTATGTCTAAAGGGTTTATTAAGGTCAGCTGCTTTGGTAAGGTCCTATGAAATTTAAGTCAATCTAAGAAGTGAGCCTCTTGCAGCTCTTTGTGAATTACTCTAATTTAGGATTTCTCACAGCACTCTCATTAATACAGACAACCTGTCCAGAAGGTTTCTACATGCAGCATAGTGGCAGGCCTGTCATCTTATTGTGAACAATAAAACGATTGGATTTCCTCAATCATCTTAAATCCACTTATGGCAAACATGTGAGCCTGACAAGAATTGTTACAGTCTTTTGAGGAAAATGAAAAAAAAAATAAATAAATTCAACATTTGGAACAATCTTCACAGAGTCAACAATGACAAGATCTTTACAGGGGGCACTGCAGTGATGCAGGGCCATTACACATTTTCTAGGGATTTAGGATTATAGACAACTGTATATTTTTGGTGAAGTGATATTTAATTTGAAGCTATAAGAGGCTTTTGGACACAAACAGAGGATTAGTTTTTACAAGTGTGATTTTAAGGGCATTAGAGTTGGGCGGGGGGGCAACTGGTGGGGCTAAGGCTCTACAGCACTTTTTGCTATACTAAGATACAGCAATATGAAGTAATGTAATGAGGAACTGATAAGTTATTTAGGTTTTACATAGGGGGCTGTTCTAAATTAAACTAAGCCTTTATGTTATTATTGCCATATATAGCAAGACCGTTATTGATTTTCAAATACCTACTGTAAATGCTAACATCTTCCTTATAATGATGTTTCTAATAGATTTACTTACAATGTTTTTATTCATATATTTGTTTTAACAGGAATAATAGACTTATAACCCACATGCTAAATTGAGTTGAACAATGTGTAAAAATGTATGTTAAACTAAGGCAAAGCAGTATGATGTAAACATACCGATTTTATTTGTATTCTGAAAAATATTACTACGACGTCATCGTGAAATCTTCTGACCTGAGCGCTCATGGATGCAGTCGGAGTCCAAAGGGGGCTGAGCATGCAGGTTGGAAGTCATCCAGTCTCCGTCTGTCTTTTCAACTTCAAAACTGTCCATTGTGCAGAATGTCAGCGCTGTGGAGAGGGAGCCTCTCAGGAGAGCTTTGGGATGGGATAATAGGAAACGACTACATTGCTGCTGTCTGAGTGATACGTTTTGAAGAAACATTTCAAGAGTGGTTGAGCTGCAGCAGGTCAGTCGACCCATGTGGGATGCAACATCTTACTTTCCCAATATGTTCTGGGACAATCTATCAAACTTGTACATACTTTTTTTTTTTTTACATTTTGTTGTCTTAAGACTACTTCACTGGTGCAATCTCTGGTCAAGAACTTTCAGAAAATCTGCCATAAAAATTAAAAATTATGCCTCCATTCTACTATGTATCAACAGTTTAGACAGCTGGCAGTGATGCAAATGTGTGTGAAACAGCTTCTAGGCACTTTTTGGGTCTTTTTTGCACCAATTGAGGATAACTGCTTCTGCAAGATAATGGGAAATTATCACAAAGCTTAAATCATCTCAAGCTAATTTTTATACCCCGTTGGCCTCCACAGGCACCAGTTAGTAGATAGTTGGTCATATAAATATTCTTTGTGATTACATGAAAGCCCAATTAAGGACAAAACATAAATATTAACTTGATAAACTTATAGTACAGCACATCAGTTGCACTCTATGTATTGGAACTATGTTGTATTTATTCTACTGCTAAGTTTAAGTTATAATTTAACTGTAGTCTAACCTTGATCCAACAGAGCACCTTTGGTATGTGCAGTTGAAAAACTGGCTGCTATTGTGTGATGATATCATGTCAATATGGATCAGCAAATTCATCTCTGAGGAATGTCTTCAGTATCTTGCTGAACTGGAAAGAAGAACAAAGAAGTAAGACAGTTCTGAAGAAAAACGCGGGTCCAACCCAGAATGAGAAAGATGCATCTAAGATGATAGTGACTGTGCTGTATATTAAATATATTTCACAGAAAACTAAGATTCCTCACCAAATGTGGTTTTGACACTCTTTCTCTGCTCTGCACTAATTATACAGTAGTAATGCCTGCTTATTGCCTCAGTCCATTCTGGATACAATAAAATTGTTATCAGTTTCACTAAAGAAAGAAGGTGTAAATTTATGTCTTGGACAGAATTTTTTTTTAAATGGTGATTTCAAATAAATCCACATAAAGCTTTTGGGTTTTTGGCAACGGGTGTTTGTAAACTTTATCAGTCTGAACTGCAAAGCTGGAAAACTGCAGAGTCTGGGCTAACTGAATGCATTATTTTAAATGCAAGCTTTTACCTATTTGACTTTTCCTACTGTGCAAGTTTTGTACTTCAAAAAGGTGCTGCTGCTAGCCATTTTTAAGATACAAACTCAATGTTGTTGTTTTTTTAAACCTGAAAACAATAAGAGCTCAAATTGGTAATACAAATTTAATAGCTCCACTATCATAAATTAACAATTAATTTGCTGTTCGGGGCAGCTCCTTCCCACCTGTTTTTATTAGTTACAATTAGTAGAGACTAACACTACCTGCAATTATTTTTGCTTTGAGCACAGTTAGCAATAGCATAATGCAGACTGATTTAATCGGTTGTTGTGTTGTTGCTGAACATTTACACGCTTTATTGACTGACTAGCCAGCCTGGGGAAAGCTTGTGCTTGTGTGTGATTAAAATGCCACATAATAGTATAATTCCACCTTGTCATTGCAGGTGTAAACAGATTACTGAATTATAGGCCATACAGTGCTAAACACAATTTGTTGCCAATGGCATTTTGTTGTGAATGAGAAAACAGAGAGTACCATCATGCAATTATTGATTTTGCTTTGAAGTGCACACTCCGAGGGAGCATTCAAACAAAAGGTCAAGAGAAATTAGATGGGACTTTCTCATTATAATACTGACATTCCCCATTGTGTTGAGTCACCGAGTGAATCCTGCATCTGTAGTCTCGACAGAATAATATCAGGCTTACAATTCCCAAATGGTTGTGGCAAAAGCAGATTATATTCCAGCTACTGCTGAAGTGAGGTAGGTAGTCTTACAATTACAGTACACAAAAACATTTTGGTTGGTTAAGTAATGTTCTGATGTTTAAATTAACATGGCACTGTAAAAAAATAAATAAATAAAAATAAAAACAAGGCTTTCTGGCTCCAGCTTAGGAAGACTGCTTGTTGGAATATAAATACAGAAAGTCTCTTCCCTTGATGGGGATAATTACACTGCTTCTTCTTCAATCAGCTTTCCAGCTCTGCATGAGACCCAGGATTCTGACTTGGATACATTTTCATAGCCTTTCAACAGCTTTCAGTTTCAGTCAGTGTGAAGCTGGCATTAGAGGAAAAGAGCAGTTGCAAACCATAAATAAACACTACCACTGTGTGCAGCTCAACAAGAGGACACAGCGTTGAATGTGTAGTACCTATCTGATAATGCTTCCCTGAAGAGACAGGCTCCTCTAACCACTCCTTGCCATGGCAACGCATCTGTTTGTTTCATCGGTGATCTTTTTGTCTCCTCTTATTCTGCAGTCTCTCGACAAGTTGCCAAATTACATCAGGAATAAGTACGTATATAGGGGATGTTGCTGTGAATACAGCCAACAAAAAAATGTTCGCTCTCTCAATGGGGCTTAAAAATGCATCCTGTATAAAAGCTGTTCATAAGCTGCGGCTTGAGTAATGATTTTCTGCCTGCAGCATGAGGAAATATTACATCAGTGAAAGTCAGGAACTTTTCTCCTTCAGAGGAACAAGTTTGTTTTATGCTCAAATTCTGTTTACACGCTCACAGGACTGCATAATAATCAAGGCAAATCTGTAAAGGTTTTAGAACACTGCACACAAGAGAAGCAGTTTCTCAGCCCGTTGTCCTTCACCAGCATGCAGCTGAGATTTTTTCCCCTTCACAAACAGAGGAGAGTTTGGCGAGGAATGCCATTCGTGGGGTAGAAACATTGGCTTTACAAGCCTCTGCTCCATCCGCACTCTCCCTGTGGTAGGCAAAAAAATTCCACTACTCTATTGAAGCAGAAGATGAAAATCTAAATGCAAATTCAAATGCAGGAAATTGTTGTGCACCTTTTCAGGTGTTTTTTTTTTTTCTCTCTCTCTCTTATTGAACAAAAATGCACTCACACCTACGGACGATTTAAAGAGACCAATTTATCAGTCATCTTACTGGTTTGAGGAACGAAGCCAGAAAACCCATACAGAACCAATGCATGCACTGGGAGAATATTTAAACTCCTCAAAAGTTGTTTTTTTATTAAATCAAATCACAGCGTTTTTATAAAGTAATGCTCTCTATACGTTTACACTTTCATCCTGGCTTTAATAGTGCAATTGTTTTTGTTTAGTTTCTGCTGACCAGTGCAGTGCAGATGCACAAATATTCACAATTATTAAAAACAACATGTATATTGTCACAGGGTTTTAAAAAAAGCGTTGACGTGTTATCTGCCATTTCACCAAAATGCAGTCAGAAACACTGTAAAGGGATGGAAGTGCTGCCGACAAGAATCAAAAATCCAACATAGATACGACGGGATGTGAATTTTTAAGAGTTCCCCCTCATAACCGGGGCTTCTGATCAAACCTTCACCAGACAGAGTCCCTTTGGGCCAACAACTGAATAGTGGTTTGCAGCACATACTACAATTTGATGAGAAATATTGTGGAGTTTTAATATCTCATAATCTAGTTACATCTGAAGTTAATGCTATTAGATACTAAAGCAGACATGTCTGAGGACAACCCTGCTGGAATTTACCTAATCTGATCAGATTGTTTGTGAAAGCTTTATATTAGTTTTTATAAGGTGACTCCAAAAATACTGAAGCAAGTTTGTCCTCCACTGGCTTTGTTTTGTCATCACAGCTTGTGCGCATTTTATTAAGTGACAGGAATGTTGACAAGCACACGCTACTTAGTGGGTATGGATTGAATTAACTAAGAAAAAAGTGCTACATTATCAAATGCACATAATTACTCATGCACACTAAGTGGTGTGCATTCAAGAAGCTTCTTGCTGCAAAGGTTTCATTTCAGCTGTTTGTTCCTTTAGTCCAATCTCTTGTCTTTTAGTGGCCACATTTAAGCATTCATTCAAATATGTAAATGCCATTAATTTTTTTTTTTCTGGTATTTGTCCGTGTGTAAATTGTGGCCCATTTTATTCTTAAACTGTTTGATCAGATCACTATGCACAGTGACTCTCATTTGCTCTGACATTTTCCCTTGTACTATGCGGAAAGCGTTGCCATAATGTGTTGCCATGTGGGAAGAGTCATGAAGCCAGAGGCTACCAGCCTCGCCACTCAAAGCCAAAGTCAGAGCTGCGCCTGCCCTTCACATGCGCCCACAACACACACCCAGGAGCCCACAGTACATTTTCAGCCACTGACTTTCATTGCAAATGAGTGTTCTGTCAATGTTTCCAGGCTAAGAACACTGCTCTCTTAAAAGGGAGTTTGCATCATGTGTTTCACAGACTTATTAAAAGTAATGAAAGCTGTGATCTATATTCACTTCATTCCCCTTTGTGTTTTCGCCTAAGAAGCAGGTCTCAACCCATAAATTCACGTCTATATACAGTAGCTAGCGCCTATGGTGCATGAAGAGAAGGTTTTACTCCTACAGGGGCCAGCATTTGGCAGCCTCACTAATGGGATATGGTCCACAGCTCCACCTGTTCCAATGAATTTCTCTCCGTGGATTAGACTGTGTCACGTGGGAGGAGGCAATTGGGTAGTAATGGGGAGGTAGCGGTTTGTTAGACAGAGGCCATCATCCCTGATTTTAGGAATATTAATCTGCCGGCCATTTAAAAATCAAACATCATCCCTTGTTTCTCTGAAAGGGTGGGGATGCCGGGTGGTGGTGGCAGCCAGAGGTTGGAAATTAACAAAAGGGTACAAGGAGGGGAGCAAAGCAAAACAGGCCTGACAGCCCAACTTGTCGTGCTTTTCCAGAGGATGTGGCTGCGTCAAATGTGATCATTTCTTTTTTATCACAACAGACTGACAGTGTAGAGAATTCCTCTGGCTATTCTATTCCAGATGGATATCTCTGCACATTAAGCAAACTCTATTATGTACAAACACGATTTGACAGGTTATTATTTTAGGCATGAAGATAGAAGGAAAAGTTGCATGCATATAAACTCAAGGGCAGGCCAGACCCATAATTTACCTTTCATCCTTGACTTGAAGCCTATTTGATACATACATTTTCATTTTCAGGCCTTTTGATGAGCTGTGAATTTGTGACAGCAGGTTTATCGCAAATCTATCATGATAATTGTCGTATGCAAAGTGGATATGGAAAAGAGTGAGACATATTTATGCACCACCACACAATTTCATTTCATCCGTTTTAACACCATCTATATACAGTAAATCTTGCAAAGTGAAAATGTGTTCTGTCGAGCAGAGGCAAGGAGAATATAATGTCGGAGGGAGGACAGTTAAAATGAGCACAAATGCAGAGTGGAACTTGGATGCTTCCCTCTAATTCTTCAGTCTTCTCTATTTCTGTAGGGTTTCTTTACATACAGTTTTTTTTTCACCTTTTTCCATGAAACAACCAACATATGGTTTTCAAAAAGCAAAATAGTGGTGTATATTTGTTTTCAACCCTCTTTAATCTGATATCTCTTGAAGGTCCTTCAGAATCCACCTGATTTGTAAATGAGCTCCATTTTGTGTAATTCAGTTTGGTGAAAAAATTATTTTGTGTGCCAGTAGATTTCCCTTACTACTCCGGTAGAAGGATCCAAATGAACATTACGAAAATGATTACAATTTCACCTTAGGCAGAGGCCTTTCACAAATAAACCACAGTGATGTCAATAACTGATCATCAGCAAAGAACAAATCATAGCAGCTGATGATTTGAAAATGTAAACAATGAAAAAGAGCAGAGCAATATGGTAGTGAAAACAAAGACAACATCATTTTTAGATTTTTTTTCCCCCTCCTCATTGGGGGTTGGGAATTTAAGGGGGGTCCCACTATCTCCCTATGGACTAGCCACCATTGATTCAGTCCCACTATTGATCCAGCTGTTCCATGAAGAAATCAGAGGGTTGTTGCAGAATATTTTTGAACAAACAGCATCATGGGGACTAAAAAGCACCACAGTCAGATTGGGGTTAAAGTAGTTGATAAGTCTTGAGAGCAGTATTAGATTATGAAACATTATCACTGATAAATCCATCATCAATAAGTGGTGAAAAGCCTACCACTGTCCACTCAAACTGATCGGCCGAGCAGTCATGGAAGAGAAACCATCGAAAGAAATTCATAAGAAGTCTCGTATGCAATTTTCAACAACACATACACGCAGAACAGGAAATATGCAAAACGTGGTGCTCTGGTTTTATACAGCACAGTGTGTTGTATAAAATTAATACCATGCATCATCCTGAACATACAATTCAGTCCCGACATTGAAACTGCAGCATCATAATGTGGGGATATTTTTCTTCAGTAGGGATTGTTAAACCAACCCGTAAGGATGGGGAAATGTACAATGACTAACAGAGGACAAATCTGTGAGAAAACCTACTAAAGATTTGAGACTGCTGCAGATGTTCACAACGACCCTAACCACATCAGAGTTATAGTGGAATGGGTTGGGCCAAAGCAAATTCATTGTGTTAGAATGAACAATATTTTTTACATCGTTATTTGTAAAAATGCAAAAAAAAAAGAGAGAAGGGATTTAGATGCACTGGGTTTAATTATAGGGGCAGCAGATAGTAGTGGGATGAATACAGTTTTTTAGTCATAAAAATAAATGTGTCAACCATTTATCACTTTACCTCTACTTCACTGCTGTATAATTATTTAGATCAGTTTATCACATAAAATTCCAATAAAACAATTTGAGGTTTGTGGTTGTAAGGCATCAACGTCTGAAAAAGTGGAGTGAAACAGGCATGAATATTTTTGTAAGGTAGTGTACACTTTCTTTGGATACGTATTATCTCAGGGTGCTTGTTTGCTAATGGAGTCCTTAGGTTGCAGAACTGTGTGACAGGTGGTTCTGTTGGCTTCTTGTGTGTGCTCTCAAGTGCTCTCCTGGGTGAAAACTTGTCACATTCACTTACACCCCCCAGCCTCTTCCCACCTCTTTAAACACAGCATCCCTTCACTTTTTCTTTTTTTTTTTTTTTTTTCCATAAACAGGCCACTTTAGCAATTTCATCACCACAATTTCACAGTTCAACCTCCTCCGGTTCTCAGCAGTATGCAGGCGCATACTGTATAGCCTACTGTGCAAACAAATATTCATAGGACAACCCAGTTTACATCAAACAACACTGGATATAATAATGTTTGAGTTTTAATGAAGGGCTCAAGAAAAGCTATTTACTCAGGTTACTTTTCTTTTTCAGTTTTGACCATGCATCGTTTGGATTTTAGCATGCATCGTGCATATATACAGGGGACAAAAATGCTAAGATTGAAGAAAAAGCCTTTTTCATTAGCCCCATCTCTAAAAGCTTTTCTTAGCAAAGAAAAAGTTTTTCACCCTTTCAACTTCTCAGTTGAAATATGTGGGGAAGAAAATGTCATTCCTGCTCTGCATCAACTTTATGTCGCCATAGGGACATTCTCAATCGTGTGCATGCTCTTCGAAATGCTTGCTGCTGGCTTCGCAATTATACATCCTGAGCTCCGGCATAAAGACATTAAAGAGACATCTGAGTTTCTGCAGCCACATATTATGTTTTGTGATAAAACATAAAAATAATTAATTTTACAGTGGAGTGTCTACTCACCGTAGGCTGTTTTAACGTGATACACACAAAATCCTGGATTCTGTGCAAAGCTACCGAGCAAACAAATGAAATATATTCTTAAGAGACCAACCTTTTCTTTAATCCAGTTTCTTTCTTATTTTTGTTCCCAAAAGAATGGTATGATTTGGTTTGCATCTAACTTGATTTCAGACATGCAGAAACTGGTAATATATTTGTTAAGATGATTTATCATCTCATGGTTGATAAATCATCTGAGTTGAAATGTAAAGGAAAACTTTTACATCCAAAAAAAGTATTAACACACAGTTTTTAATGTAATATGTATGCAAAATGGTCAGATTACAGAGCATACTACCTATTGTGAATAACTGCAGCTGGTTAATAGTATTTGTACAGAAAAAGAATTTAAAGGAATCCAATGTCTTCTTTGAAAGAACTGATGGGAAGGTAAAAATCTTCCAAAGCTGGCACACTCTCCCTATTTATTCACCATTGACTTGATGCTGTAAAATACAATCACAGAAGTTGCTTCAAGTTTGAAGCTCTGAGTCTTTGCATTTTCAAAACACACTGGCGCCATCCTGTGGCAGATTTTAATAGTTGCACCAGGTTGAGAAATATGAGTGTGCTGTTTCTCCTGGTACTAATGCATGGTGAAATGTTCAAATATGAAGAACAGAAAAAAACTTTTAAGGGTCATTATCTTTGTATATATTTTTTTTTAACTCTTCATCATGTTTGTTAATAATATTAGGGATCATATTCATTTCAAAAAATGTAATTATCAAAAAGTTCCTTTGTTTCAGTAAACCAGGCAAAAGGCAAAGCTCATGTATTGTACATATTTTTTTTTTTTTGGCCCACAGTCTGTTAACTACATTTCATGTGGTCATTTCTTGTCATCTTAATGGCTGTAGCTCACAACTTATAACTGCAGTGTGACATGGAGGCGATCCTCTGATGAGCCATCATGCGGCTCTTCTGAGGCTTTAAGGAAGACCGTGTTGCTTCAAGAGCATCCTTCAGCTCATCTCTGCTCTCGAGTTTGGTGCCTTTCATCTTCCTTTCGACAATACTCCATACCCGTAGGGTTTAGGTCAGATGAGTTCATGGACCATTCAAGTTACATAGGCTTTAAGCACGGCCTTGGTACTTTTTTCTTCTTAGCAGAGGGAAACATGAAGTGCTCAAACATTTTCTGGTAGATGGCTGCTATTGTAATGATCCAGCAAGAAGCAGTAAAAGGTAATCTATTAGGTTTATCTGTTTGTATGTCTAATATCAGAGGATTTCAAAAAGTACAATTTCAAAACTAACAGCATTTTCCTGCAGAACATACAGGTCATTTAAGAAAAAGTTCATTTAAGCAGTTTGGAAATTTATCTGCCTACCAAGGTGTTTTAAATAAAAGCAAATACAAAATGATACATGTTTTTGTTTTTAAATATTTGTGCTCGAGTGTTTGTGAAACTGCAATTGTTTTTGTCTGAGTTTTCATACCACAAAAATCTCATTCCCCGCAATGCCTACTTCTTCCATGCTATTTAGCATTTTTATTTCATAATTACATTTCTGAAGATGGTCTCAAGTCCCCACAATTGTTGATTTACGACTTTGGAAACCACAGATCTAGGATACAGCAGGGCATCATATCTCCGATCTTTCAGAAAAATGTTTAGAGATGGAAACTGCAGATAATATTTGCTGTGTCTCGTTGCTGCTGGTCCTAATTGAAGAGTCGAGTCTGGAGTTGGAACCAGATGTTTACATTCACCTGAATACATTGAATACATTTTTCACAGACTGACATTAAATCAGACAAAACTTATCTTGTTTAATATCAGTTAGTGAAATGATTTCTATTCTAAATGAAATATGAGGTAATAAGATGAGTTTTTGGGGGGAGTGTTAAAATTATTGTTCTTAAAATCAGAAGTTTACATAAACTAAAATTAATTGGAAAAGCCCATATTATCATGACATCGTTTTATAAACTTCTGAAGGGTTACTTGGCAACATTAGAGCTAAATGGAGTAAAGGTAACACCTTTGAAGACTTTGTAAATATACTGACTGAAGCTGGTCAAAGAACAGTATAATCCATGGTAAAACTATTCATTTACTGACTCAGACTAAAATGGCAATCAGAGAGAAAGAAACCACAACTCCAAACCCAACATAAAAACCTTACAATTTTCAAATACACTCAGTAACATATATTTCATTTTTAATATATAGAAACCCCCTATGTATTAAAATAAAATGTTGTTACATTTGAAGGGAAAAGATTGTGCCAGCCGTAGGCTCTGTTCACAATGCACACAAATGCAACTCATATTTTTATTGCAGAACAATCCAATTTTGATCTTTTCACCCCTGACAAAACTCATTTGTGCCACATATGGTGCTAAAACGGATATGTATCCAACATCTGAGTTTTTAAAACGGTCATGTTGCATTTTATCTGACTTTTAAGCCGTTGACGTGAGACATGCTACATTATCTCCACTGGAAGAGGCCTACATTTTTTTTCTTAGCTTCCTATTTCTTGTTATGATCTCGTGACAACATTGTCGTCGCCCATCACTCCACAACTTTAAAATAGATCCACACACGTTATTTTTGTAAACAGTGTGCTGCCGTGCAACATTTAGGTTGTTCCTCTGCACGTGCGGGTCGCTTTGAGGTTGTAAATCATTCACACAGAAGTCGAATTGCCATCACATTTAATTAGTAGTATGAATGACCACGCAAAAAAAAAGAAACTTATTCAAGCGAAACATTGGATCTTTGCATCAAGACCTGCGGTGTGAATGTAGCCTTAGAACAACAACTGTGAAGAATGGGATTGACAGCACTCTGTTGTGCGACAGTTTTGGTGTGGGAGGCACTAGAACATTGTACAAAGCAGAGAGCTGCCACTTTATTTACAAAGTGGCTTAAAAAAACCCCAAGAAAGTTCATGTTCTGAGGTGTTCTTCACAAAGCCCTGATCTTTTTGTGTGTGTCGAGCTGAGAAGGTGTCTGCAACCATACAATCTGACCAGCGTAATCAATAAGTTTACCTATAAGCCATAGGTCTCAATCACCTGATAAGTCACACCAGGATTGACCAAAATCCTTGCAAGCTGTTATATAAAGTTTGTGAAAAGCCCATGTTTGAGACTATTGTGGGAAAGGTTGTAAAATATAGTAAGAAAATAAAATAGTAAGAAAATGTACATAAATATGAAAAATGAAGTCAATGATTCTCTACCCTGTATAGACTGATTTTTGGTTTGCTCTTGCTGCCTTTACTCATATACTGGCAGTAGAGTATAATATTTATCACAGGTTGTGTGGGTGATTGGTATTATGCGGCATAAATAAAGTTGATAAATAGTTATTTGGCATCTAAAGTGTTACCGTGTTTGGTTATTTATTGTGATTCATTCGGTGAAATGATCATTAGCTCAATGAAACCCTGCAACTAAAATTTACATGTGTACATCATTATTCACGGTTGCTTGCCGTGATTCATGGGCTGACCTTCCTTCAACCAGGAGCACGTTGTTAAGGATCAATTCATAGTGAGACGAGCTCCATAGCTCATGATAATAACTTATTGATTACGCTGGTCAGTGCAGGAATTGTTAGTGGAGTTGCTGGTGATTTGCTGAGTGTTGCACCAATAGTGGAAAAAAAAAAAAAAAAAAAAAAAAACTACATTGAAAATTCAAACCTGGATCTACGTTATTGAGATTTGCAACTTTTCTGGTCCTCAGCTCATCCATATCTCCCCAGTGGCAACCTGCAAATTCCAACTGAAACCCGATGGAAGATGAACACCTTGTGGAGGTGTAGATTTATGATCAAAGATTCAGTTTGAATGCTTTCCATGTAATTATTTTCTTTTCACTGCGATGCTGATGCTAGCAGACATTCTCCTCTCTTCTCTTTGGGGGCTGATGCAGATCTTATGTAGCATCTGCAGGAGACTCCTTTGGGTTTCAGCATGACAACATTCCAAGATGAAGGCCTGGTAATGAGACAGACTGTGTTGATACTGTCTACATGTGTCAGAATGATGCATCATAAGTGTTTTAAGAGCTTCTGTTCACTCTGATTGTCTTTTACTGTTGCTTGACAAGAAGTGCAACCAAGTTCCTTTAACTACACTCAGACATTTATCCCCCACATGCAGTTGTTTTTTTAGCTTAATGCATGGGTTAGGGTTAGGGTTTTTGAAAACCTCTGTTCTTTGCTTATCCGATGAGGTTTCTTATTTATGTAAGAAACATGTTGCAAAGTTAGCTTAGAGTTGAAGAAAAAAAGTACTATGAAAGGCATAGACAAGGAAAAGCACATTGTATTAGTTGTTAATTTTAACTTTAACACATTTACTGCTTTACGTTGGTTAGGATGAAATTACCAACAAACTGAATCATTACAGATTTTCCCCAATTGTGGTGTTTGTTTTGTTCTTTACACAGTAAGTAATTATATTTTATAGCAATTTGCTAGTTATGTGGAAAGGATTTGAACCACTCCACCGAACAGATTTTATGGCTCTCTGCCTTCAGAAGTCATATTATGCTTTAATAGAGACCACGCTAGTGTAATTTAATCTTAGAATAAATCCAACTGCTATGTGAAGGCCTCATAGGTTTGTTAGACATCCCTTAAATAACATCATCATGAAGACCAAGAGCTATATTCAGAATAAATTTAAAATTATAAGTCATTTTTCTTTCTTAATCCGATTTGTTCACTGCTTTGTGTAAATCTATACATACATAAAACCTCTAAAATATTTTAAAGTTGTCTATGAAACATAAAGTTTTAAAAAGTAATTTTGCAAGTCAAGACATTTGTTGACAACATTCTTGTCTTCATGTTTGCAAAAATGGACCAAATGTTCCCTCTCTGTGTTCTTTTTTTTTTGTTTTGTTTTGTGGTTTTTTAACCAAAGCCCATAGATAATGCAGTTTGTGCCTCTCTAAAATGCTATGACACGTAATAGGAATGAGAACTAAAGCACTCAGCAATGCATCTTTGCTATGGAAAGGAAATATTTATGATGTTTGCTCTGTGAGGTGCAGACCACAAACTGATCTAGGGAGAGCAAGGGGTCAAGCTTGATGAGACTGTTACTGCCTGGAAAAGCAGGATTGCAACAGCAGTGTCGGTGTCACGACGGGGCGGGTGGAAAACAAATCCGACTCACTGCCTTTAACTTGAAGCGTTCTTAGTTCATGTGATAATAAGACAACATTAAAACCACAGAGCCACTGAGCATATCGGTCACGTCTGAAAAATTTTTCACAATGAAAGTATGAAAGTATTTGTATTGTTCACTTACTGCTTGCTTGGCATTTTCCAATCAAGTGATTATGCTGAAAATAAACTTTAGATCTTTCTTTGTCTGTATTTATATTTTTCACATTTTACTTTCTTTTGGCTCCTCTGCAGCATCAGCAATGAAAATATTATCTAGGTCTCTTTGAAGTGAACAAAACTGAATCAGACAGAGATTGGGCATGAGAGGAGAAAAGAAGGTCTTAGCAATTAAATCCTTAGCAGATGATGCTGACAAGTACTGAAGATGATAAGATTTTCCTTTAAAAGCCTCCTAAACCTGTGGTGCTGTTATTTGACAAGTGTTCTTGAAAGCTGACGCTGTGTCAGATGAATATGTGAGTAAGAAAAAAGCTTTTCACACGTCAGAATTATACTGGTTTATTGTGCTTTTTTTTCTTATCCAAATTTCATTTAAAGAGCATTTTTCAATATGTCAACTGTAGCATGTGGTTTACAAAACAATGGAACAAGCATGCGAACAAATATCACACAAAAAATTACAAATTATGTAAAAACGGTGATGAAATAATTGATGCGTGTCTGGTGTTCAATGTGAATAAAGACAGTACATTTCCAGAATAATAAAAGCAAAACTTAAAAACAATATATAATTTAATCAAGCCAGTTATATGGATATAAACCACATGATTGTATTTTATTTATGATGATATGTAAAACAATAAACTGTGAAATAAAAACACCAAGATTAAATTAAAAATAGAGCCAAACAAAGGTGGCTCTTAAAATCTGATAAACAGGAAAATAGAAGAAACAAACGGAAATGCTTGTGAAATAAAATGTAATATCAACACACACAGAGTACTGTTGAGACCAACACCTATGGTATATTCCTGTGTGTGAGACGAACAATTAGTCATGTGTTCTTAATGTGACTTCAGTTCTGTGATTAGAAGCGCTGGCCCATAATCTATCCATGGCTGCCCTGACTTATGTAAATTTGCACGTTGGTGCTGTTAATTAGGTTGTGTTCCTCCAACACTACAATACACATTAGCCTCAAACAGAACAGTAACATTGTTAACAACTCGCTCTGTAGGAATTAAAGGGAGATTCACCTCCAATTAAAAATATCAAGCTTTTATATCATTTGAGACAAGTGGTGTAAATTATTCATGCTTGAACATGTTAGAGTTGGAACTCCTTTTAGATACTCAGAATGAATATCTGTGCTTCTATATTCTGTGTTTACACATTTTATATTCTGGCTTTGTGGGAACCTATTTGCTTTGATTGTCTGTCACTTTTCAGCTAGTGCACAAGAATATCTTTATTGAGGAATTTATATTCTGTTGTAAATTGTGACCCGAGCTCTTAATAAAATCAAGATGTTCCGTTTTGACCCATTCTGTGAGCTTCTACCAAGCTTGTGACCCTGTTATTGGAAGAAAATAAGACATCATGAGCAGAGAAGTAAGGCTAGCTAACAATTCTGACCTGTAAGGTCTTCATGCATCACAGAGAGATGTTTTTCAGCATTACAAAGTCAAATGTGTTGATCTTTCTGAGCAGTGATTCAGCAGGCAATTTAATTTTAAATGAAAAGAGATTAAAAAAAAAAGAAAGCTCTGTTAAAGATGGCAACAGTGATTCAGAATCAGACAAACTGAAAATGCCAGTGGGTGCTGGAGTGCAGAGTCACTGCAGGTCAGTTGCTAATGGATCCGAAACAGCTGTTGTTCTAATAAACTTAGCTTACAAACATGCCAGTTTTTCTCAGCAAAATAAGACAAAAAAATTAAGAACAAGGAAAGAATAATAAAAAAAAAAACTTACATTTTCTTAAAATATTAATTAGTAATATGAGAAAATGATGACCAATTCCTTCAAATAAGGATTGGGATTCCAATCCAAGAGTCAGCAAAATGCTCGGACGGGTTACGACTACTGACGCATAATCTAAAACTCTAACATGAAGCACTTGTTGACGGAATGACTCTTGGGATGGCAGGCCACTACCACTGCTTTTTCTAAAGTTTATAAATGTTCTTGAATTACTGGTTTCAATTTCAGTTGGACTGTCTCAGCAGCTGGACTGAGTTAAGGCAGCTCTGCTTCCTCCAAAAACACGAAGACAGTCCAGTTGCCCTCTGTTCAGGCACCTGGGGCAACATGAGAATAATAATCGAGTTATATTTGAGATAATGCAGACACTTACTGTGATAACGATGAGATATTCACAGTATTAATGTCAGTGGAGGCCACAGAAGGTGGAAGTGACAATATAGCTTTAGTTGGGGGAAAATAAAGATGGCTGCCTTCACTATAAATGTAATGTTGTGCATTGTACAGTTAACAGTAATATAATGTTTTTTTTTGGTGATTTAAAAATGTAGCATATTTATGTGATCATGGAACTACGTGTAGTTGTATTCAGGGCTATTTTAACAAAAAAAATACTGACACTAGTTTCAAGCTCTGATTTTCATCCCCTTCAATGATGCCTTTGGCTCAAGTTAGCCCATGTAGAAAATTGAGTATGCTCTCTGGGTGATTGAATAGGAGTAATGAAGCTTACATGGAATGTGCCCTCTCCCCACAGCAGCAAACAGTGGGATCTTTTCAAGTTGTTTTGGTCGGACAGCACCATAATCTCAAGGTCCCACAAGTGCCTCTGAGAGACAGAAAGGGAAAACATAGAGACAAACAGTCAAGGAAAATAAAAGAACTTCAATTTTCTGTTTGCTAACCTACAGATAAAGAAAATCTCAGTACATATTAATACATATTTTTAATTTGTGTGAAAACGATAATAGCCAAGGTGAAACAGCGACTAGTGACGAGATGTTGCACTTTATGTGAAGCTAGTGATGCCGTGTTTATCACGCTGAAAATATCTTATACTAAAGACTCGAGTGATTGAGGAAAGAGAAGTGAAGTCTCCATCTGAAGTGATGGAATTCAAGTGTTATGCCTGAGCTTGGTAAACAGAATTTGTTCCTGTACATGTGAACTCTGACTGATAAAAAATCACAATGGCTGAAACTAAAAGTTTAAATTATAATTGGACTTCACAACAACAGATATCAAGACAACTGGCCTGTAATCATTTAACCCCATGATGGTGCGTTTCTTGGGGATGAAGGTGGAATGTCTGTAGCAACAGGGAGCCTCACACAGTTCCAAAGACCTGTGAGAAGATGCCAACCAGTTGGTCAATACAGTTTCTCAGACATGAGGGTTAGGACATAAAGTTAGGTCCTGGCAACCTTTTCTTGTGATGCTGAAAAAGCCTATTTACATCTTCCTCAAACATCTGAAGTCCAGGAAGGGCCTCTGAGGAGAGGATGGTGATTGGTGCATGGGGAGCTTTTGTCTCACAGTTCAGAGTTGGTGAGAGCGACTCCTTTCATACCCGAAGAGAGAATACTACTCACTCAATCAGACACATGGTTATGGACTTTGGGAAAATGTGAAGGACAGTATCCCTAGAGGATCATAATTGCAAACCCTTGCCCTGACCAAATCTATTATGACTTCATTAAACTTGCTTGATTTTAATGCTTGCCTGAATGTCTGTTTTCTGGATGTTAGGAGAGATCTCATACATTACGACACAATTACGATCTTTTGCCATTAGCTCCCTGCTGAAAACAAACCAAACAACATATTAATTTTAACTACACCCTGGTTTAGCCACCATGTCTGACATTTGGCAGCTATTTGTTTCTCTCGGTGAATAAAGGGTCAAATGAGCTTTCAGGCACACCATCCCCATTGGCCTCATTTCTCTCCAATAAAGACGAAGCCTTTCAAGCGTCCCATCTTTCAGGAGATGGCTGCTAATTTGGCTTCTTGTCAGAACTGTAGCTTACATAACATTGCATTTCCCTCTGGTAAGCAGGAGACTTTTGCTTTTGTAGAAACAAAAACAAAAGTAACTTAAAAAAACTGATCAAATTATTCTGCATGAAACACGGCTTCTGTGACAGATACTTTTTATTTGATACATCCCTGGAGTTACAAAGAAATATGTCAGTTTGGCGATTTTATTGATGAAAGTCTGTAAGCGGATGTTGATTCATGGCACTGCCCACTGATTTCATTGATTTGTATGTTAGGATCTAACGAATTTACTTATATCTGTGTGAGTCTGCAGGTGTCGGTGTGTGAGTGTGACGTCTACACATCAAAATGACAAAGATGTTCACCGAAAGTGTGTACACCTGCGACTGCTGCAACAAATATGATTAGACATAGATTTTTCAATTAGGGCTACATCCATGCAGGTTATATTGGGTTATAAAACAACCAAGGAACACCACAGAGTTCCTAATCATGACAGCAATCATAAACATGCATTTGTTACCCAACTCGGTAATAGTCTAAAGTGGGACGCAATAAAATTCCTCACATGAAAGTACACAAGATATCATATCTGAGGTTATAAACGATAACAGTGTTTTTCTTTGGTTCCCTGTTGTAATGCTTAAATCAAAATAAAAAAAAAAAGGTTTGCACTCAAAGCAGATATATGTATCAAAATAATTGCAATACAGAATGATAAAGCATAAACTAGAAAATTCCTGCAGAAATTTTAAAGGGGCATGCCAAAGTGTGCTCGTCGGCTTTGACGCAGCGCTATGATGTTAAAAATTAGCATTAATGCTAAAGAAAGCTGCAACGTAGTCAATAACCTTTGGAGAGGCAGAAGCATGTTTAATAAACTGTAGTTGTACCATTCATTATGTTAGAATTGATGCATAAGCTAAAATTAGCCAATATGCTAATGTTAGCTTAAATGCTGGCAGTAGCATGTGGAGCAACACGACCATGTTGTTTTAATTTTACTACTCTATTCAGTATACTAAACATGTCTAATTAATGAGAAAATTAGGTAAAAGCTAACTTTAGGTAAAAGTGCTAGTGCACTAGTCATAGACAGTGAAATGCTAACTTTTGTACAAATGCTAATGAACTGCCTTGCTGAGCATCACCGCTCTTTTCCTACGAATCCTCTTCTGCTCTCTCTGTCAGGTTTGTGATCTGTAGCATCGCAGGCGCTGCGTCTGTGCCGCTGGTTCCTTAAAGGAGCAGCGACGTTATTTTCTGTCCATAGACTTTTAATCAACTATTTATTCTTATTTATGTCAGATTTTAACATGGGGGGACATATGTGTAATGGTTATAGTCTTGAATCACTAGTATAATGCTGAAAACACAAGCAGTTGTAAATACCAGTAAACCCGACAGTGCAGTCCTGGGGAGCTGCAGTTCCAGACACTGTTCTGTTGCTATGGTAATTAATCCCCTGCAGCTGTGAGAGCCAAAGAGCGGGAAAATCCTCTTCAGACACAGTTTCTATACTTGGGAGACACCAGGCGTCAGTCTGAAGGACCCTGACAAAAAGCATAAGCCCTAGCAAATTTTTGTAAACATTGTACATGAGCAGGCATGTGTATCTATGTTATGACCAACTTTCAGACCAATAGGGCGATATTTATGCCTGTGAGGGGGATTTAAAAAGGGTTTTTGAGTCAGCCATAAACAGTCCTGTGTGTGTGTTTCATAGAGAAAGATTACTGATTCTGTGAGACACAAAATCTCAAATTTTTTCGTTTTTATTAATTTATGTAATCATTTTAACTCCGATCCCCAATAAAAATAATAGCAATAATGCCGGCATCGAGCCGCACGATTTGATACCACTTTTGTGGGTGGGCACGCAGCGGTACGAGCCGCATTAACGGTGACGGAAGAATAATAAATAATATACAGACATTCTATTGGGTGTAGAACAATAGGTGCCTGCCATGCAATGCATGGAGGCAGTACTGACTTGCTTCGCAAGTCAGTACTGCTCTCCTTATGCATTGCTATGGCATGCCCCTAATAACCTAAATCATAAAAATAAAAAAAAACTGACTTAAATTATAATACGGTGCATTTGAAGTAAAATGCAAGGAAAACTGATGGGGATTAAGCTGTGACTGTCCACTCTACAGAGTGTGTGTATTATGAGGCAAGCTATTGAACAGGTTTAGGGCAACCACTTACAAAGACATAAAAAAGTGGACATAAAAAATGTAAATCCCATTTTTTTATGTACAAATGAGTAATTGAGTAAGTTGTCGTCATTAATCCTTAATTTCTGATAAATAAAAAAACATAATTGCACAAATTTTGATTGAGATGGTTAGTATTAGAGTTAATAATCAGATAAAAAAATGTTTTGGAGGAATTTTTTGGTTTCTGACACTATTGCATGATAAAACACTCCCCGGGTCAAATTGACCCACGAACATTATTGCTGTACCTCAGAAACGAACATAATAGGAGGGTTAAGCATTTCAAGCAATAAATCTCCCAGGATTTAAATCAGTTTGATGGCCTTGTTTACAAAAGGACAGGCGAAAAAACGCCCAGGGAATAAATCCAGACTAAAAAAATAGTTTATTGCTTGAAACAGAAATTAGTTGTATTCCTTAGTTTGTGTACAACTATATGCTCCGCTCCTTACCTATTAGATTCCCTATTTTCAAACTGTGGCTTCCTAGAGAAACTGATATGTCAACAAAAGACATGCCATGGTTGTTAAGAAGATCAATATATGACACAGTTAGACAACGTAATGTTAAATATAAAGAGGCTAGACTGATAACATGGATAACTCTTTTCTGAGTATATAACACAGGGACAAGGATTATCTTTGGCAATTGTTCTTGCGTAGTAAAAAGCATGAATTCACAGCTGCACTTATTATATTAGCTTATCTATTTAAAAGGAGTAAAAAATATTAAATCCCAAATTGCTGCCAACAGAATGACAGTTAAGAATAGATCCAGAGGAACAAGTCTGTCAGAAAAACTATAGAGGAGAAGACTTAATAAAGAAGACAAAGTCTGGTTTATTTTTATTGGGACTGAAAAATCTACTTTTAACTGGATTTTGATTTCACTGAAACAGTGTTAGAGTGGTTCTAGTGAATTAAGCTGAACCAGTTGAAGCTGCTGAAGTAGAGCCAGTGGAATTGGGCAAGAGACATATACACCTACAGGCAATTTAGAGACATCCAGTTAAACTAATAATTTGTTTTTTGTAGAGCACACAAAGAGTATGTAAGTCACATAGTCTAATTAGAATCACGCATTTGTAAGACGTTATTCAACAATACTCAATTTCTATCCTGTGCAATTAAGTATGTGATTTTTTTTTTTTACTTTAAATTCATCTGCAAACATTCCCCTGCAAGACTTTGCCTGCCAAAAATTCACCTGCAAAGATGCCAATCCTGAGGTGACACAAGCCAAATCAATCAGCAGTGAAGCTTTTAGCCAATCGAATTATGCCACTTTGATCAATTGACACCAGGTCAGGGTCTAACTGTTAGGTCATGTACCTCTGGCCCAGCCCAATTCACTGGTGTCCCTTGATCGAAGGACTGTAATTTGAATTGCTATAAGCTGCTTGATTTGATTTAGATAATTGCTTTGACTTGAGTTATCAGGATATGTCCTCCATACAGCAAACGGTCAACATATTTTCAGGCAAATTTGTGAAGGTTGAATGTTTGTGGGTGAAATTTTTGCTGGCAATATTTTAAAGCAAAACCCTATCACACATCCAATTGCATTAATTATGAATTCAAAATTTCTTTCATATTGCTCCAAATTAAAACAATAATTTCCATTTAGAAAGGAAGGAGCTGAACCAAAAAATGCTAAGACTTCAAATTTCATACCTTGAAATTGGGCTACTCTTTCCAACACTCCCCCTTCAGCAAATTATAGCAATGCTCCTCCATGGTGCCATTTCTTAGGGGTGTCTTTTAATGAGAAACTGGATAAAGGGATGTTTAGAAGACCCGATGATCAAAAGTAACATACTACAAAGATGACACAATCTAACATTATAACAATGTTATGTCTTGATTTAATGATACTGACCACGTGACGTTGCATATCTGAAACTGTGAGCAGTAGTTTTAAATTTACATAAAACTGTTTTATTTTAAACAAACATGCAAAATCTAGAGCCATGTCCCTTGTAAAAGAGAGCGGATACTGCATCAACAAGAATAAACTGACTCAGCCACAATTTAGACGCATACAAATCTTAAGAATTTAGGCACAATTTTAATTAGCACAAGAGGGGCTCCTCTGATGTGTACGACGCCTGGAGGAACCACTGCAGTAGAAACCAGGAATATCTCATGATACTGAAACGCAGTTAAACGATTTATGTAAGTCATCAATAATTAAATGGATATGCTGTGCAGATTTACATTTTGATGCATAACGAGCAAGCCTAGTGGCCATATTTACTTTTGTAAATAAAACTGTATGCATGCATAAATTTGGCGAATTTTGGCTTTGATTTATTTAAGCATTTCAAACAATAAATCTCCCAGGATTTAAATCAGTTTGATGGCCTTGTTTACAAAAGGACAGGCGAAAAAACGCCCAGGGAATAAATCCAGACTAAAAAAATAGTTTATTGCTTGAAACAGAAATTAGTTGTATTCCTTATTTTGTGTACAACTATATGCTCCGCTCCTTAGCTATTAAATTCCCTTTCAACCTGAAAGTCAGTATTTCATGTTGGATTTTCAGTCACAGATAATATTGTGGTGAATATTCAACCCAATTTTGAAAAAAAGAAAAATCTGTGTGCTTTTATCTAAATAGATTAAGTCACATAAAGACAGAAACAGCTCCCAATTAAGCTTGGAGTGGAAATAATGCCTTAAGGGAGTAAAAATATTTAAAATCATTAGAGCCAATAAGCTGCATTAGCTTACATTTTATTGCATAAAGCTTATAATATAAAAATCTAATCTAAAAGAAATTTTCTTTCAGCATTCAGCTAATAATTAAAATTATTTACATATTATAAATGGGTTACAAGCCCAATGTAAAGTTGTGTTGAAAGGAATAATGAACTGTTTTAACAGGTACTGTTCAGAAAGTCATTTAGCACTGAGGAATCCATTAGTATTCTAATACTACTAAAATAACTTCCAGTCCAGGCGAGTTAATAGCACTGTGTGTGAACTGTGATGAGATCAATGATAGTTTTTCAAATAGAACATTTATCAACAAAATTTAGACAACCTTTGAGGATCAAGCTTCAAGTTATACATATCTGATTGTAAAATTTGAAAGCATTTAATTTCATTTCAAAAGTTTGAAGTCCTTGTCATGAAATAACACAGAAAGTACCAGAGTGACCGGAGTTTTTGCTGGCTGTGTCCGGTTGATCTGCCACATCTTCTCAATGTCAACTTGAGTTTCCTCTAAATCCTCATGTTGGCTCATGTGGACCATGTTCAACATAGAACTTGTGTGAGGCAATGCTTAGGCAAATATTAACATATTACATTTATCAACACATTAAAACCCAAAGCCGTGTCCTTCCAGAGCAAGGTCACTAATATGTTAAGGAAATGTTTGACCACAAAAAAAATATCCCAGTGTGCGTGTTTGTTCAGTGCTTGCACTGCTGGTCGTTGTTCAACATCACTGACATTTCAATTCATTTACTTATCTTTAAATGCAGTTGAAACCTGGATAAGAATGAGCATTTCTAGATAAGATTTTGTACTTTAAATATTTTTTTTCTTGTGGTAATTATTTGTATGTATTTATATGTTGCTAATTGTCTTGGTGGATTAAGACATTAATGTTTTACTGATTGTTAATAATCAGTTACAGATATTCTGTCATGGGCCATTTCTAAGTTCACCTTCGTAGCACAGACAGATTTGAGAAAAAAAAAAAAAAGTTGCTATTGTTTAATTTTATGTTGTGTTGTTGAACATCTTGGTTTTGTCATCTTTCTCTCTAAAGAGCTATCATATTAATGATTTAGAAAACAAATCCTGTCCTGGAAGCATTTGTCTCTTCCTTCTCTTTTGACTTGCAGTGAGAGTAATGTTTTATTCTACAGGTTTGTTATGCATCAATAAAACCTCCCATTCAAACCCTCTTTACACCCCTTGACTGTTAAAAAGGTTTTTGTTGAGGTTAATCCCCACAGCCTATATGTGTTCCACAATAACTAAAATGTGTCCTGTTTTACTGTTGAGGTGACTTTTGACAAAACTCAAAGAAACTTTTTTTAATTCTTTTCCCATGCTGATTAAGAAGACAAACTAAAGAAATAATTTGATGTGAAGTGCTGCTCTGTGGTAAAAGAAGAACAGAAGGAAAATTATATCTTTGTTTCTAGAAGGGGTCCCTCTTCCAAGAGTTTTGATACAAAAATATACAAAATTAATGGTAAAAATATGACATTTTTATATGTAGAAACATTACTTTGCAATGTAACTGGATTTTGGGGGTACGGTTCACTTAGTCTCAAAGTTTTTTGAGGGTCATCTATCGTCTTACCAAGATAAATGATCTTTGTAACAAAAGTTCTCACTACATCCTTTGATTTTATTGGTTTCCAAGAGGCAGCACAACATCCATTTAACAAAACAAAAGATAAAGTGACAAACATCAAGAAGGTGCTGTTATACGTGCTATGTCACATTCCACAGATGGTTGTGTCTTCCTGGCTTTCTAAGATGTTATTCCAAATGCTCTGTTTTCAGAAATGTGTTTTAAAAATCCACACTAGTCTAAATTACATATTCATATTAAATAGTTTTTTGGGGTTTTGTTTAGATTTTTTTTTGCCTGAGGTTTGTATATATTTTCCTCTTACGTAATTATTTTCTGAAATTGCTTTTGGAGAAACAACATGTCTTTTAAGTTTTTAGATCTGCACAGTTTAAATAAAATTCTCATTTCTGCCATCATGCAAAGCTCCTGTAGCAGCGTTCAAGCTGACTGCCTAACTGTGCTGACACCCTTAGATGAAAAGCATCCCCTTTAACTCCACCCCCCCTGAGGAGCAGGCTGTTTAATTCCTGTGAGGGGATGATTTGGTATCCGCCCAATAAAGCTGCTGGTTGCTGTCCCACGGCACCATGTGTCGCTCCGAGCTGCACTTCTGCACTCAAACAACCTGCTGGTCTTCTGGAAACCCTGTATGCCACAAGCATTAGGGCTTCAAAAAGCACAGATGTAATCAAGGAATTGCTGTCTCTCGTAATTTGACAAATCACCAGGACATATGAATGAAATTGCATCACAGACAACAGGGACAGAGAGAGACAGAACACGTCATTGCATCTGGTAAGTTTTAGCATTCATTGACTGCTAAATTAAAATATACTTGTTGGAAGTAATCTGTCTTTATCTTTAAATTTTATTTTTAAGATTTTTCCTTCATGCATGTCATTTTTAAATTTTGTTTAGCAATTAGAATCTATGGTTGGACATATTAATTACATTTTAATGTATTATCATACTAGTCTCTCTACACAATGCTTAAAGAGAGACATTCTGAAACAGAAAGTGGGTGTCTTAAATTTCTGGTGGAGTTATGTTTTGCCTAGAGGCAGCAGTTCTGATAGGGCTCAGTACATTCCCAGCCACATGCAGTCATCAGGAATATACAAATAGGATAATCATTTTTCTCATTGTTGTTTTCTCCAGGAGGTTTCTGTCCTGCTCGAACCGTCAGAGCATAATGGTGGCTTTTAAAGGGATATGGACCAAAAGCTTCTGGAGGGCTGTGTCAGGAGAATACCTGGCAAGTGTTGTCTTTGTGCTCCTCAGCCTGGGTTCCACTATCAACTGGCACGCAGGGGAGGAAAATCCCCCGCCGACCGACTTGGTGCTGATCTCCCTTTGCTTTGGCCTCAGCATTGCCACCATGGTTCAGTGTTTTGGCCACATCAGCGGCGGCCACATAAACCCAGCTGTCACTGCAGCAATGGTCGTATCTAGAAAACTGAGCCTGGCAAAAGGTGTGTTCTACGTGGTGGCTCAGTGCCTGGGCGCCATCACCGGAGCTGGGATCCTCTATGCAGTCACACCTGCAGATGTTCGAGGACATCTCGGTGTGACGATGGTAACAGCTAAAGCGCCTCCATTGCTCAATGTGTTTTTGTAACAAATCTAAGTGTTACTCATCATTTTTAAATAGAATATTGTGTTTTCAAGGTGAGCTCTAAGATCTCATTAGGACACGCGCTTCTGGTGGAGCTTCTCATCACATTCGAGCTGGTCTTCACTATCTTTGCCACTTGTGATCCCAAACGCACAGACCTAAGTGGTTCGGCAAGCCTGGCCATTGGATTTGCCGTAGCTATAGGACACTTATTTGCAGTAAGTAACTTTCACTGTAGTTTAGCTCAGTAACACAAAAATCACAGTAGTGATACAATAAAACAGCATCAGACAGGTGTGATAAGACATAGATGAACAGATTCTGGAACTTTCCACAAGGCAGTTTTAAAACCAACAAACTGTTTTAAAGATACACACACGTCAATAAATGGGGCAAGAATTAACTTAGAAGAAAGGCTGACGGTTCCTTAGCTGAACGAAAACAGGTATTCTCAGGGTGTAATTTGTCAGTCTGTGATAGTGTACTCTGAAACTCACATCCATGTGTGCAGATCTTTACTGGAGGCTGCCATCGCATGGCAACCAATCTCCAGAGGCTTCCTGAACCCTGCAGAGCAAATGAATGTGCAGTGAAAAAGATGCTACTCGTAACACAGCTTTGCTTGTTTAGCAAATGTTGAGATCACAGATCTATAAGTTATAATTTTGGTTCACTGTGAGTTTGTATTTAATTTTATAATATTTAATTCTTTAGATAAAATCAATGATTACATGTGTCTTTTAGATTCCTTACACAGGGGCCAGCATGAACCCAGCTCGTTCCTTTGGGCCGGCAATGGTCACACTTAACTTTGAGAACCACTGGGTAAGAGGCGACTGTTGAATAAAATGATGTAAGATTTTTGTAAGCAAATATGCTCAAAGTAACATTTGTCGAATTATGTTCAACGAGCTCTCTCCACACTCACCTCCTCACAGACGTTTGGAAAAACAGAATAATGAAAAACAGCAGGGGGCAGTAAACATGCATGGAGAGATTTCAAGATGTCTGCATAAACAAATGACATAAATGTTGATGCAGTTTTCTATTTACAATATAAGAAAGTTTAGAGTTTTATTCATCTGGTGCCAGCGTTGAGTGCTAAGTTGAAAGTCAATCCATGAGTCTTTGCTTAGAGAAATCATAAAATATAAGCAAGGATGTTTATCTGTGAAAACATTACATAAATGAATGATGATGAAAAAAAAACTGAAAAAAGTAACTTTATATCACGTTGGGTGGGTTAAATATGAAAGCTCTATTTAGCAGCTCCAAATTTGAATGGCATAACATTCTAAAGAGTGTAAGAGCTTTAGGATTTTAGCTTAAATAAACATGAAAAGCAATGGTATGTCAATAGTCGAATTTTTGTTTTACTACTTTGTTTTGGAAGCTCTCTGAATATTCAAAGTATATGACTTGCAAAACCAAACTGCAACATGCTATGTACTTTTTAAACACTCACATTGCTCTTTAATTCATTCTCTCTCAGACATCAAAAGCACAAAATAATCTAACGAATGAAAGAAAAATGTTATAAAAGGAAATTGGTATAAAGTGACTTTTGTTTGCTTAGTTTTTGTTCTGTTTTTTAACCCAGCGTAATTAATTCCCATTAATCTGTATAGGTTGGTTTCAAAGTGTGATTTTGAAGATCAGGAGGTTTTGTCAAAATAGCTCTGTTGTTTAGTCACTGAAATGGTTTAGTTTGAAAATGTAGCAGTAGCACAACCAAGGGGGGTTGTAGGTCACGGCTTCTGGCTGTCAATTAGTTTGATCGACTAATGTGCTCAATATTAATATTTATTTCTATTAGTATGATTTTTTTTATCCTTCATCGTTCTCCTTTTTTTAAATCTGAAACTCAACCATTTCTGGTCCTGAGCTCAGTCCATTTATGGTCACATATTTACCGTATGTAAGTACAGTAAAATTAGAACCTAAAGATTATTAGGTAGTTCCAAAAAAAATCAAAGGAAGATTTTTGTCAAATATTTTTTGTAATAAAATCTAGAAGACCAAGTTCTGTTAACATCTGCACCCGTAAATAAAACTGGAAAATTTATTTTATTGATTTAGATACTGTAGATTAATTGATTCTATTGCTGGCCCCCACTTAAGCATTCATTAAAGGGGAAAGCTCTCTTGTTTATTAGACTTTGTTGTGACTTTAAAAACATTATTTCCCTCAACCTTAACTAAGCAATTTGTTCAGAAATGTTTGGTTAATTTAGAATCAGAGCAAGAAAGCAAACACTAGATGTAATGATGTTTAACATCACTCCAATATCAACCTCCAAGTTTATTCTTTTTAAAAACTACAGCATCCTTATATAATTTTTTCCTTCGTAATCACATAATCACTTAAAATGCCTCCAGGTTTAAACCTTAAGTGCTATAAAAACTTTCCTGCACCTTATGTTACAGTGTAACTCAAGTCATATGAAATAGAACTGATTGTGTTCGGCACATGCAAGATAATGCAGACATTAAATATTGAAACAGTCACTCATTAACCAACTTGCTAACAAGGGTGTTTCCTCTCACTTATTGAAGGTGTACTGGCTGGGTCCCATTCTAGGAGGAATCTTGGCTGCAGCATTGTATGAATACCTTTACTGTCCTGACCCTGAGGTGAAGAAGAGGCTGAAGCAAGTCTTTAAAAAAGACTCAACCGGGAAGTACAAGGTGGTGGAAAGTGAGGAGACCATCATAAAACCAGGCTCCGTCCACAACATTGATCTGACAGAGAAAGTGGAAAAGAACGATTCTTTCCAGGAGTCGTCCGGAGAAGTACTGTCCTCCGTATGACTATCACGTGCACTGGAAATGGAGACCAATTTGTAAAGAAGAATGGCAATCAAACTTTGCGGTACCAATCTCGAGCATGTCGCCCTGCAGAATGTCATTTCTGTCAGACTCACACCAAGGCTGTATTACCTCCACTGTCATAAAGTTAATGCATTACAGCTAAATCCTCCAAACATCTGCAGTCGATTCAATACTCCTCCCCAGGAACCTTCTGAATTGTTGTTTCTGCACACAATGCACCCTGCTAAAATGACAGCCAGCAATGCATTATGGCAGGAAAATATGTGTCCAGGGGGTCAGCCAATTATGTGGGGTCATCCCATGTATCGGAGGAGTGAGGAAGAATGTGCAGCCTTGTTATTTTTGGATTAGTGTCACATTTGTTCTGCCTTCTGAATGTGTAATAAAAGGCAGGATTGTCCTTGTGATCATTAAGCACATTACGGATGCGATGCAATGTAAGACAGCTTTGACAAGCTACATGGGCAGAGCTGTATTACAGAGCTCTCCATTTTCAGTGCATTAATCAGGGAAACAGCTTGTTATGCTTTCTGCAAGTTCATCTCCACTTCACTGTCTGCTACTGTACGACTGTTTTCTGATTTCCTTTCATTGCAATTCTTGTTATTTTCTTTATAGGTTAAATGTATTTTTTGTAGCATCTTGTATGACTTGTCATGCAGAGGCAATTCTAGCATGAATGGGCAAGTACATATATGTAAAACACCATGCTTCAAGAATAGAAAAAACAGCAACTTCATCTATTTAATGGAGATTTTGAACTTTATAAAAAAATAAGGAACTAACTTGTGAGATTTTTTTAAGAATAAGTCGATTGATATCGTCATAAATTAAATAGTGTTTTCAAAAATCTCTCTCAAGTGTCAAACTATCCAATTTAGGTCTGCTCTGACCAGCTGTTCAGGATGATGAAATGCAGCTCAGGCTCCTTCAAAAAGAAAACTGTGAATAACAGTAAACAACATTCAAAAGATAGTTTGCAATATTTTCTTGCACGCACTTTTTCCAGAAAAGCAATGTGCCCACTCCTCTTTTCCTTGACATGCAAATAAGAAATATAAATCTTATGATGGAAGGAACTTGTAGATAACTTCTTATTATTGTTGTTATTGCTCATAGTGGCCCATGGTAAATTGCTGCCCTTGGTGGTAACTCGTGTCACCCATTATGAAATCTGCCACTGGATGCATAAGCTGTTATATGACATAAATATTTAATTTACAAAGGTGCGTTTGGCTGATTGCTTTATTCCCTCAGTTGTTTTGCAATTTGAAAGTGTAAGATGTTATTAAGTTTTAATAAAAATGAAATTCTGGATTTATCAAGGATTCTTTTATTATTGATTTTTAATTTTTTTTTTTCTTTTTATTGGACCATTCATACATGTAGGAGAAATATACACTGCTCAAACAAATAAAGGGAACACTTTAACATTTAAGTGAACACTGAAGTGTTCCCTTTATTTTTTTGAGCAGTATACTTAACCCAAAATGTAAGGAAATTTGCATTTGGTTAGTTTCTTTGTTCAAACAATGCTTTTGATAAATATAACTCATAACAATAGAAATTATGTTAAGTTCCACAGATGAATAATAGCCATTTGGCTATTTATGGCAATTTAATATTTAGAAATATTAACTCATGTGCATTTTTCCTGTCAAATAAATTGATAAATTAAAAGTTTGTACAGCAACAATTATTAATCACAAACATCGCCTTTTTGGCGTGGCGACGCCAAAAATTAAAGTGTTCCCTTTATTTTTTTTATATATATGCCTCTATATATAAATTGCCTCTATATATTCCCTCACAGAAGGCACCAGGCACATTGAAAAAAAGCTTTCCAGCCTAGTGATGGATTGAACCCTTCATTCCTTGATTATCCGTCCCTATTGTCAGATAAATGTCCACTTTGTGGGCTCCTCGGAGTTGCCCTGCTGAGAATAGTTCCATTTTATCTCATTCTATCAAAAGAGGGCCAAGGAAATGATACTACTCTGTGATGGGAAATAGAGGTGATCTGTTATATGTCTGCACTTAATTTCCTTTGCTAAAAATGGAGGTGCTCTTGATTTCTTCTCTCATGGAGGACCCTCCTGCAAGCTGTCTACATGGTGCAACTATATTACATTCGCCAGCCGAGAATAGCGGTATAATTTTGATGTTAAATCAAAAAAAAAAATTTTATTCCCTCATGAATCAATCCCTTCCTCGCTGCTTCGGTGGTGTCCATGTGTGCGGTACTATAGCCTCACCTACTGGCCGAGTGGGTGTATTGACCGAAGTGTTGTGCTTTCATTTTGTCCAGGTGAGGGCAGCCGTGAGCCTTGATAGAGCGAGGTTGCTTTTCAGAGTTGGGTCGACAAATGTTGGTTTTATTCATTAGTTTGAGCTGTATTCTGTTTGATATTTGTCCAGAGCATTAATTCACTACTACACAGGAGGATTAAGCGCTGCCTTCCAACACAGAACCCAGCAGTCAAATGGGAGAATAAGCAAGTCAATCATGTAGCTCTCTTTTTTTGGTCAGCCTTCATGTTCCTGGAACTTGTTCAATTTTGGAAAAGTTGCTTAGAAATTTGAAAGGTGCAAATTTTTTTCATCAAAATGCCCGAACAAAATTGTGTTCTCGGTATGTTTCTGTTCTTCGAAATTAAAATGTGTACTTGACATCAAAAGTGTTTCTACAGCATCATCCTCGACTTACATTACAAGCTGCCTATCAGGATTTTGGGGATGGAGTGTGGAAATACTAAATATTTACTGAATTTGCCTTCTATTGGCAATGCAGAGTGAAAACTTTTGGGAATTTAAACAGTGTTCACGCCCTGTGAAAAAGAGAGAATTGTGCCTTGCGTCAATCAAACTGGGAAGAAAACATCAGACAAATGTTCTGGGTGTGCTGACAAACTTCCCGTAAGTTTTTGCAGTCAGTGAAAATAGGAAACTCTAATAAATGTTATACAAAGTACTAGATAAATAGTTGTTTGCTGTGTTTGATTCCTTGCTGACATACCAAAATGGTTCATCAGCAAAATGTTGAAACCAATTCTTAAAAAAAACAAACAAACAAACAAAGAAACAGAAACTACAGTGTCTTTCAAAGTTATTTATGAACATTGTAGTTTTCAACATTTGGTCACAAACACAAAGTTCAATGTATTTTTATTTCCATTTTCTGCCAGATCAACACCTGGCAGAAAATGTCAGGTGTTGACATAAAATAAACATGTATGATTTGAATATTTTGATGAGTTATGCAAAACAAAAAAATGTGTGGTATGCTTTTGCATTGAGGCACATGAGACAACATCTTATACTGAAATTACATCTGCAAGTCTGTTAGTGTGTGTCTCGCCCAGTTTTCCACATCTAGAGGCACATCAGTTATTTCAATCTCAAATTGATTCCGATCTGACCTTTGACCTTGAAATTCAAACACAGGAATGTACTTTGATCTAAACCATTTCATTGTGACTCTGGTTGTATGTTAAGGATGGTTGTTCACCTGGAAGTTTTCAGCTGCAAGTTTTTTGCAGTCTCAAACAGGTTGGATCCACCACTATATTTTCCCGTTAAGATGGTTTGTTCACACAAAAGGTTCCATACTGGCAGGCACGTGCAGAGGGGGGGGCTTGAGCACCTATCCTTTTTGCTCCATGCCCCCAAGTGCCCTTTTGGTCAATTTTTATTTTTTTTTATTTATTTATTTTTTCTATTATTATTTTCTAAGCCCTCTTGTGACACATAACATGTACTAAAATTATTATTCTTATTATTTTATTTTTATTTTTTTTGTACAACATAATAAGCCCTCTGGTGACCTTGTTACCTTTGACCTTTTGCCCGTGACGCATGACGCAGTTGCCTCTCGCGCAGTGAGATAAGGCGGCTAACTGGACCTCAACGTAGCGAACGTTCCAGATTACAGAACAGTTTTTGGTGAATAAAAAAAAATGTTTTTGGTGAATAAAGTGGAGTAGACTTGCTACTTGTCCGATGACGGAAAACGTTGAACGTATTGTTTCTGCTTCAGCACAGAGTCGCGGTTTAAGCAGAGAGGTAATGAAATACAACAGACACTGACAGGCCTCTGCGTCTGCCTTTCTCTGAAGAACTACTGAGCGGGAGGAGACAGCCAGGTGAGGAAAAACTGTTCTTATCTATCGATTCAGTATTTTTATCATACAGACATTAGGCTGTTGTTGTTGTGCTATAAGCTAGCTGCTAACTAACGATTTTGCTAGCAAAGCAAGATACCTAAAAGCTTCTTCCCTGTACGGTTAATGATAGCGGTCATTCTTTAGTATTTATGGATATATGTCCGATCTTCTAATTTCCTTTGCTGCATAACGTACATTTAATTTATTCTAGCATTAGGTAAATGTATCTTGAAGGAAAATAACACTTAAATAAAAGTCCAACAAGGATATTCATTTTGAATTAAAAATAACTCACCCTGAATTACCATGATAGATATAATGAATGTAATAAAAGTGTGTCATTAATGAAGGGGAAAAACTCAACCCAGACTTTAAGTAAGTTTAGGGTCTGGTGCGCAGAGTATGAAGTTAAATTTGTTTCCCAATTATTCAATGGAAAAAAAAACTAACCTCAGTTAAGTAAAATAAAATTGTAATCAAAACTTTTGGAATTGTAATGATTTCTTTTTCTAATTTTTGTCTTGTGAACATAAAAAGTTATTTGCCAAACATAAACTTTTATTTGCACACATTAGAAATCTTTTATTGCGATTTTGGGCCCTGCCCATGGTATCATGTGAGAATCACAAGCAAAACTTTGAGTCACAAACAAAACCTTAGAATATTAAGAAAAGATTTCTGACATGCACAAATAAGTTTGTTTTGCAAAAAAAAATTCACTTCATGAGACAAATGTGTGATTTAAATGTTTAAAAAAGTTTTTTAAGCAAAACTCTGTAGGCTTTTCTCATGGTGACATACATTAACAATTAAATATTTGCTTTTGTTTTTTTTTTCTGCAGTTCCACGTTGAAGTTTGAGGCAGCTCTGCTTTCCTGAATGGACCATCTTCATCTTCACTGCAAGTGTAGCAAACAGGCAGCTCTTTTTTATAGATTACAGTAAACTAAAAGGTTGCATTGTGCCCTTGTTTATATTTTTAATAGTGTAATTCTGTAAAGACAAAATATGTCTGGTGGTCCAGCTCTGATTTACATATCTTGCTAAATTGCAGGTTTGAATATTGAAATACTTTCCTATAACAAAATAGACCTGCAGAAAGAAATGACTAATAAAATATCTTACATATGCATAGTTGTATGCTCTATGTAGAGATTCTCCTTAGCTTTGATTGTATATCTCACAATTTTGTAGTTTATCACTGTTTATTAAACTTTGAAAGCTGAGAGGCTTTGTTAATATCCTGTCCTAAAATACGGTTGGATGTGCCCTTTTTTTTTTTGAGCACCTGCCCCTTTAGTGGTCTCTGCACGGCCCTGCATACTGGCCTTCTTTCACCAGAGCACCTTCTTCCAAATGTCCCCTACATGTATTTGGCTAACTGCAAACAGAAAATGTCATTTATCTTTTTTTTTTTCTTCCTGACAGTTTTCCATAAACTCCAGATTTGTAGAGCACATAACTTATATTTGTTGTGGCAACTGGTTTTCCCTCTTAAGCTGAGGATCTATGCAGCTTCTATATATTTTCCGAAGGTCATTTGGCTCCTTCTCTGAATAATGATTTCATCAGCTTGCCCATCAATGTATGCATTAGGATATGTAATGTCACTCTTTGGATTATTTATTGAAGAGTACACTGGGGGATGTTGTTTTGTAATGTAACCCTCCTTTACACTTAGCCACATTTTCATCCCTGACTTTTCTAATGTGTGCGTTGTCTTCATTAATGTTCACTAACAACTCTCTGAGGTCTTCTGAGGCCTGTATTTACACGGAGTGGATTATTTGCTCATGGATTATTATGTGACTTCTCAGGACAATTGTTAGAACTGGATTTTATCTAGTAATCACAGAACGAAGAGAATAGAGGCGTTAAATATTTTTCTTTTTTTGTTGTTTTTAGATAAACTATGCATGCTTTTTTTACTACACAAAATGATGGCCTAGCTTACCAACCGCATAAAATAGTTATAAAACACTTTGAACTTTATGATTGTGCTCACTTAATCTATTTTAGAGCAGGCAGATTTGTGGGAGTTGAAAACTCCTAATTTTCAGCCCACAACAGAAAAGGCAAAAAACAACAACAACAAAAAAAGATAAAACACACACCTTAACGATCATTAGCAATTAATATTTGGGGATTCGTGGAGAAAAACAGCGTTAAACACTTGTTTAATAATTCATACTATAAACAAGAAAGTCTCCCACTTCCTTAATAATTTAGACGTAAGCTAATGTTGATTTATTCAGGAAGGTCTCTGCCACCAGCGCAGCCTGGAGTGCCCAAATTTGAATTAAAGTAGGACAGTAGCAGGCGAGTCTGTAATAACATTTGTATAATTTTATTATTGCTCTGGGCTCAGTTCATTTCCTCCTCCAGTAGCTGCGTGAAATTGTTTGATTCTTGAAACTGCCTTGAGTCTGCGGCTCAGGGGTTGGAGGGTGGTACAGGAACAGGAAGGCATGCGACACTCTCCTCGTCTGATGCTGTCAGACACAAACACACACACACACTCATACACACACACAACTCCACGTGCATACACTCATGCAGAGAGAGCAGGAGATAAATAACTTTGTTATTCTGGGTTTTGTAATACTATTACACTGGCTCACTTAATAACTTGAGCTGTCTTGAGAAAATGATTGATATTCTCACTTTGTCAGCTGTGATAAATATTACACTGCCTCTATTTGAGGAAGCTAGGAAAAGGAGTAACTCATTCATCGTGTAATCATGTTGTTAAAATATGAGTTTGTATTTTTATCCATTTTCAGCAGAAAGGTTGAAGAAATTCAAAGAATTGAGTCAGCTTGTAAATAGGTTGTTCTGGGGAGCCTGCGGCAATTTTATTGTCTTTTTACAAAAAAGAAAAAGTTTGATTTCACTTCCTTCATGACAAGTTATTAAACTCCATACCCGTTTTCAGTGCATGTGTGAGGGGGTTAAAAAGTTATCAAGTCCTATCCTATGATTTCCAGTTTGTGGTGTACCATATTGTGATTACGCTCGCCAGTGATTGGACTATCATTTCCGAAACTCTCATTTACAAAACTCTGATTACTCCGGCACAAACAATCAAGTTTGCGAGGTATTAGCTCGTCCAACACACACCTGAGACCCCGGCGGTTTTGAGTCGCAGAGGGAGGGTGGAGAAGTTCTGATTGGTTTCCTCGAGGCTCTGCTTCCAACTTCCCACCCGCATGCATTCCCTCACTCCCCCTCTCACTCCCCCCTTCAATTCCTTTATGCAGAGCAGCCCAAACTGCAGTTTGATGAAACACATTTGTTTGACTTAACTCTTGCCTCGCCATCGCAGCTAAATCTCAAAGGCCTGTCGGTGTAATGTGGCCCAAAAGCAATTGGGTTAATGAGAGGATATATGTACAAGTGTGGGACTTGACCTGAGGAGCTGTTTTCCATTTGGGTTTGGTCTGCTCATGTTATTAGGGAAACCTTTATTATTGTTGCCCTCTAGTGGGAACCATATAATAGGATTACATTTTATTAGAGCCTCCCAGCATTACCCAAGCACCCCCCTACCCACCCACCTCCTCTTGTCTCTGCTCCCCTCGTAGAAGTGTCACTGACTCCTCTGTCCATTGTGGGTGGGATGGTTCCATTTGGGGCTGAAACAGAACCAACAAGTGGGGAAAGCAAATTATCCAGCAGAGACTGACTTTTAAGAATCACCTGTGCATGTTGAAGTGAAATCCTTTGGTCAAATAGCACAGTGAGACACATCCAGCAGCAGACAGACTGTATGTCTGAGGCATGAGGCATGCAGAACCTTGCAAAAACTATTCATGCCCCTTGAATCTTTTTCACATTTTGTCACCTCACAGTGACAAACTTCACTGTGTTTTACTGAGATCTTATGTGATAGACTAACACAAAGTGGTGCATAATTGTTAAGCAGCAAGGAGAATGATACATTGTTTTCAGAATTATTTATAAACAGAAAATAAAGTTATTGGTGTTTGTATTCATTCCCTTTTACTGTGCTCCCATAAAATCTGGTGTGACCAGCTACTCTCAGAAATCCCTGAATTAGCAAATAAAAAGCATCAGAACAACAAAGAAACTCACCAAACAGGTCAGAGATGAAGTTTAAAGCAGAGTCAGGCTACAAAACCTAATCCCAAGTTTGAACAACTCAAAGTTATTTTAAATCCATCATCCTAAAACAGAATGCACTTGAAAAAAGAATGACAGGAGGCAAGGAGAGCATTAATCACCCAAGTGGCTCATGATAACTCCGGAGCAGAGATCAACAGATCAGGTGGGAGAATCTCTAAATAGGAAAACTATCACTACTGTTTTTAAGGGGAAAAGGACAAAAAGGCAGAGTTAAAAGAAAGTCATTAGAGCTTTTCTAAAGTTTACCATAAACCACATGGAGGACACAGCACAACATGCGGAAGACGCTCTGCTCAGATTGGACCAAAACTTTGCTGTTTGGCCTTCCTGCCAAATGCTTTGTGGGAAAGAAAACTAACTCTCCACATCACATTGGGCACACAGCAGTAGTCACTATGAAACATGGCGAAAGCATAGTGTTTCTCTTCAGTGGGGAAACCAAAGCTGGAAAGAGTTGATGGGAATAAGATTAGAGGGCAATTGGAAGAAAATCTATTAGTGACTACAGAAGACTTCAAACTGGGCAGAAGCAGCAGGACAACAACTCTATGCATTTGAGCTGCAATAGGACGCCACAGATCAAAAGAATTGACATGTGTTAGAATGGCCCAGTTCAAACCTGGGCCGCAATGCAACTGAAAATCTAAAGAAAATTCTAACTTCCATCCTTTCCATGTCTTTGCTTCTAATTTAATAAAGAGGCTAAACTCTCTTATCTCTATATCCATTACTGTTAAACCCTCCATGATCACGACACCTTGACTACAACATAGCAAGAGCTGAGCTACACTCTCAAACGCAAAATTTCTTTGCGCCAAAGATAATATTTGACAAACAATTCTGGCCTAAAACTGTGCAAGCCTGGAGGGCAGAGTGAGTCAGGATCTGGAACAGCTTCAGCACTTTCCCTTTATCCATCCCACTCCCTTATATAACCACAGGCCATTAGAGGGGTGTGGTGAGTGCAGAGCAGCAGTTACTAACAGGGTCGGAGGCAAAGCCAACATCTCTACCTTACACAGACTTTAAGCAGAAATGAGTCCAAGCTGTTTAAAAGCAACTACACAGACACTATGCTTACACATAGCTGTTTATGGACAACGTGAATGTTTATACAGAATAAATCCTGCTTAAACTGCACACTACAACTAGAGGTGAAATGCAAAGTGCAGCAGTGTTCAAAAGTCGTGAAAGGAATCAGACGAGCAATATCTGTTCTACATTCTGAAAATGTGTAGCATTTCTTTACATTTTTTGGAGAGGAGGGGGTGTGAAGTGGGGGAGAACATTGACAGATTTGTTTTGCTTATTTTTAGTCCAGTTGTCTAATTTGTTGAGTCACTTCCAGAGTCCACAGAGAACCCTAAACAAATTAGTAACTGAGCAGTTTTATATTTAATATTTAGACTCTGTGTGCTAGCTTGACATAAATATGCAATTTATACCAATGTATTTCACTGAATCTAAAGAAAATTCAGATAACGGTATGCACGAAAAGGGAACTTTGGCATTGACAAGATTATTCACAAAAAGATGTTAGTGGACATATTGATGCACAAAAGATGGAGAAACTGAATGACGCTGTGTCTAAAATGTTTTAGGTGTTTTCTCAAAGTATTTCTCAAAGATAAATTTTCAAGCAACCAAAATAAAACTTTCATAGTTGGAAACAAGTGGGGGAAAAAAGCAAAACATCCTGCAAAAAAAGTGCCCAAAGTTAAAAAAAAAACACAAAGACTTGGATAACTATTGATTAATAGTACTATGTAAGACTAAAAGATTGTCTTAAAAATTAGAAGACAAAGAAAAGCTGAGTTTTGCTCCTGTGATTTTTTTTTCTTAAATCTCCATCTTTTCTCATTCAGAGCAGAAAAGTTTTACCTTCTCTTCACATCTTAGCGTCGCCATAAACTGTAACATAAGGAGTTATCTGCTCAGATTTGATTCGCCGCTTCTTCTCTGAGACATTGCTGGAGGCATTTTCTCAAAATTTCAGGAGGCAGAGTGAGTTTTCCAGGCTTGGTCTTATTTTCCTCTCCAAGCGTAAGTATTTATAACCAGATGATGTCATTCAGGTCAGGCGATGTCTGTCTAAGCAAAACTAACATCTGCAACTAATCTGGATAATTTGACCAGCAAAGAAAAAAGAAAAACCTTCAGCCATCCGCCGCTTGCATGTTGTAGTTGTTTTAAGTTATTTCTAACTGAAGTGAAACACTTCACTTCAGTGACTTTGTAACAAAGTCACAGTAACTTTTTCATTTGTTTGCATGGGATGCATATAAGAATTTCATAAGGTTTGTGCTTTCCTTTGTTTCTAAAATGGATAACGCCTGGATTTAAAACACTCATGTGGTTTCAATCAAGCACATTTAATCACGTTAGTGGTGTAAAAACTAGTATCCTTTGCTACGCAATCCACTTGTGAAAAGTAGGAATATTTGGATAATTATGGTCATTAATTATACCTTCCCTAAAGCATTTATTTTGTTTTGTCATCTGCTTTGAACTACCAGTCTAATGCATTTTCCAAGTATACCTTTTTTTTTATTTCCTACTCGAAAGAACACTAAAATTTAAAATGCATTTGTAAATATTTATCTTACTAGGGTGTTTTTAGATATTTTTTCATGTGTTACAGCCTCTGTTTTTGGAGCAGTGTTTTAGCGATGTGTGGGATGGACTGGTGACCTGTCCAGGATGTACCCCACCTCTCGCCCGTTGACCAGCACCAGAGCCAGCACCACAAAGGATAAGACATGTTGGATAATGGATGGGTGGTTTCAGTGATGCAATAGTGTCTTTCAAAAGTACAACTTTTTCACATGAACTTCAAAGCGTTTCATTTGACACATCAGCAGAAGACAGTGTGTAATTATAGTGTGGAACATATATTTTCTTGTTTTTAAAGTTGTGTTAGCATTTTTATGTAGCTCCACTGACTTAAACTTTGTAGAACCATGTAAATATGGTATTTCAGTACCAGCTTTGCATGATAAGAAACTCATAGATTATATTTTATGGGGAAGAAGAAGCTTCTTCCACGTGTTTCTCGTTTTCCCCTACATTGTGTTGTATTAGTCTTACTTTGGCTTTTATTCCACAATTGTTTTTTTTTTTTATTTAGGGGTGTCGGCCTAAAAGAGACACAGCACACTTTTCAATTCTTTACGATTAGTTTTGAAAACAATGAATCCGATTCCTTTCACTTCAACAGTTAAAAGTAACTTTATCTTATCAAAATGCAATGACGTTTGTGCTTGTAGTTTTAGAGACAGTTAAGAAACAAGTTCGAAGGGTATAAAAACCTTTGCAAGACAGTCCGCATGCTATTACATGGTTTAAAACACAGAAAAGAAACAATAGTTGACGCTCTCAACAGTAGGGGGCGTAGGAGGGTTTTTCTTTAAAGCTTTGATCCACAATGAATGGCACTGAAACAACTAGAATGTAAAATCTGTCCATTCTATGGCCAGATGTGCGCCGAACACAGCAGCACTCTCAGGTCAGACAGAATAATTATCATGTTGACTTAAGAACGGTTTTAAACATGCGATTCCTTTAATGTGTCCATCCCCGGAGTAATTCTAAAAAAAATCCTCAGAAGTGCCTCAATCTTCCTGAAATCATGCATGGTTGAACATTTGAAATGAGCTCGCACATCACCCCCAGGCACTGATTCAGACTTGATTGAGGAAAGGCAAGCTGCAAGTACTTATTTATACAACTACGTCATCTGGAGGCTGTCCAGAAGGAGGAAAGCGGCTAAAAAGATTGCACAGGAGAGGCTTATAGGAGAGTAAGAATTCCATTAACCACATTCCATTAATTTAATATGCTGATGCTGGACTAATCAACAAGTTGTCTGCTGCTGCATTGTGTCTTTATAGCACAGAGGGGGGAGAAAAATAAAGAAGAAGTAGATGGGTTTGATGTTTGAGAGGAGAAGAGGGGAAGGGGGTGGAAATCAAAGTACTCCACCAACAATCTATATAATTATCGTCATCTCCTGCTTTTCCTCTCTGGCAAAGAAACACTCCATCCATTTGTAGAAATCGCCCAGGGGAGCGTTACATCAAAACTAATCATAACGATTAAAATCAGCTTCTCTGCAGGGAGGAGGCAATAGGGAAGTTAGAGGCAGGGGGCGAGGGTGTTGTAAATATAGGACAAAATATATGTTATATGATTTTTAAGAACATAAACTCAAGAAGAGACTAAGGCGCCACTGCCGTGATCACTTCCATTTGCTCGCAGTTTTATTCTGCATATTGGTTTAGACTTGGGCAGAGACATGAGCTAATTGTATCCTGATCTTTGCCTGGAGGGGTTTCGGGAGCCCTGGAGCAAGTATTCTCTGTATTTTGTTCTGTCTACCTTAGCCAAGCTATTGCATTTCTCGCTGGTGTAGGAAGAGAGGCAGATCTCAGGCCAAATCGGAGGAGGGGGAAAAAAAAAAAAGGTTCACAAAAACCACTTCATGTTTCAGGTAAGCGAAGATTTATTTTCTGTTTGCTGTTATTTCCGAGGCTGGGTGGACTGGGACATCGAGGCGCAGCAGCTTTTACGCATGTGCCAAGCGATTCGAGCCGCACTAGTTCTTAAGAAACATTTAACCACTTCCTGGCTATTGTTCCGTGGTTAGAGGGCGACGAATTTATTCGCGTGGCAACAACTAAAGCAACAAACGGGTTGTCGGGGCGATCTCGTCGTGCGAAAACGTTCCGTATAATATCCGACGCGTGAATTTGCTCCTGGCGCGTCTCAGCTCCCGATAATATCCCCGTCCGTCTTCCTCGTCACCGCTCCGTGTACACAAGTTGCTCACAACTTAGTTAAACGCAGTTTTGTGTCGTTTAGGAACGGCGTTTGAACTTTTGTTGTATTTCTTTTTTCTCCCCGTCGTGAAACATTTCCATTTCCTGACTGCCCCAGATCGTGGAATGAAAGACGCCATTGTGGAGTAATTTCGCCGCAGGCGTATTTGTTATTCTGTATGACAGGATTCAAACGTCAGTGCAGAATATGGGAATCATCCGTTAATAAAAAGCAAAGCTGTGTTAAGAGTTGTAGCTATGTGGAAAAAGAAAGGCAACTATGACAACTATGAAAGTCATATATATATATATATATATATATATATATATATATATATATATATATATATATATATATATATATATATATTATGACCGCGCTGTGTGTTAGTTCTCATCTGCAAACGTTGTGATTAAAGTGGTACAATATTTGCTACTGACACTAAACTACTGTTGGAATTGCATGTACACTTGTGAGCACTTACTGCAAATACGGTTTGTTTTTTAAATTGCAGATTACATTAAGAACGTTTTAAAAGAACAGCCGAATATAGGATGATTCAAATTGTGGGAGAAAAAGTGAAGTGACGCCAGTTCCAGAGTAAAAAAGACATGACAGTGAGATGGTGGCTGATGAGGACCAATCACCTGATGGCGCTGTTTCAAACCCGTAACATATGAGGCCCACAGTGAGATGACTGCAGTTTATGTTGATCACTGAAATTATACTATAGAATATCAACTCTGATACCATATGCTATCTGGCATTCACATTCCATATACAGTTTCAATTAAAGGATTTCATAAACACATCATAGGGATCAGTTTCATTTTAATAAAATGTTTTTTATTTATTTGAACCGTTATTTTTGCTGTGTTGTACTGAAAAAACAATTGTATACATTTGAAAAAAAAAGAACAATTCTGCACAAATATTTTTCATTTATTGTGAACTTTTTCTAAATCACTCAAAGTTATACAGACATGCCTAAACATAAACAACATATGCTACCAGTGATCGGCGGATGAAGATTAATTAGAAAGTTGCATTTCAACCCCATGTCTTCAATAGATATGAACAAAGTTTCTGGCATGACTATGGCCGTGCATTCAACCGTTATGAGAATTTAAAGATGTCATTTATGGCGTTTGGTTTCCTGGTAGAGACGTGACTCTTATGCCGTGTTCAAACATTTTCAGCAGGGTGAAGATCAGAGCTTTGATGAGCCCATTTCAGAAGTTTAAAGGAATAGTTAGAATTTTATCAACATCTAGTCAAATGGAACTCTGACTGGTTTTATCCAGTTTGAAACAAATAATAAAGAAAAGACATAAAATAGGATAGATATTATTAATTTATGCTTTCACTGTTAGGTTTGTCACAATATTCACAGTCAAAGAACTTCTATGTTACCTTCTTAAAGTTATGTTAGTGATGGTGTATCTTTCCACCTGATCAGCGGATTCTCCTGCCACCAGAATAATTTCCAAACTATTAACGCCACAGGAATGCACCTTTTTATTTTTTTTGTTTTTTTAAACAAGTGACACCTTGTTACCAAATAAAAGTTTATTAGGCAGACTTTGAGTCGACTGACTTATATTCCCTGTAAATGGAGGAAAAAAAGTGCTATTTGATCTGAGTGACAATAGGTATGTTTGGAGGAGTCAGGATGAGGCTTTGAAACTTTTAACTCTGTACCAGCTTTAGTAGCAGTATCATGCTGAGGGTCTGCATCAGTGCAGAGAGCAGTGACAAACCTTTTAATGGAAAATTAAAGACAACCTCCAACTTTGTCAACCGAAGTAAACAGCAACAGGTCAAACTTGAACTAGTAACTGCAGGAACATTATCCCAAGTACACATCAAAACTGGTCTTGGAATGGATAAAGAGCACCATGTTTGTTCTTGTGGACTATCCCTGACCTCAACCCTGTTAAACATTTGAAGGCTGCGAGGTGCGGCGGTGGCACAGGGGTAAATCACAACCCATTTATGGAGGCCTTAGTCTTCGACGTGGCCTTTACAGGTTTGAGTCCTGGCCTGATGACCTTTGCTGCATGTCTTCCTCCTCTTTCACAACATTTTTTCCTGTCTGACCACTGCTAAAGGTCACTTGAGCTGACTATACCGGTCCAACCCAAAAAGCAAACCAATTTAAAGGAGCTCTACCAGTTTGAATTAGAGCAGATAATTATACAGGTAGAATTATATCAGGCAGGACCTTGTTGTTGACGGCTATAAAAGTTTTATGATCAAGAATCAACATTCCGAGCGACACTCATCCCAACATTATTGGGCCTGTTTGTATATGTTTGAGCTTGTATATAAAATAAGGTCACAGTTCAGAAAATCCCAAATAAAATTCAAACATGCACATAAAATGTTTGTCTTTAGAAATCACTGAGGTTGTATGTTCTCATCAGCAGTCGACCTTAAAAAAAGTCTTGGTCAAAATAAATAACTTAATGCCAAAACTGATGTGAATATTCATGCTGCATGTAAACTTCTGGCCTGTACTTTATCTCTGCCACTCCTGCGCCCTGGGGCAGTTTGATTTGTGCCAGTGAACATGCACCACAGTCTGCCATAGCCTGCAGCACTGGTTGGACTTTCTTATCTAAGATGTCATGCTGTTGCACAGCTCTGGTAGATCCACCAAAAAAATATTGTGAAATAGGAAAGCAGTTGAAAGAAAACTGAGGGTTTTCTTAATCCTTTCTGATTATTATCAAAGCAAGTCACATGTGAGTCATTTAGACGTCCACCTTTAAAACTTTGTGCCAGTTAAGTTCAATGGATTCTCTATTGCTGGTCTCGGTATTTCAATAAGGAAATTGATTTCAAAATGTAAGTTATGTTCTGCAATATTACGTTACAGAAATGTATTGATACCTTCAATACATGTCTATTTTTTCATACTGAGGACTTCATGCCACTTATAATTTAAGAGCAAAACATTGCAACAAAAACATTTTATGACCCCACAAAAAAAAAAAAAATTTAAATGCCGTCAAAGAAGAAACCTCTGCCATCATTGCTCTACTGTAACTTGTCCAAAGTGACCACTAAACCAAGCTTCAAAATCTCCCCCAGGCCATGTTGTTATGATGCTTTGCTACCTGTTATTTTGCTCCCTTTACAACAGGCTCTGACTTAAAAGTGAGCCAAAACTGTGTAAGCCGTGAATGTGTGTGGACATTTGAAGCAGATAGCTACAGGCAACAGAGCAGAGACAGCCCATCCAGATTATGTAAATACTGGTCTGCTGTGCCTCAAACTGAATGTTAATGCTCTGTTCTGAAATGCTAATTATGTGTTGTGTGATATGTCAAAAATAGAGACGGACCGCATTGTTGGAGAAACGACTGAAAAGTTCATTTGTTACTCATGCAGCTCCTGAAAAGCTGCATGATGACTCTGTCTGCCTTGTATCGTTCTGCAGTCGCTGAACAGCTCTGATGTTTGTTCACAGAACGTTGAAATTATCTGCATGTAGAAGTGCATCTGGGCACATCAGGATGTTTTCAAAGCATTATTTACTCCAATAATTCATATGAAAAAGTGACTCATATTTTGCTGATTCATTACACAAATAGTAATATATTTCAAGCATTTTGTTTATATAAATATAGATTGGGAATTTAAATGACTATGACTTACAGGTAGTGAAAAAAATAGCTTCTCAGAAAATTAGAATATCACATCAACTATAAAAACTGATTTTAAATTTAGAAATGATATTTTATCACCCACACAGTAGTTGTCCATTACTCATTTGAACACTTTGTTAAGAAGGTAAGCCTCAAACGATCATTGCTAAAGAATTTGATCACATAGAGAGGGCGACTATTCAAACACAATCATAGAAAGTTTAGTGGAAGGAAAAATGATGACTTAAGCAAAGCCTTTTCAAAATTCAGAGAGATATTCACAGGTTGTGGACTGTGCCTGGACTCAGTGATTCTGAGCTTCATACAGATGTGACAAGGATACAGGCAACAATTATCAATGTTAGAAAATAATGTCAGGCGTCTTTAGCCTCTAGTAGATTGCATTAAGTCATCCAATTTGCAGCAATCCCTACTCTTTAGCATACACATGTTGATACATAATGTTTGTAAGAGGTTTGTGTATTTTATGGTGCAATAAATATGAATGAGTTGCATAAATGAGACAAACTACCATAGCTTTATTCTTCCTGACTGTGAATCATTACAGGTAAAGCGCTACTATGGCTGTTATCCTCTGTACATACCTCTCAATGGCTGAGATCTGATCCAGTTACAGATCCTGGTAACCTTTTGACCTTCGAGCTGTTCTTAGGCTAAAAGTGTACACGAGGCAAATGTGTTGCAGGCATTCGCTCACGAAAAGGTCCACTGCATGTTGTTTTACAGTATTTCCAACTGATTTTGTGATATAGAAACTTATTTCCTCAACCCCCACCTGCCACCCACCCAAACGCCTGTTCTTTTTCACTCCCTCTTCTTTCTCCCCTGCAATTTTCCATAATGCCTCACAGATTTTACACTCAATCCACCTTTGCGATGACAAGGCTTTGAGGAAATCCAATTCCACCGAGCTGTTTTCAGAACTTACTCTCCACAGGCACACACTCACTTCCGCGCGCACACACTCCACCATCTCCACAAATTAGTCAGGGAACAAATTACCTGCATTCTGAGTGTGATCCCACGCACTTTGCCGGCTGCCTTACACAGGTCCCCTTTTGAAGAGCAGCCATGTGATTTCTCTCTCTTTCTGCCCCGCAGGCCCCCTTGCCTTCTGCGAGGGATTCTGGAGTTGAATTTTAAAACTATGTATGGCTGCTGCCTGCGCTTATCAGCGCGTGCACAAGTGGCATGCAAATCAAACGAGGATCACACACCGCATTGGAGGCCTACACTCAAAGGCAAGCTTAATTGCTAATTGGGTAGCTAGGTGTGAAACCCACACTGCCAATGAGAGGGAGGAATGTGGATGTTTTAAGGCCAGTGGTTGAACTAATTAATTTTAATCTGAATAATATTAAAAATTGCGGATTCCCTACGTTTTCTGTAAAGAGGAGAAGAAAAAAAAACAGCCAGGAGAAGGTTGCAAAAGTTGTTTTAACTGCAATTGGATGTGTTGTGGTTTGGTTTTGTGCTGTGTGATATCATAACTGGGATAGTTTTTGCAATGCTAGTATTTGGATTGGAGGAATTCCTTTCACACTGCAGCCTTCATGCTATATAGCCTTTCATTTCAGAAGAGGAAAAGTTTAGGAGGTTTTTGGTCTGTGTTGACTCTATTTAATGGCAGATGGTTATTTCTATGTAGTGTGATGCAGTGTCTGGTCACAAAATGTGTATTTGTACACAAAATTCATTCTCAAGAACAATTGAAGGCAGAGGTGCTTAATATGGGCAATGTGGCTATATGGGTCTCTCACATTCAAAGGGCAGCTCTGGGGTCAAAAAGAAAGTTCTGTTACCCTGACCAAGTTTTCTAATTGCTTTTTGTAGGTCCAATAACAGTAGATGTATTAACCCCCTGTGTAGTGCACAATTGAAAGCATTATAAGAACATCTGGCTGTGCTTAGGATAGAGTTCATGGAGTTCATAATTAAGTACAATGCTAAGCTAAAGGGTCATTTAACTGGTTTTCAAGGACACTTGAATAATTGATCTTCTCTTATTCAAAATCTAAAATACATATGTTGGTCAAATTTGAATTGGAAAGCAGTTCAAATTCTGTACTGAAGAGAAGCTTTTTATAACAGCCTGAGATTTAAGAAACCTTTACGTGTGAAAACATTGACTATATTTAAAGTGACCAAAGTTGTATTAATTTTAACTGACTGACTCAAGGCTCCTTCTGATTTTGAAGACATGAATCCAAACGTGGATCTTTTTCTCAAAACTGGAAGTTCAATTTTAATTTAATTCTGAATTGTCAAAACAGCAATAATCTCTGTTCAATGCAGAATTATCTGATTTGACCAGTTTAATTTTAGATTGTGACAATTGTGACAATTCAATATTGTCTATATTTATTAATAAGCAGTGAAATATCTTTAGTTTAGTATTAATATTACTGTTCTAGCAGTATTAGCAAGCCTAATGAGTAGTTTTTATTAGTTTGCTCTGTCACAAAATCAAAAACTTAATTCTTTCTTTCTAGAAAACAACTACTAATGCCGTTGTAACCTTTAATTACAGTTGAGTAGCAATGGTGCACAAACTCCACCCCAGTGGGTGGCAGCATTGCACCCACAGTGCAGCATTTTGTCAGTTGCAAAAACACATACAGAGGATGCATTGACGGATTAGAACATTTACTAAAATTTGATGGATGACAAAACCAAGTTTAGAATCAAAATAAGCCTTAAATTAATTCTCAGCCACACCAATAGATGTTTATAGATAAATAGATTTCTCTTCAATTAGATGAAGCTTGAACAATATTACAAAATTCCTGGGCAATCATTTAAATCCCTAGGTGTGTACAACTGGTATATTCATACCTCCAAACACTGCAACTGCAGCAAAAAAGTAAACCAGACTCCAGGAGGATGAGTGCATGTAACTATTTTCAGATATTTTTACTTCAATTTCACACTCATAAATTACAGTATGTGTTGGTCTGTCACACAACATCCTACTGCACACTAAAGTTTGTTCTTGTGACAAAATTTGACAAGGTTCAGGGGGTATAAAACTAAAAGAAGGAATTACATAAAGATTATTCCACTAGATATAATCTTTAACCACAATCAAGAGGGAGTTTAAGATTAGATTGATGGCTAGGAGGCTTCCCATACATATCCCATCATTCTCTCGTATCATTGCCATTTTGGCCCCCTCTTGGTGGCGCCACTGGCACAGGGCCGGTTTCAAGTCAACACCGCCACTGCTCAGTTGATTCATTTTAAGTTTGTTTTTTTGTTTTTTTAATTAGGAAATCACAGGATAGAGTCCAGGCTATTGACTGGACTCTGTGTATTTTTCTATAATACACAGAGTCCAGTGAACCAGATTAATTTAATTAATTAATCTGTGACACTGAAAAGAATCAGGGCAGGTCGAATACCAGACTGCTGGTCAGTGCGGATCATTTCTGTGCACACATGTTCATGGATGAGTGTTGGCTCTGTCACTCTTTAAGCTTTGCACACGGAAGAGACTGTTATCTTGACTGAGGCTTTGACCTGCTGCACAAAAAACAGCTGCTGAACAATGGGGCAGCAGCTTGAGGGCAGGAGGGCACAAACAACGCTCCAAATAGGGCAAAGGTCAGCTGTGGTGGGTCCAGATGTGACTGTTGGCTGGACTCCCCAGAACTGCATGATCCCGCTCCGACAGGCTGCGTTTGTTCTACTCTGAAAATGCGACGCGCATACCTGCCACCGAAACAGCGACAGCCCAAAAAGAGCCGCGGGCGCTACAATGCTAATGTTGTCGGGGGCTTTGACTTCTCCCAGCCACTGCAAAGAAGCCGCTCTGTGTGACAGGCACGGCGCTGCCGCTCTCCCTCCCGATCTGCCGCTTTTCACGCCTTTTTCCGCACATTTTAGCAGGTGCGTTTCAAGAGAAAAGAAGAAGAAGAAGAAGAAAAAAAAAGAAAAGAAAAGAAAAGTCGATCTCCTGAACGTTTTTACGTAAGTAGTGCAAGTAATGGACGAAACGGATATCATGGACCTAACGCATCAGAAGGCGAAGAAGCGGCCGCGTCCAATCAGTTCCGTGGATGAGACGGTGCACGCTTCGCTCAAGCGGCTGCCGATGCGAGCGGCGGAGTGCAGGGAGCCCTCGCTGATGTTCGCTGTCAGAGGAGAGCCTGTCCCTGCAGCGTCTCTCAAGCAGAATGACCACTCGGTGACTTCCTCTCCAACCACAGTGATGCCGGCACAGGTAAAACAAGAAAAAAAAAAACCTGAAGTTTCTCAGAAGGAACAAAGTAATCGTCGCCTCACCGCTCCTGAAAGCGTTGTAACGTTTTATTCTCTTGGTTTATTATGAACTGCGCACGTATTATTTTTTTCCCTTTTAAACCTCATTCACCGCTTGTAACCTTTGTATTCCACCTCCACTCGACTGTTATAGCTTCATTTATATTTGCCTTTTTTCACTTATAGCTACCTATCTTGAAACTTTTTTTGTTGTTTTTTTTTTATAAGACACTATAACTCCTTGTTGAAATTAAGAGAGACCTTCTGTTTAATGGTGTTTGTAGGTTAACGTGAAACAGTTTTGCCCCCAAAAATCCTATTATGGCTCTCAGATAGAGAGTCATTATTACTGGCTTTCATGAGAGAGAAAGAGAGAGAGAGAGAGAGAGAGAGAGAGAGAGAGAGAGAGAGAGAGAGAGAGAGAGAGATTGATGCTTCAAATTAATTTGGTTTTGGAGATTATGGCCCACAGGAGAAGATGCTTGTAAGATAGTGGCAACATTCAGGTCAAGGTCAGGCTTCTGTATCCTGCAGTTACAAAAATGTCTATTTTTTCACTCCTGGGCTCTGGAGTGTGGAGAACGAGTGTGTTTCCTCAGCTTGCTTTTAAATTGCATCTGATTTTTGGAGTTTTTTTTTTCTTTCTTCTTAAAGAAGTGAATTCACCCTCTTGTCTTTTTTCCAGGATAATCGCTCCAGCATGTCCAGACCCATGATCACCCGATCACCAGTGTCTCCCTTGAGTAACCAGGGCATCCCCACACCTGCACAACTCACCAAATCCAACGCCCCTGTGCACATTGACGTAGGCGGCCACATGTACACCAGCAGTTTGGCCACCCTAACCAAATTTCCTGAATCCCGGTGAGTCTCCATCTCCAATCCAAACCTAAAATGAAGGCAACTTTTGCAGCTTAGGGTACGCAACGAAGGTTTTGCATCTACAGTTTTGTGGCTTTTTTAAGACAAAAAGTGAATAATAGAGAGTGGCCTGTTCAAGTCAAAGCGTGTTTGGCAGTGCCGTAATTGTCTCTGAGTTTAATGTCAGCTTCTGTAATGTTTAATGTCATTATGTGACAGTCAAATGTCACAACTCCTCAAATCACGCGTGTATCTTGGGGAGGCACTCGGAAGAGACTGTGATGTATGAAATATGTGGTGTCGTTCGCAGTTAATCACTCAGGTGCACACCGCAATGCATCTTCTCACTTCTCACACTCGCAGTCTAGAGTTGTGCTTGAGAGGTAAACAATTTGCAGGAGCTGGTAGTGCAGACCGCAGACAAAAGCAACTTGGTTATTCTGACAGATGTCAACGCAGCAGCAAAGAGCCAAAGGCCATGGAGCCATCTGGAGGCCGGGAGGCCACGCTGTCGCTCCGAGACCAGGCCTGAGGGTGACTGGCGCCCTGCCTCAGGCAACCAAGCACCAGCTGGCCCTAACCTCTCCAGACCACCTCTGCTATTAATATCTCGTTCTTTCTTTGTCGTTCTACCTTTAAAAAAAAAAAAATCCACCGTATAATATATAAGTCTTTGAATCTTTGTTTTTAAAGGTAGAATAAACATCATTTTGCTAATCTGTACATATTGTCCTTCTACTACCTTCCCACCTTCCCTATTCCCCCTCGCTCCCCTCCTCTCTCTGTGCAGAATCGGTCGTCTCTTTGATGGCACAGAGCCCATAGTCCTGGACAGCCTGAAGCAGCACTACTTCATTGATAGGGATGGACACATGTTCCGCTACATTCTCAACTTCCTCAGGACGTCCAAGCTCCTCATTCCCGACGACTTCAAAGTGAGTGCATGTCTGTTCTCAGAAAACTGTAAAGTCCCATCAGCCAGTCAGCAGTCCTGCAACTTATAGCGTGCACAATGCCTAGGCCACCAAACGCCTTCGGTCTCCAATACTACATGAGCTCCTGGAAACGACTTGGAGTGTAAAATGTAAATATCTACCCAAGGATCTCTCCAAGCAAAAAGCTCAACAGTATCCATCTCCACATCAAGGGATGCCATTTAGTCTAGTGTTGTTTTAAATCACATGTCTTTTTTTTCTTACAAAACCAATGATCTTATATGCAGGCAAATTAGCTCACAGGCTCCCATAACAAACTATTTCTGCAGCTCAATATATGTCCAGCTGCTGAGTGTCCATCGACACTGACTCCCTCACTCTATGTGACACATTAGCATTCCTTTTTTTTACTCATATGTGTCATTTACTCAGTAATTACTAAACTTGCCCTGGGAGAAAACAAATAAGCACATGATCTGTTGGACTGTCCAAAGCGCCACTCAATCAGTGGAAAGTATGCCAGTTAAAATAAGCAAAGGCTCAAGTTCAGGCGGAGGTCATTTTCACATTGGGGAAGCTTTAAGAGAAGCATGTGGAAAGGGCCAAAGCAGGAGGGAAAAAAGCATCAGTTTCACACTGCATCTTCACGTTAGATATTTTGTTGTTTTTAGTAAAGTTCTACAAGATAGGTTTTTCTGACCACGCTCTAACCTGTCCTCCGCAGGACTACAGTTTGCTGTATGAAGAGGCCCGATACTTCCAGCTGCAGCCCATGCTTGCAGAGTTGGAGCGCTGGCGTCAGGACCAGGAGCTGGGCCGGGTCTCCCGGCCCTGCGAGTGCCTAGTTGTGCGCGTTGCGCCTGACCTGGGCGAGAGAATCACCCTCAGCGGCGACAAGGCCCTGATCGAGGATGTTTTCCCAGAAATCGGTGATGTCATGTGTAACTCTGTGAACGCTGGATGGAACCATGACTCCACACATGTGATACGCTTCCCGTTGAATGGCTACTGTCACCTCAACTCTGTCCAGGTACAGGATTCCTCTTACTTGTGGGGTTTTAGTATCTTTGCTTAGAAGTGATTCTAGTTTTTCATGTGTTACCGAACACCTACAGTTAAAAAGCCTTCTGTATAGAGATTTTTTTTTTCATTTTAGATCTATGTCTCAAGACCTGAGATGATGATCTGTTCATTCCGCATTTCTTCATCTGCTGTTGAGAAATCTTTACTTTCGTCTCATTGCAGACTCTTATCTTTTTTTAATCTTCCCAAATCATAAGAAAAGCCTTGAAGAAATTTGACTCTTTGATGAGTTCATCAAAGGATCAATTTATTGAGTCATCGCTGTACATCTTCCACAATCCTCACTTCCCTGTTGTCTGACTAGAATATTAATTTTGACTTAGCCTCCAAAGCTGGTGGATGGACAGTTTTTCTTCAGTCCCAGTAGCAACACCGGGTTTTCTTTGAACTGAGTGTTGGTACTGCCTGCCTGATGTTTTACAAAAAAAATGGTTGCTGTTAGATCAGTAATATGCATGTATGTTAATAATTACTGCCCAAAAAGTAGCTGAGAACTTTTCATGCGTCCATAATAATCCTACCTTTGTGAAAAAAAATAAAAAAATCCAAGGAAGTATATATTTTTTATGTATGTGGTAAATATGTTTAAGGCATTTGGGTAAACAATTATTTTTAAAAGTTTTTTTATGTACCTAAAACTAGTCATCATTGTTCCATTGATACTGGCTTCTACCTGATATGTACTGTATTGCCGTTAAGGGTTTCAATTGGTTTGTAGCCGTCAATATCCCATTTGCAAGACTATATCAAAATATTTTTGTATTAAAAACCTAAAATCTCCAATTCCACTGCTAAAACCAGCAGGAATTTGGCAGTAATTTACTGTTGTGATTTTTTATTGATATTCCACTGATTCATTGATGGTGATGTCCTCAAATATGCATCAATAGCTGATGGAAGTGAGGCATTTTAGCAAAGATTTCACAATGATTTGGACTGTGTCTCCTTCTGAGGAAGTGAAATCTCCACCTCCTTTCCAAAAACACACAAACAAAAACCCATCTCTGAAGTGTGTGAGTAGTGGAGAGCAAGCAAGAGAGTGAGCACGCTCCCTGGCAGGTTGTCTCCAGGCAGGGCCCATAATCCTGTTTGGTTATTAAAGCACGCCGGCGGTGAATGCTGTATCTGCGGCTAATGGAGGCAGGGAGGCGGAGGGGAGTTGGGGGAAGCTGGGAGAAGGAAGGGGAGCAGAGAGAGCTGCCAGCAGTAGGGGGACCTTTGTAGTTTTGGCGGAGGCTTGGGCCTGGGGCAGGACTGAGGAAAGGGGAGGTTTTGCTCGGCAGCCCACACTGAGCCAAGTGGCAGAGAGAAAGCCTCACTGCTCCCTGGGGCCTCTTCGATGGAATGTGATCCTACAGCCCCCCCGGACACGTCTGTAGATGTCTGCAAGGCTGCAAGATCAGAAACAGCTACACACACACCCAAAGACAAACACACATATACACAAAAAAACAATGAAAGGGAGGCAGGAGGCAATATGAGAAGCTCTTTGTTTGGTGAAAGTCTTGTGAAAGTCTCATCCCAATTCCCATCACGAGCCGGATGTTGCCACAACTTAGACCCAAAGCTAATTCCAGTGGTAGAGTTGGCGCAAAGGCAAGAACATATAATTGTTTTGGGCAGTTTTGTGTTTCTTAGTCTCACGGAGGCAATAAAAGGTTAGAGATGACAGCCATGTTTTGGCATAATAATTTTAATTGACTCCTGCCAGTTTGTTTTTTTAACATACACTCAACGTTCGTCCCTTCTACATCATCCACAGGTTCTGGAGCGTCTCCAACAGCGCGGGTTCGAGATTGCTGGCTCTTGTGGCGGAGGCGTGGACTCATCCCAATTCAGCGAGTATGTCCTGAGGAGGGAACTGAGGAGGACAAGTCAGCGAGGACCCAATTCAAATAGGATAAAGCAGGAGCAGCTGGACTAGAAACCTCCAGGGCAGCAGGAGGTGCTAGACTTTTCTGTAGCAGCCAAACAATCAGGGCTGCAGAGCTCTCTGGACTCTGTTTTTCTGCATTTCCTTGTTGATGTTTCTGTTTTCTTACACTTGAGAACCACATAGAGAATAAAAAAATGAAGTGCAACAGGAGATTTTTGCCATACGAAGATATGAGGCATTTGATAACTTTGAGATTGCAAAGACATTTGTGATTGTCTAGTTCCCCCATAAACCAGTTCAAAAAGTATTTATATATATATGCTGGATCCCCAAACAAAGTTTGTTTTAAAACTTGCAGCCTACATTAGGTCAAAAATTTGATTTCTAACATACTCATATGAATTAAAAGTCTTTTATTGCTGAAGTAGTGTGTTGCATAGCTTGTCGTCAGTGACTGTTTTTGTTGTTTCACCAGCATATCGAATGCAGAACTTTTTTTTTTTGCCCCCCCTCGAAAAAAACGAATTTTGTGTTGCTTTGAGAGCAGAATGTCTCAGACTTTACCAACATCTATGTTAAGAAAACACATTTTTCACAAGTGACATGTACAGAAAATCCAATGAAGTTGTGTTTTTGAAATTAGCCATCAAGGACGTTACAAACACAGTGGAAATTAATATTTTTGTAAATTATTGTCGCACCATTTGCCTCGCAGGATAGTATGAACCACCATTTCGTGTGATACCTTAGGACTTGTTTCATTGGAATCTAATTTTTGTCAGTCACGACCTGTAAATTTTCATTGTATGTCTTTGTGTTTTTTACATTGAATCTTTTTAAAGCAAGTTTCTTGCCTCAGACATGACTGAACAGATTAAAAGCTTATTGTACTATCCAAACTGAGATGACTTGTATTTGTAGCACATGTTGATATGAAGTTCGATATAAAGTATTTCTAAGATTACTGAAACACCTACGCTCCTTTGATTTAAGGGGAATGTAGAGTAAAAAAAAAAAGTGAAATAAATCTCAGCTAAAGTTGTAATATTGTCTGTTTTTCACTTTGTGTGGACATCTTAGATACATTTCCTTACATCTGTTGGACCGTTTCAAATGACTCGAGTAGTAAAATCAAATATATGAGGTTAGACTTAACTGCTCTTCAATCATATACGTAAAGCAAACTATAAAGACAATATAGTGTTTATTTTAGTGCATGAATGTCAGTGCAGGGTACTTCTATACTGAATAAGGTTGACTTCTCCACGCAAGCACTGTCAGTTGTGTTTCCACATATTCCTGCAGGGCCAAAATCCAAAGTGAAATCCCACACAGAGCACTGTTGCCTTGTCTCCGTCCCTTTTGGCAGAATCTCCACTTTCTATGACTATCTGCAGTTTATGCTATATGTCTTCCTTTTAGGCCTCTTTGTCCCAGATTTCTGTTAGAGCTGTCTGCTACAATCATGAGGTGCAACTGTGGCTAGGAGAGGGTGTTATTCATAAAAAATGAAAGAGCATTTTCTTTTTTAAACAATTGCAAATCCATAACAATCAAAGAGATGGGATCGACGAAACCATTTAGAGCAAAGTTTTTATAACTTGATGATTTTTAGTAATATTGTTCAATTATTCAACTCAAATTATCGTCTGTTTTGTAGTCAAACTGGGAAAAATGCTTACCCATTTTCATATTCTAAAATATATCCATTTGTATAACTAGTGCAGTGTCTAAATCAGCCATTGATTAATTCATCCATCCATTCATTTGTTCATTTTAATCAACCTTATTAGAACTGCAGGGAAAACTAACTAAAAAGGGTTCAAGCCCTCCTCAGTAAGTCTAAAATGTTTTATTAATTCAATAAAAATACAGCTTTTTAAATTTAAGAAGACTAAATACATTTTACACAAGCTTCTGTAGGCTGCACTGTGTTTGAGTCCTGGGTTCTTTCTGCATGGAGTTTGTGTAGTATGTACACCGATCTGACATGAACAGGTGTCACAGAGAATCACAGATATCCCTCTACTACACAACACTTTACCCTTACTGTACTATGATCAAAAACACTTGACTGTATGGTAATGGCTATGGTACAGTGTGTACTGTAGTTCTTGCTAATGAGGTTTAGCTTGATTCCATCTTCCCTATGGAACATGTAAAGTCTTCTTGAGAGGGGGTTGCTGCGGTGGCTCAGGGGTTAAGCACACCCCTCATAAGGAGGCCTTAGTACTCGACGCGGCCATCACAGGTTTGATTCCCGGCTTTGTGACCTTTGCCACATGTCTTCCCTCTCTCTCATTGCCCTACTTTCCTGTCATAGCATGTTCAAATAAAGCCCACTAGAGTAAAAATCTTTCAAAAAAAATCTTATTTTGCATAGCGATAGTAGATTCTGACAGCATTTTGGTAAAAATAACTAGTGGCCAGTGTGCCTAAGAAAACTTCTATTTAGGGTCAGCCCGTTTATTTTAATATGATACAGATCAACTCTGACTATCTGATTTGATGGAATTGGTTGGAAGTCAATTTGGCTCAAATTGTATACATATGCTGTAACCTAGAGCGTTAAGAGTAGATATTTCCAGAAAGCAATTATTTGATTATTTTCCTTTTCCATTATTTCAGATCTTCAGACCTTCAGACCTGCACATTTCATTGCGTTCCATCATGAACAAAACAATCTTGTCCACCCTGTTCACTTCTTATTTCCTAAATTTAGGCCAGGTTGAAAAGGAATTTTCAACCTGGCCTGAGAAAGGACTGAGACTAATGGTCTCAGTACTTTACAGAAAAAGGGTCTGAAGGTGATAAAAAAAAAGAAGTTTTATATCTTTGAACATTGCATTCTAGTCCTTTTTTGCAGTTTTAAAAAGGCAGAGTACGGCCTAGAGAAAGTGGACACAGCAATCTTTCCTTCAATCTGCAGGCTTTGCTTACTCACCACTAGTGAAGGTCAGAGGAGGGATTCATTCACCTCATCTTCAGATCATCACAGTCCTCCAGTCTATACAGACCAATGTATGCAGTACCTGCTCTTCCTAACTGTATTCATGTATGCGATTCTAAACTGTACTCTGGATTTAGTAAAACTATTTTCAGCTTTTTCTCATATTCTGTGTTGATCTGTAGGTAATATTTTGCACGGTAGGTGCCTCCCACCTTTATTGAAAAAGCCTCATGGCCATCTTATGCGAGCAAGATAATTATAAATGTAACCTATGGCAAAACAGCTAAAAAACACAACTCCCACATCTCTCCCTTGCCATTTCTCACTCTCTTTCTACTTCTCTTTCTTTCCTTCCCTCCCTCCCTCGCTCACTCAGCCTCAGGAGCTGATTTCAAATTTTCAAAGGTATCTCATGGTGAGCCTGGGAGATTGAAAGCTCATAAATACCTTTATTATAATATAATGGTCACATATTACTACCCATTATTTCGAGGAGAAAAATTGGTTCATTTGTGTGATGAATGCCATCACAGAGGTCTTAAATGTTCTTAGATGGACAGTGGCAGGGAGAATAATACCTCAAATGGGCACTCACTGGTAGATTGATATGTCACTGTGACTTTGCTTGACTCAGGTCGTCATGCTACAGAGATTTTATTCAGCCATACAAGCTCTTTTGGAGCAGTATTTTTATCAGCCATGCACAAGTGGAGGTGGATAGGAGTGTCCAGCCTGCCACAATTACTCCAAAAAGACATCCACAGCTCACCTGTTAGAACAGAGAACAAGATCTAAAGCGTTCATGTTTGCCTCAGTTAGACTCAGTATTCATGATTCAACTATAAAAGTCTACAAATATTGCATCCATGGTAGGAAGGCAAAAGTCACTTGGCCATTAAGAATACAAACTCCTGTCTCACATTTGCTAAAAAAGATCTTGATGACTAGGAAGACTTTTGGTAAAATGGTCTGTGGAATAACAAGACAGCAGGGGAATATTTTGGAAACAGAACAGTATACTAAGAGTCAAACATGGCGGTGGTAGTGTGATAATCTGAAGCTGCTTCCCTGCTTTGGAATTTAGATTACTTTCTGTCATCAATAGAAGTATGAATTGTGCTTTCTACCAGAATGTCTGTTCATCTGCTAGTCACCTTAAAAAAACGTTTCTTGTATTTTTATTTTATTTTTTTTACTTTCTGTATACGTGTAAGCATGATAAATGTAAACTGAAGCTTAGTGATTGTTTTCTTTGATTTTTAACATCAACAGGAACACTTTCTTCATTCACTGGGCTGCAATATGCGACAGTACTTCAAGTAGGGAGTTTAAGGTAGTACTGTGCAACATCCCATTGCTTCCTATTGTTTATTTATCAGTCAGGCCTTGAATTATGTCTCGCTTGCAGTGAGGAATTTTAGACCGGACTATAGTCGCTGCAGGCCCATTGGCATACACTGTACACTGAGAGGGAATCATTTATATTCTACTCCAGAGGTAACAGAAGAACATGAGATTGGGAAACAGCTCAAACACCACTCTGCTTGTGAGGCTTTAGGCAGAAAGAACTCAAGCTGTTTTTTTTTTCTACCTCCGTAGTACATTCAAGCAACTTCTGATTTTCTTTTTCCAGTCTGTCTAAAGAAATCTCTCAATACATAGAGCGTGCCACTTACCGTTACACCTTCATGCTCGGAATGTTTACTCAATTCTGTACGGCTCATCGAAGGTGTAAAGGAATGCTGGCTTTGGTGAATTCTTAAGCAGCAGTAGAAATCAGACTAGTAGAAGCTTCATGTAAAATGCTGAAGGTACCACATTCTAAACAACGCTGAGCAAAGCCCGCGGGGCCTTTTCAACACTGAGATAATTGCAAATGTATTTGTTAGCGAAAACATCAGCAAACCTGCCTCCTCCCTCACTCTTTCATTTTTCTTCCTTCTCCCTTCCTTCAACTGAGAATTAATAGGGGATACCTTACCTTGATTAAAAGGTCCGAACTATACAATGTTGTTCAAGAGTAGCGACCCCCCACCCCCTTGCACCAGCTTCTCACATGGGTAGACCTGCATGCAAGGAGTGCTCTAATGATTCTGGAGCTCGCCATTCGAGGGCCACCCATCCATCATAGTGGTAAGGCCAGCGGCTTTATTATAATACAGAGGACAGACATGCTCTGAGGCTATGTGGGACACAATAGAGGTCTTTCAACAGACCTATAAATACATGATCTGTCAGACTTGCTGTCCTAAGGGCGCTCTCAGCCAGGCTCTAGCCCTCTGGTTAGCCATCACTTATGCTAAGATATGCGCTGGCCCTGGGGCTAAGGCTAAGGCTCAGTTCATTTCAGCCCCTCATCAACCAGCACATTCTACCTCGAGCCATGAGAATAAATAAGAACAAGATGAAAAAAAAGTGATTCATTATGATGGAGTGCAAACCTTCACCAAAACAAACAAATCGAAGACGTGAAAATAAACAGTGATAGCCAGCTATTGACTTTTTTTGGCAGTGTCTGATGAGCTGTTGCTGAAACAACAGAAGGGTATTTTGATCTCAACTGTGCATTGCACTTTGTTGGAAATTCTAAACACATTTGTTACATGCAAACATGTTGTTTTCTGACAACATAGATGCTGAGAAATCTTTGCAAGCATGTGAAGTATAAAAAAAATAAGTAAAATAAAAGCCTAATTGGTATGTGTCACTTTGAAGTGGCACACGTGCCTCCTGTCGGTTCTTCCTCCAATATCATGTGGTGTGAGTGTATTTTAAGTAATGTGCAGCTCCTCCTCCTCCTGCTGCTCCTCTCCTTGACTTATCTCAGGTGAGAATCACTTTTTCTCTGTTGCCTTCAAGCTAAGATCAGCAATCTGGGAGTTGGGTGTGTTCTTTTAGAGATTAATGCGGATGGAAGCTGTTGCATGTTAGAATAATAAACAGGTGAACACTTTAACTCTGCATAATTCTCTATCTTGGTGCCACCTTAATGTATTAAAATTATATTCTTCCTTCAGGGCAGGAAAGCAGCAACAGATTATGTCCAGGGCGCGGTGAGTGGAAACCCAATGACAAATCCCACCACTCTCACAACAATGATCACCTGGGCATCAGGTTGCTATTTATCATAACTTTCACCCAATCCTGACGTTTTAAAAATCTGCTTGCAATGTAAACAATAGGTATTGCTAAAGTGCCGGGTAATTTGGTAATCTCGCATTCGCGTTGGGGCACATTTAGCTAAATGTGCAAAAAAAATTGTCTTTTACATCCTCAGCATAACATGCAACACCTACAGTTTAGTTTTTTTATTGTTAAGCTCACAAGAGGTTAATAAAATCTGTTTGCAACTGTTTTCTCAGTTCAGAAGAGTCTATGAACACAGAACGAGGATAGTCTTGATGTCAACGCCAACAGAAACCCCCAGCATATGTTTATATGTGTCTAACAGTTATTTATCTCTAATTAATGCCCTTTCAGATTGTTTAAAATATCTTGCCATGGATATTGGCACATGAAAAATAGAGTGCTAATATTTGTGAATAAATTGAGTGGATTTTGTGGAAAACAATGTCATGTAATGTCTTTGACGCATGTGTTTCACTCTTGGCACGCTTCTGTTCTGAATAAAGGTAGTACGTTGGGATCAAGGTTGTGGAAAATACACTGTTCTGCTGTGATAAAAAGGACTTCTTTTCTTTCTTTTTTTACTTGAGTCGTAATCTTACCTCCTTAATGTACTTTTTCTTTTACTGTTTTATTTTTTACCTAAGGATAAACTGACCATCTGGGAATGGAACTGGAACACATCAACACCCCCAAGTGACAAGATAAATGTCAGACAAATCAATTAGAAAGTAGAGGAAACCACCAGTTTGTCTTTAATTTTTAAGCATCCAACATACAGAAGTGGGTGACCCATAAATTAAAATTAAAAATATATGCAGAATCCTTTATTGCTGGATAAACAAAAGTAAAGAAATAAATAACAAAATAAATAAAAACGCTTTAAACAAACACTTTTTTAATAACTTTGTTAGGCTTATAAATCTAACAAGGTTTCCCGGACCTTTGGAAGAGAAGTATGCCCACAGGATCACAGATCCTCCATCATGCTCAAAATTGGGCATGAGACACATTTCCACATAATCACTCTCCAGATCTGCCTGGAGTGTTGGTTGATAAAAAGCTCAGACTTACTCTCATTTTGTGAACAATAATGGTTCCAGGTGTGTCAGCAGTGTCTAGAAAACGCCACATGTTCATGACGGCAGCAGGGGAAAGGTTTTTGCTGACATGGCCCACAAATAACTAGTTTGTGTATACAGACAGCAAGTAAAGGTTGTAAGTGCAGCTCAAAAACAGTTCTCTTATTTACATTTTACTAGTGTGAAGAAAAGTCTTGACTTCATTGACATTGAAGGGAGGTGGGCTGGATTTGACTAACTTCACTGAACCCAATGGTCTGTTGCCTGTTTTCAAATCAGTTAAAGTCTCTTAGTACATTTGTGTTTGCATTTTAGAAAAAATTGATTTTCCTTAAACAGAGGTAGTTGATTGTGAGGCTGTGTTATAACTTACTTAGCCGAAAGAACAGACTTTCCTGACTTGTACTTTTAATTTTACCTTCTAGCACTTGCTGGGCTCTGTGCAGATCCCTACTAACCAGGTAGAGGTTTGTGTTTGTCATGGCCTCGCCTCCTGATACATCTTCTTCTCAGCTACTTCCCCTACGTCTTCTTCTTCTTTCTCATTTCTCTTTCTTCTCCTCCCCCACCTCCACCCTGATCTCTCTTTGCCACAGCTGCTGCCTCTTGGCCTCACCCAGAGGCTTCAGGAGGCTTCCCAGCACCCTCTCCTTCCCCCTGCAGCCAAGAAGGAAAAGCAGGCAAAGAAGGAAAATAAAACTTGAGGCGCACCACACAAGGCCATCTGGGTAATCTTGTTCAAAAGGCTTGAGGTGATAACTGCAATTTACACAGGCAAAAAAGAGAGAAAGGAAGAAAAAAAAAAACAGAACAGACCTCATTTCCATACCTACCAGCCTCAAGGAGATGAAATTGAATAAACTAAAAATTAGAAAAGAATTACAGTAAAACCAATACGGAATATTCAACATTAGTTCATTTTGTCCTTGTAACACCCCCTCTTTATGCACACATCTTTTCTTTTTTTTTTCTTTTTTTTTTTGCTTTCCAAAGAAAGAGAACAGTTGAGTTGACATGAAGGTACCATGGACAACAAGCTGAGGCACACAACGGCACACACTCGCTGAAACACTTCCACTTAAACACACATCCAGGCACACACAGCCGAGGGGGGAAGCAATATTTGTGATGAAAGCAAATCAAACTGAAATCCAACATGTTAAAGTCAAGTTGATTAGTGTGAAAATGTAAAAGCATCCTCAACTGGCATATCCCACAGTCATGAAGATATGTTAATTTGCAACTTAATGGCTGAGAGCATAATTCTTGCTTATATAAACCTTGAAAACGCGCTTGCATTTCTGAAATGTGCCTTAATTTAATGAAGTAAACACCACCACAAAACAATAAATGCCCCAATTAAAGAACAGGCATGAAGAGAAGTGTCTATTTCCCTTTTTGCCCCTGCGGACATATGTGCCCGAGCGTGCCTGCGCACTTACCCACACGCACAAGCATATGCATCGTGTGCAGCTCATAAACATCTTGCCGTTGCGTATCACATTAGCATATGTAGCTTGTTCTCTTAGATGTAGGTTATCTGGTGTGAGATCGAGGCTGCGTGTTTGTAGAAATCTCAGTGAGGCAACTGAGCAATGTGTATCTTTGCATGTGTTTGCCGAGCTCTTCTGTCTGTGTTGGTGACCGGCTATGATGGCATGAGGTAACTGTATAATTAGTCTATAATGTAGTCGATGTTACTATTCATAATTGCATGCATGTTGCTGAAACATATTGTGCATCAGAGGCAGGATATGCCATCTTCTATTCTTTCTTCTTTCTTTTCCTGCCTCTGTGCCTGTTTGTCATCTGGCCTGCTTCGCGCCCCTGGGGGGCATATCCCATCAGGCTTGCTGTGCTCCGATGTGTCCCGACAGACCTGATGTGATCTGAGTGGCTGACGGGTTTTGTCCCTGCTGCCCGCTGTCTTTTCACTTCCCTGCTTCACTCACACATGTGCTTTGAGTGAGGCACACAACCAGACGAAGGCTGACTTGAGGTTGTACCTGTGCGCGAAGGTTTCCAGTCGCTTCACGTGTGATTATGTGATCCGTGTGAATGCACAAAATGTAAGCAATCATTTTCGGTTGGATCTTGATTTCCGGGGCGATTTACAAGCAGAACACAATTTATTCTTTACTTTTAAGATCTACTTGAACGTGTGCATAAATATGAACGTTCAATTATGTAGCCCCGCTGGAGAGAAACAATGCCCACTTGCTTCACTAGCCATCTAACACATACATACATACACACACACGCATACACGCGCACACCCTCAGAAGCCTGGGGGGGATGCGGTAAGAGTGGGGGTTGGATACCATGAGACGAGGGCATCAAACTGGGGCTTAGGAACAGAGATATACCAACTGGAACCTTATAGCTACAGGGTGTGTGTCTGTATCTATGTGTGTGTCTGCTCCTGTCCTTGTGTTAACACAAACTCACACATATGGCGGAAGCAAGTGTCACACTGAGAAGGGGAGAATAGGATGAGGGTGTGGGGGGTTGGTACAGTTTATGGAAGCTCTTTGTGCATATGTGTGTTTAAATATAATCTAATTGCTCACAAGTTGAGGACAAAATTGTTTTGCCTCTAGGTTGGAGAATGGGTGGTGCATGAGGAGAACTGAACCCACCAATCGACTCTGCTGGGCAAGGCCAGGATTTTATCCCATGAAATCCTGGCCTTGCTTTCAATAACAGTTTTGATTATTAAATGATATAATTTCTTTTTCTTTCTTATTTTTTTACTTTACATTGGTACAGGTGAATGGTCAAAGGGGACAATGACCACCTCTAGAAACTTGCTTGGTCATCTGGGCTACAGTTTTTTTTTTGTTTTTTTTTTGGAAACATGTATATCAATATATCAGAATGTCATCATAAAACATGTATTTATGCTCTTTTTGCAGATTCTGAAACCTTAATTTTCAAATTAAATAAAGGTTTTACTTTTATCTGACAAGAGGAGTTTATATCATTGAGTAAGAGTTCAGCCTTTTCTCTCCTTGGCTAACTAAACACACTTTTGACATGTCTGGCTGAGGGGTGGCTTGACACAAAGAATGCAACAGTTATAGCCCATTTCCTGAGTACATCTGGATGTGGCTGCTTTTGAAGAACTGACCTGAGTTGCAGTTCATGACATGAATTTCTGTCAAACTCTTGATCGGGGTTGGGTTCTCCAACCTTTTAACAACCCTGGTATCTCTGTTGTTTTTCTCACCTTTCATCTCACTTTTGCCTTCCACCCAACTTTACATGAATAAATTCAGGCAGAATGTGCTGTAAACAACTAGTTTTTAGCAATGATTTCTTGTGGCTTATTCTCCTTGAGGAGTTTATTAATTACTATTGAATCAAGTTCACATTAGCAGTCTCTCTCATGATTTTGATTATGTTTTTTTTTTATCATGGTTATTACACAGTCAAATTTGGAAAATATGTGTTCCACTGTGGCACATTTGCCAAATAAATTGTATCTTTGGACAAATAACTACCTTTGAGCAGTTATTAAACGTACTTTTCAACAACCAATATTTCTATTTTTTTTATAGGTCTGAAGTGATACTCCAACCTTTTTCAGATGGTTGGAGTAACACATGTTTTAGTTGATCTTATTTCAGATACTCATTTTCTAATAAACTGAAATTTGGGTCCCAGTCTGGGATCTTTCTGCATTGAGTTTGCATGTTCTCCCCATGCCTGGCTTCTATTCAGGTACTTCCAATTCAGCTCAAGTACAAACATGGTTGTCTGTAATATGTGGCTTTGTGTTACCTTGTGATGGATTGGCAGACTGGGTAGGGTGTGCCTTTCCTTTTGCACAATGACAGCTGGACATAGGCACCAGCCGCCATATTTATGCATTTGTTGTTTGATTGTTTTTGCATATGCCATATATATGCTTTGAAGGAAAATTCTAATCCTACCATCCTACCAAACTGAATAAATAACTCCTAGTTAGCTCTTGAAAGTGGATTGTGCCAAAGAGGTTTTGGTTTAAAGTTTCCATTCAGAAGCAAAAGGCTCATCACGCTTTAGCAATTCAATTTAAAAAAAAAAAAAAATCAAGGGTTTTTTTATTGATATTTCTCTTCACACTTCAGGCACAGCAAATATTATGCCCTGAGTTTGCAATAAGGTTTTCCACTTCTTTATTTATTTTTTGATGTGTGATTAACTACTTCAGTCTGGATCACTTTTAGGTATTTCACAAATCTCCAGCATGTCTCATGGCCAAAATAAACCCCAGCATAAAGGAAATAGCTGTAGAAATGTCTCAAGGAGGACAGTGACAAAGCAATGCGATCATTCTGCTTGTCTCCAATCAAGCGGCACAACTCATTTGCTTGAACTCCGCAAAGACAGGTGCTTTCAATCACTAATTTCCTCAGTGACCACCATCACTTCAAATGATGGATGACTTGCTTAGTTCTCATCGTGAAGCTCAAACTTTTTTCCACTTGAATAGTACTGCAGCTGTACTGCTTTAAGATGACACATAAAGTTGGCCATTTCTGACATGATGTTTTGACACTGTCAACTTGGAAAATTCTTCCCTGGAAAGCCCAAGGCCATAGCCGCCATTTTAGGGGGCACATGTGACCCTTAACACTGCTTTGCGATCATTCTATCTGACTCGTTGACAGAGAGGGAGGGGTTGCAAGAGGCCAAGCAGGTCAGGAGTCACTCGAGTCATGTGACGAAACCCCAAGGCGTTGTTGGGAGTGACGGAGAGAGACCAAAAAGCAGAGCTGTGGTATAGCTGCAAGCCTATGGGTGAAAAGGAGGTCAGTGGCCACAGGAAGCGGAGAAAAATTGCCCCAAGCTACAGCCCTTAATGAGAGCACATCCCCTGAGGTGTGCATCCCAGCAGCCTAACTGCCACATGAAAAACTCCAATTTATATAGTGAGCTGCAGGCACGAGGGAACAGCCATTTTCATGGTCCATTCCCTAAGCCAGGAGCCATCTTGTGAGGTAAACAAACCAAAGTGCTGAGATGTTCACCTTGGTATGAAGCCAGAATTGTTTTGTTTTTTTTCATTGCTACAAAGCTTTATAAACCCCTGTCTTACAATGTATATACTTCAAACAGAGCACTTGTGCCTATGTCCTCAAAGCATCGTAAACACCTTCAGTAATTCAAAAATGAAACAGTGAAACTCCTATAGAAAGAGTGGTAGAGTCAAATCAGGAAAACTTTTAGTAACTTATTAGATTAAGAACATTTGAAATAATAACTGTGAGCTCTGCCTGAGGATGGAAATCTCATTAACACGATATTTGATTCTTCCTTTCAGTACATTCGTGTTAAATCGCGGCAGTGTTCAATTATCACCCGCACTCTCACCTCCAAGGCTTAGGGTGGCATGAACCCCCCAGAGAAATGTGCCGGGGCAGGGGCGGTGCCACGTGCACATGACTAAACACATGCACACAAATGCACACACAGACTTCCTTTCATTCAACCTCCACCCCCCCCCTCTGAATAACAGGCTCTCTGACCATTTGTTTCTTACAGTCAACAAACAAGACAAGACCTGGAGGGCTGCTACGGCAGCGCAGTCCCATTCTCAAATGAGCCTGAGCACATGAATCACACATTTATCCTCTCAGGTCTACACATGCCTAAGAGATCATACCTACAAAAGGGAGCCTGTGAAGTCTTACATACATTTTAAAGAAAATGTCTTTTTGCTGGCTTTCATAAGAGGAACTATGAGCCCCACCTAACTTTCTTTCTTTCATCTGTTTCCAATCTTCCTATTTGCCCTCAGGCTACGTCCTTGAGGCATGAGACTTGGAAGCTTCTGTTTGCTCTGGAACCATTTTACTGCGCCCTCCTCCCTCACAAGAAAAGGCACAGTGCCTGAGGGGAAGAGGTGCAACTTAGCCTACCTGCAGTGTCGCGCCTCCACCCAACAAACCTCTTAATGGAAGTCAGAGACCCTTTTCTGAAAGGTTTGTGCTTATATGAGCCTCCAGGAGAATGAGTAGACACAGATTTTAGATTCTAACATTTACTTAATCAAGGATCAGAACATTATTTTTCAAAAAGCAGAACATACAATGCCTTGCAAAAACATTCGCAGCCCCTGATCTTCCTCGTCTGTTTCCCTGTCATAATGTGTTTGTGAAGGGTTCAAAAGTTTCTTAGAGAACTTTAATGGACATGCAACATCATGAAAACCAAGGAGCAGTTTGGGGGTAAAGTTCTGGAGAAGTTTAAAACAGAGTGATAATTTTACAATTTTTCTTGATTGATCTGGTGCATTTCTCTAACCAGAACTAAACTGACCATAAGTTCAATCATTTGTTCAATCTCCACAACGCCGATTCATTTGTGTTAATCATAGTAGTTGTTTATTATTCCTTCCAGCAAATTCCTAATCTTTTTGGACATGAATCAATTACTTCCATACAATTATTTGCTAACATTATCCTTTGCTTATCTCATGTCAGTCAAAATGAACTATATTCATGAATACTTCATAGCTATTTCATATAAAGTTAATAGTCTTCATTTCTTTGTGTGAGTCATTAAAAAAATATTGAAAAATTTGTGAAAATCTACCAATGAAATTTTATTTCCCTGGTCATATTGTTTACAACTGTACATGGATTTACCCAAAGGTTATTTAATATGTATGTTGTAAATAATTTTCACTTTGATTTTGTACAATGCTGTGAACAAATTAGAACCGCAAAAGAGTATATGCTGTAAAAATGAGAAACAGACATGTTTGTCAACTTGGAAAAAATTATCTCACTTACAATAACTGAACATTTCAAATGGGTCTGCTGCTAATAGTATCTTGAGCATGTCCAGGTTATCAGTAGTGTCACAAAGTAATTACTTTTTTACATTGGAAAACACAGCAAACTGTCGTAATAAAACATGACAAAGCCATCTTGTTCAGAAACAATGGTGTCAGGACTTTTCATTTTAATAACACCGAAACTTACGCTCATCAACATAAATAGTTGCTTTTGAAAAAAGTAATTATCCATTTTAAACAAGTGACATGCTTTTGCAGGTTATATTGCAGCTTGAACTAGTTGTTTTGAGAAACACACTAGCTGTTGCGCAAAATGATGTGAGAAACGCACCAACGCAACTGAGAAGAATTCTAATACAACACGCTTTATTTTTTAAGACAGAAACGAGTTTTCATTTGAGCAGAGTGTGATGTTGAGGTGTGGAAGAGGTTTCACATTCAAGTCAGATTTTTGAAACAAAGTAGACATTTTGGATAGAGAGCAAGGTTAAAATGTTCACTGAAATTCTGGAATACAGTATTTCAAATGCCAGCAGTTAGTGCAGCAATACCTGGAGCCACCACACACTGCAGGCAAATTAGGTCCAACAGTACCGGTAATTCAGCTGGGCCTAATTTGATTTAACTTATGATATAATACACTGATCACTGGCTGAATGAAGCCAATGGTGTGTCTATGATTTACAAAAGAAAATACCTGTACAGGCTCTGCCCTGCAAGAATAATTTTCTGTAAACGATTTTGTACTTTAAAATACAAAGATAGATGGACAGACACAGGCAGGCAGGCAGGCAGGCAGGCAGGCAGGCAGGCAGGCAGGCAGACAGACAGACAGACAGACAGACAGACAGACAGACAGACAGACAGACAGACAGACAGACAGACAGACAGACAGACAGACAGACAGAGAATATCCTAAAAGTCTGAATAAAGCAGTTGTATAATAAAGACATGAAAGTACAGCTATGTAAATAAATGTGCATCTTTTCTAATGTACAGAAAATAATATGCAGACATACGAATATAAATACATATGTAAGTATCTTGTCTTAGTTGGAGGCAAAAGAGAAGCCTTTCTTTTTCAGCCCTCCAGCAGCAAACCTGGCATTTCCATTTCCTCGTTGCCTACGCAACTGTTGAAACTGCTGTACATGCTTGGCTTCATTTTTGGTTTCATTTTATTTTGAAATGGATTGACACTTGGCGTGACAGAGGACGAGGGAATAAGTTTGGAGAATTGGTTCTTTGAAAACGAGTTTTCATTTGAGCAGAGTGTGATGTTGAGGTGTGAAAGAGCTGCACTGAAGAAAGAGGGCGACACAAATACAGAAACATACACAAACGCTTATCAGTGGCAGCATTCCAGTTACTAGCTTTTAAACAAAAACGTAGCCTGTGATGGAAGAAAAAGAGTAAGTAGCTGTGTTATAATCTGCTTTCTTTATTACTTTCTGGTTTGCTGTTTTCAGAACTGGTCAGGACTATCACCAATGGGTTTCAAACCGCTGAACATGGGTCAACACCAGCTAATAAATGTGCAAATAGCTGGAGGATGGTACAAAAAATAGGTTAGATTAATGTCTTCTGTCAAAGACTTGTCAATAACCTGCATTTCATGTTTAACAATCCAAACTTTATTTCCCGCCAATGGCCTCATGTCCTACAATTAACATTAATGAAGAGAGTGGCATTAAAAACTATTTTGTAACATACCAAAAAAATAAATTTTAATGTTGAGAAGTAGAAAATACATTTTATGTTTTAAAACACTTAGCTAAGTCTTAGCTGAGCAGTTTTATTGTCTACAAATTGCCATCTTCACACTGTCTGTCACATTTTAAATTTCCTTTTTTTTATGTAGTAGTCTAAAATGAACTTACTGCTGATATTTAATATTGCCGTATGAATAAAGAACTGCCATTAAATGACACCTTGTGTACCTGGAAGAGATGCCAAGGGCTTTGAGAAAACAGCAGTATTTCACACCCTGGGAATAGGGAAAGGTTTGCTGCCCACACATAGAAGCTCAGCAAGCAAAACGGATACATCTGACTTTCACATAAAACCCAGTGATCTGACACCCTCCAGCAAAGGAGTGGGCTTGTCTGTGCATTTAAAATGTATCTATAGAGCAATCGGTTTTATTTCTCTGATTTATTGCTTTGTTCTGTAAACGGTTACACTCTTTTATGTTGACTTTCTTTCAATTGCTTGTGGCATTACTGTTGCCATACCCTTAACTTGGGTTCAATTAGCACTTTACGCACAGCTAACATCTATTGGTATCCCTGGTAAAGATGCCTTTAAAGCTTTAAAATCAATAAATCTTTTACCTCAGTGGTTGTATCTGACAGTATGAGTTTTTTAAGGATTTGAGTATGTTTATTCACTTGAAAAAAAAAAATCCACATTAAGAAAAAAATAACTTGAAGAAAATCAAAAGAGTGCGACATTTCCTTGTCGCACTCTTTTGGACTTTTGTTATTTGTGTCTTCTTTCATGCTTTTGTTGTATACTTAAAGCATTTCATGAATTTTATTTTGGACTTGTAGCTAGTTGCAATTTACCCTGTAAACCTCAATTCCTGTTTTATTTTCCAGATCTATCTTCATTTTTCATTCATTTTTATTTGCTTCCTTTCTTATAATTCCTGTTTTTGGGTTTCTCTTTCACCACATTGTCTTCAGTCATATTATTCTTGATTATTGTTTAATTTTCTGCTTTCTAATAATTAGCTTCATTATCTGGGATTGTGGTGTGGGGGCTGCTGTACAAGAGTCTGCAGTCAATTTCTTAGTTCTAGTAAAGGGAATTCTTAATGCTGGGTAATACAACACACCTTTTGGGCAACTTCATTCTCCTGACTCTGAAGGAACAGTTTGAAGATGGCCCCTTAAGCTTCAATGTGGCTGTGCAAGAGTTAGAGATGTGTGTATTTTTGTAAGATAACAGTACGTTTTCTGATTATAACTATAGGCAGTCACGTTCTGTGGTTCTGGAGAGAGTTTTGTGGTTACTCATCATAACAAATGGCCAAAAGTAAAAAACAAAAAAAATAAAAAATCATCAAAAATCCTTCCAGCAACACAACATCCAAAACTTTTTTCCAGCAAAATCAAAGGAATTATAAGTTTTAACAAAGAAAAGATCACAGTTTGAATAACAGAGGAAGGCCTGCAAAAGACGGGTTGCTAGTTCGATCCCTGCTCCACCTGCCATTGTCGTGTCCGTGGGTAAGACACTTCACCTCTCTAGACTGTTGGTAGGGGTCAGAGGGTCCCGTGGCATCGAACCTACCTACCTGATCTCATTCAAGATCAGATGTGTTCTCCCATCTGACCTTGAATGAGCCTAAGACAATAGACGGGTGGAAATTAAAATGACACTTGCACTTTAACAAAGTCACTCTTACACTGTGTTAAATTAATCTGCACTGCAGTTTTAGAATCCATGGTTAAATTTGCTTACATTTGTTTTCATTCATCAACGTTTACAGAAGAAGCATAAGCAAACCCACCTTATAGAACTCTAAATGCGCACTCATCCTTAAACCACAATGCACATTTGGAGATGATTGGAGTAGCATAGGACTCTGGCACAGGCTTTAAATTAAGCTTGTATTAAACCAAACCAAAATAAAGTACAGAAAAGAATGTTGTAGTATTATACTATATGTGTTTACGAACATAAGGTCAGTCAATTCCTTTGTTGGGGTTCATTTAAAACATACAAATACCTTACTATTGAGACTGCTGTTGCTACATCTGTCATAACGCTGCTAACAAGATTTGTTCCTACTGTGAAATGACAGAACTTAGAAAGGTATTGATTAAAAAGAATGCGTCTTAAGCCAAAATGAGTAATAATGTGCTCCCGATGGACTGTGAATAAAAATGCCTACATGCAGAATACACATACACACACAGTCAAAGTTTTAGTGCTTAGTTTTGATTCAGCTCTTCATTAGCCACAGGGCCCAACTCCGGTTAGCTCCAGTATTAGGCTCAATTAGAACAAGATCCAATTAGAGGGCTCCTTTCCCCTGGGGCAAGGAGAGGCAGGAAATGGAGACTGAGAAATGTATAAGTCGACAACATGCGGACACAGCCAACATAAACAAACTTACTTTGTTGATCTCTGGTGTTGCTACGCGGAAGTCCTATGGGAGTTAAAGCCCTGCTAGTCTAAGCTATGAGATAAAACAAAATAAAAAAAAAAGCCCCGGAGCGAAACATGAACTCTGTGAACACAAGGGCTCCGACACCATGAAGGGAACGTCTGGGCCCAGAAAATGAAAAGCCCACAGGCGTTTTCCATTTACAGCTAAAAATCCTGCACTAGCTTCTAGCCAAGGTTTGTATCAGGCTCTCAAAATGAACACTAACACTATAGGAGGAACAAATGAGTACTTTTTCTATTGTCGCTCTATTAAATCTGCCGGTTAATCGACATATACCTTACTACTGATGGAAATCAATAATCTTGAGTAAGATAAAAGGAGAGAGAGAGAAATAAGGAACAAAAGCAATAACTGGTGAAACAAAGGGAGGAAGGGAAAAAAAAGAGAAGATAAAGATCCAACTTTGTGATTCTCAGCTGAGTATTTTTGTCCTCCTATCCGTATGGTTTGTGGTAGTGATGGCGGCAATGTTTAGCAAGCTGTTTGGGCTTGCCCTTGCCTCCGGCTTCTTGTGTCCCTCCCCCGGGCGCCATGTGAGGGAAATGGTGTGTGGTGCGAGGGTAAACCTTGACCTGCCTGTCAGGAGGCTGTGCATGGAATGAAATGAGCACAAACAAAGCAAGGGAGAGGAGAGAGAGAGGAGGGGTGTCAGACAACAGCGGAGGAGGTATATTGCTTCACTTGCATCACAGCTGCACTCTTTTTAAGCGTGTGCACGTGCGTGTTCGAGATCCGACTGTCTCACAGGGCACAAAACCCACATCCATGTCAGGACGCACACATCTTCCTGATTGGGAGCGCTCAGGTGTTGTGGGCGGCATCCTCGCGCACGGCGAAGATGGAATGTGAAATGTTGCATTTGCCTTCATGTTCTGCCAAGTGATGTTTTAGGGGCAGATGGAAATCCCATTATGTCACATGCCTAACTTGGCCCCGCAAACTCTGAAACTCATTTGTGAAATTGGGTTCAGATCTTAATGAGTTGCAAAGTGGTTTTGGTCTTATATGTCTGCAGTGCATATATTTGTAGTGGCACAGAAAGTATAGCTGTGCATCGGCTCTGAACTCAGGTTTGCTGACAAGAAACTTGCAACTTGAAAAACCGAATTAGTGGTGTTTTCCTTTCTACATACACTATGGGTTGCAGTTTGAAATTTTCTCATATTTTTTTACTCAATATCAATGGTTGTCAAACTTTTTATAAGTAGTTTAAAAAAAAACAGTGCCACAAGACATTGTGATTTTTTTTTTCTGTTTGTTGTTATTTGAAAAAAAAAAAAAACAGTTTTAAGAAAGTAAATTAAATCCATAAATGTGCATCCCATATTTACCCAGAAGCTGAAATGAACATGTTTCAAGCTGAAGGAATAAACGGATATTCTCAAGAACATAGATAGGTTACATTCATTCATGGTCAGTGAGAAACTGGCTGGGAGTTCACTGACCCATTCAGAGACTCACTCAGAGGTAGTTGGGGTGTTTGAGGACCAGGTGGAGGGACCTGGGGCGCTCATGTTGCCCCACACAAGTTGCCGTCCTGGGTGGTTGCCCATGTTCATTTCATAGTTATTGTGGTGATTGAGCCCAAAACAGATGTGCTCACTAAAAGTACACTGTAGCTGCTTTCCAGGCACATGGGCTTTCGTGCCCTTCAGTTTATACAGGAAATTCTTAAAACTTTCTACTTCACACCTGTTATTTCATAAATGATCATTCATCTTGCAAATAATTGTGGCAGAGTACCACTGGTGGCAGCCAGAGTGCCACCAGTAGGACTGGTTCTCACAGTCCCAGAACCGTGGCTCTAAACTAGTAAGTTGACTTAAATGTGCATCATATCAGCCTACCTACCTGTAAAAGGCCCAGTGAAATCCATTACATACTTTGAGAACAACTCATGAATGGAATAATTAGCACAGCATGCTTTTCCGCCTGGCTGGAAGTCTCTCTCGATAATGAACAAAGGAAAGGAAATTAGCTTTTGTCTCATAAAGTCACAACTTCAAAGATCCCTGCCATTGCATTAATACAGCTATAGCCTGCAGCAGCGTGAAAGAGAATAAAATAAGCACCCTTACTCAGACCCCATTCTCCATCAAGGTCGTTCTCAGGACAAATACCAGGTGTTAGGTCCTTATAGACCACACATGCTGCTCTGACTGAATAGGAATAATTAGATATAGAAGAGTTTACCAAGTCTTCTGGTGTGCAACTATTTCACTATGTCATCCTTCTATGCAGCTGATGTACAGTTAATCACACTAGGTCGAGGCTTTGGCCCAGGGCTTTCCCAGCTGTGCCCTCCGCGACCTGTGAAGGCTGTGTTGCCTAAGTGCTTTTCTAGTCAGCTACCCCGAGGAGGGTGAGTGATGCACTGATCTGGTGCTGGGTCATCTGGCTGGACTAGCATTGCTACATTACAGCACATCAACAACGGTCTCAACAGTCCAGTATCTGCAGAAAACCTGAAATGCTCCGTGGAGGTTGGGAAACATTTAAATCGATTTAAAGAGGTTCAGGTTTGAAGGTAGCAAGCTGTGTGACATGTCAAACTCTGAATCAAAATAGAAAAATCAACTTTCAATGTGTGCTAGCTGTAACAAAATGACAAAAGCTAATGGAAACAGTACTGATGACCAGGGAAGGGCAAGTGTTGTCCAAGGCGCTCTCGCCTCTCCTATCTACTCCTTTATCTGCCAGGATCAGTTGTTAGTGCTGGCAGCTTTCCTTTCCTGTCCTCTGGAGAGAGGTGGCTCTCAGCTGGAGAGAGCTGCCAGAGGCTATGCACTGTTTCCATTGTGTGGTGAGACACACAGAGGCATTGAGATACTCAGTGCAGGTGTGGAAAGAAGGTAAGGCAGGGAACACACCTTAGGGGGTGGATTCGTTTTTTGTTTTTTTTTTCCAGGGAAAAACTTGTTTTTGAGGGACCGTTTTAGTGCTGACACATTTGTTGTTGGGAGGACTTATTTACTTGAGGTACGCTGTACCGGAGGGTACGAAAAGGCACTCAGGTGGAATGGCTTCTCTGTTATTTGTTACAGATGCAGGCTGCCAGAATTAACAGACGTTTCGCTGTTGATTCATTATAATAAGACCACAAGACTGATAATAGTTAATAAGGCATTAACAAATAATAAACAGCTTAGCCACTGCCAAAGTTTTGAACTACGGCATAACTTTGGCCACACTGTATTAAGTAGCGACATTTTAAGTAAAAATCAGCAGGTTAAGGAGTAATCAGAAACCAAATAGAAAATGACCATCTCATATTAAGTGAGTCCGATTATTTCTGATTTAATTTACTAAAGCAGAAGATAAAAATTTAACATTTTCTTTCCAAGGTTTTAAAAATTAAAATAAAAGATCAGACACTGCACTGCCCCATGTTAATGAAGAGATTGCTTGGCACAATCTATAAATTAAAAATAGATTAAATTGATGAATGTTATGACAATTTACATCAAAAAAGGCAGTAAACATGACATACTTGATATTAAAAAAACTGCTTCGGTATTCTTGAATATCTATAATACTACTTCTGTTGCTGCCGTTTGTTTAATGGATTATTTTGCTTAGATAGCACTCTGACTTCAGAGACTATGTTTAGCTGCACCTCTTTTTATGATGTAGTCGTCAACTTTATGTATTGTCTTTGAGTTGTTTTATTTTTGTGTTTGATTACCAATTAAAATTACCTATGTCTCATTTCTGGTGGGAGCTACAAACCAAAGGTAATGGCTTCTAGTACCATTAAGTCTATGTACTTGGAAGTAGCACACAGACTTAATGGCTTGTGGAAGCACAACTGATACAAAGTCAAGGATTCAATGCAATAAGCTAGACTTCCTCAGACACAGCGTCCTACCATTTTTTCATGAAGTAATCAACTGGATTTGATTGCATTGTAAAAAAAAAAAGAAAAAAGAAAAGAAAAGAAAGTAAATGGGCTGTGAATGACCTAATCAGAATCTGATTGCACCACATTAGAATACATTAAATGTTAAATAAATTTGGACTAATTTGGATTATTTATCACCAGTATGTGAATTTGACTTGTCTTTTAAAGGGTCTTGAGACTACATTTGATGTAAACAAACTTGAAATTACAGATACTTTCACAGTTCATTTTCAAGAAAACTAACATCATAAAAGCACTGATCTAAAGTATCATTGGTGATGCTGTTTGTCATAAATATGAGCAAGACCACAGGTTTCCAAATTGTGACCCGGTGGCCATTTACAACATTTGGAATGAATTTGCCGAGCCCTCAACCAGAAAAGAATAATGAGATGAATCCTATTTGCCACTAAGGGAGTTGATGCAGATACACATTCAAAAAAAATGTTAGGGTGCAAGTTTGCAGGCTTTTCAGAAAAGATACAGAAAAATTAAAGACATTCTTGAAATGGGAAATGTATTTGTAATTTATCTACTTTTTTTGGTTTTCATTTTAATATGGTAATAAACATTTTATCTGCTGGAAAAGAGCTGCTTGGAATCACAAAGCCAAATTACTTATTGAATATTTCTTTGTCCAGTAAAAACACTTTTATTTGTAATGTTGTATTATCTGTACATTAATCTGAACTCATAAGTAAATGGTTAATTATCATTCTTAACAAATAATCATAGCATGCTTACTTCTCAAACTATTCAGTGTGTTTAGTGGTTTGGGAGAGCAGTCGTGTGCTATGATGAGACATTAAACTAGTTCCTGTAAGAGGTCGTATTTCTTGATATGCTCACAGGGTGATTCCTCACATAAACACAGGACACAACAACCCAAAGCCGATAACCTCGTCTCACACTGGGAGGTTTTATGTGAAAGTGTGCCTTTTGCTAACTGTTAGTTTAAAAACTGACAGGCTACAAGACTCCCTTTGACAGGGTCTATTCATCTCTAAGTGTCAGCTGGAGAGAGGAGAAGGGGAACGAGGGAGGGATTAAAGAAACAGGGCGGCGAGAGGAGGTGTGTGAAGCGAGATGGAAGACCAACAGAGAATAAATGGGAGACTGGTGTGCGTTAACAGTAGGTGAGGTTTACCTTTAGCTTTGAATCATTTCTCTGATCATCCCTGTAGCAAATTTACGAAAATTCATGTAGCAAGTGCTGATGTTTTCATCACTTTGGTTTTAATTATATGTCTCGCTCAGCATAGTCTTCCTTCTACCCGGCTAATTTAGATTGAGATCCTTCCAGGCTTTCCCCTATCTTTCATTTCCCTCCCCTCCTTCTCTCCTCTCTGCATCACATCAGCCTCTTTGTAGAAAAAAAAAAAGAGGAAGGAGGAAAAAAAAAACCTTCATGTCTGTGACTTTCTTGCCCTCCAGCGTATGAAGCCCTCTTTTATTTTGATCATCGCAGCACAATGGATTCATGCCATTCTGGCAACTTTATTCAGTATCAGCCCAAATTTACATACTGCTTAACAAGTTTGTGCATGACTGTTGATGCCTCTGATCAAAGTGCTTTTGGAAATCTTTCTCATCTGATTTTTCTCCCTCCTCCTTCCCCCCATTACCGTACTTCATTTCGAATGCATGCTGCAGACAGGCATCTTTAACTCAGGGGCAAAGAAAGGTAACCTTACTGCTGCACAAGCCCAAATGTCATCCAACAAGAAGGGCTCATGTCCCGAGGATAAGGATAATGTAATCTAAGCAGTATACAGTGTATGAATGTGTGTCTTTGAGTCTGTGTGTCTCTGCACTCGCCTCAGTGTTTGTTGCAGGCTTGGGTTTGGGGGCGTAGAGAGACAGGGGATGACAAAAGTCAAAGCAGTCATGTGTCATTTTTGGTGCTGAAGGGCTGGGACCTGCCTGCGGGGCTGTCCTCTCTGTCAGACGCACTCAGATATCTGTGCTGTCTCTTTCTTTTGCTCTCTCCATCCTTCTCTCTGTCTTTATCTGATGCACGCCTATATACGCAGCTGTACGTACGTCTGTGCCCTAATGTGCAGCTTAATGTTTCAGGAGCAATAAAAGCTGAGATGAAGCTCCGTTTTACAATAATATCTCAGAAAACAGCAGATGTTCAACCATAAAAACTCTCTTTCCACATGCAAAATGAAATGATTGTTTAAGGTTTTTTTTTTTTTTTCTCTTTAAAAAAGGGGCGATGTGATTTGTTCAGTAATCCAAAGTGTAAAAATCCAGCATTAAATCAGGTTATAAAAGGGCCACACTTCAAACCAATGGTTCATGAAATTCCCATAAGTATAGCAAATGGGAAATCACATGAAAAAGGCATCCGGTTTACTATGGATACTTGTGTACATACATGGCCACCAGAGTAAACAGCAGTACTGCACACATTAAATAACTAAAAGAGAAAAATGGATACAAAACAACAATGAAAAGAGGGTGTGGGTGGAAAGAGTGGAATCGTGGGAATGCAAGATTGCACCTCCCTCAGGCATTCAAATTATCCTATGGGCCGATGGTTCCTCCTTATGCGTCGGCTGACATTTTCCTGTAACCCCATCCCGAGTAATGCTATGTGATGTGTGTGACTGGCTTCTGCCACGGCCCTGAGAGGCCACAAACCCCTGGGGCCATTTGCTCGTAGCCTGCAGCACCATGAGAATTGTTTATTTTATCTCTGTTTACCCCCCCCCCACTTTTTTCCCCTTCTCTTTTGCCTCTCCGTCTCATTTAGTTGTCTCTCCTGTTCTCCCTGTCTAGGCCAGTGGTGTCTACTTTCAATTAGAGGAGGATGCACTCTGAGTATTCTTCTGGGAGACAAAACCCACTGACAGGTGACTCTTAAGGGGTAACTCTAAACCAAGCCTTTAGTCTCTCCATGCAAACTGTTAATATTCCGCCACCTTTCAGGGGACACGAAGGTAATGGCAACAGAAGATGCTGCCGGTGTCTGTTACTCAGCTGTATATGTTTCTCAGTGAGATAAGACTGGAGGCAGAGTTCAAGAGGAAAACAGTAGAAAATCAATGTGTGCTGCAAAACTGTGAGCTAGGGGAAGAAAAAGAGAGATTTAAGGACATAGAAGATAAGATGTGTGATACGAGATAATAGACCGATATTCAAACTATACCCCTGGAGCTAGAAGTTAAAAGAGAACATTAAAAGAAAACATATTTGGATCACTTATAGATGTGTAAAGCCCGTATGAGCCAATATGTGCAAACTTTGCTTCATATTGATGCAAAGCCTGCCACCCCAAGGGCATGAGAGGAGGCAGCCCAATTTGCTATACACAAATATAGTGTATGTGTGTAACTGTCGACATGTGACGCGCAGAAAAGGGACAGTGTTGAGAGCGTAGCCTTTTATGACCCAACACACTCTGACAGCTCGGCCATGGCTCGAGGACACGAACAATGTTGCTTTTTCATCTGACAATTTTGAGCAAAACAACTCCCACTCCATAGATTCAATTGTTTCGGACTGCCAGTGTGGCTGTGAGCTGAGGAACAGAGACAAAAACATGTCAGCGGCCAGTGGATTCTGCTCGCTGTTAGCTACAGGAGTCACACTGTCAATCTGCAAGACGGGAAGTGAGAGAAAATGTAAGCGATACGATAGTTGCTGCTTTTATGCAACACTGCCCTCTTCTGGTCCACGAAGCGAGGAGCAGACGAGGTAAATCCCGAAGCTTCCGGAAATAAAATCTCTTAGAATCGAAGGGGAGAGAGAGAGAGACGGGTTGCCTCGCAAAAATGTTTTTTGTTACTTGGAGATTTGTCATGTCACAGTCAACCTAAAGATTATTTAGTTCAAAGTTTTCTGTGATAGACTGGCATATTAATTCATAATTGTTAAATTAAATGAAAACGATACACGGCATTTAAAAATAAAAATCTCAAAATCGTGCCTTGCATTTCTATTCAAATACATTGAAGAGAAACTTGCCATCTCCAGAGGTCACTTTAATAGTACGTAGATTCTATGTAATTTGATCTTGCTATACATACTTCTGAGGATTGTTAGAAATCATCAGTGAACAAATCCCATATGAAGACTAAGGAACACAACACAGTTCAGAAATATAGTTGTGAAGTTTAAGGCAGAGTTAAGTTATTTGACAATATCACGACTTTTTATATCTCACAGACTGTTTTTCAATCTATCGTGTAAAAATATATACATGTACAGCTCTGGAATAAAAATTGAGACCACTGCACTGAACCCAAATCAAAACCTCATGGTTATTCCACCAAATATTGATTTCTGAACTCTGAGTGAAAACATTAGTATTGTTTTTTGAACTTGTTTTCTTTGCATTATTTGAGATCTGAAACCGCTGCATCTTTTTTGTTATTTTGACCACTTCTGATTTTCTGCAAATAAATACTAAATTTTTTGCTTGGAATTTCAGAGACATATTGCCAGTAGTTTATAGAAAAATAATAATAAAAAAACAATGTTCATTTTACTGAAACATATACCTATGAAAGGTAAAATCAGAGAAACTGATCATTTTAAGTGGTCTCTTATTTTTTTCCAGAGCTGTATGTTTTTTTTTTAACTGCAAACCTACCAAGACATGGCAATAACACCAAAACCAATAGTGCAAGAAAAGCAATAGGAAGAGATGCAGCCAAAACATCCATGGCAACTTTGGAGGAGTTGCATAGATACACAGCTCACCTGGGAAAAACAGTTGCTAGGACAATTAGCTGTGCACACCACAAATATGGGCTTCATGCAAAAGTGGCAAGAAAAACCCCATTCACAGTCAACCTGATATCATGCAGGGGACACAGCGAATGTATTGAATAAGGCATTTTCGTGCTGTAGGTGTCAGACTGGGGTGGTGGTCCGCCTTCCAATAGGTCAATGACCTTAAACTTACGTGTCATTGAGTCAAAGTCCAGGTCATTGTCCAATTAAAAATCTGTGGCAAGAGTTTACAATATATTTTCATAAATGCAATAACTTGACAAAGCTTAAGAAGCTGCACAGAAGAATGGGCAAATATTTCAGTTTTATATGTGATGGAGACATTTCCTAAAAATTTACAGTAGAATCATTGCAGCAAAAGACGATTCTACAAAGCTTTGACCTGAAGACCAAACACAAACCCACACCAGTTTATATTTATTTTCTATTTGAAATCATTTGTTGCAAAAAATCCAAATAAAATCTAGACATTTTCCAGTATTTCCCCTTTTTTGCATATGACTGGCCAACACGATGCATACGTGTGCAGAAATAGTGCACCGTCGACGGCTTGCAGGACTGCGTAGTCTTGCTTGGAGAGTGCATGTCCTCAGGCCTGGTTCCTCTCTCAATGACCTCTGGTGAAGCCATTATTTTCTGCATTAATGATGAGCAGCAGCCAGCGATGAGAGAGATGGACTTTGTCCTGAGGCACAGCAGCACTGATTGCAGGCAACAACAATGGGAGGAATAAAAAAGGGAAAGAAATAAAAAGAAAACTCTTTTCCATAAGCAGTTCAAAGGACAAAATCTTAGCAGTAGCGAGAATAAGCTGCCCCTGGTTTATTGAAAGCACGGATCAGATGATTTCTGTAGCTAGAGGATTACCCAGGATCAAGCTAATCCCACGTTACCTACAGCCTTCTTGGTCATCCATTCATTCCCTTCAAACTAGTGGTGGAGCATTAAAACTAAATCTCAACTAAATATTGATAGTGTGTGAGTGCATGTCACAAATTAGCACAAAACTAATTGTCCCAGGAGTTAATGACAGCAACGTTAGGAACAGATCAGAAGCCAAACTGATCCATATAATTAGCCCAAAACCAAACCCCCGACAACAACAACTCCCAAACAAGACAAGTGCAGACGTAGTTAAGGCAGCCACTCAGGAAATCTTGGCTTGGGGAAGATGACTCTAAATGAAGGACTATAGCATTCACCATTATGTCTTTGGTAGGAGTCAGAGGGAACCCCCGGGGCTCTTCAGCACAGCACGGCACAACTTTTCAAAGGGCTCCAGATTAAAGTCACTGAAAGTTCCCACTGGGGTCTGAGGCCAGGATCCCATTAAGCAGCCCAACCACACCGCCGGCCATAATTGTGTCGTTGAGAATTCAGAGCAGTGGTTGCTTGATAAGCGAATTTAGGGTGAAATAAAAAAAAAAAAAAAGGCAAGAGGCTTAAAAAAAGAATGAAAAAAAAGGGGAGGGGGGTTAGAGGAGGACCATTATACCCTTCATTCACTCAACCCTAATTTGTTTTAAATGACTGAGGGAAAGGTGAGCTCTTTATGAAGCAATCAAGCCCACACTATTTTCAGCTGTGTGACAGAATGCTGATAGGTGGAAAATACTTTATCACAACATACTGCCGTTTGGCGTCTTTATCACAGCACTACTCGCCTTGCAGTAAAGCATTCAATATAATGGGTGAGGGTATTCTCTTTAAGTTTTCTCTTAAATAATTGAAGTTTTAGTGTTATAATGTCTAATCATAATGTTACTCAGAGTTACACACCAACACAAGTCATTTAGTCAGTAAATAAAAGCACTTAATTTTGAAAGACATAAAAAAAAAATCCACTTTTATTGATTATTTGGTTTCATTGTGGTTTTCAACATCATATAGAATGTATTCAATTCTCCAAAGCCTGGCAAAATATCTGAATTCAAACTTGAGAAAAGAACATCTAACATACACAGTAGCAGTTAGCTGTGGACAAACAGAGTTCGCATTAATGGCTGCATCCAAACTTTGTCATCTTGATGGGAACTGATTCTCTTTACATCTGGTGCGACATCCAAAATGTTTGAAAAAGTTTAAGCAGTATCTGCAGCACTCAAGTTAAGATTCAGCTCAGCAAACAAATGAGTACATTCTTTGAAACTAATTTATGGAACCCAAAGATACTATTGTAATCCAAGTGCAATAAACCAAAGATTATGTCAAAAGTTTTAAGTGGATTTTTTCTGCTTTTTCTTCTCTGCCTCTTCTTCTTTTTCCTTCTCTATTTCGGCCACCAGCGTCTCAATTTCCTTGGATTCCAAGATCTATAAACAGAAATCAGATCATGCAAAAGCTAAAAAAATAATATGCAACATATTATCCAGATTAGGTTAACGGCGTACCTTGAGTGGCTGATTTCGTCTAATAACAGCAAGTTCAATATTCTTTCCTCCTGACTGGACAACCTGTGATCAATTAGGGGACAATAAGAATGTTATTAAAGGAGAATTTCCACTTAAGATGGATATCACTTGATGGCAAAACTGTTCAAAAAATACCTTTACTATCTGAACAGTTAGTTTTCAGATCAGGTCAGAACTGTTTTCAGTTGCAAGTATATTTCTGTAAATCCTAAAATTCTAGTCAACTTCATTGCATTAAGTACTTTTTCTAACTGTTTTAACATGTAGGACTTATGAGAACAGAACATTTACTGAGTTGTGTTAACAATTTAAAATTACACTTTAGGTAAATTTTTCACTTAAACATTTTTGTCGCGGAAACGCTCAGTGCAGAAATTAAATGATGAGAGAGCAACTTTAGTAGAACAAGCTGATGCAAAGGTTTAATATGACCTTACCTCAAGCAAAGCTTTGATGGCCAACTTGATGGCCTCGTTGTCCCCAGCGATGGCTTCATCTGTGTAATTCTTCTCCAAAAACTCCCTCACCGTTTTTGCGCTGCGGCCGATGGCATTTGCCTGAATATTTTTTTCACAAAGTTGCACAGCAAAATCAATGGGAATCGTTTTCAGACCAGCACTTTCCTTGTCAAGCCAGCAAAGAGAACACCGTGATGAAAATAAAGATGTATATAAAAAGACAAACAGAAAAAACACTGACCTTCCAAGCATGGTAGGTCCCCGATGGGTCTGTCTGATACAGCCTTGGGGTTCCATCGTAGTCAAAGCCAACAATTAATGCAGAGATTCCAAATGGCCTGCGTCCGTTGCTTTGAGTATAACGCTATTAAGGAAATGGGAAGAGAATACTCACAATAACTAAGTCGTTGTCATTTGTCATTGTTCCATTGTTACTTTCCAAAATCTGTAAATTACCTGTTTCAGGGTAGCAATGTATCTTGTGATATACTCCACTGTGACAGGATCCTCAACTGTTAGCCTGTGACTCTGGCATTCAACCCGAGCTCTGTTTATCACAATACGGGCATCTGCCGTCAGACCTTAAAAACAAAGCAAGAAATTAAACCACTAAAGCAAGGAGACAGTGAAAGAAATTATAAGGAACATCTATATATTACCCTAATTTTAATCCAATTATCGGTTTATCATCCATTATGCATGTCAGAAAGGAAAAATAAAACCTGATTTCTGAGTTACCCGCAAACGCCATGCAGACATGTTCATCCAGTGCACAGATCTTGCGGACGGTTCTTTCTTCCTGCAACTTTGCAACGGATTTCTTCTCCACGCCAAGAACGACAATATCTTTACCTCTGATTCCAACCTGAGAACAAGACACAGCATATGATTATTACTACATGTTTTAGAAACGGCAAATATGTTATATTTAGGGGTTCACATGTGACGCATTTACTGATGCAGAGTAAATCCACAACACATGTATTCAACAGACTTTAAAAGATTAAGGATGTGTTTCAGTGAGGAAGTCCCAACAAAATTTGAATATAATTAATGACCTACAAAAACAGCCAAATTAAAGCAGATAGTGCAGAGAGCTTTTTGCATAGATAAAAATTACTTTGTTTCTTATTTTAAAAATAAATATAAAATCAGCATGGTACAATGAAAGAACACTAGGCAACTTTAGAATAGATTGGAGGTGCACTGATGAAAGGCAAGTTTTTTTTTTATTTCCAAATTTGACAGACTGTTTTTTTAACACGACTAGGGGTCTGATTACAGCCAAACAATTACTTGCTGCCAATATGTTGTTTTTGCAGAAATTTCTATACAAACATAAATATTTTCATGTGACTACATTTTCTGAAGCAGTAAATGTGTTACATTGTTTCATCAGCTGTAATCATTTTCAGATCTGTAATTGCAGCTGCTCAGTTTGCTTAGTGTAAATAAAAAACTAATATGTGGACACTGCTTTTATTTTTTACACATTCATAGAGTTTTTAAATCATACTTATGAGAAGGATTTTACAGAAGAACAAAGACTTAATGTGTTAAAAGTTTTAGGTTTCTTCATTTAGAAAATAAAAACCGTATTTACAATTATCTTAAGCCTCATCTCTGAATTATTTTGTTGCATCACTTTGTCCAAATTTTGACTAATAGCAATAACTTGTTGATCAACATTTAGATTTTTATACCAAAAGGAATAAAAAACATTTCTCAAAACTGTCTTACTACACGTAAAAACAAATGTGACCATTATTGGGCTTAATTTTAATTATTTTTTAAATCATTCTTTCTCGCCGTGTCTCATTATTTAAAATCACATCAAAATCGAAAGTACTGTGAGAGTGACACAGCGACAAAATGCTAACAGTGGTGATTTTCAACTCCACGAGTATCGTCTCCATTAACAGTGCGATTGAAATAACTCCTGTTTAACAACAACATTTAGCCATAATAAAATTCAAAACCTAACAGACAATGTTAACAAATTACACTACTGAGCAAGTAATGAGTGATTGCTAGCAGCTAGTTTGTTGGCTAATAGAGGCTGACCACGTTAGCTTTAGCATCGATTCAATTTAAAACACTTACTGCGGTGGAACCTTTCTTTACAGCTTCTTGTGCATACTCTACTTGAAAGAGATGACCGTCGGGGGAAAAGACAGTAATTGCTCTGTCATATCTTGCCGCCATCGCACTGCAAGACAAGCTGGAAGAGACGAAAAGGAGAAAAGCTCAATCTAATGATTCAGCTAGTTAGCAACGAGCGGCTCAGTTTGAGAATTGAAACTGCGCATGCGCGTTACCTATGAACTGCGGATGCTAAAAATGGCAAAGGCCGCGTGAGTGTCAATTGTACGTCAGTGACGCCGCCATTTTATAAGTGGCATCTTTTAATTAAACGTATAAACATTATCCAAGTTTAGATCAAGCTGTCTGTCTAACGCTCTAGCATTTCATATAGTTTTTTTATGTTGCAACTAAATACGTGTCTACATTTTTTTATGTTGTTTTACATCTGGCGTGTAGCAAGTAAACACAAGACTGTCAACAGTTAGGAATTCATTATTAACATACAAGCGACTTAAAATATTTTTCGAAGAAACTGCATACGTGTATTTTGAGCATACTGTGTTTCGCAGTGGTTTTTCATGTAATAACTATTCATTGTGTCTCAAAAATCACCATCGAATGCAACTACGTGTTTCTGACTCTTTAAATGTCTTGCATGTAAACGTTTTTTTTTTTTTTAATTCCCTCCAATTAAAACAACTTCACCAAAGTTGAATTGCTTTACAAGGCGAACTTGCCACCCACAACATGACGGACACAGCAGCCTCGTTTCCAGGGGCCAACATGTCTATAGGGCCAACAACGACCCTGCTTACAGATTCACAACAAATTAGAATCACACGCACACTATGCTTAGAAAAGCTCCCACAGTCCCACAGAATTACAGTTCTATTTCTTACCAGTTACATCAGTACATCGCATAACGACTAAGTGGTATGTCCGTGTATGATGTGAAAAAGAACATTATTTCTTTGAATTATTATTATTATTATTATTATTATTATTATTATTATTATTATTATTATTATTATTATTCAAATTTAAGTTTGTCAGTTTCCCCTTTTTGTGCTTTTCTACTCTTTTGTAGACTGTTCCACTAAACGTTGAAGGGGGATTTTAATTAGATAAAGTCAAAAACGATATATTCGCAAAGAAAACCAAGTATTTAATATCTAACAATTTATCTACTGTAAATGTCATTTTCTAGTTACTACACAGTGAAAATAAAGATTAACAAAAAGAAGTGTGTTTGAATTTCCAGTCACTCCCCTCCCAAAACGGACCGCTGCATTACGAAATTGCACCGTATTGAGCGCTGTGGGATCAGAGTTTTACCGATTTGTCCTGTGTTAGCCACTTGGGGACTTTTTATGCTGTAGCTCGCTTTTATCCGTAATTTTTATCACCATGTCGGTGGCTTTTGCACCTCACAGACAGCGAAAGGGTGATATAACACCCGCTGGAATACAAAAGGTAATTCATCAGTTTTTTTTCCTTTCCCGCGGATCATTATGGAGGCTATGGTTTGAGACGCTGCTGCTAGCTGTTGAGATTGTCTGTGTAGCAGTGCCCATCTAAGTCCAACTGTGGGCAGATCGGTAACACTGTTACACGATCAAAGCGCGGTGAATACGAAACTCCCTAGAAGCAGGATGCCGTGTGTACACAGGGAAACCAAAGTTAACTTGTCACGCTAATGGAAAATTGTTCGTTAGATGAATGAAGGCCTTTGGTTTTGTTAGCAATGCACAGCTAGCATGCAAGACACGTCTTTGTTAGCGTGAAACGCACGCTTACATTTCACCAAAAAAAAAAAAAACTCATCTCTTTGTCTTCAGCTACAACATAATAAACACCAGAAAGCACAACTCTTAACGGGACTGGTTATAAAGTCTTATTTCGTTGTTTTTTTTTCTTAAAATGAGAAGTAACATAGAAGTTACATTATCCGCTTTTTACTTTTCCAGTTACTTGATGAAAACAACCAGCTGATCCAGTGTATAATGGACTTCCAGAGTAAAGGCAAAACAGCCGAATGTTCTCAGTAAGTTTCCCGAGTTCAGTTTCTTCTGTACAGTTCATTTAATTAAATGTGAAGCATTAATTAATCTCAATCTACCAGTTATCAACAGATGCTGCACAGAAATTTAGTGTATCTGGCTACGATAGCAGACTCCAATCAAAACGTACAGTCTCTCCTCCCTGCTGTGAGTATTGGTGTAGGATAATTAACTTATGTTTTGTATAACTATGGCTTCCATGTTAATGTTGCTATATTTGGTCAATGTCTCACTATTGAGGTCCTCTACCAGTTATAGACAATTAGAGTAATTTGAATAACATTTTTAAATGTGTTTATTGCTATTTTGTTTTTAAATTAAAATGAAGTATTCATTCATTCTTTTATTTTTTTAGCTGCTGCAGTTTTCTAAAATTCCAGGTTTTAACCAATACACTGTGATGTTTTTATAAGGTTATGAGGGATTTTTTTTAAAAAAATTCATTCTGGTTTTAGCAAATTACTAAAAAGAAAGTGTTTTTAAGTGTCATATCCTTTTTTCCTCTTAATTATTTTGTCTGTATTCAATGTATAGATTTTTATAGTACACGCTTGTTCATTTAAATCTATTAAAAACATAATAATGTCGCCAATTTTGTATATCTGTCTGCCTCTTCTATAGGGGAGCATTTGAAGGCATTTGTAGTTTAGACTGTTTTCAGTCATACTTGATTAGTGAGAACATTTTAGATTTTTTATTTTTTACTAGATTTTCTTTCCTGCAGACAGAGATGTCATTATTTTTTCATACGACTGATGTGTGTGTTTGTTTTATTCACCTACAGCCACCCACTCAAAACATGCCCATGGGCCCTGGTGGCATGAACCAGAGCGGACCCTCTCCCCAGCCCCCTCACGGTCACAACATGCCCTCTGAGGGGATGGTGAGCGGTGGCCCTCCAGCTCCCCATTTGCAGAACCAGATGAATGGACAGATGCCTGGTAAGTCCCCTGTCTCAGCAGCCCCTATTTCTTGTCTTTCTTTTTTTTTTTTCCTCCTTCCACAGTTTCTGTCTCACCCTGAGTTGCCTGGCAACAACACAGCACTATGAGGGAGGTCGTTCGGCTGAAGGATGATGTCACCCATTCGTGCTGTGGTGGGGATCTATGATGTGTGATCTCTATTTCTGATTCTTTTATTTTTTATTGAAACACAACACTTTGTTGACTTACTGCTTCTGACCCTGTCGTGTGGAGGTAAGTCACTTTTGACAAACCAACACCCATGGAGTAATCGGAAAGCAGTGCATTATTTCTACAGCAGCAATCACATTCACTCCCATGTAGTTTGGTGTCTTTTTTTTTTTCCTAATGACTTATGAGAAAAAAACTAAATTATGATTTGTGAAAGTGTTATCTGTAGTTGCTTTTAGAAGAAGTTGGTCTACAGTATCTCAAAAAAGCAGTTGGGGAAAATAAAACGGTTGCCAGTTTAATCACGACCTCTTGTCTTTACATCTGCCGAAATTCTATTTTTAGAACCTCAATATGTAAAGTAATTTTAGTCTGATGGGACACCAAAACCAAGCACAAGCTTGGCTATCTTTTTGTTAGCTTTAAGTGTAATTTCAGGTACATCTCCTCTTTGCATTAGAATGCCAGAAATACAGGGGCTTATATGTAATAATTTAACTAAACTTCAATAATAAATGACAACTTAACTTATTCTACATTTTAAATAAAGAAACAAATTGTATTATCCACTGAACGAAAAGGTGAAAAGGCTGGTGTTAAATGCCATGTTAGAGTTACTGTGATTTATTTATGTTTTTTTTTTTTTTGCTCTGTTCTGTCTTCTAGGGCCTAATCATATGCCCATGCAAGGTCCTGGTCCGGGTCCCAACCAGCCTCCAAACATGCCCAGCGGCTCCATGAACATTCCCCCCAGCAGCCATGGCTCTATGGGCGTTTACAATCACGCGGTGCCCTCTTCGCAGGGCATTCCAGCTCAGAGCCAGATGAACATGACCCAGGGTCAGCCTATGGGAAGCTACGGGCCTCGACCAAACATGAACATGCAACCCAGTCAAGGTAAACGGATGCATTCGCAAGTTTCCCTTTTTGGCTGCGTTGATTTAAAACTTTTTCACATTTTGTCATGTTGGAGCTCAATGTATTTTGTTGGGATTTTATGTGAGAGGCCAACACTATTGGTTGATAAATGTGTGGGGAAAACAGGAAATGATACGTAGTTTAAACAAAAAAAAAACAAAACAATTTCAGGTATCATGTTGTGGGTTTGGATTATTCATCAGGCACGTAGAAAATTTTCAGTTATTAGGAAGACATATGAGAACTCCTTGTTTGAGGTTGGAGAAGATGAGGCAAAGTTTCACAATCCAGCATGGCAGTAACTTTTAACTCTGTCAGATCTACAATGTATTATTTGCAATTGAACATTCAGATCTAAGTTAAGCTGAACATTTTGGGGCAAGACTTTAAAGTTGATGTTCACGGATGTTCCCCACCAAATCTACTTGAGCTTGACCTATTTTGCAAAGAACACGTAGCATTTTTACTGTCCAGACTTGCAGCTGTATTTACCCCAAAAGGCGATTCTACCAAGTACTCACCCAGAGTGGATATAGAACATCTGAAATGTGTGATTTCAGATGGTTTATTGATAAAAGGTGTGTAAACCATGTGCTACACTCTCAATAATTCACAGCCATACTCCACTGTGTTCTGTCACATATGACAAAATGTGAAAGTTGGAGATGAACAAAGCAGTTTATTCGATGCTGCTTTGGCTTTATGCAATGCCTGTGTACTGCAGGCCCCATGATGCATCAGCAGCCTCCATCGCAGCAGTACAACATGCCTCCTGGTGGCGGTGGACAACACTACCAAGGGCAACAGAATCCAATGGGCATGATGGGCCAGGTCAATCAAGGGAACCATGTCATGGGACAGAGGCAGATGCCACCCTACAGACCCCCGCAGCAAGGTATTCCTCTCAACCTCTCTTTGGTGTGCAAGTTGTGAGTGTTGGTCTTTCTTCTTTATAACCCCTTCCTTCTGCATTTCCTGCTCCTGTTTCACTTGGTTTCTTCTACTCCGTCCACTGTAGTTCAGATAGCTTGATGAGAAATTGGGTGTAAGTCGAAAGTTTTCAGCCTTGAACAAAACAAGGAAGCAGCCAACAAAGAGCTCTCCAGCGAGAATAAGCAGCAAAAGAACCCATCCTCTTTAACCTTCCCCCCTTACACAAGGCATTCAACAACACCTTGAATCTACCTGTGTATATGTTGTATGTAGGACCCCCCCAGCAGTACCCAGGGCAGGAAGACTACTATGGGGACCAGTACAGTCACGCAGGACAGGGAGCCTCAGAAGGTAGGAGAACCCTCCAGTCACTTGGAGAAGATGTTCACTGAATTGACACAGACCAAGAAATTGTAATCAAGCTGAAATTTACAGTTTCTTCATTATTACCCTGGAGAATGCCCTTTTTGAATACGGTGCTCTAAATCTGAAATCATAAAACATCAACAATGTTTTAGAGGTTCACACTATTTTGAGAAGGTGCTGCGTTTCGTCAGCAAGTTGGGATCTATGCAGAAATTATATAAAATGGTCACTTTTTGCCTTTAATTACATGGCATCGTACTACATGACGCTATGGACAGTTTGTTCTGTGGTTTGTTTCTAGTAATGTTCACCAAACAAATTATTAATAACCAGGGACATGCAGCAGAGCACCACGAGTGGCGTACAAACCGCGAGCCATTGTTGAGTAGTATGAAACAGTTGGTGTTCTCCAGCTTGTTGGGTGAAGGATTGTTATTGATGCACTAGCAGCCATGCTAGAAAATAAGAAATATAAACCTCTTTCTCTTTGTCCTGTTAACATTTACTGTTGTTTTCCTCCTCTACTCACCAACCCCTTTCATTTAACCCTATAAACACGTTTCACTCTCTAAAGTAGTTATGTGAAGAACTAAAAACATGGCTTCCTAAATTCCACTCTTCAAAATCTGACCTCACTATGCCACGCAGAGATTCTCTGACCTCTAAATAATTAAAATCAGAGTAGATATTTCTACCTTAATGTCACTTAGTATTACTTATTCTATGTCAAATCACAAAATAAAGAGTTTTTTTTATTACTTTTAATTAGCTACTCTTACAAAAATCAAGACGTTTACACATATTTGCATCGAATATTTTGGGTCTTCCTCAAAAAACCTCTCCCAATAGCTTCCTGTAATTTAGGCCCATTCCTCCTGACAGATCTACAGGTACTGAATCGGGATTTGGAAGACACCTTCAGTTGTGGTGATGACCAGAGGCTTTCAAAGCTGCAAATGTTTTCTTCCAAATGTAACAGTGGTCATTATGGCCTAACACTTCAAATTTAGTTTAAAGAAAAATTATGTTTTTTTGTTTTTGTTTTTTTCTGGGGCTACGAAAAATATTTTGGATCCAAGTTCATTTTAAGGGCACATAGGTCCTTCTTAAACAATGTGAGAGCTGGACTTTACCAATATTGTTTATACGTACATATTTGTAAAAGTGGCACCTTTTGGGATTTGGAATTATACCCAAGGATGAACCAGACCTTAAAGTGTCCGCCATTTTTCTTTTTGTATAGGATGTCAGAAAGGAAGCAGAATATTTGACCTGTGGCCTTTACATAAATTCACACCTTAAATCGAAACTTAAACCATGCCATCGTCATCTAGGCTTTTCCAAGTGATTTATCAGCTCAGTTATGTCCGAATACGTTACTTGAATTGAAAGGGTATAAAAACATTCTCTAAAAAAATGGTCTTTTTTGTACAGAATATGTAAACATCTAGTTTCATTTGTATTCGATGCTGTAGTGACTCGTACAAAAAGGAACAGCCTTCCATTTATACTGGGTGATTATTTAAACAGTAACGCAGAAGTCGATTGCACTTTGCAACGACTCATGTGCATCCTATTTACCTCCATGTGGTTAACAAGTCATGCTCGTACTCCTTAAAGGTAGCGCACAGTATGGCCAGCAACAAGAAGCATACCAGCAAGGCCCGCCACAACAGCAACCTTATCCTCCGCAACAGCAGTATCCAGGTCAACAAGGCTACCCACCACAGCAGCAGGGTTATGGTAAGTCTCAGACTTTTACCTTTAGGAGACATATTTGTCCTCTAGGAGGCACTGTCGGTTTTCTGATCACTTTCTTCCCCCTCCGCAACTATGTTTTTATAAAGGTTTTAAATTAACAATCCGGATAGATTTCAAAATGTTTTCAGAGTTTATCCAGAAATGGAGATAAAGCCTGTGTCTTTCATTGCATTAGTGTTATGTGTTAATTAATACCCTACGTGTGCTTTTTTTGCATTACCTCCAGAAAAATACATGTAATTTCTTGCTGTGTTTTACAATCAGAGCCCCTTAGAACAATATTACTACCCCATGCAAGTTCACTGTTTATTGTATTTTAGCAAAATTCTGTGTGAAATCTGAATATTGTTATGGGATTTTGTAATTTTCCCCACAAAACATACCAGTTAGGTCATTAACAAATATTATGGTGTTGTGGGAAAGCAGGTTAGGTTAGAAAACATGCCAAGCTTTGAACATATTGTAGAGTCCATCCATCAGATGAAAACGAGAAGTACAACAACATTCTTCTGCAGCAGTGACAGTACTGTCCATGCTGCAAGAATGTTTATGTTGAGCAGGAAAAAGGAAACTGGACAGAGTTTATTGGAAGATGGGGAAAAAGGCTAAATGCAGGGCATTCATAGCAGAATATGTGTTAAAAATTTGACACTAGGTCAGAGGTTCAATTTCCATCACCACAACACCCTAAACTTGCACTCATGCAATTACAAGACACTTTATCTTGCTTCTCTCTACAGTAGTTGACAGTTTATAAAGTTTTTTAAAAAAATTTTTTATTAAAATTCCTGTCCAACATGATTAGCTATTACAGTAGATACTTTGCAACTTTTTTGGATAAACAGAACTTCCCATACTCTGTTATAGGCTGACCCATGATTCCCTACTAGATTTGCTAACATCGTGATATTCACAGAACTTTAAGAACTAAATCCATCTTACCATTTTTAGAAACCTTTGCTGTTAAAGTTGACTTCTTGAATCTCTTGAGGCATGTTTTCCTCATCACATTTTTTTTTTCTCCTTTTATTGGAACCTTCCACCATTTGGCCTGTATCTTAGCCAAAGCTCATTTTAGTAATGAGCTAGCACAGAAGCAGAGGCTGTGAGGTGAGATTCATCTGGCACACACACATGCCTGCTCTCGAAGGCCCCCACAAGGTTATACACAACAGCATAAGGCATTACGAGCGCCTAACGATGTTGCGTGGGCCTCATTTGACTTCAACCCTCAGTCCTTCACAGCAGTTATAGAGCTTGTTGCAGTGTGCAGAGGCTGATGAGATGATTTTGGTTTTTTTTAAATGAAACTTCCTCCTCTAATGAAGACCAGCAGAATTTCATTGATGCGTCTTCTTGCCTGACTTGCTTGTTCATTGCAGATTCGGCCATTAAGGAGACAACCTAACTAAATGGGTTCAAAATGCGTATATATATATGAACTTGTTGGTACAAGGGGTGGATTAGGAATATATCTAATAGCAATACAACTGCTGGAAATTTTAATGACGATATTGGCCCATCTTTTTCTTTTGTTGCCATTTCATACAGTCTCTAGCACCCACTATTAGCTTTAGCTTCTCACTTCCTAAAGGTGTAGGCATTAAAGCTGCAGTGTGTAGCTTTTATAAAAATGTTTTTTATATACTCCTTAAAACTTTCATTATTTTCTGACAGTATAACATGAGATACTTGAATTGTGTAAAAAAAATTGAGCTCCTTTGCCTTTTCCTTGTGGTCCTTCTTCCACCTGCATCTCTCCCAGTTTGACGTAACCAATCAGATCCAGGAGTCAGGACTTGGCACCGGCAATAATGCTGATGTATATGCTGCTCAATCTGAATCAGAATGCTTTCATTGTTATTGTATGGAATCACAACAAAATTTTATTTAAAAAAATGTCACTATTTCAATGTAGTAATGGCAAAGAAGCAACTTAGAGCTTTAAGGGAAGATTACCAATATATTTAGGTTAAGATATTAGGTTAAATTATTTGTCACACCTAATGTTGACCCTTAAATTAAACCGAAATACCTTTAAACGTTGAATTTATCAAAGCGTTAAGACACCCTAAGTTTGACTGGAATGTACTTCAAGACTTTACGACATCTTAAATGGTTCTGTCGCTATCAAACAAATCGGTTTTAAAAACTACATTTACAGTGATAGTGTTAGCAGCATCTGTCAGAGGTGTCAAAAGTTGCTTTTGTGGATTTTTCAGTCAACTTAAGGGAATTTAAGCGTATCTTGTTTTCAACTCATTCTGCTGAATATTTATTTTCAGGTCCCTCCCAGAGTGGCCCAGGACAGTATCCCAACTACCCACAGGGTCAGGGACAGCAGTACGGGGGCTACCGTCCCCCTCAGCCCGGACCGCCACAGGGCCAACAGCAGCGCCCGTACGGTTATGACCAGGTGAGTATAGATAAAGGACTAAATGGTCACAAAGACTCGTTTGTGCATCAGGATTAGTGTTTTTCTTGTAACTGTTAATGCCAAATTATTATCAATGAAATGAGAAAACATTAATGGGTAGCGTGTTTTGCATGCTGTTGTCATTTTTGGTGGTTAAATGTGTCCTTCCCAGTGGAAGTTATGTGTTTAGTGTCTTTTTGCTCTCAATTCTCAGTCTTGCTTGTGTTTTGTGGCTTATGTGGAATCCTATTTCAGTGATAAATGAGGGCTTTAAAGAGGATTCTTCCTTCTACTCGATGCGGCCTGCGTCAGTGTTTTGAAGGGGGATCGATTTGCTGCCCTGTATTACCTGTGGTCTTATGTGGGGGACCACAGCTGCACTTTGATATCTTTATCTTTGAACATTTAGGGGCACATGAGGAAATAAAGAAGCGGGGATTTGAACCCCTGACTAGCTCTATAAGAAGCAAAGGTAATGGTTGCTGTGAAGACCTCAACGTTAAATCTAGTCACTTGACCACTTAGACTTAATTTACATTTGTTATGTTTCTTCTGCCTCTCCTCTATCCCTTTCAGTCTTTCTTTGTAGTTTTCCCTCCCTTCTTTTTTTTTCTTTTTTTTTTTTACACTTATTTATTTATTTTTATCTACCAGGGGTCGAACTGTAAGTAATGAGGTCTAAGAAAAAAACCATACATGGTCTGCAACCAAAGGCTGTGTCTTTAATCGACTTTAATTTGCAACAGTTAATTGATTAAACTGTGTTTAAAGGGGTGTAGCGGTACATGTGACGGTCATAAGCTGTTCAGTTATTTTTTATTGGTTAGTCGGGCCTTTTTTAAACTATAAACCTCGGGCACATGGGACATTTTGTCAGTCGCATAAGTTCCCTTCTTCATACTTCAATCCTTACTAGACCTTATGCAACGTGTTACATGAAGGTTAAGCTTCAGGCCCAAATTAGGCCTTGTATTACCATGTGTTTCCGCTAATTTAGATAAAAAGTAGGCTTCTCTAAACATGACTATTTACAGACAGTATTAAAATCTGGCCTGAACTGAAAATTCTCAGGGTACCATATTCTTCTGAAGTAAAAGTTAGAATATTTTTATTGTTTTTGTGCATTTTATCAGACGTTGCAGCAGTTGTTGAAGTTCCTCTTGTAGTTTGTGTAATGGTAATGCTGTGGTAATTATACTGTATAAAAAGAAAAAAAACAGCAACATTTTTTAAGAGTTTTAAATGATTATTTTTAACCATTTAAAACTTTTTAAGTTCTGGAGAAAAATGAATAATGTTCATTCCAAACCAATAATAATGTGTGCTGTTACACCCCTAACATTATAATTTGTTATGTCAAAAGTTTAAATTCATAGTTTCTATTAATACCAAACGCATATTTCGACCCCTGTTTAGGAATGCATTAAATAGAACTGTTAAAGCAGATTTTTCTCATTTAAAAGTAGCCTCCTATTTTTCAGAAGTAATTTTTGTGCCCAAACTTGATATGTTAAGTTAGTTTAGTGCTTTTAAATTGTGAAGTCATGTTGCCACCTGCTGGTCAATACCAGTCAGTGCAGATACATTATTAATCATGCTTTACAGAGTAACACTGCAACTTGAGATGTTTCTTTGCACCGTGCTGAGAGTCGTTTAAAAGCTCAGTAACATGCGTCTGTCGTATTTCACTCTACAGGGCCAGTATGGAAATTACCAGCAATGAGAAATGGTCACAGTTTACCTACACAACTCCTCTCTGATCTCTGAGTTTTGACCTCTGGTCAGCTGCTAAGCAGACAATAATGATGGTTTCAGCTCAGATCCTCCCGGACACAAACACGCTTATGAATACAAGATATGTTTTCCCCATTTTTGGGCTTTTATCATCTCCAGCGAAATGTATCCCTGTTCATCATGCACATGTCAAAGTCGGTGACCTTGCTCCAGTGTCTCAAAGCGGCAATGCCTTAACAAAAAAATAAAATAAAATACACAAACAATGGAACTGCCTTATCCTTTAGCATTGCAGAGTGAGGAATGTGGCAACAAAGATTTTTGGACACCAAAACTCAAACGTCAAATTTTCAATGTGTTTGAGTGCATCAGCTCCCTGCCCTTCAACTCTCCAATCACAAGAAGCAATAAAGTAGGGATTTGCTAGGGGGTTTGAAGACGAAAAGATGCACCAGGTGAATTTCCAACTAGGCCAATGGTACATGTCTCAATGTATGTGATAATGTAAAAAAAAACAACAAAAAAAACTGTTATTTTGTGCTTTTTAGATCAAGCTAACTTTGTATAAGATGTTGAAAACTAGTACTAAGCCTGTGTCGTTTATTTTAAAGAAGCGTATGTGTCCCTTTTTTTAAAAGCTTTTTAATGACGGTGAATCCCATACAGTTTTTTTTCTTTGTTATTGAATTGTATGACTAATAAATTAGATCTGCAATGTATGTGACATGGACTCTGTATAAATCAATATTTTATGAAAAATGCCATAGATAAAATTTCCTTAAAAACAATATGGGCAGCGTAAGACAACCCATAAAAACTGAAGTGTTAAGTGAGGTATTTTTCTTTTTTCTTTTTTTTTTACCACAGTACCTGACAAAATAAGACCTTCTTCCTTAACAGTTGTTCTCAGAGAGGTAATACTGTATGTAGCAGATTGTAAATTAATCTCAGTTGGGAGTTTTTTTTTTTATTATTATTATTACTTTCCGAAAAGATCGACAGCTTGTTTGAAGAGTGGTAAATGGGAAAGCCCAACATGATTTATTTTCTAAGATTATTTTTGTTTTTACTAGCCTGTTATTTGACAATGCTGGAATCATGTCGCCCCCCTTTGAAGAAATGTCTGAGTTGATGTCATTCAAGTAGTGTTTTGTGTGAATAATGAATATTGTTGCTGTCAAATATGTAACATAATATGTGAAAATAGTGTTCTGAAGTGGATTCCTTCAACACAGTAAAGACTGGTTGTGCAGTTTTATATCACTGGCTTGATATCTGTATTATGGTGCATATTTTATTGATCCCATATGTACAGCAGCGTAAAGATGAGGAACTGACTGTCCTCTGATATTGTTTATATGGCTGTTTTAATATTTTTCAGTCTGCACCCCATTCAAGTGGAGGTCACATAATGTGTCTTGGCAATGTGAACTGTACATTCTAATAAATTGGAAGAATCTTTAATATATTTTTGTGTGGATTTTTTAGCCCCTTGTTTGAAGGATGTTTTGAATACATTGTTTTGCTGCAGTTTTCGTAACTCTTGAACCCTTTCATCAAGAAAACTATTAATTGTGCCCTCCAGAAGTCTTGGTCTTATGTAAGAATAGCAAGAAGAAAAGCTTAAAAGGTACTTTTTCACAGGGGACACAAACGTGGAACAAGGTGCTATGGTCAGATGAGACCAAAATGTAGCTGTTCGGTCGAAAGCGACCCATCACCCTAAACACATGGTGGTGACAGCATCATGCTGTGGGGATGCTTTTAGCAGGGTCAGGAAAGCTGGTAGGAGCAGGTGGATAGAGGAAAACACAGGGCAACACTGGAAGGAAACGGGTTAGAGGCTGTAAAAGGTCTAAATACCTTCCAGTGGGAAAATAAGTATAGTTTGAGAGCTACAATGGAACAGTTGAGGTCAAATTATATTTGTGATAGTCGCTCAGTAAGGTCAAGATCTAAATCCAACTGACAAATGCTCTCCACTCAGTCTGCCTATGCAAAAGAGCATGGAAAGATTGTTCAGCCTTTACGAGCAAAACTTGTAGACATACAGCTGTAATTGCATCATGAACTTATGTTGTAAGTCAAGAGAATAAATACAAACGCTTTCTGCATTTTAACATTTTTCTTTCTTTGAAAAACACTTTGAATGCTTCAGAATTATTCTCTCCTTAGTGTCGGTCTGTTACAGAAACTTTTAATGAAATTAGTATGTTAAACGAGACCAATTATGTAAAATTTACATTTTGCATGTTTTTGTACTTCCATTTAAATCTACTGCTTCTAGAAACCGTCCAAGCAATAAACAAAGAAACAAACAAAAAGAAAAAACATTCCACCATTTTTTTGGCAATCGTTGGATTTTGGTGTCAGGGCAAGGGGCCATTTCTAAAACCTGTCCATTATGTTACAGTTGGGAGGTGCTGCTCTTCACCTGGAAACCCCAGTCAATCCAGTCCCCTCACCAAGTAACCCAAGCAGAGCACTTCCCAATTCATCAATAGAAGATTAGTACATTTGGTCAGCTGTTTTTACTGTATGCGCTGTGCAATGGCTGCTGAAAAAGACGAGTGTTTTGTTGATTGTTCAGGCACCACTGCTGTGTCATTGATAGCTGAGCACTTCTTCTGGGCCTGACTCGGGTCAAAGATATACAGTTGTACAATTGTGCATCTGTTTGCAGCCATTTTCAAGTGTATAAAGTGTGAAAGTAAACATGGAGGTGGAGGCGCAGCCAGAAACAGCATACGTACTTACATAAAAATGACAGATACCAAAAATGGCGCATTGATTTTGTGCATAAAATGTAATGAACGTGTTTTGTACAGCCCACCCCAACTTGTTCAAAGTGGAAAGATAATAGGCCCATTAAAAAAAAAAGAAAAAAATACGTGAAAAAGGCTTCAGATATATGAACTCTTTCAAGAGCAAAAGCATTCATCCTGTGGCACATATCATAAACAAGATGTGCGCTATTGGTGCTGTCATAATGTGACAGTATGATCTAATTGTTTTATGTGGTTGTGAGTTTCCAACTGATAATGACCCTGCCCTGCTCAGCAGTGGTCTGCTTCGGCCAGATGCATCCAGAGAGGTCCAGAGCACATTTACACCCAAAATTACCTTCCGTGCCCCCTCTTTCCTTTGCCGCTTCCTCCAGAGAGGTAGAGGGACTACCTGTCACTTTGGGGGGAGTTATGCAGATGGTACAACAGATGTGTGGCCGAAGCACGTGACGAGAGAGCTGCGTTTGGTGTTAAGAGGGCCACTGACTTGGTACAGATGGTGGAAGCGATGATGAGAGCGATAAAAGTGCTGCAAGGTAAAAAAAAAAAAAAAAAAAAAAAGATTTTAACTCCCACCATACCATACCTGTTCACCGTACCTGTATGTTTAGATTTCATATTTACATTTGTGTTTCCCTGCTAAGATTTAGTGGCATTGCACCATCACCCCACACCACCCTGCTGCTCCACAGCTGGCTGCCCCACCCTTCCCAGCTGCCACTGGGCCTCCCCCTGGCCCGGGCGCTTGGCAGAGCCGGCGTTTTGGGCGCTCCCCCACCAGTCCTCCCTGGCAGCTGCTGCCCTCAGCTGCGCTCCTGCAGACGGTATTGGGGTCGGACAAAGTCACTCCTCCTGCGACCGTGTGTGAGGCCGTTGTGGGAGGATGAAGAGGAGGCAAGGAGACTCTTGGCTCAGATGAAAGATTCTTAAATTTAAAATGATGGATGCAAGACATGGAGAATCAGGGGCGAGCCTTTTGGAAACGTGTTTGTCTGTGGCTTCTTAGTCTTATATATTTATGTCAGACAAAAAGCAGAAAGCTACAAGTACTGCAATGCAAATAGTGAAGTGGCAGCATCATTAAAGGGGATGATTATCTTGTTCAATATTTTGATAATTATAATTCAGGGCACCTTTCAGAGGAGGCACCTAACCACTGAGGAGAAAATGACATTGTGATCATAGCTGGCAGGCAAGATGTGATCTCTCTCTCCCTCCAACCAGCTCTCCTTTTCACTCTTTCATACTCACACTCTCGGTGTGACAGAAAGTCTATGGGGAGGTATAAGAGGTAGTTATGGGGGGAATGCAGCAGCCTCCACAGTTTAATTGGAGATGTGTCACACTAAATAAATGGTGCAAAAACAAGCGCTGACTGGAGGCTTGAGGGAGGGGCCCTGGGGATGCAGCCTGTTTTATTGGGCAGGAGCTTTTGCACCGCTCCAGGGTGAAACGGGACTGTGCACTTGCAGAGATGCCCCCCGAACCACTAAAACCAACGTGCCTCCCGAAGACCACCGTGGAGGATAAAGACAAAGGCATTCTTTCTTTCCTTTTTCGCTCTCTGCGGAAAAGCGTCTTAATGGTGGTTAGAGGAAGGTTTAAGGGAGAACACGGTGACCTGGTTGTTTTCTCATTCAGTGAGGGGCAAATCTTTGGTCCTCATCTGTAATTTCAATTTCTGCACAGGGCCAGACAAATCCATAACCGTAAAAACAAAATCTTGAGCAAGCACCGTCTGCAAATACTACCACACAACTACTGGATCCTCTTTATGTCAATTTATGTTTTTAGAAGAAGGCAAACCACAGCCTCTAGCCAATTTCATTTCTATGTGTAATCCATATATGACCTCTAAGTAACCAGGAGAATGTGTTTTCCAATATTATATTAATTTTCATATAACTTTGCTCATGCAGTGTGTGTGTTTGCACCTTAGCTTCCAGAGTTCATGGCACAGGGGCTTGATTTACCTCTAGTATGTGCTGCAGTAATTGGATGTGACACCATTCTCTCTGCTCTCCCCAGGGGATATATCAGGAATCTGACTATTATGGACCTAGTCATGAATATGTCACGACAGCTGCAAACAAAGGCTCGCCATTTGGATAAGGCTCCTCCTCAATACATGTTGTCTCTTCACTTATGTATATGACACATTTGCTGCTTATTTATTTTCAACTGAAGCAGAAAAAAATAATCAGCACTCGTCACGGACTTGCTTTATTTGATTACAAACTAAAATACCACTCAAGAATATTTTTGTTGTAAAATGTTTGTTATATTTAGTTTGTTAGTTTTTTTTTGTTTTTTTACAGAGACATTTTACATTAATGTTCAATAAATAAATAAATATGGCACAGGTTGTCAAAGTACAGTTTTCATATGCTCCCAATAGGCATGAATTACAGTCAACTTGTAATTCAGGATTTAAAAAACAAACCATCAAAGTTCCAAATATAAGAAAAGCCATGTTTGAAACTTAAAGTTTTCTTAAAATAACAAAGGTTAAGTCAAACCCCCCAACCCCAAAACAGGTTTATTTCAGCTTTTTTTTTGTTTTTTCATTTTTGACACACGTAAATATTTCCGATTCTAAAGGAAATTTTCCTTCCTTAAAAGAAAAGACTATCCAAACAAACCTCATCTTACGTCAGAGGTCTCAAACTCCAGTCCTCAAGGGCTGGAGTCCTGCAACTTTTAGATGTCTCTCTGCTTCAGCACACCTGGCTCCAATATTAGCTCATTATCTGTAGAGCCTGACTGCATGCAAGTGAGGCAGTTTAGCCATTTAATTCAAGTGTGTAGGACAGGGGACACATCTAAAGGTTGCAGGACACCGACTTTTGAGGACTGGAGTGTGAGGCCACTGTAAAATATATTGCCACCTAAACGTAATAAATGGTTCTGCCACCCGTAGCAGCAAAAATTAGAGTGAAATATTTGCAATAACTAACAATGAGTCTCAATTTATCTTCATCTGTATTTTGATCCATTCAGAGGTGCACTTGTCATTGTGACATCTGTTCTTGAATTTCTTTAAATCATGGCATAGTATGCTGCTTTTTGAGATTGTGCCTACTTTATGTTAGCTTGGTAAAAAACCAGCACCTGGTTCAACACATTGCTTTGTTCAGGGGATCTGGACCCTTAGCTATTGAGATATGATTGCTTGCTGAAGGTGTGGACTTTGCTGTTTTACTCAGGCTGTCTTTATCTGACGTTACAATTAGTCTGATAATATGAAACATCAATGTGTGACAAAAAACAATGTCATGAAATCTGTGCAAACATAGAATTCATACAACGGTTATTAAAACTTCTGCAGGGTTGCAGCAGGATTGGTTGTCACTTTAACATTGACGTGTGGTTCAAACAATATCCTATCAATAATAATGTATCACAATGCTTGCTTTACAGTTACGTGGGTAAGTTGTCATATCAAATTTCAAAACAACTGAAAATAGATTTTTGAACCACAAATACACGGATACATTGATACCCTAGAAAGACATTGTTTTGCATGCAATCGGTGCGCAGTGCTTCATTTAAATCCTATTGTTTGTTGAGAGTTTTAGCCATCAATTCAAATTTAGTGTGGTGTTTTGTATGCACTGTGGCCCCCAAAAAAGTAGTCTCTGGGTAAAATAGCAGGTATGCTGATATCAGTATTCCCACAGCCTGCATAATTGCTGTAATTTGCTTTCCCTTTGGGTAATCTGTAAACATGGCTGTTTTGATGTTTTTGGCATCCTCCATTGGCTGAGCTCTCTACTCCTCCAGCGGAGCCCCCATCCCAGCCCAGGGTGACACAAATAGATCCTTCCCCAGAAGGCGCACGTAGTTCCACATGGGCACAATCAATACAACCCAGTCATCGCTGGAACTGTAGCGGTATTAAAAGCACCCCGTAAGCTGCCTCTCACCACGCCGGTATTTTAGGGAAATAAAGCTATTGATCTTCCGGGACTTCTGGCAAGGCATTAACCTGGGTCCACAAATTAGAACGTGCTCATCTGGACACATCTGCCTGCGATGTTGCAAAAAGGCCTGCCCTGAGGAGAGAAGAGGAGAGCTGTGAGGCCTGCTGCTTTCAGTGATGAGAGAAGCGCTACACGACGCCCGTGTCAGAGCAGGGGAGGCGTCTGGATGCCCAGGACTTCCATTAGAAGCCCAGGATGGTGGCATGGGTCGATGTTGTAAGGTTTGGTTGGGGGTACTCCATCTCAGATCAGTGTGGTTCCTTCCCACTGATGTTGAGGGAGAGAGGGGGCTGACCCACAGTAAAGCTGAACCCCTAACTGGAGGGACAATGAAAGAAAGGCTTGCTGTTACCGCTGTTTGTTTCGCCAGAGCTGGAAAATGTTTCTATATAAAACTGAATACAGATTTTTTTGTTTTGGTTTTTGCTTCACGAAAACATATAACTACAGATTATTAATAAAGATTGCACAAACAAGTACTAGTCACTGGCTCGTAAAGTTACTGACTCGTTAACATCTAAAATCGACAGAAAGCTGCAGTGTCAGATTTTCAGAGTACACAAGCAGAGTACAAAACCCAGAACTACACTTGATGTACACTATAAAACTCAATGGCCCATTTTACTCTGACGGGTCTTTTTGGTTGAGCTGTCATACAAATACAAAAGATTTTTAGGATTGTGCCAGCATTTTTTCAAGCTCTGCCATTTCTGACACCAGCTGTTATGGCAGCTTTTTTTTAGATCAATAACGATCAAATTGCCTCAGTGAATGATGAGAGAAATTAATAACGCTTTTCTCATTACATTTATTTTCAGAAGAACCCAGAAAAAGGACACAAGGCATTGGTGGGACGTGTGCCCACTGCATTGTACCAGAATCGATCAGGGGAAGCTTGGTGTTTCAGTCCAACAGTACTTCCTAACGACCTATAGGACAATTGCTCCTCAAAACTATTCATCCTGCACTCTAGTTGAACAACTGGCTCCTGGAAGTTGACTATTTGGGCCTGTTTGAAACACTACATGTCCCATTCTCAGTACATATTTCACGTACTATGATCTTTAATTGCGAACTACCTTTTTCACTTGTAAACATTCAGTTGCTTCTGTAGACATAATTGTCTAATACAGAAAAAAAGACAGTTTAAAGTTTCATGAAGTAGTGCACCAGAAACCATTATAAAGTTTTTGAGAGTGGAGTTGTCTTAACACAGTAGAAATTTATCTTGGTATTAACTCAATTTGGACTTACTGAAAAGAATCAGACTTCACAATGTTGTACCACCGAAAATCGATTTATACAAAAAGAAGACACCAAGAGAGTTAGCATGCAAGTAGAATATTAAGCTATTAATTCTTTCAAAAAGACCCTCACTCCAAACATCCTACTATTCTTAAAAAAACAACTTAACAATGCACTTAAATTTTTTATTGGTTATGGTGTGTAAATGTCTGAAACTATGTTTATCATTTTTAGCAGTGAGATTTGAAGCTATTTATCTGCCTCAATCGATATGCCAAAATAAACCGGAAACCTTATCCAGCCTTCCATCCAGGGGCGCAACTACATACTTTCTGAGGTGTATGCGAACATGTCATCGGCGCCCCCGGCCCCAATGACATAAACTTGGACAATTTATCTTTAATTAAAGTATCAATAATAATAAATGTGCATATATGTGACTAGATTGCTACCTACAGGGCAATTAAAACGAATGAAACAAAAACAGGGCAATATTTGATCATTTAACATATAAGTGAGCCAAAGAGCCACTTCTGTTGGCCTGTGTCTAGAACTGCCTGTGGGCTGTAGGTCTGAGGCTTTTTGTTAGCATGTTTTCTATCATACTTAGGATACCAGCTCATTCCATCTCCATATCCACCTTGTGTAAATTACAAGCTACTTCTCTCTTTATGTATATATACACTGCTCAAAAAAAATAAAGGGAACACTTAAACAACACAATTTAACTCCAAGTAAATCAAACTTCTGTGAAATCAAACTGTCCACTTAGGAAGCAACACTGATTGACAACGGGGATCCTCGTCGGGTCAATCAGTGTTGCTTCCTAAGTGGACACTTTGATTTCACAGAAGTTTGATTTACTTGGAGTTAAATTGTGTTGTTAAAGTGTTCCCTTTATTTTTTTGAGCAGTATATATAGATATATATATATGCCGATCAATCGGCTGATTTCCGTAAAAAAGTGTATGATCGGTGATCGCCGATCACGGTCTCTTGTTGCTGATACCGATCACCTGCTTCTCATTTCACAGCCTGCCTGTGCAGCTGGTCTCCTCTTTCCTTCACACTGCGCAAACGCGCAGCAACAAATCCTAAGAGATGTGGTGTGGAACTATAGCTCTGAGTGAATGGGGACAAAAATTGAAGCAAGTGGGGTGAAGCAGGTAAAATGCATCAACACAACGAAGCTAATACGACATAAAAACAGTGCCATACTTGACGGACTTTGGCTACATCGAGGCTCACTGCAGTAAAAAAAAACATATGGAAGATCAGATAGCAGGCAAAGCAGCGCACAGCTATAAACACTCACCCGGATTAGCATGACGGTCAGAAATCTAAACAAATAAAACGCAAAATTATTTAAGTCTTTGAGCTGCGATGTAAGACGCTGGTTCTGCTCGCTGTTGAACCGCTGCTATGCGCTACAGGTGGTAATATTTCAGAGGGAGAGCCGCTTCTGCTCCTCCTGGTAGTGACTCTCATACCGAACCTCTGCTTAAAGCTGCAGCATCTAACCTAAAAAAATACATTTTACATACGTATTAAAATTTTTGCTGTCCTAACATGAAACAGATAATCTCTGAAAAAATAATCGATCTCCTCCCTGTTCTGCATAATTACTCCGCTCACTCAGAAACAGCCAATCAGAAATAGCAGTAATCAGCTAGCCGCAGTGCTATCAGGAAGTTTTCATTCAGTAACTCAGGATTGTTTATTGTAATGGATCCTGTATTTGCCTTTGAATGTTTTTATACTTGAATTTTTTGGCAATGCTGAGAGGTTTTATTTTGACTCTTTGCATTATTTAGCCTCTTCGGAGCCTTCATATGTTTTCAGTCGGTTAAAGATAGTATTACCGATAGCAGTACAATTTGCGGAATGCCTCTTTTGTTTTTTTCTTGGAAAAAGTTATTAAAAACAAGTTTTTCTCTGAATTAAGGTGAATTTATGGTTCTTTTTTCCTTATAATGTAACCGGTAGTGCTTATGATAAAATAAAAAAAATTATGTGATCGGTATCAGTGATCGGCCCTCATGGCTGATCGGAATCAGAATCGGCATATATAAAAAATTCCCTTCTCACCCTCCGCGGGTGGTCTGTTTCATCCTCTGAGCTCGGGTCCTCTACCAGAGGCCTGGGAGCTTGAGGGTTCTGCGCAGTATCTTGGCTGTGCCTAGAACTGCACATTTCTGGACTGAGATGTCTGATGTTGTTCCTGGGATCTGTTGTAGCCACTGCTCCAGTTTGGGGGTGACTGCCCCGAGGGCCCCGATGACCACAGGCACCACTGTGGTCTTCACCTTCCAGGTCTTTTCCAGTTCCTCCCTGAGGCCCTGGTACTTCTCCAATTTCTCATGCTCCTTTTTCCTGATGTTGTAATCACTTGGTATTGCTACATCCACCACAACGGCTTTCCTCTGTTCTTTGTCCACCACCACAATGTCCGGTTGGTTCGCCATTACCATCTTGTCTGTCTGGATCTGGAAGTCCCACAGGATCTTAGCTCGGTCATTCTCCACCACTTTTGGGGGTGTTCCCCACTTTGATCTCGGGGCTTCCAGTCCATATTCTGCACAGATGTTCCTGTACACTATGCCTGCCACTTGGTTATGTCGTTCCATGTACGATTTCCCTGCCAGCATCTTGCACCCTGCTATTATGTGCTGGACTGTCTCAGGGGCCTCCTTGCACAACCTACACCTTGGGTCTTCTCTGGTGTGGTAGATCTGAGCCTCTATTGCTCTGGTGTTTAGGGCCTGTTCCTGGGCGGCCAGGATGAGAGCCTCTGTGCTGTCCTTGAGTCCAGCTTTCTCCAGCCATTGGTAGGTTTTCCTGACATCAGCCACTTCAGTTATTTGTCGGTGGTACATCCCATGTAGGGGCTTGTCCTCCCATGATGGTACTTCCAGCACCTTGTCTTCTGTTCCCCATTGCCTGAGACATTCGCTGAGCACATCGTCCGTTGAGGCTTTGTCCTTGATATATTTATGGATCTTGGATGTTTCATCCTGGACAGTGGCTCTCACACTCACTAGTCCTCTGCCTCCTTCCTTACGGCTCGTGTACAGTCTCAGGGTGCTGGATTTGGGGTGGAATCCTCCATGCATGGTTAGTAGCTTCCTAGTCTTAACATCCGTGGCCTTCATCTCTTCCATTGGCCAGCTAATTATTCCGGCAGGGTATCTGATTACTGGTAAGGCATAGCTGTTTATTGCACGGATCTTGTTCTTGCCATTGAGCTGGCTTCTCAGGACTTGCCTTATTCGTTGGAGGTATTTGGCTGTGGCTCCTTTCCTTGTGACCTCATTGAGGTTGCCATTTGCTTGTGGTATTCCCAGGTACTTGTAGCTGTGCTCTATGTCTGCTATTGTTCCTTCTGGGAGTGAGACCCCTTCTGTGTGGGCGACCTTCCCTCTCTTTGTAACCATCCGACCACACTTCTCTAGTCCGAATGACATCCCAATGTCAGTGCTGTAGATCCTGGTGGTGTGGATCAGTGAGTCGATGTCTCACTCGCTCTTGGCGTACAGCTTGATGTCATCCATGTAGAGGAGGTGACTGATCGTGGCCCCATTCTTGAGTCGGTATCCGTAGCCAGTCTTGTTGATGATTTGGCTGAGAGGGTTCAGGCCTATGCAGAACAGCAGTGGGGACAGAGCATCTCCTTGGTATATGCCACATTTGATGGACACTTGTGCAAGTGGTTTGCAGTTGGCTTCAAGGGTGGTTTTCCACAGCCCCATCGAGTTTGCAATGAAGGCTCTTAGAGTCCTATTGATGTTGTACATCTCTAAGCATTCAATGATCCAAGTGTGTGGCATTGAGTCATAGGCTTTCTTGTAATCAATCCAAGCGGTACACAGGTTGGTGTGTCGGGTTTTGCAGTCTTGGGTGACTGTGTGGTCTACAAGGAGTTAGTGTTTGGCTCCTCTGCTATTTATGCCTATGCCCTTCTGTGCCTTGCTCATGTATTTATCCATGTGCCCGCTTATCTTAGCCGCTATGATGCCTGACATGAGCTTCCATGTTGTAGAGAGACAGGTTATTGGCCGATAGTTGGATGGGACTGAACCCTTCGAGGGATCCTTCTGTATCAGGATTGTGCGCCCTTCAGTTAACCATTCAGGGTGAGTCCCATTTTGTAGCAGCTGGTTCAGTTGAGCTGCCAGTCGCTCATGGAGGGCAGTGAGTTTCTTAAGCCAGTAGGCATGGATCATGTCAGGTCCTGGTGCTGTCCAGTTTTTCATACCCGAGACTCTGTCTTGGACATCTGCCACAGTGATGGTTACCGGGGCTTGTTCCGGGAGGTTGCTGTGGTCCTCTCGTAGAGAGGTTAGCCACTGTGCATTGCTGTTGTGGGTTGCCTCCCTTTCCCATATGCCTTTCCAGTATTGTTCAGTCTCCAGCCTGGGTGGGTCTGCTCTGTTGTTATTACCCTGCCATTGAGAGTACACTTTAGCTGGTTGGGTGGCGAAGAGCCGGTTAATCCTCCTGGCTTCATTCTCTCTCGTGTATCTCTTTAGGCGGCTGGCCAAGGCTTGGAGCCTTTGTTTGGCAGTTTCGAGTGCTTCAGGTATGGGCATCTGGCTGTACTTCTTGGGTACTGATCTTTTCATTGCACCCCTTTGGAGCTCTGACAGTTGACTCACTTCCCTCCTTGTGATCTTGTGTCTCTCATGGTATGAGGTAGGCTATATAGCTCCAAGGGTCTTGCCTAAGGACCCACACTGACAGCTCAATGTCACCATTGTAACTTTTTGCCATATATATATATATATATATATATATATATATATAAGGGACTGAGTTTTTATCTGTCTCTGTTTCCTGCTGTGGTTTCCCAATCTCTTCTCTGCGTTCAAAAACGCACAATATGTCTATAAATAATGTTAGGATATTATAAGGAAGTGCTGAGAACTACCGTTTTCCACCGAACTAACGTATTTGCCACTTCGGCACAAACACAGTGAGAAACGTTCAGAGGATAAAAACACTAGACTCCGAGCAAAACTCAGATGTCCCAGCTTTTACTAGCATGTAAACGCACCATCTACACAAATCTGGGAGTTTCGCCGAAGCCTGAAATGAGTCTCAAAAATAGTTGTGCTCTCGTAAACGGATTTGTGTGTAAATTCAGTTTTGTGTGTGTGAACCAGGTGATTTGTGTGTACTTTTTCAACATGTATAGGCGTAGGAGAAGGTTTATTTTATTTTTAAGTTTTACAAATCGAGTATTACACACATAGATATTTTTACACACGCACAAATCTTGTTACGCACCATCCATCCATTAATTGTGACAATTTGAGTTACATCTTGATTTTACTCTTACTTGAAATGTGGCAAGTTACATCTTTTTGAAGCCATCTGATGAAAATCAACAAACATTATTTGAATGGCATGTTCTCGTCTTATCTTTCTCATTCTTAAGAGTAGCTAGTAAAAATGATCCCCTGAATCACAGTATAGCTCTACAGGAAGGAGACAGGAAGTTGTAGATTATTGATTAAAGTTACATTTAAAAATGCCTCAGGTAAACTGAAGTTATTGGAACTATTTTGTAATTCCTCTAATTAGATTTTTTTTTCTTAATGTGGCATATTTTTCTGCAGCTAAAAGTTCACATCTTCACAGCTTTTGGGTGTAATATTATGTTACTTAAACAATTGATTTATCTTAAAATTCACATTTACCAGTAAACTGGTAAACAGCTGTTCACTGTTTGTTGAAGTAATGTATTTCTCCTTACAACAGATCTCACATGCTATTTGCATGCACACTGAGACACTTTTGGAAACTTTCCCCCTTTCCTTTGCTTGCCCTCACTGTGGGAAGCTCGGAAGTTCTCTGCCCCAGTTCTCCATGTCCTTGAGAGTTGTGCCTTCGGGCCGGGGCTGCTGGGGTCCCGTCGTGCACAATGTGTGCTTCTCACTCAGGCTCCCGCTGTACTCCGCCGCCCCTGCATGGCTCTGGAGAGTTGCCAAGCTCTGAGGGGTTGTCGGTGAGAGGAGGAGGAAGAAGAGGATAAGGAGGAGGATGAAGAGGAGGAGGCGAGTCAGTTTGATTGTTACAGCAGAACACCTCCGAACATCTCACTGCCTTCCCCCATGGATAGCAGCAAATCTGATATATAAATCACTCTCCTGGATTGGCTACAACGAATGGTGGGGAAGATGTTATGGATAACCAAACTAATTGCAAACACTGTGAAGTGATGTGCAAATGACTGAGGGCCATGTTTTCCACACTGCTTTTGCAAATGTTAAATCATGGCGCGGCGTATTTGAATTGAGCATAATGACGTCAACAACACTGCCTAGATTTAAATGAAGCACAAAGAAAATAACATTTGTCTTGGTATATATTAACATGATTTTACATCACATTCTGACTGAACTAACAAATCTAGGTCCATAATTTGTAGCTGCATGTTTTGGACTAATCTCCTTATATATTATTTAGCACCTTTGTGCTGTTTTTCCTTTTTGTAATTAATATGGATATTGGCCAAGAGCAAAGATAAAGATCCGTTTTCTAATATTTTGTCCTTGGATTGAGCTCTCGGGGAATTCACCCCCCTTCTTCTCTTTCGTCTCCCTGGCTAAGGCAAGGGGAATTGGTGGGATGAGAGGCTATTCCCTAAATAGCCCATGGCAAGAGGTATCCTGATTAGCATGCTGCCTGCTCTCTCGCAGCAATCCTCCAGGCCACCAGCACTATCACTTATGTGCTGTTTGTATTTGTAGTTGATAGTGTGTGCTGTTATAATTGGAATGAGCTCAGGAACCTCGTTTGCTTTTGATCCACTGCCAGCCACTCAGAGAGCTACTGGGCCACAGCTCTCACCTCCATGCTCCCAGTGGATTATGGGAAACTGCAACGCTTATGTTCTAAAAAGCGCCTGACAGCATCTCACTCAAGGTCGAACAATGCAACAGTGAGCGTGGGGAGCAGAAGAAAAATTTGGAGGAAAAAAACACGTTTAACAGATTTTTGATGTGACTCTGGGATTTGAGTTGGGAACGTCAAAAAGACATTTTAGACTTGTGAGACTTCGAGGAAAGGTGGCGGTGGGGTAGTTTTGGGTATTGTCGATACCACAAAAAGGTAGACTGCAGGGATTTCCAGCACTTTGAGACCTGTCTAAATCTAAATTTCTACACTGTGAATCTGTAGAGAACCACACAAACACTAAACTCTAGTCAATAATGCTAATATTCAGTGTTGAAAACCATATTTCTGACAGTGTCATTATAAGACGGTTCACTGCATAATATTTTTAAACAATTAACATAGTGGATAATTTAGAAATGATGTCATATCTTCAACTCTAATATAACCTTCAACCCAACCAAGTCAGATGTAATAACATCAACCTTTGTGCACAGACTCTGACCCTTCCTTTGTTTTTGATGTGTCTTCGTGACTGTCATAAATGCCAGGTTTTTATGTGACTCACAAACTCATTACCGTTTGGGTCGTGAGTTTGTGTCATTGAAGATGTTTTAAAAAATGATGTTATGTTTTTCAGAAACATTTTTGAGAAGAGAAAAAAGATAATTTTGAAAACCCTTTACTTTAATTTGGACTGTGCCTAAAAACCCTGAAGTAGATGTATACCTAAGTATCAATCCCCTTTTCAAGTCTCACCTGGTCACCATCTATTACCATCAAATGAAAAGGATTTCTTTGTCACGTCTGTCCATCACCACATCCACCATTGCAAGCACATCTTGCCCAACACTACTTTATCACTTCATCACACCACAGAAAATAATCACAGAATCGCTGACCAGAAAACAAACCCTGCTCTGCATTACACTTCAGTCTGACTCTCTTCGCATGATATCCCATACAACTCTGTCTTCACAAACCTCTCCCCCATGTTCATCAGTCCTTATGAAATTCATCATCGGTACCACAGTTTGTCACTGTGTAGTGCACCTAAAAATGTCATATTATTTTGGTTGTTTTATTATTTTAAAATATATTTTTACTTTTTTTTCCCCCAAAAATTAACAAATTATGCTTTGTTTGAATTTTGCCATGTTAAATCTGCCTGCATGCATTGTTTTCATGAGGTAGAGATGGGAGCAGTAGTGGCAAGGGGGAACCTTTGTTTGGGGGGCGTTGCTTCTGGGTTGTGTTTTGGGCAGACTTCCTTTTTGCCTCAACTCTAAAGGCAGTGCTTAGGTAGATATTGCTGGATCCTGTTTTACTGTTTTTCAGGTTAGTACATGGTAAACACACCAAAACTGCACTGTACAATGTTGTCATCTTATTTGATCAGTCGATAGCACTGTGTTACATTTCCTGTGAACATTTGTACTAATTTGTAAGTTTGATCAGTCAAGGTTTAGATTGGCAGGATGCCAACCCGTGCAAAGGAAGTCTCACTGGGTTAAATGAAAGACTGTGATATCTTACTATCTTTGGGTTTTAGGATTTTTTTGTTTTGCTTTTGTTTGAATAATATTCAGTGCATGTTGCTTGGTGTCTCATAAAGTAGCTTAGAGCCTGAGAGTAAAGTGAGTCTAGCTGAAGTTAAACGTAGAGAAACTATTCCTTGTTTATGAAGCGTGGGAATTCAGAGGTTAAAGTTGCCAGAAGTTAATGCCATGTCAAATTCTCGATATTCTTCTAAATCTTGTAATTCTATTTTTGATCATTAGTAAGTTAAAATTGGTGTAAAATTTTGATGTTCATACCAGTTAAATACAGCTAAATGCAGTAAATTTTTAAAAACTGTTGATTTATCCTTTTTAATACACTATACCTTAGTTGTCTTCATCTAAGGATGGTAATGTGTGAAGTTAATTATTACTTGTGAGTAAAAGAAACAAGGTTTACAAAACAAAGTTAATGTAAAACATTAATATTGTACACTGTAAAAGGTTTGTTGGTTAGCAAATAAATGAGAAGCAACCTGAATGTTAAAAGCAGCGCTTCAGTCGCCATGCTGCTGAATCCCCTTTTACCAATCTTCAAATTATGTGTATCACTGTTACAGCGGTCTTGATGTTTGGGACCTTTAACAACTGCCTCCTTGACAACCTGTGCATACTTTCCAAGTCTCACAGAACGATATTGTCTATTCCAGCACCTTGTGTCGTTCTTTTGAACCTCATTCATACACCTGTGTCTTTGGTAGGCAAGCTTATTCAGTGTGACTGATTGTGGATTCCTGTTGTCGTGGATGGAAAGATCTCATTGACTGAGAGCTATAGCCTTGAGGACCTTTCTTGGGTGTCCCACCTTTTCATTTTAGGTGAAATACTTATTCAGGACTATCAGTCCTCGCTTCCTTCTGGATCCTCTGAGACACCCGCTGGCAGCCGTTGAGGTGGGTGATGTCAGGAGTCCGGGATGTTTTGTTTGTGTGGTGATTTATTCCCTTGCTCTGGAGTTCCAGGACTTGACTAAAAGGTGCAGCTAATCTTGGAGCTGCAGGTCTTCACTGGAGGGAGGAGTTAAGAAGGTGTGCTTCTTCACCTTCATCTTCCTAACAAACCTATCCAATATCCAATGCTTTCACCGTTCCTCCTCCTTCAACCCTCCATTGCTCTCATTGTTGCACCAAGATGGAAGCTAGCTACGGTCTCCATCGCTCCACCTACTCCAAACCCTCCATATGGACTGACACTCTAGATTATCCAGATTATTCATCCCTGATGTTCTTTCACTCTAATTCACAGTAAACCTCTCCTCTCTTGTCACCTGCAATAATTAATCTATTCCTGCATCCCACTCACCGTCTTGCTCAAAGTGTTCCCACTTCCCAGAGCTCCCTGAACCAAAGTTCTCCTTGCAGCAGAAAAACCCTAAAATTGATATTGATAGTAAAATCTCCATCTTAAATGCAAGTTCATATAATTTATATGTGACTTTTTACCCAATGTGGAGAAGGAATTTCATTGAAATGTGGTCCAAGAGGCAGTGTGTAGGACGGGAGCCCCTACTTAATGGTTTAGTGAGTGAGTCTACTTTGCCTGTGATTTGCTAGAGTGAGGAATATCTGACTGTGAAAAAAAATTATGTTAGAAAAGGTAAAAGTAGTAAAAGTAGGTAAAAGTAGACATACTTTTCTCTCCAGTTCTGACTAGCATTGTTACTCTGAAATGTATGAATTTGTATTGGTTTTGTAAAACATAGCAGCAGTAAACTAATCTATTAATAAGCCAAATCAATTTTATTAAATCACAGGATGTGTTGCTTCAAATATCATTGTTGATGCAATAGCAGTAAATAACGGTGGGTTTATTTTTTACAGCTTTAAATTGTACACTGTTTAACCACAAACCTGACTGAATGTTGTTGGATTTTATGCCATAGACCGTCAGAATGGAGCGCATATTTCTGAAGATTAAGAAACAAGACGGCTTTTAAGGTTAGTTTTAGGAATTACAATTTGAAATATTTCTAAATTTGCTCTCATTTCATATGGAATATCGACATTTGTATTCAAATGTCTTGGGGCCTCCCACTGACTAATTTTTGGCTGAAGGTAAACATACAACTGACATTCTTGGTGAGCCAAAAGTTTGGCTTAAACATGACAAATTAGTCTAAAAAAAGGAAAAATCGGGAATGTGATTTATTCCTTTAAGTACTATCAATTACTGTAGATTTACTGGCACAACATAGCACTGCTATCTAGACTTAAAATGTGTTTCATTAATAAAAACATTCTCAATATGTTATGGAAAACAGGCATGCATCAACTCTGCTTTCCATAGCATTATTTACACTGTCGCCATAATTTCTGATATGAAGAGCACTGGCACATTATGCATTATTTTTTTGTTCATTCCCTTTCCCTCTGTGACATGTCTACAATTTGACTTGCTGGCTCAGCTCCTTTCTGGATTGGACCATCTCCAGGGACTTATGGGATTTTGATTCTCCCCTGTTGCCAAATGCCAGCAGGCCTATGAAAAAGGATATCTGAAACTCCTAAGTTCAATATTTAATCAAGAACAGGGTTACATTTCCTGTTTGATTAGTTAGAAAATTCTACTTCTCAGAGTCTCTGATTGCTTTGGCAATATTTGACCAAAACATTAATATTCCTCTCTGAATGGGGCGCTTGCAAAAAAGTATCTCGTCAAAAGTGCCAGTATCATAACTGTGATACTTATAATTCCTTGTGGCCAGCATGGCATCTCTTTCGGCATATTTCTTTTTTTTTTGGAAAGGATTACTTGTATTTATTATTGCTGTTGTTTTTTATGAACACTGTCCTCTTCAATTGCCTCATTAATATCAATGTTTTTGACCATGAGTCCATCTCCCCTCATAATCACAAAGGACTGCTAGGATCCACCTGAGAATAACCCTAATGAGTTTGTTCCAGGAGGGCATTACCACTGGATAAGTACAAACACCTGCTAAAATATTGGCAATTAGGACATAATTAGTGGCTAATGTATCTCTAATCCAAAGTGGGCCAAAGATTTGTCTTTTTTCGCAAAGAATCCCTTTTTTTAATGTTCTCAGTTGTTATTGTTTTCCTCAGGTATTTGTATCCCGAGAACATTGACTAAGTGCCCTAGTTCATCATATGCAAATGGCTTATTAATTACACATGCATTATGCCCGTATTCAGAAAACATCAAAGGCGCTGCAAGTCTTCAGATGGTCCCCCCTCTGTAACCGCGCTCAGGTTACAAATGCCTGCGTGTGCACTTTCCTGCCTGCCTTTTCAGGCAGAATAACTACATCCTCAATTAAAAATTTTCACAGGAACCACTCTCTCTTCGTGCTGTCTGATATTTGAAAAACACCTCCGGTGGTTGGCGGGTTGTTTGCTAAATTGCAAATAATTATTTAAGTCAAGATTAGGAAGCATTATCTGGAATCAGGGTGATTTTGATTGTGCGTTTAGAAAAAAAAATTGATACACATATTTGCTTCAGCAAAGAGGAAATATGGTCATTTGAAGGTTTGGCCTTCTTGTTTAAATTAAAAAAAAAAAAAAATCAGCTGATCAGCTCCGTATTAATGTTCCTGTATCAATAGCTCAATTTGAGGTGGAGGTATGTCGTTCAGTTTGTCTGCATGTTTGCTCCCTTTATTCTTCCCTGGTGACTTCTCTGTTAACGACTCATAGAGCAGGTGTCAGACTGTGATTTATACAACCTATAATGCCGCACATTGATTAGCAATAGAGCTCTAATGGGATGCCAGTTCTCGAACTTGGGTTAAAAGGAGAACAAAAGGAGGGGAACGAAATGGATTACCACCTTTGTCTTTGTTTTATGTCTTCATGCATCCTATTACTGCATGAATATCAGCAGCGCAGCCTTGTCCAATAAGATGGTGGAAAGGGAGCAAGAGTGCAATCACAGAAACCCTGGGCAGAGCTGTGTTATCAGTCTCATGTGGGCTCTGACTGGGTGCTATAGCATAATTAGTACACCGCTCACTTGGATGATAAAATGGGTAACAGAACGGTCCTCCCCTCTTGGTCCTACCTGATTCCAACATCATTTATTGATTTAATTAGAATTATTTTTTTTGCATTATTGGTGTACTTTCTTATCTTTGTTGGGAATGCAAAGGATATTTTCATGGGCAAGGCTACTCTTAATCTTTCAGTTAAATACATGTTAATTTCAATCAGTTTTTGAAAGTTTATTAGCTAAATTTCTGAAACAATCTAAAAAAAAAAATCAAATGAGAATCTGTCCTGTTATGCTAAATGAAAGTGTGCACACCCACAGTTCTTATATACCAAATCCCTCTTTTTTTGATGTCTGTAGAAATGTGTGTGTACATCAAAGCCACAAGGTGGGGCTGATTCTTTCAATTCCAATCTGCTTATTTTAGTTCAGACTCAGATAACACAAAACAGAGGTGTTATTCTGCAACATTGTTTTTGTATCACACCTCCGAAAGCATCATTTCTCATTAGGAGACCAAACTGTTAGCTGTTGTCCTCATTACTAAAAAGGTAGAGCTCTAACCCCCCAAAGGTAACTTCATCAACACCGGAGACAAATCTATCTTAGGTGCTCTATTTATATTTCTGACTCAGTGCCACAAAGATTTATTCTGCACCGCTGTCAATCCATCTCTCTAATGGGCAGTGGCAGCCTTTTTAGTTTAGATGGCTTGTATCTGTGTGTCTACATCAGTGGTGGAGAAAGTACTCAAAAAATGTACTTAAGTAAAAGTACAAATACACAGACAAAAATGTACTCAAGTAAAAGTAAAACTACCACATTAACATTTGTACTTAAGTAAAAGTAAAAAAGTACTGGATTTTAAAAACACTTAAGTATTAAAAGTAAAAGTACTTGCTGAATGGATTACCTAATCGCTAATATCATTAAGTGTACTGATCGTATTTAATTTTAATACATTAGAAATGTGCCATTTAATGAACAATGTCACAGATAAAGCATGTTTTTATTATGTTTACTCTGTGTAACATAGTTTAGACTTAGATATGTGATTCTATGCATCATAATTTCAGGGATGGAAACATCTCGTCTCCTGTCCTAACATAGCATGAACTTCACTTTTTTTTTGCCACTGGTGGCTTTTATTTTGAAAGAAATTCAACAGAAAGGGGATGGAAAGAAGGTGGGTGGGAGAGGACATGGAACTAAGGAGTCACATAGCAGAATTGTAGTCAAGACGACCTACCCAAGAAGACCAAGTCAAGACCAGCACCTACGTGACACAAAAAATTTAGTTTTACCTATCAAAATTGTTTCTCAAATTGATCTGAAAGATCCACATTCCCATAAAACACCTAGATATTAAATACTTAGAGCTGAAATAAATTTAATCGGTAAAGATCCATCCAGAAGAATCGGATCGTTCCTGAATGTCATATCAATGCAGACTTTGGTACCAGCGTTGTCCCATATATGCGACACCTCAGTCAACACCTCCACACAATAATTCAGCGCATGAGTGACAACTTTTTCTCATCGCAGATGAAACATCAGTCAGTACAGCTAGCTTTGCTAGCATCACGTCCACGGAGCTTAACTTTCTTTAAGCTTTCCTTCCAAGTGACCAAGGGCGTAGGAACAAGTTTATCATTGGGGGGGGACACATATCGGAAACTTGAAAGATCCGTAAATAGCTTGAGCAAAAATGTCAAACAATGGTGTTTCAATGTGTTACTCTAATCTGACCCCTTGTAACCCATAATCTAACTATTTACAATCCAATAATCAGATTAAAATTACGTATCCAAGTTAAGTATTTGTGATTATTTTTAGAAAACACATATTGTTGCTTCTTTTTCCTTGGGGAGATACGTTTCATATGTAACACCAGCAACACAAACGTAAACGATGGAGGGAGAAGAGATGCACATTTTCTAGCTGATGGATGAATTTTTTATTGAGTGATCAAATTACTCTTTCATAGTAACTATGCCATCCATGGCAATAAACTAACTACACTATAAATCATATGTGTGTTGACCTGTCACAATAACAAATTTTGATTTTTGATAAGCAATATTATTTTTAGACCATTTTTAAGTAATAAATGTTAATGGGAAAATTATAATGCAAGAACACAATCTGAAAGACCAGTAAACTTTAAATTATAATGAACATTTAACACTGCAACTGGAAGGCATCTCAAATATCCAAAATAAATAAACAAAATGACAAAAATAAAATGAATTTTGAAGTCTTTGTAAATAAAAATTTCCTTCAAAAAAAGGTTTAGCTGACACCAAAGCACCAACCTGAAAGCTTTTATCATACAGTTTTTTGTAGAAAGAGAAATAAAAAGAGAAGTGATAAATCATGCCAATGGAAATTATTGAATTTGTTTTAATTAATCATGAGCACGTAGCTCGGTTCATTGTGCGCGTTGAAGGGGACACGCAGCGGCACGAGCTGACGCCGCCGCATGCGCAGCGTGTCGCAGCGCTTCGTGCATCTCTGGATCTTTGCAACTCGGTGCGGATCACTCGCGTCGCTCTCCCAGGCTAATCTGTTGCTAAGAGATGAGTGTGTTTACTGGTAACCAAGAGCCACGAAGTGAACTTCAGATATTTACTTTTGCGAAATTTGCCAACGGTAAATGTCTTGTATCTAATCAGGTAAGCGTTATTTCAAAAGAGCTTTTGTTTTATAAACTACTTGTTATTAATTTGGTTTTAAGAGATAAGCGGGGTTTTTTCTGGTAATGAACTGCCACGAAGTATAAATCGAGATTTTTACTTTTGTGTTGAATGTGTGTTTAATATAGCCTATTTGCCATTAATGACAAAAAAAAAAAAAATACTTTTCTGCAAAATTGACCAACTGCACAATTCTTGTTAGTCTAAAATAAGTGGTATTTCAAAAGAGCGGGAGAAACATTATATTTTTTTATCAATAAGAATTTTTTGTTGCTATGCTGTTAATCTGTTGCTAAGAAATGATCGCGTTTTCTGGTAACAAAGTTCCATAAAGTAAACATCTGAGAGATAACAGAAGAAATCCTATGTTTTTTGAACAATAACAATTTTTTGTCGCTAATCTGTTGCTAAGAGATGAGTGTGTTTACTGGTAACCAAGAGCCACGAAGTGAACTTCAGATATTTACTTTAGCGTAATTTGCCAACGGTAAATGTCTTGTATCTAATCAGGTAAGCGTTATTTCAAAAGAGCTTTTGTTTTATAAACTACTTGTTATTAATTTGATTTTAAGCGATAAATGGGGTTTTTCTGGTAACGAACTGCCACGAAGTATAAATCGAGATTTTTACTTTTGTGTTGAATGTGTGTTTAATATAGCCTATTTGCCATTAATGACAAAAAAAATACTTTTCTGCAAAATTGACCAACTGCACAATTCTTGTTAGTCTAAAATAAGTGTTATTTCAAAAGAGCGGGAGAAACATTATATTTTTTTATCAATAAGAATTTTTTGTTGCTACGCTGTTAATCTGTTGCTAAGAGATGATCGCGTTTTCTGGTAACCAAGTTCCACAAAGTTCCATAAAGTAAACGTCTGAGAGATAACAGAAGAAATCCTATGTTTTTTGAACAATAACAATTTTTTGTTGCTAATCTGTTGCTAAGAGATGAGTGTGTTTACTGGTAACCAAGAGCCACGAAGTGAACTTCAGATATTTACTTTAGCGTAATTTGCCAACGGTAAATGTCTTGTATCTAATCAGGTAAGCGTTATTTCAAAAGAGCTTTTGTTTTATAAACTACTTGTTATTAATTTGATTTTAAGCGATAAATGGGGTTTTTCTGGTAACGAACTGCCACGAAGTATAAATCGAGATTTTTACTTTTGTGTTGAATGTGTGTTTAATATAGCCTATTTGCCATTAATGACAAAAAAAATACTTTTCTGCAAAATTGACCAACTGCACAATTCTTGTTAGTCTAAAATAAGTGTTATTTCAAAAGAGCGGGAGAAACATTATATTTTTTTATCAATAAGAATTTTTTGTTGCTACGCTGTTAATCTGTTGCTAAGAGATGATCGCGTTTTCTGGTAACCAAGTTCCACAAAGTTCCATAAAGTAAACGTCTGAGAGATAACAGAAGAAATCCTATGTTTTTTGAACAATAACAATTTTTTGTTGCTAATCTGTTGCTAAGAGATGAGTGTGTTTACTGGTAACCAAGAGCCACGAAGTGAACTTCAGATATTTACTTTAGCGTAATTTGCCAACGGTAAATGTCTTGTATCTAATCAGGTAAGCGTTATTTCAAAAGAGCTTTTGTTTTATAAACTACTTGTTATTAATTTGATTTTAAGAGATAAACGGGGTTTTTCTGGTAACGAACTGCCACGAAGTATAAATCGAGATTTTTACTTTTGTGTTGAATGTGTGTTTAATATAGCCTATTTGCCATTAATGACACAAAAAAAAAAATTACTTTTCTGCAAAATTGACCAACTGCACAATTCTTGTTAGTGTAAAATAAGTGTTATTTCAAAAGAGCGGGAGAAACATTATATTTTTTTATCAATAAGAATTTTTTGTTGCTACGCTGTTAATCTGTTGCTAAGAGATGATCGCGTTTTCTGGTAACCAAGTTCCACAAAGTTCCATAAAGTAAACGTCTGAGAGATAGCAGAAGAAACCCTATGTTTTTTGAACAATAACAATTTTTTGTTGCTAATCTGTTGCTAAGAGATGAGTGTGTTTACTGGTAACCAAGAGCCACGAAGTGAACTTCAGATATTTACTTTAGCGTAATTTGCCAACGGTAAATGTCTTGTATCTAATCAGGTAAGCGTTATTTCAAAAGAGCTTTTGTTTTATAAACTACTTGTTATTAATTTGGTTTTAAGAGATAAGCGGGGTTTTTCTGGTAACGAACTGCCACGAAGTATAAATCGAGATTTTTACTTTTGTGTTGAATGTGTGTTTAATATAGTCTATTTGCCATTAATGAAAAAAAAAAATTACTTTTCTGCAAAATTGACCAACTGCACAATTCTTGTTAGTGTAAAATAAGTGGTATTTCAAAAGAGCGGGAGAAACATTATACATTTTTATCAATAAGAATTTTTTGTTGCTACGCTGTTAATCTGTTGCTAAGATATGATCGCGTTTTCTGGTAACCAAGTTCCACAAAGTTCCATAAAGTAAACGTCTGAGAGATAGCAGAAAAAATCCTGTTTTTTGAACAATAACAATTTTTTGTTGCTAATCTGTTGCTAAGAGATGAGTGTGTTTACTGGTAACCAAGTTCCACGAAGTGAACAAAAAGCAGAGCACAAACATTTCTAATGTAACTATTGCCCACATTAAAAGTAGGCTTTTTCCTAAAATAAGCTTTTTAGCTATTTTGTTTATTTATTAACCATGTTTAGCACACTGAATGGAGGAAGTCAATGTAAGACAACATGCTAGTTATAGCCCACATGCCACTGGCTGCATTTAGGCTAATATTACCTTTATTCGATCTTGATATTGCCTAATGTTTTGTGATACCAAGTATAGGCTACAGAACAAAGACAGAAATATTTACAAAAAGAGATGTTTAAGCAGAATCTTTGCAAAGGCAGAAATGAGAAAAAAAACACCATTTATCTTAAAGTCCTAGAACTGGCTTTAATTCTTGAGTTAAAGGAATTCTATTAAAAAACAGAAACACCTGCTTTACAAGCAGACTTAAAATGTTCCTTTCTGTGAGCATCCAATGTATCATCTGATATTGCTCGGACAGGTTCAGATCTGATATCACTTGCCTTGTTAAATTTCCTGTTCCTAAGTTCTCTGACAAGGCCCAGAAATTTGATAACGAGTCAGATTTCTAAGTTTTAAAATGTTAACAGAAAGGTAGAAAGTTTGCAAATTATTTTCCTTACACTTTACAGTTATGCAGCACTTTGTGTTGATCTGAAGTAATCATCTTTGTTGTAAAATATCTTGGAATTTGTGGCTGCAGCATTGCAAATGCTAGAAATAGTTATGGGATGTAAGCACTTCTGCACATCATGGTGCTTGTTAGAGAGCCCTAAATATTGTATGTTTATGTTATTTCCCTCAGTTACTCAACATATACTGTTACAGAAACTCACAGTTTCAGTGTTGGGGTCACATTGTATTTGGGAAACGTTTGATAGTTGTGCACATAAGAAAAAAATTATGTAGTTTACTGCTAGGTGAAACGCTAGTTAAAATCAAACCTACTTAGAGATACTCAGACAATGTGTATATATATTTATTCATATTTATATAAATTCCCTTCTCACCCTTCCACAGGTGGACTCTTTCATCCAGAGTGCGGGTCGTCTATCAGAGGCCTGGGAGCTTGAGGGTTCTGCACAGTATCTTGGCTGTGCCTAGAACCTGACATTTCTGGACTGAGATGCCTGATGCTGTTCCTGGGATCTGTTTTAGCCACTACTCCAGTTTGGGGATGACTGCCACGAGGGCCCCAATGACCACAGGCTAGACTACCACAGGTCCCTGCGCTCCTCTGCCCTGTAGATGCAGGGTGAATCCTAGCAACCTGCGGCCTCTTTGCCGGGAGCACCGGATGCCACCTGATGGTGTAGACCCGCCGATTTCTGCCAGGATCAGTTTGGTAAATGCCAGGTCGCTGACAAATAAAACTTTCGTCATTAGGGATTTCTTTTCCTCTTATTGATTGGATGTTTTATTAACAGAATCATGGACAAGTGGTTTGGTGACTCCAGCATTTTTAATGAACTTCTACCGCGGTACTGCGGCTATTTTAATGCTCCAAGGATGTCAAGGTCCGGTGGAGGTATAGTGACTGTTTTTAAAAGCAATTTTACTTGTAAACAGTTGTCTCTGGCCTCGTTTAGTAGCTTTGAGATCAGCCTATTTGAACTCGGCAGCTCTCACACTGTGCTGTGAGCAGCGGTCTATCGGCCACCGAAGCACAACAAAAATTTTATAAATGACTTTTCTGATTTCCTGGCTGATATTATGCCAAGGTATGACCGAGTTCTCGTTGTTGGTGATTTTAATATTCTTGTCTGTCGTCCTACTACACCTATGGCTCAGTCGTTTCTTAATGTAACCGATTCTTTTAATTTTGTGCAGTCTGACTGGTGCTATCCATGAGCATGGTCACAGTCTTGATCTGGTTTTATCTTATGGTCTACCAGTTTGTAATTTAGTGATTGGTGACTCATTATTTTCAGACCATATGCCTGTTTTATTTGAGATAACGCTGTCCTGTGCTAAAGCTAAAGCATGCACTGCAGCTCGGTTCTATCATGTTCTTAACCCTTCTACTGCTGGTCAGTTTTCTTCCGTTTTTAATCAATTTATTGGTGTATAAAGTGCTTCATAAATAAAGTTGGTATGGGATGGTATTGTACTGTGGTCTTCACCTTCCAGGCCTTTTCCAGTTCCTCTCTGAGGCCCTGGTATTTCTGCAGTTTCTCGTGCTCCTTTTTCCTGATGTTGTAGTCACTTGGTACTGCTACATCCACCACAACGGCTTTCCTCTGTTGTTTATCCACCACCACAATGTCCGGTTGGTTCGTCATTACCATTTTGTCTGTCTGGATCTGGAAGTCCCACAGGATCTTAGCTCGGTTATTCTCCACCACCTTTGGGGGTGTTCCCCACTTTGATCTTCCAGTCCATATTCTGCAGATGTTTCTGTACACTATGCCTGCTACTTGGTTATGTCGTTCCATGTACGCTTTCCCTGCCAGCATCTTGCACCCTGCTGTTATGTGCTGGACTGTCTCAGGGGCCTCCTTGCACAACCTACACCTTGGGTCTTGTCTGGTGTGGTAGATCTGAGCCTCTATTGCTCTGGTGTTTAGGGCCTGTTCCTGTGCAGCCAGGATGAGAGCCTCTGTGCTGTCCTTGAGTCCAGCTTTTTCCAGCCATTGGTAGGATTTCCTGATATCAGCCACTTCAGTTATTTGTCGGTGGTACATCCCATGTAGGGGCTTGTCCTCCCATCATGGTACCTCCAGCACCTCATCCTCTGTTCCCCCATTGTCTGAGACATTTATTGAACACATTGCCTGTTGAGATCTTGTCCTTGGTGTATTTATGGATCTTGGATGTTTCATCCTGGACAGTGGCTCTCACACTCACTAGTCCTCTGCCTCTTTCCTTGTGGCTAGTCTCAGGGTGCTGGATTTGGGGTGGGACCCTCCATGCATGGTTAGTAGGTTCTGAGTCTTAACATCCGTGGTGTTCATCTCCTCCTTTGGCCAGCTAATTATTTATTTATGTATTTATTTTTATTTATAACAGACAGAAAAGACAATCAAGAAAGAAAAAAATCAAATAAAATAGAATGAAACAGACTAGAGAAATAAGAGGTAAAACAAATTATGCCCAAGTGACATGCACATTTTATATTTTCTGTTTGAAAAGGAGCAGAAGATGTAATATCTTATGATGTCCTGCCCCTTTCATACTTATCAATTTATAATCAATTAACTGTCAAAACATCAAAACGAGACAACTTGTTTCCATTTTACATGACATTTAAAGATGTCTCATTTAAAAAGTATTTATATCATCAATAGTATTTACAGACTTTAAAACAGTCATCTTATAGAACATTTTGCAATAAGCTCCTTTTTAATCAGTTTTTTAAGCTGGTGTATATTTCTACTTTTTTGAACTCATCATTCAATCCATTCTATACATCTACTCCACGCACCGATAAACAAAAACTCTGCATGGTTGTTCTAATACATTGTTTTTTAAAATGTCCATCACCTCTTAAATTATAACTTCCCTCTCTGTCACAAAACATTTTCTGTATATTGGGTGGAAGTTGCTGATTTCTGACCTTAAACATGAATTGTACAGTTTTAATATTTCAGTATTCTGGGACCTTGTTGCTCTGCTTGGGTTCCCCAAGGTTCAGTTTTGGGCCCACTCCTCTTTTTACTGTACATACACCCAATAGGTTTTATTTTAAATCGCCACAGTAAAGGATTCCAAAAAGGTTTGGTTCCCTCAATTAAGAAAACTCAAGGAATCACCTGCCTTATTTACCTTCCTTGTTCCTCGTTTAGTCAGAATGCTGGATTTGGGGTGGAGCCCTCCATGCATGGTTAGTAGTTTCAGAGTCTTAACATCCGTGGTGTTTATCTCCTCCTTTGGCCAACTAGCTATTCCTGCAGGATCTCTGATTACTGGTAAGGCTTAGCTGTTTATTGCACTGATCTTGTTCTTGCCATTGAGCTGGCTTCTCAGGACTTGCCTTATTCGTTGGAGGTATTTGGCTGTGACTCCTTTCCTTGTGACCTCATTCAGGTTGCCATTTGCTTGTGGTATTCCCAGGTACTTGTAACTGTCCTCAATGTCTGCTATTGTTCCTTCTGGGAGTGAGACCCCTTCTGTGTGGACGACCTTCCCTCCATCCGACCACACTTCTCTAGTCCGAATAACATCCCAATGTCAGTGCTGTAGATCCTGGTGGTGTGTATTAGTGAGTCGATGTCTCGCTCGCTCTTGGCGTACAGCTTAATGTCATCCATGTAGAGGAGGGTTAGGGTAACATTAATGGTGGCCCCATTTTTGAGTCGGAATCCGTAGCCAGTCTTGTTGGTGATTTGGCTGAGGGGGTTCAGATGTAGAACAGCAGTGGACACTTGTGCAAGTGGTTTGCAGTTTGCATTATATATAAATAAAAAAATAAAATAACAAAACTGCATCTGCAAACCAATTGTGCAAGTGGTTTGCAGTATATATTTAAAAAAATAAAATAAAATAAATAAATAAAAAACTGCCCTGAGACAGACTGGCGACCTGTCCAGGGTGTACTCCGCCTCTCGCCAGGAACGTTAGCTGGAGATAGGCACCAGCAACCCTCCCAACCCCACTAAGGGACAAGGGTGTAAAGAAAATGGATGGATGGATGGAATAAATAAAAAACTGCCCTGCGACAGACTGGCGACCTGTCCAGGGTGTATCCCGCCTCTCGCCCAGAACTTTAGCTGGAGATAGGCACCAGCACCCCTTCCGAACCCCACTAAGGGACAAGGGTGTAAGAAAATTGATGGATGGATAAAAAACTGCAACTGAAAACCAATTGTGCAGTTTGCAGTATATATATATTAAAAAATAAATAAATAAAAAAACCTGCAACTGCAAACCACTTGCACAAGTGTTAATCAAATGGGGCAGAAATCAAAAACTCTGGAAAGAATCATAATTCTTTCCAGGAAACTCTCTGCCCCCACTGCTGTTCTGCATAGGTCTGAATCCCTCAGCCAAATCATCAACGTGAGCCATCCCGTCCTTCCAAACAGACTCCAGGATGGTGGCTCATGGGATCCTCCCAGTCAGAGCCGTCATGCACTCCCGCGACATCTGCCCCCGACCCGGAGTCGGTTAGGCACCTTCTGTGGGAGTGTAGCGCTGCTGTGGACCTGTGGGCAAAGGCCGGCTCCTTGCAATTCCCATACTTGCCAGTAAGGGAGGTCCTCGACACGCAGCTAGTGCTGCATAGGGTGAGCCACCGGAAAACATAAAAAAGGGCCTCATGGAGATGTGGCTCACCCTAGCCACCATATGGACCTCCAGAAACCTGCTGGTAAGCAGGCGCAGGCAGATGCCCACCCACGTTTCTGTGATCCGAATGGTGGCAAAAAAAAAGAACATACAGAGCTACAGGTGGCGCACCTGTAGCTCAAGGACACAGGCACAAAGAAGAATCGCCTGCGCCTCTTTGGACGAAGGAGCAGGCGCTCCACGGACAGAGGTCCCAGCAGCAGTGGGGCCCTGGCTCTCCGGGTGAGGCAGGTGGGAAGGAGCAATGAGGGAGGAAAGCCCCTCTGAGCACCATCGCTGTTTGGAAGAACGGGATGGCTCCAAACTTCAACCAGACTGGCCACGGATACCGACTCAAGAATGCAGCCACCAAAAGTCTCCTCCTCTACATGGATGGCATCAAGCTGTACGCCAAGAGCGAGCGAGACATCGACTCACTGATCCGCACCACCAAGACCTACAGCACTGACATTGGGATGTCATTCGGACTAGAGAACTGTGGCGGATGGAGGGAACGTCATCCACACAGAAGGGGTCTCACTCCCAGAAGGAACAATAGCAGACATTGAGGACAGTTACAAGTACCTGGGAATACCACAAGCAAATGGCAACCTGAATGAGGTCACAAGGAAAGGAGCCACAGCCAAATATGAGGGGGTACCCAAAAGTTTCCAGAATGACGCTGCTGCACGCGCAGTTTTCGTAGTACACGATTCTGCCTCTAGGTTAGCGGTTCTCAACGTGGGCGGTGCGTTCAGAGGACGGCAGGGGGCGCTGGCGGACATTTTTTCAAAAGGGGGGCGCTGGGATGCCTTTGGGGGGCGTTTAGTCGAAGGTAAACTTTACACCTTAAATGCACAACAATGCCAGTTTAGACTTTGAGCAACTTGGTAAAACTTAATGTCATCCATGTAGCATGGTTTAATGTAACATTAAACCATGCTTGGATGCAGCTGTATTGATGGCAGCTCTTATTCTATTCAGTGTTTGTAGCTTCTGTTAGGTTCTTGGCGCAGCTCCGTTCTTCTTCTACTGGTAGCTAAAATCACGATACTCTCGCTGTGTATCCCTCTGAAAAATGAACCCATTTAAATAAAGAAATCAAGAAATCCCTCCATGGGTGATACCACGATAGAGGGCGTTCATTTTATAGCCTTAACACCGGTGCTGTGAGTGGTCCGGTATGAAACTGGTATGATAGAACAACACAGCACTTTTAAATTTCAATAATCAGAATGCAGTATAGCCTATATGTGCTGCATCGCTTTTCCCCATCGATACGCTTCCCGACCGCCGAGCACCTTGGGGGCTTAAAAAAAAGACGTGCACATTGCGCAAAACTCTGAAACAGGAGAAGCGGGACATAAAACGGAGCGACGAACTAGATGTGAATTATGGCATAAAAACAGAGAATCCGACACTGAACATTGAAAAAAATCAACACATGATGTGAAACACATGACGATTAGACGGCGCAGCAGGTGATGAGTGAAAATTACTGACGGTGAGCGTCAATAAATGATAAAATAAATCTAGCAACAGGAAAGAAACTAAAGTGGACATAGCAATAAACCAAGAGAGGATAATACTAATCAAAGGAAACTTAATGGAAATGAATGAAGAACAAAATGCAAGAATTAACTAAGAAACTAAAGTAAATACAGAGGAATAAACCTGTATGGCAAGAATAAACAGACACTATTTCCAGATAAAGGTAAAATATTGTTGAAATGTCATGGGTTTGTTGAGACCCCATCTAGTACTGAGAATAAATATATCTTACCATAACAGTAAAGAACTGATCACTTATTTATGTTTTAATTAGCTTTGATATATTTATTTCTTCAATATTAATTTTCATGTCAGTGTCATGAGGTTGAGACTCCATGACACTTTCAATTGGACTTATTAGGATTTGATTAAGGATTTGTTTCTGTCTCATATTTGTATGGCATTAAAAGGACCTGGAACTTTTGTTTCTCCACTGAAAGCTCTGGTTTGCACAATAAATGCCATGTGGGTGAAGTTTTATGGATGATACTCTGATGTCCCATTCTCCTGAAGGCAGCACAGAGCTGCACCACCAGAAACTGACAAACACTGATGTAGTTACAGTTCTATCCATGTTTTAATGTTGCAGAGCTCAGTCGTTTTGCAAATAGTTCAAAGTTTAAACTGGCATTGCTGTACATCTTTTATCTGGTCATTTTGTGCAAGATTTAACAACTAGAAAACGGCACAAAATAAGATTTTTTTTCCCACTCTGATTGGCTGCTGTTAGGCCTAAAAATTTTTACTTGAATGTTCATTGCATTTTCGTAGACTCCTGTGAAAATAATTTCTATTCCCATGACTTTTTTTGTTCTCTGGGAAATTATTTTTGATGATAAATACAGAAACAAGCATGAAAATCAAAACATCTACAATAGTGATAGTAATATTAATGATAAAATATAGTCAGTGCAAAGTAGCCTGCAAATTCTTTGGTGGGGGGCGGTGAGGGACCTGGATAAGGGCTAGGGGGGCGCTGGCTTGAAAAATGTTGAGAAACACTGCTCTAGGTATTTGTTCAACCACGCCTTCTCAATCAGTGTGCCAAGCGGCGTTGATGTGGAAGGTTTCATCTACCCGCAGTGAATTTTGTTGTAAGAGCTGTTTTGTCCAGCCGTCGTTTTTCTTCATGGAGAAGTTTGCGTGGCTGAAGCTTTGCTTCCTGCTCAGGAAAAAAGCATCGGAAACCGTTCAAATGTTAGACCGCTTACAAGGATGACGCTATGTGTCAAGCTCAAGTTTACTCATGTTCACCCGCTTTAAAAATGGTGAATTGTCAATTGATGATCAACCGCTTTTTTCCGGAGCAGGAAGCAAAGCTTCAGCCATGTGCTGCTCATAGAACTTCTCCTTGAAGAAAAACGACTGCTGGACAAAACAGCTCTTACAAGAAAATTCACTGCGGGTAGATGAAACCTTCCACATCAACGCTGCTTGGCACACTGATTGAGAAGGCGTGGTTGAACAAATACCTAGCGGCAGAATCGCGTACTACAAAAACTGCGCGTGCAGCAGCGTCATTCTGGAAACTTTTGGGCACCCCCTCGTACCTCCAACAAATAAGGCAAGTCCTGAGAAGCCAGCTTAATGGCAAATACAAGATCCGTGCGATAAACAGCTACTCACCAGAGTAGGGCTGTTCTAAACGATTATTTTAGTAATCGAGTAATCTATAGATTTTTCTTACGATTAATCGAGTAATCGGATAAAAACAATTATGAAATAAAATATTGGTAAATCTTCCATAACACCAGTGTTACTATCGGATATCAACATCAGTCTATTTTTTCCACATTTGTGCTTCCCTACCAGTTACTTTTTTGTAGACCGGGGGAGCAATACGGGATATTTACGGCTCCTCCGTTCAGAAACTCATCTACCAGCCATGTTCCGCCTCCCGTTTGTTTAGACCGGGATGATATAAGTTTATTGTGCGGTTCGTCCGTAAAGCTGCTCTTACCCTGTAAGCATCAACCCTCAGCCGCCTGCTGTGTTCAGTCTCTCCGCTCACCTGTATAAATCCTCCTCAGCTTCTTCCCGCCGTTCAACCAGCAGCTCCGGAGCAGAAAGGCTGCCGAACTCCCGACATCATTTTAAGGATGTTTATTGGTCCCACAAAAACGATGAAAACCCGGAATTATCACCAATCAGTAAAATCCCCGCGGGCCGAACTTGAAGATTGGACGTTATGCCGCTAACACGTAGCTTCCGTCAACAACTCAGAGGCGGAAGTCAGAGCTTCGCGCAACGCAAATAATGTTCCGGCTGAAACACGGTGCGCTAAATGATAAAACATAAATTAACGAAGCTTCGAGGCAGGTCAATTTTCCTCGAGGAATTTTAATAATCGAGGTACTCGAATCACTCGAGGAATCGTTTCAGCCCTACACCAGAGTAATCAGAGACCCTGCAGGAATAATCAGCTGGCCAAAGGAGGAGATGAAGACCACCGATGTTAAGACACTCGGAAACTACTGACCATGCATGGAGTGCTCCACCCCAAATCTAGCATTCTGACCAAACACGAGTCGTAGGGAAGGTAAATAAGGCAGGTGATTCCTTGAGTTTTCTAAATTGAGGGAACCAAACCTTTTTGGAATCCTAAAGACCTTTATTGGAAATAACAAACTGTTCCACAAACAGGAGCCATAATACTGGATGGATAATAAATGACTAAAACTATATGATCACGTAAAAGGTTAAAATAAGATTCATAACTATATATGCATAGAACATAACAAGAAAAATGACAAAACAAACCCTAATTGATTTCTATTTGCTTTTTCTCTTTCTCTCTGTCTGAGCCTCGCGCGGTGCATCTGACCTCTGACCTCAACTCTTCCCATCTGTCCTCCCATGGACCAGATGATGTCCCTCCTACAAAACCAGCCGATGAAAATGATCGAGAAGATCTGGAGGATCAAGAAGACAGAAAAGACCTCCATCACCTCCAGGGGACAACTGTCAGTCTCCTGTTGAGCATTTGGACTGAAAACTGAGACTGAGCTTTAACAACCTCCGCTGGTGTGCTGTCCAGTATCAGCGTAGAGGAAGAAAAGCTAAACATGCTTCAGAGCTGTGAGAGAAGACGACTCTGAACTGTTGACGCTTGTTTCATCTGTGGACAACATGGACATTTCCTGAGGGACGATCTGGACAACCCAAAGATCCAACACCAGAACCAGTTGGACTGACAGGAAGCCAGAGAAGAGAGACGGGGGAGGATTTGTCTGTAATGTCCATCTAGATCACGACTTTAAATCTGAAACAACAAAGCAACAGAGTGAGCAGCAAAACTTCACTCTACCAAGTATCAAGTACTTCAACTTTTGACACCAGAGAGGACAATGTCCAGAGCAACAGCTAGTTTGGATGTTTCTGAAAGGCTCTCCACTCAAAGAACTATTGCTGGTCCACTGTCGAGTGACCAAAGCAGAGAGTGAAGATTTATACTTTTATGACAGGAGGTAACAAATCCTCCTGAGCAGGCGATCAGTGTTCCTGTTTCTACGCTTTACCTACTTTCCAGATGGAAAATCTGCGCTTTCTTGTTGGGTTTTGAACGGACACTTATCTATACCTTCACTGCACTAATGTAATTTTTTTTGTTTTGTTGGGTTTTCTAGAAAACACATGAAATTGGGTAGCTTAATTATGATCATTCTTAGTTGTTTGACTCCTGAGGATGTTTAAGAGTTTAGAAATTCATTCTTCTAGACATAAGAGAAGTAAATTTAAAATTAACTTTAATGTGTTTAAAAGACTCATGTGTTGTCTCTGCCTGGCAGAGCTTTCCATCCAGAATTGCTTCATGATGATTGTCCTGCAAGCTCTCTGTATTGTGCATAATTCATAAATAAACCTAATGAGTGATTTTACCTGAACAGTGCTTGGTAAGTTTTTTTCTACAACAATGGACAAAATATTAAAGGCTCTCAAGTAAAAAGCGTGGCAGTTTTAGCTAATGTTGGACCCATGAGCCAATGCTAAGATTAGCATATTAGCCTGCAAAGACTTTATGCGTCATCTTTTCAAAGAAAAATTAACCTGTAACCATATATGCGAGTAGTAAAGGCATACATGACACATGAAAATATACTGAAGACGAATAACTCACCTTTAAAGAAGCTCTGTTTCTTCCAGTGGAAGCTTCCCGCACTTTACTGCGCACCGCTGAGCTGAAGCATTCACTCCAGTGACAAAAATAGTCAAATTCAGTTTACTCAAAATAATATAGTCTTGTACTTTTCTCAGGCAAAACATGTACATTGCTCATATTACTTGAGTTGAATAAACAATTTAGTGAGACTTGAGTAAAGCATACAAACCTAATTTAAGTAAGAATAGGTATTGCCTTTTACAGTGTTCTAGGCAAGTGCGTAGGAACGAGTCTGTCATTGGGGGCGACACATATCGGAAACCTGACAGATCAGTAAATATTTTGAGCAGAAATGTCAAACAATTATGCCATATCACTTCAGTAATGCGTTACTCTAATCTGACCCTTGTTTCAGTAACAAGTATTCTAACACGTTACTATTTACAATCCAATAATCAGGATTCCAGGATGAACACTCACTTTAGCATTTGCCTCACAACTAGCAAGCTACATACTCTGGTAACACAGACTACCAGATTCTGATATATCTTATTGGTCAAAAGACATTTGATTATTGGTCAAAATGCACTGATATAAATTGACTTGCAGTTGAACTGGTTCTACTTCTTTCTAAAACCAAAGTAAAAAACAAATAATAAAATAGGACTCGGCAGTATTAAAACTCAATACATCAGTTTGACCAACAAAATAAAATCTAAATAACAAGTTTTGTTCTTCTTGAACAACTCTCTACATCAGTGCAACAGTTTGATCTACAAAATAAATAAAAATGATGCTTTTCACGTCTGACACCTTAGCTCCTCACTGTTAACTCAGTCTCACTTTCCAGCCCTGCATTCAGTAACTTAGCAAACATGAGCCATAAAAAACACTGAGGCAAAAAGCCTAAATGTTTTTATTCTCCTGTCATTTTTATCCGCAAACATTTAATTAAAAATATCTACAGATATGTGTTTCTGTCTCTGCCTCCCTCTGACTCTCTGCAACCTGGTGTTCCTGCATGGATTCATGGATTTACAACAGACACTACAGTAATTTACAGGATCAGAATGTGAACTAAATATAAAAAGTATGTTTTTATCATACAGAATGATAATTTAAACAACTTCATTTTCAGATGTATACATTATTATACATCTCAACTCTATTTACTTTGTAGCAAAAATTTTCACAAATTTATTTTTAAACCTCTCCTCAAGCACTTTTCTTATTGCCTCATGTAATTAATCTAATTTTTATATAATTAATATAATTTTTATATCTTCACACTCTGAAACTCCACCTGGCTCTCCTATGCCTGATCTGCTCCTCTCATAATAAAATAATTTAGCTTATTTAAGTGCTTTGCTAATGCGCTGTAAAAGCATGCGAGTGGAAGATTTTAAAATTCTTCGCAACTGAGGTGAAATTATTGGGGGGGGACGAATGTGACTCTCTTCAATATTGGCGGGGGGGGGGGGGGGGGGGGGGGGGGGGCATGTTCCCCCGCTTCCTACGCCTATGCAAGTGACGCTAAAAGTTGGACGAAGTCCCCACCGTCTGTGAAAGCGAAGCGCTGCTGATTTTACATGTCGCCATATCTTATGGTTTATGCAGCGCTATTATATAACTGACGATTAGACAGACATCTTCTCCCGCTCAGAGGAAACCACTGCACATGTCGGGAGCTTCACGTGCGAGTAAAGTTGGAGGCGATGGGTGACAACAGACACGTAAGTCACGTTATTGCTAGGATTTTACGGCGCCACCTTAAGACACTGAACTTCACATTTTAACGGAAAAAAAGCTCAATGCGACTTGGATGTAATGAGTAACGCGACACTTTTGTAGAAATGTAGTGAAGTAAAAAGTACAGATACTTACTGTAAAATGTAGTGGAGTAAAAGTATAAAGTATCCATTATTAAATCTACTTAAGTAAAGTACAGATACACGAAAATTGTACTTAAGTACAGTAACAAAGTACATGTACTTCGTTACTTCCCACTACTGGTCTACATGCACAAAACTTTAGTACTATTTTGTTTCTATCTCAGAAGTGCACACAACCCCCCCCACCCCCCCCCACCCCCCCAAACAAGCACCTTGAAGTCACGTGGCTGGTCTCATCTTTAAAGAGTCATCTTTAGATAGAGAGCTCCAATGTCATGTAATTAAGATGATAAAAAAAAGCCCATTTGCACTTCCATGGGTTATTAATGTGGACTAATGATGCTCAGATCAGCTATAAGATGTCTGCTAGTTATGGGGTTAATCTGCTCATTCTTGCAATCACCATAAAGATAAACATCTCCATGCAGAAATGGGCTCATGATAATCCCCAGAGAACTTCATCCCGACATCATAAGAAAGTTTGAAGGAACAAAAATGAAACTGCTGTGGCGACTTGCGTGGTCATTTTTGCAAATTCCCGCACATACAACACAAAGCAATCTAAGAAATGTTGGAAATACATGGTGGTGCAAGATGTGAGATTCATCCACTGAGATTTAAAACAGCATTTTGTGCTGAATCCAGTGGGGTGGTAAATCATCCAGCTAATGGGACTAGACAACAGGGAGAACGAGGGGAGGGCGACATAATTTTTCTTTTTTTTTTGGTTGAAAAAACACATTTTTTGTTATAGTTCTAACAAAAAACATAAATATTCACAAAATGCCTTTAAAAGAATTGTAATCTGTGTTAAATATTTAAGTCCAGGTTTAACTCGTTCATGTATGAGTTATGGCATTGTTTTTATGCTGCCGTAATTCTGTGGTTCTAGTAACTAATACAGAAGTACCGAAGAGGCTTTAGGTTTGTTTTGAGCACAAAATAAGGTTTAATAAATATTGAACTGTTTTTTTCAAGACCAAATGAGGTTCAGACTTATAAAAGTCACTTTGAGCACAGGACAGAAATTTATCTGGGCAATGTAAGACAGGAAGAAAGATTGAATCTCAATTTAAATTTAACATAGAATAGCACTTTGTCAGTTTGCCCCTTCATCAATTTATACTCCCAAACTTTAACTAGGTATTTCCATTTGACCAGTTTTCACTTATACTTAATATTTGGAAACAAACCATGTTTTTACAATTGAACTTAGTTCAAATGTATAAGTTAGTTAGGTTTTTACATAGGTTGTTATTCAAAAAGTGTTAAAATCTCATGAATTTTTGCTTATTTTCTGTAGGATTTGTGTACTGTCTATATCCATTGATTGGGGTTCTGATTCCTTTACACATCAGTGATCACCAGTAAGAGAAACTGTTTGTGTGAGGATTACTGTTCCTTGCAGTACGCCATCAGTTGATTTCAGAAAAATCATTAAAATCACAAGATGGCCAAACAGGCACAAAATGGACAAATCAGGCAGTACAAATTGTGGCACAAAACCTTCTAAGACTGATGACTCCTGGTAATGCCAGAAGTAAAGTACAAAATCTGGAGGGGTCAAAATAAACAAAATCCTTTTCAATTCAGTTAAAAAAATATTATTCCAGAGGGAAAGTTAAATGCTGTTTTAACTCATATTATTTAAGAATTGTAGTTAATGGGTAAGTGGTTCTAAAAAAATTCTGTTCAGCAACAGCAACAGCAGTTAGCACTTTGAGAGGCAGACTCAACTGAGATGAGAAATAAATACTACAACATTTTCTGATATTATTTCCCCCAAAATATCTGAAAAAACAAACAAATAATAAATATTTAATTGTGACATTCTATGTAAGCATTTATACATAAAAGCACATATTTTTCTGTGTAATTTTAATTCCATGAACTGTAACAAAAAGTCCATAATGGATTACGATTCTGTATATTTTTGTATCTCCATTAGACTGAATGTACAAAGTTTTTGCCTCAGAAGTTAACGTAATGAGCTGTCTGCAGTCACTAAGGGTCACTGCTGACAATTTTATATGTAACATTTTTAATGACTTGCGAGTTTCGAACGTAGATGAAGCCAAGAGGAGCAAACTGAGGTCCGCAACAGTCTTAGGGAGGCAGAAGGCCCCCATAATACATCAAATACGTAAGTGTCAAGCCTTCTGATGACTTTATCATAAATGCTGTGATCATTACACTGTCATTAGTTAGCTGACTCGGTTCCACCTCGTTAATGCGCACAAACAATCCGAGGTGCTGGGGATAATGTTGTGTGGTGTTGGTGGTGTTTAATGAGGGTCCGCATTTGCATACTGGCCTCCACCCCCACTTGCATTCCCATCTTACTCTCATTTATAAAAATAAATCACATTAGAACATCACCGGCTAATAAAGTAGACTGCAGCCCTCATCCCACGTGCCGATGATCGCCAAGATTCGGTTGCAGAAAAAAACACAAAGCAGTCTCTGAAGATTAGAGAAAACCGATTATGGTGAAGAATCCTCATACGGCCCTGGAACATTCTTCATATTAACAGTGAGCTGCTGAGGTAAATTATGCCATTGGTTGTGCATCCAGCAATCAAGTAATTTATCAAACTATCTTCTGAAAGTTGGGGCAAATGTTGAAATTCAAGGCTTATGGAATAATGCAAGCTCTAGTGGCAGTAAGATTTACTGAAATATTGCAGGACTGAAAATACAGATAAATAAGAAGTGAGCTTGATTTTGAAGTAGTTTTAATCTTGATTGCACATAATTGTACAGGATACCACCTGAGGGGTGTTCATTTCACTGCCATTTCTGCATCATTGAGAGGCTTTGATTTAGTGGAAAGGAGATTATGCTTTGATTAATAAATGCTTCCGCTAATAGCAAAGGATATATTTTAAATCCAAATAACTAAGGCTGCTTTATATTCCTGATATCATGCGGTGTTTGACTATAAGCGTCGCCGCTTCAACTAGAGAGGTCAAAAGCTGCAACCTTAAAGGAGTACTTTGTCTTGTGTCCGTGTTCCGTTGTGCACCCCAAGTCCAAACCCACTAAATAAACAGTGTGTTTCCTGATGCCTAACGGTGTGCACAGTCCATGCACAGCTGATGTCAATCCACCCAGGACTACCAGAGGCCCCACTTTGCTCACTTACTTACTCTTTGGCTCGCTCCATCCTTCCTTCATGCTCAAATTGACACTTGGTGCAGAGGCAGGCAGACGGGGGGTCTCTTCGCCCCGCGCCTCCAGAGATGTGGCCCAGCTGTCAGCCGTCTAATCCAGTCCAACCTCCCCCTGAGCCAGGCAGGAACTCCAGGCTGCTTCCCCTCATCCTCACGCCTAGAGGCACAGCAAACAACTCAGCCTTCCTCGGCACCGTGCACGGCAAACCGGGAGGGGAGCCCTTCTCTAGTCAAATCGCTCTTAACTGTTCCTCATAAATCAAGCTTGGCTCTTTGATGGCACACTCCAAAAGACTTCTGATTGTGTTGGAAGAATAACGTTTTAGTAACCTTGTGTTTAGATCAACTGATCCATGTACAAACACAGACACACTCATCACTGGCATAAATGTTCTATAAATTTTTTATTTTTAATGCTGCGTTTGAACTTTGTATTTGGGATTGGATGATGTTACGACAAACATTTTCAAGCACCTTTAAAATTGGGTGCACAAGGTTACGTTTATTTTTCACCTTTCATGACGCCCCACTTTCTGTAGCCATCAAAAACATCATGCAAAATTTCTGGCTGGATATTTTCCCACACTTTGGAAACCTGCTTTTCGTGTGTGTCTGTGATCATTTTGGAGCTTGATCATGGATTCTGTCTAAGTTTCAACTGTTTATTGATTTGAATTGAAATGAAAGAATAGTCCGTCATCCTTCTGTATAATTCCATGTTATGGCAGGATAACAGACCCTCAGAATGATGCTGCCACCATAATGCTTGACAGCTGGCACAGTGCTCTTATTTTTCAGAGCTTTGTTACCGTCAGTCCATGCAGGAAGTGCACAATCTAATTTACTAAATATGACTGTAAAAGATTTTACTTAGTTTTGACTGTACAGGTTTTAGGATGGATGAAGCAGGCTCACGTTAGACTTCTAGAATTGTGCTGACCTAAACCTTTTAAAAACTTATGCACAGTGTGTAGTATATTTTTGAGGAGTTGGACCCAAGCACAGACGGAGCAGTAGCAGCCTCATATCAGCAGTGATTAAGTTTAATTAATAAAAAGACATTTCTCAATAGCCAAGAGCCCAGACCCTCTTTACAAAGAAACGGCGTAGGACACGGGGCTGGAAAACTTTTACGTTTTTTTCAAGCCTCAAATATTTAGAGTTCAAATCTGAACTCTTTAAGTTCTCTAACTTAAGCGAGAGTTGAGTTGGAGTATCAAACTTTTGTTGTCATCTCTGCTTGAAAGAGATAAAGACTAACTGATTACGACTTGAAAAGCTGTGACTCTGTCCTACTTCATGTCCAAAATTTTATGACAGTACATAATCATTTCTTCTGGCTGGCTCTGTAACACATGCAATATTGTAGGGACTCTTTGTGATACTATGCTGATTGTAGCAGAAAAGTTTCTAGTCAGTTCTTTTAGCGTGAACAAAATACTGACTTCATTTTCACCTTACACATCATATTACATGTATTACGGCTTTCACTTGTAGCTTTAGAAATGGTACGGCAGAGAGGAGTGGATATTTTCAGATTTAGTTACAAGTCTGAGAAATTGTCTATACACATTATTTGTCATCCAGTAATTTTCATCTATCTGAGCTCTATTCAAATACCACTGTTTTATAATCATAACTGAATTTTTAAACAGTATTTATTTCTGTTACTTTGGAAGCTAACGCACACTTGTGTGTTTTCAGGAGTGTTTGTGTACCTTTGTGTGGCTCCCCATGGCATTCCCAAATCAGTATCCTGTAGATGTGTTTGATGTGTTTGAAGCCACGTAGCATACCTTGGAACATGACAGTAACATGGCAGAGGCTTTCCCTCAGTGGAGCAGTGATGCACGTCACCCTTCAGAAGTCTGTGACGGGTGTACAAACCAACCCGCCGGGCCACACCGCCTCCTGGGATTCTTCCTCACTTTGCTCGCTGACTGGCTGCGTGTTGCTGCTGATAATAATTCCACCACTTCCCCTCTTTCTTCCCCCCAGCCCGGAAAACAAAGAGCAAACTTAAATGAGTGACAAGCAAATAAGAGAATTATAAAACATCAGCTCGTGACAGTTATGGAACCCGCTTAACTGGTTATGTGACCCAGCAACAGTAGATGTCGTGATATATTGTGGTCTAATGTTTTGTCTGTGTTTCATCCCTGGAAATCACTAGTGTATGTTTCCTGCATGCCTCCTGGGGAATTAAGAGGCGCACCAATGTATCTCAGGAGGATTCCCTAAGAATGAGAATAAGCAGGCAGCATGAAAGAGTAGTGTTGGTGTGAGGGAGTTATTGGTCTGGCAAAGGAATTGCCAACACATCAAAATAGCACGGGTGTTGAACAAGACAGAAACTTGCACCATTTACACCTGCCACAGAGAGAAACAAGGAGAAAGCGCAACTCTGACATGGAAAATTTCCATAACCGCACATGCATCCGCATCCGCACACACACACGCACACACACACACACATGATGTGAGGTGCAAAAGTTGAAGCTTTGTGTCAGGCTGAATTTCACAAAGTGGCAGATACAACATGTTCACATGACAGGGGCGCTTTAAGTGTTATTTTGGGGGGTTGTGAACATAAGTCATTTGTATACAGAGGTGCATTTATATTGTCATGTTCGGACTGCTTCGAATGAGGACGAGCCTTTATTCAGGGACAGATCTGAGCGCATGTAAACTTTACAGAAGAGAGAACATATATACTGGATACCAGCTATAGACAGAGAGAACTGACTGAAGTAAGTTGCTTAACTTTTAAAAACCCAAACTGCAG